>NC_073242.2:44215000-46660000 GCF_029281585.2 Gorilla gorilla gorilla
CATTCCATTCCATTCCATTCCATTCCTTTCTACTCGGGTTCATTCCATTCCATTCCGTTCCGTTCCGTTCCGTTCCGTTCCATTCCTTTCTACTTGTGTTGATTCCATTCCATTCCATTCTATTCCATTGAATTCCATTCCATTCCATTCCATTCCATTCCATTACATGGAATTCCATTGAATTCCATTGAATTCCATTCCATTGAATTCCATTGAATTCCATTCCATTCCATTCCATGGAATTCAATTCCATTCCATTCCATTCCTTGGAATTCCATTCCATTCCATTCCATTCCATTCCATTGAATTCCATTCCATTCCATTCAATTGAATTCCATTCCATTCCATTCCATTCGATTCCATTCCATTCCATTGAATTCAATTCCGTTCCATTCCATTCCATTGAATTCCATTGAATTCCATTCCATTGAATTCCATTCCATTCCATTGAATTCCATTCCATTTCATTCCATTCCATTCCGTTCCATTCCATTCCGTTCCATTCCATTCCATTCCTTTCCATTCCTTTCCATTCCATTCCATTCCTTTCCATTCCATTGAATTCCGTTCCATTGCACTGAATTCCGTTCCATTCCATTCCATTCCTTTCCGTTCCGTTCCGTTCCGTTCCGTTCCGTTCCGTTCTACTCGGGTGGATTCCATTCTATTCCTTTCCATTCCATTCGATTCCATTCTATTCCATTCGATTCCATTCGATTCCATTCCATTCCATTCCATTCCATTCCATTCCATTGAATTCCATTCCATTCCATTCCGTTCCATTCCATTCCGTTCCATTCCATTCCATTCCATTCCATTACGTTCCGTTCCATTCCGTTCCATTCCGTTCCATTCCATTGAATTCCGATCCATTGCATTGAATTCCGTTCCATTCCATTCCATTCCATTCCTTTCCGTTCCGTTCCGTTCCGTTCCGTTCCGTTCCGTTCTACTCGGGTTGATTCCATTCTATTCCATTCCATTCCATTCGATTCCATTCGATTCCATTCGATTCCATTCGATTCCATTCCATTCCATTCCATTCCATTGAATTCCATTCCATTCCATTCCATTCCATTCCATTCCATTGAATTCCATTGAATTCCATTCCATTGAATTCCATTCCGTTCCATTCCATTCCATTCCATTCCATTCCATTCCATTCCATTCCGTTCCATTCCATTCCATTCCATTCCGTTCCGTTCCATTCCGTTCCATTCCGTTCCGTTCCATTCCGTTCTACTCGGATTGATTCCATTCTATTCCATTCCATTCCATTCGATTCCATTCGATTCCATTCGATTCAATTAGATTCCATTCCATTCCATTCCATTCCATTCCATTCCATTCCATTGAATTCCGTTCCATTCCATTGAATTCCATTCCATTCCGTTCCATTCCATTGAATTCCGCTCCGTTCCGTTCCGTTCCGTTCCGTTCCATTCCGTACCATTCCGTTCCATTCCGTTCTACTCGGGTTGATTCCATTCTATTCCATTCCATTCCATTCGATTCCATTCCATTCCATTCCATTCCATTCCATTCCGTTCTACTCGGGTTCATTCCATTCCATTCCGTTCCGTTCCGTTCCGTTCCGTTCCTTTCCTTTCTACTTGTGTTGATTCCATTCCATTCCTTTCTATTCCATTGAATTCCATTCCTTTCCATTCCATTCCATTCCATTACATGGAATTCCATTGAATTCCATTGAATTCCATTCCATTGAATTCCATTCCATTCCATTGAATTCCATTCCATTTCATTCCATTCCATTCCGTTCCATTCCATTCCGTTCCATTCCATTCCATTCCTTTCCATTCCATTCCATTCCGTTCCATTCCATTGAATTCCGTTCCATTGCATTGAATTCCGTTCCATTCAATTCCATTCCTTTCCGTTCCGTTCCGTTCCGTTCCGTTCCGTTCTACTCGGGTTGATTCCATTCTATTCCATTCCATTCCATTCGATTCCATTCTATTCCATTCGATTCCATTCGATTCAATTCGATTCCATTCCATTCCATTCCATTCCATTCCATTCCATTCCATTGAATTCCATTCCATTCCATTCCGTTCCATTCCATTCCGTTCCGTTCCATTCCATTCCATTCCATTCCATTCCATTACGTTCCGTTCCATTCCGTTCCATTCCGTTCCATTCCATTGAATTCCGATCCATTGCATTGAATTCCGTTCCATTCCATTCCATTCCTTTCCGTTCCATTCCATTCCGTTCAGTTCCGTTCCGTTCTACTCGGATTGATTCCATTCTATTCCATTCGATTCCATTCGATTCCATTCGATTCCATTCGATTCCATTCGATTCCATTCCATTCCATTCCATTCCATTGAATTCCATTCCATTCCATTCCATTCCATTCCATTCCATTGAATTCCATTGAATTCCATTCCATTGAATTCCATTCCATTCCATTCCATTCCGTTCCATTCCATTCCGTTCCATTCCATTCCATTCCATTCCATTCCATTCCGTTCCGTTCCATTCCGTTCCATTCCGTTCCATTAAATTGAATTCCGTTCCATTGCGTTGAATTCCGTTCCATTCCATTCTATTCCTTTCCGTTCCGTTCCGTTCCGTTCCGTTCCGTTCCGTTCTACTCGGGTTGATTCCATTCTATTCCATTCCATTCCATTCCATTCCATTCTATTCCATTCGATTCCATTCGATTCAATTCGATTCGATTCCATTCCATTCCATTCCATTCCATTCCATTCCATTCCATTCCATTCCATTCCATGGAATTCCATTCCATTCCATTGAATTCCATTCCATTGAATTCCATTCCATTCCATGGAATTCCATTCCATTCCATTCCATTCGATTCCATTCCATTCCATGGAATTCCATTCCATTCGATTCCATTCCATTCCATGGAATTCCATTTCATTCCATTCCATTCCGTTCCATTCCATTCCATCGAATTCCATTCCATTCCATTCCATTCCATTCCATTCCATTCCATTCCATTCCATTCCATTCCATTCCATTCCATTCCATTCTACTCGGGTTGATTCCATTCTATTACATTCCATTCCATTCGATTCCATTCGATTCCATTCGATTCCATTCGATTCCATTCCATTCCATTCCATTCAATTGAATTCCATTCCATTCCATTCCATTCCATTCCATTCCATTCCATTCCATTGAATTCCATTCCAGTACATTGAATTCCATTCCATTCCATTCCATTCCATTGAATTCCGTTCCATTCCATTCCTTTCCATTCCATTCCATTCCATTGAATTCCATTACATTGAATTCCATTCCATTCCATTCCATTCCATTCCATTCCATTGAATTCCATTCCATTCCATTGAATTCCATTCCATTCCATTCCATTCGATTCCATTCCATTCCATGGAATTCCATTCCTTTCCATTCCATTCCATTCCATTCCATTCCATTCCATTGAATTCCATTGAATTCCATTCCATTCCATTGAATTCCATTCCTTTCCATTCCATTCCATTGAATTCCGTTCAATTCCATTCCATTCCATTCCATTCCATTCCATTCCATTCGAATTCCATTCCATTCCATTCCATTCCATTCCATTCCATTCCATTCCATTCTACTCGGGTTGATTCCATTCTATTCCATTCCATTCCATTCGATTCCATTCGATTCCTTTCGATTCCATTCCATTCCATTCCATTCCATTCCATTGAATTCCATTCCATTCCATTCCATTCCATTCCATTGAATTCCATTCCATTCCATTCCATCGAATTCCATTCCATTCCATTGAATTCCATTCCATTCCATTCCATTCCATTCCATTCCATTCCATTCCATTCCATCGAATTCCATTCCATTCCATTCCATTCCATTCCATTCCATTCGATTCCATTCGATTCCATTCGATTCCATTCCATTCCATTCCATTCCATTGAATTCCGTTCCATTCCATTCCATTCCATTCCATTCCCTTCCATTGAATTTCTTTACATTGAATTCCATTCCATTCCATTCCATTCCATGGAATTCCATTCCATTCCGTTCCGTTCCGTTCCGTTCCGTTCCGTACCGTTCCATTCCATTCCATTTCATTCCATTGAATTCCGTTCCATTCCATTGAATTCCATTCCATTCCGTTCCATTCCATTGAATTCCGTTCCGTTCCGTTCCGTTCCGTTCCGTTCCATTCCGTTCCATTCCATTCCATTCCGTTCTACTCGGGTTCATTCCATTCCATTCCTTTCCGTTCCGTTCCGTTCCGTACCATTCCGTTCCGTTCTACTCGGGTTGATTCCATTCTATTCCATTCCATTCCATTCGATTCCATTCTATTCCATTCGATTCCATTCTATTCAATTCGATTCCATTCCATTCCAATCCATTCCATTACATTCCATTGAATTCCATTCCATTCCATTCCGTTCCATTCCATTCCGTACCATTCCATTCCATTCCATTCCATTCCATTCCATTCCATTCCATTACGTTCCGTTCCATTCCGTTCCATTCCATTGAATTCCGATCCATTGCATTGAATTCCGTTCCATTCCATTCCATTCCATTCCATTCCATTCCATTGAATTCCATTCCATTGAATTCCATTCCATTCCATTCCATTCCATTGAATTCCGTTCCATTCCATTGAATTCCATTCCATTCCGTTCCATTCCATTGAATTCCGTTCCGTTCCGTTCCGTTCCGTTCCGTTCCATTCCGTTCAATTCCGTTCTACTCGGGTTGATTCCATTCTATTCCATTCCATTCCATTCGATTCCATTCCATTCCATTCCATTCCATTCCATTCCTTTCTACTCGGGTTCATTCCATTCCATTCCGTTCCGTTCCGTTCCGTTCCGTTCCATTCCTTTCTACTTGTGTTGATTCCATTCCATTCCATTCTATTCCATTGAATTCCATTCCATTCCATTCCATTCCATTCCATTACATGGAATTCCATTGAATTCCATTGAATTCCATTCCATTGAATTCCATTGAATTCCATTCCATTCCATTCCATGGAATTCAATTCCATTCCATTCCATTCCTTGGAATTCCATTCCATTCCATTCCATTCCATTCCATTGAATTCCATTCCATTCCATTCAATTGAATTCCATTCCATTCCATTCCATTCGATTCCATTCCATTCCATTGAATTCAATTCCGTTCCATTCCATTCCATTGAATTCCATTGAATTCCATTCCATTGAATTCCATTCCATTCCATTGAATTCCATTCCATTTCATTCCATTCCATTCCGTTCCATTCCATTCCGTTCCATTCCATTCCATTCCTTTCCATTCCTTTCCATTCCATTCCATTCCGTTCCATTCCATTGAATTCCGTTCCATTGCACTGAATTCCGTTCCATTCCATTCCATTCCTTTCCGTTCCGTTCCGTTCCATTCCGTTCCGTTCCGTTCTACTCGGGTGGATTCCATTCTATTCCTTTCCATTCCATTCGATTCCATTCTATTCCATTCGATTCCATTCGATTCAATTCGATTCCATTACATTCCATTCCATTCCATTCTATTCCATTCCATTGAATTCCATTCCATTCCATTCCGTTCCATTCCATTCCGTTCCATTCCAATCCATTCCATTCCATTACGTTCCGTTCCATTCCGTTCCATTCCGTTCCATTCCATTGAATTCCGATCCATTGCATTGAATTCCGTTCCATTCCATTCCATTCCTTTCCGTTCCGTTCCATTCGGTTCCGTTCCGTTCCGTTCCGTTCTACTCGGATTGATTCCATTCTATTCCATTCCATTCCATTCGATTCCATTCGATTCCATTCGATTCCATTCGATTCCATTCCATTCCATTCCATTCCATTGAATTCCATTCCATTCCATTCCATTCCATTCCATTCCTTTGAATTCCATTGAATTCCATTCCATTGAATTCCATTCCATTCCATTCCATTCCGTTCCATTCCATTCCGTTCCATTCCATTCCATTCCATTCCATTCCATTCCGTTCCGTTCCATTCCGTTCCATTCCGTTCCATTCCATTGAATTCCGTTCCATTCCATTACATTCCTTTACGTTCCGTTCCGTTCCGTTCCGTTCCGTTCCGTTCCGTTCTACTCGGGTTGATTCCATTCTATTCCATTCCATTCCATTCGATTCCATTCTATTCCATTCGATTCCATTCGATTCCATTCTATTCAATTCGATTCCATTCCATTCCATTCCATTCCATTGAATTCCATTCCATTCCATTGAATTCCATTCCATTCCATTCCATTCCATTCCATTCCATGGAATTCCATTCCATTCCATTGAATTCCATTCCATTCCATTCCATTCGATTCCATTCCATTCCATGGAATTCCATTCCATTCGATTCCATTCCATTCCATGGAATTCCATTTCATTCCATTCCATTCCATAGAATTCCATTCCGTTCCATTCCATTCCATTCCATTCCATTCCGTTCCATTCCATTCCATCGAATTCCATTCCATTCCATTCCATTCCATTCCATTCCATTCCATTCCATTCCATTCCATTCCATTCCATTCCATTCCATTCCATTCCATTCTACTCGGGTTGATTCCATTCTATTACATTCCATTCCATTCGATTCCATTCGATTCCATTCGATTCCATTCGATTCCATTCCATTCCATTCCATTCCATTGAATTCCATTCCATTCCATTCCATTCCATTCCATTCCATTGAATTCCATTGAATTCCATTCCATTGAATTCCATTCCATTCCATTCCATTCCGTTCCATTCCATTCCGTTCCATTCCATTCCATTCCATTCCATTCCATTCCGTTCCGTTCCATTCCGTTCCATTCCGTTCCATTCCATTGAATTCCGTTCCATTGCATTGAATTCCGCTCCATTCCATTCCATTCCTTTCCGTTCCGTTCCGTTCCGTTCCGTTCCGTTCCGTTCTACTCGGGTTGATTCCATTCTATTCCATTCCATTCCATTCGATTCCATTCGATTCCTTTCGATTCCATTCCATTCCATTCCATTCCATTGAATTCCATTGCATTCCATTCCATTCCATTCCATTGAATTCCATTCCATTCCATTCCATCGAATTCCATTCCATTCCATTCCATTCCATTCCATTCCATTCCATTCCATTCCATTCCATTCCATTCCATCGAATTCCATTCCATTCCATTCCATTCCATTCCATTCCATTCCATTCGATTCCATTCGATTCCATTCGATTCCATTCCATTCCATTCCATTCCATTGAATTCCGTTCCATTCCATTCCATTCCATTCCATTGAATTCCGTTCCATTCCATTGAATTCCATTCCATTCCGTTCCATTCCATTGAATTCCGTTCCGTTCCGTTCCGTTCCGTTCCGTTCCGTTCCATTCCGTTCCATTCCATTCCATTCCGTTCTACTCGGGTTCATTCCATTCCATTCCTTTCCGTTCCGTTCCGTTCCGTACCATTCCGTTCCGTTCTACTCGGGTTGATTCCATTCTATTCCATTCCATTCCATTCGATTCCATTCTATTCCATTCGATTCCATTCTATTCAATTCGATTCCATTCCATTCCAATCCATTCCATTACATTCCATTGAATTCCATTCCATTCCATTCCGTTCCATTCCATTCCGTTCCATTCCATTCCATTCCATTCCATTCCATTCCATTACGTTCCGTTCCATTCCGTTCCATTCCATTGAATTCCGATCCATTGCATTGAATTCCGTTCCATTCCATTCCATTCCATTCCATTCCATTCCATTCCATTGAATTCCATTCCATTGAATTCCGTTCCATTCCATTGAATTCCATTCCATTCCGTTCCATTCCATTGAATTCCGTTCCGTTCCGTTCCGTTCCGTTCCGTTCCATTCCGTTCCATTCCGTTCCATTCCGTTCTACTCGGGTTGATTCCATTCTATTCCATTCCATTCCATTCGATTCCATTCCATTCCATTCCATTCCATTCCATTCCATTCCATTCCTTTCTACTCGGGTTCATTCCATTCCATTCCGTTCCGTTCCGTTCCGTTCCGTTCCATTCCTTTCTACTTGTGTTGATTCCATTCCATTCCATTCTATTCCATTGAATTCCATTCCATTCCATTCCATTACATTCCATTACATGGAATTCCATTGAATTCCATTGAATTCCATTCCATTGAATTCCATTGAATTCCATTCCATTCCATTCCATGGAATTCAATTCCATTCCATTCCATTCCTTGGAATTCCATTCCATTCCATTCCATTCCATTCCATTGAATTCCATTCCATTCCATTCAATTGAATTCCATTCCATTCCATTCCATTCGATTCCATTCCATTCCATTGAATTCGATTCCGTTCCATTCCATTCCATTGAATTCCATTGAATTCCATTCCATTGAATTCCATTCCATTCCATTGAATTCCATTCCACTTCATTCCATTCCATTCCGTTCCATTCCATTCCGTTCCATTCCATTCCATTCCTTTCCATTCCATTCCATTCAGTTCCATTCCATTGAATTCCGTTCCATTGCACTGAATTCCGTTCCATTCCATTCCATTCCTTTCCGTTCCGTTCCGTTCCGTTCCGTTCGGTTCTACTCGGGTTGATTCCATTCTATTCCTTTCCATTCCATTCGATTCCATTCTATTCCATTCGATTCCATTCGATTCAATTCGATTCCATTCCATTCCATTCCATTCCATTCCATTCCATTCCATTGAATTCCATTCCATTCCATTCCGTTCCATTCCATTCCGTTCCATTCCATTCCATTCCATTCCATTACGTTCCGTTCCATTCCGTTCCATTCCGTTCCATTCCATTGAATTCCGATCCATTGCATTGAATTCCGTTCCATTCCATTCCATTCCTTTCCGTTCCGTTCCGTTCCGTTCCGTTCCGTTCCATTCTACTCGGATTGATTCCATTCTATTCCATTCCATTCCATTCGATTCCATTCGATTCCATTCGATTCCATTCGATTCCATTCCATTCCATTCCATTCCATTGAATTCCATTCCATTCCATTCCATTCCATTCCATTCCATTGAATTCCATTGAATTCCATTCCATTGAATTCCATTCCATTCCATTCCATTCCGTTCCATTCCATTCCGTTCCATTCCATTCCATTCCATTCCATTCCATTCCGTTCCGTTCCATTCCGTTCCATTCCGTTCCATTCCATTGAATTCCGTTCCATTCCATTACATTCCTTTACGTTCCGTTCCGTTCCGTTCCGTTCCGTTCCGTTCTACTCGGGTTGATTCCATTCTATTCCATTCCATTCCATTCCATTCCATTCTATTCCATTCGATTCCATTCGATTCAATTCGATTCGATTCGATTCCATTCCATTCCATTCCATTCCATTGAATTCCATTCCATTCCATTGAATTCCATTCCATTCCATTCCATTCCATTCCATTCCATGGAATTCCATTCCATTCCATTGAATTCCATTCCATTCCATTCCATTCGATTCCATTCCATTCCATGGAATTCCATTCCATTCGATTCCATTCCATTCCATGGAATTCCATTTCATTCCATTCCATTCCATTCCATTCCATAGAATTCCATTCCATTCCATTCCATTCCATTCCATTCCATTCCATTCCATCGAATTCCATTCCATTCCATTCCATTCCATTCCATTCCATTCCATTCCATTCCATTCCATTCTACTCGGGTTGATTCCATTCTATTACATTCCATTCCATTCGATTCCATTCGATTCCATTCGATTCCATTCGATTCCATTCCATTCCATTCCATTCAATTGAATTCCATTCCATTCCATTCCATTCCATTCCATTCCATTCCACTCCATTCCATTCCATTGAATTCCATTCCATTCCATTGAATTCCATTCCATTCCGTTCCATTCCATTGAATTCCGTTCCGTTCCGTTCCGTTCCGTTCCGTTCCGTTCCGTTCCATTCCGTTCCATTCCATTCCATTCCGTTCTACTCGGGTTCATTCCATTCCATTCCTTTCCGTTCCGTTCCGTTCCGTTCCGTTCCGTTCCGTTGCGTTCCGTTCCGTTCTACTCGGGTTGATTCCATTCTATTCCATTCCATTCCATTCGATTCCATTCTATTCCATTCGATTCCATTCTATTCAATTCGATTCCATTCCATTCCATTCCATTCCATTCCATTCCATTGAATTCCATTCCATTCCATTCCGTTCCATTCCATTCCGTTCCATTCCATTCCATTCCATTCCATTCCATTCCATTCCTTTCCGTTACGTTCCGTTCCGTTCCATTCCGTTCTACTCGGATTGATTCCATTCTATTCCATTCCATTCCATTCGATTCCATTCGATTCCATTCGATTCCATTCCATTCCATTCCATTCCATTGAATTCCATTCCATTCCATTCCGTTCCATTCCATTCCGTTCCATTCCATTCCATTCCATTCCATTACGTTCCGTTCCATTCCGTTCCATTCCGTTCCATTCCATTGAATTCCGATCCATTGCATTGAATTCCGTTCCATTCCATTCCATTCCTTTCCGTTCCGTTCCGTTCCGTTCCGTTCCGTTCCGTTCTACTCGGATTGATTCCATTCTATTCCATTCCATTCCATTCGATTCCATTCGATTCCATTCGATTCCATTCGATTCCATTCCATTCCATTCCATTCCATTGAATTCCATTCCATTCCATTCCATTCCATTCCATTCCATTCCATTGAATTCCATTGAATTACATTCCATTGAATTCCATTCCATTCCATTCCATTCCGTTCCATTCCATTCCGTTCCATTCCATTCCATTCCATTCCATTCCATTCCGTTCCGTTCCATTCCGTTCCATTCCGTTCCATTCCATTGAATTCCGTTCCATTCCATTACATTCCTTTACGTTCCGTTCCGTTCCGTTCCGTTCCGTTCTACTCGGGTTGATTCCATTCTATTCCATTCCATTCCATTCCATTCCATTCTATTCCATTCGATTCCATTCGATTCAATTCGATTCGATTCGATTCCATTCCATTCCATTCCATTCCATTGAATTCCATTCCATTCCATTGAATTCCATTCCATTCCATTCCATTCCATTCCATTCCATGGAATTCCATTCCATTCCATGGAATTCCATTCCATTCCATTCCATTCGATTCCATTCCATTCCATGGAATTCCATTCCATTCGATTCCATTCCATTCCATGGAATTCCATTTCATTCCATTCCATTCCATTCCATTCCATTCCATCGAATTCCATTCCATTCCATTCCATTCCATTCCATTCCATTCCATTCCATTCCATCGAATTCCATTCCATTCCATTCCATTCCATTCCATTCCATTCCATTCCATTCTACTCGGGTTGATTCCATTCTATTACATTCCATTCCATTCGATTCCATTCGATTCGATTCGATTCCATTCGATTCCATTCCATTCCATTCCATTCAATTGAATTCCATTCCATTCCATTCCATTCCATTCCATTCCATTCCACTCCATTCCATTCCATTGAATTCCATTCCATTCCATTGAATTCCATTCCATTCCGTTCCATTCCATTGAATTCCGTTCCGTTCCGTTCCGTTCCGTTCCGTTCCGTTCCGTTCCATTCCGTTCCATTCCATTCCATTCCGTTCTACTCGGGTTCATTCCATTCCATTCCTTTCCGTTCCGTTCCGTTCCGTTCCGTTCCGTTGCGTTCCGTTCCGTTCTACTCGGGTTGATTCCATTCTATTCCATTCCATTCCATTCGATTCCATTCTATTCCATTCGATTCCATTCTATTCAATTCGATTCCATTCCATTCCATTCCATTCCATTGAATTCCATTCCATTCCATTCCGTTCCATTCCATTCCGTTCCATTCCATTCCATTCCATTCCATTCCATTCCATTACGTTCCGTTCCATTCCGTTCCATTCCATTGAATTCCGATCCATTGCATTGAATTCCGTTCCATTCCATTCCACTCCTTTCCGTTCCATTCCGTTCCGTTCCGTTCCGTTCTACTCGGGTTAATTCCATTCTATTCCATTCCATTCCATTCGATTCCAATCTATTCCATTCGATTCCATTCGATTCAATTCGATTCCATTCCATTCCATTCCATTCCATTCCATTCCATTCCATTGAATTCCATTCCATTCCATTCCGTTCCATTCCATTCCGTTCCATTCCATTCCATTCCATTCCATTCCATTCCTTTCCGTTACGTTCCGTTCCGTTCCATTCCGTTCTACTCGGATTGATTCCATTCTATTCCATTCCATTCCATTCGATTCCATTCGATTCCATTCGATTCCATTCCATTCCATTCCATTCCATTGAATTCCATTCCATTCCATTCCGTTCCATTCCATTCCGTTCCATTCCATTCCATTCCATTCCATTACGTTCCGTTCCATTCCGTTCCATTCCGTTCCATTCCATTGAATTCCGATCCATTGCATTGAATTCCGTTCCATTCCATTCCATTCCTTTCCGTTCCGTTCCGTTCCGTTCCGTTCCGTTCCGTTCTACTCGGATTGATTCCATTCTATTCCATTCCATTCCATTCGATTCCATTCGATTCCATTCGATTCCATTCGATTCCATTCCATTCCATTCCATTCCATTGAATTCCATTCCATTCCATTCCATTCCATTCCATTCCATTCCATTGAATTCCATTGAATTCCATTCCATTGAATTCCATTCCATTCCATTCCATTCCGTTCCATTCCATTCCGTTCCATTCCATTCCATTCCATTCCATTCCATTCCGTTCCGTTCCATTCCGTTCCATTCCTTTCCATTCCATTGAATTCCGTTCCATTCCATTACATTCCTTTACGTTCCGTTCCGTTCCGTTCCGTTCCGTTCTACTCGGGTTGATTCCATTCTATTCCATTCCATTCCATTCCATTCCATTCTATTCCATTCGATTCCATTCGATTCAATTCGATTCGATTCGATTCCATTCCATTCCATTCCATTCCATTGAATTCCATTCCATTCCATTGAATTCCATTCCATTCCATTCCATTCCATTCCATTCCATGGAATTCCATTCCATTCCATGGAATTCCATTCCATTCCATTCCATTCGATTCCATTCCATTCCATGGAATTCCATTCCATTCGATTCCATTCCATTCCATGGAATTCCATTTCATTCCATTCCATTCCATTCCATTCCATTCCATAGAATTCCATTCCATTCCATTCCATTCCATTCCATTCCATTCCATTCCATCGAATTCCATTCCATTCCATTCCATTCCATTCCATTCCATTCCATTCCATTCTACTCGGGTTGATTCCATTCTATTACATTCCATTCCATTCGATTCCATTCGATTCCATTCGATTCCATTCGATTCCATTCCATTCCATTCCATTCAATTGAATTCCATTCCATTCCATTCCATTCCATTCCATTCCATTCCACTCCATTCCATTCCATTGAATTCCATTCCATTCCATTGAATTCCATTCCATTCCGTTCCATTCCATTGAATTCCGTTCCGTTCCGTTCCGTTCCGTTCCGTTCCGTTCCGTTCCATTCCGTTCCATTCCATTCCATTCCGTTCTACTCGGGTTCATTCCATTCCATTCCTTTCCGTTCCGTTCCGTTCCGTTCCGTTCCGTTGCGTTCCGTTCCGTTCTACTCGGGTTGATTCCATTCTATTCCATTCCATTCCATTCGATTCCATTCTATTCCATTCGATTCCATTCTATTCAATTCGATTCCATTCCATTCCATTCCATTCCATTGAATTCCATTCCATTCCATTCCGTTCCATTCCATTCCGTTCCATTCCATTCCATTCCATTCCATTCCATTCCATTACGTTCCGTTACATTCCGTTCCATTCCATTGAATTCCGATCCATTGCATTGAATTCCGTTCCATTCCATTCCACTCCTTTCCGTTCCATTCCGTTCCGTTCCGTTCCGTTCTACTCGGGTTGATTCCATTCTATTCCATTCCATTCCATTCGATTCCAATCTATTCCATTCGATTCCATTCGATTCAATTCGATTCCATTCCATTCCATTCCATTCCATTCCATTCCATTCCATTCCATTGAATTCCATTCCATTCCATTCCGTTCCATTCCATTCCGTTCCATTCCATTCCATTCCATTCCATTCCATTCCTTTCCGTTACGTTCCGTTCCGTTCCATTCCGTTCTACTCGGATTGATTCCATTCTATTCCATTCCATTCCATTCGATTCCATTCGATTCCATTCGATTCCATTCCATTCCATTCCATTCCATTGAACTCCATTCCATTCCATTCCATTCCATTCCATTCCATTCCATCGAATTCCATTCCATTCCATTGAATTCCATTCCATTCCATTCCATTCCATTCCATTCCATTCCATTCCATTCCATCGAATTCCATTCCATTCCATTCCATTCCATTCGTTTCCATTCTATTCCATTCGATTCCATTCGATTCAATTCGATTCCATTCCATTCCATTCCATTCCATTCCATTCCATTGAATTCCATTCCATTCCATTCCGTTCCATTCCATTCCGTTCCATTCCATTCCATTCCATTCCATTCCATTCCATTCCATTACGTTCCGTTCCATTCCGTTCCATTCCGTTCCATTCCATTGAATTCCGATCCACTGCATTGAATTCCGTTCCATTCCATTCCATTCCTTTCCGTTCCGTTCCGTTCCGTTCCGTTCCGTTCTACTCGGATTGATTCCATTCTATTCCATTCCATTCCATTCGATTCCATTCGATTCCATTCGATTCCATTCGATTCCATTCCATTCCATTCCATTCCATTGAATTCCATTCCATGCCATTCCATTCCATTCCATTCCATTGAATTCCATTGAATTCCATTCCATTGAATTCCATTCCATTCCATTCCATTCCGTTCCATTCCATTCCGTTCCATTCCATTCCATTCCATTCCATTCCATTCCGTTACGTTCCATTCCGTTCCATTCCGTTCCATTCCATTGAATTCCGTTCCATTCCATTCCATTCCTTTCCGTTCCGTTCCGTTCCGTTCCGTTCCGTTCTACTCGGGTTGATTCCATTCTATTCCATTCCATTCCATTCGATTCCATTCTATTCCATTCGATTCCATTCGATTCAATTCGATTCGATTCCATTCCATTCCATTCCATTCCATTCCATAGAATTCCATTCCATTCCATTGAATTCCATTCCATTCCATTCCATTCCATTCCATTGAATTCCATTCCATTCCATTGAATTCCATTCCATTCCATTCCATTCGATTCCATTCCATTCCATGGAATTCCATTCCATTCGATTCCATTCCATTCCATGGAATTCCATTTCATTCCATTCGATTCCATTCCATTCCATTCCATTCCATAGAATTCCATTCCGTTCCATTCCATTCCATTCCATTCCATTCCGTTCCATTCCATTCCATCGAATTCCATTCCATTCCATTCCATTCCATTCCATTCCATTCCATTCCATTCCATTCCATTCTACTCGGGTTGATTCCATTCTATTACATTCCATTCCATTCGATTCCATTCGATTCCATTCGATTCCATTCCATTCCATTCCATTCAATTGAATTCCATTCCATTCCATTCCATTCCATTCCATTCCATTGAATTCCATTCCATTACATTGAATTCCATTCCATTCCATTCCATTCCATTGAATTCCGTTCCATTCCATTCCTTTCCATTCCATTCCATTCCATTGAATTCCATTACATTGAATTCCATTCCATTCCATTCCATTCCATTCCATTCCATTGAATTCAATTCCATTCCATTGAATTCCATTCCATTCCATTCCATTCGATTCCATTCCATTCCATGGAATTCCATTCCTTTCCATTCCATTCCATTCCATTCCATTCCATTCCATTGAATTCCATTGAATTCCATTCCATTCCATTGAATTCCATTCCTTTCCATTCCATTCCATTGAATTCCGTTCAATTCCATTCCATTCCATTCCATTCCATTCCATTCCATTCGAATTCCATTCCATTCCATTCCATTCCATTCCATTCCATTCCATTCCATTCTACTGGGGTTGATTCCATTCTATTCCATTCCATTCCATTCGATTGCATTCGATTCCTTTCGATTCCATTCCATTCCATTCCATTCCATTCCATTCCATTGAATTCCATTCCATTCCATTCCATTCCATTCCATTGAATTCCATTCCATTCCATTCCATCGAATTCCATTCCATTCCATTGAATTCCATTCCATTCCATTCCATTCCATTCCATTCCATTCCATTCCATTCCATTCCATTCCATTCCATCGAATTCCATTCCATTCCATTCCATTCCATTCCATTCGATTCCATTCGATTCCATTCGATTCCATTCGATTCCATTCCATTCCATTCCATTCCATTCCATTCCATTCCATTCCATTCCATTCCATTCCATTCTACTCCGGTTGATTCCATTCTATTACATTCCATTCCATTCGATTCCATTAGATTCCATTCGATTCCATTCCATTCCATTCCATTCCATTCCATTCCATTGAATTCCGTTCCATTCCATTCCAATCCATTCCATTCCATTCCATTGAATTCCATTACATTGAATTCCATTCCATTCCATTCCATTCCATGGAATTCCATTCCATTCCATTCCATTCCATGGAATTCCATTCCATTCCGTTCCGTTCCGTTCCGTTCCGTTCCGTACCGTTCCATTCCATTCCATTCCATTCCATTGAATTCCGTTCCATTCCATTGAATTCCATTCCATTCCGTTCCATTCCATTGAATTCCGTTCCGTTCCGTTCCGTTCCGTTTCGTTCCATTCCGTTCCATTCCATTCCATTCCGTTCTACTCGGGTTCATTCCATTCCATTCCTTTCCGTTCCGTTCCGTTCCGTTCCGTTCCGTTCCGTTCCGTTCTACTCGTGTTGATTCCATTCTATTCCATTCCATTCCATTCGATTCCATTCTATTCCATTCGATTCCATTCTATTCAATTCGATTCCATTCCATTCCATTCCATTCCATTCCATTCCATTCCATTCCATTGAATTCCATTACATTCCATTCCGTTCCATTCCATTCCGTTCCATTCCATTCCATTCCATTCCATTCCATTCCATTCCATTACGTTCCGTTCCATTCCGTTCCATTCCATTGAATTCCGATCCATTGCATTGAATTCCGTTCCATTCCATTCCATTCCTTTCCGTTCCGTTCCGTTCCGTTCCGTTCTACTCGGGTTGATTCCATTCTATTCCATTCCATTCCATTCGATTCCATTCTATTCCATTCGATTCCATTCGATTCAATTCGATTCGATTCCATTCCATTCCATTCCATTCCATTCCATTCCATTGAATTCCATTCCATTCCATAGAATTCCATTCCATTCCATTCCATTCCATTCCATTCCATTGAATTCCATTCCATTCCATTGAATTCCATTCCATTCCATTCCATTCGATTCCATTCCATTCCATGGAATTCCATTCCATTCGATTCCATTCCATTCCATGGAATTCCATTTCATTCCATTCCATTCCATTCCATTCCATTCCATTCCATTCCATTCCATTCCATAGAATTCCATTCCATTCCATTCCATTCCATTCCATTCCGTTCCATTCCATTCCATCGAATTCCATTCCATTCCATTCCATTCCATTCCATTCCATTCCATTCCATTCCATTCCATTCCATTCCATTCCATTCTACTCGGGTTGATTCCATTCTATTACATTCCATTCCATTCGATTCCATTCGATTCCATTCGATTCCATTCGATTCCATTCCATTCCATTCCATTCAATTGAATTCCATTCCATTCCATTCCATTCCATTCCATTCCATTGAATTCCATTCCATTCCATTGAATTCCATTCCATTCCATTCCATTCCATTGAATTCCGTTCCATTCCATTCCTTTCCATTCCATTCCATTCCATTGAATTCCATTCCATTCCATTCCATTCGATTCCATTCCATTCCATGGAATTCCATTCCTTTCCATTCCATTCCATTCCATTGAATTCCATTCCATTCCATTCCATTCCATTCCATTGAATTCCATTCCATTCCATTCCATTCCATTCCATTCCATCGAATTCCATTCCATTCCATTGAATTCCATTCCATTCCATTCCATTCCATTCTATTCCATTCCATTCCATCGAATTCCATTCCATTCCATTCCATTCCATTCGATTCCATTCGATTCCATTCGATTCCATTCGATTCCATTCCATTCCATTCCATTCCATTCCATTCCATTCCATTCCATTCCATTCCATTCTACTCTGGTTGATTCCATTCTATTACATTCCATTCCATTCGATTCCATTAGATTCCATTCGATTCCATTCGATTCCATTCCATTCCATTCCATTCCATTGAATTCCGTTCCATTCCATTCCATTCCATTCCATTCCATGGAATTCCATTCCATTCCGTTCCGTTCCGTTCCGTTCAGTTCCGTACCGTTCCATTCCATTCCATTCCATTCCATTGAATTCCGTTCCATTCCATTGAATTCCATTCCATTCCGTTCCATTCCATTGAATTCCGTTCCGTTCCGTTCCGTTCCGTTCCATTCCGTTCCATTCCATTCCATTCCGTTCTACTCGGGTTCATTCCATTCCATTCCTTTCCGTTCCGTTCCGTTCCGTTCCGTTCCGTTCCGTTCCGTTCTACTCGGGTTGATTCCATTCTATTCCATTCCATTCCATTCGATTCCATTCTATTCCATTCGATTCCATTCTATTCAATTCGATTCCATTCCATTCCATTCCATTCCATTCCATTCCATTCCATTGAATTCCATGCCATTCCATTCCGTTCCATTCCATTCCGTTCCATTCCATTCCATTCCATTCCATTCCATTCCATTACGTTCCGTTCCATTCCGTTCCATTCCATTGAATTCCGATCCATTGCATTGAATTCCGTTCCATTCCATTCCATTCCTTTCCGTTCCGTTCCGTTCCGTTCCGTTCTACTCGGGTTGATTCCATTCTATTCCATTCCATTCCATTCGATTCCATTCTATTCCATTCGATTCCATTCGATTCAATTCGATTCGATTCGATTCCATTCCATTCCATTCCATTCCATTCCATTGAATTCCATTCCATTCCATTGAATTCCATTCCATTCCATTCCATTCGATTCCATTCCATTCCATGGAATTCCATTCCATTCGATTCCATTCCATTCCATGGAATTCCATTTCATTCCATTCCATTCCATTCCATTCCATTCCATTCCATTCCATTCCATTCCATAGAATTCCATTCCATTCCATTCCATTCCATTCCATTCCATTCCATTCCGTTCCATTCCATTCCATCGAATTCCATTCCATTCCATTCCATTCCATTCCATTCCATTCCATTCCATTCCATTCCATTCCATTCCATTCCATTCCATTCTACTCGGGTTGATTCCATTCTATTACATTCCATTCCATTCGATTCCATTCGATTCCATTCGATTCCATTCGATTCCATTCCATTCCATTCCATTCAATTGAATTCCATTCCATTCCATTCCATTCCATTCCATTCCATTCCATTGAATTCCATTCCATTCCATTGAATTCCATTCCATTCCATTGAATTCCGTTCCATTCCATTCCTTTCCATTCCATTCCATTCCATTGAATTCCATTACATTGAATTCCATTCCATTCCATTCCATTCCATTGAATTCCATTCCATTCCATTCCATTCGATTCCATTCCATTCCATGGAATTCCATTCCTTTCCATTCCATTCCATTCCATTCCTTTCCATTCCATTCCATTGAATTCCATTGAATTCCATTCCATTCCATTGAATTCCATTCCTTTCCATTCCATTCCATTGAATTCCGTTCCATTCCATTGAATTCCATTCCATTCCGTTCCATTCCATTGAATTCCGCTCCGTTCCGTTCCGTTCCGTTCCGTTCCATTCCGTTCCATTCCATTCCATTCCGTTCTACTCGGGTTCATTCCATTCCATTCCTTTCCGTTCCGTTCCGTTCCGTTCCATTCCGTTCCGTTCCGTTCCGTTCTACTCGGGTTGATTCCATTCTATTCCATTCCATTCCATTCGATTCCAATCTATTCCATTCGATTCCATTCGATTCAATTCTATTCCATTCCATTCCATTCCATTTCATTCCATTCCATTCCATTCCATTGAATTCCATTCCATTCCATTCCGTTCCATTCCATTCCGTTCCATTCCATTCCATTCCATTCCTTTCCGTTCCGTTCCGTTCCGTTCCATTCCGTTCTACTCGGATTGATTCCATTCGATTCCATTCCATTCCATTCCATTCCATTCCATTCCATTCCATGGAACTCCATTCCATTCCATTCCATTCCATTCAATTCCATTCCATTCCATTGAATTCCATTCCATTCCATTCCATTCCATTGAATTCTGTTCCATTCAATTCCATTCCATTCCATTCCGTTCTACTCGGGTTGATTCCATTCTATTCCATTCCGTTCCGTTCCGTTCCGTTCCGTTCCGTTCCGTTCCCTTCCACTCGGGCTGATTCCATTCTATTCCATTCCATTCCATTCGATTCCATTCGATTCCATTCGATTCCATTCGATTCCATTCGATTCCATTCCATTCCATTGAATTCCATTCCATTCCATTCCATTCCATGGAATTCCGTTCCATTCCATTCCATTGCATTCCATTCCATTCCATTCCATTTGAATTCCATTCCATTCCATTCCATTCCATTCCATTCCATTCCATTCCATTCCACTCCATTCCATTCCATTCTACTCGGGTTGATTCCATTCTATTCCATTCCATTCCATTCGATTCCATTCGATTCCATTCGATTCCATTCCATTCCATTCCATTCCATTCCATTCCATTCCATTGAATTCCATTCCATTCCATTGAATTCCATTCCATTCCATTCCATTCCATTGAATTCCGTTCCATTCCATTCCATTCCATTCCATTCCATTCCATTGAATTCCATTCCATTGAATTCCATTCCATTCCATTCCAATCCATTGAATTCCATTCCATTCCGTTCCGTTCCGTTCCGTTCCGTTCCGTTTCGTTCCGTTCCGTTCCGTTCCGTTCCATTCCATTCCATTCCATTCCATTGAATTCCGTTCCATTCCATTGAATTCCATTCCATTCCGTTCCATTCCATTGAATTCTGTTCCGTTCAGTTCCGTTCCGTTCCGTTCCATTCCGTTCCATTCCGTTCCTTTCCATTCTACTCGGGTTGATTCCATTCTATTCCATTCCATTCCATTCGATTCCATTCGATTCCATTCGAATCCATTCGATTCCATTCGATTCCATTCGATTCCATTCCATTCCATTGAATTCCATTCCATTCCATTCCATTCCATTGAATTCCGTTCCATTCCATTCAATTCCATTCCATTCCATTCCTTTCCGTTCCGTTCCGTTCCGTTCCGTTCCGTTCCGTTCTACTCGGGTTGATTCCATTCTATTCCATTCCATACCATTCGATTCCATTCTATTCCATACGATTCCATTCGATTCAATTCGATTCCATTCCATTCCATTCCATTCCATTCCATTCCATTGAATTCCATTGGATTCCATTCCATTCCATTCCGTTCCATTCCATTCCGTTCCATTCCATTCCATTCCATTCCATTCCATTCCATTCCATTCCATTCCGTTCTACTCGGGTTCATTCCATTCCATTCCGTTCCGTTCCGTTCCGTTCCGTTCCTTTCCTTTCTACTTGTGTTGATTCCATTCCATTCCATTCTATTCCATTGAATTCCATTCCATTCCATTCCATTCCATTCCATTACATGGAATTCCATTGAATTCCATTGAATTCCATTCCATAGAATTCCATTCCATTCCATTCCATTCCATTCCATGGAATTCCATTCCATTCCATTCCATTCCATTGAATTCCATTCCATTCCATTCCATTGAATTCCATTCCATTCCATTCCATTCGATTCCATTTCATTCCATTGAATTCCATTCCATTCCATTGAATTCCATTCCATTCCGTTCCCTTCCATTGAATTCTGTTCCGTTCCGTTCCGTTCCGTTCCGTTCCATTCCGTTCCATTCCGTTCCTTTCCGTTCTACTCGGGTTGATTCCATTCTATTCCATTCCATTCCATTCGATTCCATTCTATTCCATTCGATTCCATTCGATTCAATTAGATTCCATTCCATTCCATTCCATTCCATTCCATTGAATTCCGTTCCATTCCATTGAATTCCATTCCATTCCGTTCCATTCCATTGAATTCCGCTCCGTTCCGTTCCGTTCCATTCCGTACCATTCCGTTCCATTCCGTTCTACTCGGGTTGATTCTATTCTATTCCATTCCATTCCATTCGATTCCATTCCATTCCATTCCATTCCATTCCATTCCGTTCTACTCGGGTGCATTCCATTCCATTCCATTACATGGAATTCCATTGAATTCCATTGAATTCCATTCCATTGAATTCCATTCCATTCCATTCCATTCCATTCCATTCCATGGAATTCCATTCCATTCCATTCCATTCCATTCCATTGAATTCCATTCCATTCCATTCCATTGAATTCCATTCCATTCCATTCCATTCGATTCCATTTCATTCCATTGAATTCCATTCCATTCCATTCCATTCCATTCCATTCCATTGAATTCCATTGAATTCCATTCCATTGAATTCCATTCCATTCCATTGAATTCCATTCCATTTCATTCCATTCCATTCCGTTCCATTCCATTCCGTTCCATTCCATTCCATTCCTTTCCATTCCATTCCATTCCGTTCCATTCCATTGAATTCCGTTCCATTGCATTGAATTCCGTTCCATTCCATTCCATTCCTTTCCGTTCCGTTCCGTTCCGTTCCGTTCCGTTCCGTTCTACTCGGGTTGATTCCATTCTATTCCATTCCATTCCATTCGATTCCATTCTATTCCATTCGATTCCATTCGATTCAATTCGATTCCATTCGATTCCATTCCATTCCATTCCATTCCATTCCATTCCATTGAATTCCATTCCATTCCATTCCGTTCCATTCCATTCCGTTCCATTCAATTCCATTCCATTCCATTCCATTCCATTCCATTCCGTTCCATTCCATTCCATTCCTTTCCATTCCATTCCTTTCCGTTCCATTCCTTTCCGTTCCATTCCGTTCTACTCGGATTGATTCCATTCTATTCCATTCCATTCCATTCGATTCCATTCGATTCCATTCCATTCCATTCCATTCCATTCCATTCCATTCCATTCCATTGAACTCCATTCCATTCCATTCCATTCCATTCCATTCCATTGAATTCCGTTCCATTCCATTCCATTCCATTGAATTCTGTTCCATTCAATTCCATTCCATTCCATTCCGTTCTACTCGGGTTGATTCCATGCTATTCCATTCCGTTCCATTCCGTTCCGTTCCGTTCCGTTCCGTTCCGTTCCATTCCACTCGGGTTGATTCCATTCTATTCCATTCCATTCCATTCCATTCCATTCCATTCCATTCCATTCGATTCCATTCGATTCCATTCGATTCCATTCGATTCCATTCCATTCCATTCCATTCCATTGAATTCCATTCCATTCCATTCCATTCCATTGAATTCCGTTCCATTCCATTCCATTGCATTCCATTCCATTCCATTCCATTTGAATTCCATTCCATTCCATTCCATTCCATTCCATTCCATTCTACTCGGGTTGATTCCATTCTATTCCATTCCATTCCATTCGATTCCATTCGATTCCATTCGATTCCATTCGATTCCATTCCATTCCATTCCATTCCATTCCATTCCATTCCATTCCATTGAATTCCATTCCATTCCATTGAATTCCATTCCATTCCATTCCATTCCATTGAATTCCGTTCCATTCCATTCCATTCCATTCCATTCCATTCCATTCCATTGAATTCCATTCCATTGAATTCCATTCCATTCCATTCCATTCCATTGAATTCCATTCCATTCCGTTCCGTTCCGTTCCGTTCCGTTTCGTTCCGTTCCGTTCCGTTCCGTTCCATTCCATTCCATTCCATTCCATTGAATTCCGTTCCATTCCATTGAATTCCATTCCATTCCGTTCCATTCCATTGAATTCTGTTCCGTTCCGTTCCGTTCCGTTCCATTCCATTCCGTTCCATTCCGTTCCTTTCCGTTCTACTCGGGTTGACTCCATTCTATTCCATTCCATTCCATTCGATTCCATTCGATTCCTTTCGATTCCATTCCATTCCATTCCATTCCATTCCATTGAATTCCATTCCATTCCATTCCATTCCATTCCATTCCATTGAATTCCATTCCATTCCATTCCATTCCATTCCATTCCATTCCATTCCATTCCATCGAATTCCATTCCATTCCATTCCATTCCATTCCATTCCATTCGATTCAATTCGATTCCATTCGATTCCATTCCATTCCATTCCATTCCATTGAATTCCGTTCCATTCCATTCCATTCCATTCCATTCCCTTCCATTGAATTCCATTACATTGAATTCCATTCCATTCCATTCCATTCCATGGAATTCCATTCCATTCCGTTCCGTTCCGTTCCGTTCCGTTCCGTACCGTTCCATTCCATTCCATTCCATTCCATTGAATTCCGTTCCATTCCATTGAATTCCATTCCATTCCGTTCCATTCCATTGAATTCCGTTCCGTTCCGTTCTGTTCCGTTCCGTTGCGTTCCATTCCGTTCCATTCCATTCCATTCCGTTCTACTCGGGTTCATTCCATTCCATTCCTTTCCGTTCCGTTCCGTTCCGTTCCATTCCGTTCCGTTCCGTTCCGTTCTACTCGGGTTGATTCCATTCTATTCCATTCCATTCCATTCGATTCCAATCTATTCCATTCGATTCCATTCGATTCAATTCTATTCCATTCCATTCCATTCCATTTCATTCCATTCCATTCCATTCCATTGAATTCCATTCCATTCCATTCCGTTCCATTCCATTCCGTTCCATTCCATTCAATTCCATTCCATTCCATTCCTTTCCGTTCCGTTCCGTTCCGTTCCATTCCGTTCTACTCGGATTGATTCCATTCTATTCCATTCCATTCCATTCGATTCCATTCGATTCCATTCGATTCCATTCCATTCCATTCCATTCCATTCCATTCCATTCCATTCCATTCCATTCCATTGAACTCCATTCCATTCCATTCCATTCCATTCAATTCCATTCCATTCCATTGAATTCCATTCCATTCCATTCCATTCCATTGAATTCTGTTCCATTCAATTCCATTCCATTCCATTCCGTTCTACTCGGGTTGATTCCATTCTATTCCATTCCGTTCCGTTCCGTTCCGTTCCGTTCCGTTCCCTTCCACTCGGGTTGATTCCATTCTATTCCATTCCATTCCATTCCATTCCATTCGATTCCATTCGATTCCATTCGATTCCATTCGATTCCATTCCATTCCATTGAATTCCATTCCATTCCATTCCATTCCATGGAATTCCGTTCCATTCCATTCCATTGCATTCCATTCCATTCCATTCCATTTGAATTCCATTCCATTCCATTCCATTCCATTCCATTCCATTCCATTCCATTCCATTCCATTCTACTCGGGTTGATTCCATTCTATTCCATTCCATTCCATTCCAATCCATTGAATTCCATTCCATTCCGTTCCGTTCCGTTCCGTTCCATTCCGTTTCGTTCCGTTCCGTTCCGTTCCGTTCCATTCCATTCCATTCCATTCCATTGAATTCCGTTCCATTCCATTGAATTCCATTCCATTCCGTTCCATTCCATTGAATTCTGTTCCGTTCAGTTCCGTTCCGTTCGGTTCCATTCCGTTCCATTCCGTTCCTTTCCGTTCTACTCGGGTTGATTCCATTCTATTCCATTCCATTCCATTCGATTCCATTCGATTCCATTCGAATCCATTCGATTCCATTCGATTCCATTCGATTCCATTCCATTCCATTGAATTCCATTCCATTCCATTCCATTCCATTGAATTCCGTTCCATTCCATTCAATTCCATTCCATTCCATTCCTTTCCGTTCCGTTCCGTTCCGTTCCGTTCCGTTCTACTCGGGTTGATTCCATTCTATTCCATTCCATACCATTCGATTCCATTCTATTCCATTCGATTCCATTCGATTCAATTCGATTCCATTCCATTCCATTCCATTCCATTCCATTCCATTGAATTCCATTCCATTCAATTCGATTCCATTCCATTCCATTCCATTCCATTCCATTCCATTGAATTCCATTGAATTCCATTCCATTCCGTTCCATTCCATTCCGTTCCATTCCATTCCATTCCATTCCATTCCATTCCATTCCATTCCGTTCTACTCGGGTTCATTCCATTCCATTCCGTTCCGTTCCGTTCCGTTCCGTTCCTTTCCTTTCTACTTGTGTTGATTCCATTCCATTCCATTCTATTCCATTGAATTCCATTCCATTCCATTCCATTCCATTCCATTACATGGAATTCCATTGAATTCCATTGAATTCCATTCCATAGAATTCCATTCCATTCCATTCCATTCCATTCCATGGAATTCCATTCCATTCCATTCCATTCCATTGAATTCCATTCCATTCCATTCCATTGAATTCCATTCCATTCCATTCCATTCGATTCCATTTCATTCCATTGAATTCCATTCCATTCCATTGAATTCCATTCCATTCCGTTCCCTTCCATTGAATTCTGTTCCGTTCCGTTCCGTTCCGTTCCGTTCCATTCCGTTCCATTCCGTTCCTTTCCGTTCTACTCGGGTTGATTCCATTCTATTCCATTCCATTCCATTCGATTCCATTCTATTCCATTCGATTCCATTCGATTCAATTAGATTCCATTCCATTCCATTCCATTCCATTCCATTGAATTCCGTTCCATTCCATTGAATTCCATTCCATTCCGTTCCATTCCATTGAATTCCGCTCCGTTCCGTTCCGTTCCGTTCCGTTCCATTCCGTACCATTCCGTTCCATTCCGTTCTACTCGGGTTGATTCCATTCTATTCCATTCCATTCCATTCGATTCCATTCCATTCCATTCCATTCCATTCCATTCCGTTCTACTCGGGTTCATTCCATTCCATTCCATTACATGGAATTCCATTGAATTCCATTGAATTCCATTCCATTGAATTCCACTCCATTCCATTCCATTCCATTCCATTCCATGGAATTCCATTCCATTCCATTCCATTCCATTCCATTGAATTCCATTCCATTCCATTCCATTGAATTCCATTCCATTCCATTCCATTCGATTCCATTTCATTCCATTGAATTCCATTCCATTCCATTCCATTCCATTCCATTCCATTGAATTCCATTGAATTCCATTCCATTGAATTCCATTCCATTCCATTGAATTCCATTCCATTTCATTCCATTCCATTCCGTTCCATTCCATTCCGTTCCATTCCATTCCATTCCTTTCCATTCCATTCCATTCCGTTCCATTCCATTGAATTCCGTTCCATTGCATTGAATTCCGTTCCATTCCATTCCATTCCTTTCCGTTCCGTTCCGTTCCGTTCCGTTCCGTTCCGTTCTACTCGGGTTGATTCCATTCTATTCCATTCCATTCCATTCGATTCCATTCGATTCAATTCGATTCCATTCGATTCCATTCCATTCCATTCCATTCCATTCCATTCCATTGAATTCCATTCCATTCCATTCCGTTCCATTCCATTCCGTTCCATTCCATTCCATTCCATTCCATTCCATTCCATTCCATTCCGTTCCATTCCATTCCATTCCTTTCCATTCCATTCCTTTCCGTTCCATTCCGTTCCGTTCCATTCCGTTCTACTCGGATTGATTCCATTCTATTCCATTCCATTCCATTCGATTCCATTCGATTCCATTCGATTCCATTCGATTCCATTCCATTCCATTCCATTCCATTCCATTCCATTCCATTCCATTGAACTCCATTCCATTCCATTCCATTCCATTCCATTCCATTGAATTCCATTCCATTCCATTCCATTCCATTGAATTCTGTTCCATTCAATTCCATTCCATTCCATTCCGTTCTACTCGGGTTGATTCCATGCTATTCCATTCCGTTCCATTCCGTTCCGTTCCGTTCCGTTCCGTTCCGTTCCGTTCCATTCCACTCGGGTTGATTCCATTCTATTCCATTCCATTCCATTCCATTCCATTCCATTCCATTCGATTCCATTCGATTCCATTCGATTCCATTCGATTCCATTCCATTCCATTCCATTCCATTCCGTTCTACTCGGGTTCATTCCATTCCATTCCATTACATGGAATTCCATTGAATTCCATTGAATTCCATTCCATTGAATTCCACTCCATTCCATTCCATTCCATTCCATTCCATGGAATTCCATTCCATTCCATTCCATTCCATGGAATTCCATTCCATTCCATTCCATTCCATTCCATTGAATTCCATTCCATTCCATTCCATTGAATTCCATTCCATTCCATTCCATTCGATTCCATTTCATTCCATTGAATTCCATTCCATTCCATTCCATTCCATTCCATTCCATTGAATTCCATTGAATTCCATTCCATTGAATTCCATTCCATTCCATTGAATTCCATTCCATTTCATTCCATTCCATTCCGTTCCATTCCATTCCGTTCCATTCCATTCCATTCCTTTCCATTCCATTCCATTCCGTTCCATTCCATTGAATTCCGTTCCATTGCATTGAATTCCGTTCCATTCCATTCCATTCCTTTCCGTTCCGTTCCGTTCCGTTCCGTTCCGTTCCGTTCTACTCGGGTTGATTCCATTCTATTCCATTCCATTCCATTCGATTCCATTCGATTCAATTCGATTCCATTCGATTCCATTCCATTCCATTCCATTCCATTCCATTCCATTGAATTCCATTCCATTCCATTCCGTTCCATTCCATTCCGTTCCATTCCATTCCATTCCATTCCATTCCATTCCATTCCATTCCGTTCCATTCCATTCCATTCCTTTCCATTCCATTCCTTTCCGTTCCATTCCGTTCCGTTCCATTCCGTTCTACTCGGATTGATTCCATTCTATTCCATTCCATTCCATTCGATTCCATTCGATTCCATTCGATTCCATTCGATTCCATTCCATTCCATTCCATTCCATTCCATTCCATTCCATTCCATTGAACTCCATTCCATTCCATTCCATTCCATTCCATTCCATTGAATTCCATTCCATTGAATTCCATTCCATTGAATTCTGTTCCATTCAATTCCATTCCATTCCATTCCGTTCTACTCGGGTTGATTCCATGCTATTCCATTCCGTTCCATTCCGTTCCGTTCCGTTCCGTTCCGTTCCGTTCCGTTCCATTCCACTCGGGTTGATTCCATTCTATTCCATTCCATTCCATTCCATTCCATTCGATTCCATTCGATTCCATTCGATTCCATTCGATTCCATTCGATTCCATTCCATTCCATTCCATTCCATTGAATTCCATTGCATTCCATTCCATTCCATTGAATTCCGTTCCATTCCATTCCATTGCATTCCATTCCATTCCATTCCATTTGAATTCCATTCCATTCCATTCCATTCCATTCCATTCCATTCTACTCGGGTTGATTCCATTCTATTCCATTCCATTCCATTCGATTCCATTCGATTGCATTCGATTCCATTCGATTCCATTCCATTTCATTCCATTCCATTCCATTCCATTCCATTCCATTCCATTGAATTCCATTACATTCCATTCCGTTCCATTCCATTCCGTTCCATTCCATTCCATTCCATTCCATTCCATTCCATTCCATTACGTTCCGTTCCATTCCGTTCCATTCCATTGAATTCCGATCGATTGCATTGAATTCCGTTCCATTCCATTCCATTCCTTTCCGTTCCGTTCCGTTCCGTTCCGTTCTACTCGGGTTGATTCCATTCTATTCCATTCCATTCCATTCGATTCCATTCTATTCCATTCGATTCCATTCGATTCAATTCGATTCGATTCCATTCCATTCCATTCCATTCCATTCCATTCCATTGAATTCCATTCCATTCCATAGAATTCCATTCCATTCCATTCCATTCCATTCCATTCCATTGAATTCCATTCCATTCCATTGAATTCCATTCCATTCCATTCCATTCGATTCCATTCCATTCCATGGAATTCCATTCCATTCGATTCCATTCCATTCCATGGAATTCCATTTCATTCCATTCCATTCCATTCCATTCCATTCCATTCCATTCCATTCCATTCCATTCCATAGAATTCCATTCCATTCCATTCCATTCCATTCCATTCCGTTCCATTCCATTCCATCGAATTCCATTCCATTCCATTCCATTCCATTCCATTCCATTCCATTCCATTCCATTCCATTCTACTCGGGTTGATTCCATTCTATTACATTCCATTCCATTCGATTCCATTCGATTCCATTCGATTCCATTCGATTCCATTCCATTCCATTCCATTCAATTGAATTCCATTCCATTCCATTCCATTCCATTCCATTCCATTGAATTCCATTCCATTCCATTGAATTCCATTCCATTCCATTCCATTCCATTGAATTCCGTTCCATTCCATTCCTTTCCATTCCATTCCATTCCATTGAATTCCATTCCATTCCATTCCATTCGATTCCATTCCATTCCATGGAATTCCATTCCTTTCCATTCCATTCCATTCCATTGAATTCCATTCCATTCCATTCCATTCCATTCCATTGAATTCCATTCCATTCCATTCCATTCCATTCCATTCCATCGAATTCCATTCCATTCCATTGAATTCCATTCCATTCCATTCCATTCCATTCCATTCCATTCCATTCCATCGAATTCCATTCCATTCCATTCCATTCCATTCGATTCCATTCGATTCCATTCGATTCCATTCGATTCCATTCCATTCCATTCCATTCCATTCCATTCCATTCCATTCCATTCCATTCTACTCTGGTTGATTCCATTCTATTACATTCCATTCCATTCGATTCCATTAGATTCCATTCGATTCCATTCGATTCCATTCCATTCCATTCCATTCCATTGAATTCCGTTCCATTCCATTCCATTCCATTCCATTCCATGGAATTCCATTCCATTCCGTTCCGTTCCGTTCCGTTCCGTTCCGTACCGTTCCATTCCATTCCATTCCATTCCATTGAATTCCGTTCCATTCCATTGAATTCCATTCCATTCCGTTCCATTCCATTGAATTCCGTTCCGTTCCGTTCCGTTCCGTTCCATTCCGTTCCATTCCATTCCATTCCGTTCTACTCGGGTTCATTCCATTCCATTCCTTTCCGTTCCGTTCCGTTCCATTCCATTCCATTCCATTCCATTACGTTCCGTTCCATTCCGTTCCATTCCATTGAATTCCGATCCATTGCATTGAATTCCGTTCCATTCCATTCCATTCCTTTCCGTTCCGTTCCGTTCCGTTCCGTTCTACTCGGGTTGATTCCATTCTATTCCATTCCATTCCATTCGATTCCATTCTATTCCATTCGATTCCATTCGATTCAATTCGATTCGATTCGATTCCATTCCATTCCATTCCATTCCATTCCATTGAATTCCATTCCATTCCATTGAATTCCATTCCATTCCATTCCATTCGATTCCATTCCATTCCATGGAATTCCATTCCATTCGATTCCATTCCATTCCATGGAATTGCATTTCATTCCATTCCATTCCATTCCATTCCATTCCATTCCATAGAATTCCATTCCATTCCATTCCATTCCATTCCATTCCATTCCATTCCGTTCCATTCCATTCCATCGAATTCCATTCCATTCCATTCCATTCCATTCCATTCCATTCCATTCCATTCCATTCCATTCCATTCTACTCGGGTTGATTCCATTCTATTACATTCCATTCCATTCGATTCCATTCGATTCCATTCGATTCCATTCGATTCCATTCCATTCCATTCCATTCAATTGAATTCCATTCCATTCCATTCCATTCCATTCCATTCCATTCAATTGAATTCCATTCCATTCCATTGAATTCCATTCCATTCCATTGAATTCCGTTCCATTCCATTCCTTTCCATTCCATTCCATTCCATTGAATTCCATTACATTGAATTCCATTCCATTCCATTCCATTCCATTGAATTCCATTCCATTCCATTCCATTCGATTCCATTCCATTCCATGGAATTCCATTCCTTTCCATTCCATTCCATTCCATTCCTTTCCATTCCATTCCATTGAATTCCAATCAATTCCATTCCATTCCATTGAATTCCATTCCTTTCCATTCCATTCCATTGAATTCCGTTCCATTCCATTGAATTCCATTCCATTCCGTTCCATTCCATTGAATTCCGCTCCGTTCCGTTCCGTTCCGTTCCGTTCCATTCCGTTCCATTCCATTCCATTCCGTTCTACTCGGGTTCATTCCATTCCATTCCTTTCCGTTCCGTTCCGTTCCGTTCCATTCCGTTCCGTTCCGTTCCGTTCTACTCGGGTTGATTCCATTCTATTCCATTCCATTCCATTCGATTCCAATCTATTCCATTCGATTCCATTCGATTCAATTCTATTCCATTCCATTCCATTCCATTGAATTCCATTCCATTCCATTCCATTGAATTCCATTCCATTCCATTCCGTTCCATTCCATTCCGTTCCATTCCATTCCATTCCATTCCTTTCCATTCCGTTCCGTTCCGTTCCATTCCGTTCTACTCGGATTGATTCCATTCGATTCCATTCCATTCCATTCCATTCCATTCCATTCCATTCCATTGAACTCCATTCCATTCCATTCCATTCCATTCAATTCCATTCCATTCCATTGAATTCCATTCCATTCCATTCCATTCCATTGAATTCTGTTCCATTCAATTCCATTCCATTCCATTCCGTTCTACTCGGGTTGATTCCATTCTATTCCATTCCGTTCCGTTCCGTTCCGTTCCGTTCTGTTCCGTTCCGTTCCCTTCCACTCGGGCTGATTCCATTCTATTCCATTCCATTCCATTCCATTCCATTCGATTCCATTCGATTCCATTCGATTCCATTCGATTCCATTCCATTCCATGGAATTCCATTCCATTCCATTCCATTCCATGGAATTCCGTTCCATTCCATTCCATTGCATTCCATTCCATTCCATTCCATTTGAATTCCATTCCATTCCATTCCATTCCATTCCATTCCATTCCATTCCACTCCATTCCATTCCATTCTACTCGGGTTGATTCCATTCTATTCCATTCCATTCCATTCGATTCCATTCGATTCCATTCCATTCCATTCCATTCCATTCCATTCCATTCCATTCCATTCCATTCCATTGAATTCCATTCCATTCCATTGAATTCCATTCCATTCCATTCCATTCCATTGAATTCCGTTCCATTCCATTCCATTCCATTCCATTCCATTCCATTGAATTCCATTCCATTGAATTCCATTCCATTCCATTCCAATCCATGGAATTCCATTCCATTCCGTTCCGTTCCGTTCCGTTCCGTTCCGTTTCGTTCCGTTCCGTTCCGTTCCGTTCCATTCCATTCCATTCCATTCCATTGAATTCCGTTCCATTCCATTGAATTCCATTCCATTCCGTTCCATTCCATTGAATTCTGTTCCGTTCAGTTCCGTTCCGTTCCGTTCCATTCCGTTCCATTCCGTTCCTTTCCATTCTACTCGGGTTGATTCCATTCTATTCCATTCCATTCCATTCGATTCCATTCGATTCCATTCGAATCCATTCGATTCCATTCGATTCCATTCGATTCCATTCCATTCCATTGAATTCCATTCCATTCCATTCCATTCCATTGAATTCCGTTCCATTCCATTCAATTCCATTCCATTCCATTCCTTTCCGTTCCGTTCCGTTCCGTTCCGTTCCGTTCCGTTCTACTCGGGTTGATTCCATTCTATTCCATTCCATACCATTCGATTCCATTCTATTCCATTCGATTCCATTCGATTCAATTCGATTCCATTCCATTCCATTCCATTCCATTCCATTCCATTCCATTGAATTCCATTGGATTCCATTCCATTCCATTCCGTTCCATTCCATTCCGTTCCATTCCATTCCATTCCATTCCATTCCATTCCATTCCATTCCATTCCATTCCGTTCTACTCGGGTTCATTCCATTCCATTCCGTTCCGTTCCGTTCCGTTCCGTTCCTTTCCTTTCTATTTGTGTTGATTCCATTCCATTCCATTCTATTCCATTGAATTCCATTCCATTCCATTCCATTCCATTCCATTACATGGAATTCCATTGAATTCCATTGAATTCCATTCCATAGAATTCCATTCCATTCCATTCCATGGAATTCCATTCCATTCCATTCCATTCCATTGAATTCCATTCCATTCCATTCCATTGAATTCCATTCCATTCCATTCCATTCGATTCCATTTCATTCCATTGAATTCCATTCCATTCCATTGAATTCCATTCCATTCCGTTCCCTTCCATTGAATTCTGTTCCGTTCCGTTCCGTTCCGTTCCGTTCCATTCCGTTCCATTCCGTTCCTTTCCGTTCTACTCGGGTTGATTCCATTCTATTCCATTCCATTCCATTCGATTCCATTCTATTCCATTCGATTCCATTCGATTCAATTAGATTCCATTCCATTCCATTCCATTCCATTCCATTGAATTCCGTTCCATTCCATTGAATTCCATTCCATTCCGTTCCATTCCATTGAATTCCGCTCCGTTCCGTTCCGTTCCATTCCGTACCATTCCGTTCCATTCCGTTCTACTCGGGTTGATTCTATTCTATTCCATTCCATTCCATTCGATTCCATTCCATTCCATTCCATTCCATTCCATTCCGTTCTACTCGGGTTCATTCCATTCCATTCCATTACATGGAATTCCATTGAATTCCATTGAATTCCATTCCATTGAATTCCATTCCATTCCATTCCATTCCATTCCATTCCATGGAATTCCATTCCATTCCATTCCATTCCATTCCATTGAATTCCATTCCATTCCATTCCATTGAATTCCATTCCATTCCATTCCATTCGATTCCATTTCATTCCATTGAATTCCATTCCATTCCATTCCATTCCATTCCATTCCATTGAATTCCATTGAATTCCATTCCATTGAATTCCATTCCATTCCATTGAATTCCATTCCATTTCATTCCATTCCATTCCGTTCCATTCCATTCCGTTCCATTCCATTCCATTCCTTTCCATTCCATTCCATTCCGTTCCATTCCATTGAATTCCGTTCCATTGCATTGAATTCCGTTCCATTCCATTCCATTCCTTTCCGTTCCGTTCCGTTCCGTTCCGTTCCGTTCCGTTCTACTCGGGTTGATTCCATTCTATTCCATTCCATTCCATTCGATTCCATTCTATTCCATTCGATTCCATTCGATTCAATTCGATTCCATTCGATTCCATTCCATTCCATTCCATTCCATTCCATTCCATTGAATTCCATTCCATTCCATTCCGTTCCATTCCATTCCGTTCCATTCCATTCCATTCCATTCCATTCCATTCCATTCCGTTCCATTCCATTCCATTCCTTTCCATTCCATTCCTTTCCGTTCCATTCCGTTCCGTTCCATTCCGTTCTACTCGGATTGATTCCATTCTATTCCATTCCATTCCATTCCATTCCATTCGATTCCATTCGATTCCATTCGATTCCATTCCATTCCATTCCATTCCATTCCATTCCATTGAACTCCATTCCATTCCATTCCATTCCATTCCATTCCATTGAATTCCGTTCCATTCCATTCCATTCCATTGAATTCTGTTCCATTCAATTCCATTCCATTCCATTCCGTTCTACTCGGGTTGATTCCATGCTATTCCATTCCGTTCCATTCCGTTCCGTTCCGTTCCGTTCCGTTCCGTTCCATTCCACTCGGGTTGATTCCATTCTATTCCATTCCATTCCATTCCATTCCATTCCATTCCATTCCATTCGATTCCATTCGATTCCATTCGATTCCATTCGATTCCATTCCATTCCATTCCATTCCATTGAATTCCATTCCATTCCATTCCATTCCATTGAATTCCGTTCCATTCCATTCCATTGCATTCCATTCCATTCCATTCCATTTCAATTCCATTCCATTCCATTCCATTCCATTCCATTCCATTCTACTCGGGTTGATTCCATTCTATTCCATTCCATTCCATTCGATTCCATTCGATTCCATTCGATTCCATTCGATTCCATTCCATTCCATTCCATTCCATTCCATTCCATTCCATTCCATTGAATTCCATTCCATTCCATTGAATTCCATTCCATTCCATTCCATTCCATTGAATTCCGTTCCATTCCATTCCATTCCATTCCATTCCATTCCATTGAATTCCATTCCATTGAATTCCATTCCATTCCATTCCATTCCATTGAATTCCATTCCATTCCGTTCCGTTCCGTTCCGTTCCGTTTCGTTCCGTTCCGTTCCGTTCCGTTCCATTCCATTCCATTCCATTCCATTGAATTCCGTTCCATTCCATTGAATTCCATTCCATTCCGTTCCATTCCATTGAATTCTGTTCCGTTCCGTTCCGTTCCGTTCCATTCCATTCCGTTCCATTCCGTTCCTTTCCGTTCTACTCGGGTTGACTCCATTCTATTCCATTCCATTCCATTCGATTCCATTCGATTCCTTTCGATTCCATTCCATTCCATTCCATTCCATTCCATTGAATTCCATTCCATTCCATTCCATTCCATTCCATTCCATTGAATTCCATTCCATTCCATTCCATTCCATTCCATTCCATTCCATTCCATTCCATTCCATCGAATTCCATTCCATTCCATTCCATTCCATTCCATTCCATTCGATTCAATTCGATTCCATTCGATTCCATTCCATTCCATTCCATTCCATTGAATTCCGTTCCATTCCATTCCATTCCATTCCATTCCCTTCCATTGAATTCCATTACATTGAATTCCATTCCATTCCATTCCATTCCATGGAATTCCATTCCATTCCGTTCCGTTCCGTTCCGTTCCGTTCCGTACCGTTCCATTCCATTCCATTCCATTCCATTGAATTCCGTTCCATTCCATTGAATTCCATTCCATTCCGTTCCATTCCATTGAATTCCGTTCCGTTCCGTTCCGTTCCGTTCCGTTCCGTTCCATTCCGTTCCATTCCATTCCATTCCGTTCTACTCGGGTTCATTCCATTCCATTCCTTTCCGTTCCGTTCCGTTCCGTTCCATTCCGTTCCGTTCCGTTCCGTTCTACTCGGGTTGATTCCATTCTATTCCATTCCATTCCATTCGATTCCAATCTATTCCATTCGATTCCATTCGATTCAATTCTATTCCATTCCATTCCATTCCATTTCATTCCATTCCATTCCATTCCATTGAATTCCATTCCATTCCATTCCGTTCCATTCCATTCCGTTCCATTCCATTCCATTCCATTCCATTCCATTCCTTTCCGTTCCGTTCCGTTCCGTTCCATTCCGTTCTACTCGGATTGATTCCATTCTATTCCATTCCATTCCATTCGATTCCATTCGATTCCATTCGATTCCATTCGATTCCATTCCATTCCATTCCATTCCATTCCATTCCATTCCATTCCATTGAACTCCATTCCATTCCATTCCATTCCATTCAATTCCATTCCATTCCATTGAATTCCATTCCATTCCATTCCATTCCATTGAATTCTGTTCCATTCAATTCCATTCCATTCCATTCCGTTCTACTCGGGTTGATTCCATTCTATTCCATTCCGTTCCGTTCCGTTCCGTTCCGTTCCGTTCCGTTCCCTTCCACTCGGGTTGATTCCATTCTATTCCATTCCATTCCATTCCATTCCATTCGATTCCATTCGATTCCATTCGATTCCATTCGATTCCATTCCATTCCATTGAATTCCATTCCATTCCATTCCATTCCATGGAATTCCGTTCCATTCCATTCCATTGCATTCCATTCCATTCCATTCCGTTCCATTCCATTCCATTCCGTTCTACTCGGGTTCATTCCATTCCATTCCATTCCATTCCATTCTACTCGGGTTGATTCCATTCTATTCCATTCCATTCCATTCGATTCCATTCGATTCCATTCGATTCCACTCGATTCCATTCCATTCCATTCCATTCCATTCCATTCCATTCCATTCCATTCCATTGAATTCCATTCCATTCCATTGAATTCCATTCCATTCCATTCCATTCCATTGAATTCCGTTCCATTCCATTCCATTCCATTCCATTCCATTCCATTGAATTCCATTCCATTGAATTCCATTCCATTCCATTCCAATCCATTGAATTCCATTCCATTCCGTTCCGTTCCGTTCCGTTCCGTTCCGTTTCGTTCCGTTCCGTTCCGTTCCGTTCCATTCCATTCCATTCCATTCCATTGAATTCCGTTCCATTCCATTGAATTCCATTCCATTCCGTTCCATTCCATTGAATTCTGTTCCGTTCAGTTCCGTTCCGTTCGGTTCCATTCCGTTCCATTCCGTTCCTTTCCGTTCTACTCGGGTTGATTCCATTCTATTCCATTCCATTCCATTCGATTCCATTCGATTCCATTCGAATCCATTCGATTCCATTCGATTCCATTCGATTCCATTCCATTCCATTGAATTCCATTCCATTCCATTCCATTCCATTGAATTCCGTTCCATTCCATTCAATTCCATTCCATTCCATTCCTTTCCGTTCCGTTCCGTTCCGTTCCGTTCCGTTCCGTTCTACTCGGGTTGATTCCATTCTATTCCATTCCATACCATTCGATTCCATTCTATTCCATTCGATTCCATTCGATTCAATTCGATTCCATTCCATTCCATTCCATTCCATTCCATTCCATTGAATTCCGTTCCATTCCATTGAATTCCATTCCATTCCGCTCCATTCCATTGAATTCCCCTCCGTTCCGTTCCGTTCCGTTCCGTTCCATTCCGTTCCATTCCGTTCCATTCCGTTCTACTCGGGTTGATTCCATTCTATTCCATTCCATTCCATTCGATTCCATTCTATTCCATTCGATTCCATTCTATTCAATTCGATTCCATTCCATTCCATTCCATTCCATTCCATTCCATTGAATTCCATTGAATTCCATTCCATTCCATTCCGTTCCATTCCATTCCGTTCCATTCCATTCCATTCCATTCCATTCCATTCCATTCCATTCCATTCCGTTCTACTCGGGTTCATTCCATTCCATTCCGTTCCGTTCCGTTCCGTTCCGTTCCTTTCCTTTCTACTTGTGTTGATTCCATTCCATTCCATTCTATTCCATTGAATTCCATTCCATTCCATTCCATTCCATTCCATTACATGGAATTCCATTGAATTCCATTGAATTCCATTCCATAGAATTCCATTCCATTCCATTCCATTCCATTCCATGGAATTCCATTCCATTCCATTCCATTCCATTGAATTCCATTCCATTCCATTCCATTGAATTCCATTCCATTCCATTCCATTCGATTCCATTTCATTCCATTGAATTCCATTCCATTCCATTGAATTCCATTCCATTCCGTTCCCTTCCATTGAATTCTGTTCCGTTCCGTTCCGTTCCGTTCCGTTCCATTCCGTTCCATTCCGTTCCTTTCCGTTCTACTCGGGTTGATTCCATTCTATTCCATTCCATTCCATTCGATTCCATTCTATTCCATTCGATTCCATTCGATTCAATTAGATTCCATTCCATTCCATTCCATTCCATTCCATTGAATTCCGTTCCATTCCATTGAATTCCATTCCATTCCGTTCCATTCCATTGAATTCCGCTCCGTTCCGTTCCGTTCCGTTCCGTTCCATTCCGTACCATTCCGTTCCATTCCGTTCTACTCGGGTTGATTCCATTCTATTCCATTCCATTCCATTCGATTCCATTCCATTCCATTCCATTCCATTCCATTCCGTTCTACTCGGGTTCATTCCATTCCATTCCATTACATGGAATTCCATTGAATTCCATTGAATTCCATTCCATTGAATTCCACTCCATTCCATTCCATTCCATTCCATTCCATGGAATTCCATTCCATTCCATTCCATTCCATTCCATTGAATTCCATTCCATTCCATTCCATTGAATTCCATTCCATTCCATTCCATTCGATTCCATTTCATTCCATTGAATTCCATTCCATTCCATTCCATTCCATTCCATTCCATTGAATTCCATTGAATTCCATTCCATTGAATTCCATTCCATTCCATTGAATTCCATTCCATTTCATTCCATTCCATTCCGTTCCATTCCATTCCGTTCCATTCCATTCCATTCCTTTCCATTCCATTCCATTCCGTTCCATTCCATTGAATTCCGTTCCATTGCATTGAATTCCGTTCCATTCCATTCCATTCCTTTCCGTTCCGTTCCGTTCCGTTCCGTTCCGTTCCGTTCTACTCGGGTTGATTCCATTCTATTCCATTCCATTCCATTCGATTCCATTCGATTCAATTCGATTCCATTCGATTCCATTCCATTCCATTCCATTCCATTCCATTCCATTGAATTCCATTCCATTCCATTCCGTTCCATTCCATTCCGTTCCATTCCATTCCATTCCATTCCATTCCATTCCATTCCATTCCGTTCCATTCCATTCCATTCCTTTCCATTCCATTCCTTTCCGTTCCATTCCGTTCCGTTCCATTCCGTTCTACTCGGATTGATTCCATTCTATTCCATTCCATTCCATTCGATTCCATTCGATTCCATTCGATTCCATTCGATTCCATTCCATTCCATTCCATTCCATTCCATTCCATTCCATTCCATTGAACTCCATTCCATTCCATTCCATTCCATTCCATTCCATTGAATTCCATTCCATTCCATTCCATTCCATTGAATTCTGTTCCATTCAATTCCATTCCATTCCATTCCGTTCTACTCGGGTTGATTCCATGCTATTCCATTCCGTTCCATTCCGTTCCGTTCCGTTCCGTTCCGTTCCGTTACATTCCACTCGGGTTGATTCCATTCTATTCCATTCCATTCCATTCCATTCCATTCCATTCCATTCGATTCCATTCGATTCCATTCGATTCCATTCGATTCCATTCCATTCCATTCCATTCCATTGAATTCCATTCCATTCCATTCCATTCCATTGAATTCCGTTCCATTCCATTCCATTGCATTCCATTCCATTCCATTCCATTTGAATTCCATTCCATTCCATTCCATTCCATTCCATTCCATTCTACTCGGGTTGATTCCATTCTATTCCATTCCATTCCATTCGATTCCATTCGATTCCATTCGATTCCATTCGATTCCATTCCATTCCATTCCATTCCATTCCATTCCATTCCATTCCATTCCATTGAATTCCATTCCATTCCATTGAATTCCATTCCATTCCATTCCATTCCATTGAATTCTGTTCCATTCAATTCCATTCCATTCCATTCCGTTCTACTCGGGTTGATTCCTTTCTATTCCATTCCGTTCCGTTCCGTTCCGTTCCGTTCCGTTCCGTTCCGTTCCCTTCCACTCGGGTTGATTCCATTCTATTCCATTCCATTCCATTCCATTCCATTCCATTCGATTCCATTCGATTCCATTCGATTCCATTCGATTCCATTCCATTCCATTGAATTCCATTCCATTCCATTCCATTCCATGGAATTCCGTTCCATTCCATTCCATTGCATTCCATTCCATTCCATTCCATTTGAATTCCATTCCATTCCATTCCATTCCATTCCATTCCATTCCATTCCATTCCATTCCATTCTACTCGGGTTGATTCCATTCTATTCCATTCCATTCCATTCGATTCCATTCGATTCCATTCGATTCCATTCGATTCCATTCCATTCCATTCCATTCCATTCCATTCCATTCCATTGAATTCCATTCCATTCCATTGAATTCCATTCCATTCCATTCCATTCCATTGAATTCCGTTCCATTCCATTCCATTCCATTCCATTCCATTCCATTGAATTCCATTCCATTGAATTCCATTCCATTCCATTCCAATCCATTGAATTCCATTCCATTCCGTTCCGTTCCGTTCCGTTCCGTTCCGTTTCGTTCCGTTCCATTCCGTTCCGTTCCATTCCATTCCATTCCATTCCATTGAATTCCGTTCCATTCCATTGAATTCCATTCCATTCCGTTCCATTCCATTGAATTCTGTTCCGTTCAGTTCCGTTCCGTTCGGTTCCATTCCGTTCCATTCCGTTCCTTTCCGTTCTACTCGGGTTGATTCCATTCTATTCCATTCCATTCCATTCGATTCCATTCGATTCCATTCGAATCCATTCGATTCCATTCGATTCCATTCGATTCCATTCCATTCCATTGAATTCCATTCCATTCCATTCCATTCCATTGAATTCCGTTCCATTCCATTCAATTCCATTCCATTCCATTCCTTTCCGTTCCGTTCCGTTCCGTTCCGTTCCGTTCCGTTCTACTCGGGTTGATTCCATTCTATTCCATTCCATACCATTCGATTCCATTCTATTCCATTCGATTCCATTCGATTCAATTCGATTCCATTCCATTCCATTCCATTCCATTCCATTCCATTGAATTCCGTTCCATTCCATTGAATTCCATTCCATTCCGTTCCATTCCATTGAATTCCGCTCCGTTCCGTTCCGTTCCGTTCCGTTCCATTCCGTTCCATTCCGTTCCATTCCGTTCTACTCGGGTTGATTCCATTCTATTCCATTCCATTCCATTCGATTCCATTCTATTCCATTCGATTCCATTCTATTCAATTCGATTCCATTCCATTCCATTCCATTCCATTCCATTCCATTGAATTCCATTGAATTCCATTCCATTCCATTCCGTTCCATTCCATTCCGTTCCATTCCATTCCATTCCATTCCATTCCATTCCATTCCATTCCATTCCGTTCTACTCGGGTTCATTCCATTCCATTCCGTTCCGTTCCGTTCCGTTACGTTCCTTTCCTTTCTACTTGTGTTGATTCCATTCCATTCCATTCTATTCCATTGAATTCCATTCCATTCCATTCCATTCCATTCCATTACATGGAATTCCATTGAATTCCATTGAATTCCATTCCATAGAATTCCATTCCATTCCATTCCATTCCATTCCATTCCATGGAATTCCATTCCATTCCATTCCATTCCATTGAATTCCATTCCATTCCATTCCATTGAATTCCATTCCATTCCATTCCATTCGATTCCATTTCATTCCATTGAATTCCATTCCATTCCATTGAATTCCATTCCATTCCGTTCCGTTCCGTTCCGTTCCGTTTCGTTCCGTTCCGTTCCGTTCCGTTCCATTCCATTCCATTCCATTGAATTCCGTTCCATTCCATTGAATTCCATTCCATTCCGTTCCATTCCATTGAATTCTGTTCCGTTCCGTTCCGTTCCGTTCCATTCCATTCCGTTCCATTCCGTTCCTTTCCGTTCTACTCGGGTTGATTCCATTCTATTCCATTCCATTCCATTCGATTCCATTCGATTCCATTCGAATCCATTCGATTCCATTCGATTCCATTCGATTCCATTCCATTCCATTGAATTCCATTCCATTCCATTCCATTCCATTGAATTCCGTTCCATTCCATTCAATTCCATTCCATTCCATTCCTTTCCGTTCCGTTCCGTTCCGTTCCGTTCCGTTCCCTTCTACTCGGGTTGATTCCATTCTATTCCATTCCATTCCATTCGATTCCATTCTATTCCATTCGATTCCATTCGATTCAATTTGATTCCATTCCATTCCATTCCATTCCATTCCATTCCATTGAATTCCGTTCCATTCCATTGAATTCCATTCCATTCCGTTCCATTCCATTGAATTCCGCTCCGTTCCGTTCCGTTCCGTTCCGTTCCATTCCGTACCATTCCATTCCATTCCGTTCTACTCGGGTTCATTCCATTCCATTCCGTTCCGTTCCGTTCCGTTCCGTTCCTTTCCTTTCTACTTGTGTTGATTCCATTCCATTCCTTTCTATTCCATTGAATTCCATTCATTTCCATTCCATTCCATTCCATTACATGGAATTCCATTGAATTCAATTGAATTCCATTCCATTGAATTCCATTCCATTCCATTCCATTCCATTCCATTCCATTGAATTCCATTCCATTCCATTCCATTGAATTCCATTCCATTCCATTCCATTCGATTCCATTTCATTCCATTGAATTCCATTCCATTCCATTCCATTCCATTCCATTCCATTGAATTCCATTGAATTCCATTCCATTGAATTCCATTCCATTCCATTGAATTCCATTCCATTTCATTCCATTCCATTCCGTTCCATTCCATTCCGTTCCATTCCATTCCATTCCTTTCCATTCCATTCCATTCCGTTCCATTCCATTGAATTCCGTTCCATTGCATTGAATTCCGTTCCATTCCATTCCATTCCTTTCCGTTCCTTTCCGTTCCGTTCCGTTCCGTTCCGTTCTACTCGGGTTGATTCCATTCTATTCCATTCCATTCCATTCGATTCCATTCTATTCCATTCGATTCCATTCGATTCAATATGATTCGATTCCATTCCATTCCATTCCATTCCATTCCATTCCATAGAATTCCATTCCATTCCATTGAATTCCATTCCATTCCATTCCATTCCATTGAATTCTATTCCATTCCATGGAATTCCATTCCATTCCATTCCATTCGATTCCATTCCATTCCATGGAATTCCATTCCATTCGATTCCATTCCATTCCATGGAATTCCATTTCATTCCATTCCATTCCGTTCCATTCCATTGAATTCCATTCCATTCCATTGAATTCCATTCCATTCCATTCCATTGAATTCCATTCCATTCCATTGAATTCCATTCCATTAAATTCCATTCCATTCCATTCCATGGAATTCCATTCCATTCCATTGAATTCCATTCCATTCCATTCAATTCGATTCCATTCCATTCCATGGAATTCCATTCCATTCGATTCCATTCCATTCCATGGAATTCCATTTCATTCCATTCCATTCCATTCCATTCCATTCCATTCCATTCCATAGAATTCCATTCCGTTCCATTCCATTCCATTCCATTCCATTCCGTTCCATTCCATTCCATCGAATTCCATTCCATTCCATTCCATTCCATTCCATTCCATTCCATTCCATTCCATTCCATTCTACTCGGGTTGATTCCATTCTATTACATTCCATTCCATTCGATTCCATTCGATTCCATTCGATTCCATTCGATTCCATTCCATTCCATTCCATTCAATTGAATTCCATTCCATTCCATTCCATTCCATTCCATTCCATTCCATTGAATTCCATTCCATTCCATTGAATTCCATTCCATTCCATGGAATTCCATTCCATTCCATTCCATTCGATTCCATTCCATTCCATGGAATTCCATTCCATTCGATTCCATTCCATTCCATGGAATTCCATTTCATTCCATTCCATTCCGTTCCATTCCATTCCATCGAATTCCATTCCATTCCATTCCATTCCATTCCATTCCATTCCATTCCATTCCATTCCATTCCATTCTACTCGGGTTGATTCCATTCTATTACATTCCATTCCATTCGATTCCATTCGATTCCATTCGATTCCATTCGATTCCATTCCATTCCATTCCATTCAATTGAATTCCATTCCATTCCATTCCATTCCATTCCATTCCATTCCATTCCATTGAATTCCATTCCAGTACATTGAATTCCATTCCATTCCATTCCATTCCATTGAATTCCGTTCCATTCCATTCCTTTCCATTCCATTCCATTCCATTGAATTCCATTACATTGAATTCCATTCCATTCCATTCCATTCCATTCCATTCCATTGAATTCCATTCCATTCCATTGAATTCCATTCCATTCCATTCCATTCGATTCCATTCCATTCCATGGAATTCCATTCCTTTCCATTCCATTCCATTCCATTCCATTCCATTCCATTGAATTCCATTGAATTCCATTCCATTCCATTGAATTCCATTCCTTTCCATTCCATTCCATTGAATTCCGTTCAATTCCATTCCATTCCATTCCATTCCATTCCATTCGAATTCCATTCCATTCCATTCCATTCCATTCCATTCCATTCCATTCCATTCTACTCGGGTTGATTCCATTCTATTCCATTCCATTCCATTCGATTCCATTCGATTCCTTTCGATTCCATTCCATTCCATTCCATTCCATTCCATTGAATTCCATTCCATTCCATTCCATTCCATTCCATTGAATTCCATTCCATTCCATTCCATCGAATTCCATTCCATTCCATTGAATTCCATTCCATTCCATTCCATTCCATTCCATTCCATTCCATTCCATCGAATTCCATTCCATTCCATTCCATTCCATTCCATTCCATTCCATTCGATTCCATTCGATTCCATTCGATTCCATTCCATTCCATTCCATTCCATTGAATTCCGTTCCATTCCATTCCATTCCATTCCATTCCCTTCCATTGAATTCCATTCCATGGAATTCCATTCCATTCCATTCCATTCCATGGAATTCCATTCCATTCCGTTCCGTTCCGTTCCGTTCCGTTCCGTACCGTTCCATTCCATTCCATTTCATTCCATTGAATTCCGTTCCATTCCATTGAATTCCTTTCCATTCCGTTCCATTCCATTGAATTCCGTTCCGTTCCGTTCCGTTCCGTTCCGTTCCGTTCCATTCCGTTCCATTCCATTCCATTCCGTTCTACTCGGGTTCATTCCATTCCATTCCTTTCCGTTCCGTTCCGTTCCGTACCATTCCGTTCCGTTCTACTCGGGTTGATTCCATTCTATTCCATTCCATTCCATTCGATTCCATTCTATTCCATTCGATTCCATTCTATTCAATTCGATTCCATTCCATTCCAATCCATTCCATTACATTCCATTGAATTCCATTCCATTCCATTCCGTTCCATTCCATTCCGTTCCATTCCATTCCATTCCATTCCATTCCATTCCATTCCATTCCATTACGTTCCGTTCCATTCCGTTCCATTCCATTGAATTCCGATCCATTGCATTGAATTCCGTTCCATTCCATTCCATTCCATTCCATTCCATTCCATTGAATTCCATTCCATTGAATTCCATTCCATTCCATTCCATTCCATTGAATTCCATTCCATTCCATTGAATTCCATTCCATTCCGTTCCATTCCATTGAATTCCGTTCCGTTCCGTTCCGTTCCGTTCCGTTCCATTCCGTTCCATTCCGTTCTACTCGGGTTGATTCCATTCTATTCCATTCCATTCCATTCGATTCCATTCCATTCCATTCCATTCCATTCCATTCCATTCCTTTCTACTCGGGTTCATTCCATTCCATTCCGTTCCGTTCCGTTCCGTTCCGTTCCATTCCTTTCTACTTGTGTTGATTCCATTCCATTCCATTCTATTCCATTGAATTCCATTCCATTCCATTCCATTCCATTCCATTACATGGAATTCCATTGAATTCCATTGAATTCCATTCCATTGAATTCCATTGAATTCCATTCCATTCCATTCCATGGAATTCAATTCCATTCCATTCCATTCCTTGGAATTCCATTCCATTCCATTCCATTCCATTGAATTCCATTCCATTCCATTCAATTGAATTCCATTCCATTCCATTCCATTCGATTCCATTCCATTCCATTGAATTCAATTCCGTTCCATTCCATTCCATTGAATTCCATTGAATTCCATTCCATTGAATTCCATTCCATTCCATTGAATTCCATTCCATTTCATTCCATTCCATTCCGTTCCATTCCATTCCGTTCCATTCCATTCCATTCCTTTCCATTCCATTCCATTCCGTTCCATTCCATTGAATTCCGTTCCATTGCACTGAATTCCGTTCCATTCCATTCCATTCCTTTCCGTTCCGTTCCGTTCCGTTCCGTTCCGTTCCGTTCTACTCGGGTGGATTCCATTCTATTCCTTTCCATTCCATTCGATTCCATTCTATTCCATTCGATTCCATTCGATTCAATTCGATTCCATTCCATTCCATTCCATTCCATTCCATTCCATTCCATTCCATTGAATTCCATTCCATTCCATTCCGTTCCATTGCATTCCGTTCCATTCCATTCCATTCCATTCCATTACGTTCCGTTCCATTCCGTTCCATTCCGTTCCATTCCATTGAATTCCGATCCATTGCATTGAATTCCGTTCCATTCCATTCCATTCCTTTCCGTTCCGTTCCATTCCGTTCCGTTCCGTTCCGTTCCGTTCTACTCGGATTGATTCCATTCTATTCCATTCCATTCCATTCGATTCCATTCGATTCCATTCGATTCCATTCGATTCCATTCCATTCCATTCCATTCCATTGAATTCCATTCCATTCCATTCCATTCCATTCCATTCCATTGAATTCCATTGAATTCCATTCCATTGAATTCCATTCCATTCCATTCCATTCCGTTCCATTCCATTCCGTTCCATTCCATTCCATTCCATTCCATTCCATTCCGTTCCGTTCCATTCCGTTCCATTCCGTTCCATTCCATTGAATTCCGTTCCATTCCATTACATTCCTTTACGTTCCGTTCCGTTCCGTTCCGTTCTGTTCCGTTCTACTCGGGTTGATTCCATTCTATTCCATTCCATTCCATTCGATTCCATTCTATTCCATTCGATTCCATTCGATTCCATTCTATTCAATTCGATTCCATTCCATTTCATTCCATTCCATTGAATTCCATTCCATTCCATTGAATTCCATTCCATTCCATTCCATTCCATTCCATTCCATGGAATTCCATTCCATTCCATTGAATTCCATTCCATTCCATTCCATTCGATTCCATTCCATTCCATGGAATTCCATTCCATTCGATTCCATTCCATTCCATGGAATTCCATTTCATTCCATTCCATTCCATTCCATTCCATTCCATTCCATTCCATAGAATTCCATTCCGTTCCATTCCATTCCATTCCATTCCATTCCGTTCCATTCCATTCCATCGAATTCCATTCCATTCCATTCCATTCCATTCCATTCCATTCCATTCCATTCCATTCCATTCCATTCCATTCTACTCGGGTTGATTCCATTCTATTACATTCCATTCCATTCGATTCCATTCGATTCCATTCGATTCCATTCGATTCCATTCCATTCCATTCCATTCCATGGAATTCCATTCCATTCCATTCCATTCCATTCCATTCCATTGAATTCCATTGAATTCCATTCCATTGAATTCCATTCCATTCCATTCCATTCCGTTCCATTCCATTCCGTTCCATTCCATTCCATTCCATTCCATTCCATTCCGTTCCGTTCCATTCCGTTCCATTCCGTTCCATTCCATTGAATTCCGTTCCATTGCATTGAATTCCGTTCCATTCCATTCCATTCCTTTCCGTTCCGTTCCGTTCCGTTCCGTTCCGTTCCGTTCTACTCGGGTTGATTCCATTCTATTCCATTCCATTCCATTCGATTCCATTCGATTCCTTTCGATTCCATTCCATTCCATTCCATTCCATTGAATTCCATTTCATTCCATTCCATTCCATTCCATTGAATTCCATTCCATTCCATTCCATCGAATTCCATTCCATTCCATTCCATTCCATTCCATTCCATTCCATTCCATTCCATTCCATTCCATCGAATTCCATTCCATTCCATTCCATTCCATTCCATTCCATTCCATTCGATTCCATTCGATTCCATTCGATTCCATTCCATTCCATTCCATTCCATTGAATTCCGTTCCATTCCATTCCATTCCATTCCATGGAATTCCGTTCCATTCCATTGAATTCCATTCCATTCCGTTCCATTCCATTGAATTCCGTTCCGTTCCGTTCCGTTCCGTTCCGTTCCATTCCGTTCCATTCCATTCCATTCCGTTCTACTCGGGTTCATTCCATTCCATTCCTTTCCGTTCCGTTCCGTTCCGTACCATTCCGTTCTGTTCTACTCGGGTTGATTCCATTCTATTCCATTCCATTCCATTCGATTCCATTCTATTCCATTCGATTCCATTCTATTCAATTCGATTCCATTCCATTCCAATCCATTCCATTACATTCCATTGAATTCCATTCCATTCCATTCCGTTCCATTCCATTCCGTTCCATTCCATTCCATTCCATTCCATTCCATTCCATTACGTTCCGTTCCATTCCGTTCCATTCCATTGAATTCCGATCCATTGCATTGAATTCCGTTCCATTCCATTCCATTCCATTCCATTCCATTCCATTGAATTCCATTCCATTGAATTCCGTTCCATTCCATTGAATTCCATTCCATTCCGTTCCATTCCATAGAATTCCGTTCCGTTCCGTTCCGTTCCGTTCCGTTCCATTCCGTTCCATTCCGTTCCATTCCGTTCTACTCGGGTTGATTCCATTCTATTCCATTCCATTCCATTCGATTCCATTCCATTCCATTCCATTCCATTCCATTCCATTCCTTTCTACTCGGGTTCATTCCATTCCATTCCGTTCCGTTCCGTTCCGTTCCGTTCCATTCCTTTCTACTTGTGTTGATTCCATTCCATTCCATTCTATTCCATTGAATTCCATTCCATTCCATTCCATTCCATTCCATTACATGGAATTCCATTGAATTCCATTGAATTCCATTCCATTGAATTCCATTGAATTCCATTCCATTCCATTCCATGGAATTCAATTCCATTCCATTCCATTCCTTGGAATTCCATTCCATTCCATTCCATTCCATTCCATTGAATTCCATTCCATTCCATTCAATTGAATTCCATTCCATTCCATTCCATTCGATTCCATTCCATTCCATTGAATTCGATTCCGTTCCATTCCATTCCATTGAATTCCATTGAATTCCATTCCATTGAATTCCATTCCATTCCATTGAATTCCATTCCACTTCATTCCATTCCATTCCGTTCCATTCCATTCCGTTCCATTCCATTCCATTCCTTTCCATTCCATTCCATTCAGTTCCATTCCATTGAATTCCGTTCCATTGCACTGAATTCCGTTCCATTCCATTCCATTCCTTTCCGTTCCGTTCCGTTCCGTTCCGTTCCTTTCTACTCGGGTTGATTCCATTCTATTCCTTTCCATTCCATTCGATTCCATTCTATTCCATTCGATTCCATTCGATTCAATTCGATTCCATTCCATTCCATTCCATTCCATTCCATTGAATTCCATTCCATTCCATTCCGTTCCATTCCATTCCGTTCCATTCCATTCCATTCCATTCCATTACGTTCCGTTCCATTCCGTTCCATTCCGTTCCATTCCATTGAATTCCGATCCATTGCATTGAATTCCGTTCCATTCCATTCCATTCCTTTCCGTTCCGTTCCGTTCCGTTCCGTTCCGTTCTATTCTACTCGGATTGATTCCATTCTATTCCATTCCATTCCATTCGATTCCATTCGATTCCATTCGATTCCATTCGATTCCTTTCCATTCCATTCCATTCCATTGAATTCCATTCCATTCCATTCCATTCCATTCCATTCCATGGAATTCCATTGAATTCCATTCCATTGAATTCCATTCCATTCCATTCCATTCCGTTCCATTCCATTCCGTTCCATTCCATTCCATTCCATTCCATTCCATTCCGTTCCGTTCCATTCCGTTCCATTCCGTTCCATTCCATTGAATTCCGTTCCATTCCATTACATTCCTTTACGTTCCGTTCCGTTCCGTTCCGTTCCGTTCCGTTCTACTCGGGTTGATTCCATTCTATTCCATTCCATTCCATTCGATTCCATTCTATTCCATTCGATTCCATTCGATTCAATTCGATTCGTTTCGATTCCATTCCATTCCATTCCATTGCATTGAATTCCATTCCATTCCATTGAATTCCATTCCATTCCATTCCATTCCATTCCATTCCATGGAATTCCATTCCATTCCATTGAATTCCATTCCATTCCATTCCATTCGATTCCATTCCATTCCATGGAATTCCATTCCATTCGATTCCATTCCATTCCATGGAATTCCATTTCATTCCATTCCATTCCATTCCATTCCATTCCATAGAATTCCATTCCATTCCATTCCATTCCATTCCATCGAATTCCATTCCATTCCATTCCATTCCATTCCATTCCATTCCATTCCATTCTACTCGGGTTGATTCCATTCTATTACATTCCATTCCATTCGATTCCATTCGATTCCATTCGATTCCATTCGATTCCATTCCATTCCATTCCATTCAATTGAATTCCATTCCATTCCATTCCATTCCATTCCATTCCATTCCACTCCATTCCATTCCATTGAATTCCATTCCATTCCATTGAATTCCATTCCATTCCGTTCCATTCCATTGAATTCCGTTCCGTTCCGTTCCGTTCCGTTCCGTTCCGTTCCATTCCGTTCCATTCCATTCCATTCCGTTCTACTCGGGTTCATTCCATTCCATTCCTTTCCGTTCCGTTCCGTTCCGTTCCGTTCCGTTGCGTTCCGTTCCGTTCTACTCGGGTTGATTCCATTCTATTCCATTCCATTCCATTCGATTCCATTCTATTCCATTCGATTCCATTCTATTCAATTCGATTCCATTCCATTCCATTCCATTCCATTCCATTCCATTGAATTCCATTCCATTCCATTCCGTTCCATTCCATTCCGTTCCATTCCATTCCATTCCATTCCATTCCATTCCATTACGTTCCGTTCCATTCCGTTCCATTCCATTGAATTCCGATCCATTGCATTGAATTCCGTTCCATTCCATTCCACTCCTTTCCGTTCCATTCCGTTCCGTTCCGTTCCGTTCTACTCGGGTTAATTCCATTCTATTCCATTCCATTCCATTCGATTCCAATCTATTCCATTCGATTCCATTCGATTCAATTCGATTCCATTCCATTCCATTCCATTCCATTCCATTCCATTCCATTCCATTGAATTCCATTCCATTCCATTCCGTTCCATTCCATTCCGTTCCATTCCATTCCATTCCATTCCATTCCATTCCTTTCCGTTACGTTCCGTTCCGTTCCATTCCGTTCTACTCGGATTGATTCCATTCTATTCCATTCCATTCCATTCGATTCCATTCGATTCCATTCGATTCCATTCCATTCCATTCCATTCCATTGAATTCCATTCCATTCCATTCCGTTCCATTCCATTCCGTTCCATTCCATTCCATTACGTTCCGTTCCATTCCGTTCCATTCCGTTCCATTGCATTGAATTCCGTTCCATTCCATTCCATTCCTTTCCGTTCCGTTCCGTTCCGTTCCGTTCCGTTCCGTTCTACTCGGATTGATTCCATTCTATTCCATTCCATTCCATTCGATTCCATTCGATTCCATTCGATTCCATTCGATTCCATTCCATTCCATTCCATTCCATTGAATTCCATTCCATTCCATTCCATTCCATTCCATTCCATTCCATTGAATTCCATTGAATTCCATTCCATTGAATTCCATTCCATTCCATTCCATTCCGTTCCATTCCATTCCGTTCCATTCCATTCCATTCCATTCCATTCCATTCCGTTCCGTTCCATTCCGTTCCATTCCGTTCCATTCCATTGAATTCCGTTCCATTCCATTACATTCCTTTACGTTCCGTTCCGTTCCGTTCCGTTCCGTTCCGTTCTACTCCGGTTGATTCCATTCTATTCCATTCCATTCCATTCGATTCCATTCTATTCCATTCGATTCCATTCGATTCAATTCGATTCGATTCGATTCCATTCCATTCCATTCCATTCCATTGAATTCCATTCCATTCCATTGAATTCCATTCCATTCCATTCCATTCCATTCCATTCCATGGAATTCCATTCCATTCCATGGAATTCCATTCCATTCCATTCCATTCGATTCCATTCCATTCCATGGAATTCCATTCCATTCGATTCCATTCCATTCCATGGAATTCCATTTCATTCCATTCCATTCCATTCCATTCCATTCCATAGAATTCCATTCCATTCCATTCCATTCCATTCCATTCCATTCCATTCCATCGAATTCCATTCCATTCCATTCCATTCCATTCCATTCCATTCCATTCCATTCCATTCCATTCTACTCGGGTTGATTCCATTCTATTACATTCCATTCCATTCGATTCCATTCGATTCCATTCGATTCCATTCGATTCCATTCCATTCCATTCCATTCAATTGAATTCCATTCCATTCCATTGCATTCCATTCCATTACACTCCATTCCATTCCATTGAATTCCATTCCATTCCATTGAATTCCATTCCATTCCGTTCCATTCCATTGAATTCCGTTCCGTTCCGTTCCGTTCCGTTCCGTTCCGTTCCGTTCCATTCCGTTCCATTCCATTCCATTCCGTTCTACTCGGGTTCATTCCATTCCATTCCTTTCCGTTCCGTTCCGTTCCGTTCCGTTCCGTTGCGTTCCGTTCCGTTCTACTCGGGTTGATTCCATTCTATTCCATTCCATTCCATTCGATTCCATTCTATTCCATTCGATTCCATTCTATTCAATTCGATTCCATTCCATTCCATTCCATTCCATTCCATTCCATTGAATTCCATTCCATTCCATTCCGTTCCATTCCATTCCGTTCCATTCCATTCCATTCCATTCCATTCCATTCCATTACGTTCCGTTACATTCCGTTCCATTCCATTGAATTCCGATCCATTGCATTGAATTCCATTCCATTCCATTCCACTCCTTTCCGTTCCATTCCGTTCCGTTCCGTTCCGTTCTACTCGGGTTGATTCCATTCTATTCCATTCCATTCCATTCGATTCCAATCTATTCCATTCGATTCCATTCGATTCAATTCGATTCCATTCCATTCCATTCCATTCCATTCCATTCCATTCCATTCCATTGAATTCCATTCCATTCCATTCCGTTCCATTCCATTCCGTTCGATTCCATTCCATTCCATTCCATTCCATTCCTTTCCGTTACGTTCCGTTCCGTTCCATTCCGTTCTACTCGGATTGATTCCATTCTATTCCATTCCATTCCATTTGATTCCATTCGATTCCATTCGATTCCATTCCATTCCATTCCATTCCATTGAACTCCATTCCATTCCATTCCATTCCATTCCATTCCATCGAATTCCATTCCATTCCATTGAATTCCATTCCATTCCATTCCATTCCATTCCATTCCATTCCATTCCATTCCATCGAATTCCATTCCATTCCATTCCATTCCATTCGATTCCATTCTATTCCATTCGATTCCATTCGATTCAATTCGATTCCATTCCATTCCATTCCATTCCATTCCATTCCATTGAATTCCATTCCATTCCATTCCGTTCCATTCCATTCCGTTCCATTCCATTCCATTCCATTCCATTCCATTCCATTCCATTCCATTACGTTCCGTTCCATTCCGTTCCATTCCGTTCCATTCCATTGAATTCCGATCCGCTGCATTGAATTCCGTTCCATTCCATTCCATTCCTTTCCGTTCCGTTCCGTTCCGTTCCGTTCTACTCGGATTGATTCCATTCTATTCCATTCCATTCCATTCGATTCCATTCGATTCCATTCGATTCCATTCGATTCCATTCCATTCCATTCCATTCCATTGAATTCCATTCCATTCCATTCCATTCCATTCCATTGAATTCCATTGAATTCCATTCCATTGAATTCCATTCCATTCCATTCCATTCCGTTCCATTCCATTCCGTTCCATTCCATTCCATTCCATTCCATTCCATTCCGTTCCGTTCCATTCCGTTCCATTCCGTTCCATTCCATTGAATTCCGTTCCATTCCATTCCATTCCTTTCCGTTCCGTTCCGTTCCGTTCCGTTCCGTTCCGTTCTACTCGGGTTGATTCCATTCTATTCCATTCCATTCCATTCGATTCCATTCTATTCCATTCGATTCCATTCGATTCAATTCGATTCGATTCCATTCCATTCCATTCCATTCCATTCCATTCCATAGAATTCCATTCCATTCCATTGAATTCCATTCCATTCCATTCCATTCCATTCCATTGAATTCCATTCCATTCCATTGAATTCCATTCCATTCCATTCCATTCGATTCCATTCCATTCCATGGAATTCCATTCCATTCGATTCCATTCCATTCCATGGAATTCCATTTCATTCCATTCGATTCCATTCCATTCCATTCCATTCCATAGAATTCCATTCCGTTCCATTCCATTCCATTCCATTCCATTCCGTTCCATTCCATTCCATCGAATTCCATTCCATTCCATTCCATTCCATTCCATTCCATTCCATTCTACTCGGGTTGATTCCATTCTATTACATTCCATTCCATTCGATTCCATTCGATTCCATTCGATTCCATTCCATTCCATTCCATTCAATTGAATTCCATTCCATTCCATTCCATTCCATTCCATTCCATTGAATTCCATTCCATTACATTGAATTCCATTCCATTCCATTCCATTCCATTGAATTCCGTTCCATTCCATTCCTTTCCATTCCATTCCATTCCATTGAATTCCATTACATTGAATTCCATTCCATTCCATTCCATTCCATTCCATTCCATTGAATTCAATTCCATTCCATTGAATTCCATTCCATTCCATTCCATTCGATTCCATTCCATTCCATGGAATTCCATTCCTTTCCATTCCATTCCATTCCATTCCATTGAATTCCATGGAATTCCATTCCATTCCATTGAATTCCATTCCTTTCCATTCCATTCCATTGAATTCCGTTCAATTCCATTCCATTCCATTCCATTCCATTCCATTCCATTCGAATTCCATTCCATTCCATTCCATTCCATTCCATTCCATTCCATTCCATTCCATTCTACTGGGGTTGATTCCATTCTATTCCATTCCATTCCATTCGATTGCATTCGATTCCTTTCGATTCCATTCCATTCCATTCCATTCCATTCCATTCCATTGAATTCCATTCCATTCCATTCCATTCCATTCCATTGAATTCCATTCCATTCCATTCCATCGAATTCCATTCCATTCCATTGAATTCCATTCCATTCCATTCCATTCCATTCCATTCCATTCCATTCCATTCCATTCCATTCCATCGAATTCCATTCCATTCCATTCCATTCCATTCCATTCCATTCGATTCCATTCGATTCCATTCGATTCCATTCGATTCCATTCCATTCCATTCCATTCCATTCCATTCCATTCCATTCCATTCCATTCCATTCCATTCTACTCCGGTTGATTCCATTCTATTACATTCCATTCCATTCGATTCCATTAGATTCCATTCGATTCCATTCCATTCCATTCCATTCCATTCCATTCCATTGAATTCCGTTCCATTCCATTCCATTCCATTCCATTCCATTCCATTGAATTCCATTACATTGAATTCCATTCCATTCCATTCCATTCCATGGAATTCCATTCCATTCCATTCCATTCCATGGAATTCCATTCCATTCCGTTCCGTTCCGTTCCGTTCCGTTCCGTACCGTTCCATTCCATTCCATTCCATTCCATTGAATTCCGTTCCATTCCATTGAATTCCATTCCATTCCGTTCCATTCCATTGAATTCCGTTCCGTTCCGTTCCGTTCCGTTTCGTTCCATTCCGTTCCATTCCATTCCATTCCGTTCTACTCGGGTTCATTCCATTCCATTCCTTTCCGTTCCGTTCCGTTCCGTTCCGTTCCGTTCCGTTCCGTTCTACTCGGGTTGATTCCATTCTATTCCATTCCATTCCATTCGATTCCATTCTATTCCATTCGATTCCATTCTATTCAATTCGATTCCATTCCATTCCATTCCATTCCATTCCATTCCATTCCATTCCATTGAATTCCATTCCATTCCATTCCGTTCCATTCCATTCCGTTTCATTCCATTCCATTCCATTCCATTCCATTCCATTCCATTACGTTCCGTTCCATTCCGTTCCATTCCATTGAATTCCGATCCATTGCATTGAATTCCGTTCCATTCCATTCCATTCCTTTCCGTTCCGTTCCGTTCCGTTCCGTTCTACTCGGGTTGATTCCATTCTATTCCATTCCATTCCATTCGATTCCATTCTATTCCATTCGATTCCATTCGATTCAATTCGATTCGATTCCATTCCATTCCATTCCATTCCATTCCATTCCATTCCATTCCATAGAATTCCATTCCATTCCATAGAATTCCATTCCATTCCATTCCATTCCATTCCATTCCATTGAATTCCATTCCATTCCATTGAATTCCATTCCATTCCATTCCATTCGATTCCATTCCATTCCATGGAATTCCATTCCATTCGATTCCATTCCATTCCATGGAATTCCATTTCATTCCATTCCATTCCATTCCATTCCATTCCATTCCATTCCATTCCATAGAATTCCATTCCATTCCATTCCATTCCATTCCATTCCGTTCCATTCCATTCCATCGAATTCCATTCCATTCCATTCCATTCCATTCCATTCCATTCCATTCCATTCCATTCTACTCGGGTTGATTCCATTCTATTACATTCCATTCCATTCGATTCCATTCGATTCCATTCGATTCCATTCGATTCCATTCCATTCCATTCCATTCAATTGAATTCCATTCCATTCCATTCCATTCCATTCCATTCCATTCCATTGAATTCCATTCCATTCCATTGAATTCCATTCCATTCCATTCCATTCCATTGAATTCCGTTCCATTCCATTCCTTTCCATTCCATTCCATTCCATTGAATTCCATTCCATTCCATTCCATTCGATTCCATTCCATTCCATGGAATTCCATTCCTTTCCATTCCATTCCATTCCATTGAATTCCATTCCATTCCATTCCATTCCATTCCATTGAATTCCATTCCATTCCATTCCATTCCATTCCATTCCATTCCATCGAATTCCATTCCATTCCATTGAATTCCATTCCATTCCATTCCATTCCATTCCATTCCATTCCATTCCATTCCATCGAATTCCATTCCATTCCATTCCATTCCATTCGATTCCATTCGATTCCATTCGATTCCATTCGATTCCATTCCATTCCATTCCATTCCATTCCATTCCATTCCATTCCATTCCATTCCATTCCATTCTACTCTGGTTGATTCCATTCTATTACATTCCATTCCATTCGATTCCATTAGATTTCATTCGATTCCATTCGATTCCATTCCATTCCATTCCATTCCATTGAATTCCGTTCCATTCCATTCCATTCCATTCCATTCCATGGAATTCCATTCCATTCCGTTCCGTTCCGTTCCGTTCCGTTCCGTACCGTTCCATTCCATTCCATTCCATTCCATTGAATTCCGTTCCATTCCATTGAATTCCATTCCATTCCGTTCCATTCCATTGAATTCCGTTCCGTTCCGTTCCGTTCCGTTCCATTCCGTTCCATTCCATTCCATTCCGTTCTATTCGGGTTCATTCCATTCCATTCCTTTCCGTTCCGTTCCGTTCCGTTCCGTTCCGTTCCGTTCTACTCGGGTTGATTCCATTCTATTCCATTCCATTCCATTCGATTCCATTCTATTCCATTCGATTCCATTCTATTCAATTCGATTCCATTCCATTCCATTCCATTCCATTCCATTCCATTCCATTCCATTGAATTCCATGCCATTCCATTCCGTTCCATTCCATTCCGTTCCATTCCATTCCATTCCATTCCATTCCATTCCATTCCATTCCATTACGTTCCGTTCCATTCCGTTCCATTCCATTGAATTCCGATCCATTGCATTGAATTCCGTTCCATTCCATTCCATTCCTTTCCGTTCCGTTCCGTTCCGTTCCGTTCTACTCGGGTTGATTCCATTCTATTCCATTCCATTCCATTCGATTCCATTCTATTCCATTCGATTCCATTCGATTCAATTCGATTCGATTCGATTCCATTCCATTCCATTCCATTCCATTCCATTGAATTCCATTCCATTCCATTGAATTCCATTCCATTCCATTCCATTCGATTCCATTCCATTCCATGGAATTCCATTCCATTCGATTCCATTCCATTCCATGGAATTCCATTTCATTCCATTCCATTCCATTCCATTCCATTCCATTCCATTCCATTCCATAGAATTCCATTCCATTCCATTCCATTCCATTCCATTCCATTCCATTCCGTTCCATTCCATTCCATCGAATTCCATTCCATTCCATTCCATTCCATTCCATTCCATTCCATTCCATTCCATTCCATTCCATTCCATTCCATTCTACTCGGGTTGATTCCATTCTATTACATTCCATTCCATTCGATTCCATTCGATTCCATTCGATTCCATTCGATTCCATTCCATTCCATTCCATTCAATTGAATTCCATTCCATTCCATTCCATTCCATTCCATTCCATTCCATTCCATTGAATTCCATTCCATTCCATTGAATTCCATTCCATTCCATTCCATTCCATTGAATTCCGTTCCATTCCATTCCTTTCCATTCCATTCCATTCCATTGAATTCCATTACATTGAATTCCATTCCATTCCATTCCATTCCATTGAATTCCATTCCATTCCATTCCATTCGATTCCATTCCATTCCATGGAATTCCATTCCTTTCCATTCCATTCCATTCCATTCCTTTCCATTCCATTCCATTGAATTCCATTGAATTCCATTCCATTCCATTGAATTCAATTCCTTTCCATTCCATTCCATTGAATTCCGTTCCATTCCATTGAATTCCATTCCATTCCGTTCCATTCCATTGAATTCCGCTCCGTTCCGTTCCGTTCCGTTCCGTTCCATTCCGTTCCATTCCATTCCATTCCGTTCTACTCGGGTTCATTCCATTCCATTCCTTTCCGTTCCGTTCCGTTCCGTTCCATTCCGTTCCGTTCCGTTCCGTTCTACTCGGGTTGATTCCATTCTATTCCATTCCATTCCATTCGATTCCAATCTATTCCATTCGATTCCATTCGATTCAATTCTATTCCATTCCATTCCATTCCATTTCATTCCATTCCATTCCATTCCATTGAATTCCATTCCATTCCATTCCGTTCCATTCCATTCCGTTCCATTCCATTCCATTCCATTCCATTCCATTCCTTTCCGTTCCGTTCCGTTCCGTTCCATTCCGTTCTACTCGGATTGATTCCATTCGATTCCATTCCATTCCATTCCATTCCATTCCATTCCATTCCATTGAACTCCATTCCATTCCATTCCATTCCATTCAATTCCATTCCATTCCATTGAATTCCATTCCATTCCATTCCATTCCATTGAATTCTGTTCCATTCAATTCCATTCCATTCCATTCCGTTCTACTCGGGTTGATTCCATTCTATTCCATTCCGTTCCGTTCCGTTCCGTTCCGTTCCGTTCCGTTCCCTTCCACTCGGGCTGATTCCATTCTATTCCATTCCATTCCATTCCATTCCATTCGATTCCATTCGATTCCATTCGATTCCATTCGATTCCATTCCATTCCATTGAATTCCATTCCATTCCATTCCATTCCATGGAATTCCGTTCCATTCCATTCCATTGCATTCCATTCCATTCCATTCCATTTGAATTCCATTCCATTCCATTCCATTCCATTCCATTCCATTCCATTCCACTCCATTCCATTCAATTCTACTCGGGTTGATTCCATTCTATTCCATTCCATTCCATTCGATTCCATTCGATTCCATTCGATTCCATTCCATTCCATTCCATTCCATTCCATTCCATTCCATTCCATTGAATTCCATTCCATTCCATTGAATTCCATTCCATTCCATTCCATTCCATTGAATTCCGTTCCATTCCATTCCATTCCATTCCATTCCATTCCATTCCATTGAATTCCATTCCATTGAATTCCATTCCATTCCATTCCAATCCATTGAATTCCATTCCATTCCGTTCCGTTCCGTTCCGTTCCGTTCCGTTTCGTTCCGTTGCGTTCCGTTCCGTTCCATTCCATTCCATTCCATTCCATTGAATTCCGTTCCATTCCATTGAATTCCATTCCATTCCGTTCCATTCCATTGAATTCTGTTCCGTTCAGTTCCGTTCCGTTCCGTTCCATTCCGTTCCATTCCGTTCCTTTCCGTTCTACTCGGGTTGATTCCATTCTATTCCATTCCATTCCATTCGATTCCATTCGATTCCATTCGAATCCATTCGATTCCATTCGATTCCATTCGATTCCATTCCATTCCATTGAATTCCATTCCATTCCATTCCATTCCATTGAATTCCGTTCCATTCCATTCAATTCCATTCCATTCCATTCCTTTCCGTTCCGTTCCGTTCCGTTCCGTTCCGTTCCGTTCTACTCGGGTTGATTCCATTCTATTCCATTCCATACCATTCGATTCCATTCTATTCCATTCGATTCCATTCGATTCAATTCGATTCCATTCCATTCCATTCCATTCCATTCCATTCCATTGAATTCCGTTCCATTCCATTGAATTCCATTCCATTCCGTTCCATTCCATTGAATTCCGCTCCGTTCCGTTCCGTTCCGTTCTGTTCCATTCCGTTCCATTCCGTTCCATTCCGTTCTACTCGGGTTGATTCCATTCTATTCCATTCCATTCCATTCGATTCCATTCTATTCCATTCGATTCCATTCGATTCAATTCGATTCCATTCCATTCCATTCCATTCCATTCCATTCCATTGAATTCCATTGGATTCCATTCCATTCCATTCCGTTCCATTCCATTCCGTTCCATTCCATTCCATTCCATTCCATTCCATTCCATTCCATTCCATTCCATTCCGTTCTACTCGGGTTCATTCCATTCCATTCCGTTCCGTTCCGTTCCGTTCCGTTCCTTTCCTTTCTACTTGTGTTGATTCCATTCCATTCCATTCTATTCCATTGAATTCCATTCCATTCCATTCCATTCCATTCCATTACATGGAATTCCATTGAATTCCATTGAATTCCATTCCATAGAATTCCATTCCATTCCATTCCATTCCATTCCATGGAATTCCATTCCATTCCATTCCATTCCATTCCATTGAATTCCATTCCATTCCATTCCATTGAATTCCATTCCATTCCATTCCATTCGATTCCATTTCATTCCATTGAATTCCATTCCATTCCATTGAATTCCATTCCATTCCGTTCCCTTCCATTGAATTCTGTTCCGTTCCGTTCCGTTCCGTTCCGTTCCATTCCGTTCCATTCCGTTCCTTTCCGTTCTACTCGGGTTGATTCCATTCTATTCCATTCCATTCCATTCGATTCCATTCTATTCCATTCGATTCCATTCGATTCAATTAGATTCCATTCCATTCCATTCCATTCCATTCCATTGAATTCCGTTCCATTCCATTGAATTCCATTCCATTCCGTTCCATTCCATTGAATTCCGCTCCGTTCCGTTCCGTTCCATTCCGTACCATTCCGTTCCATTCCGTTCTACTCGGGTTGATTCCATTCTATTCCATTCCATTCCATTCGATTCCATTCCATTCCATTGCATTCCATTCCATTCCGTTCTATTCGGGTTCATTCCATTCCATTCCATTACATGGAATTCCATTGAATTCCATTGAATTCCATTCCATGGAATTCCATTCCATTCCATTCCATTCCATTCCATTCCATGGAATTGCATTCCATTCCATTCCATTCCATTCCATTGAATTCCATTCCATTCCATTCCATTGAATTCCATTCCATTCCATTCCATTCGATTCCATTTCATTCCATTGAATTCCATTCCATTCCATTCCATTCCATTGAATTCCATTCGATTCCATTCCATTCCATTCCATTCCATTCCATTCAATTCCATTCCATTCCATTCCATTCCATTCCATTTGAATTCCATTCCATTCCATTCCATTCCATTCCATTCCATTCCATTCCATTCTACTCGGGTTGATTCCATTCTATTCCATTCCATTCCATTCGATTCCATTCGATTCCTTTCGTTTCCATTCCATTCCATTCCATTCCATTCCATTCCATTCCATTGAATTCCATTCCATTCCATTCCATCGAATTCCATTCCATTCCATTGAATTCCATTCCATTCCATTCCATTCCATTCCATTCCATTCCATTCCATACCATCGAATTCCATTCCATTCCATTCCATTCCATTCCATTCCATTCCATTCCATTCCATTCCATTCCATTCCATTCCATTGAATTCCATTCCATTTCATTCCATTCCATTCCGTTCCATTCCATTCCATTCCATTCCATTCCTTTCCATTCCATTCCATTCCGTTCCATTCCATTGAATTCCGTTCCATTGCATTGAATTCCGTTCCATTCCATTCCATTCCTTTCCGTTCCGTTCCGTTCCGTTCCGTTCCGTTCCGTTCTACTCGGGTTGATTCCATTCTATTCCATTCCATTCCATTCGATTCCATTCTATTCCATTCGATTCCATTCGATTCAATTCGATTCCATTCGATTCCATTCCATTCCATTCCATTCCATTCCATTCCATTGAATTCCATTCCATTCCATTCCGTTCCATTCCATTCCGTTCCATTCCATTCCATTCCATTCCATTCCATTCCATTCCATTCCGTTCCATTCCATTCCATTCCTTTCCATTCCATTCCTTTCCGTTCCATTCCATTCCGTTCCATTCCGTTCTACTCGGATTGATTCCATTGTATTCCATTCCATTCCATTCCATTCCATTCGATTCCATTCGATTCCATTCGATTCCATTCCATTCCATTCCATTCCATTCCATTCCATTCCATTCCATTGAACTCCATTCCATTCCATTCCATTCCATTCCATTCCATTGAATTCCATTCCATTCCATTCCATTCCATTGAATTCTGTTCCATTCAATTCCATTCCATTCCATTCCGTTCTACTCGGGTTGATTCCATGCTATTCCATTCCGTTCCATTCCGTTCCGTTCCGTTCCGTTCCGTTCCGTTCCATTCCACTCGGGTTGATTCCATTCTATTCCATTCCATTCCATTCCATTCCATTCCATTCCATTCCATTCGATTCCATTCGATTCCATTCGATTCCATTCGATTCCATTCCATTCCATTCCATTCCATTGAATTCCATTCCATTCCATTCCATTCCATTGAATTCCGTTCCATTCCATTCCATTGCATTCCATTCCATTCCATTCCATTTGAATTCCATTCCATTCCATTCCATTCCATTCCATTCCATTCTACTCGGGTTGATTCCATTCTATTCCATTCCATTCCATTCGATTCCAATCTATTCCATTCGATTCCATTCGATTCAATTCTATTCCATTCCATTCCATTCCATTTCATTACATTCCATTCCATTCCATTGAATTCCATTCCATTCCATTCCGTTCCATTCCATTCCGTTCCATTCCATTCCATTCCATTCCATTCCATTCCTTTCCGTTCCGTTCCGTTCCGTTCCATTCCGTTCTACTCGGATTGATTCCATTCTATTCCATTCCATTCCATTCGATTCCATTCGATTCCATTCGATTCCATTCGATTCCATTCCATTCCATTCCATTCCATTCCATTCCATTGAACTCCATTCCATTCCATTCCATTCCATTCAATTCCATTCCATTCCATTGAATTCCATTCCATTCCATTCCATTCCATTGAATTCAGTTCCATTCAATTCCATTCCATTCCATTCCGTTCTACTCGGGTTGATTCCATTCTATTCCATTCCGTTCCGTTCCGTTCCGTTCCGTTCCGTTCCCTTCCACTCGGGTTGATTCCATTCTATTCCATTCCATTCCATTCCATTCCATTCGATTCCATTCGATTCCATTCGATTCCATTCGATTCCATTCCATTCCATTGAATTCCATTCCATTCCATTCCATTCCATGGAATTCCGTTCCATTCCATTCCATTGCATTCCATTCCATTCCATTCCATTTGAATTCCATTCCATTCCATTCCATTCCATTCCATTCCATTCCATTCCATTCCATTCCATTCTACTCGGGTTGATTCCATTCTATTCCATTCCATTCCATTCGATTCCATTCGATTCCATTCGATTCCATTCGATTCCATTCCATTCCATTCCATTCCATTCCATTCCATTCCATTCCATTGAATTCCATTCCATTCCATTGAATTCCATTCCATTCCATTCCATTCCATTGAATTCCGTTCCATTCCATTCCATTCCATTCCATTCCATTCCATTGAATTCCATTCCATTGAATTCCATTCCATTCCATTCCAATCCATTGAATTCCATTCCATTCCGTTCCGTTCCGTTCCGTTCCTTTCCGTTTCGTTCCGTTCCGTTCCGTTCCGTTCCATTCCATTCCATTCCATTCCATTGAATTCCGTTCCATTCCATTGAATTCCATTCCATTCCGTTCCATTCCATTGAATTCTGTTCCGTTCAGTTCCGTTCCGTTCGGTTCCATTCCGTTCCATTCCGTTCCTTTCCGTTCTACTCGGGTTGATTCCATTCTATTCCATTCCATTCCATTCGATTCCATTCGATTCCATTCGAATCCATTCGATTCCATTCGATTCCATTCGATTCCATTCCATTCCATTGAATTCCATTCCATTCCATTCCATTCCATTGAATTCCGTTCCATTCCATTCAATTCCATTCCATTCCTTTCCTTTCCGTTCCGTTCCGTTCCGTTCCGTTCCGTTCCGTTCTACTCGGGTTGATTCCATTCTATTCCATTCCATACCATTCGATTCCATTCTATTCCATTTGATTCCATTCGATTCAATTCGATTCGATTCCATTCCATTCCATTCCATTCCATTCCATTGAATTCCGTTCCATTCCATTGAATTCCATTCCATTCCGTTCCATTCCATTGAATTCCGCTCCGTTCCGTTCCGTTCCGTTCCGTTCCATTCCGTTCCATTCCGTTCCATTCCGTTCTACTCGGGTTGATTCCATTCTATTCCATTCCATTCCATTCGATTCCATTCTATTCCATTCGATTCCATTCTATTCAATTCGATTCCATTCCATTCCATTCCATTCCATTCCATTCCATTGAATTCCATTGAATTCCATTCCATTCCATTCCGTTCCATTCCATTCCGTTCCATTCCATTCCATTCCATTCCATTCCATTCCATTCCATTCCATTCCGTTCTACTCGGGTTCATTCCATTCCATTCCGTTCCGTTCCGTTCCGTTCCGTTCCTTTCCTTTCTACTTGTGTTGATTCCATTCCATTCCATTCTATTCCATTGAATTCCATTCCATTCCATTCCATTCCATTCCATTACATGGAATTCCATTGAATTCCATTGAATTCCATTCCATAGAATTCCATTCCATTCCATTCCATTCCATTCCATGGAATTCCATTCCATTCCATTCCATTCCATTGAATTCCATTCCATTCCATTCCATTGAATTCCATTCCATTCCATTCCATTCGATTCCATTTCATTCCATTGAATTCCATTCCATTCCATTGAATTCCATTCCATTCCGTTCCCTTCCATTGAATTCTGTTCCGTTCCGTTCCGTTCCGTTCCGTTCCATTCCGTTCCATTCCGTTCCTTTCCGTTCTACTCGGGTTGATTCCATTCTATTCCATTCCATTCCATTCGATTCCATTCTATTCCATTCGATTCCATTCGATTCAATTAGATTCCATTCCATTCCATTCCATTCCATTCCATTGAATTCCGTTCCATTCCATTGAATTCCATTCCATTCCGTTCCATTCCATTGAATTCCGCTCCGTTCCGTTCCGTTCCGTTCCGTTCCATTCCGTACCATTCCGTTCCATTCCGTTCTACTCGGGTTGATTCCATTCTATTCCATTCCATTCCATTCGATTCCATTCCATTCCATTCCATTCCATTCCATTCCGTTCTACTCGGGTTCATTCCATTCCATTCCATTACATGGAATTCCATTGAATTCCATTGAATTCCATTCCATTGAATTCCACTCCATTCCATTCCATTCCATTCCATTCCATGGAATTCCATTCCATTCCATTCCATTCCATTCCATTGAATTCCATTCCATTCCATTCCATTGAATTCCATTCCATTCCATTCCATTCGATTCCATTTCATTCCATTGAATTCCATTCCATTCCATTCCATTCCATTCCATTCCATTGAATTCCATTGAATTCCATTTCATTGAATTCCATTCCATTCCATTGAATTCCATTCCATTTCATTCCATTCCATTCCGTTCCATTCCATTCCGTTCCATTCCATTCCATTCCTTTCCATTCCATTCCATTCCGTTCCATTCCATTGAATTCCGTTCCATTGCATTGAATTCCGTTCCATTCCATTCCATTCCTTTCCGTTCCGTTCCGTTCCGTTCCGTTCCGTTCCGTTCTACTCGGGTTGATTCCATTCTATTCCATTCCATTCCATTCGATTCCATTCGATTTAATTCGATTCCATTCGATTCCATTCCATTCCATTCCATTCCATTCCATTCCATTGAATTCCATTCCATTCCATTCCGTTCCATTCCATTCCGTTCCATTCCATTCCATTCCATTCCATTCCATTCCATTCCATTCCGTTCCATTCCATTCCATTCCTTTCCATTCCATTCCTTTCCGTTCCATTCCGTTCCGTTCCATTCCGTTCTACTCGGATTGATTCCATTCTATTCCATTCCATTCCATTCGATTCCATTCGATTCCATTCGATTCCATTCGATTCCATTCCATTCCATTCCATTCCATTCCATTCCATTCCATTCCATTGAACTCCATTCCATTCCATTCCATTCCATTCCATTCCATTGAATTCCATTCCATTCCATTCCATTCCATTGAATTCTGTTCCATTCAATTCCATTCCATTCCATTCCGTTCTACTCGGGTTGATTCCATTCTATTCCATTCCGTTCCGTTCCGTTCCGTTCCGTTCCATTCCACTCGGGTTGATTCCATTCTATTCCATTCCATTCCATTCCATTCCATTCCATTCCATTCGATTCCATTCGATTCCATTCGATTCCATTCGATTCCATTCCATTCCATTCCATTCCATTGAATTCCATTCCATCCCATTCCATTCCATTGAATTCCGTTCCATTCTATTCCATTGCATTCCATTCCATTCCATTCCATTTGAATTCCATTCCATTCCATTCCATTCCATTCCATTCCATTCTACTCGGGTTGATTCCATTCTATTCCATTCCATTCCATTCGATTCCATTCGATTCCATTCGATTCCATTCGATTCCATTCCATTCCATTCCATTCCATTCCATTCCATTCCATTCCATTGAATTCCATTCCATTCCATTGAATTCCATTCCATTCCATTCCATTCCATTGAATTCTGTTCCATTCAATTCCATTCCATTCCATTCCGTTCTACTCGGGTTGATTCCTTTCTATTCCATTCCGTTCCGTTCCGTTCCGTTCCGTTCCGTTCCGTTCCGTTCCCTTCCACTCGGGTTGATTCCATTCTATTCCATTCCATTCCATTCCATTCCATTCGATTCCATTCGATTCCATTCGATTCCATTCGATTCCATTCCATTCCATTGAATTCCATTCCATTCCATTCCATTCCATGGAATTCCGTTCCATTCCATTCCATTGCATTCCATTCCATTCCATTCCATTTGAATTCTATTCCATTCCATTCCATTCCATTCCATTCCATTCCATTCCATTCCATTCCATTCCATTCTACTCGGGTTGATTCCATTCTATTCCATTCCATTCCATTCGATTCCATTCGATTCCATTCGATTCCATTCGATTCCATTCCATTCCATTCCATTCCATTCCATTCCATTCCATTGAATTCCATTCCATTCCATTGAATTCCATTCCATTCCATTCCATTCCATTGAATTCCGTTCCATTCCATTCCATTCCATTCCATTCCATTGAATTCCGTTCCATTCCATTCCATTCCATTCCATTCCATTGAATTCCATTCCATTGAATTCCATTCCATTCCATTCCAATCCATTGAATTCCATTCCATTCCGTTCCGTTCCGTTCCGTTCCGTTCCGTTTCGTTCCGTTCCATTCCGTTCCGTTCCATTCCATTCCATTCCATTCCATTGAATTCCGTTCCATTCCATTGAATTCCATTCCATTCCGTTCCATTCCATTGAATTCTGTTCCGTTCAGTTCCGTTCCGTTCGGTTCCATTCCGTTCCATTCCGTTCCTTTCCGTTCTACTCGGGTTGATTCCATTCTATTCCATTCCATTCCATTCGATTCCATTCGATTCCATTCGAATCCATTCGATTCCATTCGATTCCATTCGATTCCATTCCATTCCATTGAATTCCATTCCATTCCATTCCATTCCATTGAATTCCGTTCCATTCCATTCAATTCCATTCCATTCCATTCCTTTCCGTTCCGTTCCGTTCCGTTCCGTTCCGTTCCGTTCTACTCGGGTTGATTCCATTCTATTCCATTCCATACCATTCGATTCCATTCTATTCCATTCGATTCCATTCGATTCAATTCGATTCCATTCCATTCCATTCCATTCCATTCCATTCCATTGAATTCCGTTCCATTCCATTGAATTCCATTCCATTCCGTTCCATTCCATTGAATTCCGCTCCGTTCCGTTCCGTTCCGTTCCATTCCGTTCCATTCCGTTCCATTCCGTTCTACTCGGGTTGATTCCATTCTATTCCATTCCATTCCATTCGATTCCATTCTATTCCATTCGATTCCATTCTATTCAATTCGATTCCATTCCATTCCATTCCATTCCATTCCATTCCATTGAATTCCATTGAATTCCATTCCATTCCATTCCGTTCCATTCCATTCCGTTCCATTCCATTCCATTCCATTCCATTCCATTCCATTCCATTCCATTCCGTTCTACTCGGGTTCATTCCATTCCATTCCGTTCCGTTCCGTTCCGTTCCTTTCCTTTCTACTTGTGTTGATTCCATTCCATTCCATTCTATTCCATTGAATTCCATTCCATTCCATTCCATTCCATTCCATTACATGGAATTCCATTGAATTCCATTGAATTCCAATCCATAGAATTCCATTCCATTCCATTCCATTCCATTCCATGGAATTCCATTCCATTCCATTCCATTCCATTGAATTCCATTCCATTCCATTCCATTGAATTCCATTCCATTCCATTCCATTCGATTCCATTTCATTCCATTGAATTCCATTCCATTCCATTGAATTCCATTCCATTCCGTTCCGTTCCGTTCCGTTCCGTTTCGTTCCGTTCCGTTCCGTTCCGTTCCATTCGATTCCATTCCATTGAATTCCGTTCCATTCCATTGAATTCCATTCCATTCCGTTCCATTCCATTGAATTCTGTTCCGTTCCGTTCCGTTCCGTTCCATTCCATTCCGTTCCATTCCGTTCCTTTCCGTTCTACTCGGGTTGATTCCATTCTATTCCATTCCATTCCATTCGATTCCATTCGATTCCATTCGAATCCATTCGATTCCATTCGATTCCATTCGATTCCATTCCATTCCATTGAATTCCATTCCATTCCATTCCATTCCATTCCATTGAATTCCGTTCCATTCCATTCAATTCCATTCCATTCCATTCCTTTCCGTTCCGTTCCGTTCCGTTCCGTTCCTTTCCGTTCTACTCGGGTTGATTCCATTCTATTCCATTCCATTCCATTCGATTCCATTCTATTCCATTCGATTCCATTCGATTCAATTTGATTCCATTCCATTCCATTCCATTCCATTCCATTCCATTGAATTCCGTTCCATTCCATTGAATTCCATTCCATTCCGTTCCATTCCATTGAATTCCGCTCCGTTCCGTTCCGTTCCGTTCCGTTCCATTCCGTACCATTCCGTTCCATTCCGTTCTACTCCGGTTGATTCCATTCTATTCCATTCCATTCCATTCGATTCCATTCCATTCGATTCCATTCCATTCCATTCCGTTCTACTCGGGTTCATTCCATTCCATTCCGTTCCGTTCCGTTCCGTTCCGTTCCTTTCCTTTCTACTTGTGTTGATTCCATTCCATTCCTTTCTATTCCATTGAATTCCATTCCATTCCATTCCATTCCATTCCATTCCATGGAATTCCATTCCATTCCATTCCATTCCATTCCATTGAATTCCATTCCATTCCATTCCATTGAATTCCATTCCATTCCATTCCATTCGATTCCATATCATTCCATTGAATTCCATTCCATTCCATTCCATTCCATTCCATTGAATTCCATTGAATTCCATTCCATAGAATTCCATTCCATTCCATTGAATTCCATTCCATTTCATTCCATTCCATTCCGTTCCATTCCATTCCGCTCCATTCCATTCCATTCCTTTCCATTCCATTCCATTCCGTTCCATTCCATTGAATTCCGTTCCATTGCATTGAATTCCGTTCCATTCCATTCCATTCCTTTCCGTTCCGTTCCGTTCCGTTCCGTTCCGTTCCGTTCTACTCGGGTTGATTCCATTCTATTCCATTCCATTCCATTCGATTCCATTCTATTCCATTCGATTCCATTCGATTCAATTCGATTCCATTCGATTCCATTCCATTCCATTCCATTCCATTCCATTGAATTCCATTCCATTCCATTCCGTTCCATTCCATTCCGTTCCATTCCATTCCATTCCATTCCATTCCATTCCATTGAATTCCATTCCATTCCATTCCGTTCCATTCCATTCCGTTCCATTCCATTCCATTCCTTTCCATTCCATTCCATTCCGTTCCATTCCATTGAATTCCGTTCCATTGCATTGAATTCCGTTCCATTCCATTCCATTCCTTTCCGTTCCTTTCCGTTCCGTTCCGTTCCGTTCCGTTCTACTCGGGTTGATTCCATTCTATTCCATTCCATTCCATTCGATTCCATTCTATTCCATTCGATTCCATTCGATTCAATTCGATTCCATTCCATTCCATTCCATTCCATTCCATTCCATTCCATTCCATTGAATTCCATTCCATTCCATTCCGTTCCATTCCATTCCGTTCCATTCCATTCCATTCCATTCCATTCCATTCCATTACGTTCCGTTCCATTCCGTTCCATTCCGTTCCATTCTATTGAATTCCGATCCATTGCATTGAATTCCGTTCCATTCCATTCCATTCCTTTCCGTTCCGTTCCGTTCCGTTCCGTTCCGTTCCGTTCTACTCGGATTGATTCCATTCTATTCCATTCCATTCCATTCGATTCCATTCGATTCCATTCGATTCCATTCGATTCCATTCCATTCCATTCCATTCCATTGAATTCCATTCCATTCCATTCCATTGAATTCCATTCCATTCCATTCCATTCCATTCCATTCCATTGAATTCCATTGAATTCCATTCCATTGAATTCCATTCCATTCCATTCCATTCCGTTCCATTCCATTCCGTTCCATTCCATTCCATTCCATTCCATTCCATTCCGTTCCGTTCCATTCCGTTCCATTCCGTTCCATTCCATTGAATTCCGTTCCATTGCATTGAATTCCGTTCCATTCCATTCCATTCCTTTCCGTTCCGTTCCGTTCCGTTCCGTTCCGTTCCGTTCTACTCGGGTTGATTCCATTCTATTCCATTCCATTCCATTCGATTCCATTCTATTCCATTCGATTCCATTCGATTCAATTCGATTCGATTCGATTCCATTCCATTCCATTCCATTCCATTCCATAGAATTCCATTCCATTCCATTGAATTCCATTCCATTCCATTCCATTCCATTCCATTGAATTCCATTCCATTCCATGGAATTCCATTCCATTCCATTCCATTCGATTCCATTCCATTCCATGGAATTCCATTCCATTCGATTCCATTCCATTCCATGGAATTCCATTTCATTCCATTCCATTCCGTTCCATTCCATTGAATTCCATTCCATATCATTGAATTCCATTCCATTCCATTCCATTGAATTCCATTCCATTCCATTGAATTCCATTCCATTCCATTCCATTCCATTCTATTCCATGGAATTCCATTCCATTCCATTGAATTCCATTCCATTCCATTCCATTCGATTCCATTCCATTCCATGGAATTCCATTCCATTCGATTCCATTCCATTCCATGGAATTCCATTTCATTCCATTCCATTCCATTCCATTCCATTCCATTCCATAGAATTCCATTCCGTTCCATTCCATTCCATTCCATTCCATTCCGTTCCATTCCATTCCATCGAATTCCATTCCATTCCATTCCATTCCATTCCATTCCATTCCATTCCATTCCATTCCATTCTACTCGGGTTGATTCCATTCTATTTCATTCCATTCCATTCGATTCCATTCGATTCCATTCGATTCCATTCGATTCCATTCCATTCCATTCCATTCAATTGAATTCCATTCCATTCCATTCCATTCCATTCCATTCCATTCCATTGAATTCCATTCCATTACATTGAATTCCATTCCATTCCATTCCATTCCATTCCATTGAATTCCGTTCCATTCCATTCCTTTCCATTCCATTCCATTCCATTGAATTCCATTACATTGAATTCCATTCCATTCCATTCCATTCCATTCCATTCCATTGAATTCCATTCCATTCCATTGAATTCCATTCCATTCCATTCCATTCGATTCCATTCCATTCCATGGAATTCCATTCCTTTCCATTCCATTCCATTCCATTCCATTCCATTCCATTGAATTCCATTGAATTCCATTCCATTCCATTGAATTCCATTCCTTTAAATTCCATTCCATTGAATTCCGTTCAATTCCATTCCATTCCATTCCATTCCATTCCATTCCATTCGAATTCCATTCCATTCCATTCCATTCCATTCCATTCCATTCCATTCTACTCGGGTTGATTCCATTCTATTCCATTCCATTCCATTCGATTCCATTCGATTCCTTTCGATTCCATTCCATTCCATTCCATTCCATTCCATTGAATTCCATTCCATTCCATTCCATTCCATTCCATTGAATTCCATTCCATTCCATTCCATCGAATTCCATTCCATTCCATTGAATTCCATTCCATTCCATTCCATTCCATTCCATTCCATTCCATTCCATCGAATTCCATTCCATTCCATTCCATTCCATTCCATTCCATTCCATTCCATTCGATTCCATTCGATTCCATTCCATTCCATTCCATTCCATTGAATTCCGTTCCATTCCATTCCATTCCATTCCATTCCCTTCCATTGAATTCCATTACATTGAATTCCATTCCATTCCATTCCATTCTATGGAATTCCATTCCATTCCGTTCCGTTCCGTTCCGTTCCGTTCCGTACCGTTCCATTCCATTCCATTCCATTCCATTGAATTCCGTTCCATTCCATTGAATTCCATTCCATTCCGTTCCATTCCATTGAATTCCGTTCCGTTCCGTTCCGTTCCGTTCCGTTCCGTTCCATTCCGTTCCATTCCATTCCATTCCGTTCTACTCGGGTTCATTCCATTCCATTCCTTTCCGTTCCGTTCCGTTCCGTACCATTCCGTTCCGTTCTACTCGGGTTGATTCCATTCTATTCCATTCCATTCCATTCGATTCCATTCTATTCCATTCGATTCCATTCTATTCAATTCGATTCCATTCCATTCCAATCCATTCCATTACATTCCATTGAATTCCATTCCATTCCATTCCGTTCCATTCCATTCCGTTCCATTCCATTCCATTCCATTCCATTCCATTACGTTCCGTTCCATTCCGTTCCATTCCATTGAATTCCGATCCATTGCATTGAATTCCGTTCCATTCCATTCCATTCCATTCCATTCCATTCCATTGAATTCCATTCCATTGAATTCCGTTCCATTCCATTCCATTCCATTCCATTACATTCCATTGAATTCCATTCCATTCCATTCCATTCCATGGAATTCCGTTCCATTCCATTCCATTGCATTCCATTCCATTCCATTCCATTTGAATTCCATTCCATTCCATTCCATTCCATTCCATTCCATTCCATTCCATTCCATTCCACTCTACTCGGGTTGATTCCATTCTATTCCATTCCATTCCATTCGATTCCATTCGATTCCATTCGATTCCATTCGATTCCATTCCATTCCATTCCATTCCATTCCATTCCATTCCATTGAATTCCATTCCATTCCATAGAATTCCATTCCATTACATTCCATTCCATTGAATTCCGTTCCATTCCATTCCATTCCATTCCATTCCATTCCATTGAATTCCATTCCATTGAATTCCATTCCATTCCATTCCATTCCATTGAATTCCATTCCATTCCGTTCCGTTCCGGTCCGTTCCGTTCCGTTTCGTTCCGTTCCGTTCCGTTCCGTTCCATTCCATTCCATTCCATTCCATTGAATTCCGTTCCATTCCATTGAATTCCATTCCATTCCGTTCCATTCCATTGAATTCTGTTCCGTTCCGTTCCGTTCCGTTCCGTTCCGTTCCGTTCTACTCGGGTTGATTCCATTCTATTCCATTCCATTCCATTCGATTCCATTCTATTCCATTCGATTCCATTCGATTCAATTCGATTCCATTCCATTCCATTCCATTCCATTCCATTGAATTCCATTGAATTCCATTCCATTCCATTCCGTTCCATTCCATTCCGTTCCATTCCATTCCATTCCATTCCATTCCATTCCATTCCATTCCATTCCGTTCTACTCGGGTTCATTCCATTCCATTCCGTTCCGTTCCGTTCCGTTCCGTTCCTTTCCTTTCTACTTGTGTTGATTCCATTCCATTCCATTCTATTCCATTGAATTCCATTCCATTCCATTCCATTCCATTCCATTACATGGAATTCCATTGAATTCCATTGAATTCCAATCCATAGAATTCCATTCCATTCCATTCCATTCCATTCCATGGAATTCCATTCCATTCCATTCCATTCCATTGAATTCCATTCCATTCCATTCCATTGAATTCCATTCCATTCCATTCCATTCGATTCCATTTCATTCCATTGAATTCCATTCCATTCCATTGAATTCCATTCCATTCCGTTCCATTCCATTGAATTCTGTTCCGTTCCGTTCCGTTCCGTTCCGTTCCATTCCGTTCCATTCCGTTCCATTCCGTTCTACTCGGGTTGATTCCATTCTATTCCATTCCATTCCATTCGATTCCATTCTATTCCATTCGATTCCATTCGATTCAATTAGATTCCATTCCATTCCATTCCATTCCATTCCATTGAATTCCGTTCCATTCCATTGAATTCCATTCCATTCCGTTCCATTCCATTGAATTCCGCTCCGTTCCGTTCCGTTCCGTTCCGTTCCATTCCGTACCATTCCGTTCCATTCCGTTCTACTCGGGTTGATTCCATTCTATTCCATTCCATTCCATTCGATTCCATTCCATTCCATTCCATTCCATTCCATTCCGTTCTACTCGGGTTCATTCCATTCCATTCCGTTCCGTTCCGTTCCGTTCCGTTCCTTTCCTTTCTACTTGTGTTGATTCCATTCCATTCCTTTCTATTCCATTGAATTCCATTCCATTCCATTCCATTCCATTCCATTCCATGGAATTCCATTCCATTCCATTCCATTCCATTCCATTGAATTCCATTCCATTCCATTCCATTGAATTCCATTCCATTCCATTCCATTCGATTCCATATCATTCCATTGAATTCCATTCCATTCCATTCCATTCCATTCCATTCCATTGAATTCCATTGAATTCCATTCCATAGAATTCCATTCCATTCCATTGAATTCCATTCCATTTCATTCCATTCCATTCCGTTCCATTCCATTCCGTTCCATTCCATTCCATTCCTTTCCATTCCATTCCATTCCGTTCCATTCCATTGAATTCCGTTCCATTGCATTGAATTCCGTTCCATTCCATTCCATTCCTTTCCGTTCCGTTCCGTTCCGTTCCGTTCCGTTCCGTTCTACTCGGGTTGATTCCATTCTATTCCATTCCATTCCATTCGATTCCATTCTATTCCATTCGATTCCATTCGATTCAATTCGATTCCATTCGATTCCATTCCATTCCATTCCATTCCATTCCATTGAATTCCATTCCATTCCATTCCGTTCCATTCCATTCCGTTCCATTCCATTCCATTCCATTCCATTCCATTCCATTCCGTTCCATTCCATTCCATTCCTTTCCATTCCATTCCTTTCCGTTCCATTCCGTTCCGTTCCATTCCGTTCTACTCGGATTGATTCCATTCTATTCCATTCCATTCCATTCGATTCCATTCGATTCCATTCAATTCCATTCGATTCCATTCCATTCCATTCCATTCCATTCCATTCCATTCCATTCCATTCCATTCCATTGAACTCCATTCCATTCCATTCCATTCCATTCCATTCCATTGAATTCCATTCCATTCCATTCCATTCCATTGAATTCTGTTCCATTCAATTCCATTCCATTCCATTCCGTTCTACTCGGGTTGATTCCATGCTATTCCATTCCGTTCCATTCCGTTCCGTTCCGTTCCGTTCCGTTCCATTCCACTCAGGTTGATTCCATTCTATTCCATTCCATTCCATTCCATTCCATTCCATTCCATTCGATTCCATTCGATTCCATTCGATTCCATTCGATTCCATTCGATTCCATTCCATTCCATTGAATTCCATTCCATTCCATTCCATTCCATTGAATTCCGTTCCATTCCATTCCATTGCATTCCATTCCATTCCATTCCATTTGAATTCCATTCCATTCCATTCCATTCCATTCCATTCCATTCTACTCGGGTTGATTCCATTCTATTCCATTCCATTCCATTCGATTCCACTCGATTCCATTCGATTCCATTCGATTCCATTCCATTCCATTCCATTCCATTCCATTCCATTCCATTCCATTGAATTCCATTCCATTCCATTGAATTCCATTCCATTCCATTCCATTCCATTGAATTCAGTTCCATTCCATTCCATTCCATTCCATTGAATTCCATTCCATTGAATTCCATTCCATTGAATTCCATTCCATTGAATTCCATTCCATTGAATTCCATTCCATTCCGTTCCGTTCCGTTCCGTTCCGTTTCGTTCCGTTCCGTTCCGTTCCGTTCCATTCCATTCCATTCCATTCCATTGAATTCCGTTCCATTCCATTGAATTCCTTTCCATTCCGTTCCATTCCATTGAATTCTGTTCCGTTCCGTTCCGTTCCGTTCCGTTCCATTCCGTTCCATTCCGTTCCTTTCCGTTCTACTCGGGTTGAATCCATTCTATTCCATTCCATTCCATTCGATTCCATTCGAATCCATTCGATTCCATTCGATTCCATTCGATTCCATTCCATTCCATTGAATTCCATTCCATTCCATTCCATTCCATTGAATTCCGTTCCATTCCATTCAATTCCATTCCATTCCATTCCTTTCCGTTCCGTTCCGTTCCGTTCCGTTCCGTTCCCTTCTACTCGGGTTGATTCCATTCTATTCCATTCCATTCCATTCGATTCCATTCTATTCCATTCGATTCCATTCGATTCAATTAGATTCCATTCCATTCCATTCCATTCCATTCCATTCCATTGAATTCCGTTCCATTCCATTGAATTCCATTCCATTCCATTCCATTCCATTGAATTCCGCTCCGTTCCGTTCCGTTCCGTTCCGTTCCATTCCGTACCATTCCGTTCCATTCCGTTCTACTCGGGTTGATTCCATTCTATTCCATTCCATTCCATTCGATTCCATTCCATTCCATTCCATTCCATTCCATTCCGTTCTACTCGGGTTCATTCCATTCCATTCCGTTCCGTTCCGTTCCGTTCCGTTCCTTTCCTTTCTACTTGTGTTGATTCCATTCCATTCCTTTCTATTCCATTGAATTCCATTCCTTTCCATTCCATTCCATTCCATTACATGGAATTCCATTGAATTCCATTCCATTGAATTCCATTCCATTCCATTGAATTCCATTCCATTGAATTCCATTCCATTCCATTCCATTACATGGAATTCCATTGAATTCCATTCCATTGAATTCCATTCCATTCCATTCCATTCCATTCCATTGAATTCCATTCCATTGAATTCCATTCCATTCCATTCCAATCCATTGAATTCCATTCCATTCCGTTCCGTTCCGTTCCGTTCCGTTCCGTTTCGTTCCGTTCCGTTCCGTTCCGTTCCATTCCATTCCATTCCATTCCATTGAATTCCGTTCCATTCCATTGAATTCCATTCCATTCCGTTCCATTCCATTGAATTCTGTTCCGTTCAGTTCCGTTCCGTTCCGTTCCATTCCGTTCCATTCCGTTCCTTTCCGTTCTACTCGGGTTGATTCCATTCTATTCCATTCCATTCCATTCGATTCCATTCGATTCCATTCGAATCCATTCGATTCCATTCGATTCCATTCGATTCCATTCCATTCCATTGAATTCCATTCCATTCCATTCCATTCCATTGAATTCCGTTCCATTCCATTCAATTCCATTCCATTCCATTCCTTTCCGTTCCGTTCCGTTCCGTTCCGTTCCGTTCCGTTCTACTCGGGTTGATTCCATTCTATTCCATTCCATACCATTCGATTCCATTCTATTCCATTCGATTCCATTCGATTCAATTCGATTCCATTCCATTCCATTCCATTCCATTCCATTCCATTGAATTCCGTTCCATTCCATTGAATTCCATTCCATTCCGTTCCATTCCATTGAATTCCGCTCCGTTCCGTTCCGTTCCGTTCTGTTCCATTCCGTTCCATTCCGTTCCATTCCGTTCTACTCGGGTTGATTCCATTCTATTCCATTCCATTCCATTCGATTCCATTCTATTCCATTCGATTCCATTCGATTCAATTCGATTCCATTCCATTCCATTCCATTCCATTCCATTCCATTGAATTCCATTGGATTCCATTCCATTCCATTCCGTTCCATTCCATTCCGTTCCATTCCATTCCATTCCATTCCATTCCATTCCATTCCATTCCATTCCATTCCGTTCTACTCGGGTTCATTCCATTCCATTCCGTTCCGTTCCGTTCCGTTCCGTTCCTTTCCTTTCTACTTGTGTTGATTCCATTCCATTCCATTCTATTCCATTGAATTCCATTCCATTCCATTCCATTCCATTCCATTACATGGAATTCCATTGAATTCCATTGAATTCCATTCCATAGAATTCCATTCCATTCCATTCCATTCCATTCCATGGAATTCCATTCCATTCCATTCCATTCCATTCCATTGAATTCCATTCCATTCCATTCCATTGAATTCCATTCCATTCCATTCCATTCGATTCCATTTCATTCCATTGAATTCCATTCCATTCCATTGAATTCCATTCCATTCCGTTCCCTTCCATTGAATTCTGTTCCGTTCCGTTCCGTTCCGTTCCGTTCCATTCCGTTCCATTCCGTTCCTTTCCGTTCTACTCGGGTTGATTCCATTCTATTCCATTCCATTCCATTCGATTCCATTCTATTCCATTCGATTCCATTCGATTCAATTAGATTCCATTCCATTCCATTCCATTCCATTCCATTGAATTCCGTTCCATTCCATTGAATTCCATTCCATTCCGTTCCATTCCATTGAATTCCGCTCCGTTCCGTTCCGTTCCATTCCGTACCATTCCGTTCCATTCCGTTATACTCGGGTTGATTCCATTCTATTCCATTCCATTCCATTCGATTCCATTCCATTCCATTGCATTCCATTCCATTCCGTTCTATTCGGGTTCATTCCATTCCATTCCATTACATGGAATTCCATTGAATTCCATTGAATTCCATTCCATTGAATTCCATTCCATTCCATTCCATTCCATTCCATTCCATTCCATGGAATTGCATTCCATTCCATTCCATTCCATTCCATTGAATTCCATTCCATTCCATTCCATTGAATTCCATTCCATTCCATTCCATTCGATTCCATTTCATTCCATTGAATTCCATTCCATTCCATTCCATTCCATTGAATTCCATTCGATTCCATTCCATTCCATTCCATTCCATTCCATTCAATTCCATTCCATTCCATTCCATTCCATTCCATTCCATTTGAATTCCATTCCATTCCATTCCATTCCATTCCATTCCATTCCATTCCATTCTACTCGGGTTGATTCCATTCTATTCCATTCCATTCCATTCGATTCCATTCGATTCCTTTCGTTTCCATTCCATTCCATTCCATTCCATTCCATTCCATTCCATTGAATTCCATTCCATTCCATTCCATCGAATTCCATTCCATTCCATTGAATTCCATTCCATTCCATTCCATTCCATTCCATTCCATTCCATTCCATTCCATACCATCGAATTCCATTCCATTCCATTCCATTCCATTCCATTCCATTCCATTCCATTCCATTCCATTCCATTCCATTCCATTGAATTCCATTCCATTTCATTCCATTCCATTCCGTTCCATTCCATTCCATTCCATTCCATTCCTTTCCATTCCATTCCATTCCGTTCCATTCCATTGAATTCCGTTCCATTGCATTGAATTCCGTTCCATTCCATTCCATTCCTTTCCGTTCCGTTCCGTTCCGTTCCGTTCCGTTCCGTTCTACTCGGGTTGATTCCATTCTATTCCATTCCATTCCATTCGATTCCATTCTATTCCATTCGATTCCATTCGATTCAATTCGATTCCATTCGATTCCATTCCATTCCATTCCATTCCATTCCATTCCATTGAATTCCATTCCATTCCATTCCGTTCCATTCCATTCCGTTCCATTCCATTCCATTCCATTCCATTCCATTCCATTCCATTCCGTTCCATTCCATTCCATTCCTTTCCATTCCATTCCTTTCCGTTCCATTCCATTCCGTTCCATTCCGTTCTACTCGGATTGATTCCATTGTATTCCATTCCATTCCATTCCATTCCATTCGATTCCATTCGATTCCATTCGATTCCATTCCATTCCATTCCATTCCATTCCATTCCATTCCATTCCATTGAACTCCATTCCATTCCATTCCATTCCATTCCATTCCATTGAATTCCATTCCATTCCATTCCATTCCATTGAATTCTGTTCCATTCAATTCCATTCCATTCCATTCCGATCTACTCGGGTTGATTCCATGCTATTCCATTCCGTTCCATTCCGTTCCGTTCCGTTCCGTTCCGTTCCGTTCCATTCCACTCGGGTTGATTCCATTCTATTCCATTCCATTCCATTCCATTCCATTCCATTCCATTCCATTCGATTCCATTCGATTCCATTCGATTCCATTCGATTCCATTCCATTCCATTCCATTCCATTGAATTCCATTCCATTCCATTCCATTCCATTGAATTCCGTTCCATTCCATTCCATTGCATTCCATTCCATTCCATTCCATTTGAATTCCATTCCATTCCATTCCATTCCATTCCATTCCATTCTACTCGGGTTGATTCCATTCTATTCCATTCCATTCCATTCGATTCCAATCTATTCCATTCGATTCCATTCGATTCAATTCTATTCCATTCCATTCCATTCCATTTCATTACATTCCATTCCATTCCATTGAATTCCATTCCATTCCATTCCGTTCCATTCCATTCCGTTCCATTCCATTCCATTCCATTCCATTCCATTCCTTTCCGTTCCGTTCCGTTCCGTTCCATTCCGTTCTACTCGGATTGATTCCATTCTATTCCATTCCATTCCATTCGATTCCATTCGATTCCATTCGATTCCATTCGATTCCATTCCATTCCATTCCATTCCATTCCATTCCATTGAACTCCATTCCATTCCATTCCATTCCATTCAATTCCATTCCATTCCATTGAATTCCATTCCATTCCATTCCATTCCATTGAATTCAGTTCCATTCAATTCCATTCCATTCCATTCCGTTCTACTCGGGTTGATTCCATTCTATTCCATTCCGTTCCGTTCCGTTCCGTTCCGTTCCGTTCCCTTCCACTCGGGTTGATTCCATTCTATTCCATTCCATTCCATTCCATTCCATTCGATTCCATTCGATTCCATTCGATTCCATTCGATTCCATTCCATTCCATTGAATTCCATTCCATTCCATTCCATTCCATGGAATTCCGTTCCATTCCATTCCATTGCATTCCATTCCATTCCATTCCATTTGAATTCCATTCCATTCCATTCCATTCCATTCCATTCCATTCCATTCCATTCCATTCCATTCTACTCGGGTTGATTCCATTCTATTCCATTCCATTCCATTCGATTCCATTCGATTCCATTCGATTCCATTCGATTCCATTCCATTCCATTCCATTCCATTCCATTCCATTCCATTCCATTGAATTCCATTCCATTCCATTGAATTCCATTCCATTCCATTCCATTCCATTGAATTCCGTTCCATTCCATTCCATTCCATTCCATTCCATTCCATTGAATTCCATTCCATTGAATTCCATTCCATTCCATTCCAATCCATTGAATTCCATTCCATTCCGTTCCGTTCCGTTCCGTTCCTTTCCGTTTCGTTCCGTTCCGTTCCGTTCCGTTCCATTCCATTCCATTCCATTCCATTGAATTCCGTTCCATTCCATTGAATTCCATTCCATTCCGTTCCATTCCATTGAATTCTGTTCCGTTCAGTTCCGTTCCGTTCGGTTCCATTCCGTTCCATTCCGTTCCTTTCCGTTCTACTCGGGTTGATTCCATTCTATTCCATTCCATTCCATTCGATTCCATTCGATTCCATTCGAATCCATTCGATTCCATTCGATTCCATTCGATTCCATTCCATTCCATTGAATTCCATTCCATTCCATTCCATTCCATTGAATTCCGTTCCATTCCATTCAATTCCATTCCATTCCTTTCCTTTCCGTTCCGTTCCGTTCCGTTCCGTTCCGTTCCGTTCTACTCGGGTTGATTCCATTCTATTCCATTCCATACCATTCGATTCCATTCTATTCCATTCGATTCCATTCGATTCAATTCGATTCGATTCCATTCCATTCCATTCCATTCCATTCCATTGAATTCCGTTCCATTCCATTGAATTCCATTCCATTCCGTTCCATTCCATTGAATTTCGCTCCGTTCCGTTCCGTTCCGTTCCGTTCCATTCCGTTCCATTCCGTTCCATTCCGTTCTACTCGGGTTGATTCCATTCTATTCCATTCCATTCCATTCGATTCCATTCTATTCCATTCGATTCCATTCTATTCAATTCGATTCCATTCCATTCCATTCCATTCCATTCCATTCCATTGAATTCCATTGAATTCCATTCCATTCCATTCCGTTCCATTCCATTCCGTTCCATTCCATTCCATTCCATTCCATTCCATTCCATTCCATTCCATTCCGTTCTACTCGGGTTCATTCCATTCCATTCCGTTCCGTTCCGTTCCGTTCCGTTCCTTTCCTTTCTACTTGTGTTGATTCCATTCCATTCCATTCTATTCCATTGAATTCCATTCCATTCCATTCCATTCCATTCCATTACATGGAATTCCATTGAATTCCATTGAATTCCATTCCATAGAATTCCATTCCATTCCATTCCATTCCATTCCATGGAATTCCATTCCATTCCATTCCATTCCATTGAATTCCATTCCATTCCATTCCATTGAATTCCATTCCATTCCATTCCATTCGATTCCATTTCATTCCATTGAATTCCATTCCATTCCATTGAATTCCATTCCATTCCGTTCCCTTCCATTGAATTCTGTTCCGTTCCGTTCCGTTCCGTTCCGTTCCATTCCGTTCCATTCCGTTCCTTTCCGTTCTACTCGGGTTGATTCCATTCTATTCCATTCCATTCCATTCGATTCCATTCTATTCCATTCGATTCCATTCGATTCAATTAGATTCCATTCCATTCCATTCCATTCCATTCCATTGAATTCCGTTCCATTCCATTGAATTCCATTCCATTCCGTTCCATTCCATTGAATTCCGCTCCGTTCCGTTCCGTTCCGTTCCGTTCCATTCCGTACCATTCCGTTCCATTCCGTTCTACTCGGGTTGATTCCATTCTATTCCATTCCATTCCATTCGATTCCATTCCATTCCATTCCATTCCATTCCATTCCGTTCTACTCGGGTTCATTCCATTCCATTCCATTACATGGAATTCCATTGAATTCCATTGAATTCCATTCCATTGAATTCCACTCCATTCCATTCCATTCCATTCCATTCCATGGAATTCCATTCCATTCCATTCCATTCCATTCCATTGAATTCCATTCCATTCCATTCCATTGAATTCCATTCCATTCCATTCCATTCGATTCCATTTCATTCCATTGAATTCCATTCCATTCCATTCCATTCCATTCCATTCCATTGAATTCCATTGAATTCCATTTCATTGAATTCCATTCCATTCCATTGAATTCCATTCCATTTCATTCCATTCCATTCCGTTCCATTCCATTCCGTTCCATTCCATTCCATTCCTTTCCATTCCATTCCATTCCGTTCCATTCCATTGAATTCCGTTCCATTGCATTGAATTCCGTTCCATTCCATTCCATTCCTTTCCGTTCCGTTCCGTTCCGTTCCGTTCCGTTCCGTTCTACTCGGGTTGATTCCATTCTATTCCATTCCATTCCATTCGATTCCATTCGATTTAATTCGATTCCATTCGATTCCATTCCATTCCATTCCATTCCATTCCATTCCATTGAATTCCATTCCATTCCATTCCGTTCCATTCCATTCCGTTCCATTCCATTCCATTCCATTCCATTCCATTCCATTCCATTCCGTTCCATTCCATTCCATTCCTTTCCATTCCATTCCTTTCCGTTCCATTCCGTTCCGTTCCATTCCGTTCTACTCGGATTGATTCCATTCTATTCCATTCCATTCCATTCGATTCCATTCGATTCCATTCGATTCCATTCGATTCCATTCCATTCCATTCCATTCCATTCCATTCCATTCCATTCCATTGAACTCCATTCCATTCCATTCCATTCCATTCCATTCCATTGAATTCCATTCCATTCCATTCCATTCCATTGAATTCTGTTCCATTCAATTCCATTCCATTCCATTCCGTTCTACTCGGGTTGATTCCATTCTATTCCATTCCGTTCCGTTCCGTTCCGTTCCGTTCCATTCCACTCGGGTTGATTCCATTCTATTCCATTCCATTCCATTCCATTCCATTCCATTCCATTCGATTCCATTCGATTCCATTCGATTCCATTCGATTCCATTCCATTCCATTCCATTCCATTGAATTCCATTCCATCCCATTCCATTCCATTGAATTCCGTTCCATTCTATTCCATTGCATTCCATTCCATTCCATTCCATTTGAATTCCATTCCATTCCATTCCATTCCATTCCATTCCATTCTACTCGGGTTGATTCCATTCTATTCCATTCCATTCCATTCGATTCCATTCGATTCCATTCGATTCCATTCGATTCCATTCCATTCCATTCCATTCCATTCCATTCCATTCCATTCCATTGAATTCCATTCCATTCCATTGAATTCCATTCCATTCCATTCCATTCCATTGAATTCTGTTCCATTCAATTCCATTCCATTCCATTCCGTTCTACTCGGGTTGATTCCTTTCTATTCCATTCCGTTCCGTTCCGTTCCGTTCCGTTCCGTTCCGTTCCGTTCCCTTCCACTCGGGTTGATTCCATTCTATTCCATTCCATTCCATTCCATTCCATTCGATTCCATTCGATTCCATTCGATTCCATTCGATTCCATTCCATTCCATTGAATTCCATTCCATTCCATTCCATTCCATGGAATTCCGTTCCATTCCATTCCATTGCATTCCATTCCATTCCATTCCATTTGAATTCTATTCCATTCCATTCCATTCCATTCCATTCCATTCCATTCCATTCCATTCCATTCCATTCTACTCGGGTTGATTCCATTCTATTCCATTCCATTCCATTCGATTCCATTCGATTCCATTCGATTCCATTCGATTCCATTCCATTCCATTCCATTCCATTCCATTCCATTCCATTGAATTCCATTCCATTCCATTGAATTCCATTCCATTCCATTCCATTCCATTGAATTCCGTTCCATTCCATTCCATTCCATTCCATTCCATTGAATTCCGTTCCATTCCATTCCATTCCATTCCATTCCATTGAATTCCATTCCATTGAATTCCATTCCATTCCATTCCAATCCATTGAATTCCATTCCATTCCGTTCCGTTCCGTTCCGTTCCGTTCCGTTTCGTTCCGTTCCATTCCGTTCCGTTCCATTCCATTCCATTCCATTCCATTGAATTCCGTTCCATTCCATTGAATTCCATTCCATTCCGTTCCATTCCATTGAATTCTGTTCCGTTCAGTTCCGTTCCGTTCGGTTCCATTCCGTTCCATTCCGTTCCTTTCCGTTCTACTCGGGTTGATTCCATTCTATTCCATTCCATTCCATTCGATTCCATTCGATTCCATTCGAATCCATTCGATTCCATTCGATTCCATTCGATTCCATTCCATTCCATTGAATTCCATTCCATTCCATTCCATTCCATTGAATTCCGTTCCATTCCATTCAATTCCATTCCATTCCATTCCTTTCCGTTCCGTTCCGTTCCGTTCCGTTCCGTTCCGTTCTACTCGGGTTGATTCCATTCTATTCCATTCCATACCATTCGATTCCATTCTATTCCATTCGATTCCATTCGATTCAATTCGATTCCATTCCATTCCATTCCATTCCATTCCATTCCATTGAATTCCGTTCCATTCCATTGAATTCCATTCCATTCCGTTCCATTCCATTGAATTCCGCTCCGTTCCGTTCCGTTCCGTTCCATTCCGTTCCATTCCGTTCCATTCCGTTCTACTCGGGTTGATTCCATTCTATTCCATTCCATTCCATTCGATTCCATTCTATTCCATTCGATTCCATTCTATTCAATTCGATTCCATTCCATTCCATTCCATTCCATTCCATTCCATTGAATTCCATTGAATTCCATTCCATTCCATTCCGTTCCATTCCATTCCGTTCCATTCCATTCCATTCCATTCCATTCCATTCCATTCCATTCCATTCCATTCCGTTCTACTCGGGTTCATTCCATTCCATTCCGTTCCGTTCCGTTCCGTTCCGTTCCTTTCCTTTCTACTTGTGTTGATTCCATTCCATTCCATTCTATTCCATTGAATTCCATTCCATTCCATTCCATTCCATTCCATTACATGGAATTCCATTGAATTCCATTGAATTCCATTCCATAGAATTCCATTCCATTCCATTCCATTCCATTCCATGGAATTCCATTCCATTCCATTCCATTCCATTGAATTCCATTCCATTCCATTCCATTGAATTCCATTCCATTCCATTCCATTCGATTCCATTTCATTCCATTGAATTCCATTCCATTCCATTGAATTCCATTCCATTCCGTTCCGTTCCGTTCCGTTCCGTTTCGTTCCGTTCCGTTCCGTTCCGTTCCATTCGATTCCATTCCATTGAATTCCGTTCCATTCCATTGAATTCCATTCCATTCCGTTCCATTCCATTGAATTCTGTTCCGTTCCGTTCCGTTCCGTTCCATTCCATTCCGTTCCATTCCGTTCCTTTCCGTTCTACTCGGGTTGATTCCATTCTATTCCATTCCATTCCATTCGATTCCATTCGATTCCATTCGAATCCATTCGATTCCATTCGATTCCATTCGATTCCATTCCATTCCATTGAATTCCATTCCATTCCATTCCATTCCATTGAATTCCGTTCCATTCCATTCAATTCCATTCCATTCCATTCCTTTCCGTTCCGTTCCGTTCCGTTCCGTTCCTTTCCGTTCTACTCGGGTTGATTCCATTCTATTCCATTCCATTCCATTCGATTCCATTCTATTCCATTCGATTCCATTCGATTCAATTTGATTCCATTCCATTCCATTCCATTCCATTCCATTCCATTGAATTCCGTTCCATTCCATTGAATTCCATTCCATTCCGTTCCATTCCATTGAATTCCGCTCCGTTCCGTTCCGTTCCGTTCCGTTCCATTCCGTACCATTCCGTTCCATTCCGTTCTACTCCGGTTGATTCCATTCTATTCCATTCCATTCCATTCGATTCCATTCCATTCGATTCCATTCCATTCCATTCCGTTCTACTCGGGTTCATTCCATTCCATTCCGTTCCGTTCCGTTCCGTTCCGTTCCTTTCCTTTCTACTTGTGTTGATTCCATTCCATTCCTTTCTATTCCATTGAATTCCATTCCTTTCCATTCCATTCCATTCCATTACATGGAATTCCATTGAATTCAATTGAATTCCATTCCATTGAATTCCATTCCATTCCATTCCATTCCATTCCATTCCATTCCATTGAATTCCATTCCATTCCATTCCATTGAATTCCATTCCATTCCATTCCATTCGATTCCATTTCATTCCATTGAATTCCATTCCATTCCATTCCATTCCATTCCATTCCATTGAATTCCATTGAATTCCATTCCATTGAATTCCATTCCATTCCATTGAATTCCATTCCATTTCATTCCATTCCATTCCGTTCCATTCCATTCCGTTCCATTCCATTCCATTCCTTTCCATTCCATTCCATTCCGTTCCATTCCATTGAATTCCGTTCCATTGCATTGAATTCCGTTCCATTCCATTCCATTCCTTTCCGTTCCTTTCCGTTCCGTTCCGTTCCGTTCCGTTCTACTCGGGTTGATTCCATTCTATTCCATTCCATTCCATTCGATTCCATTCTATTCCATTCGATTCCATTCGATTCAATTCGATTCCATTCCATTCCATTCCATTCCATTCCATTCCATTCCATTCCATTGAATTCCATTCCATTCCATTCCGTTCCATTCCATTCCGTTCCATTCCATTCCATTCCATTCCATTCCATTCCATTACGTTCCGTTCCATTCCGTTCCATTCCGTTCCATTCTATTGAATTCCGATCCATTGCATTGAATTCCGTTCCATTCCATTCCATTCCTTTCCGTTCCGTTCCGTTCCGTTCCGTTCCGTTCCGTTCTACTCGGTTTGATTCCATTCTATTCCATTCCATTCCATTCGATTCCATTCGATTCCATTCGATTCCATTCCATTCCATTCCATTCCATTGAATTCCATTCCATTCCATTCCATTCCATTCCATTCCATTGAATTCCATTGAATTCCATTCCATTGAATTCCATTCCATTCCATTCCATTCCGTTCCATTCCATTCCGTTCCATTCCATTCCATTCCATTCCATTCCATTCCGTTCCGTTCCATTCCGTTCCATTCCGTTCCATTCCATTGAATTCCGTTCCATTGCATTGAATTCCGTTCCATTCCATTCCATTCCTTTCCGTTCCGTTCCGTTCCGTTCCGTTCCGTTCCGTTCTACTCGGGTTGATTCCATTCTATTCCATTCCATTCCATTCGATTCCTTTCTATTCCATTCGATTCCATTCGATTCAATTCGATTCGATTCGATTCCATTCCATTCCATTCCATTCCATTCCATAGAATTCCATTCCATTCCATTGAATTCCATTCCATTCCATTCCATTCCATTCCATTCCATTCCATTCCATTCCATGGAATTCCATTCCATTCCATTCCATGGAATTCCATTCCATTCCATTCCATTCGATTCCATTCCATTCCATGGAATTCCATTCCATTCGATTCCATTCCATTCCATGGAATTCCATTTCATTCCATTCCATTCCGTTCCATTCCATTGAATTCCATTCCATTCCATTGAATTCCATTCCATTCCATTCCATTGAATTCCATTCCATTCCATTGAATTCCATTCCATTCCATTCCATTCCATTCTATTCCATGGAATTCCATTCCATTCCATTGAATTCCATTCCATTCCATTCCATTCGATTCCATTCCATTCCATGGAATTCCATTCCATTCGATTCCATTCCATTCCATGGAATTCCATTTCATTCCATTCCATTCCATTCCATTCCATAGAATTCCATTCCGTTCCATTCCATTCCATTCCATTCCATTCCGTTCCATTCCATTCCATCGAATTCCATTCCATTCCATTCCATTCCATTCCATTCCATTCCATTCCATTCCATTCCATTCTACTCGGGTTGATTCCATTCTATTACATTCCATTCCATTCGATTCCATTCGATTCCATTCGATTCCATTCGATTCCATTCCATTCCATTCCATTCAATTGAATTCCATTCCATTCCATTCCATTCCATTCCATTCCATTGAATTCCATTCCATTACATTGAATTCCATTCCATTCCATTCCATTCCATTCCATTGAATTCCGTTCCATTCCATTCCTTTCCATTCCATTCCATTCCATTGAATTCCATTACATTGAATTCCATTCCATTCCATTCCATTCCATTCCATTCCATTGAATTCCATTCCATTCCATTGAATTCCATTCCATTCCATTCCATTCGATTCCATTCCATTCCATGGAATTCCATTCCTTTCCATTCCATTCCATTCCATTCCATTCCATTCCATTGAATTCCATTGAATTCCATTCCATTCCATTGAATTCCATTCCTTTCCATTCCATTCCATTGAATTCCGTTCAATTCCATTCCATTCCATTCCATTCCATTCCATTCCATTCGAATTCCATTCCATTCCATTCCATTCCATTCCATTCCATTCCATTCCATTCCATTCTACTCGGGTTGATTCCATTCTATTCCATTCCATTCCATTCGATTCCATTCGATTCCTTTCGATTCCATTCCATTCCATTCCATTCCATTCCATTGAATTCCATTCCATTCCATTCCATTCCATTCCATTGAATTCCATTCCATTCCATTCCATCGAATTCCATTCCATTCCATTGAATTCCATTCCATTCCATTCCATTCCATTCCATTCCATTCCATTCCATTCCATTCCATCGAATTCCATTCCATTCCATTCCATTCCATTCCATTCCATTCCATTCCATTCGATTCCATTCGATTCCATTCCATTCCATTCCATTCCATTGAATTCCGTTCCATTCCATTCCATTCCATTCCATTCCCTTCCATTGAATTCCATTACATTGAATTCCATTCCATTCCATTCCATTCTATGGAATTCCATTCCATTCCGTTCCGTTCCGTTCCGTTCCGTTCCGTATCGTTCCATTCCATTCCATTCCATTCCATTGAATTCCGTTCCATTCCATTGAATTCCATTCCATTCCGTTCCATTCCATTGAATTCCGTTCCGTTCCGTTCCGTTCCGTTCCGTTCCGTTCCATTCCGTTCCATTCCATTCCATTCCGTTCTACTCGGGTTCATTCCATTCCATTCCTTTCCGTTCCGTTCCGTTCCGTACCATTCCGTTCCGTTCTACTCGGGTTGATTCCATTCTATTCCATTCCATTCCATTCGATTCCATTCTATTCCATTCGATTCCATTCTATTCAATTCGATTCAATTCCATTCCAATCCATTCCATTACATTCCATTGAATTCCATTCCATTCCATTCCGTTCCATTCCATTCCGTTCCATTCCATTCCATTCCATTCCATTCCATTACGTTCCGTTCCATTCCGTTCCATTCCATTGAATTCCGATCCATTGCATTGAATTCCGTTCCATTCCATTCCATTCCATTCCATTCCATTCCATTGAATTCCATTCCATTGAATTCCGTTCCATTCCATTCCATTCCATTCCATTACATTCCATTGAATTCCATTCCATTCCATTCCATTCCATGGAATTCCGTTCCATTCCATTCCATTGCATTCCATTCCATTCCATTCCATTTGAATTCCATTCCATTCCATTCCATTCCATTCCATTCCATTCCATTCCATTCCATTCCATTCCACTCTACTCGGGTTGATTCCATTCTATTCCATTCCATTCCATTCGATTCCATTCGATTCCATTCGATTCCATTCGATTCCATTCCATTCCATTCCATTCCATTCCATTCCATTCCATTGAATTCCATTCCATTCCATTGAATTCCATTCCATTACATTCCATTCCATTGAATTCCGTTCCATTCCATTCCATTCCATTCCATTCCATTCCATTGAATTCCATTCCATTGAATTCCATTCCATTCCATTCCATTCCATTGAATTCCATTCCATTCCGTTCCGTTCCGGTCCGTTCCGTTCCGTTTCGTTCCGTTCCGTTCCGTTCCGTTCCATTCCATTCCATTCCATTCCATTGAATTCCGTTCCATTCCATTGAATTCCATTCCATTCCGTTCCATTCCATTGAATTCTGTTCCGTTCCGTTCCGTTCCGTTCCGTTCCATTCCGTTCCATTCCGTTCCTTTCCGTTCTACTCGGGTTGATTCCATTCTATTCCATTCCATTCCATTCGATTCCATTCGATTCCATTCGAATCCATTCGATTCCATTCGATTCCATTCGATTCCATTCCATTCCATTGAATTCCATTCCATTCCATTCCATTCCATTGAATTCCGTTCCATTCCATTCAATTCCATTCCATTCCATTCCTTTCCGTTCCGTTCCGTTCCGTTCCGTTCCGTTCCGCTCTACTCGGGTTGATTCCATTCTATTCCATTCCATACCATTCGATTCCATTCTATTCCATTCGATTCCATTCGATTCAATTCGATTCCATTCCATTCCATTCCATTCCATTCCATTCCATTGAATTCCGTTCCATTCCATTGAATTCCATTCCATTCCGTTCCATTCCATTGAATTCCGCTCCGTTCCGTTCCGTTCCGTTCCGTTCCATTCCGTTCCATTCCGTTCCATTCCGTTCTACTCGGGTTGATTCCATTCTATTCCATTCCATTCCATTCGATTCCATTCTATTCCATTCGATTCCATTCGATTCCATTCGATTCCATTCCATTCCATTCCATTCCATTCCATTCCATTCCATTGAATTCCATTGAATTCCATTCCATTCCATTCCGTTCCATTCCATTCCGTTCCATTCCATTCCATTCCATTCCATTCCATTCCATTCCATTCCATTCCGTTCTACTCGGGTTCATTCCATTCCATTCCGTTCCGTTCCGTTCCGTTCCTTTCCTTTCTACTTGTGTTGATTCCATTCCATTCCATTCTATTCCATTGAATTCCATTCCATTCCATTCCATTCCATTCCATTACATGGAATTCCATTGAATTCCATTGAATTCCAATCCATAGAATTCCATTCCATTCCATTCCATTCCATTCCATGGAATTCCATTCCATTCCATTCCATTCCATTGAATTCCATTCCATTCCATTCCATTGAATTCCATTCCATTCCATTCCATTCGATTCCATTTCATTCCATTGAATTCCATTCCATTCCATTGAATTCCATTCCATTCCGTTCCATTCCATTGAATTCTGTTCCGTTCCGTTCCGTTCCGTTCCGTTCCATTCCGTTCCATTCCGTTCCTTTCCGTTCTACTCGGGTTGATTCCATTCTATTCCATTCCATTCCATTCGATTCCATTCTATTCCATTCGATTCCATTCGATTCAATTAGATTCCATTCCATTCCATTCCATTCCATTCCATTGAATTCCGTTCCATTCCATTGAATTCCATTCCATTCCGTTCCATTCCATTGAATTCCGCTCCGTTCCGTTCCGTTCCGTTCCGTTCCATTCCGTACCATTCCGTTCCATTCCGTTCTACTCGGGTTGATTCCATTCTATTCCATTCCATTCCATTCGATTCCATTCCATTCCATTCCATTCCATTCCATTCCGTTCTACTCGGGTTCATTCCATTCCATTCCGTTCCGTTCCGTTCCGTTCCGTTCCTTTCCTTTCTACTTGTGTTGATTCCATTCCATTCCTTTCTATTCCATTGAATTCCATTCCATTCCATTCCATTCCATTCCATTCCATGGAATTCCATTCCATTCCATTCCATTCCATTCCATTGAATTCCATTCCATTCCATTCCATTGCATTCCATTCCATTCCATTCCATTCGATTCCATATCATTCCATTGAATTCCATTCCATTCCATTCCATTCCATTCCATTGAATTCCATTGAATTCCATTCCATAGAATTCCATTCCATTCCATTGAATTCCATTCCATTGAATTCCATTCCATTCCGTTCCATTCCATTCCGCTCCATTCCATTCCATTCCTTTCCATTCCATTCCATTCCGTTCCATTCCATTGAATTCCGTTCCATTGCATTGAATTCCGTTCCATTCCATTCCATTCCTTTCCGTTCCGTTCCGTTCCGTTCCGTTCCGTTCCGTTCTACTCGGGTTGATTCCATTCTATTCCATTCCATTCCATTCGATTCCATTCTATTCCATTCGATTCCATTCGATTCAATTCGATTCCATTCGATTCCATTCCATTCCATTCCATTCCATTCCATTGAATTCCATTCCATTCCATTCCGTTCCATTCCATTCCGTTCCATTCCATTCCATTCCATTCCATTCCATTCCATTGAATTCCATTCCATTCCATTCCGTTCCATTCCATTCCGTTCCATTCCATTCCATTCCTTTCCATTCCATTCCATTCCGTTCCATTCCATTGAATTCCGTTCCATTGCATTGAATTCCGTTCCATTCCATTCCATTCCTTTCCGTTCCTTTCCGTTCCGTTCCGTTCCGTTCCGTTCTACTCGGGTTGATTCCATTCTATTCCATTCCATTCCATTCGATTCCATTCTATTCCATTCGATTCCATTCGATTCAATTCGATTCCATTCCATTCCATTCCATTCCATTCCATTCCATTCCATTCCATTGAATTCCATTCCATTCCATTCCGTTCCATTCCATTCCGTTCCATTCCATTCCATTCCATTCCATTCCATTCCATTACGTTCCGTTCCATTCCGTTCCATTCCGTTCCATTCTATTGAATTCCGATCCATTGCATTGAATTCCGTTCCATTCCATTCCATTCCTTTCCGTTCCGTTCCGTTCCGTTCCGTTCCGTTCCGTTCTACTCGGATTGATTCCATTCTATTCCATTCCATTCCATTCGATTCCATTCGATTCCATTCGATTCCATTCGATTCCATTCCATTCCATTCCATTCCATTGAATTCCATTCCATTCCATTCCATTCCATTCCATTCCATTGAATTCCATTGAATTCCATTCCATTGAATTCCATTCCATTCCATTCCATTCCGTTCCATTCCATTCCGTTCCATTCCATTCCATTCCATTCCATTCCATTCCGTTCCGTTCCATTCCGTTCCATTCCGTTCCATTCCATTGAATTCCGTTCCATTGCATTGAATTCCGTTCCATTCCATTCCATTCCTTTCCGTTCCGTTCCGTTCCGTTCCGTTCCGTTCCGTTCTACTCGGGTTGATTCCATTCTATTCCATTCCATTCCATTCGATTCCATTCTATTCCATTCGATTCCATTCGATTCAATTCGATTCGATTCGATTCCATTCCATTCCATTCCATTCCATTCCATAGAATTCCATTCCATTCCATTGAATTCCATTCCATTCCATTCCATTCCATTCCATTGAATTCCATTCCATTCCATGGAATTCCATTCCATTCCATTCCATTCGATTCCATTCCATTCCATGGAATTCCATTCCATTCGATTCCATTCCATTCCATGGAATTCCATTTCATTCCATTCCATTCCGTTCCATTCCATTGAATTCCATTCCATTCCATTGAATTCCATTCCATTCCATTCCATTGAATTCCATTCCATTCCATTGAATTCCATTCCATTCCATTCCATTCCATTCTATTCCATGGAATTCCATTCCATTCCATTGAATTCCATTCCATTCCATTCCATTCGATTCCATTCCATTCCATGGAATTCCATTCCATTCGATTCCATTCCATTCCATGGAATTCCATTTCATTCCATTCCATTCCATTCCATTCCATTCCATTCCATAGAATTCCATTCCGTTCCATTCCATTCCATTCCATTCCATTCCGTTCCATTCCATTCCATCGAATTCCATTCCATTCCATTCCATTCCATTCCATTCCATTCCATTCCATTCCATTCCATTCTACTCGGGTTGATTCCATTCTATTACATTCCATTCCATTCGATTCCATTCGATTCCATTCGATTCCATTCGATTCCATTCCATTCCATTCCATTCAATTGAATTCCATTCCATTCCATTCCATTCCATTCCATTCCATTCCATTGAATTCCATTCCATTACATTGAATTCCATTCCATTCCATTCCATTCCATTCCATTGAATTCCGTTCCATTCCATTCCTTTCCATTCCATTCCATTCCATTGAATTCCATTACATTGAATTCCATTCCATTCCATTCCATTCCATTCCATTCCATTCCATTGAATTCCATTCCATTCCATTGAATTCCATTCCATTCCATTCCATTCGATTCCATTCCATTCCATGGAATTCCATTCCTTTCCATTCCATTCCATTCCATTCCATTCCATTCCATTGAATTCCATTGAATTCCATTCCATTCCATTGAATTCCATTCCTTTCCATTCCATTCCATTGAATTCCGTTCAATTCCATTCCATTCCATTCCATTCCATTCCATTCCATTCGAATTCCATTCCATTCCATTCCATTCCATTCCATTCCATTCCATTCTACTCGGGTTGATTCCATTCTATTCCATTCCATTCCATTCGATTCCATTCGATTCCTTTCGATTCCATTCCATTCCATTCCATTCCATTCCATTGAATTCCATTCCATTCCATTCCATTCCATTCCATTGAATTCCATTCCATTCCATTCCATCGAATTCCATTCCATTCCATTGAATTCCATTCCATTCCATTCCATTCCATTCCATTCCATTCCATTCCATTCCATCGAATTCCATTCCATTCCATTCCATTCCATTCCATTCCATTCCATTCCATTCGATTCCATTCGATTCCATTCCATTCCATTCCATTCCATTGAATTCCGTTCCATTCCATTCCATTCCATTCCATTCCCTTCCATTGAATTCCATTACATTGAATTCCATTCCATTCCATTCCATTCTATGGAATTCCATTCCATTCCGTTCCGTTCCGTTCCGTTCCGTTCCGTACCGTTCCATTCCATTCCATTCCATTCCATTGAATTCCGTTCCATTCCATTGAATTCCATTCCATTCCATTCCATTCCATTGAATTCCATTCCATTCCGTTCCATTCCATTGAATTCTGTTCCGTTCCGTTCCGTTCCGTTCCGTTCCATTCCGTTCCATTCCGTTCCTTTCCGTTCTACTCGGGTTGATTCCATTCTATTCCATTCCATTCCATTCGATTCCATTCTATTCCATTCGATTCCATTCGATTCAATTAGATTCCATTCCATTCCATTCCATTCCATTCCATTGAATTCCGTTCCATTCCATTGAATTCCATTCCATTCCGTTCCATTCCATTGAATTCCGCTCCGTTCCGTTCCGTTCCGTTCCGTTCCATTCCGTACCATTCCGTTCCATTCCGTTCTACTCGGGTTGATTCCATTCTATTCCATTCCATTCCATTCGATTCCATTCCATTCCATTCCATTCCATTCCATTCCGTTCTACTCGGGTTCATTCCATTCCATTCCGTTCCGTTCCGTTCCGTTCCGTTCCTTTCCTTTCTACTTGTGTTGATTCCATTCCATTCCTTTCTATTCCATTGAATTCCATTCCATTCCATTCCATTCCATTCCATTCCATGGAATTCCATTCCATTCCATTCCATTCCATTCCATTGAATTCCATTCCATTCCATTCCATTGCATTCCATTCCATTCCATTCCATTCGATTCCATATCATTCCATTGAATTCCATTCCATTCCATTCCATTCCATTCCATTGAATTCCATTGAATTCCATTCCATAGAATTCCATTCCATTCCATTGAATTCCATTCCATTGAATTCCATTCCATTCCGTTCCATTCCATTCCGCTCCATTCCATTCCATTCCTTTCCATTCCATTCCATTCCGTTCCATTCCATTGAATTCCGTTCCATTGCATTGAATTCCGTTCCATTCCATTCCATTCCTTTCCGTTCCGTTCCGTTCCGTTCCGTTCCGTTCCGTTCTACTCGGGTTGATTCCATTCTATTCCATTCCATTCCATTCGATTCCATTCTATTCCATTCGATTCCATTCGATTCAATTCGATTCCATTCGATTCCATTCCATTCCATTCCATTCCATTCCATTGAATTCCATTCCATTCCATTCCGTTCCATTCCATTCCGTTCCATTCCATTCCATTCCATTCCATTCCATTCCATTGAATTCCATTCCATTCCATTCCGTTCCATTCCATTCCGTTCCATTCCATTCCATTCCTTTCCATTCCATTCCATTCCGTTCCATTCCATTGAATTCCGTTCCATTGCATTGAATTCCGTTCCATTCCATTCCATTCCTTTCCGTTCCTTTCCGTTCCGTTCCGTTCCGTTCCGTTCTACTCGGGTTGATTCCATTCTATTCCATTCCATTCCATTCGATTCCATTCTATTCCATTCGATTCCATTCGATTCAATTCGATTCCATTCCATTCCATTCCATTCCATTCCATTCCATTCCATTCCATTGAATTCCATTCCATTCCATTCCGTTCCATTCCATTCCGTTCCATTCCATTCCATTCCATTCCATTCCATTCCATTACGTTCCGTTCCATTCCGTTCCATTCCGTTCCATTCTATTGAATTCCGATCCATTGCATTGAATTCCGTTCCATTCCATTCCATTCCTTTCCGTTCCGTTCCGTTCCGTTCCGTTCCGTTCCGTTCTACTCGGATTGATTCCATTCTATTCCATTCCATTCCATTCGATTCCATTCGATTCCATTCGATTCCATTCGATTCCATTCCATTCCATTCCATTCCATTGAATTCCATTCCATTCCATTCCATTCCATTCCATTCCATTGAATTCCATTGAATTCCATTCCATTGAATTCCATTCCATTCCATTCCATTCCGTTCCATTCCATTCCGTTCCATTCCATTCCATTCCATTCCATTCCATTCCGTTCCGTTCCATTCCGTTCCATTCCGTTCCATTCCATTGAATTCCGTTCCATTGCATTGAATTCCGTTCCATTCCATTCCATTCCTTTCCGTTCCGTTCCGTTCCGTTCCGTTCCGTTCCGTTCTACTCGGGTTGATTCCATTCTATTCCATTCCATTCCATTCGATTCCATTCTATTCCATTCGATTCCATTCGATTCAATTCGATTCGATTCGATTCCATTCCATTCCATTCCATTCCATTCCATAGAATTCCATTCCATTCCATTGAATTCCATTCCATTCCATTCCATTCCATTCCATTGAATTCCATTCCATTCCATGGAATTCCATTCCTTTCCATTCCATTCGATTCCATTCCATTCCATGGAATTCCATTCCATTCGATTCCATTCCATTCCATGGAATTCCATTTCATTCCATTCCATTCCGTTCCATTCCATTGAATTCCATTCCATTCCATTGAATTCCATTCCATTCCATTCCATTGAATTCCATTCCATTCCATTGAATTCCATTCCATTCCATTCCATTCCATTCTATTCCATGGAATTCCATTCCATTCCATTGAATTCCATTCCATTCCATTCCATTCGATTCCATTCCATTCCATGGAATTCCATTCCATTCGATTCCATTCCATTCCATGGAATTCCATTTCATTCCATTCCATTCCATTCCATTCCATTCCATTCCATAGAATTCCATTCCGTTCCATTCCATTCCATTCCATTCCATTCCGTTCCATTCCATTCCATCGAATTCCATTCCATTCCATTCCATTCCATTCCATTCCATTCCATTCCATTCCATTCCATTCTACTCGGGTTGATTCCATTCTATTACATTCCATTCCATTCGATTCCATTCGATTCCATTCGATTCCATTCGATTCCATTCCATTCCATTCCATTCAATTGAATTCCATTCCATTCCATTCCATTCCATTCCATTCCATTCCATTGAATTCCATTCCATTACATTGAATTCCATTCCATTCCATTCCATTCCATTCCATTGAATTCCGTTCCATTCCATTCCTTTCCATTCCATTCCATTCCATTGAATTCCATTACATTGAATTCCATTCCATTCCATTCCATTCCATTCCATTCCATTCCATTGAATTCCATTCCATTCCATTGAATTCCATTCCATTCCATTCCATTCGATTCCATTCCATTCCATGGAATTCCATTCCTTTCCATTCCATTCCATTCCATTCCATTCCATTCCATTGAATTCCATTGAATTCCATTCCATTCCATTGAATTCCATTCCTTTCCATTCCATTCCATTGAATTCCGTTCAATTCCATTCCATTCCATTCCATTCCATTCCATTCCATTCGAATTCCATTCCATTCCATTCCATTCCATTCCATTCCATTCCATTCTACTCGGGTTGATTCCATTCTATTCCATTCCATTCCATTCGATTCCATTCGATTCCTTTCGATTCCATTCCATTCCATTCCATTCCATTCCATTGAATTCCATTCCATTCCATTCCATTCCATTCCATTGAATTCCATTCCATTCCATTCCATCGAATTCCATTCCATTCCATTGAATTCCATTCCATTCCATTCCATTCCATTCCATTCCATTCCATTCCATTCCATCGAATTCCATTCCATTCCATTCCATTCCATTCCATTCCATTCCATTCCATTCGATTCCATTCGATTCCATTCCATTCCATTCCATTCCATTGAATTCCGTTCCATTCCATTCCATTCCATTCCATTCCCTTCCATTGAATTCCATTACATTGAATTCCATTCCATTCCATTCCATTCTATGGAATTCCATTCCATTCCGTTCCGTTCCGTTCCGTTCCGTTCCGTACCGTTCCATTCCATTCCATTCCATTCCATTGAATTCCGTTCCATTCCATTGAATTCCATTCCATTCCGTTCCATTCCATTGAATTCCGTTCCGTTCCGTTCCGTTCCGTTCCGTTCCGTTCCATTCCGTTCCATTCCATTCCATTCCGTTCTACTCGGGTTCATTCCATTCCATTCCTTTCCGTTCCGTTCCGTTCCGTACCATTCCGTTCCGTTCTACTCGGGTTGATTCCATTCTATTCCATTCCATTCCATTCGATTCCATTCTATTCCATTCGATTCCATTCTATTCAATTCGATTCCATTCCATTCCAATCCATTCCATTACATTCCATTGAATTCCATTCCATTCCATTCCGTTCCATTCCATTCCGTTCCATTCCATTCCATTCCATTCCATTCCATTACGTTCCGTTCCATTCCGTTCCATTCCATTGAATTCCGATCCATTGCATTGAATTCCGTTCCATTCCATTCCATTCCATTCCATTCCATTCCATTGAATTCCATTCCATTGAATTCCGTTCCATTCCATTCCATTCCATTCCATTACATTCCATTGAATTCCATTCCATTCCATTCCATTCCATGGAATTCCGTTCCATTCCATTCCATTGCATTCCATTCCATTCCATTCCATTTGAATTCCATTCCATTCCATTCCATTCCATTCCATTCCATTCCATTCCATTCCATTCCACTCTACTCGGGTTGATTCCATTCTATTCCATTCCATTCCATTCGATTCCATTCGATTCCATTCGATTCCATTCGATTCCATTCCATTCCATTCCATTCCATTCCATTCCATTCCATTGAATTCCATTCCATTCCATTGAATTCCATTCCATTACATTCCATTCCATTGAATTCCGTTCCATTCCATTCCATTCCATTCCATTCCATTCCATTGAATTCCATTCCATTGAATTCCATTCCATTCCATTCCATTCCATTGAATTCCATTCCATTCCGTTCCGTTCCGGTCCGTTCCGTTCCGTTTCGTTCCGTTCCGTTCCGTTCCGTTCCATTCCATTCCATTCCATTCCATTGAATTCCGTTCCATTCCATTGAATTCCATTCCATTCCGTTCCATTCCATTGAATTCTGTTCCGTTCCGTTCCGTTCCGTTCCGTTCCATTCCGTTCCATTCCGTTCCTTTCCGTTCTACTCGGGTTGATTCCATTCTATTCCATTCCATTCCATTCGATTCCATTCGATTCCATTCGAATCCATTCGATTCCATTCGATTCCATTCGATTCCATTCCATTCCATTGAATTCCATTCCATTCCATTCCATTCCATTGAATTCCGTTCCATTCCATTCAATTCCATTCCATTCCATTCCTTTCCGTTCCGTTCCGTTCCGTTCCGTTCCGTTCCGCTCTACTCGGGTTGATTCCATTCCATTCCATTCCATACCATTCGATTCCATTCTATTCCATTCGATTCCATTCGATTCAATTCGATTCCATTCCATTCCATTCCATTCCATTCCATTCCATTGAATTCCGTTCCATTCCATTGAATTCCATTCCATTCCGTTCCATTCCATTGAATTCCGCTCCGTTCATTTCCGTTCCGTTCCGTTCCATTCCGTTCCATTCCGTTCCATTCCGTTCTACTCGGGTTGATTCCATTCTATTCCATTCCATTCCATTCGATTCCATTCTATTCCATTCGATTCCATTCGATTCAATTCGATTCCATTCCATTCCATTCCATTCCATTCCATTGAATTCCATTGAATTCCATTCCATTCCATTCCGTTCCATTCCATTCCGTTCCATTCCATTCCATTCCATTCCATTCCATTCCATTCCATTCCATTCCATTCCGTTCTACTCGGGTTCATTCCATTCCATTCCGTTCCGTTCCGTTCCGTTCCGTTCCTTTCCTTTCTACTTGTGTTGATTCCATTCCATTCCATTCTATTCCATTGAATTCCATTCCATTCCATTCCATTCCATTCCATTACATGGAATTCCATTGAATTCCATTGAATTCCAATCCATAGAATTCCATTCCATTCCATTCCATTCCATTCCATGGAATTCCATTCCATTCCATTCCATTCCATTGAATTCCATTCCATTCCATTCCATTGAATTCCATTCCATTCCATTCCATTCGATTCCATTTCATTCCATTGAATTCCATTCCATTCCATTGAATTCCATTCCATTCCGTTCCATTCCATTGAATTCTGTTCCGTTCCGTTCCGTTCCGTTCCGTTCCATTCCGTTCCATTCCGTTCCATTCCGTTCTACTCGGGTTGATTCCATTCTATTCCATTCCATTCCATTCGATTCCATTCTATTCCATTCGATTCCATTCGATTCAATTAGATTCCATTCCATTCCATTCCATTCCATTCCATTGAATTCCGTTCCATTCCATTGAATTCCATTCCATTCCGTTCCATTCCATTGAATTCCGCTCCGTTCCGTTCCGTTCCGTTCCGTTCCATTCCGTACCATTCCGTTCCATTCCGTTCTACTCGGGTTGATTCCATTCTATTCCATTCCATTCCATTCGATTCCATTCCATTCCATTCCATTCCATTCCATTCCGTTCTACTCGGGTTCATTCCATTCCATTCCGTTCCGTTCCGTTCCGTTCCGTTCCTTTCCTTTCTACTTGTGTTGATTCCATTCCATTCCTTTCTATTCCATTGAATTCCATTCCATTCCATTCCATTCCATTCCATTCCATGGAATTCCATTCCATTCCATTCCATTCCATTCCATTGAATTCCATTCCATTCCATTCCATTGAATTCCATTCCATTCCATTCCATTCGATTCCATATCATTCCATTGAATTCCATTCCATTCCATTCCATTCCATTCCATTCCATTGAATTCCATTGAATTCCATTCCATAGAATTCCATTCCATTCCATTGAATTCCATTCCATTTCATTCCATTCCATTCCGTTCCATTCCATTCCGTTCCATTCCATTCCATTCCTTTCCATTCCATTCCATTCCGTTCCATTCCATTGAATTCCGTTCCATTGCATTGAATTCCGTTCCATTCCATTCCATTCCTTTCCGTTCCGTTCCGTTCCGTTCCGTTCCGTTCCGTTCTACTCGGGTTGATTCCATTCTATTCCATTCCATTCCATTCGATTCCATTCTATTCCATTCGATTCCATTCGATTCAATTCGATTCCATTCGATTCCATTCCATTCCATTCCATTCCATTCCATTGAATTCCATTCCATTCCATTCCGTTCCATTCCATTCCGTTCCATTCCATTCCATTCCATTCCATTCCATTCCATTCCGTTCCATTCCATTCCATTCCTTTCCATTCCATTCCTTTCCGTTCCATTCCGTTCCGTTCCATTCTGTTCTACTCGGATTGATTCCATTCTATTCCATTCCATTCCATTCGATTCCATTCGATTCCATTCAATTCCATTCGATTCCATTCCATTCCATTCCATTCCATTCCATTCCATTCCATTCCATTCCATTGAACTCCATTCCATTCCATTCCATTCCATTCCATTCCATTGAATTCCATTCCATTCCATTCCATTCCATTGAATTCTATTCCATTCAATTCCATTCCATTCCATTCCGTTCTACTCGGGTTGATTCCATGCTATTCCATTCCGTTCCATTCCGTTCCGTTCCGTTCCGTTCCGTTCCATTCCACTCAGGTTGATTCCATTCTATTCCATTCCATTCCATTCCATTCCATTCCATTCCATTCGATTCCATTCGATTCCATTCGATTCCATTCGATTCCATTCGATTCCATTCCATTCCATTGAATTCCATTCCATTCCATTCCATTCCATTGAATTCCGTTCCATTCCATTCCATTGCATTCCATTCCATTCCATTCCATTTGAATTCCATTCCATTCCATTCCATTCCATTCCATTCCATTCTACTCGGGTTGATTCCATTCCATTCCATTCCATTCCATTCGATTCCACTCGATTCCATTCGATTCCATTCGATTCCATTCCATTCCATTCCATTCCATTCCATTCCATTCCATTCCATTGAATTCCATTCCATTCCATTGAATTCCATTCCATTCCATTCCATTCCATTGAATTCAGTTCCATTCCATTCCATTCCATTCCATTCCATTCCATTCCATTGAATTCCATTCCATTGAATTCCATTCCATTGAATTCCATTCCATTGAATTCCATTCCATTCCGTTCCGTTCCGTTCCGTTCCGTTTCGTTCCGTTCCGTTCCGTTCCGTTCCATTCCATTCCATTCCATTCCATTGAATTCCGTTCCATTCCATTGAATTCCTTTCCATTCCGTTCCATTCCATTGAATTCTGTTCCGTTCCGTTCCGTTCCGTTCCGTTCCATTCCGTTCCATTCCGTTCCTTTCCGTTCTACTCGGGTTGAATCCATTCTATTCCATTCCATTCCATTCGATTCCATTCGAATCCATTCGATTCCATTCGATTCCATTCGATTCCATTCCATTCCATTGAATTCCATTCCATTCCATTCCATTCCATTGAATTCCGTTCCATTCCATTCAATTCCATTCCATTCCATTCCTTTCCGTTCCGTTCCGTTCCGTTCCGTTCCGTTCCCTTCTACTCGGGTTGATTCCATTCTATTCCATTCCATTCCATTCGATTCCATTCTATTCCATTCGATTCCATTCGATTCAATTAGATTCCATTCCATTCCATTCCATTCCATTCCATTCCATTGAATTCCGTTCCATTCCATTGAATTCCATTCCATTCCATTCCATTCCATTGAATTCCGCTCCGTTCCGTTCCGTTCCGTTCCGTTCCATTCCGTACCATTCCGTTCCATTCCGTTCTACTCGGGTTGATTCCATTCTATTCCATTCCATTCCATTCGATTCCATTCCATTCCATTCCATTCCATTCCATTCCGTTCTACTCGGGTTCATTCCATTCCATTCCGTTCCGTTCCGTTCCGTTCCGTTCCTTTCCTTTCTACTTGTGTTGATTCCATTCCATTGCTTTCTATTCCATTGAATTCCATTCCTTTCCATTCCATTCCATTCCATTACATGGAATTCCATTGAATTCCATTGAATTCCATTCCATTGAATTCCATTCCATTCCATTCCATTCCATGGAATTCCATTCCATTCCATTCCATTCCATTCCATTGAATTCCATTCCATTCTATTCCATTGAATTCCATTCCATTCCATTCCATTCCATTCCATTACATGGAATTCCATTGAATTCCATAGAATTCCATTCCATTGAATTCCATTGAATTCCATTCCATTCCATTCCATGGAATTCAATTCCATTCCATTCCATTCCTTGGAATTCCATTCCATTCCATTCCATTCCATTCCATTCCATTGAATTCCATTCCATTCCATTCAATTGAATTGCATTCCATTCCATTCCATTCGATTCCATTCCATTCCATTGAATTCAATTCCGTTCCATTCCATTCCATTGAATTCCATTGAATTCCATTCCATTGAATTCCATTCCATTCCATTGAATTCCATTCCATTTCATTCCATTCCATTCCGTTCCATTCCATTCCGTTCCATTCCATTCCATTCCTTTCCATTCCATTCCATTCCGTTCCATTCCATTGAATTCCGTTCCATTGCACTGAATTCCGTTCCATTCCATTCCGTTCCTTTCCGTTCCGTTCCGTTCCGTTCCGTTCCGTTCCGTTCTACTCGGGTGGATTCCATTCTATTCCTTTCCATTCCATTCGATTCCATTCTATTCCATTCGATTCCATTCGATTCAATTCGATTCCATTCCATTCCATTCCATTCCATTCCATTCCATTCCATTGAATTCCATTCCATTCCATTCCGTTCCATTCCATTCCGTTCCATTCCATTTCATTCCATTCCATTACGTTCCGTTCCATTCCGTTCCATTCCGTTCCATTCCATTGAATTCCGATCCATTGCATTGAATTCCGTTCCATTCCATTCCATTCCTTTCCGTTCCGTTCCGTTCCGTTCCGTTCCGTTCCGTTCCGTTCTACTCGGATTGATTCCATTCTATTCCATTCCATTCATTCGATTCCATTCGATTCCATTCGATTCCATTCGATTCCATTCCATTCCATTCCATTCCATTGAATTCCATTCCATTCCATTCCATTCCATTCCATTCCATTCCATTGAATTCCATTGAATTCCATTCCATTGAATTCCATTCCATTCCATTCCATTCCGTTCCATTCCATTCCGTTCCATTCCATTCCATTCCATTCCATTCCATTCCGTTCCGTTCCATTCCGTTCCATTCCGTTCCATTCCATTGAATTCCGTTCCATTCCATTACATTCCTTTACGTTCCGTTCCGTTCCGTTCCGTTACGTTCCGTTCTACTCGGGTTGATTCCATTCTATTCCATTCCATTCCATTCGATTCCATTCTATTCCATTCGATTCCATTCGATTCAATTCGATTCGATTCGATTCCATTCCATTCCATTCCATTCCATTGAATTCCATTCTATTCCATTGAATTCCATTCCATTCCATTCCATTCCATTCCATTCCATGGAATTCCATTCCATTCCATTGAATTCCATTCCATTCCATTCCATTCGATTCCATTCCATTCCATGGAATTCCATTCCATTCGATTCCATTCCATTCCATGGAATTCCATTTCATTCCATTCCATTCCATTCCATTCCATTCCATAGAATTCCATTCCGTTCCATTCCATTCCATTCCATTCCATTCCGTTCCATTCCATTCCATCGAATTCCATTCCATTCCATTCCATTCCATTCCATTCCATTCCATTCCATTCCATTCTACTCGTGTTGATTCCATTCTATTACATTCCATTCCATTCGATTCCATTCGATTCCATTCGATTCCATTCGATTCCATTCCATTCCATTCCATTCCATTGAATTCCATTCCATTCCATTCCATTCCATTCCATTCCATTGAATTCCATTGAATTCCATTCCATTGAATTCCATTCCATTCCATTCCATTCCGTTCCATTCCATTCCGTTCCATTCCATTCCATTCCATTCCATTCCATTCCGTTCCGTTCCATTCCGTTCCATTCCGTTCCATTCCATTGAATTCCGTTCCATTGCATTGAATTCCGTTCCATTCCATTCCATTCCTTTCCGTTCCGTTCCGTTCCGTTCCGTTCCGTTCTACTCGGGTTGATTCCATTCTATTCCATTCCATTCCATTCGATTCCATTCGATTCCTTTCGATTCCATTCCATTCCATTCCATTCCATTCCATTGAATTCCATTCCATTCCATTCCATTCCATTCCATTGAATTCCATTCCATTCCATTCCATCGAATTCCATTCCACTCCATTGAATTCCATTCCATTCCATTCCATTCCATTCCAATCCATTCCATTCCATTCCATTCCATTCCATCGAATTCCATTCTATTCCATTCCATTCCATTCCATTCCATTCGATTCCATTCGATTCCATTCGATTCCATTCCATTCCATTCCATTCCATTGAATTCCGTTCCATTCCATTCCATTCCATTCCATTCCCTTCCATTGAATTCCATTACATTGAATTCCATTCCATTCCATTCCATTCCATGGAATTCCATTCCATTCCGTTCCGTTCCGTTCCGTTCCGTTCCGTACCGTTCCATTCCATTCCATTCCATTCCATTGAATTCCGTTCCATTCCATTGAATTCCATTCCATTCCGTTCCATTCCATTGAATTCCGTTCCGTTCCGTTCCGTTCCGTTCCGTTCCGTTCCATTCCGTTCCATTCCATTCCATTCCGTTCTACTCGGGTTCATTCCATTCCATTCCTTTCCGTTCCGTTCCGTTCCGTACCATTCCGTTCCGTTCTACTCGGGTTGATTCCATTCTATTCCATTCCATTCCATTCGATTCCATTCTATTCCATTCGATTCCATTCTATTCAATTCGATTCCATTCCATTCCAATCCATTCCATTACATTCCATTGAATTCCATTCCATTCCATTCCGTTCCATTCCATTCCGTTCCATTCCATTCCATTCCATTCCATTCCATTCCATTACGTTCCGTTCCATTCCGTTCCATTCCATTGAATTCCGATCCATTGCATTGAATTCCGTTCCATTCCATTCCATTCCATTCCATTCCATTCCATTGAATTCCATTCCATTGAATTCCTTTCCATTCCATTCCATTCCATTGAATTCCGTTCCATTCCATTGAATTCCATTCCATTCCGTTCCATTCCATTGAATTCCGTTCCGTTCCGTTCCGTTCCGTTCCGTTCCATTCCGTTCCATTCCGTTCCATTCCGTTCTACTCGGGTTGATTCCATTCTATTCCATTCCATTCCATTCGATTCCATTCCATTCCATTCCATTCCATTCCATTCCATTCCTTTCTACTCGGGTTCATTCCATTCCATTCCGTTCCGTTCCGTTCCGTTCCATTCCATTCCATTCCATTCCATTCCATTCCATTCCATTACGTTCCGTTCCATTCCGTTCCATTCCATTGAATTCCGATCCATTGCATTGAATTCCGTTCCATTCCATTCCATTCCATTCCATTCCATTAGATTCCATTCCATTCCATTGAATTCAATTCCGTTCCATTCCATTCCATTGAATTCCATTGAATTCCATTCCATTGAATTCCATTCCATTCCATTGAATTCCATTCCATTTCATTCCATTCCATTCCGTTCCATTCCATTCCGTTCCATTCCATTCCATTCCTTTCCATTCCATTCCATTCCGTTCCATTCCATTGAATTCCGTTCCATTGCACTGAATTCCGTTCCATTCCATTCCATTCCTTTCCGTTCCGTTCCATTCCGTTCCGTTCCGTTCTACTCGGGTGGATTCCATTCTATTCCTTTCCATTCCATTCGATTCCATTCTATTCCATTCGATTCCATTCGATTCAATTCGATTCCATTCCATTCCATTCCATTCCATTCCATTCCATTCCATTGAATTCCATTCCATTCCATTCCGTTCCATTCCATTCCGTTCCATTCCATTCCATTCCATTCCATTACGTTCCGTTCCATTCCGTTCCATTCCGTTCCATTCCATTGAATTCCGATCCATTGCATTGAATTCCGTTCCATTCCATTCCATTCCTTTCCGTTCCGTTCCGTTCCGTTCCGTTCCGTTCTACTCGGATTGATTCCATTCTATTCCATTCCATTCCATTCGATTCCATTCGATTCCATTCGATTCCATTCGATTCCATTCCATTCCATTCCATTCCATTGAATTCCATTCCATTCCATTCCATTCCATTCCATTCCATTTCATTCCATTGAATTCCATTGAATTCCATTCCATTGAATTCCATTCCATTCCATTCCATTCCTTTCCATTCCATTCCGTTCCATTCCATTCCATTCCATTCCATTCCATTCCATTCCGTTCCGTTCCATTCCGTTCCATTCCGTTCCATTCCATTGAATTCCGTTCCATTCCATTACATTCCTTTACGTTCCGTTCCGTTCCGTTCCGTTCCGTTCCGTTCTACTCGGGTTGATTCCATTCTATTCCATTCCATTCCATTCGATTCCATTCTATTCCATTCGATTCCATTCGATAAAATTCGATTAGATTCGATTCCATTGAATTCCATTCCATTCCATTGAATTCCATTCCATTCCATTGAATTCCATTCCATTCCATTCCATTCCATTCCATTCCATGGAATTCCATTCCATTCCATTGAATTCCATTCCATTCCATTACATTCGATTCCATTCCATTCCATGGAATTCCATTCCATTCGATTCCATTCCATTCCATGGAATTCCATTTCATTCCATTCCATTCCATTCCATTCCATTCCATTCCATAGAATTCCATTCCGTTCCATTCCATTCCATTCCATTCCATTCCGTTCCATTCCATTCCATCGAATTCCATTCCATTCCATTCCATTCCATTCCATTCCATTCCATTCCATTCCATTCCATTCCATTCTACTCGGGTTGATTCCATTCTATTACATTCCATTCCATTCGATTCCATTCGATTCCATTCGATTCCATTCGATTCCATTCCATTCCATTCCATTCCATTGAATTCCATTCCATTCCATTCCATTCCATTCCATTCCATTCCATTGAATTCCATTGAATTCCATTCCATTGAATTCCATTCCATTCCATTCCATTCCGTTCCATTCCATTCCGTTCCATTCCATTCCATTCCATTCCATTCCATTCCATTCCGTTCCGTTCCATTCCGTTCCATTCCGTTCCATTCCATTGAATTCCGTTCCATTGCATTGAATTCCGTTCCATTCCATTCCATTCCTTTCCGTTCCGTTCCGTTCCGTTCCGTTCCGTTCCGTTCTACTCGGGTTGATTCCATTCTATTCCATTCCATTCCATTCGATTCCATTCGATTCCTTTCGATTCCATTCCATTCCATTCCATTCCATTCCATTGAATTCCATTCCATTCCATTCCATTCCATTCCATTGAATTCCATTCCATTCCATTCCATCGAATTCCATTCCATTCCATTGAATTCCATTCCATTCCATTCCATTCCATTCCATTCCATCGAATTCCATTCCATTCCATTCCATTCCATTCCATTCGATTCCGTTCGATTCCATTCGATTCCATTCCATTCCATTCCATTCCATTCCATTGAATTCCGTTCCATTCCATTCCATTCCATTCCATTCCCTTCCATTGAATTCCATTACATTGAATTCCATTCCATTCCATTCCATTCCATGGAATTCCATTCCATTCTGTTCCGTTCCGTTCCGTTCCGTTCCGTACCGTTCCATTCCATTCCATTCCATTCCATTGAATTCCGTTCCATTCCATTGAATTCCATTCCATTCCGTTCCATTCCATTGAATTCCGTTCCGTTCCGTTCCGTTCCGTTCCGTTCCGTTCCATTCCGTTCCATTCCATTCCATTCCGTTCTACTCGGGTTCATTCCATTCCATTCCTTTCCGTTCCGTTCCGTTCCGTACCATTCCGTTCCGTTCTACTCGGGTTGATTCCATTCTATTCCATTCCATTCCATTCGATTCCATTCTATTCCATTCGATTCCATTCTATTCAATTCGATTCCATTCCATTCCAATCCATTCCATTACATTCCATTGAATTCCATTCCATTCCATTCCGTTCCATTCCATTCCGTTCCATTCCATTCCATTCCATTCCATTCCATTCCATTACGTTCCGTTCCATTCCGTTCCATTCCATTGAATTCCGATCCATTGCATTGAATTCCGTTCCATTCCATTCCATTCCATTCCATTCCATTCCATTGAATTCCATTCCATTGAATTCCGTTCCATTCCATTGAATTCCATTCCATTCCGTTCCATTCCATTGAATTCCGTTCCGTTCCGTTCCGTTCCGTTCCGTTCCATTCCGTTCCATTCCGTTCCATTCCGTTCTACTCGGGTTGATTCCATTCTATTCCATTCCATTCCATTCCATTCCATTCCATTCCATTCCATTCCATTCCATTCCATTCCATTCCATTCCATTCCATTCCATTCCTTTCTACTCGGGTTCATTCCATTCCATTCCGTTCCGTTCCGTTCCGTTCCGTTCCATTCCTTTCTACTTGTGTTGATTCCATTCCATTCCATTCTATTCCATTGAATTCCATTCCATTCCATTCCATTCCATTCCATTACATGGAATTCCATGGAATTCCATTGAATTCCATTCCATTGAATTCCATTCCATTCCATTCCATTCCATTCCATTGAATTCCATTCCATTCCATTCCATTCCATTCCATTGAATTCCATTCCATTCCATTCCATTCCATTCCATTCCATCGAATTCCATTCCATTCCATTCCATTCCATTCCATTCCATTCGATTCAATTCGATTCCATTCGATTCCATTCCATTCCATTCCATTCCATTGAATTCCGTTCCATTCCATTCCATTCCATTCCATTCCCTTCCATTGAATTCCATTACATTGAATTCCATTCCATTCCATTCCATTCCATGGAATTCCATTCCATTCCGTTCCGCTCCGTTCCGTTCCGTTCCGTACCGTTCCATTCCATTCCATTCCATTGAATTCCGTTCCATTCCATTGAATTCCATTCCATTCCGTTCCATTCCATTGAATTCCGTTCCGTTCCGTTCCGTTCCGTTCCGTTCCGTTCCATTCCGTTCCATTCCATTCCATTCCGTTCTACTCGGGTTCATTCCATTCCATTCCTTTCCGTTCCGTTCCATTCCGTTCCATTCCGTTCCGTTCCGTTCCGTTCTACTCGGGTTGATTCCATTCTATTCCATTCCATTCCATTCGATTCTAATCTATTCCATTCGATTCCATTCGATTCAATTCTATTCCATTCCATTCCATTCCATTTCATTCCATTCCATTCCATTCCATTGAATTCCATTCCATTCCATTCCGTTCCATTCCATTCCGTTCCATTCCATTCCATTCCATTCCATTCCATTCCTTTCCGTTCCGTTCCGTTCCGTTCCATTCCGTTCTACTCGGATTGATTCCATTCTATTCCATTCCATTCCATTCGATTCCATTCGATTCCATTCGATTCCATTCGATTCCATTCCATTCCATTCCATTCCATTCCATTCCATTCCATTCCATTGAACTCCATTCCATTCCATTCCATTCCATTCAATTCCATTCCATTCCATTGAATTCCATTCCATTCCATTCCATTCCATTGAATTCTGTTCCATTCAATTCCATTCCATTCCATTCCGTTCTACTCGGGTTGATTCCATTGTATTCCATTCTGTTCCGTTCCGTTCCGTTCCGTTCCGTTCCATTCCATTCCACTCGGGTTGATTCCATTCTATTCCATTCCATTCCATTCCATTCCATTCGATTCCATTCGATTCCATTCGATTCCATTCGATTCCATTCCATTCCATTGAATTCCATTCCATTCCATTCCATTCCATGGAATTCCGTTCCATTCCATTCCATTGCATTCCATTCCATTCCATTCCATTTGAATTCCATTCCATTCCATTCCATTCCATTCCATTCCATTCCATTCCATTCCATTCCACTCTACTCGGGTTGATTCCATTCTATTCCATTCCATTCCATTCGATTCCATTCGATTCCATTCGATTCCATTCGATTCCATTCCATTCCATTCCATTCCATTCCATTCCATTGAATTCCATTCCATTCCATTGAATTCCATTCCATTACATTCCATTCCATTGAATTCCGTTCCATTCCATTCCATTCCATTCCATTCCATTCCATTGAATTCCATTCCATTGAATTCCATTCCATTCCATTCCATTCCATTGAATTCCATTCCATTCCGTTCCGTTCCGGTCCGTTCCGTTCCGTTTCGTTCCGTTCCGTTCCGTTCCGTTCCATTCCATTCCATTCCATTCCATTCCATTGAATTCCGTTCCATTCCATTGAATTCCATTCCATTCCGTTCCATTCCATTGAATTCTGTTCCGTTCCGTTCCGTTCCGTTCCGTTCCATTCCGTTCCATTCCGTTCCTTTCCGTTCTACTCGGGTTGATTCCATTCTATTCCATTCCATTCCATTCGATTCCATTCGATTCCATTCGAATCCATTCGATTCCATTCGATTCCATTCGATTCCATTCCATTCCATTGAATTCCATTCCATTCCATTCCATTCCATTGAATTCCGTTCCATTCCATTCAATTCCATTCCATTCCATTCCTTTCCGTTCCGTTCCGTTCCGTTCCGTTCCGTTCCGCTCTACTCGGGTTGATTCCATTCTATTCCATTCCATACCATTCGATTCCATTCTATTCCATTCGATTCCATTCGATTCAATTCGATTCCATTCCATTCCATTCCATTCCATTCCATTCCATTGAATTCCGTTCCATTCCATTGAATTCCATTCCATTCCGTTCCATTCCATTGAATTCCGCTCCGTTCCGTTCCGTTCCGTTCCGTTCCATTCCGTTCCATTCCGTTCCATTCCGTTCTACTCGGGTTGATTCCATTCTATTCCATTCCATTCCATTCGATTCCATTCTATTCCATTCGATTCCATTCGATTCAATTCGATTCCATTCCATTCCATTCCATTCCATTCCATTCCATTGAATTCCATTGAATTCCATTCCATTCCATTCCGTTCCATTCCATTCCGTTCCATTCCATTCCATTCCATTCCATTCCATTCCATTCCATTCCGTTCTACTCGGGTTCATTCCATTCCATTCCGTTCCGTTCCGTTCCGTTCCGTTCCTTTCCTTTCTACTTGTGTTGATTCCATTCCATTCCATTCTATTCCATTGAATTCCATTCCATTCCATTCCATTCCATTCCATTACATGGAATTCCATTGAATTCCATTGAATTCCAATCCATAGAATTCCATTCCATTCCATTCCATTCCATTCCATGGAATTCCATTCCATTCCATTCCATTCCATTGAATTCCATTCCATTCCATTCCATTGAATTCCATTCCATTCCATTCCATTCGATTCCATTTCATTCCATTGAATTCCATTCCATTCCATTGAATTCCATTCCATTCCGTTCCATTCCATTGAATTCTGTTCCGTTCCGTTCCGTTCCGTTCCGTTCCATTCCGTTCCATTCCGTTCCTTTCCGTTCTACTCGGGTTGATTCCATTCTATTCCATTCCATTCCATTCGATTCCATTCTATTCCATTCGATTCCATTCGATTCAATTAGATTCCATTCCATTCCATTCCATTGCATTCCATTGAATTCCGTTCCATTCCATTGAATTCCATTCCATTCCGTTCCATTCCATTGAATTCCGCTCCGTTCCGTTCCGTTCCGTTCCGTTCCATTCCGTACCATTCCGTTCCATTCCGTTCTACTCGAGTTGATTCCATTCTATTCCATTCCATTCCATTCGATTCCATTCCATTCCATTCCATTCCATTCCATTCCGTTCTACTCGGGTTCATTCCATTCCATTCCGTTCCGTTCCGTTCCGTTCCGTTCCTTTCCTTTCTACTTGTGTTGATTCCATTCCATTCCTTTCTATTCCATTGAATTCCATTCCATTCCATTCCATTCCATTGAATTCCATTCCATTCCATTCCATTCGATTCCATTTCATTCCATTGAATTCCATTCCATTCCATTCCATTCCATTCCATTGAATTCCATTGAATTCCATTCCATTGAATTCCATTCCATTCCATTGAATTCCATTCCATTTCATTCCATTCCATTCCGTTCCATTCCATTCCGTTCCATTCCATTCCATTCCTTTCCATTCCATTCCATTCCGTTCCATTCCATTGAATTCCGTTCCATTGCATTGAATTCCGTTCCATTCCATTCCATTCCTTTCCGTTCCGTTCCGTTTCGTTCCGTTCCGTTCCGTTCTACTCGGGTTGATTCCATTCTATTCCATTCCATTCCATTCGATTCCATTCTATTCCATTCGATTCCATTCGATTCAATTCGATTCCATTCGATTCCATTCCATTCCATTCCATTCCATTCCATTCCATTGAATTCCATTCCATTCCATTCCGTTCCATTCCATTCCGTTCCATTCCATTCCATTCCATTCCATTCCATTCCATTCCGTTCCATTCCATTCCATTCCTTTCCATTCCATTCCTTTCCGTTCCATTCCGTTCCGTTCCATTCCGTTCTACTCGGATTGATTCCATTATATTCCATTCCATTCCATTCCATTCGATTCCATTCGATTCCATTCAATTCCATTCGATTCCATTCCATTCCATTCCATTCCATTCCATTCCATTCCATTCCATTGAACTCCATTCCATTCCATTCCATTCCATTCCATTCCATTCCATTGAATTCCATTCCATTCCATTCCATTCCATTGAATTCTGTTCCATTCAATTCCATTCCATTCCATTCCGTTCTACTCGGGTTGATTCCATGCTATTCCATTCCGTTCCATTCCGTTCCGTTCCGTTCCGTTCCGTTCCGTTCCATTCCACTCAGGTTGATTCCATTCTATTCCATTCCATTCCATTCCATTCCATTCCATTCCATTCGATTCCATTCGATTCCATTCGATTCCATTCGATTCCATTCGATTCCATTCCATTCCATTGAATTCCATTCCATTCCATTCCATTCCATTGAATTCCGTTCCATTCCATGCCATTGCATTCCATTCCATTCCATTCCATTTGAATTCCATTCCATTCCATTCCATTCCATTCCATTCCATTCTACTCGGGTTGATTCCATTCTATTCCATTCCATTCCATTCGATTCCACTCGATTCCATTCGATTCCATTCGATTCCATTCCATTCCATTCCATTCCATTCCATTCCATTCCATTCCATTCCATTGAATTCCATTCCATTCCATGGAATTCCATTCCATTCCATTCCATTCCATTGAATTCCGTTCCATTCCATTCCATTCCATTCCATTCCATTCCATTGAATTCCATTCCATTGAATTCCATTCCATTCCGTTCCGTTCCGTTCCGTTCCGTTTCGTTCCGTTCCGTTCCGTTCCGTTCCATTCCATTCCATTCCATTCCATTGAATTCCGTTCCATTCCATTGTATTCCATTCCATTCCGTTCCATTCCATTGAATTCTGTTCCGTTCCGTTCCGTTCCGTTCCGTTCCATTCCGTTCCATTCCGTTCCTTTCCGTTCTACTCGGGTTGATTCCATTCTATTCCATTCCATTCCATTCGATTCCATTCGAATCCATTCGATTCCATTCGATTCCATTCGATTCCATTCCATTCCATTGAATTCCATTCCATTCCATTCCATTCCATTGAATTCCGTTCCATTCCATTCAATTCCATTCCATTCCATTCCTTTCCGTTCCGTTCCGTTCCGTTCCGTTCCGTTCCCTTCTACTCGGGTTGATTCCATTCTATTCCATTCCATTCCATTCGATTCCATTCTATTCCATTCTATTCCATTCGATTCAATTAGATTCCATTCCATTCCATTCCATTCCATTCCATTCCATTCCATTCCATTGAATTCCGTTCCATTCCATTGAATTCCATTCCATTCCGTTCCATTCCATTGAATTCCGCTCCGTTCCGTTCCGTTCCGTTCCGTTCCATTCCGTACCATTCCGTTCCATTCCGTTCTACTCGGGTTGATTCCATTCTATTCCATTCCATTCCATTCGATTCCATTCCATTCCATTCCATTCCATTCCATTCCGTTCTACTCGGGTTCATTCCATTCCATTCCGTTCCGTTCCATTCCGTTCCGTTCCTTTCCTTTCTACTTGTGTTGATTCCATTCCATTCCTTTCTATTCCATTGAATTCCATTCCTTTCCATTCCATTCCATTCCATTACATGGAATTCCATTGAATTCCATTGAATTCCATTCCATTGAATTCCATTCCATTCCATTCCATTCCATTCCATTCCATGGAATTCCATTCCATTCCATTCCATTCCATTCCATTGAATTCCATTCCATTCCATTCCATTCCATTGAATTCCGTTCCATTCCATTCCATTGCATTCCATTCCATTCCATTCCATTTGAATTCCATTCCATTCCATTCCATTCCATTCCATTCCATTCTACTCGGGTTGATTCCATTCTATTCCATTCCATTCCATTCGATTCCACTCGATTCCATTCGATTCCATTCGATTCCATTCCATTCCATTCCATTCCATTCCATTCCATTCCATTCCATTCCATTCCATTGAATTCCATTCCATTCCATTGAATTCCATTCCATTCCATTCCATTCCATTGAATTCCGTTCCATTCCATTCCATTCCATTCCATTCCATTCCATTGAATTCCATTCCATTGAATTCCATTCCATTGAATTCCATTCCATTGAATTCCATTCCATTCCGTTCCGTTCCGTTCCGTTCCGTTTCGTTCCGTTCCGTTCCGTTCCGTTCCATTCCATTCCATTCCATTCCATTGAATTCCGTTCCATTCCATTGAATTCCATTCCATTCCGTTCCGTTCCATTGAATTCTGTTCCGTTCCGTTCCGTTCCGTTCCGTTCCATTCCGTTCCATTCCGTTCCTTTCCGTTCTACTCGGGTTGATTCCATTCTATTCCATTCCATTCCATTCGATTCCATTCGAATCCATTCGATTCCATTCGATTCCATTCGATTCCATTCCATTCCATTGAATTCCATTCCATTCCATTCCATTCCATTGAATTCCGTTCCATTCCATTCAATTCCATTCCATTCCATTCCTTTCCGTTCCGTTCCGTTCCGTTCCGTTCCGTTCCCTTCTACTCGGGTTGATTCCATTCTATTCCATTCCATTCCATTCGATTCCATTCTATTCCATTCGATTCCATTCGATTCAATTAGATTCCATTCCATTCCATTCCATTCCATTCCATTCCATTGAATTCCGTTCCATTCCATTGAATTCCATTCCATTCCGTTCCATTCCATTGAATTCCGCTCCGTTCCGTTCCGTTCCGTTCCGTTCCATTCCGTACCATTCCGTTCCATTCCGTTCTACTCGGGTTGATTCCATTCTATTCCATTCCATTCCATTCCATTCCATTCCATTCCATTCCATTCCATTCCATTCCATTCCGTTCTACTCGGGTTCATTCCATTCCATTCCGTTCCGTTCCGTTCCGTTCCGTTCCTTTCCTTTCTACTGGTGTTGATTCCATTCCATTCCTTTCTATTCCATTGAATTCCATTCCTTTCCATTCCATTCCATTCCATTACATGGAATTCCATTGAATTCCATTGAATTCCATTCCATTGAATTCCATTCCATTCCATTCCATTCCATTCCATTCCATGGAATTCCATTCCATTCCATTCCATTCCATTCCATTGAATTCCATTCCATTCCATTCCATTGAATTCCATTCCATTCCATTCCATTCGATTCCATTCCATTCCATTGAATTCCATTCCATTCCATTCCATTCCATTCCATTCCATTCCATTGAATTCCATTGAATTCCATTCCATTGAATTCCATTCCATTCCATTGAATTCCATTCCATTTCACTCCATTCCATTCCGTTCCATTCCATTCCGTTCCATTCCATTCCATTCCTTTCCATTCCATTCCATTCCGTTCCATTCCATTGAATTCCGTTCCATTGCATTGAATTCCGTTCCATTCCATTCCATTCCTTTCCGTTCCGTTCCGTTCCGTTCCGTTCCGTTCCGTTCTACTCGGGTTGATTCCATTCTATTCCATTCCATTCCATTCGATTCCATTCTATTCCATTCGATTCCATTCGATTCAATTCGATTCCATTCCATTCCATTCCATTCCATTCCATTCCATTCCATTCCATTCCATTCCATTGAATTCCATTCCATTCCATTCCGTTCCATTCCATTCCGTTCCATTCCATTCCATTCCATTCCATTCCATTACATCGAATTCCAGTCCATTCCATTCCATTCCATTCCATTCCATTGTATTCCATTCCATTCCATTGAATTCCATTCCATTCCATTCCATTCCATTGAATTCCGTTCCATTGGATTCCATTCCTTTCCGTTCCCTTCCGTTCCGTTCTGTTCCATTCTACTCGGGTTGATTCCATTCTTTTCCATTACATTTCATTCGATTCCATTCGATTCCATTCCATTCCATTCCATTTGAATTCCATTGCATTCCATTCCATTCCATTCCATTCCATTCCATTCCATTCCATTCCATCGAATTCCATTCCATTCGATTCCATTCCATTCCATTCCATTGTATTCCATTCCATTCCATTCTACTCGGGTTGATTCCATTCTATTCCATTCCATTCCATTCGATTCCATTCGATTCCATTCGATTCCATTCGATTACATTCCATTCAATTCCATTCAATTGAATTCCATTCCATTACATTCCATTCCTTTCCATTCCATTCCATTCCATTCCATTCCATTCCATTCCATTCCATTCCGTTCTGCTCGGGTTGATTCCATTTTATTCCATTCCATTCCATTCGTTTCCATTCGATTCCATTCGATTCCATTCCATTCCATTCCATTCCATTGAATTCCATTCCATTCCATTCCATTCCATTCCATTCCATTCCATTCCATTCCATTCCATTCCATTCCGTTCCATTCCATTCCGTTCCTTTCCTTTCCATTCCGTTCCATTCCATTCCGTTCCGTTCCATTCCATTGCATTCCGTTCCATTCCATTGAATTCCGTTCCATTGCATTGAATTCCATTCCAATCCATTCCATTCCATTCCATTCCATTCCATTCCATTGAATTCCATTCCATTCCATTCCATTCCATTCCATTCCATTCCATTCCATTCCATTGAATTCCATTCCATTCCATTGAATTCCATTCCATTCCATTCCATTCGATTCCATTCCATTCCATTGAATTCCATTCCATTCCTTTCCATTCCATTCCATTCCATTCCATTCCATTGAATTCCATTCCATTGAATTCCATTCCATTCCATTGAATTCCTTTGCAATCCATTCCATTCCATTGAATTCCATTCCATTCCATTCCATTCCATTCCGTTCCATTCCATTTGAATTCCATTCCATTCCATTCCATTCCATTCCATTCTACTTGGGTTGATTCCATTCTATTCCATTCCATTCCATTCCATTCCATTCCATTCCATTCGATTCAATTCGATTCCATTCTATTCCATTCGATTCCATTCGATTCAATTCGATTCCATTCCATTCCATTCCATTCCATTCCATTCCATTCCATTCCATTGAATTCCATTCCATTCCATTCCGTTCCATTCCATTCCGTTCCATTCCATTCCATTCCATTGAACTCCATTCCATTCCATTCCATTCCATTCCATTCCATTCCATTGAATTCCATTCCACTGCATTCCATTCCATTGAATTCAGTTCCATTCAATTCCATTCGATTCCATTCCGTTCTACTCGGGTTGATTCCATTCTATTCCATTCCGTTCCGTTACGTTCCGTTCCGTTCCTTTCCGTTCCATTCCACTCGGGTTGATTCCTTTCTATTCCATTCCATTCCATTCGATTCCATTCGATTCCATTCGATTCCATTCGATTCCATTCGATTCCATTCCATTCCATAGAATTCCATTCCATTCCATTCCATTCCATTGAATTCCGTTCCATTCCATTCAATTCCATTCCATTCAATTCCATTCCATTTGAATTCCATTCCATTCCATTCCATTCCATTCCATTCCATTGAACTCCATTCCATTCCATTCCATTCCATTCCATTCCATTCCATTCCATTCCATTGAATTCCATTCCATTGAATTCCATTCCATTCCATTGAATTCCATTGCAATCCATTCCATTCCATTGAATTCCATTCCATTCCATTCCATTCCATTCCGTTCCATTCCATTTGAATTCCATTCCATTCCATTCCATTCCATTCCATTCTACTTGGGTTGATTCCATTCTATTCCATTCCATTCCATTCCATTCCATTCCATTCCATTCGATTCAATTCGATTCCATTCTATTCCATTCGATTCCATTCGATTCAATTCGATTCCATTCCATTCCATTCCATTCCATTCCATTCCATTCCATTCCATTGAATTCCATTCCATTCCATTCCGTTCCATTCCATTCCGTTCCATTCCATTCCATTCCATTCCATTCCATTGAACTCCATTCCATTCCATTCCATTCCATTCCATTCCATTCCATTGAATTCCATTCCATTCCATTCCATTCCATTGAATTCAGTTCCATTCAATTCCATTCGATTCCATTCCGTTCTACTCGGGTTGATTCCATTCTATTCCATTCCGTTCCGTTACGTTCCGTTCCGTTCCTTTCCGTTCCATTCCACTCGGGTTGATTCCTTTCTATTCCATTCCATTCCATTCGATTCCATTCGATTCCATTCGATTCCATTCGATTCCATTCGATTCCATTCCATTCCATTCTATTCCATTGAATTCCATTCCATTCCATTCCATTCCATTGAATTCCGTTCCATTCCATTCCATTCCATTCCATTCCATTCCATTCCATTCCATTGAATTCCATTCCATTCCATTCCATTCCATTGAATTCTGTTCCATTCAATTCCATTCCATTCCATTCCGTTCTACTCGGGTTGATTCCATTCTATTCCATTCCGTTCCGTTCCGTTCCGTTCCGTTCCATTCCACTCGGGTTGATTCCATTCTATTCCATTCCATTCCATTCGATTCCATTCGATTCCATTCGATTCCATTCGATTCCATTCGATTCCATTCGATTCCATTCGATTCCATTCCATTCCATTGAATTCCATTCCATTCCATTGCATTCCATTGAATTCCGTTCCATTCCATTCAATTCCATTCCATTCCATTCCATTCCATTTGCATTCCATTCCATTCCATTCCATTCCATTCCATTCCATTCCATTCCATTCCATTCCATTCCATTCCATTCTACACGGGTTGATTCCATTCTATTCCATTCCATTCCATTCGATTCCATTCGATTCCATTCGATTCCATTCCATTCCATTCCATTCTATTCCATTCCATTCCATTCCATTCCATTGAATTCCATTCCATTCCATTGAATTCCATTCCATTCCATTCCATTCCATTGAATTCCGTTCCTTTCCATTCCATTCCATTCCATTCCATTGAATTCCATTCCATTGAATTCCATTCCATTCCATTCCATTCCACTGAATTCCATTCCATTCCGTTCCGTTCCGTTCCGTTCCGTTCCATTCCGTTCCATTCCATTCCATTCCATTCCATTGAATTCCGTTCCATTCCATTGAATTCCATTCCATTCCGTTCCATTCCATTGAATTCCGTTCCGTTCCGTTCCGTTCCATTCCGTTCCATTCCGTTCTACTCGGGTTGATTCCATTCTATTCCATTCCATTCCATTCGATTCCATTCCATTCCATTCGATTCCATTCCATTCCGTTCTACTCGGGTTCATTCCATTCCATTCCGTTCCGTTCCGTTCCGTTCCGTTCCATTCCTTTCTACTTGTGTTGATTCCATTCCATTCCATTCTATTCCATTGAATTCCATTCCATTCCATTCCATTCCATTCCATTACATGGAATTCCATTGAATTCCATTGAATTCCATTCCATTGAATTCCATTCCATTCCATTGAATTCCATTCCATTCCATTCCATTCCATTCCATTGAATTCCATTCCATTCCATTCCATTCCATTCCATTCCATTCCATTCCATTGAATTCCATTCCATTCCATTCCATTCGATTCCTTTCCATTCCATTGAATTCCATTCCATTCCATTCCATTCCATTCCATTCCATTGAATTCCATTGAATTCCATTCCATTCCGTTCCATTCCATTGAATTCCGTTCCGTTCCGTTCCGTTCCATTCCGTTCCGTTCCATTCCGTTCCATTCTGTTCTATTCCGTTCTACTCGGGTTGATTCCATTCTATTCCATTCCATTCCACTCGATTCCATTCCATTCCATTCCATTCCATTCCATTCCATTCCGTTCTACTCGGGTTCATTCCATTCCATTCCGTTCCGTTCCATTCCTTTCTACTTGTGTTGATTTCATTCCATTCCATTCTATTCCATTGAATTCCATTCCATTCCATTCCATTCCATTCCATGGAATTCCATTGAATTCCATTGAATTCCATTCCATGGAATTCCATTGAATTCCATTGAATTCCATTCCATGGAATTCCATTGAATTCCATTCCATTCCATTCCATGGAATTCCATTCCATTCCATTCCATTCCATTCCATTCCATTCCATTACATGGAATTCCATTGAATTCCATTGAATTCCATTCCATTCCATTCCATTCCATTCCGTTCCATTCCATTCCGATCCATTGCATTGAATTCCGCTCCATTCCATTCCATTCCTTTCCGTTCCGTTCCGTTCCGTTCCGTTCCTTTCCGTTCTACTCAGATTGATTCCATTCTACTCCATTCCATTCCATTCGATTGCATTCGATTCCATTCGATTCCATTCGATTCCATTCCATTCCATTCCATTCCATTCCATTGAATTCCATTACATTCCATTCCATTCCATTCCATTCCATTCCATTCCATTCCATAGAATTCCATTCCATTCCATTCCATTCCATTGAATTCTGTTCCATTCAGTTCCATTCCATTCCATTCCGTTCTACTCGGGTTTATTCCATTCTATTCCATTCCGTTCCGTTCCGTTCCGTTCCTTTCCGTTCCATTCCATTCCACTCGGGTTGGTTCCATTCTATTCCATTCCATTCCATTCGATTCCATTCGATTCCATTCGATTCCATTCGATTCCATTCGATTCCATTCCATTCCATTCCATTCCATTGAATTCCGTTCCATTCCATTCAATTCCATTCCATTCCATTCCATTCCATTTGAATTCCATTCCATTCCATTCCGTTCCATTCCATTCCATTCCATTCCATTCCATTCCGTTCTACTCGGGTTGATTCCATTCTATTCCATTCCATTCCATTCGATTCCATTCGATTCCATTCGATTCCATTCGATTCCATTCCATTCCATTCCATTCCATTCCATTCCATTCCATTCCATTGAATTCCATTCCATTCCATTGAATTCCATTCCATTCCATTCCATTCCATTGAAGTCCGTTCCATTCCATTCCATTCCATTCCATTCCATTCCATTGAATTCCATTCCATTGAATTCCATTCCATTCCATTCCATTCCATTGAATTCCATTCCATTCCGTTCCGTTCCGTTCCGTTCTGTTCCGTTCCGTTCCATTCCATTCCATTCCATTCCATTGAATTCCGTTCCATTCCATTGAATTCCATTCCATTCCGTTCCATTCCATTGAATTCCGTTCCGTTCCGTTCCGTTCCGTTCCATTCCGTTCCATTCCGTTCCATTCCGTTCTACTTGGGTTGATTCCATTCTATTCCATTCCATTCCATTCGATTCCATTCCATTCCGTTCCATTCCATTAAATTCCGTTCTACTCGGGTTCATTCCATTCCATTCCGTTCCTTTCCGTTCCGTACCATTCCTTTCTACTTGTGTTGATTCTATTCCATTCCATTCTATTCCATTGAATTCCATTCCATTCCATTCCATTCCATTCCATTCCATTCCATTGAATTCCATTCCATTCTATTCCATTCCATTCCATAGAATTCCATTCCATTCCATTCCATTCCATTCCATTCCATTCCTTTCCATTCCAATGAATTCCATTGAATTCCGTTCCATTGAATTCCATTCCATTCCATGGAATTCCATTCCATTCCATTCCATTCCATTCCGTTCCATTCCATTCAGTTCCATTCCATTCCATTCCATTCCATTCCGTTCCGTTCCATTCCGTTCCATTCCGTTCCATTCCATTGAATTCCGTTCCCTTGCACTGAATTCCGTTCCATTCCATTCCATTCCTTTCCGTTCCGTTCCGTTCCGTTCCGTTCCGTTCCGTTCTACTCGGGTTGATTCCATTCTATTCCATTCCATTCCATTCGATTCCATTCTAATCCATTCGATTCCATTCGATTCAATTCGATTCCATTCCATTCCATTTCATTCCATTCCATTCCAATGAATTCCATTCCATTCCATTGAATTCCATTCCATTCCATTCCATTCCATTGAATTCCATTCCATTCCATTGAATTCCATTCCATTCCATTCCATTCGATTCCATTCCATTCCATGGAATTCCATTCCATTCCATTCCATTCCATTCCATTCCATTCCATTCCATTCCATTCGATCCATTCTATTCCTTTCGATTCCATTCGATTCCATTCCATTCCATTCCATTGAATTCCATTCCATTCCATTCCATTCCATTGAATTCCATTCTATTCTATTCCATCGAATTCCATTCCATTCCATTGAATTCCGTTCCATTCCATTCCATTCCATTCCATTCCATTCCATTCCATTCCATTCCATTCCATTCCATCGAATTCCATTCCATTCCATTCCATTCCATTCCATTCCATTCCATTCCATTCTACTCGGGTTGATTCCATTCTATTACATTCCATTCCATTCGATTCCATTCGATTCCATTCGATTCCATTCGATTCCATTCCATTCCATTCCATTCAATTGAATTCCATTCCATTCCATTCCATTCCATTCCATTCCATTCAATTACATCGAATTCCAGTACATTCCATTCCATTCCATTCCATTCCATTGTATTCCATTCCATTCCATTGAATTCCATTCCATTCCATTCCATTCCATTGAATTCCGTTCCATTCCATTCCATTCCATTGAATTCCGATCCATTGAATTCCATTCCTTTCCGTTCCCTTCCGTTCCGTTCTGTTCCATTCTACTCGGGTTGATTCCATTCTTTTCCATTACATTCCATTCGATTCCATTCGATTCCATTCCATTCCATTCCATTTGAATTCCATTGCATTCCATTCCATTCCATTCCATTCCATTCCATTCCATTCCATCGAATTCCATTCCATTCGATTCCATTCCATTCCATTCCATTGCATTCCATTCCATTCCATTCTACTCGGGTTGATTCCATTCTATTCCATTCCATTCCATTCGATTCCATTTGATTCCATTCGATTCCATTCGATTCCATTCCATTCCATTCCATTCAATTGAATTCCATTCCATTCCATTCCATTCCTTTCCATTCCATTCCATTCCATTCCATTCCATTCCATTCCGTTCTGCTCGGGTTGATTCCATTTTATTCCATTCCATTCCATTCGATTCCATTCGATTCCATTCGATTCCATTCCATTCCATTCCATTCCATTGAATTCCATTCCATTCCATTCCATTCCATTCCATTCCATTCCATTCCATTCCATTCCTTTCCGTTCCATTCCATTCCGTTCCTTTCCTTTCCATTCCGTTCCATTCCATTCCGTTCCGTTCCATTCCATTGCATTCCGTTCCATTCCATTGAATTCCGTTCCATTGCATTGAATTCCATTCCAATCCATTCCATTCCATTCCGTTCCGTTCCGTTCCGTTCCGTTCCGTTCCGTTCTTCTCGGGTTGATTCCATTCTATTCCATTCCATTCCATTCGATTCCATTCGATTCCATTCGATTCCATTCGATTCCATTCGATTCCATTCCATTCAATTCCATTCCATTGAATTCCATTCCATTCCATTGAATTCCATTCCATTCCATTCCATTCCATTCCATTCCATTCCATTCCATTGAATTCCATTCCATTCCATTGAATTCCATTCCATTCCATCCCATTCGATTCCATTCCATTCCATTGAATTCCATTCCATTCCATTCCATTCCATTCCATTCCATTCCATTCCATTGAATTCCATTCCATTGAATTCCATTCCATTCCATTGAATTCCATTGCAATCCATTCCATTCCATTGAATTCCGTTCCATTCCATTCCATTCCATTCCGTTCCATTCCATTTGAATTCCATTCCATTCCATTCCATTCCATTCCATTCCATTCTACTCGGGTTGATTCCATTCTATTCCATTCCATTCCATTCCATTCCATTCCATTCCATTCCATTCAATTCGATTCCATTCTATTCCATTCGATTATATTCGATTCAATTCGATTCCATTCCATTCCATTCCATTCCATTCCATTCCATTGAATTCCATTCCATTCCATTCCGTTCCATTCCATTCCGTTCCATTCCATTCCATTCCATTCAATTCCATTGAACTCCATTCCATTCCATTCCATTCCATTCCATTCCATTCCATTCCATTGAATTCCATTCCATTCCATTCCATTCCATTGAATTCTGTTCCATTCAATTCCATTCGATTCCATTCCGTTCTACTCGGGTTGATTCCATTCTATTCCATTCCGTTCCGTTACGTTCCGTTCCGTTCCTTTCCGTTCCATTCCACTCGGGTTTATTCCTTTCTATTCCATTCCATTCCATTCGATTCCATTCGATTCCATTCGATTCCATTCGATTCCATTCGATTCCATTCCATTCCATTCCATTGAATTCCATTCCATTCCATTCCATTCCATTGAATTCCGTTCCATTCCATTCCATTCCATTCCATTCCATTCCATTCCATTCCATTGAATTCCATTCCATTCCGTTTCGTTCCGTTCCGTTCCGTTCCTTTCCGTTCCATTCCATTCCACTCGGGTTGGTTCCATTCTATTCCATTCCATTCCATTCGATTCCATTCGATTCCATTCGATTCCATTCGATTCCATTCGATTCCATTCCATTCCATTCCATTCCATTCCATTCCATTCCATTCCATTGAATTCCATTCCATTCCATTGAATTCCATTCCATTCCATTCCATTCCATTGAATTCCGTTCCATTCCATTCCATTCCATTCCATTCCATTCCATTGAATTCCATTCCATTGAATTCCATTCCATTCCATTCCATTCCACTGAATTCCATTCCATGCCGTTCCGTTCCGTTCCGTTCCGTTCCATTCCGTTCCATTCCATTCCATTCCATTCCATTGAATTCCGTTCCATTCCATTGAATTCCATTCCATTCCGTTCCATTCCATTGAATTCCGTTCCGTTCCGTTCCGTTCCGTTCCATTCCGTTCCATTCCGTTCCATTCCGTTCTACTCGGGTTGATTCCATTCTATTCCATTCCATTCCATTCGATTCCATTCCATTCCATTCGATTCCATTCCATTCCGTTCTACTCGGGTTCATTCCATTCCATTCCGTTCCGTTCTGTTCCGTTCCGTTCCATTCCTTTCTACTTGTGTTGATTCCATTCCATTCCATTCTATTCCATTGAATTCCATTCCATTCCATTCCATTCCATTCCATTACATGGAATTCCATTGAATTCCATTGAATTCCATTCCATTGAATTCCATTCCATTCCATTGAATTCCATTCCATTCCTTTCCATTCCATTCCATTGAATTCCATTCCATTCCATTCCATTCCATTCCATTCCATTCCATTCCATTCCATTCCATAGAATTCCATTCCATTCCATTCCATTCGATTCCTTTCCATTCCATTGAATTCCATTCCATTCCATTCCATTCCATTCCATTCCATTGAATTCCATTGAATTCCATTCCATTGAATTCCATTCCATTCCATTGAATTCCATTCCATTCCATTCCATTCCATTCCGTTCCATTCCATTCCGTTCCATTCCATTCCATTCCATTCCATTCCATTCCATTCCTTTCCGTTCCGTTCCGTTCCGTTCTACTCGGGTTGATTCCATTCTATTCCATTCCATTCCATTCCATTCCATTCTATTCCATTCGATTCCATTCGATTCAGTTCTATTCCATTCCATTCCATTCCATTTCATTCCATTCCATTCCATTCCATTGAATTCCATTCCATTCCATTCCGTTCCATTCCATTCCGTTCCATTCCATTCCATTCCATTCCATTCCATTACGTTCCGTTCCATTCCGTTCCATTCCGTTCCATTCCATTGAATTCCGATCCATTGCATTGAATTCCGCTCCATTCCATTCCATTCCTTTCCGTTCCGTTCCGTTCCGTTCCGTTCCGTTCCTTTCCGTTCTACTCAGATTGATTCCATTCTACTCCATTCCATTCCATTCGATTGCATTCGATTCCATTCGATTCCATTCCATTCCATTCCATTCCATTCCATTCCATTCCATTGAATTCCATTCCATTCCATTCCATTCCATTCCATTCCATTCCATTCCATTCCATTGAATTCCATTCCATTCCATTCCATTCCATTGAATTCTGTTCCATTCAATTCCATTCCATTCCATTCCGTTCTACTCGGGTTTATTCCATTCTATTCCATTCCGTTCCGTTCCGTTCCGTTCCTTTCCGTTCCATTCCATTCCACTCGGGTTGGTTCCATTCTATTCCATTCCATTCCATTCGATTCCATTCGATTCCATTCGATTCCATTCGATTCCATTCGATTCCATTCCATTCCATTCCATTCCATTGAATTCCGTTCCATTCCATTCAATTCCATTCCATTCCATTCCATTCCATTTGAATTCCATTCCATTCCATTCCGTTCCATTCCATTCCATTCCATTCCATTCCATTCCATTCCATTCCGTTCTACTCGGGTTGATTCCATTCTATTCCATTCCATTCCATTCGATTCCATTCGATTCCATTCGATTCCATTCGATTCCATTCCATTCCATTCGATTCCATTCCATTCCATTCCATTCCATTCCATTCCATTCCATTGAATTCCATTCCATTCCATTGAATTCCATTCCATTCCATTCCATTCCATTGAAGTCCGTTCCATTCCATTCCATTCCATTCCATTCCATTCCATTGAATTCCATTCCATTGAATTCCATTCCATTCCATTCCATTCCATTGAATTCCATTCCATTCCGTTCCGTTCCGTTCTGTTCCGTTCCGTTCCATTCCATTCCATTCCATTCCAATGAATTCCATTCCATTCCATTGAATTCCATTCCATTCCATTCCATTCCATTGAATTCCATTCCATTCCATTGAATTCCATTCCATTCCATTCGATTCGATTCCATTCCATTCCATGGAATTCCATTCCATTCCATTCCATTCCATTCCTTTCCATTCCATTCCATTCCATTCCATTCCATTCCATTCGATTCCATTCGATTCCTTTCGATTCCATTCGATTCCATTCCATTCCATTCCATTCCATTGAATTCCATTCCATTCCATTCCATTCCATTGAATTCCATTCCATTCCATTCCATCGAATTCCATTCCATTCCATTGAATTCCATTCCATTCCATTCCATTCCATTCCATTCCATTCCATTCCATTCCATTCCATTACATCGAATTCCAGTCCATTCCATTCCATTCCATTCCATTCCATTGTATTCCATTCCATTCCATTGAATTCCATTCCATTCCATTCCATTCCATTGAATTCCGTTCCATTGAATTCCATTCCTTTCCGTTCCCTTCCGTTCCGTTCTGTTCCATTCTACTCGGGTTGATTCCATTCTTTTCCATTACATTTCATTCGATTCCATTCGATTCCATTCCATTCCATTCCATTTGAATTCCATTGCATTCCATTCCATTCCATTACGTTCCGTTCCATTCTGTTCCATTCCGTTCCATTCCATTGAATTCCGATCCATTGCATTGAATTCCATTCCATTCCATTCCATTCCATTCCATTCCATTCCATTCCATTGAATTCCATTCCATTCCATTCCATTCCATTCCATTCCATTCCATTCCTTTCCATTCCATTGAATTCCATTCCACTCCATTCCATTCCATTGAATTCTGTTCCATTCAATTCCATTCCATTCCATTCCGTTCTACTCGGGTTTATTCCATTCTATTCCATTCCGTTCCATTCCGTTCCGTTCCTTTCCGTTCCATTCCATTCCACTCGGGTTGGTTCCATTCTATTCCATTCCATTCCATTCGATTCCATTCGATTCCATTCGATTCCATTCGATTCCATTCGATTCCATTCCATTCCATTCCATTCCATTGAATTCCGTTCCATTCCATTCGATTCCATTCCATTCCATTCCATTCCATTTGAATTCCATTCCATTCCATTCCGTTCCATTCCATTCCATTCCATTCCATTCCATTCCATTCCGTTCTACTCGGGTTGATTCCATTCTATTCCATTCCATTCCATTCGATTCCATTTGATTCCATTCGATTCCATTCGATTCCATTCCATTCCATTCCATTCCATTGAATTCCATTCCATTCCATTGAATTCCATTCCATTCCATTCCATTCCATTGAAGTCAGTTCCATTCCATTCCATTCCATTCCATTCCATTGAATTCCATTCCATTCCATTCCATTCCATTGAATTCCATTCCATTCCGTTCCGTTCCGTTCCGTTCCGTTCCGTTCCATTCCATTCCATTCCATTCCATTGAATTCCGTTCCATTCCATTGAATTCCATTCCATTCCGTTCCATTCCATTGAATTCCGTTCCGTTCCGTTCCGTTCCGTTCCATTCCGTTCCATTCCGTTCCATTCCGTTCTACTTGGGTTGATTCCATTCTATTCCATTCCATTCCATTCGATTCCATTCCATTCCGTTCCATTCCATTAAATTCCGTTCTACTCGGGTTCATTCCATTCCATTCCGTTCCTTTCCGTTCCGTACCATTCCTTTCTACTTGTGTTGATTCCATTCCATTCCATTCTATTCCATTGAATTCCATTCCATTCCATTCCATTCCATTCCATTCCATTGAATTCCATTCCATTCCATTCCATTCCATTCCATTCCATTCCATTCCATTGAATTCCATTCCATTCTATTCCATTCCATTCCATTGAATTCCATTCCATTCCATTCCATTCCATTCCATTCCTTTCCATTCCATTGAATTCCATTGAATTCCGTTCCATTGAATTCCATTCCATTCCATGGAATTCCATTCCATTCCATTCCATTCCATTCCGTTCCATTACATTCCGTTCCATTCCATTCCATTCCATTCCATTCCGTTCCGTTCCATTCCGTTCCATTCCGTTCCATTCCATTGAATTCCGTTCCCTTGCACTGAATTCCGTTCCATTCCATTCCATTCCTTTCCGTTCCGTTCCGTTCCGTTCCGTTCCGTTCCGTTCTACTCGGGTTGATTCCATTCTATTCCATTCCATTCCATTCGATTCCATTCTAATCCATTCGATTCCATTCGATTCAATTCGATTCCATTCCATTCCATTTCATTCCATTCCATTCCAAAGAATTCCATTCCATTCCATTGAATTCCATTCCATTCCATTCCATTCCATTGAATTCCATTCCATTCCATTGAATTCCATTCCATTCCATTCCATTCGATTCCATTCCATTCCATGGAATTCCATTCCATTCCATTCCATTCCATTCCATTCCATTCCATTCCATTCCATTCCATTCCATTCCATTCCATTCGATTCCATTCGATTCCTTTCGATTCCATTCGATTCCATTCCATTCCATTCCATTCCATTGAATTCCATTCCATTCCATTCCATTCCATTGAATTCCATTCCATTCCATTCCATCGAATTCCATTCCATTCCATTGAATTCCATTCCATTCCATTCCATTCCATTCCATTCCATTCCATTCCATTACATCGAATTCCAGTCCATTCCATTCCATTCCATTCCATTCCATTGTATTCCATTCCATTCCATTGAATTCCATTCCATTCCATTCCATTCCATTGAATTCCGTTCCATTGAATTCCATTCCTTTCCGTTCCCTTCCGTTCCGTTCTGTTCCATTCTACTCGGGTTGATTCCATTCTTTTCCATTACATTTCATTCGATTCCATTCGATTCCATTCCATTCCATTCAATTCCATTCCATTCCATTGAATTCCTTTCCATTCCATTCCATTCCATTGCATTCCATTCCATTCCATTCCATTGAATTCCATTCCATTCCATTCCATTCCATTCCATTCCATTGAATTCCATTCCATTCCATTCCATTCCATTCCATTCCATTCCATTCCATTCCATTCCATTGAATTCCATTGAATTCCATTCCATTGAATTCCATTCCATTCCATTGAATTCCATTCCATTCCATTCCATTCCATTCCCTTCCATTCCATTCCGTTCCATTGCATTCCATTCCATTCCATTCCATTCCGTTCCGTTCCATTCCGTTCCATTCCATTCCATTCCATTGAATTCCGTTCCATTGCATTGAATTCCGTTCCATTCCATTCCATTCCTTTCCGTTCCGTTCCGTTCCGTTCCGTTCCGTTCTACTCGGGTTGATTCCATTCTATTCCATTCCATTCCATTCTATTCCATTGTATTCCATTCGATTCCTTTCGATTCAATTCGATTCCATTCCATTCCATTCCATTCCATTCCATTCCATTCCATTCCATTGAATTCCATTCCATTCCATTCCGTTCCATTCCATTCCGTTCCATTCCATTCCATTCCATTCCATTCCATTCCATTCCGTTCCATTACGTTCCGTTCCATTCCGTTCCATTCCATTGAATTCCGATCCATTGCATTGAATTCCGTTCCATTCCATTCCATTCCTTTCCGTTATGTTCCGTTCCGTTCCGTTCCGTTCCGTTCTACTCGGATTGATTCCATTCTATTCCATTCCATTCCATTCCATTCCATTCCCTTCCATTCCATTCCGTTCCATTCCATTCCATTCCATTCCATTCCGTTCCGTTCCATTCCGTTCCATTCCGTTCCATTCCATTGAATTCCGTTCCATTGCATTGAATTCCGTTCCATTCCATTCCATTCCTTTCCGTTCCGTTCCGTTCCGTTCCGTTCCGTTCTACTCGGGTTGATTCCATTCTATTCCATTCCATTCCATTCTATTCCATTGTATTCCATTCGCTTCCATTCGATTCCATTCGACTCCATTGCATTCCATTCCATTCCATTCCATTCCATGGTACTCCATTCCATTCCATTGCATTCCATTCCATTCCTTTCCATTCCATTGAATTCCATTCCATTCCATTCCATTCCATTGAATTCTGTTCCATTCAATTCCATTCGATTCCATTCCGTTCTACTCGGGTTGATTCCATTCTATTCCGTTCCGTTCCGTTCCGTTCCGTTCCGTTCCATTCCATTCCACTCGGGTTGATTCCATTCGATTCCATTCCATTCCATTCGATTCCATTCGATTCCATTCGATTCCATTCGATTCCATTACATTCCATTCCATTCCATTGAATTCCATTCCATTCCATTCCATTCCATTGAATTCCGTTCCATTCCATTCTATTGCATTCCATTCCATTCCATTGAATTCCATTACATTGAATTCCATTCCATTCCATTCCCTTCCATTGAATTCCATTCCATTCCGTTCCGTTCCGTTCCGTTCCGTTCCGTTCCATTCCATTCCATTCCATTCCATTGAATTCCGTTCCATTCCATTGAATACCGTTCCATTCCGTTCCATTCCATTGAATTCCGTTCCGTTCCGTTCCGTTCCGTTCCGTTCCGTTCCATTCCGTTCCATTCCGTTCTACTCGGGTTGATTCCATTCTATTCCGTTCCATTCCACTCGATTCCATTCCATTCAATTCCATTCCATTCCATTCCATTCCGTTCTACTCGGGTTCATTCCATTCCATTCCGTTCCGTTCCGTTCCGTTCCATTCCATTCTACTTGTGTTGATTTCATTCCATTCCATTCTATTCCATTGAATTCCATTCCATTCCATTCCATTCCATTCCATTGAATTCCATTCCATTGCATTCCATTCCATTCCATTCCATTGAATTCCATTGAATTCCATTCCATTGAATTCCATTCCATTCCATTGAATTCCATTCCATTCCATTCCATTCCATTCCGTTCCATTCCATTCCGTTACATTCCATTCCATTCCATTCCATTCCGTTCCATTCCGTTCCATTCCGTTCCATTCCATTGAATTCCGTTCCATTGCATTGAATTCCGTTCCATTCCATTCCATTCCATTCCATTCCGTTCCATTCCATTCCATTCCATTCCATTACGTTCCGTTCCATTCCGTTCCATTCCATTGAATTCCGATCCATTGCATTGAATTCCGTTCCATTCCATTCCATTCCTTTCCGTTCCGTTCCGTTCCGTTCCGTTCCGTTCTACTCGGATTGATTCCATTCTATTCCATTCCATTCCATTCGATTCCATTCGATTCCATTCGATTCCATTCGATTCCATTCCATTCCATTCCATTCCATTGAATTCCATTCCATTCCATTCCATTCCATTCCATTCCATTGAATTCCATTGAATCCCATTCCATTGAATTCCATTCCATTCCATTCCATTCCGTTCCATTCCATTCCGTTCCATTCCATTCCATTCCATTCCATTCCATTCCGTTCCGTTCCATTCCGTTCCATTCCGTTCCATTCCATTGAATTCCGTTCCATTGCATTGAATTCCGTTCCATTCCATTCCATTCCTTTCCGTTCCGTTCCGTTCCGTTCCGTTCCGTTCCATTCTACTCGGGTTGATTCCATTCCATTCCATTCCATTCCATTCGATTCCATTCTATTCCATTCGATTCCATTCGATTCAATTCGATTCGATTCCATTCCTTTCCATTCCATTCCATTCCATTCCATTGAATTCCATTCCATTGCATTCCATTCCATTCCATTCCATTGAATTCCATTGAATTCCATTCCATTGAATTCCATTCCATTCCATTGAATTCCATTCCATTCCATTCCATTCCATTCCGTTCCATTCCATTCCGTTACATTCCATTCCATTCCATTCCATTCCGTTCCATTCCGTTCCATTCCGTTCCATTCCATTGAATTCCGTTCCATTGCATTGAATTCCGTTCCATTCCATTCCATTCCATTCCATTCCGTTCCATTCCATTCCATTCCATTCCATTACGTTCCGTTCCATTCCGTTCCATTCCATTGAATTCCGATCCATTGCATTGAATTCCGTTCCATTCCATTCCATTCCTTTCCGTTCCGTTCCGTTCCGTTCCGTTCCGTTCTACTCGGATTGATTCCATTCTATTCCATTCTCTTCCATTCGATTCATTTCGATTCCATTCCATTCCATTCCATTCCATTCCATTCCATTCCATTCCATTCCATTCCATTCTACTCGGGTTGATTCCATTCTATTCCATTCCATTCCATTCGATTCCATTCGATTCCATTCGATTCCATTCCATTCCATTCCATTCCATTCCATTCCATTCCATTCCATTCCATTCCATTGAATTCCATTCCATTCCATTGAATTCCATTCCATTCCATTCCATTCCATTGAATTCCGTTCCATTCCCTTCCATTCCACTCCATTCCATTCCATTGAATTGCATTACATTGAATTCCATTCCATTCCATTCCATTCCATTGAATTCCATTCCATTCCGTTCCATTCCATTGAATTCCGTTCCGTTCCGTTCCGTTCCATTCCGTTCCGTTCCATTCCGTTCCATTCCGTTCTATTCCGTTCTACTCGGGTTGATTCCATTCTATTCCATTCCATTCCACTCGATTCCATTCCATTCCATTCCATTCCATTCCATTCCATTCCATTCCGTTCTACTCGGGTTCATTCCATTCCATTCCGTTCCGTTCCATTCCTTTCTACTTGTGTTGATTTCATTCCATTCCATTCTATTCCATTGAATTCCATTCCATTCCATTCCATTCCATTCCATTCCTTTCCATTCCATTCCATTCCATTCCATTCCATTCCATTCGATTCCATTCGATTCCTTTCGATTCCATTCGATTCCATTCCATTCCATTCCATTCCATTGAATTCCATTCCATTCCATTCCATTCCATTGAATTCCATTCCATTCCATTCCATCGAATTCCATTCCATTCCATTGAATTCCATTCCATTCCATTCCATTCCATTCCATTCCATTCCATTCCATTCCATTCCATTACATCGAATTCCAGTCCATTCCATTCCATTCCATTCCATTCCATTGTATTCCATTCCATTCCATTGAATTCCATTCCATTCCATTCCATTCCATTGAATTCCGTTCCATTGAATTCCATTCCTTTCCGTTCCCTTCCGTTCCGTTCTGTTCCATTCTACTCGGGTTGATTCCATTCTTTTCCATTACATTTCATTCGATTCCATTCGATTCCATTCCATTCCATTCCATTTGAATTCCATTGCATTCCATTCCATTCCATTACGTTCCGTTCCATTCTGTTCCATTCCGTTCCATTCCATTGAATTCCGATCCATTGCATTGAATTCCATTCCATTCCATTCCATAACTTTCCGTTCCGTTCCGTTCCGTTCCGTTCCGTTCCGTTCTACTCGGGTTGATTCCATTCTATTCCATTCCATTCCATTTCATTCCATTCCATTCCAATGAATTCCATTCCATTCCATTGAATTCCATTCCATTCCTTTCCATTCCATTCCATTCCATTCCATTCCATTCCATTCGATTCCATTCGATTCCTTTCGATTCCATTCGATTCCATTCCATTCCATTCCATTCCATGGAATTCCATTCCATTCCATTCCATTCCATTGAATTCCATTCCATTCCATTCCATCGAATTCCATTCCATTCCATTGAATTCCATTCCATTCCATTCCATTCCATTCCATTCCATTCCATTCCATTCCATTCCATTCCATTCCATTACATCGAATTCCAGTCCATTCCATTCCATTCCATTCCATTCCATTGTATTCCATTCCATTCCATTGAATTCCATTCCATTCCATTCCATTCCATTGAATTCCGTTCCATTGAATTCCATTCCTTTCCGTTCCCTTCCGTTCCGTTCCGTTCCGTTCTACTCGGATTGATTCCATTCTACTCCATTCCATTCCATTCGATTGCATTCGATTCCATTCGATTCCATACGATTCCATTCCATTCCATTCCATTCCATTCCATTCCATTCCATTCCATTGAATTCCATTCCATTCCATTCCATTCCATTCCATTCCATTCCATTCCATTCCATTCCATTGAATTCCATTCCACTCCATTCCATTCCATTGAATTCTGTTCCATTCAATTCCATTCCATTCCATTCCGTTCTACTCGGGTTTATTCCATTCTATTCCATTCCGTTCCATTCCGTTCCGTTCCTTTCCGTTCCATTCCATTCCACTCGGGTTGGTTCCATTCTATTCCATTCCATTCCATTCGATTCCATTCGATTCCATTCGATTCCATTCGATTCCATTCGATTCCATTCCATTCCATTCCATTCCATTGAATTCCGTTCCATTCCATTCAATTACATTCCATTCCATTCCATTCCATTCCATTCCATTCCATTCCATTCCATTCCATTCCGTTCCATTCCATTCCATTCCTTTCCATTCCATTCCGTTCCATTCCATTCCATTCCTTTCCATTCCATTCCGTTCCGTTCCATTCCGTTCCATTCCGTACCATTCCATTGAATTCCGTTCCATTGCATTGAATTCCGTTCCATTCCATTCCATTCCTTTCCGTTCCGTTCCGTTCCGTTCCGTTCCGTTCCGTTCCGTTCCATTCCGTTCTACTCGGGTTGATTCCATTCTATTCCATTCCATTCAGTTCGATTCCATTCCATTCCATTCCATTCCATTCCATTGAATTCCATTCCTTTCCATTCCTTTCCATTCCATTCCGTTCCATTCCATTCCATTCCATTCCATTACGTTCCGTTCCATTCCGTTCCATTCCGTTCCATTCCACTGAATTCCGATCCATTGCATTGAATTCCGTTCCATTCCATTCCATTCCTTTCCGTTCCGTTCCGTTCCGTTCCGTTCTACTCGGATTGATTCCATTCTATTCCATTCCATTCCATTCGATTCCATTCGATTCCATTCGATTCCATTCCATTAAATTCCATTCCATTCCATTCCATTCCATTCCATTCCATTGAATTCCATGGAATTCCACTCCTTTCCATTCCATTCCATTCCATTCCATTCCATTCCATTCCATTGAATTCTGTTCCATTCAATTCCATTCCATTCCATTCCGTTCTACTCGGGTTGATTCCATTCTATTCCATTCCGTTCCGTTCCGTTCCGTTCCGTTCCATTCCACTCGGGTTGATTCCATTCTATTCCATTCCATTCCATTCGATTCCATTCGATTCCATTCGATTCCATTCGATTCCATTCGATTCCATTCGATTCCATTCGATTCCATTCCATTCCATTGAATTCCATTCCATTCCATTCCATTCCATTGAATTCCGTTCCATTCCATTCAATTCCATTCCATTCAATTCCATTCCATTTGAATTCCATTCCATTCCTTTCCGTTCCATTCCATTCCATTCCATTCCATTCCATTCTACTCGGGTTGATTCCATTCTATTCCATTCCATTCCATTCGATTCCATTCGATTCCATTCGATTCCATTCGATTCCATTCCATTCCATTCCATTCCATTCCATTCCATTCCATTCCATTCCATTCCGTTGAATTCCATTCCATTCCATTGAATTCCATTCCATTCCGTTCCATTCCATTGAATTCCGTTCCTTTCCATTCCATTCCATTCCATTCCATTCCATTGAATTCCATTCCATTGAATTCCATTCCATTCCATTCCATTCCATTGAATTCCATTCCATTCCGTTCCGTTCCGTTCCGTTCCGTTCCGTTCCGTTCCATTCCATTCCATTCCATTCCATTGAATTCCGTTCCATTCCATTGAATTCCATTCCATTCCGTTCCATTCCATTGAATTCTGTTCCGTTCCGTTCCGTTCCGTTCCGTTCCATTCCGTTCCATTCCGTTCCTTTCCGTTCTACTCGGGTTGATTCCATTCTATTCCATTCCATTTCATTCGATTCCATTCGATTCCATTCCATTCCATTCCATTCCATTCCATTCCATTCCATTCCATTGAATTCCATTCCATTCCATTCCATCGAATTCCATTCCATTCCATTGAATTCCATTCCATTCCATTCCATTCCATTCCATTCCATTCCATTCCATTCCATTCCATTCCATTCCATTCTACTCGGGTTGATTCCATTCTATTACATTCCATTCCATTCGATTCCATTCGATTCCATTCGATTCCATTCGATTCCATTCCATTCCATTCCATTCAATTGAATTCCATTCCATTCCATTCCATTCCAATCCATTCCATTCCATTCCATTCCATTCCATTCCATTCCATTCCATTCCATTCCATTCCATTCCATAGAATTCCATTCCATTCCATTGAATTCCATTCCATTCCATTCCATTCCATTGAATTCCGTTCCATTCCATTCCATTCCATTCCATTCCATTCCATTGAATTCCATTACATTCCGTTCCGTTCCGTTCCGTTCCGTTCTGTTCCGTTCCATTCCATTCCATTCCATTCCATTGAATTCCGTTCCATTCCATTGAATTCCATTCCATTCCGTTCCATTCCATTGAATTCCTTTCCGTTCCGTTCCGTTCCGTTCCGTTCCATTCCGTTCCATTCCGTTCCATTACGTTCTACTCGGGTTGATTCCATTCTATTCCATTCCATTCCACTCGATTCCATTCCATTCCATTCCATTCCATTCCATTCCGTTCTACTCGGGTTCATTCCATTCCATTCCTTTCCGTTCCGTTCCGTTCCGTTCCGTTCCGTTCCGTTCTACTCGGGTTGATTCCATTCTATTCCATTCCATTTCATTCGATTCCATTCGATTCCATTCGATTCCATTCCACTCCATTCCATTCCATTCCATTCCATTCCATTCCATTCCATTGAATTCCATTCCATTCCATTCCATTAAATTGAATTCCGTTCCATTCCATTCCATTCCATTCCATTGAATTCCATTCCATTGAATTCCATTCCATTCCATTCCATTCCACTGAATTCCATTCCATTCCGTTCTGTTCCGTTCCATTCCGTCCATTCCATTCCATTCCATTCCATTGAATTCCGTTCCATTCCATTGAATTCCATTCCATTCCGTTCCATTCCATTGAATTCCGTTCCGTTCCGTTCCGTTCCGTTCCATTCCGTTCCATTCCGTTCCATGCCGTTCTACTCGGGTTGACTCCATTCTATTCCATTCCATTCCATTCGATTCCATTCGATTCCATTCGATTCCATTCGATTCCATTCCATTCCATTCCATTCCATTCCATTCCATTCCATTGAATTCCATTCCATTCCATTCCATCGAATTCCATTCCATTCCATTGAATTCCATTCCATTCCATTCCATTCCATTCCATTCCATTCCATTCCATTCCATTCCATTCCATTCCATTCCATTCCATTCTACTCGGGTTGATTCCATTCTATTACATTCCATTCCATTCGATTCCATTCGATTCCATTCGATTCCATTCGATTCCATTCCATTCCATTCCATTCAATTGAATTCCATTCCATTCCATTCCATTCCATTCCTTTCCATTCCATTCCATTCCATTCCATTCCATTCCATTGAATTCCATTCCATTCCATTGAATTCCATTCCATTCCATTCCATTCCATTGAATGCCGTTCCGTTCCGTTCCATTCCATTCCATTCCATTCCATTGAATTCCGTTCCATTGCATTGAATTCCATTCCATTCCGTTCCATTCCATTGAATTCTGTTCCATTCCGTTCCGTTCCGTTCCGTTCCGTTCCGTTCTACTCGGATTGATTCCATTCTATTCCATTCCATTCCATTCGATTCCATTCGATTCCATTCGATTCCATTCGACTCCATTCCATTCCATTCAATTCCATTCCATTCCATTCCATTTAACTCCATTCCATTCCACTCCATTCCATTCCATTCCATTCCATTGAATTCCATTCCATTCCATTCCATTCCATTGAATTCTGTTCCATTCCATTCCATTCCATTCCATTCCATTCCATTCCATTCCATTACATTCCATTACGTTCCGTTCCATTCCGTTCCATTCCATTGAATTCCGATCCATTGCATTGAATTCCGTTCCATTCCATTCCATTCCTTTCCGTTCCGTTCCGTTGCGTTCCGTTCCGTTCTACTCGGGTTGATTCCGTTCCATTCCATTCCATTCCTTTCCGTTCCGTTCCGTTCCGTTCCATTCCGTTCTACTCGGATTGATTCCATTCTAATTCCATTCCAATCCATTCGATTCCATTCGATTCCATTCGATTCCATTCCATTCCATTCCATTCCATTCAATTCCATTGAACTCCATTCCATTCCATTCCATTCCATTCCATTCCATTCCATTCCATTGAATTCCATTCCATTCCATTCCATTCGATTGAATTCTGTTCCATTCAATTCCATTCCGTTCCATTCCGTTCTACTCGGGTTGATTCCATTCTATTCCATTCCGTTCCGTTCCGTTCCGTTCCGTTCCGTTCCATTCCACTCGGGTTGATTCCATTCTATTCCATTCCATTCCATTCCATTCCATTCCATTCCATTCCATTCGATTCCATTGGATTCCATTCGATTCCATTCGATTCCATTCCATTCCATTGAATTCCATTCCATTCCATTCCATTCCATTGAATTCCGTTCCATTCCATTCCATTGCATTCCATTCCATTCCATTCCATTTGAATTCCATTCCATTCCATTCCATTCCATTCCATTCCATTCCATTCTACTCGGGTTGATTCCATTCTATTCCATTCCATTCCATTCGATTCCATTCGATTCCATTCGATTCCATTCGATTCCATTCCATTCCATTCCATTCCATTCCATTCCATTGAATTCCATTCCATTCCGTTCCGTTCCGTTCCGTTCCGTTCCGTTTCGTTCCGTTCCGTTCTGTTCCGTTCCATTCCATTCCATTCCATTCCATTGAATTCCGTTCCATTCCATTGAATTCCATTCCATTCCGTTCCATTCCATTGAATTCTGTTCCGTTCCGTTCCGTTCCGTTCCATTCCGTTCCATTCCGTTCCTTTCCGTTCTACTCGGGTTGATTCCATTCTATTCCATTCCATTCCATTCGATTCCATTCGATTCCATTCGAATCCATTCGATTCCATTCGATTCCATTCGATTCAATTCCATTCCATTGAATTCCATTCCATTCCATTCCATTCCATTGAATTCCGTTCCATTCCATTCAATTCCATTCCATTCCATTCCTTTCCGTTCCGTTCCGTTCCGTTCCGTTCCGTTCTACTCGGGTTGATTCCATTCTATTCCATTCCATTCCATTCGATTCCATTCTATTCCATTTGATTCCATTCGATACAATTCGATTCCATTCCATTCTATTCCATTCCATTCCATTCCATTCCATTCCATTCCATTCCAGTGAATTCCATTCCGTTCCTTTCCGTTCCATTCCATTGAATTCCGATCCATTGCATTGAATTCCGTTCCATTCCATTCCATTCCTTTCCGTTCCGTTCCATTCCGTTCCGTACCGTTCTACTCGGATTGATTCCATTCTATTCCATTCCATTCCATTCGATTCCATTCGATTCCATTCGACTCCATTCCATTCCATTCCATTCCATTCCATTCCATTCCATTGAACTCCATTCCATTCCAATCCATTCCATTCCATTCCATTCCATTCCATTGAATTCCATTCCATTCCATTCCATTCCATTGAATTCTTTTCCATTCCATTCCATTCCATTCCATTCCGTTCTACTCAGGTTGATTCCATTCTATTCCATTCCGTTCCGTTCCGTTCCGTTCCGTTCCGTTCCATTCCACTCGGGTTGATTCCATTCTATTCCATTCCATTCCATTCGATTCCATTCGATTCCATTCGATTCCATTCCATTCCATTCCATTCCATTCCATTGAATTCCATTCCATTCCATTCCATTCCATTCCATTCCATTCCATTCCATTCCATTCCATTAAATTCTATTCCATTGAATTCCATTCCATTCCGTTCCATTCCAATCCATTCCATTCCATTCCATTCCATCGAATTCCGTTCCATTCCATTCCATTCCATTCCATTCCATTCCATTCCATTCTACTCGGGTTGATTCCATTCTATTACATTCCATTCCATTCGATTCCATTCGATTCCATTCGATTCCATTCGATTCCATTCCATTCCATTCAATTGAATTCCATTCCATTCCTTTCCATTCCATTCCATTCCATTCCATTCCATTCCATTGAATTCCATTCCATTCCATTGAATTCCATTCCATTGAATTCCATTCCATTCCATTGAATTCCATTCCATTCCATTCCATTCCATTGAATTCCGTTCCATTCCATTCCATTCCATTCCATTCCATTCCATGGAATTCCATTACATTGAATTCCATTCCATTCCGTTCCATTCCATTGAATTCCGTTCCGTTCCGTTCTGTTCCGTTCCGTTCCGTTCCATTCTGTTCCATTCCGTTCCATTCCGTTCTACTCGGGTTGATTCCATTCTATTCCATTCCATTCCACTCGATTCCATTCCATTCCATTCCATTCCATTCCATTCCATTCCGTTCTACTCGGGTTCATTCCATTCCATTCCTTTCCGTTCCGTTCCGTTCCGTTGCGTTCCATTCCGTTCCATTCCGTTCTACTCGGGTTGATTCCATTCTATTCCATTCCATTCCGTTCCATTACGTTCCGTTCCATTCGGTTCCATTCCATTGAATTCCGATCCATTGCATTGAATTCCGTTCCATTCCATTCCATTCCTTTCCGTTCCGTTCCGTTCCGTTCCGTTCCGTTCTACTCGGGTTGATTCCATTCTATTCCATTCCATTCCATTCCATTCGATTCCATTCTATTCCATTCGATTCCATTCGATTCAATTCGATTCCATTCCATTCCATTCCATTCCATTCCATTCCATTCCATTCCATTCCATTGAATTCCATTCCATTCCATTCCGTTCCATTCCATTCCGTTCCATTCCATTCCATTCCATTCCATTCCATTCCATTACGTTCCGTTCCATTCCGTTCCATTCCGTTCCATTCCATTGAATTCCGATCCATTGCATTGATTTCCGTTCCATTCCATTCCATTCCTTTCCGTTCCGTTCCGTTCCGTTCCATTCCGTTCTACTCGGATTGATTCCATTCTATTCCATTCCATTCCATTCGATTCCATTCGATTCCATTCGATTCCATTCGGTTCCATTCCATTCCATTCCATTCCATTCCATTCCATTCCATTGAACTCCATTCCATTCCATTCCATTCCATTCCATTCCATTCCATTCCATTGAATTCCATTCCATTCCATTCCATTCCATTGAATTCTGTTCCATTCAATTCCATTCCATTCCATTCCGTTCTACTCGGGTTGATTCCATTCTATTCCATTCCGTTCCGTTCCGTTCCGTTCCGTTCCGTTCCGTTCCGTTCCGTTCCATTCCACTCGGGTTGATTCCATTCTATTCCATTCCATTCCATTCCATTCCATTCGATTCCATTCGATTCCATTCGATTCCATTCGATTCCATTCGATTCCATTCCATTCCATTGAATTCCATTCCATTCCATTCCATTCCATTGAATTCCGTTCCATTCCATTCCATTGCATTCCATTCCATTCCATTCCATTTGAATTCCATTCCATTCCATTCCATTCCATTCCATTCCATTCCATTCCATTCCATTCCATTCCATTCCATTCTACTCGGGTTGATTCCATTCTATTCCATTCCATTCCATTCGATTCCATTCGATTCCATTCGATTCCATTCCATTCCATTCCATTCCATTCCATTCCATTCCATTGAATTCCATTCCATTCCATTGAATTCCATTCCATTCCATTCCATTCCATTGAATTCCTTTCCATTCCATTCCATTCCATTCCATTCCATTCCATTGAATTCCATTCCATTGAATTCCATTCCATTCCATTCCATTGAATTCCATTCCATTCCGTTCCGTTCCGTTCCGTTCCGTTTCGTTCCGTTCCGTTCCGTTCCGTTCCATTCCATTCCATTCCATTCCATTGAATTCCGTTCCATTCCATTGAATTCCATTCCATTCCGTTCCATTCCATTGAATTCTGTTCCGTTCCGTTCCGTTCCATTCCGTTCCATTCCGTTCCTTTCCGTTCTACTCGGGTTGACTCCATTCTATTCCATTCCATTCCATTCGATTCCATTCGATTCCATTCGAATCCATTCGATTCCATTCGATTCCATTCGATTCCATTCCATTCCATTGAATTCCATTCCATTCCATTCCATTCCATTGAATTCCGTTCCATTCCATTCAATTCCATTCCATTCCACTCCTTTCCGTTCCGTTCCGTTACGTTCTACTCGGGTTGATTCCATTCTATTCCATTCCATTCCATTCGATTCCATTCTATTCCATTTGATTCCATTCGATTCCATTCGATTCCATTCGATTCCATTCGATTCCATTCCATTGCATTCCATTCCATTGAATTCCATTCCATTCCATTCCATTCCGTTGAATTCCGTTCCATTCCATTCAATTCCATTCCATTCCATTCCATTCCATTCCATTTGAATTCCATTCCATTCCATTCCATTCCATTCCATTCCATTCCATTCCATTCCATTCCATTCCATTCTACTCGGGTTGATTCCATTCTATTCCATTCCATTCCATTCGATTCCATTCGATTCCATTCGATTCCATTCGATTCCATTCGATTCCATTCGATTCCATTCCATTCCATTCCATTCCATTCCATTCCATTCCATTGAATTCCATTGCATTCCATTCCATTCCATTCCATTGAATTCCATTCCATTCCATTCCATTCCATTGAATTCTGTTCCATTCAATTCCATTCCATTCCATTCCGTTCTACTCGGGTTGATTCCATTCTATTCCATTCCGTTCCGTTCCGTTCCGTTCCGTTCCATTCCGTTCCGTTCCATTCCACTCGGGTTGATTCCATTCTATTCCATTCCATTCCATTCCATTCCATTCGATTCCATTCGATTACATTCGATTCCATTCGATTCCATTCGATTGCATTCCATTCCATTGAATTCCATTCCATTCCATTCCATTCCATTGAATTCCGTTCCATTCCATTCAATTTCATTCCATTCCATTCCATTCCATTTGAATTCCATTCCATTCCATTCCATTCCATTCCATTCCATTCCATTCCATTTGAATTCCTTTCCATTCCATTCCATTCCATTCCATTGAATTCCGTTCCATTTCATTCCATTCCATTCCATTCCATTCCATTGAATTCCATTCCATTGTATTCCATTCCATTCCATTCCATTCCATTGAATTCCATTCCATTCCGTTCCGTTCCGTTCCGTTCCGTTCCGTTCCGTTCCGTTCCGTTCCATTCCATTCCATTCCATTCCATTGAATTCCGTTCTATTCCATTGAATTCCATTCCATTCTGTTGCATTCCATTGAATTCCGTTCCGTTCCGTTCCGTTCCATTCCATTCCATTCCGTTCCATTCTGTTCTACTCGGGTTGATTCCATTCTATTCCATTCCATTCCATTCGATTCCATTCCATTCCATTCCATTCCATTCCATTCCGTTCTACTCGGGTTCATTCCATTCCATTCCGTTCCGTTCCGTTCCGTTCCGTTCCATTCCTTTCTACTTGTGTTGATTCCATTCCATTCCATTCTATTCCGTTGAATTCCATTCCATTCCATTCCATTCCATTCCGTTACATGGAATTCCATTGAATTCCATTGAATTCCATTCCATGGAATTCCATTGCATTCCATTCCATTCCATTCCATTGAATTCCATTCCATTAAATTCCATTCCATTCCATTCCATTCCATTCCATTCCATTCCATTGAATTCCATTCCTTTCCATTCCATTCGATTCCATTCCATTCCATTGAATTCCATTCCATTCCATTCCATTCCATTGAATTCCATTGAATTCCATTCCATTCCATTCCATTGAATTCCATTCCATTCCATTCCATTCCATTGAATTCCATTGAATTCCATTCCATTGAATTCCATTCCATTCCATTGAATTCCATTCCATTCCATTCCATTCCATTGAATTCCATTCCATTCCATTCCATTCCATTGAATTCCGTTCCATTCCATTCCATTCCATTCCATTCCATTCCATGGAATTCCATTACATTGAATTCCATTCCATTCCGTTCCATTCCATTGAATTCCGTTCCGTTCCGTTCTGTTCCGTTCCGTTCCGTTCCATTCTGTTCCATTCCGTTCCATTCCGTTCTACTCGGGTTGATTCCATTCTATTCCATTCCATTCCACTCGATTCCATTCCATTCCATTCCATTCCATTCCATTCCATTCCGTTCTACTCGGGTTCATTCCATTCCATTCCTTTCCGTTCCGTTCCGTTCCGTTGCGTTCCATTCCGTTCCATTCCGTTCTACTCGGGTTGATTCCATTCTATTCCATTCCATTCCGTTCCATTACGTTCCGTTCCATTCGGTTCCATTCCATTGAATTCCGATCCATTGCATTGAATTCCGTTCCATTCCATTCCATTCCTTTCCGTTCCGTTCCGTTCCGTTCCGTTCCGTTCTACTCGGGTTGATTCCATTCTATTCCATTCCATTCCATTCCATTCGATTCCATTCTATTCCATTCGATTCCATTCGATTCAATTCGATTCCATTCCATTCCATTCCATTCCATTCCATTCCATTCCATTCCATTCCATTGAATTCCATTCCATTCCATTCCGTTCCATTCCATTCCGTTCCATTCCATTCCATTCCATTCCATTCCATTCCATTACGTTCCGTTCCATTCCGTTCCATTCCGTTCCATTCCATTGAATTCCGATCCATTGCATTGATTTCCGTTCCATTCCATTCCATTCCTTTCCGTTCCGTTCCGTTCCGTTCCATTCCGTTCTACTCGGATTGATTCCATTCTATTCCATTCCATTCCATTCGATTCCATTCGATTCCATTCGATTCCATTCGGTTCCATTCCATTCCATTCCATTCCATTCCATTCCATTCCATTGAACTCCATTCCATTCCATTCCATTCCATTCCATTCCATTCCATTCCATTGAATTCCATTCCATTCCATTCCATTCCATTGAATTCTGTTCCATTCAATTCCATTCCATTCCATTCCGTTCTACTCGGGTTGATTCCATTCTATTCCATTCCGTTCCGTTCCGTTCCGTTCCGTTCCGTTCCGTTCCGTTCCGTTCCATTCCACTCGGGTTGATTCCATTCTATTCCATTCCATTCCATTCCATTCCATTCGATTCCATTCGATTCCATTCGATTCCATTCGATTCCATTCGATTCCATTCCATTCCATTGAATTCCATTCCATTCCATTCCATTCCATTGAATTCCGTTCCATTCCATTCCATTGCATTCCATTCCATTCCATTCCATTTGAATTCCATTCCATTCCATTCCATTCCATTCCATTCCATTCCATTCCATTCCATTCCATTCCATTCCATTCTACTCGGGTTGATTCCATTCTATTCCATTCCATTCCATTCGATTCCATTCGATTCCATTCGATTCCATTCCATTCCATTCCATTCCATTCCATTCCATTCCATTGAATTCCATTCCATTCCATTGAATTCCATTCCATTCCATTCCATTCCATTGAATTCCTTTCCATTCCATTCCATTCCATTCCATTCCATTCCATTGAATTCCATTCCATTGAATTCCATTCCATTCCATTCCATTCCATTGAATTCCATTCCATTCCGTTCCGTTCCGTTCCGTTCCGTTTCGTTCCGTTCCGTTCCGTTCCGTTCCATTCCATTCCATTCCATTCCATTGAATTCCGTTCCATTCCATTGAATTCCATTCCATTCCGTTCCATTCCATTGAATTCTGTTCCGTTCCGTTCCGTTCCATTCCGTTCCATTCCGTTCCTTTCCGTTCTACTCGGGTTGACTCCATTCTATTCCATTCCATTCCATTCGATTCCATTCGATTCCATTCGAATCCATTCGATTCCATTCGATTCCATTCGATTCCATTCCATTCCATTGAATTCCATTCCATTCCATTCCATTCCATTGAATTCCGTTCCATTCCATTCAATTCCATTCCATTCCACTCCTTTCCGTTCCGTTCCGTTACGTTCTACTCGGGTTGATTCCATTCTATTCCATTCCATTCCATTCGATTCCATTCTATTCCATTTGATTCCATTCGATTCCATTCGATTCCATTCGATTCCATTCGATTCCATTCCATTGCATTCCATTCCATTGAATTCCATTCCATTCCATTCCATTCCGTTGAATTCCGTTCCATTCCATTCAATTCCATTCCATTCCATTCCATTCCATTCCATTTGAATTCCATTCCATTCCATTCCATTCCATTCCATTCCATTCCATTCCATTCCATTCCATTCCATTCTACTCGGGTTGATTCCATTCTATTCCATTCCATTCCATTCGATTCCATTCGATTCCATTCGATTCCATTCGATTCCATTCGATTCCATTCGATTCCATTCCATTCCATTCCATTCCATTCCATTCCATTCCATTCCATTGAATTCCATTGCATTCCATTCCATTCCATTCCATTGAATTCCATTCCATTCCATTCCATTCCATTGAATTCTGTTCCATTCAATTCCATTCCATTCCATTCCGTTCTACTCGGGTTGATTCCATTCTATTCCATTCCGTTCCGTTCCGTTCCGTTCCGTTCCATTCCGTTCCGTTCCATTCCACTCGGGTTGATTCCATTCTATTCCATTCCATTCCATTCGATTCCATTCGATTCCATTCGATTACATTCGATTCTATTCGATTCCATTCGATTGCATTCCATTCCATTGAATTCCATTCCATTCCATTCCATTCCATTGAATTCCGTTCCATTCCATTCAATTTCATTCCATTCCATTCCATTCCATTTGAATTCCATTCCATTCCATTCCATTCCATTCCATTCCATTCCATTCCATTTGAATTCCTTTCCATTCCATTCCATTCCATTCCATTGAATTCCGTTCCATTTCATTCCATTCCATTCCATTCCATTCCATTGAATTCCATTCCATTGTATTCCATTCCATTCCATTCCATTCCATTGAATTCCATTCCATTCCGTTCCGTTCCGTTCCGTTCCGTTCCGTTCCGTTCCGTTCCGTTCCATTCCATTCCATTCCATTCCATTGAATTCCGTTCTATTCCATTGAATTCCATTCCATTCTGTTGCATTCCATTGAATTCCGTTCCGTTCCGTTCCGTTCCATTCCATTCCATTCCGTTCCATTCTGTTCTACTCGGGTTGATTCCATTCTATTCCATTCCATTCCATTCGATTCCATTCCATTCCATTCCATTCCATTCCATTCCGTTCTACTCGGGTTCATTCCATTCCATTCCGTTCCGTTCCGTTCCGTTCCGTTCCATTCCTTTCTACTTGTGTTGATTCCATTCCATTCCATTCTATTCCGTTGAATTCCATTCCATTCCATTCCATTCCATTCCGTTACATGGAATTCCATTGAATTCCATTGAATTCCATTCCATGGAATTCCATTGCATTCCATTCCATTCCATTCCATTGAATTCCATTCCATTAAATTCCATTCCATTCCATTCCATTCCATTCCATTCCATTCCATTGAATTCCATTCCTTTCCATTCCATTCGATTCCATTCCATTCCATTGAATTCCATTCCATTCCATTCCATTCCATTGAATTCCATTGAATTCCATTCCATTGAATTCCATTACATTCCATTGAATTCCATTCCATTCCATTCCATTCCATTCCATTCCATTCCATTCCATTCCGTTCCATTCCATTCCATTCCTTTCCATTCCATTCCGTTTCATTCCATTCCATTGCTTTCCATTCCATTCCGTTCCGTTCCATTCCGTTCCATTCCGTACCATTCCATTGAATTCCGTTCCATTGCATTGAATTCCGTTCCATGCCATTCCATTCCTTTCCGTTCCGTTCCGTTCCGTTCCGTTCCGTTCCGTTCCATTCCGTTCTACTCGGGTTGATTCCATTCTATTCCATTCCATTCAGTTCGGTTCCATTCCATTCCATTCCATTCCATTCCATTGAATTCCATTCCTTTCCATTCCTTTCCATTCCATTCCGTTCCATTCCATTCCATTCCATTCCATTACGTTCCGTTCCATTCCGTTCCATTCCGTTCCATTCCACTGAATTCCGATCCATTGCATTGAATTCCGTTCCATTCCATTCCATTCCTTTCCGTTCCGTTCCGTTCCGTTCCGTTCTACTCGGATTGATTCCATTCTATTCCATTCCATTCCATTCGATTCCATTCGATTCCATTCGATTCCATTCCATTAAATTCCATTCCATTCCATTCCATTCCATTCCATTCCATTGAATTCCATGGAATTCCACTCCTTTCCATTCCATTCCATTCCATTCCATTCCATTCCATTCCATTGAATTCTGTTCCATTCAATTCCATTCCATTCCATTCCGTTCTACTCGGGTTGATTCCATTCTATTCCATTCCGTTCCGTTCCGTTCCGTTCCGTTCCATTCCACTCGGGTTGATTCCATTCTATTCCATTCCATTCCATTCCATTCCATTCGATTCCATTCGATTCCATTCGATTCCATTCGATTCCATTCGATTCCATTCGATTCCATTCCATTCCATTGAATTCCATTCCATTCCATTCCATTCCATTGAATTCCGTTCCATTCCATTCAATTCCCTTCCATTCAATTCCATTCCATTTGAATTCCATTCCATTCCTTTCCGTTCCATTCCATTCCATTCCATTCCATTCCATTCTACTCGGGTTGATTCCATTCTATTCCATTCCATTCCATTCGATTCCATTCGATTCCATTCGATTCCATTCGATTCCATTCCATTCCATTCCATTCCATTCCATTCCATTCCATTCCATTCCATTCCGTTGAATTCCATTCCATTCCATTGAATTCCATTCCATTCCGTTCCATTCCATTGAATTCCGTTCCTTTCCATTCCATTCCATTCCATTCCATTCCATTGAATTCCATTCCATTGAATTCCATTCCATTCCATTCCATTCCATTGAATTCCATTCCATTCCGTTCCGTTCCGTTCCGTTCCGTTCCGTTCCGTTCCGTTCCGTTCCATTCCATTCCATTCCATTCCATTGAATTCCGTTCCATTCCATTGAATTCCATTCCATTCCGTTCCATTCCATTGAATTCTGTTCCGTTCCGTTCCGTTCCGTTCCGTTCCATTCCGTTCCATTCCGTTCCTTTCCGTTCTACTCGGGTTGATTCCATTCTATTCCATTCCATTTCATTCGATTCCATTCGATTCCATTCCATTCCATTCCATTCCATTCCATTCCATTCCATTGAATTCCATTCCATTCCATTCCATCGAATTCCATTCCATTCCATTGAATTCCATTCCATTCCATTCCATTCCATTCCATTCCATTCCATTCCATTCCATTCCATTCCATTCTACTCGGGTTGATTCCATTCTATTACATTCCATTCCATTCGATTCCATTCGATTCCATTCGATTCCATTCGATTCCATTCCATTCCATTCCATTCAATTGAATTCCATTCCATTCCATTCCATTCCATTCCATTACATTACATACCATTCCATTCCATTCCATTCCATTCCATTCCATTCCATTGAATTCCACTCCATTCCATTGAATTCCATTCCATTCCATTCCATTCCATTGAATTCCGTTCCATTCCATTCCATTCCATTCCATTCCATTCCATTGAATTCCATTACATTCCGTTCCGTTCCGTTCCGTTCCGTTCCGTTTCGTTCCATTCCATTCCATTCCATTCCATTGAATTCCGTTCCATTCCATTGAATTCCATTCCATTCCGTTCCATTCCATTGAATTCCTTTCCGTTCCGTTCCGTTCCGTTCCGTTCCATTCCGTTCCATTCCGTTCCATTCCGTTCTACTCGGGTTGATTCCATTCTATTCCATTCCATTCCACTCGATTCCATTCCATTCCATTCCATTCCATTCCATTCCGTTCTACTCGGGTTCATTCCATTCCATTCCTTTCCGTTCCGTTCCGTTCCGTTCCGTTCCGTTCTACTCGGGTTGATTCCATTCTATTCCATTCCATTTCATTCGATTCCATTCGATTCCATTCGATTCCATTCCATTCCATTCCATTCCATTCCATTCCATTCCATTCCATGGAATTCCATTCCATTCCATTCCATTCCATTGAATTCCGTTCCATTCCATTCCATTCCATTCCATTCCATTCCATTGAATTCCATTCCATTGAATTCCATTCCATTCCATTCCATTCCACTGAATTCCATTCCATTCCGTTCTGTTCCGTTCCATTCCGTCCATTCCATTCCATTGAATTCCGTTCCATTCCATTGAATTCCATTCCATTCCGTTCCATTCCATTGAATTCCGTTCCGTTCCGTTCCGTTCCGTTCCATTCCGTTCCATTCCGTTCCATGCCGTTCTACTCGGGTTGACTCCATTCTATTCCATTCCATTCCATTCGATTCCATTCGATTCCATTCGATTCCATTCGATTCCATTCCATTCCATTCCATTCCATTCCATTCCATTCCATTGAATTCCATTCCATTCCATTCCATCGAATTCCATTCCATTCCATTGAATTCCATTCCATTCCATTCCATTCCATTCCATTCCATTCCATTCCATTCCATTCCATTCTACTCGGGTTGATTCCATTCTATTACATTCCATTCCATTCGATTCCATTCGATTCCATTCGATTCCATTCGATTCCATTCCATTCCACCCCATTCAATTGAATTCCATTCCATTCCATTCCATTCCATTCCATTCCATTCCATTCCATTCCATTGAATTCCATTCCATTGAATTCCATTCCATTCCATTCCATTCCACTGAATTCCATTCCATTCCGTTCTGTTCCGTTCCATTCCGTCCATTCCATTACATTCCATTCCATTGAATTCCGTTCCATTCCATTGAATTCCATTCCATTCCGTTCCATTCCATTGAATTCCGTTCCGTTCCGTTCCGTTCCGTTCCATTCCGTTCCATTCCGTTCCATGCCGTTCTACTCGGATTGATTCCATTCTATTCCATTCCATTCCATTCGATTCCATTCGATTCCATTCGATTCCATTCGACTCCATTCCATTCCATTCCATTCCATTCCATTCCATTGAATTCCATTCCATTCCATTCCATCGAATTCCATTCCATTCCATTGAATTCCATTCCATTCCATTCCATTCCATTCCATTCCATTCCATTCCATTCCATTCCATTCCATTCTACTCGGGTTGATTCCATTCTATTACATTCCATTCCATTCGATTCCATTCGATTCCATTCGATTCCATTCGATTCCATTCCATTCCATTCCATTCAATTGAATTCCATTCCATTCCATTCCATTCCATTCCTTTCCATTCCATTCCATTCCATTCCATTCCATTCCATTGAATTCCATTCCATTCCATTGAATTCCATTCCATTCCATTCCATTCCATTGAATTCCGTTCCGTTCCGTTCCATTCCATTCCATTCCATTCCATTGAATTCCGTTCCATTGCATTGAATTCCATTCCATTCCGTTCCATTCCATTGAATTCTGTTCCATTCCGTTCCGTTCCGTTCCGTTCCGTTCCGTTCCGTTCTACTCGGATTGATTCCATTCTATTCCATTCCATTCCATTCGATTCCATTCGATTCCATTCGATTCCATTCGACTCCATTCCATTCCATTCAATTCCATTCCATTCCATTCCATTGAACTCCATTCCATTCCACTCCATTCCATTCCATTCCATTCCATTGAATTCCATTCCATTCCATTCCATTCCATTGAATTCTGTTCCATTCCATTCCATTCCATTCCATTCCATTCCATTCCATTACATTCCATTACGTTCCGTTCCATTCCGTTCCATTCCATTGAATTCCGATCCATTGCATTGAATTCCGTTCCATTCCATTCCATTCCTTTCCGTTCCGTTCCGTTGCGTTCCGTTCCGTTCTACTCGGGTTGATTCCGTTCCATTCCATTCCATTCCTTTCCGTTCCGTTCCGTTCCGTTCCATTCCGTTCTACTCGGATTGATTCCATTCTAATTCCATTCCATTCCATTCGATTCCATTCGATTCCATTCGATTCCATTCCATTCCATTCCATTCCATTCAATTCCATTGAACTCCATTCCTTTCCATTCCATTCCATTCCATTCCATTCCATTCCATTCCATTGAATTCCATTCCATTCCATTCCATTCCATTGAATTCTGTTCCATTCAATTCCATTCCGTTCCATTCCGTTCTACTCGGGTTGATTCCATTCTATTCCATTCCGTTCCGTTCCGTTCCGTTCCGTTCCGTTCCATTCCACTCGGGTTGATTCCATTCTATTCCATTCCATTCCATTCCATTCCATTCCATTCGATTCCATTCGATTCCATTCGATTCCATTCGATTCCATTCGATTCCATTCCATTCCATTGAATTCCATTCCATTCCATTCCATTCCATTGAATTCCGTTCCATTCCATTCCATTGCATTCCATTCCATTCCATTCCATTTGAATTCCATTCCATTCCATTCCATTCCATTCCATTCCATTCCATTCCATTCTACTCGGGTTGATTCCATTCTATTCCATTCCATTCCATTCGATTCCATTCGATTCCATTCGATTCCATTCGATTCCATTCCATTCCATTCCATTCCATTCCATTCCATTGAATTCCATTCCATTCCGTTCCGTTCCGTTCCGTTCCGTTCCGTTTCGTTCCGTTCCGTTCTGTTCCGTTCCATTCCATTCCATTCCATTCCATTGAATTCCGTTCCATTCCATTGAATTCCATTCCATTCCGTTCCATTCCATTGAATTCTGTTCAGTTCCGTTCCGTTCCGTTCCATTCCGTTCCATTCCGTTCCTTTCCGTTCTACTCGGGTTGATTCCATTCTATTCCATTCCATTCCATTCGATTCCATTCGATTCCATTCGAATCCATTCGATTCCATTCGATTCCATTCGATTCAATTCCATTCCATTGAATTCCATTCCATTCCATTCCATTCCATTGAATTCCGTTCCATTCCATTCAATTCCATTCCATTCCATTCCTTTCCGTTCCGTTCCGTTCCGTTCCGTTCCGTTCTACTCGGGTTGATTCCATTCTATTCCATTCCATTCCATTCGATTCCATTCTATTCCATTTGATTCCATTCGATACAATTCGATTCCATTCCATTCTATTCCATTCCATTCCATTCCATTCCATTCCATTCCATTCCAGTGAATTCCATTCCGTTCCTTTCCGTTCCATTCCATTGAATTCCGATCCATTGCATTGAATTCCGTTCCATTCCATTCCATTCCTTTCCGTTCCGTTCCATTCCGTTCCGTTCCGTTCTACTCGGATTGATTCCATTCTATTCCATTCCATTCCATTCGATTCCATTCGATTCCATTCGACTCCATTCCATTCCATTCCATTCCATTCCATTCCATTCCATTGAACTCCATTCCATTCCAATCCATTCCATTCCATTCCATTCCATTCCATTGAATTCCATTCCATTCCATTCCATTCCATTGAATTCTTTTCCATTCCATTCCATTCCATTCCATTCCGTTCTACTCAGGTTGATTCCATTCTATTCCATTCCGTTCCGTTCCGTTCCGTTCCGTTCCGTTCCATTCCACTCGGGTTGACTCCATTCTATTCCATTCCATTCCATTCGATTCCATTCGATTCCATTCGATTCCATTCCATTCCATTCCATTCCATTCCATTCCATTCCATTCCATTCCATTCTACTCGGGTTGATTCCATTCTATTACATTCCATTCCATTCGATTCCATTCGATTCCATTCGATTCCATTCGATTCCATTCCATTCCACCCCATTCAATTGAATTCCATTCCATTCCATTCCATTCCATTCCATTCCATTCCATTCCATTCCATTGAATTCCATTCCATTGAATTCCATTCCATTCCATTCCATTCCACTGAATTCCATTCCATTCCGTTCTGTTCCGTTCCATTCCGTCCATTCCATTCCATTCCATTCCATTGAATTCCGTTCCATTCCATTGAATTCCATTCCATTCCGTTCCATTCCATTGAATTCCGTTCCGTTCCGTTCCGTTCCGTTCCATTCCGTTCCATTCCGTTCCATGCCGTTCTACTCGGATTGATTCCATTCTATTCCATTCCATTCCATTCGATTCCATTCGATTCCATTCGATTCCATTCGACTCCATTCCATTCCATTCCATTCCATTCCATTCCATTGAATTCCATTCCATTCCATTCCATCGAATTCCATTCCATTCCATTGAATTCCATTCCATTCCATTCCATTCCATTCCATTCCATTCCATTCCATTCCATTCCATTCCATTCCATTCTACTCGGGTTGATTCCATTCTATTACATTCCATTCCATTCGATTCCATTCGATTCCATTCGATTCCATTCGATTCCATTCCATTCCATTCCATTCAATTGAATTCCATTCCATTCCATTCCATTCCATTCCTTTCCATTCCATTCCATTCCATTCCATTCCATTCCATTGAATTCCATTCCATTCCATTGAATTCCATTCCATTCCATTCCATTCCATTGAATTCCGTTCCGTTCCGTTCCATTCCATTCCATTCCATTCCATTGAATTCCGTTCCATTGCATTGAATTCCATTCCATTCCGTTCCATTCCATTGAATTCTGTTCCATTCCGTTCCGTTCCGTTCCGTTCCGTTCCGTTCTACTCGGATTGATTCCATTCTATTCCATTCCATTCCATTCGATTCCATTCGATTCCATTCGATTCCATTCGACTCCATTCCATTCCATTCAATTCCATTCCATTCCATTCCATTGAACTCCATTCCATTCCACTCCATTCCATTCCATTCCATTCCATTGAATTCCATTCCATTCCATTCCATTCCATTGAATTCTGTTCCATTCCATTCCATTCCATTCCATTCCATTCCATTCCATTACATTCCATTACGTTCCGTTCCATTCCGTTCCATTCCATTGAATTCCGATCCATTGCATTGAATTCCGTTCCATTCCATTCCATTCCTTTCCGTTCCGTTCCGTTGCGTTCCGTTCCGTTCTACTCGGGTTGATTCCGTTCCATTCCATTCCATTCCTTTCCGTTCCGTTCCGTTCCGTTCCATTCCGTTCTACTCGGATTGATTCCATTCTAATTCCATTCCATTCCATTCGATTCCATTCGATTCCATTCGATTCCATTCCATTCCATTCCATTCCATTCAATTCCATTGAACTCCATTCCTTTCCATTCCATTCCATTCCATTCCATTCCATTCCATTCCATTGAATTCCATTCCATTCCATTCCATTCCATTGAATTCTGTTCCATTCAATTCCATTCCGTTCCATTCCGTTCTACTCGGGTTGATTCCATTCTATTCCATTCCGTTCCGTTCCGTTCCGTTCCGTTCCGTTCCATTCCACTCGGGTTGATTCCATTCTATTCCATTCCATTCCATTCCATTCCATTCCATTCGATTCCATTCGATTCCATTCGATTCCATTCGATTCCATTCGATTCCATTCCATTCCATTGAATTCCATTCCATTCCATTCCATTCCATTGAATTCCGTTCCATTCCATTCCATTGCATTCCATTCCATTCCATTCCATTTGAATTCCATTCCATTCCATTCCATTCCGTTCCATTCCATTCCATTCCATTCCATTCTACTCGGGTTGATTCCATTCTATTCCATTCCATTCCATTCGATTCCATTCGATTCCATTCGATTCCATTCGATTCCATTCCATTCCATTCCATTCCATTCCATTCCATTGAATTCCATTCCATTCCGTTCCGTTCCGTTCCGTTCCGTTCCGTTTCGTTCCGTTCCGTTCTGTTCCGTTCCATTCCATTCCATTCCATTCCATTGAATTCCGTTCCATTCCATTGAATTCCATTCCATTCCGTTCCATTCCATTGAATTCTGTTCAGTTCCGTTCCGTTCCGTTCCATTCCGTTCCATTCCGTTCCTTTCCGTTCTACTCGGGTTGATTCCATTCTATTCCATTCCATTCCATTCGATTCCATTCGATTCCATTCGAATCCATTCGATTCCATTCGATTCCATTCGATTCAATTCCATTCCATTGAATTCCATTCCATTCCATTCCATTCCATTGAATTCCGTTCCATTCCATTCAATTCCATTCCATTCCATTCCTTTCCGTTCCGTTCCGTTCCGTTCCGTTCCGTTCTACTCGGGTTGATTCCATTCTATTCCATTCCATTCCATTCGATTCCATTCTATTCCATTTGATTCCATTCGATACAATTCGATTCCATTCCATTCTATTCCATTCCATTCCATTCCATTCCATTCCATTCCATTCCAGTGAATTCCATTCCGTTCCTTTCCGTTCCATTCCATTGAATTCCGATCCATTGCATTGAATTCCGTTCCATTCCATTCCATTCCTTTCCGTTCCGTTCCATTCCGTTCCGTTCCGTTCTACTCGGATTGATTCCATTCTATTCCATTCCATTCCATTCGATTCCATTCGATTCCATTCGACTCCATTCCATTCCATTCCATTCCATTCCATTCCATTCCATTGAACTCCATTCCATTCCAATCCATTCCATTCCATTCCATTCCATTCCATTGAATTCCATTCCATTCCATTCCATTCCATTGAATTCTTTTCCATTCCATTCCATTCCATTCCATTCCGTTCTACTCAGGTTGATTCCATTCTATTCCATTCCGTTCCGTTCCGTTCCGTTCCGTTCCGTTCCATTCCACTCGGGTTGACTCCATTCTATTCCATTCCATTCCATTCGATTCCATTCGATTCCATTCGATTCCATTCCATTCCATTCCATTCCATTCCATTGAATTCCATTCCATTCCATTCCATTCCATTCCATTCCATTCCATTCCATTCCATTAAATTCTATTCCATTGAATTCCATTCCATTCCGTTCCATTCCAATCCATTCCATTCCATTCCATTCCATCGAATTCCGTTCCATTCCATTCCATTCCATTCCATTCCATTCCATTCCATTCTACTCGGGTTGATTCCATTCTATTACATTCCATTCCATTCGATTCCATTCGATTCCATTCGATTCCATTCGATTCCATTCCATTCCATTCAATTGAATTCCATTCCATTCCTTTCCATTCCATTCCATTCCATTCCATTCCATTCCATTGAATTCCATTCCATTCCATTGAATTCCATTCCATTGAATTCCATTCCATTCCATTGAATTCCATTCCATTCCATTCCATTCCATTGAATTCCGTTCCATTCCATTCAATTCCATTCCATTCCACTCCTTTCCGTTCCGTTCCGTTACGTTCTACTCGGGTTGATTCCATTCTATTCCATTCCATTCCATTCGATTCCATTCTATTCCATTTGATTCCATTCGAATACATTCGATTCCATTCGATTCCATTCGATTCCATTCCATTCCATTGAATTCCATTCCATTCCATTCCATTCCATTGAATTCCGTTCCATTCCATTCAATTCCATTCCATTCCACTCCTTTCCGTTCCGTTCCGTTACGTTCTACTCGGGTTGATTCCATTCTATTCCATTCCATTCCATTCGATTCCATTCTATTCCATTTGATTCCATTCGATTCCATTCGATTCCATTCGATTCCATTCGATTCCATTCCATTGCATTCCATTCCATTGAATTCCATTCGATTCCATTCCATTCCGTTCAATTCCGTTCCATTCCATTCAATTCCATTCCATTCCATTCCATTCCATTCCATTTGAATTCCATTCCATTCCATTCCATTCCATTCCATTCCATTCCATTCCATTCCATTCCATTCCATTCCATTCCATTCTACTCGGGTTGATTCCATTCTATTCCATTCCATTCCATTCGATTCCATTCGATTCCATTCGATTCCATTCGATTCCATTCGATTCCATTCGATTCCATTCCATTCCATTCCATTCCATTCCATTCCATTCCATTGAATTCCATTGCATTCCATTCCATTCCATTCCATTGAATTCCATTCCATTCCATTCCATTCCATTGAATTCTGTTCCATTCAATTCCATTCCATTCCATTCCGTTCTACTCGGGTTGATTCCATTCTATTCCATTCCGTTCCGTTCCGTTCCGTTCCGTTCCATTCCGTTCCGTTCCATTCCACTCGGGTTGATTCCATTCTATTCCATTCCATTCCATTCGATTCCATTCGATTCCATTCGATTGCATTCCATTCCATTGAATTCCATTCCATTCCATTCCATTCCATTGAATTCCGTTCCATTCCATTCAATTTCATTCCATTCCATTCCATTCCATTTGAATTCCATTCCATTCCATTCCATTCCATTCCATTCCATTCCATTCCATTTGAATTCCTTTCCATTCCATTCCATTCCATTCCATTGAATTCCGTTCCATTTCATTCCATTCCATTCCATTCCATTCCATTGAATTCCATTCCATTGTATTCCATTCCATTCCATTCCATTCCATTGAATTCCATTCCATTCCGTTCCGTTCCGTTCCGTTCCGTTCCGTTCCGTTCCGTTCCGTTCCATTCCATTCCATTCCATTCCATTGAATTCCGTTCCATTCCATTGAATTCCATTCCATTCTGTTGCATTCCATTGAATTCCGTTCCGTTCCGTTCCGTTCCATTCCATTCAATTCCGTTCCATTCTGTTCTACTCGGGTTGATTCCATTCTATTCCATTCCATTCCATTCGATTCCATTCCATTCCATTCCATTCCATTCCATTCCGTTCTACTCGGGTTCATTCCATTCCATTCCGTTCCGTTCCGTTCCGTTCCGTTCCATTCCTTTCTACTTGTGTTGATTCCATTCCATTCCATTCTATTCCGTTGAATTCCATTCCATTCCATTCCATTCCATTCCGTTACATGGAATTCCATTGAATTCCATTGAATTCCATTCCATGGAATTCCATTGCATTCCATTCCATTCCATTCCATTGAATTCCATTCCATTAAATTCCATTCCATTCCATTCCATTCCATTCCATTCCATTCCATTGAATTCCATTCCTTTCCATTCCATTCGATTCCATTCCATTCCATTGAATTCCATTCCATTCCATTCCATTCCATTGAATTCCATTGAATTCCATTCCATGGAATTCCATTACATTCCATTGAATTCCATTCCATTCCATTCCATTCCATTCCATTCCATTCCATTCCATTCCATTCCATTCCGTTCCATTCCATTCCATTCCTTTCCATTCCATTCCGTTCCATTCCATTCCATTCCTTTCCATTCCATTCCGTTCCGTTCCATTCCGTTCCATTCCGTACCATTCCATTGAATTCCGTTCCATTGCATTGAATTCCGTTCCATTCCATTCCATTCCTTTCCGTTCCGTTCCGTTCCGTTCCGTTCCGTTCCATTCCGTTCTACTCGGGTTGATTCCATTCTATTCCATTCCATTCCATTCCATTCCATTCCATTGAATTCCATTCCTTTCCATTCCTTTCCATTCCTTTCCGTTCCATTCCATTCCATTCCATTCCATTACGTTCCGTTCCATTCCGTTCCATTCCGTTCCATTCCACTGAATTCCGATCCATTGCATTGAATTCCGTTCCATTCCATTCCATTCCTTTCCGTTCCGTTCCGTTCCGTTCCGTTCTACTCGGATTGATTCCATTCTATTCCATTCCATTCCATTCGATTCCATTCGATTCCATTCGATTCCATTCCATTAAATTCCATTCCATTCCATTCCATACCATTCCATTCCATTGAATTCCATGGAATTCCACTCCTTTCCATTCCATTCCATTCCATTCCATTCCATTCCATTCCATTGAATTCTGTTCCATTCAATTCCATTCCATTCCATTCCGTTCTACTCGGGTTGATTCCATTCTATTCCATTCCGTTCCGTTCCGTTCCGTTCCGTTCCATTCCACTCGGGTTGATTCCATTCTATTCCATTCCATTCCATTCCATTCCATTCGATTCCATTCGATTCCATTCGATTCCATTCGATTCCATTCGATTCCATTCGATTCCATTCCATTCCATTGAATTCCATTCCATTCCATTCCATTCCATTGAATTCCGTTCCATTCCATTCAATTCCATTCCATTCAATTCCATTCCATTTGAATTCCATTCCATTCCTTTCCGTTCCATTCCATTCCATTCCATTCCATTCCATTCTACTCGGGTTGATTCCATTCTATTCCATTCCATTCCATTCGATTCCATTCGATTCCATTCGATTCCATTCGATTCCATTCCATTCCATTCCATTCCATTCCATTCCGTTGAATTCCATTCCATTCCATTGAATTCCATTCCATTCCGTTCCATTCCATTGAATTCCGTTCCTTTCAATTCCATTCCATTCCATTCCATTCCATTGAATTCCATTCCATTGAATTCCATTCCATTCCATTCCATTCCATTGAATTCCATTCCATTCCGTTCCGTTCCGTTCCGTTCCGTTCCGTTCCGTTCCGTTCCATTCCATTCCATTCCATTCCATTGAATTCCGTTCCATTCCATTGAATTCCATTCCATTCCGTTCCATTCCATTGAATTCTGTTCCGTTCCGTTCCGTTCCGTTCCGTTCCATTCCGTTCCATTCCGTTCCTTTCCGTTCTACTCGGGTTGATTCCATTCTATTCCATTCCATTTCATTCGATTCCATTCGATTCCATTCCATTCCATTCCATTCCATTCCATTCCATTCCATTGAATTCCATTCCATTCCATTCCATCGAATTCCATTCCATTCCATTGAATTCCATTCCATTCCATTCCATTCCATTCCATTCCATTCCATTCCATTCCATTCCATTCCATTCCATTCTACTCGGGTTGATTCCATTCTATTACATTCCATTCCATTCGATTCCATTCGATTCCATTCGATTCAATTCGATTCCATTCCATTCCATTCCATTCAATTGAATTCCATTCCATTCCATTCCATTCCATTCCATTACATTACATTCCATTCCATTCCATTCAATTCCATTCCATTCCATTCCATTGAATTCCACTCCATTCCATTGAATTCCATTCCATTCCATTCCATTCCATTGAATTCCGTTCCATTCCATTCCATTCCATTCCATTCCATTCCATTGAATTCCATTACATTCCGTTCCGTTCCGTTCCGTTCCATTCCGTTCCGTTCCATTCCATTCCATTCCATTCCATTGAATTCCGTTCCATTCCATTGAATTCCATTCCATTCCGTTCCATTCCATTGAATTCCTTTCCGTTCCGTTCCGTTCCGTTCCGTTCCATTCCGTTCCATTCCGTTCCATTCCGTTCTACTCGGGTTGATTCCATTCTATTCCATTCCATTCCACTCGATTCCATTCCATTCCATTCCATTCCATTCCATTCCGTTCTACTCGGGTTCATTCCATTCCATTCCTTTCCGTTCCGTTCCTTTCCGTTCCGTCCATTCCATTCCATTGAATTCCGTTCCATTCCATTGAATTCCATTCCATTCCGTTCCATTCCATTGAATTCCGTTCCGTTCCGTTCCGTTCCGTTCCATTCCGTTCCATTCCGTTCCATGCCGTTCTACTCGGGTTGACTCCATTCTATTCCATTCCATTCCATTCGATTCCATTCGATTCCATTCGATTCCATTCGATTCCATTCCATTCCATTCCATCGAATTACATTCCATTCCATTGAATTCCATTCCATTCCATTCCATTCCATTCCATTCCATTCCATTCCATTCCATTCCATTCTACTCGGGTTGATTCCATTCTATTACATTCTATTCCATTCGATTCCATTCGATTCCATTCGATTCCATTCGATTCCATTCCATTCCATTCCATTCAATTGAATTCCATTCCATTCCATTCCATTCCATTCCTTTCCATTCCATTCCATTCCATTCCATTCCATTCCATTGAATTCCATTCCATTCCATTGAATTCCATTCCATTCCATTCCATTCCATTGAATTCCGTTCCGTTCCGTTCCATTCCATTCCATTCCATTCCATTGAATTCCGTTCCATTGCATTGAATTCCATTCCATTCCGTTCCATTCCATTGAATTCTGTTCCATTCCGTTCCGTTCCGTTCCGTTCCGTTCCGTTCTACTCGGATTGATTCCATTCTATTCCATTCCATTCCATTCGATTCCATTCGATTCCATTCGATTCCATTCGACTCCATTCCATTCCATTCCATTCCATTCCATTCCATTGAACTCCATTCCATTCCATTCCATTCCATTCCATTCCATTCCATTGAATTCCATTCCATTCCATTCCATTCCATTGAATTCTGTTCCATTCCATTCCATTCCATTCCATTCCATTCCATTCCATTACATTCCATTACGTTCCGTTCCATTCCGTTCCATTCCATTGAATTCCGATCCATTGCATTGAATTCCGTTCCATTCCATTCCATTCCTTTCCGTTCCGTTCCGTTGCGTTCCGTTCCGTTCTACTCGGGTTGATTCCGTTCTATTCCATTCCATTCCATTCGATCCATTCTATTCCATTCGATTCCATTCGATTCAATTCGATTCCATTCCATTCCATTCCATTCCATTCCATTCCATTGAATTCCATTCCATTCCATTCCGTTCCATTCCATTCCGTTCCATTCCATTCCATTCCATTCCATTCCATTCCATTCCATTACTTTCCGTTCCATTCCGTTCCATTCCGTTCCATTCCATTGAATTCCGATCCATTGCATTGAATTCCGTTCCATTCCATTCCATTCCTTTCCGTTCCGTTCCGTTCCGTTCCATTCCGTTCTACTCGGATTGATTCCCTTCTAATTCCATTCCATTCCATTCGATTCCATTCGATTCCATTCGATTCCATTCCATTCCATTCCATTCCATTCAATTCCATTGAACTCCATTCCATTCCATTCCATTCCATTCCATTCCATTCCATTCCATTCCATTGAATTCCATTCCATTCCATTCCATTCCATTGAATTCTGTTCCATTCAATTCCATTCCGTTCCATTCCGTTCTACTCGGGTTGATTCCATTCTATTCCATTCCGTTCCGTTCCGTTCCGTTCCGTTCCGTTCCATTCCACTCGGGTTGATTCCATTCTATTCCATTCCATTCCATTCCATTCCATTCGATTCCATTCGATTCCATTCGATTCCATTCGATTCCATTCGATTCCATTCCATTCCATTCCATTCCATTGAATTCCGTTCCATTCCATTCCATTGCATTCCATTCCATTCCATTCCATTTGAATTCCATTCCATTCCATTCCATTCCATTCCATTCCATTCCATTCCATTCCATTCTACTCGGGTTGATACCATTCTATTCCATTCCATTCCATTCGATTCCATTCGATTCCATTCGATTCCATTCGATTCCATTCCATTCCATTCCATTCCATTCCATTCCATTGAATTCCATTCCATTCCATTCCATTCCATTGCATTCCGTTCCATTCCATTCCATTCCATTCCATTCCATTCCATTGAATTCCATTCCATTGAATTCCATTCCATTCCATTCCATTCCATTGAATTCCATTCCATTCCGTTCCGTTCCGTTCCATTCCGTTCCGTTTCGTTCCGTTCCGTTCTGTTCCGTTCCGTTCCATTCCATTCCATTCCATTGAATTCCGTTCCATTCCATTGAATTCCATTCCATTCCGTTCCATTCCATTGAATTCTGTTCCGTTCCGTTCCGTTCCGTTCCATTCCGTTCCATTCCGTTCCTTTCCGTTCTACTCGGGTTGATTCCATTCTATTCCATTCCATTCCATTCGATTCCATTCGATTCCATTCGAATCCATTCGATTCCATTCGATTCCATTCGATTCCATTCCATTCCATTGAATTCCATTCCATTCCATTCCATTCCATTGAATTCCGTTCCATTCCATTCAATTCCATTCCATTCCATTCCTTTCCGTTCCGTTCCGTTCCGTTCCGTTCCGTTCTACTCGGGTTGATTCCATTCTATTCCATTCCATTCCATTCGATTCCATTCTATTCCATTTGATTCCATTCGATACAATTCGATTCCATTCCATTCTATTCCATTCCATTCCATTCCATTCCATTCCATTCCAGTGAATTCCATTCCGTTCCTTTCCGTTCCATTCCATTGAATTCCGATCCATTGCATTGAATTCCGTTCCATTCCATTCCATTCCTTTCCGTTCCGTTCCATTCCGTTCCGTTCCGTTCTACTCGGATTGATTCCATTCTATTCCATTCCATTCCATTCGATTCCATTCGATTCCATTCGACTCCATTCCATTCCATTCCATTCCATTCCATTCCATTCCATTGAACTCCATTCCATTCCATTCCATTCCATTCCATTCCATTCCATTGAATTCTGTTCCATTCCATTCCATTCCATTCCATTCCGTTCTACTCAGGTTGATTCCATTCTATTCCATTCCGTTCCGTTCTGTTCCGTTCCGTTCCGTTCCATTCCACTCGGGTTGATTCCATTCTATTCCATTCCATTCCATTCGATTCCATTCAATTCCATTCGATTCCATTCGATTCCATTCGATTCCATTCCATTGCATTCCATTCCATTGAATTCCATTCCATTCCGTTGAATTCCGTTCCATTCCATTCAATTCCATTCCATTCCATTCCATTTGAATTCCATTCCATTCCATTCCATTCCATTCCATTCCATTCCATTCCATTCCATTCCATTCTACTCGGGTTGATTCCATTCTATTCCATTCCATTCCATTCGATTCCATTCGATTCCATTCGATTCCCTTCGATTGCATTCCATTCCATTCCATTCCATTCCATTCCATTCCATTCCATTGAATTCCATTCCATTCCATGGAATTCCATTCCATTCCATTCCATTCCATTGAATTCCGTTCCATTCCATTCCATTCCACTCCATTCCATTCCATTGAATTCCATTACATTGAATTCCTTTCCATTCCATTCCATTCCATTGAATTCCATTCCATTCCGTTCCGTTCCGTTCCGTTCCGTTCCGTTCCGTTCCATTCCATTCCATTCCATTCCATTGAATTCCATTCCATTCCATTGAATTCCATTCCATTCCATTCCATTCCATTCCCTTCCATTCCATTCCGTTCCATTCCATTCCATTCCATTCCATTCCATTCCGTTCCGTTCCATTCCGTTCCATTCCGTTCCATTCCATTGAATTCAGTTCCATTGCATTGAATTCCGTTCCATTCCAGTCCATTCCGTTCCGTTCCGTTCCGTTCCGTTCCGTTCTACTCGGGTTGATTCCATTCTATTCCATTCCATTCCATTCTATTCCATTGTATTCCATTCGATTCCATTCGATTCAATTCGATTCCATTCCATTCCATTCCATTCCATTCCATTCCATTGAATTCCATTCCATTCCATTCCGTTCCGTTCCATTCCGTTCCATTCCATTCCATTCCATTCCGTTGAATTCCATTCCATTCCATTGAATTCCATTCCATTCCGTTCCATTCCATTGAATTCCGTTCCTTTCCATTCCATTCCATTCCATTCCATTCCATTGAATTCCATTCCATTGAATTCCATTCCATTCCATTCCATTCCATTGAATTCCATTCCATTCCGTTCCGTTCCGTTCCGTTCCGTTCCGTTCCGTTCCGTTCCGTTCCATTCCATTCCATTCCATTCCATTGAATTCCGTTCCATTCCATTGAATTCCATTCCATTCCGTTCCATTCCATTGAATTCTGTTCCGTTCCGTTCCGTTCCGTTCCGTTCCATTCCGTTCCATTCCGTTCCTTTCCGTTCTACTCGGGTTGATTCCATTCTATTCCATTCCATTTCATTCGATTCCATTCGATTCCATTCCATTCCATTCCATTCCATTCCATTCCATTCCATTGAATTCCATTCCATTCCATTCCATCGAATTCCATTCCATTCCATTGAATTCCATTCCATTCCATTCCATTCCATTCCATTCCATTCCATTCCATTCCATTCCATTCCATTCCATTCTACTCGGGTTGATTCCATTCTATTACATTCCATTCCATTCGATTCCATTCGATTCCATTCGATTCAATTCGATTCCATTCCATTCCATTCCATTCAATTGAATTCCATTCCATTCCATTCCATTCCATTCCATTACATTACATTCCATTCCATTCCATTCCATTCCATTCCATTCCATTCCATTGAATTCCACTCCATTCCATTGAATTCCATTCCATTCCATTCCATTCCATTGAATTCCGTTCCATTCCATTCCATTCCATTCCATTCCATTCCATTGAATTCCATTACATTCCGTTCCGTTCCGTTCCGTTCCATTCCGTTCCGTTCCATTCCATTCCATTCCATTCCATTGAATTCCGTTCCATTCCATTGAATTCCATTCCATTCCGTTCCATTCCATTGAATTCCTTTCCGTTCCGTTCCGTTCCGTTCCGTTCCATTCCGTTCCATTCCGTTCCATTCCGTTCTACTCGGGTTGATTCCATTCTATTCCATTCCATTCCACTCGATTCCATTCCATTCCATTCCATTCCATTCCATTCCGTTCTACTCGGGTTCATTCCATTCCATTCCTTTCCGTTCCGTTCCTTTCCGTTCCGTCCATTCCATTCCATTGAATTCCGTTCCATTCCATTGAATTCCATTCCATTCCGTTCCATTCCATTGAATTCCGTTCCGTTCCGTTCCGTTCCGTTCCATTCCGTTCCATTCCGTTCCATGCCGTTCTACTCGGGTTGACTCCATTCTATTCCATTCCATTCCATTCGATTCCATTCGATTCCATTCGATTCCATTCGATTCCATTCCATTCCATTCCATCGAATTACATTCCATTCCATTGAATTCCATTCCATTCCATTCCATTCCATTCCATTCCATTCCATTCCATTCCATTCCATTCCATTCTACTCGGGTTGATTCCATTCTATTACATTCTATTCCATTCGATTCCATTCGATTCCATTCGATTCCATTCGATTCCATTCCATTCCATTCCATTCAATTGAATTCCATTCCATTCCATTCCTTTCCATTCCATTCCATTCCATTCCATTCCATTCCATTGAATTCCATTCCATTCCATTGAATTCCATTCCATTCCATTCCATTCCATTGAATTCCGTTCCGTTCCGTTCCATTCCATTCCATTCCATTCCATTGAATTCCGTTCCATTGCATTGAATTCCATTCCATTCCGTTCCATTCCATTGAATTCTGTTCCATTCCGTTCCGTTCCGTTCCGTTCCGTTCCGTTCTACTCGGATTGATTCCATTCTATTCCATTCCATTCCATTCGATTCCATTCGATTCCATTCGATTCCATTCGACTCCATTCCATTCCATTCCATTCCATTCCATTCCATTGAACTCCATTCCATTCCATTCCATTCCATTCCATTCCATTCCATTGAATTCCATTCCATTCCATTCCATTCCATTGAATTCTGTTCCATTCCATTCCATTCCATTCCATTCCATTCCATTCCATTACATTCCATTACGTTCCGTTCCATTCCGTTCCATTCCATTGAATTCCGATCCATTGCATTGAATTCCGTTCCATTCCATTCCATTCCTTTCCGTTCCGTTCCGTTGCGTTCCGTTCCGTTCTACTCGGGTTGATTCCGTTCTATTCCATTCCATTCCATTCGATCCATTCTATTCCATTCGATTCCATTCGATTCAATTCGATTCCATTCCATTCCATTCCATTCCATTCCATTCCATTGAATTCCATTCCATTCCATTCCGTTCCATTCCATTCCGTTCCATTCCATTCCATTCCATTCCATTCCATTCCATTCCATTACTTTCCGTTCCATTCCGTTCCATTCCGTTCCATTCCATTGAATTCCGATCCATTGCATTGAATTCCGTTCCATTCCATTCCATTCCTTTCCGTTCCGTTCCGTTCCGTTCCATTCCGTTCTACTCGGATTGATTCCCTTCTAATTCCATTCCATTCCATTCGATTCCATTCGATTCCATTCGATTCCATTCCATTCCATTCCATTCCATTCAATTCCATTGAACTCCATTCCATTCCATTCCATTCCATTCCATTCCATTCCATTCCATTGAATTCCATTCCATTCCATTCCATTCCATTGAATTCTGTTCCATTCAATTCCATTCCGTTCCATTCCGTTCTACTCGGGTTGATTCCATTCTATTCCATTCCGTTCCGTTCCGTTCCGTTCCGTTCCGTTCCATTCCACTCGGGTTGATTCCATTCTATTCCATTCCATTCCATTCCATTCCATTCGATTCCATTCGATTCCATTCGATTCCATTCGATTCCATTCGATTCCATTCCATTCCATTCCATTCCATTGAATTCCGTTCCATTCCATTCCATTGCATTCCATTCCATTCCATTCCATTTGAATTCCATTCCATTCCATTCCATTCCATTCCATTCCATTCCATTCCATTCCATTCTACTCGGGTTGATACCATTCTATTCCATTCCATTCCATTCGATTCCATTCGATTCCATTCGATTCCATTCGATTCCATTCCATTCCATTCCATTCCATTCCATTCCATTGAATTCCATTCCATTCCATTCCATTCCATTGCATTCCGTTCCATTCCATTCCATTCCATTCCATTCCATTCCATTGAATTCCATTCCATTGAATTCCATTCCATTCCATTCCATTCCATTGAATTCCATTCCATTCCGTTCCGTTCCGTTCCGTTCCGTTCCGTTTCGTTCCGTTCCGTTCTGTTCCGTTCCGTTCCATTCCATTCCATTCCATTGAATTCCGTTCCATTCCATTGAATTCCATTCCATTCCGTTCCATTCCATTGAATTCTGTTCCGTTCCGTTCCGTTCCGTTCCATTCCGTTCCATTCCGTTCCTTTCCGTTCTACTCGGGTTGATTCCATTCTATTCCATTCCATTCCATTCGATTCCATTCGATTCCATTCGAATCCATTCGATTCCATTCGATTCCATTCGATTCCATTCCATTCCATTGAATTCCATTCCATTCCATTCCATTCCATTGAATTCCGTTCCATTCCATTCAATTCCATTCCATTCCATTCCTTTCCGTTCCGTTCCGTTCCGTTCCGTTCCGTTCTACTCGGGTTGATTCCATTCTATTCCATTCCATTCCATTCGATTCCATTCTATTCCATTTGATTCCATTCGATACAATTCGATTCCATTCCATTCTATTCCATTCCATTCCATTCCATTCCATTCCATTCCAGTGAATTCCATTCCGTTCCTTTCCGTTCCATTCCATTGAATTCCGATCCATTGCATTGAATTCCGTTCCATTCCATTCCATTCCTTTCCGTTCCGTTCCATTCCGTTCCGTTCCGTTCTACTCGGATTGATTCCATTCTATTCCATTCCATTCCATTCGATTCCATTCGATTCCATTCGACTCCATTCCATTCCATTCCATTCCATTCCATTCCATTCCATTGAACTCCATTCCATTCCATTCCATTCCATTCCATTCCATTCCATTGAATTCTGTTCCATTCCATTCCATTCCATTCCATTCCGTTCTACTCAGGTTGATTCCATTCTATTCCATTCCGTTCCGTTCTGTTCCGTTCCGTTCCGTTCCATTCCACTCGGGTTGATTCCATTCTATTCCATTCCATTCCATTCGATTCCATTCAATTCCATTCGATTCCATTCGATTCCATTCGATTCCATTCCATTGCATTCCATTCCATTGAATTCCATTCCATTCCGTTGAATTCCGTTCCATTCCATTCAATTCCATTCCATTCCATTCCATTTGAATTCCATTCCATTCCATTCCATTCCATTCCATTCCATTCCATTCCATTCCATTCCATTCCATTCTACTCGGGTTGATTCCATTCTATTCCATTCCATTCCATTCGATTCCATTCGATTCCATTCGATTCCCTTCGATTGCATTCCATTCCATTCCATTCCATTCCATTCCATTCCATTCCATTCCATTCCATTGAATTCCATTCCATTCCATTGAATTCCATTCCATTCCATTCCATTCCATTGAATTCCGTTCCATTCCATTCCATTCCACTCCATTCCATTCCATTGAATTCCATTACATTGAATTCCTTTCCATTCCATTCCATTCCATTGAATTCCATTCCATTCCGTTCCGTTCCGTTCCGTTCCGTTCCGTTCCGTTCCATTCCATTCCATTCCATTCCATTGAATTCCATTCCATTCCATTGAATTCCATTCCATTCCATTCCATTCCATTCCCTTCCATTCCATTCCGTTCCATTCCATTCCATTCCATTCCATTCCATTCCGTTCCGTTCCATTCCGTTCCATTCCGTTCCATTCCATTGAATTCAGTTCCATTGCATTGAATTCCGTTCCATTCCAGTCCATTCCGTTCCGTTCCGTTCCGTTCCGTTCCGTTCTACTCGGGTTGATTCCATTCTATTCCATTCCATTCCATTCTATTCCATTGTATTCCATTCGATTCCATTCGATTCAATTCGATTCCATTCCATTCCATTCCATTCCATTCCATTCCATTGAATTCCATTCCATTCCATTCCGTTCCGTTCCATTCCGTTCCATTCCATTCCATTCCATTCCATTCCATTCCATTCCATTCCGTTCCATTACGTTCCGTTCCATTCCGTTCCATTCCAATGAATTCCGATCCTTTGCATTGAATTCCTTTCCATTCCATTCCATTCCTTTCCGTTCTGTTCCGTTCCGTTCCGTTCCGTTCTACTCGGATTGATTCCATTCTATTCCATTCCATTCCATTCCATTCCATTCGATTCCATTCGATTCCATTCGACTCCATTCCATTCCATTCCATTCCATTCCATTCCATTCCATTCCATGGAACTCCATTCCATTCCATTCCATTCCATTCCATTCCATTCCATTCCATTCCATTCCATTCCATTGAATTCCATTCCATTCCATTCCATTCCATTGAATTCTGTTCCATTCAATTCCATTCGATTCCATTCCGTTCTACTCGGGTTGATTCCATTCTATTCCATTCCGTTCCGTTCCGTTCCGTTCCGTTCCGTTCCATTCCATTCCACTCGGGTTGATTCCATTCGATTCCATTCCATTCCATTCCATTCCATTCGATTCCATTCGATTCCATTCGATTCCATTCGATTCCATTCCATTCCATTCCATTCAATTGAATTCCATTCCATTCCATTCCATTCCATGGAATTCCGTTCCATTCCATTCCATTGCATTCCATTCCATTCCATTGAATTCCATTACATTGAATTCCATTCCATTCCATTCCATTCCATTGAATTCCATTCCATTCCGTTCCGTTCCGTTCCGTTCCGTTCCGTTCCGTTCCATTCCATTCCATTCCATTCCATTGAATTCCGTTCCATTCCATTGAATTCCATTCCATTCCGTTCCATTCCATTGAATTCCGTTCCGTTCCGTTCCGTTCCGTTCCGTTCCGTTCCATTCCGTTCCATTCCGTTCTACTCGGGTTGATTCCATTCTATTCCATTCCATTTCACTCGATTCCATTCCATTCCATTCCATTCCATTCCATTCCATTCCGTTCTACTCGGGTTCATTCCATTCCATTCCGTTCCGTTCCGTTCCGTTCCATTCCTTTCTACTTGTGTTGATTTCATTCCATTCCATTCTATTCCATTGAATTCCATTCCATTCCATTCCATTCCATTCCATTCCATTCCATTCCATTCCATGGAATTCCATTGAATTCCATTGAATTCCATTCCATGGAATTCCATTGAATTCCATTCCATGGAATTCCATTCCATTCCATTCCATTCCATTGAATTCCATTCCATTGCATTCCATTCCATTCCATTCCATTGAATTCCATTGAATTCCATTCCATTGAATTCCATTCCATTCCATTGAATTCCATTCCATTCCATTCCATTCCATTCCGTTCCATTCCATTCCGTTCCATTCCATTCCATTCCATTCCATTCCATTCCGTTCCATTCCGTTCCATTCCGTTCCATTCCATTGAATTCCGTTCCATTGCATTGAATTCCGTTCCATTCCATTCCTTTCCATTCCATTCCATTTCATTCCATTCCGTTCCATTCCGTTCCATTCCGTTCCATTCCATTGAATTCCGTTCCATTGCATTGAATTCCGTTCCATTCCATTCCATTCCATTCCATTCCGTTCCATTCCATTCCATTCCATTCCATTACGTTCCGTTCCATTCCGTTCCATTCCATTGAATTCCGATCCATTGCATTGAATTCCGTTCCATTCCATTCCATTCCTTTCCGTTCCGTTCCGTTCCGTTCCTTTCTACTCGGATTGATTCCATTCTATTCCATTCTCTTCCATTCGATTCAATTCGATTCCATTCCATTCCATTCCATTCCATTCCATTCCGTTCCATTACGTTCCGTTCCATTCCGTTCCATTCCAATGAATTCCGATCCTTTGCATTGAATTCCGTTCCATTCCATTCCATTCCTTTCCGTTCTGTTCCGTTCCATTCCGTTCCGTTCTACTCGGATTGATTCCATTCTATTCCATTCCATTCCATTCGATTCCATTCGATTCCATTCGATTCCATTCGACTCCATTCCATTCCATTCCATTCCATTCCATTCCATTCCATTCCATGGAACTCCATTCCATTCCATTCCATTCCATTCCATTGAATTCCATTCCATTCCATTCCATTCCATTGAATTCTGTTCCATTCAATTCCATTCGATTCCATTCCGTTCTACTCGGGTTGATTCCATTCTATTCCATTCCGTTCCGTTCCGTTCCGTTCCGTTCCGTTCCATTCCATTCCACTCGGGTTTATTCCATTCGATTCCATTCCATTCCATTCGATTCCATTCGATTCCATTCGATTCCATTCGATTCCATTCGATTCCATTCCATTCCATTCCATTCAATTGAATTCCATTCCATTCCATTCCATTCCATGGAATTCCGTTCCATTCCATTCCATTGCATTCCATTCCATTCCATTGAATTCCATTACATTGAATTCCATTCCATTCCATTCCATTCCATTGAATTCCATTCCATTCCGTTCCGTTCCGTTCCGTTCCGTTCCGTTCCATTCCATTCCATTCCATTCCATTGAATTCCGTTCCATTCCATTGAATTCCATTCCATTCCGTTCCATTCCATTGAATTCCGTTCCGTTCCGTTCCGTTCCGTTCCGTTCCGTTCCATTCCGTTCCATTCCGTTCTACTCGGGTTGATTCCATTCTATTCCATTCCATTTCACTCGATTCCATTCCATTCCATTCCATTCCATTCCATTCCATTCCATTCCGTTCTACTCGGGTTCATTCCATTCCATTCCGTTCCGTTCCGTTCCGTTCCATTCCTTTCTACTTGTGTTGATTTCATTCCATTCCATTCTATTCCATTGAATTCCATTCCATTCCATTCCATTCCATTCCATTCCATTCCATTCCATTCCATGGAATTCCATTGAATTCCATTGAATTCCATTCCATGGAATTCCATTGAATTCCATTCCATGGAATTCCATTCCATTCCATTCCATTCCATTGAATTCCATTCCATTGCATTCCATTCCATTCCATTCCATTGAATTCCATTGAATTCCATTCCATTGAATTCCATTCCATTCCATTGAATTCCATTCCATTCCATTCCATTCCATTCCGTTCCATTCCATTCCGTTCCATTCCATTCCGTTCCATTCCATTCCGTTCCATTCCATTCCATTCCATTCCATTCCATTCCATTCCATTCCGTTCCATTCCGTTCCATTCCGTTCCATTCCATTGAATTCCGTTCCATTGCATTGAATTCCGTTCCATTCCATTCCTTTCCATTCCATTCCATTCCATTCCATTCCGTTCCATTCCGTTCCATTCCGTTCCATTCCATTGAATTCCGTTCCATTGCATTGAATTCCGTTCCATTCCATTCCATTCCTTTCCGTTCCGTTCCGTTCCGTTCCGTTCCGTTCCATTCCGTTCTACTCGGGTTGATTCCATTCTATTCCATTCCATTCAGTTCGATTCCATTCCATTCCATTCCATTCCATTCCATTCCATTCCATTCCATTCCTTTGAATTCCATTCCATTCCATTCCATTCCATTCCATTCCATTCCATTCCATTGAATTCCATTCCATTCCATTCCATTCCATTGAATTCTGTTCCATTCCATTCCATTCCATTCCATTCCATTACGTTCCGTTCCATTCCGTTCCATTCCGTTCCATTCCATTGAATTCCGATCCATTGCATTGAATTCCGTTCCATTCCATTCCATTCCTTTCCGTTCCGTTCCGTTCCGTTCCATTCCGTTCTACTCGGATTGATTCCATTCTAATTCCATTCCATTCCATTCGATTCCATTCGATTCCATTCGATTCCATTCCATTCCATTCCATTCCATTCCATTCCATTCAATTCCATTGAACTCCATTCCATTCCATTCCATTCCACTCCATTCCATTCCATTCCATTCAATTGAATTCCATTCCATTCCATTCCATTCCATTGAATTCTGTTCCATTCAATTCCATTCCATTCCATTCCGTTCTACTCGGGTTGATTCCATTCTATTCCATTCCGTTCCGTTCCGTTCCGTTCCTTTCCGTTCCGTTCCATTCCACTCGGGTTGATTCCATTCTATTCCATTCCATTCCATTGCATTCCATTCGATTCCATTCGATTCCATTCGATTCCATTCGATTCCATTCGATTCCATTGGATTCCATTCCATTCCATTGAATTCCGTTCCATTCCATTCCATTCCATTACATTACATTCCCTTCCATTCCATTCCATTCCGTTCCATTCCATTGAATTCCGATCCATTGCATTGAATTCCGTTCCATTCCATTCCATTCCTTTCCGTTCCGTTCCGTTCCGTTCCGTTCCGTTCTTCTCGGATTGATTCCATTCTATTCCATTCCATTCCATTCGATTCCATTCGATTCCATTCGATTCCATTCGACTCCATTCCATTCCATCCATTCCATTCCATTCCATTCCCTTGAACTCCATTCCATTCCATTCCATTCCATTCCATTCCATTCCATTCCATTGAATTCCATTCCATTCCATTGAATTCTGTTCCATTCCATTCCATTCCATTCCATTCCGTTCTACTCAGGTTGATTCCATTCTATTCCATTCCGTTCCGTTCCGTTCCGTTCCGTTCCGTTCCATTCCACTCGGGTTGATTCCATTCTATTCCATTCCATTCCATTCGATTCCATTCTATTCCATTCGATTCCATTCTATTCAATTCGATTCCATTCCATTCCATTCCATTCCATTCCATTCCATTCCATAGAATTCCATTCCATTCCATTCCGTTCCATTCCATTCCGTTCCATTCCATTCCATTCCATTCCATTCCATTACGTTCCATTCCATTCCGTTCCATTCCATTGAATTCCGATCCATTGCATTGAATTCCGTTCCATTCCATTCCATTCCTTTCCGTTCCGTTCCGTTCCGTTCCTTTCTACTCGGATTGATTCCATTCTATTCCATTCTCTTCCATTCGATTCAATTCGATTCCATTCCATTCCATTCCATTCCATTCCATTCCATTCCATTCCATTCCTTTGAATTCCATTCCATTCCATTCCATTCCATTCCATTCCATTCCATTGAATTCCATTCCATTCCATTCCATTCCATTGAATTCTGTTCCATTCCATTCCATTCCATTCCATTCCATTCCATTCCATTACGTTCCGTTCCATTCCGTTCCATTCCGTTCCATTCCATTGAATTCCGATCCATTGCATTGAATTCCGTTCCATTCCATTCCATTCCTTTCCGTTCCGTTCCGTTCCGTTCCATTCCGTTCTACTCGGATTGATTCCATTCTAATTCCATTCCATTCCATTCGATTCCATTCGATTCCATTCGATTCCATTCCATTCCATTCCATTCCATTCCATTCCATTCAATTCCATTGAACTCCATTCCATTCCATTCCATTCCACTCCATTCCATTCCATTCCATTCAATTGAATTCCATTCCATTCCATTCCATTCCATTGAATTCTGTTCCATTCAATTCCATTCCATTCCATTCCGTTCTACTCGGGTTGATTCCATTCTATTCCATTCCGTTCCGTTCCGTTCCGTTCCGTTCCGTTCCGTTCCATTCCACTCGGGTTGATTCCATTCTATTCCATTCCATTCCATTGCATTCCATTCGATTCCATTCGATTCCATTCGATTCCATTCGATTCCATTCGATTCCATTCCATTCCATTGAATTCCATTCCATTCCATTCCATTCCATTGAATTCCGTTCCATTCCATTCCATTGCATTCCATTCCATTCCATTCCATTTGAATTCCATTCCATTCCATTCCATTCCATTCCATTCCATTCCATTCCATTCCATTCCATTCTACTCGGGTTGATTCCATTCTATTCCATTCCATTCCATTCGATTCCATTCGATTCCATTCGATTCCATTCCATTCCATTTCATTCCATTCCATTCCATTCCATTCCATTCCATTCCATTCTACTCGGGTTGATTCCATTCTATTCCATTCCATTCCATTCGATTCCATTCGATTCCATTCGAATCCATTCGATTCCATTCCATTCCATTCCATTCCATTCCATTCCATTCCATTCCATTCCATTGAATTCCATTCCATTCCATTGAATTCCATTCCATTCCATTCCATTCCATTGAATTCCGTTCCATTCCATTCCGTTCCGTTCCGTTCCGTTCCGTTCCATTCCATTCCATTCCATTCCATTGAATTCCGTTCCATTCCATTGAATTCCATTCCATTCCGTTCCATTCCATTGAATTCCGTTCCGTTCCGTTCCGTTCCATTCCGTTCCATTCCATTCCGTTCCATTCCGTTCTATTCCGTTCTACTCGGGTTGATTCCATTCTATTCCATTCCATTCCACTCGATTCCATTCCATTCCATTCCATTTCATTCCATTCCATTCCATTCCATTCCATTCCATTCCATTCCGTTCTACTCGGGTTCATTCCATTCCATTCCGTTCCGTTCCATTCCTTTCTACTTGTGTTGATTTCATTCCATTCCATTCTATTCCATTGAATTCCATTCCATTCCATTCCATTCCATTCCATGGAATTCCATTGAATTCCATGGAATTCCATTCCATGGAATTCCAATGAATTCCACTGAATTCCATTCCATGGAATTCCATTGAATTCCATTCCATGGAATTCCATTCCATTCCATTCCATTCCATTCCATTCCATTCCATTCCATTCCATTCCATTGCATTCCATTCCATTCCATTCCATTGAATTCCATTCCATTCCATTCCATTCGATTCCATTCCATTCCATTGAATTCCATTCCATTCCATTCCATTCCATTCCATTCCATTCCATTGAATTCCATTGAATTCCATTCCATTGAATTCCATTCCATTCCATTGAATTCCATTCCATTCCATTCCATTCCATTCCCTTCCATTCCATTCCGTTCCATTCCATTCCATTCCATTCCATTCCATTCCGTTCCATTCCATTCCATTCCATTCCATTACGTTCCGTTCCATTCCGTTCCATTCCATTGAATTCCGATCCATTGCATTGAATTCCGTTCCATTCCATTCCATTCCTTTCCGTTCCGTTCCGTTCCGTTCCGTTCTGTTCTACTCGGGTTGATTCCATTCTATTCCATTCCATTCCATTCCATGGAATTCCATTCCATTCCATTCCATGGAATTCCATTCCATTCCATTCAATTCCATTGAATTCCATTCCATTGCATTCCATTCCATTCCATTCCATTGAATTCCATTGAATTCCATTCCATTGAATTCCATTCCATTCCATTCCATTCCATTCCGTTCCATTCCATTCCGTTACATTCCATTCCATTCCATTCCATTCCGTTCCATTCCGTTCCATTCCGTTCCATTCCATTGAATTCCGTTCCATTGCATTGAATTCCGTTCCATTCCATTCCATTCCATTCCATTCCATTCCGTTCCATTCCATTCCATTCCATTCCATTACGTTCCGTTCCATTCCGTTCCATTCCATTGAATTCCGATCCATTGCATTGAATTCCGTTCCATTCCATTCCATTCCTTTCCGTTCCGTTCCGTTCCGTTCCGTTCTACTCGGATTGATTCCATTCTATTCCATTCTCTTCCATTCGATTCAATTCGATTCCATTCCATTCCATTCCATTCCATTCCATTCCATTCCATTCCATTCCATTGAATTCCATTCCATTCCATTCCATTCCATTCCATTCCGTTCCATTCCATTCCATTCCATTCCATTACGTTCCGTTCCATTCCGTTCCATTCCATTGAATTCCGATCCATTGCATTGAATTCCGTTCCATTGCATTCCATTCCTTTCCGTTCCGTTCCGTTCCATTCCGTTCCGTTCTACTCGGATTGATTCCATTCTATTCCATTCCATTCCATTCGATTCCATTCGATTCCATTCGATTCCATTCCATTCCATTCCATTCCATTCCATTCCATTCCATTGCATTGAATTCCATTCCATTCCATTCCATTCCATTCCATTGAATTCCATTATATTCCATTCCATTCCATTTAATTCTGTTCCATTGAATTCCATTCCATTCCATTCCGTTCTACTCGGGTTGATTCCATTCTATTCCATTCCGTTCCGTTCCGTTCCGTTCCGTTCCGTTCTGTTCCATTCCACTCGGGTTGATTCCATTCTATTCCATTCCATTCCATTCGATTCCATTCGATTCCATTCGATTCCATTCGATTCCATTCGATTCCATTCGATTCCATTCCATTCCATTGAATTCCATTCCATTCCATTCCATTCCATTGAATTCCGTTCCATTCCATTCAATTCCATTCCATTCCATTCCATTCCATTTGAATTCCATTCCATTCTATTCCATTCCATTCCATTCCATTCCATTCCGTTCCATTCTACTCGGCTTGATTCCATTCTATTCCATTCCATTGCATTCGATTCCATTCGATTCCATTCGATTCCATTCCATTCCATTCCATTCCATTCCATTCCATTCCATTGAATTCCATTCCATTCCACTGAATTCCATTCCATTCCATTCCATTCCATTCCATTGAATTCCGTTCCATTCCATTCCATTCCATTCCACTGCATTCCATTGAATTCCATTCCATTGAATTCCATTCCATTCCATTCCATTCCACTGAATTCCATTCCATTCCGTTCCGTTCCGTTCCGTTCCGTTCCGTTCCGTTCCATTCCATTCCATTCCATTCCATTGAATTCCGTTCCATTCCATTGAATTCCATTCCATTCCGTTCCATTCCATTGAATTCCGTTCCGTTCCGTTCCGTTCCGTTCCGTTCCATTCCGTTCCATTCCGTTCCATTCGATTCCTTTCCATTCCATTCCATTCCATTCCATTCCGTTCTACTCGGGTTCATTCCATTCCATTCCGTTCCGTTCCGTTCCGCTCCGTTCCATTCCTTTCTACTTGTGTTGACTCCATTCCATTCCATTCTATTCCATTGAATTCCATTCCATTGAATTCAATTCCATTCCATTCCATTCCATTCCATTGAATTCCATTCCATTCCATTCCATTCCATTCCATTCCACTGAATTCCATTCCATTCCATTCAATTGAATTCCATTCCATTCCATTCCATTAGATTCCATTCCATTCCATTGAATTCCATTCCATTCCATTCCAATCCATTCCATTCCATTGAATTCCATTGAATTCCATTCCATTGAATTCCATTCCATTCCATTGAATTCCATTCCATTCCATTCCATTCCATTCCGTTCCATTCCATTCCGTTCCATTCCATTCCATTCCTTTCCATTCCATTCCGTTCCGTTCCATTCCGTTCCATTCCGTTCCATTCCATTGAATTCCGTTCCATTGCATTGAATTCCGTTCCATTCCATTCCATTCCTTTCCGTTCCGTTCCGTTCCGTTCCGTTCAGTTCCGTTCCGTTTTACTCGGGTTGATTCCATTCTATTCCATTCCATTCCACTCGATTCCATTCTATTCCATTCGATTCCATTCGATTCAATTCGATTCCATTCCATTACATTCCATTCCATTCCATTCCATTCCATTCCATTCCATTCCATTCCATTCCATTCCATTGAATTCCATTCCATTCCATTCCGTTCCATTCCATTCCTTTCCATTCCATTCCATTCCATTCCATTCCATTCCATTCCATTACGTTCCGTTCCATTCCGTTCCATTCCGTTCCATTCCATTGAATTCCGATCCATTGCATTGAATTCCATTCCATTCCATTCCATTCCTTTCCGTTCCGTTCCGTTCCGCTCCGTTCCGTTCCGTTCCGTTCTACTCGGATTGATTCCATTCTACTCCATTCCATTCCATTCGATTGCATTCGATTCCATTCGATTCCATTCGATTCCATTCCATTCCATTCCATTCCATTCCATTCCATTCCATTGAATTCCATTCCATTCCATTCCATTCCATTCCATTGAATTCCATTCCATTCCATTCCATTCCATTGAATTCTGTTCCATTCAATTCCATTCCATTCCATTCCGTTCTACTCGGGTTGATTCCATTCTATTCCATTCCGTTCCGTTCCGTTCCGTTCCGTTCCTTTCCGTTCCATTCCATTCCACTCGGGTTGGTTCCATTCTATTCCATTCCATTCCATTCGATTCCATTCGATTCCATTGGATTCCATTCGATTCCATTCGATTCCATTCGATTCCATTCCATTCCATTCCATTCCATTGAATTCCGTTCCATTCCATTCAATTCCATTCCATTCCATTCCATTCCATTTGAATTCCATTCCATTCCATTCCATTCCGTTCCATTCCATTCCATTCCATTCCATTCCATTCCATTCCATTCCATTCCATTCTACTCGGGTTGATTCCATTCTATTCCATTGTATTCCATTCGATTCCATTCGATTCAATTCGATTCCTTTCCATTCCATTCCATTCCATTCCATTCCATTCCATTCCATTGAATTCCATTCCATTCCATTCCGTTCCATTCCATTCCGTTCCATTCCATTCCATTCCATTCCATTCCATTCCATTCCATTCCGTTCCATTACGTTCCGTTCCATTCCGTTCCATTCCATTGAATTCCGATCCTTTGCATTGAATTCCGTTCCATTCCATTCCATTCCTTTCCGTTCTGTTCCGTTCCGTTCCGTTCCGTTCTACTCGGATTGATTCCATTCTATTCCATTCCATTCCATTCGATTCCATTCGATTCCATTCGATTCCATTCGACTGCATTCCATTCCATTCCATTCCATTCCATTCCATGGAACTCCATTCCATTCCATTCCATTCCATTCCATTCCATTCCATTCCATTCCATTGAATTCCATTCCATTCCATTGAATTCTGTTCCATTCAATTCCATTCGATTCCATTCCGTTCTACTCGGGTTGATTCCATTCTATTCCATTCCGTTCCGTTCCGTTCCGTTCCGTTCTGTTCCATTCCATTCCACTCGGGTTGATTCCATTCGATTCCATTCCATTCCATTCGATTCCATTCGATTCCATTCGATTCCATTCTATTCCATTCGATTCCATTCCATTCCATTCCATTCCATTGAATTCCATTCCATTCCATTCCATTCCATTGAATTCCGTTCCATTCCATTCCATTGCATTCCATTCCATTCCATTGAATTCCATTACATTGAATTCCATTCCATTCCATTCCATTCCATTGAATTCCATCCCATTCCGTTCCGTTCCGTTCCGTTCCGTTCCGTTCCGTTCCATTCCATTCCATTCCATTCCATTGAATTCCGTTCCATTCCATTGAATTCCATTCCATTCCGTTCCATTCCATTGAATTCCGTTCCGTTCCGTTCCGTTCCGTTCCATTCCGTTCCATTCCGTTCTACTCGGGTTGATTCCATTCTATTCCATTCCATTCCACTCGATTCCATTCCATTCCATTCCATTCCATTCCATTCCATTCCGTTCTACTCGGGTTCATTCCATTCCATTCCGTTCCGTGTCGTTCCGTTCCATTCCTTTCTACTTGTGTTGATTTCATTCCATTCCATTCTATTCCATTGAATTCCATTCCATTCCATTCCATTCCATTCCATGGAATTCCATTGAATTCCATTGAATTCCATTCCATTCCATTGAATTCCATTCCATTGCATTCCTTTCCATTCCATTCCATTGAATTCCATTGAATTCCATTCCATTGAATTCCATTCCATTCCATTGAATTCCATTCCATTCCATTCCATTCCATTCCATTCCATTCCATTCCATTCCATTCCATTCCATTCCGTTCCGTTCCATTCCGTTCCATTCCGTTCCATTCCATTGAATTCCGTTCCATTGCATTGAATTCCGTTCCATTCCATTCCATTCCATTCCATTCCGTTCCATTCCATTCCATTCCATTCCATTACGTTCCGTTCCATTCCGTTCCATTCCATTGAATTCCGATCCATTGCATTGAATTCCGATCCATTGCATTGAATTCCGTTCCATTCCATTCCATTCCTTTCCGTTCCGTTCAGTTCCGTTCCGTTCCGTTCTACTCGGGTTGATTCCATTCTATTCCATTCCATTCCATTCGATTCAATTCTATTCCATTCGATTCCATTCGATTCAATTCGATTCCATTCCATTCCATTCCATTCCATTCCATTCCATTGAATTCCATTCCATTGCATTCCTTTCCATTCCATTCCGTTCCATTCCATTCCATTCCATTCCATTCCATTCCATTCCATTCCATTACGTTCCGTTCCATTCCGTTCCATTCCGTTCCATTCCATTGAATTCCGATCCATTGCATTGAATTCCGTTCCATTCCATTCCATTCCTTTCCGTTCCGTTCCGTTCCGTCCCATTCCGTTCTACTCGGTTTGATTCCATTCTAATTCCATTCCATTCCATTCGATTCCATTCGATTCCATTCGATTCCATTCCATTCCATTCCATTCCATTCCATTCCATTCCATTCAATTCCATTGAACTCCATTCCATTCCATTCCATTCCATTCCATTCCATTCCATTCCATTCAATTGAATTCCATTCCATTCCATTCCATTCCATTGAATTCTGTTCCATTCAATTCCATTCCATTCCATTCCGTTCTACTCGGGTTGATTCCATTCTATTCCATTCCGTTCCGTTCCGTTCCGTTCCGTTCCGTTCCGTTCTACTCGGGTTGATTCCATTCGATTCCATTCGATTCCATTCGATTCCATTCGATTCCATTCGATTCCATTCCATTCCATTGAATTCCATTCCATTCCATTCCATTCCATTGCATTCCATTCCATTCCATTCCATTTGAATTCCATTCCATTCCATTCCATTCCATTCCATTCCATTCCATTCCATTCCATTCTACTCGGGTTGATTCCATTCTATTCCATTCCATTCCATTCGATTCCATTCGATTCCATTCCATTCCATTCCATTCCATTCCATTCCATTGAATTCCATTCCATTCCATTGAATTCCATTCCATTCCATTCCATTCCATTGAATTCCGTTCCATTCCATTCCATTCCATTCCATTGAATTCCATTCCATTGAATTCCATTCCATTCCATTCCATTCCATTGAATTCCATTCCATTCCGTTCCGTTCCGTTCCGTTCCGTTCCGTTTCGTTCCGTTCCGTTCCGTTCCGTTCCATTCCATTCCATTCCATTCCATTGAATTCCGTTCCATTCCATTGAATTCCATTCCATTCCGTTCCATTCCATTGAATTCTGTTCCGTTCCGTTCTGTTCCGTTCCGTTCCATTCCGTTCCATTCCGTTCCTTTCCGTTCTACTCGGGTTGATTCCATTCTATACCATTCCATTCCATTCGATTCCATTCGATTCCATTCGAATCCATTCGATTCCATTCGATTCCATTCGATTCCATTCCATTCCATTGAATTCCATTCCATTCCATTCCATTCCGTTCCATTCCATTCAATTCCATTCCATTCCATTCCTTTCCGTTCCGTTCCGTTCCGTTCCGTTCCGTTCCGTTCTACTCGGGTTGATTCCATTCTATTCCATTCCATTCCATTCGATTCCATTCTATTCCATTTGATTCCATTCGATTCAATTCGATTCCATTCCATTCCATTCCATTCCATTCCATTCCAGTGAATTCCATTCCATTCCATTCCGTTCCATTCCATTCCGTTCCATTCAATTCCATTCCATTACATTACATTCCCTTCCATTCCATTCCATTCCGTTCCATTCCATTGAATTCCGATCCATTGCATTGAATTCCGTTCCATTCCATTCCATTCCTTTCCGTTCCGTTCCGTTCCGTTCCGTTCTACTCGGATTGATTCCATTCCATTCCATTCCATTCCATTCCATTCCATTCCATTCCATTCCATTGAACTCCATTCCATTCCATTCCATTCCATTCCATTCCATTCCATTCCATTGAATTCTGTTCCATTCCATTCCATTCCATTCCATTCCTTTCTACTCAGGTTGATTCCATTCTATTCCATTCTGTTCCGTTCCGTTCCGTTCCGTTCCGTTCCATTCCACTCGGGTTGATTCCATTCTATTCCATTCCATTCCATTCGATTCCATTCGATTCCATTCGATTCCATTCGATTCCATTCGATTCCATTCCATTCCATTCCATTCCATTGAATTCCGATCCATTGCATTGAATTCCGTTCCATTCCATTCCATTCCTTTCCGTTCCGTTCCGTTCCGTTCCGTTCCGTTCTACTCGGATTGATTCCATTCCATTCCATTCCATTCCATTCCATTCCATTGAACTCCATTCCATTCCATTCCATTCCATTCCATTCCATTCCATTCCATTCCATTCCATTCTACTCGGGTTGATTCCATTCTATTCCATTGTATTCCATTCGATTCCATTCGATTCAATTCGATTCCATTCGATTCCATTCGATTCCATTCCATTCCATTGAATTCCATTCCATTCCATTCCATTCCATTGCATTCCATTCCATTCCATTCCATTTGAATTCCATTCCATTCCATTCCATTCCATTCCATTCCATTCCATTCCATTCCATTCTACTCGGGTTGATTCCATTCTATTCCATTCCATTCCATTCGATTCCATTCGATTCCATTCCATTCCATTCCATTCCATTCCATTCCATTGAATTCCATTCCATTCCATTGAATTCCATTCCATTCCATTCCATTCCATTGAATTCCGTTCCATTCCATTCCATTCCATTCCATTGAATTCCATTCCATTGAATTCCATTCCATTCCATTCCATTCCATTGAATTCCATTCCATTCCGTTCCGTTCCGTTCCGTTCCGTTCCGTTTCGTTCCGTTCCGTTCCGTTCCGTTCCATTCCATTCCATTCCATTCCATTGAATTCCGTTCCATTCCATTGAATTCCATTCCATTCCGTTCCATTCCATTGAATTCTGTTCCGTTCCGTTCTGTTCCGTTCCGTTCCATTCCGTTCCATTCCGTTCCTTTCCGTTCTACTCGGGTTGATTCCATTCTATACCATTCCATTCCATTCGATTCCATTCGATTCCATTCGAATCCATTCGATTCCATTCGATTCCATTCGATTCCATTCCATTCCATTGAATTCCATTCCATTCCATTCCATTCCGTTCCATTCCATTCAATTCCATTCCATTCCATTCCTTTCCGTTCCGTTCCGTTCCGTTCCGTTCCGTTCCGTTCTACTCGGGTTGATTCCATTCTATTCCATTCCATTCCATTCGATTCCATTCTATTCCATTTGATTCCATTCGATTCAATTCGATTCCATTCCATTCCATTCCATTCCATTCCATTCCAGTGAATTTCATTCCATTCCATTCCGTTCCATTCCATTCCGTTCCATTCAATTCCATTCCATTACATTACATTCCCTTCCATTCCATTCCATTCCGTTCCATTCCATTGAATTCCGATCCATTGCATTGAATTCCGTTCCATTCCATTCCATTCCTTTCCGTTCCGTTCCGTTCCGTTCCGTTCTACTCGGATTGATTCCATTCCATTCCATTCCATTCCATTCCATTCCATTCCATTCCATTCCATTGAACTCCATTCCATTCCATTCCATTCCATTCCATTCCATTGAATTCTGTTCCATTCCATTCCATTCCATTCCATTCCTTTCTACTCAGGTTGATTCCATTCTATTCCATTCTGTTCCGTTCCGTTCCGTTCCGTTCCGTTCCATTCCACTCGGGTTGATTCCATTCTATTCCATTCCATTCCATTCGATTCCATTCGATTCCATTCGATTCCATTCGATTCCATTCGATTCCATTCCATTCCATTCCATTCCATTGAATTCCGATCCATTGCATTGAATTCCGTTCCATTCCATTCCATTCCTTTCCGTTCCGTTCCGTTCCGTTCCTTTCTACTCGGATTGATTCCATTCTATTCCATTCTCTTCCATTCGATTCAATTCGATTCCATTCCATTCCATTCCATTCCATTCCATTCCATTCCATTCCTTTGAATTCCATTCCATTCCATTCCATTCCATTCCATTCCATTCCATTGAATTCCATTCCATTCCATTCCATTCCATTGAATTCTGTTCCATTCCATTCCATTCCATTCCATTCCATTCCATTCCATTACGTTCCGTTCCATTCCGTTCCATTCCGTTCCATTCCATTGAATTCCGATCCATTGCATTGAATTCCGTTCCATTCCATTCCATTCCTTTCCGTTCCGTTCCGTTCCGTTCCATTCCGTTCTACTCGGATTGATTCCATTCTAATTCCATTCCATTCCATTCGATTCCATTCGATTCCATTCGATTCCATTCCATTCCATTCCATTCCATTCCATTCCATTCAATTCCATTGAACTCCATTCCATTCCATTCCATTCCACTCCATTCCATTCCATTCCATTCAATTGAATTCCATTCCATTCCATTCCATTCCATTGAATTCTGTTCCATTCAATTCCATTCCATTCCATTCCGTTCTACTCGGGTTGATTCCATTCTATTCCATTCCGTTCCGTTCCGTTCCGTTCCGTTCCGTTCCGTTCCATTCCACTCGGGTTGATTCCATTCTATTCCATTCCATTCCATTGCATTCCATTCGATTCCATTCGATTCCATTCGATTCCATTCGATTCCATTCGATTCCATTCCATTCCATTGAATTCCATTCCATTCCATTCCATTCCATTGAATTCCGTTCCATTCCATTCCATTGCATTCCATTCCATTCCATTCCATTTGAATTCCATTCCATTCCATTCCATTCCATTCCATTCCATTCCATTCCATTCCATTCCATTCTACTCGGGTTGATTCCATTCTATTCCATTCCATTCCATTCGATTCCATTCGATTCCATTCGATTCCATTCCATTCCATTTCATTCCATTCCATTCCATTCCATTCCATTCCATTCCATTCTACTCGGGTTGATTCCATTCTATTCCATTCCATTCCATTCGATTCCATTCGATTCCATTCGAATCCATTCGATTCCATTCCATTCCATTCCATTCCATTCCATTCCATTCCATTCCATTCCATTGAATTCCATTCCATTCCATTGAATTCCATTCCATTCCATTCCATTCCATTGAATTCCGTTCCATTCCATTCCGTTCCGTTCCGTTCCGTTCCGTTCCATTCCATTCCATTCCATTCCATTGAATTCCGTTCCATTCCATTGAATTCCATTCCATTCCGTTCCATTCCATTGAATTCCGTTCCGTTCCGTTCCGTTCCATTCCGTTCCATTCCATTCCGTTCCATTCCGTTCTATTCCGTTCTACTCGGGTTGATTCCATTCTATTCCATTCCATTCCACTCGATTCCATTCCATTCCATTCCATTTCATTCCATTCCATTCCATTCCATTCCATTCCATTCCATTCCGTTCTACTCGGGTTCATTCCATTCCATTCCGTTCCGTTCCATTCCTTTCTACTTGTGTTGATTTCATTCCATTCCATTCTATTCCATTGAATTCCATTCCATTCCATTCCATTCCATTCCATGGAATTCCATTGAATTCCATGGAATTCCATTCCATGGAATTCCAATGAATTCCACTGAATTCCATTCCATGGAATTCCATTGAATTCCATTCCATGGAATTCCATTCCATTCCATTCCATTCCATTCCATTCCATTCCATTCCATTCCATTCCATTGCATTCCATTCCATTCCATTCCATTGAATTCCATTCCATTCCATTCCATTCGATTCCATTCCATTCCATTGAATTCCATTCCATTCCATTCCATTCCATTCCATTCCATTCCATTGAATTCCATTGAATTCCATTCCATTGAATTCCATTCCATTCCATTGAATTCCATTCCATTCCATTCCATTCCATTCCCTTCCATTCCATTCCGTTCCATTCCATTCCATTCCATTCCATTCCATTCCGTTCCATTCCATTCCATTCCATTCCATTACGTTCCGTTCCATTCCGTTCCATTCCATTGAATTCCGATCCATTGCATTGAATTCCGTTCCATTCCATTCCATTCCTTTCCGTTCCGTTCCGTTCCGTTCCGTTCTGTTCTACTCGGGTTGATTCCATTCTATTCCATTCCATTCCATTCCATGGAATTCCATTCCATTCCATTCCATGGAATTCCATTCCATTCCATTCAATTCCATTGAATTCCATTCCATTGCATTCCATTCCATTCCATTCCATTGAATTCCATTGAATTCCATTCCATTGAATTCCATTCCATTCCATTCCATTCCATTCCGTTCCATTCCATTCCGTTACATTCCATTCCATTCCATTCCATTCCGTTCCATTCCGTTCCATTCCGTTCCATTCCATTGAATTCCGTTCCATTGCATTGAATTCCGTTCCATTCCATTCCATTCCATTCCATTCCATTCCGTTCCATTCCATTCCATTCCATTCCATTACGTTCCGTTCCATTCCGTTCCATTCCATTGAATTCCGATCCATTGCATTGAATTCCGTTCCATTCCATTCCATTCCTTTCCGTTCCGTTCCGTTCCGTTCCGTTCTACTCGGATTGATTCCATTCTATTCCATTCTCTTCCATTCGATTCAATTCGATTCCATTCCATTCCATTCCATTCCATTCCATTCCATTCCATTCCATTCCATTGAATTCCATTCCATTCCATTCCATTCCATTCCATTCCGTTCCATTCCATTCCATTCCATTCCATTACGTTCCGTTCCATTCCGTTCCATTCCATTGAATTCCGATCCATTGCATTGAATTCCGTTCCATTGCATTCCATTCCTTTCCGTTCCGTTCCGTTCCATTCCGTTCCGTTCTACTCGGATTGATTCCATTCTATTCCATTCCATTCCATTCGATTCCATTCGATTCCATTCGATTCCATTCCATTCCATTCCATTCCATTCCATTCCATTCCATTGCATTGAATTCCATTCCATTCCATTCCATTCCATTCCATTGAATTCCATTATATTCCATTCCATTCCATTTAATTCTGTTCCATTGAATTCCATTCCATTCCATTCCGTTCTACTCGGGTTGATTCCATTCTATTCCATTCCGTTCCGTTCCGTTCCGTTCCGTTCCGTTCTGTTCCATTCCACTCGGGTTGATTCCATTCTATTCCATTCCATTCCATTCGATTCCATTCGATTCCATTCGATTCCATTCGATTCCATTCGATTCCATTCGATTCCATTCCATTCCATTGAATTCCATTCCATTCCATTCCATTCCATTGAATTCCGTTCCATTCCATTCAATTCCATTCCATTCCATTCCATTCCATTTGAATTCCATTCCATTCTATTCCATTCCATTCCATTCCATTCCATTCCGTTCCATTCTACTCGGCTTGATTCCATTCTATTCCATTCCATTGCATTCGATTCCATTCGATTCCATTCCATTCCATTCCATTCCATTCCATTCCATTCCTTTCCATTCCATTGAATTCCATTCCATTCCACTGAATTCCATTCCATTCCATTCCATTCCATTCCATTGAATTCCGTTCCATTCCATTCCATTCCATTCCACTGCATTCCATTGAATTCCATTCCATTGAATTCCATTCCATTCCATTCCATTCCACTGAATTCCATTCCATTCCGTTCCGTTCCGTTCCGTTCCGTTCCGTTCCGTTCCATTCCATTCCATTCCATTCCATTGAATTCCGTTCCATTCCATTGAATTCCATTCCATTCCGTTCCATTCCATTGAATTCCGTTCCGTTCCGTTCCGTTCCGTTCCGTTCCATTCCGTTCCATTCCGTTCCATTCGATTCCTTTCCATTCCATTCCATTCCATTCCATTCCGTTCTACTCGGGTTCATTCCATTCCATTCCGTTCCGTTCCGTTCCGCTCCGTTCCATTCCTTTCTACTTGTGTTGACTCCATTCCATTCCATTCTATTCCATTGAATTCCATTCCATTGAATTCAATTCCATTCCATTCCATTCCATTCCATTGAATTCCATTCCATTCCATTCCATTCCATTCCATTCCACTGAATTCCATTCCATTCCATTCAATTGAATTCCATTCCATTCCATTCCATTAGATTCCATTCCATTCCATTGAATTCCATTCCATTCCATTCCAATCCATTCCATTCCATTGAATTCCATTGAATTCCATTCCATTGAATTCCATTCCATTCCATTGAATTCCATTCCATTCCATTCCATTCCATTCCGTTCCATTCCATTCCGTTCCATTCCATTCCATTCCTTTCCATTCCATTCCGTTCCGTTCCATTCCGTTCCATTCCGTTCCATTCCATTGAATTCCGTTCCATTGCATTGAATTCCGTTCCATTCCATTCCATTCCTTTCCGTTCCGTTCCGTTCCGTTCCGTTCAGTTCCGTTCCGTTTTACTCGGGTTGATTCCATTCTATTCCATTCCATTCCACTCGATTCCATTCTATTCCATTCGATTCCATTCGATTCAATTCGATTCCATTCCATTACATTCCATTCCATTCCATTCCATTCCATTCCATTCCATTCCATTCCATTCCATTGAATTCCATTCCATTCCATTCCGTTCCATTCCATTCCTTTCCATTCCATTCCATTCCATTCCATTCCATTCCATTCCATTACGTTCCGTTCCATTCCGTTCCATTCCGTTCCATTCCATTGAATTCCGATCCATTGCATTGAATTCCATTCCATTCCATTCCATTCCTTTCCGTTCCGTTCCGTTCCGCTCCGTTCCGTTCCGTTCCGTTCTACTCGGATTGATTCCATTCTACTCCATTCCATTCCATTCGATTGCATTCGATTCCATTCGATTCCATTCGATTCCATTCCATTCCATTCCATTCCATTCCATTCCATTCCATTCCATTGAATTCCATTCCATTCCATTCCATTCCATTCCATTGAATTCCATTCCATTCCATTCCATTCCATTGAATTCTGTTCCATTCAATTCCATTCCATTCCATTCCGTTCTACTCGGGTTGATTCCATTCTATTCCATTCCGTTCCGTTCCGTTCCGTTCCGTTCCTTTCCGTTCCATTCCATTCCACTCGGGTTGGTTCCATTCTATTCCATTCCATTCCATTCGATTCCATTCGATTCCATTGGATTCCATTCGATTCCATTCGATTCCATTCGATTCCATTCCATTCCATTCCATTCCATTGAATTCCGTTCCATTCCGTTCAATTCCATTCCATTCCATTCCATTCCATTTGAATTCCATTCCATTCCATTCCATTCCGTTCCATTCCATTCCATTCCATTCCATTCCATTCCATTCCATTCCATTCCATTCTACTCGGGTTGATTCCATTCTATTCCATTGTATTCCATTCGATTCCATTCGATTCAATTCGATTCCTTTCCATTCCATTCCATTCCATTCCATTCCATTCCATTCCATTGAATTCCATTCCATTCCATTCCGTTCCATTCCATTCCGTTCCATTCCATTCCATTCCATTCCATTCCATTCCATTCCATTCCGTTCCATTACGTTCCGTTCCATTCCGTTCCATTCCATTGAATTCCGATCCTTTGCATTGAATTCCGTTCCATTCCATTCCATTCCTTTCCGTTCTGTTCCGTTCCGTTCCGTTCCGTTCTACTCGGATTGATTCCATTCTATTCCATTCCATTCCATTCGATTCCATTCGATTCCATTCGATTCCATTCGACTCCATTCCATTCCATTCCATTCCATTCCATTCCATGGAACTCCATTCCATTCCATTCCATTCCATTCCATTCCATTCCATTCCATTCCATTGAATTCCATTCCATTCCATTGAATTCTGTTCCATTCAATTCCATTCGATTCCATTCCGTTCTACTCGGGTTGATTCCATTCTATTCCATTCCGTTCCGTTCCGTTCCGTTCCGTTCTGTTCCATTCCATTCCACTCGGGTTGATTCCATTCGATTCCATTCCATTCCATTCGATTCCATTCGATTCCATTCGATTCCATTCTATTCCATTCGATTCCATTCCATTCCATTCCATTCCATTGAATTCCATTCCATTCCATTCCATTCCATTGAATTCCGTTCCATTCCATTCCATTGCATTCCATTCCATTCCATTGAATTCCATTACATTGAATTCCATTCCATTCCATTCCATTCCATTGAATTCCATCCCATTCCGTTCCGTTCCGTTCCGTTCCGTTCCGTTCCATTCCATTCCATTCCATTCCATTGAATTCCGTTCCATTCCATTGAATTCCATTCCATTCCGTTCCATTCCATTGAATTCCGTTCCGTTCCGTTCCGTTCCGTTCCATTCCGTTCCATTCCGTTCTACTCGGGTTGATTCCATTCTATTCCATTCCATTCCACTCGATTCCATTCCATTCCATTCCATTCCATTCCATTCCATTCCGTTCTACTCGGGTTCATTCCATTCCATTCCGTTCCGTGTCGTTCCGTTCCATTCCTTTCTACTTGTGTTGATTTCATTCCATTCCATTCTATTCCATTGAATTCCATTCCATTCCATTCCATTCCATTCCATGGAATTCCATTGAATTCCATTGAATTCCATTCCATTCCATTGAATTCCATTCCATTGCATTCCTTTCCATTCCATTCCATTGAATTCCATTGAATTCCATTCCATTGAATTCCATTCCATTCCATTGAATTCCATTCCATTCCATTCCATTCCATTCCATTCCATTCCATTCCATTCCATTCCATTCCGTTCCGTTCCATTCCGTTCCATTCCGTTCCATTCCATTGAATTCCGTTCCATTGCATTGAATTCCGTTCCATTCCATTCCATTCCATTCCATTCCGTTCCATTCCATTCCATTCCATTCCATTACGTTCCGTTCCATTCCGTTCCATTCCATTGAATTCCGATCCATTGCATTGAATTCCGATCCATTGCATTGAATTCCGTTCCATTCCATTCCATTCCTTTCCGTTCCGTTCAGTTCCGTTCCGTTCCGTTCTACTCGGGTTGATTCCATTCTATTCCATTCCATTCCATTCGATTCAATTCTATTCCATTCGATTCCATTCGATTCAATTCGATTCCATTCCATTCCATTCCATTCCATTCCATTCCATTGAATTCCATTCCATTCCATTCCTTTCCATTCCATTCCGTTCCATTCCATTCCATTCCATTCCATTCCATTCCATTCCATTCCATTACGTTCCGTTCCATTCCGTTCCATTCCGTTCCATTCCATTGAATTCCGATCCATTGCATTGAATTCCGTTCCATTCCATTCCATTCCTTTCCGTTCCGTTCCGTTCCGTCCCATTCCGTTCTACTCGGTTTGATTCCATTCTAATTCCATTCCATTCCATTCGATTCCATTCGATTCCATTCGATTCCATTCCATTCCATTCCATTCCATTCCATTCCATTCCATTCAATTCCATTGAACTCCATTCCATTCCATTCCATTCCATTCCATTCCATTCCATTCCATTCCATTCAATTGAATTCCATTCCATTCCATTCCATTCCATTGAATTCTGTTCCATTCAATTCCATTCCATTCCATTCCGTTCTACTCGGGTTGATTCCATTCTATTCCATTCCGTTCCGTTCCGTTCCGTTCCGTTCCGTTCCGTTCTACTCGGGTTGATTCCATTCGATTCCATTCGATTCCATTCGATTCCATTCGATTCCATTCGATTCCATTCCATTCCATTGAATTCCATTCCATTCCATTCCATTCCATTGCATTCCATTCCATTCCATTCCATTTGAATTCCATTCCATTCCATTCCATTCCATTCCATTCCATTCCATTCCATTCCATTCTACTCGGGTTGATTCCATTCTATTCCATTCCATTCCATTCGATTCCATTCGATTCCATTCCATTCCATTCCATTCCATTCCATTCCATTGAATTCCATTCCATTCCATTGAATTCCATTCCATTCCATTCCATTCCATTGAATTCCGTTCCATTCCATTCCATTCCATTGAATTCCATTCCATTGAATTCCATTCCATTCCATTCCATTCCATTGAATTCCATTCCATTCCGTTCCGTTCCGTTCCGTTCCGTTCCGTTTCGTTCCGTTCCGTTCCGTTCCGTTCCATTCCATTCCATTCCATTCCATTGAATTCCGTTCCATTCCATTGAATTCCATTCCATTCCGTTCCATTCCATTGAATTCTGTTCCGTTCCGTTCTGTTCCGTTCCGTTCCATTCCGTTCCATTCCGTTCCTTTCCGTTCTACTCGGGTTGATTCCATTCTATACCATTCCATTCCATTCGATTCCATTCGATTCCATTCGAATCCATTCGATTCCATTCGATTCCATTCGATTCCATTCCATTCCATTGAATTCCATTCCATTCCATTCCATTCCGTTCCATTCCATTCAATTCCATTCCATTCCATTCCTTTCCGTTCCGTTCCGTTCCGTTCCGTTCCGTTCCGTTCTACTCGGGTTGATTCCATTCTATTCCATTCCATTCCATTCGATTCCATTCTATTCCATTTGATTCCATTCGATTCAATTCGATTCCATTCCATTCCATTCCATTCCATTCCATTCCAGTGAATTCCATTCCATTCCATTCCGTTCCATTCCATTCCGTTCCATTCAATTCCATTCCATTACATTACATTCCCTTCCATTCCATTCCATTCCGTTCCATTCCATTGAATTCCGATCCATTGCATTGAATTCCGTTCCATTCCATTCCATTCCTTTCCGTTCCGTTCCGTTCCGTTCCGTTCTACTCGGATTGATTCCATTCCATTCCATTCCATTCCATTCCATTCCATTCCATTCCATTCCATTGAACTCCATTCCATTCCATTCCATTCCATTCCATTCCATTCCATTCCATTGAATTCTGTTCCATTCCATTCCATTCCATTCCATTCCTTTCTACTCAGGTTGATTCCATTCTATTCCATTCTGTTCCGTTCCGTTCCGTTCCGTTCCGTTCCATTCCACTCGGGTTGATTCCATTCTATTCCATTCCATTCCATTCGATTCCATTCGATTCCATTCGATTCCATTCGATTCCATTCGATTCCATTCCATTCCATTCCATTCCATTGAATTCCGATCCATTGCATTGAATTCCGTTCCATTCCATTCCATTCCTTTCCGTTCCGTTCCGTTCCGTTCCGTTCCGTTCTACTCGGATTGATTCCATTCCATTCCATTCCATTCCATTCCATTCCATTGAACTCCATTCCATTCCATTCCATTCCATTCCATTCCATTCCATTCCATTCCATTCCATTCTACTCGGGTTGATTCCATTCTATTCCATTGTATTCCATTCGATTCCATTCGATTCAATTCGATTCCATTCGATTCCATTCGATTCCATTCCATTCCATTGAATTCCATTCCATTCCATTCCATTCCATTGCATTCCATTCCATTCCATTCCATTTGAATTCCATTCCATTCCATTCCATTCCATTCCATTCCATTCCATTCCATTCCATTCTACTCGGGTTGATTCCATTCTATTCCATTCCATTCCATTCGATTCCATTCGATTCCATTCCATTCCATTCCATTCCATTCCATTCCATTGAATTCCATTCCATTCCATTGAATTCCATTCCATTCCATTCCATTCCATTGAATTCCGTTCCATTCCATTCCATTCCATTCCATTGAATTCCATTCCATTGAATTCCATTCCATTCCATTCCATTCCATTGAATTCCATTCCATTCCGTTCCGTTCCGTTCCGTTCCGTTCCGTTTCGTTCCGTTCCGTTCCGTTCCGTTCCATTCCATTCCATTCCATTCCATTGAATTCCGTTCCATTCCATTGAATTCCATTCCATTCCGTTCCATTCCATTGAATTCTGTTCCGTTCCGTTCTGTTCCGTTCCGTTCCATTCCGTTCCATTCCGTTCCTTTCCGTTCTACTCGGGTTGATTCCATTCTATACCATTCCATTCCATTCGATTCCATTCGATTCCATTCGAATCCATTCGATTCCATTCGATTCCATTCGATTCCATTCCATTCCATTGAATTCCATTCCATTCCATTCCATTCCGTTCCATTCCATTCAATTCCATTCCATTCCATTCCTTTCCGTTCCGTTCCGTTCCGTTCCGTTCCGTTCCGTTCTACTCGGGTTGATTCCATTCTATTCCATTCCATTCCATTCGATTCCATTCTATTCCATTTGATTCCATTCGATTCAATTCGATTCCATTCCATTCCATTCCATTCCATTCCATTCCAGTGAATTCCATTCCATTCCATTCCGTTCCATTCCATTCCGTTCCATTCAATTCCATTCCATTACATTACATTCCCTTCCATTCCATTCCATTCCGTTCCATTCCATTGAATTCCGATCCATTGCATTGAATTCCGTTCCATTCCATTCCATTCCTTTCCGTTCCGTTCCGTTCCGTTCCGTTCTACTCGGATTGATTCCATTCCATTCCATTCCATTCCATTCCATTCCATTCCATTCCATTCCATTGAACTCCATTCCATTCCATTCCATTCCATTCCATTCCATTGAATTCTGTTCCATTCCATTCCATTCCATTCCATTCCTTTCTACTCAGGTTGATTCCATTCTATTCCATTCTGTTCCGTTCCGTTCCGTTCCGTTCCGTTCCATTCCACTCGGGTTGATTCCATTCTATTCCATTCCATTCCATTCGATTCCATTCGATTCCATTCGATTCCATTCGATTCCATTCGATTCCATTCCATTCCATTCCATTCCATTGAATTCCGATCCATTGCATTGAATTCCGTTCCATTCCATTCCATTCCTTTCCGTTCCGTTCCGTTCCGTTCCGTTCCGTTCCGTTCCATTCCGTTCTACTCGGATTGATTCCATTCTATTCCATTCCATTCCATTCGATTCCATTCGATTCCATTCGATTCCATTCGATTCCATTCCATTCCATTCCATTCCATTCCATTCCATTCCATTCCATTGAACTCCATTCCATTCCATTCCATTCCATTCAATTCCATTCCATTCCATTGAATTCCATTCCATTCCATTCCATTCCATTGAATTCTGTTCCATTCAATTCCATTCCATTCCATTCCGTTCTACTCGGGTTGATTCCATTCTATTCCATTCCGTTCCGTTCCGTTCCGTTCCGTTCCGTTCCGTTCCCTTCCACTCGGGTTGATTCCATTCTATTCCATTCCATTCCATTCCATTCCATTCGATTCCATTCGATTCCATTCGATTCCATTCGATTCCATTCCATTCCATTGAATTCCATTCCATTCCATTCCATTCCATGGAATTCCGTTCCATTCCATTCCATTGCATTCCATTCCATTCCATTCCGTTCCATTCCATTCCATTCCGTTCTACTCGGGTTCATTCCATTCCATTCCATTCCATTCCATTCTACTCGGGTTGATTCCATTCTATTCCATTCCATTCCATTCGATTCCATTCGATTCCATTCGATTCCACTCGATTCCATTCCATTCCATTCCATTCCATTCCATTCCATTCCATTCCATTCCATTGAATTCCATTCCATTCCATTGAATTCCATTCCATTCCATTCCATTCCATTGAATTCCGTTCCATTCCATTCCATTCCATTCCATTCCATTCCATTGAATTCCATTCCATTGAATTCCATTCCATTCCATTCCAATCCATTGAATTCCATTCCATTCCGTTCCGTTCCGTTCCGTTCCGTTCCGTTTCGTTCCGTTCCGTTCCGTTCCGTTCCATTCCATTCCATTCCATTCCATTGAATTCCGTTCCATTCCATTGAATTCCATTCCATTCCGTTCCATTCCATTGAATTCTGTTCCGTTCAGTTCCGTTCCGTTCGGTTCCATTCCGTTCCATTCCGTTCCTTTCCGTTCTACTCGGGTTGATTCCATTCTATTCCATTCCATTCCATTCGATTCCATTCGATTCCATTCGAATCCATTCGATTCCATTCGATTCCATTCGATTCCATTCCATTCCATTGAATTCCATTCCATTCCATTCCATTCCATTGAATTCCGTTCCATTCCATTCAATTCCATTCCATTCCATTCCTTTCCGTTCCGTTCCGTTCCGTTCCGTTCCGTTCCGTTCTACTCGGGTTGATTCCATTCTATTCCATTCCATACCATTCGATTCCATTCTATTCCATTCGATTCCATTCGATTCAATTCGATTCCATTCCATTCCATTCCATTCCATTCCATTCCATTGAATTCCGTTCCATTCCATTGAATTCCATTCCATTCCGCTCCATTCCATTGAATTCCCCTCCGTTCCGTTCCGTTCCGTTCCGTTCCATTCCGTTCCATTCCGTTCCATTCCGTTCTACTCGGGTTGATTCCATTCTATTCCATTCCATTCCATTCGATTCCATTCTATTCCATTCGATTCCATTCTATTCAATTCGATTCCATTCCATTCCATTCCATTCCATTCCATTCCATTCCATTGAATTCCATTGAATTCCATTCCATTCCATTCCGTTCCATTCCATTCCGTTCCATTCCATTCCATTCCATTCCATTCCATTCCATTCCATTCCATTCCGTTCTACTCGGGTTCATTCCATTCCATTCCGTTCCGTTCCGTTCCGTTCCGTTCCTTTCCTTTCTACTTGTGTTGATTCCATTCCATTCCATTCTATTCCATTGAATTCCATTCCATTCCATTCCATTCCATTCCATTACATGGAATTCCATTGAATTCCATTGAATTCCATTCCATAGAATTCCATTCCATTCCATTCCATTCCATTCCATGGAATTCCATTCCATTCCATTCCATTCCATTGAATTCCATTCCATTCCATTCCATTGAATTCCATTCCATTCCATTCCATTCGATTCCATTTCATTCCATTGAATTCCATTCCATTCCATTGAATTCCATTCCATTCCGTTCCCTTCCATTGAATTCTGTTCCGTTCCGTTCCGTTCCGTTCCGTTCCATTCCGTTCCATTCCGTTCCTTTCCGTTCTACTCGGGTTGATTCCATTCTATTCCATTCCATTCCATTCGATTCCATTCTATTCCATTCGATTCCATTCGATTCAATTAGATTCCATTCCATTCCATTCCATTCCATTCCATTGAATTCCGTTCCATTCCATTGAATTCCATTCCATTCCGTTCCATTCCATTGAATTCCGCTCCGTTCCGTTCCGTTCCGTTCCGTTCCATTCCGTACCATTCCGTTCCATTCCGTTCTACTCGGGTTGATTCCATTCTATTCCATTCCATTCCATTCGATTCCATTCCATTCCATTCCATTCCATTCCATTCCGTTCTACTCGGGTTCATTCCATTCCATTCCATTACATGGAATTCCATTGAATTCCATTGAATTCCATTCCATTGAATTCCACTCCATTCCATTCCATTCCATTCCATTCCATGGAATTCCATTCCATTCCATTCCATTCCATTCCATTGAATTCCATTCCATTCCATTCCATTGAATTCCATTCCATTCCATTCCATTCGATTCCATTTCATTCCATTGAATTCCATTCCATTCCATTCCATTCCATTCCATTCCATTGAATTCCATTGAATTCCATTCCATTGAATTCCATTCCATTCCATTGAATTCCATTCCATTTCATTCCATTCCATTCCGTTCCATTCCATTCCGTTCCATTCCATTCCATTCCTTTCCATTCCATTCCATTCCGTTCCATTCCATTGAATTCCGTTCCATTGCATTGAATTCCGTTCCATTCCATTCCATTCCTTTCCGTTCCGTTCCGTTCCGTTCCGTTCCGTTCCGTTCTACTCGGGTTGATTCCATTCTATTCCATTCCATTCCATTCGATTCCATTCGATTCAATTCGATTCCATTCGATTCCATTCCATTCCATTCCATTCCATTCCATTCCATTGAATTCCATTCCATTCCATTCCGTTCCATTCCATTCCGTTCCATTCCATTCCATTCCATTCCATTCCATTCCATTCCATTCCGTTCCATTCCATTCCATTCCTTTCCATTCCATTCCTTTCCGTTCCATTCCGTTCCGTTCTATTCCGTTCTACTCGGATTGATTCCATTATATTCCATTCCATTCCATTCGATTCCATTCGATTCCATTCGATTCCATTCGATTCCATTCCATTCCATTCCATTCCATTCCATTCCATTCCATTCCATTGAACTCCATTCCATTCCATTCCATTCCATTCCATTCCATTGAATTCCATTCCATTCCATTCCATTCCATTGAATTCTGTTCCATTCAATTCCATTCCATTCCATTCCGTTCTACTCGGGTTGATTCCATGCTATTCCATTCCGTTCCATTCCGTTCCGTTCCGTTCCGTTCCGTTCCGTTACATTCCACTCGGGTTGATTCCATTCTATTCCATTCCATTCCATTCCATTCCATTCCATTCCATTCGATTCCATTCGATTCCATTCGATTCCATTCGATTCCATTCCATTCCATTCCATTGCATTCCATTCCATTCCATTCCATTCCATTGAATTCTGTTCCATTCAATTCCATTCCATTCCATTCCATTCTACTCGGGTTGATTCCATTCTATTCCATTCCATTCCATTCGATTCCATTCGATTCCATTCGATTCCATTCGATTCCATTCCATTCCATTCCATTCCATTCCATTCCATTCCATTCCATTCCATTCCATTGAATTCCATTCCATTCCATTGAATTCCATTCCATTCCATTCCATTCCATGGAATTCCGTTCCATTCCATTCCATTGCATTCCATTCCATTCCATTCCATTTGAATTCCATTCCATTCCATTCCATTCCATTCCATTCCATTCCATTCCATTCCATTCCATTCCATTCCATTCTACTCGGGTTGATTCCATTCTATTCCATTCCATTCCATTCGATTCCATTCGATTCCATTCGATTCCATTCGATTCCATTCCATTCCATTCCATTCCATTCCATTCCATTCCATTGAATTCCATTCCATTCCATTGAATTCCATTCCATTCCATTCCATTCCATTGAATTCCGTTCCATTCCATTCCATTCCATTCCATTCCATTCCATTGAATTCCATTCCATTGAATTCCATTCCATTCCATTCCAATCCATTGAATTCCATTCCATTCCGTTCCGTTCCGTTCCGTTCCGTTCCGTTTCGTTCCGTTCCATTCCGTTCCGTTCCATTCCATTCCATTCCATTCCATTGAATTCCGTTCCATTCCATTGAATTCCATTCCATTCCGTTCCATTCCATTGAATTCTGTTCCGTTCAGTTCCGTTCCGTTCGGTTCCATTCCGTTCCATTCCGTTCCTTTCCGTTCTACTCGGGTTGATTCCATTCTATTCCATTCCATTCCATTCGATTCCATTCGATTCCATTCGAATCCATTCGATTCCATTCGATTCCATTCGATTCCATTCCATTCCATTGAATTCCATTCCATTCCATTCCATTCCATTGAATTCCGTTCCATTCCATTCAATTCCATTCCATTCCATTCCTTTCCGTTCCGTTCCGTTCCGTTCCGTTCCGTTCCGTTCTACTCGGGTTGATTCCATTCTATTCCATTCCATACCATTCGATTCCATTCTATTCCATTCGATTCCATTCGATTCAATTCGATTCCATTCCATTCCATTCCATTCCATTCCATTCCATTGAATTCCGTTCCATTCCATTGAATTCCATTCCATTCCGTTCCATTCCATTGAATTCCGCTCCGTTCCGTTCCGTTCCGTTCCGTTCCATTCCGTTCCATTCCGTTCCATTCCGTTCTACTCGGGTTGATTCCATTCTATTCCATTCCATTCCATTCGATTCCATTCTATTCCATTCGATTCCATTCTATTCAATTCGATTCCATTCCATTCCATTCCATTCCATTCCATTCCATTGAATTCCATTGAATTCCATTCCATTCCATTCCGTTCCATTCCATTCCGTTCCATTCCATTCCATTCCATTCCATTCCATTCCATTCCATTCCATTCCGTTCTACTCGGGTTCATTCCATTCCATTCCGTTCCGTTCCGTTCCGTTACGTTCCTTTCCTTTCTACTTGTGTTGATTCCATTCCATTCCATTCTATTCCATTGAATTCCATTCCATTCCATTCCATTCCATTCCATTACATGGAATTCCATTGAATTCCATTGAATTCCATTCCATAGAATTCCATTCCATTCCATTCCATTCCATTCCATTCCATGGAATTCCATTCCATTCCATTCCATTCCATTGAATTCCATTCCATTCCATTCCATTGAATTCCATTCCATTCCATTCCATTCGATTCCATTTCATTCCATTGAATTCCATTCCATTCCATTGAATTCCATTCCATTCCGTTCCGTTCCGTTCCGTTCCGTTTCGTTCCGTTCCGTTCCGTTCCGTTCCATTCCATTCCATTCCATTGAATTCCGTTCCATTCCATTGAATTCCATTCCATTCCGTTCCATTCCATTGAATTCTGTTCCGTTCCGTTCCGTTCCGTTCCATTCCATTCCGTTCCATTCCGTTCCTTTCCGTTCTACTCGGGTTGATTCCATTCTATTCCATTCCATTCCATTCGATTCCATTCGATTCCATTCGAATCCATTCGATTCCATTCGATTCCATTCGATTCCATTCCATTCCATTGAATTCCATTCCATTCCATTCCATTCCATTGAATTCCGTTCCATTCCATTCAATTCCATTCCATTCCATTCCTTTCCGTTCCGTTCCGTTCCGTTCCGTTCCGTTCCCTTCTACTCGGGTTGATTCCATTCTATTCCATTCCATTCCATTCGATTCCATTCTATTCCATTCGATTCCATTCGATTCAATTTGATTCCATTCCATTCCATTCCATTCCATTCCATTCCATTGAATTCCGTTCCATTCCATTGAATTCCATTCCATTCCGTTCCATTCCATTGAATTCCGCTCCGTTCCGTTCCGTTCCGTTCCGTTCCATTCCGTACCATTCCATTCCATTCCGTTCTACTCGGGTTCATTCCATTCCATTCCGTTCCGTTCCGTTCCGTTCCGTTCCTTTCCTTTCTACTTGTGTTGATTCCATTCCATTCCTTTCTATTCCATTGAATTCCATTCATTTCCATTCCATTCCATTCCATTACATGGAATTCCATTGAATTCAATTGAATTCCATTCCATTGAATTCCATTCCATTCCATTCCATTCCATTCCATTCCATTGAATTCCATTCCATTCCATTCCATTGAATTCCATTCCATTCCATTCCGTTCGATTCCATTTCATTCCATTGAATTCCATTCCATTCCATTCCATTCCATTCCATTCCATTGAATTCCATTGAATTCCATTCCATTGAATTCCATTCCATTCCATTGAATTCCATTCCATTTCATTCCATTCCATTCCGTTCCATTCCATTCCGTTCCATTCCATTCCATTCCTTTCCATTCCATTCCATTCCGTTCCATTCCATTGAATTCCGTTCCATTGCATTGAATTCCGTTCCATTCCATTCCATTCCTTTCCGTTCCTTTCCGTTCCGTTCCGTTCCGTTCCGTTCTACTCGGGTTGATTCCATTCTATTCCATTCCATTCCATTCGATTCCATTCTATTCCATTCGATTCCATTCGATTCAATATGATTCGATTCCATTCCATTCCATTCCATTCCATAGAATTCCATTCCATTCCATTGAATTCCATTCCATTCCATTCCATTCCATTGAATTCTATTCCATTCCATGGAATTCCATTCCATTCCATTCCATTCGATTCCATTCCATTCCATGGAATTCCATTCCATTCGATTCCATTCCATTCCATGGAATTCCATTTCATTCCATTCCATTCCGTTCCATTCCATTGAATTCCATTCCATTCCATTGAATTCCATTCCATTCCATTCCATTGAATTCCATTCCATTCCATTGAATTCCATTCCATTAAATTCCATTCCATTCCATTCCATGGAATTCCATTCCATTCCATTGAATTCCATTCCATTCCATTCAATTCGATTCCATTCCATTCCATGGAATTCCATTCCATTCGATTCCATTCCATTCCATGGAATTCCATTTCATTCCATTCCATTCCATTCCATTCCATTCCATTCCATTCCATAGAATTCCATTCCGTTCCATTCCATTCCATTCCATTCCATTCCGTTCCATTCCATTCCATCGAATTCCATTCCATTCCATTCCATTCCATTCCATTCCATTCCATTCCATTCCATTCCATTCTACTCGGGTTGATTCCATTCTATTACATTCCATTCCATTCGATTCCATTCGATTCCATTCGATTCCATTCGATTCCATTCCATTCCATTCCATTCAATTGAATTCCATTCCATTCCATTCCATTCCATTCCATTCCATTCCATTGAATTCCATTCCATTCCATTGAATTCCATTCCATTCCATGGAATTCCATTCCATTCCATTCCATTCGATTCCATTCCATTCCATGGAATTCCATTCCATTCGATTCCATTCCATTCCATGGAATTCCATTTCATTCCATTCCATTCCGTTCCATTCCATTCCATCGAATTCCATTCCATTCCATTCCATTCCATTCCATTCCATTCCATTCCATTCCATTCCATTCCATTCTACTCGGGTTGATTCCATTCTATTACATTCCATTCCATTCGATTCCATTCGATTCCATTCGATTCCATTCGATTCCATTCCATTCCATTCCATTCAATTGAATTCCATTCCATTCCATTCCATTCCATTCCATTCCATTCCATTCCATTGAATTCCATTCCAGTACATTGAATTCCATTCCATTCCATTCCATTCCATTGAATTCCGTTCCATTCCATTCCTTTCCATTCCATTCCATTCCATTGAATTCCATTACATTGAATTCCATTCCATTCCATTCCATTCCATTCCATTCCATTGAATTCCATTCCATTCCATTGAATTCCATTCCATTCCATTCCATTCGATTCCATTCCATTCCATGGAATTCCATTCCTTTCCATTCCATTCCATTCCATTCCATTCCATTCCATTGAATTCCATTGAATTCCATTCCATTCCATTGAATTCCATTCCTTTCCATTCCATTCCATTGAATTCCGTTCAATTCCATTCCATTCCATTCCATTCCATTCCATTCGAATTCCATTCCATTCCATTCCATTCCATTCCATTCCATTCCATTCCATTCTACTCGGGTTGATTCCATTCTATTCCATTCCATTCCATTCGATTCCATTCGATTCCTTTCGATTCCATTCCATTCCATTCCATTCCATTCCATTGAATTCCATTCCATTCCATTCCATTCCATTCCATTGAATTCCATTCCATTCCATTCCATCGAATTCCATTCCATTCCATTGAATTCCATTCCATTCCATTCCATTCCATTCCATTCCATTCCATTCCATTCCATCGAATTCCATTCCATTCCATTCCATTCCATTCCATTCCATTCCATTCGATTCCATTCGATTCCATTCGATTCCATTCCATTCCATTCCATTCCATTGAATTCCGTTCCATTCCATTCCATTCCATTCCATTCCCTTCCATTGAATTCCATTCCATGGAATTCCATTCCATTCCATTCCATTCCATGGAATTCCATTCCATTCCGTTCCGTTCCGTTCCGTTCCGTTCCGTACCGTTCCATTCCATTCCATTTCATTCCATTGAATTCCGTTCCATTCCATTGAATTCCTTTCCATTCCGTTCCATTCCATTGAATTCCGTTCCGTTCCGTTCCGTTCCGTTCCGTTCCGTTCCATTCCGTTCCATTCCATTCCATTCCGTTCTACTCGGGTTCATTCCATTCCATTCCTTTCCGTTCCGTTCCGTTCCGTACCATTCCGTTCCGTTCTACTCGGGTTGATTCCATTCTATTCCATTCCATTCCATTCGATTCCATTCTATTCCATTCGATTCCATTCTATTCAATTCGATTCCATTCCATTCCAATCCATTCCATTACATTCCATTGAATTCCATTCCATTCCATTCCGTTCCATTCCATTCCGTTCCATTCCATTCCATTCCATTCCATTCCATTCCATTCCATTCCATTACGTTCCGTTCCATTCCGTTCCATTCCATTGAATTCCGATCCATTGCATTGAATTCCGTTCCATTCCATTCCATTCCATTCCATTCCATTCCATTGAATTCCATTCCATTGAATTCCATTCCATTCCATTCCATTCCATTGAATTCCGTTCCATTCCATTGAATTCCATTCCATTCCGTTCCATTCCATTGAATTCCGTTCCGTTCCGTTCCGTTCCGTTCCGTTCCATTCCGTTCCATTCCGTTCTACTCGGGTTGATTCCATTCTATTCCATTCCATTCCATTCGATTCCATTCCATTCCATTCCATTCCATTCCATTCCATTCCTTTCTACTCGGGTTCATTCCATTCCATTCCGTTCCGTTCCGTTCCGTTTCGTTCCATTCCTTTCTACTTGTGTTGATTCCATTCCATTCCATTCTATTCCATTGAATTCCATTCCATTCCATTCCATTCCATTCCATTACATGGAATTCCATTGAATTCCATTGAATTCCATTCCATTGAATTCCATTGAAATCCATTCCATTCCATTCCATGGAATTCAATTCCATTCCATTCCATTCCTTGGAATTCCATTCCATTCCATTCCATTCCATTGAATTCCATTCCATTCCATTCAATGGAATTCCATTCCATTCCATTCCATTCGATTCCATTCCATTCCATTGAATTCAATTCCGTTCCATTCCATTCCATTGAATTCCATTGAATTCCATTCCATTGAATTCCATTCCATTCCATTGAATTCCATTCCATTTCATTCCATTCCATTCCGTTCCATTCCATTCCGTTCCATTCCATTCCAATCCTTTCCATTCCATTCCATTCCGTTCCATTCCATTGAATTCCGTTCCATTGCACTGAATTCCGTTCCATTCCATTCCATTCCTTTCCGTTCCGTTCCGTTCCGTTCCGTTCCGTTCCGTTCTACTCGGGTGGATTCCATTCTATTCCTTTCCATTCCATTCGATTCCATTCTATTCCATTCGATTCCATTCGATTCAATTCGATTCCATTCCATTCCATTCCATTCCATTCCATTCCATTCCATTGAATTCCATTCCATTCCATTCCGTTCCATTGCATTCCGTTCCATTCCATTCCATTCCATTCCATTACGTTCCGTTCCATTCCGTTCCATTCCGTTCCATTCCATTGAATTCCGATCCATTGCATTGAATTCCGTTCCATTCCATTCCATTCCTTTCCGTTCCGTTCCATTCCGTTCCGTTCCGTTCCGTTCCGTTCTACTCGGATTGATTCCATTCTATTCCATTCCATTCCATTCGATTCCATTCGATTCCATTCGATTCCATTCGATTCCATTCCATTCCATTCCATTCCATTGAATTCCATTCCATTCCATTCCATTCCATTGAATTCCATTGAATTCCATTCCATTGAATTCCATTCCATTCCATTCCATTCCGTTCCATTCCATTCCGTTCCATTCCATTCCATTCCATTCCATTCCATTCCGTTCCGTTCCATTCCGTTCCATTCCGTTCCATTCCATTGAATTCCGTTCCATTCCATTACATTCCTTTACGTTCCGTTCCGTTCCGTTCCGTTCTGTTCCGTTCTACTCGGGTTGATTCCATTCTATTCCATTCCATTCCATTCGATTCCATTCTATTCCATTCGATTCCATTCGATTCCATTCTATTCAATTCGATTCCATTCCATTTCATTCCATTCCATTGAATTCCATTCCATTCCATTGAATTCCATTCCATTCCATTCCATTCCATTCCATTCCATGGAATTCCATTCCATTCCATTGAATTCCATTCCATTCCATTCCATTCGATTCCATTCCATTCCATGGAATTCCATTCCATTCGATTCCATTCCATTCCATGGAATTCCATTTCATTCCATTCCATTCCATTCCATTCCATTCCATTCCATTCCATAGAATTCCATTCCGTTCCATTCCATTCCATTCCATTCCATTCCGTTCCATTCCATTCCATCGAATTCCATTCCATTCCATTCCATTCCATTCCATTCCATTCCATTCCATTCCATTCCATTCCATTCTACTCGGGTTGATTCCATTCTATTACATTCCATTCCATTCGATTCCATTCGATTCCATTCGATTCCATTCGATTCCATTCCATTCCATTCCATTCCATGGAATTCCATTCCATTCCATTCCATTCCATTCCATTCCATTGAATTCCATTGAATTCCATTCCATTGAATTCCATTCCATTCCATTCCATTCCGTTCCATTCCATTCCGTTCCATTCCATTCCATTCCATTCCGTTCCGTTCCATTCCGTTCCATTCCGTTCCATTCCATTGAATTCCGTTCCATTGCATTGAATTCCGTTCCATTCCATTCCATTCCTTTCCGTTCCGTTCCGTTCCGTTCCGTTCCGTTCCGTTCTACTCGGGTTGATTCCATTCTATTCCATTCCATTCCATTCGATTCCATTCGATTCCTTTCGATTCCATTCCATTCCATTCCATTCCATTGAATTCCATTGCATTCCATTCCATTCCATTCCATTGAATTCCATTCCATTCCATTCCATCGAATTCCATTCCATTCCATTCCATTCCATTCCATTCCATTCCATTCCATTCCATTCCATTCCATCGAATTCCATTCCATTCCATTCCATTCCATTCCATTCCATTCCATTCGATTCCATTCGATTCCATTCGATTCCATTCCATTCCATTCCATTCCATTGAATTCCGTTCCATTCCATTCCATTCCATTCCATGGAATTCCGTTCCATTCCATTGAATTCCATTCCATTCCGTTCCATTCCATTGAATTCCGTTCCGTTCCGTTCCGTTCCGTTCCGTTCCATTCCGTTCCATTCCATTCCATTCCGTTCTACTCGGGTTCATTCCATTCCATTCCTTTCCGTTCCGTTCCGTTCCGTACCATTCCGTTCTGTTCTACTCGGGTTGATTCCATTCTATTCCATTCCATTCCATTCGATTCCATTCTATTCCATTCGATTCCATTCTATTCAATTCGATTCCATTCCATTCCAATCCATTCCATTACATTCCATTGAATTCCATTCCATTCCATTCCGTTCCATTCCATTCCGTTCCATTCCATTCCATTCCATTCCATTCCATTCCATTACGTTCCGTTCCATTCCGTTCCATTCCATTGAATTCCGATCCATTGCATTGAATTCCGTTCCATTCCATTCCATTCCATTCCATTCCATTCCATTCCATTGAATTCCATTCCATTGAATTCCGTTCCATTCCATTGAATTCCATTCCATTCCGTTCCATTCCATAGAATTCCGTTCCGTTCCGTTCCGTTCCGTTCCGTTCCATTCCGTTCCATTCCGTTCCATTCCGTTCTACTCGGGTTGATTCCATTCTATTCCATTCCATTCCATTCGATTCCATTCCATTCCATTCCAATCCATTCCATTCCATTCCTTTCTACTCGGGTTCATTCCATTCCATTCCGTTCCGTTCCGTTCCGTTCCGTTCCATTCCTTTCTACTTGTGTTGATTCCATTCCATTCCATTCTATTCCATTGAATTCCATTCCATTCCATTCCATTCCATTCCATTACATGGAATTCCATTGAATTCCATTGAATTCCATTCCATTGAATTCCATTGAATTCCATTCCATTCCATTCCATGGAATTCAATTCCATTCCATTCCATTCCTTGGAATTCCATTCCATTCCATTCCATTCCATTCCATTGAATTCCATTCCATTCCATTCAATTGAATTCCATTCCATTCCATTCCATTCGATTCCATTCCATTCCATTGAATTCGATTCCGTTCCATTCCATTCCATTGAATTCCATTGAATTCCATTCCATTGAATTCCATTCCATTCCATTGAATTCCATTCCACTTCATTCCATTCCATTCCGTTCCATTCCATTCCGTTCCATTCCATTCCATTCCTTTCCATTCCATTCCATTCAGTTCCATTCCATTGAATTCCGTTCCATTGCACTGAATTCCGTTCCATTCCATTCCATTCCTTTCCGTTCCGTTCCGTTCCGTTCCGTTCCTTTCTACTCGGGTTGATTCCATTCTATTCCTTTCCATTCCATTCGATTCCATTCTATTCCATTCGATTCCATTCGATTCAATTCGATTCCATTCCATTCCATTCCATTCCATTCCATTGAATTCCATTCCATTCCATTCCGTTCCATTCCATTCCGTTCCATTCCATTCCATTCCATTCCATTACGTTCCGTTCCATTCCGTTCCATTCCGTTCCATTCCATTGAATTCCGATCCATTGCATTGAATTCCGTTCCATTCCATTCCATTCCTTTCCGTTCCGTTCCGTTCCGTTCCGTTCCGTTCTATTCTACTCGGATTGATTCCATTCTATTCCATTCCATTCCATTCGATTCCATTCGATTCCATTCGATTCCATTCGATTCCATTCCATTCCATTCCATTCCATTGAATTCCATTCCATTCCATTCCATTCCATTCCATTCCATGGAATTCCATTGAATTCCATTCCATTGAATTCCATTCCATTCCATTCCATTCCGTTCCATTCCATTCCGTTCCATTCCATTCCATTCCATTCCATTCCATTCCGTTCCGTTCCATTCCGTTCCATTCCGTTCCATTCCATTGAATTCCGTTCCATTCCATTACATTCCTTTACGTTCCGTTCCGTTCCGTTCCGTTCCGTTCCGTTCTACTCGGGTTGATTCCATTCTATTCCATTCCATTCCATTCGATTCCATTCTATTCCATTCGATTCCATTCGATTCAATTCGATTCGTTTCGATTCCATTCCATTCCATTCCATTGCATTGAATTCCATTCCATTCCATTGAATTCCATTCCATTCCATTCCATTCCATTCCATTCCATGGAATTCCATTCCATTCCATTGAATTCCATTCCATTCCATTCCATTCGATTCCATTCCATTCCATGGAATTCCATTCCATTCGATTCCATTCCATTCCATGGAATTCCATTTCATTCCATTCCATTCCATTCCATTCCATTCCATAGAATTCCATTCCATTCAATTCCATTCCATTCCATTCCATTCCATTCCATCGAATTCCATTCCATTCCATTCCATTCCATTCCATTCCATTCCATTCCATTCTACTCGGGTTGATTCCATTCTATTACATTCCATTCCATTCGATTCCATTCGATTCCATTCGATTCCATTCGATTCCATTCCATTCCATTCCATTCAATTGAATTCCATTCCATTCCATTCCATTCCATTCCATTCCATTCCACTCCATTCCATTCCATTGAATTCCATTCCATTCCATTGAATTCCATTCCATTCCGTTCCATTCCATTGAATTCCGTTCCGTTCCGTTCCGTTCCGTTCCGTTCCGTTCCATTCCGTTCCATTCCATTCCATTCCGTTCTACTCGGGTTCATTCCATTCCATTCCTTTCCGTTCCGTTCCGTTCCGTTCCGTTCCGTTGCGTTCCGTTCCGTTCTACTCGGGTTGATTCCATTCTATTCCATTCCATTCCATTCGATTCCATTCTATTCCATTCGATTCCATTCTATTCAATTCGATTCCATTCCATTCCATTCCATTCCATTCCATTCCATTGAATTCCATTCCATTCCATTCCGTTCCATTCCATTCCGTTCCATTCCATTCCATTCCATTCCATTCCATTCCATTACGTTCCGTTCCATTCCGTTCCATTCCATTGAATTCCGATCCATTGCATTGAATTCCGTTCCATTCCATTCCACTCCTTTCCGTTCCATTCCGTTCCGTTCCGTTCCGTTCTACTCGGGTTAATTCCATTCTATTCCATTCCATTCCATTCGATTCCAATCTATTCCATTCGATTCCATTCGATTCAATTCGATTCCATTCCATTCCATTCCATTCCATTCCATTCCATTCCATTCCATTGAATTCCATTCCATTCCATTCCGTTCCATTCCATTCCGTTCCATTCCATTCCATTCCATTCCATTCCATTCCTTTCCGTTACGTTCCGTTCCGTTCCATTCCGTTCTACTCGGATTGATTCCATTCTATTCCATTCCATTCCATTCGATTCCATTCGATTCCATTCGATTCCATTCCATTCCATTCCATTCCATTGAATTCCATTCCATTCCATTCCGTTCCATTCCATTCCGTTCCATTCCATTCCATTCCATTCCATTACGTTCCGTTCCATTCCGTTCCATTCCGTTCCATTCCATTGAATTCCGATCCATTGCATTGAATTCCGTTCCATTCCATTCCATTCCTTTCCGTTCTGTTCCGTTCCGTTCCGTTCCGTTCCGTTCTACTCGGATTGATTCCATTCTATTCCATTCCATTCCATTCGATTCCATTCGATTCCATTCGATTCCATTCGATTCCATTCCATTCCATTCCATTCCATTGAATTCCATTCCATTCCATTCCATTCCATTCCATTCCATTCCATTGAATTCCATTGAATTCCATTCCATTGAATTCCATTCCATTCCATTCCATTCCGTTCCATTCCATTCCGTTCCATTCCATTCCATTCCATTCCATTCCATTCCGTTCCGTTCCATTCCGTTCCATTCCGTTCCATTCCATTGAATTCCGTTCCATTCCATTACATTCCTTTACGTTCCGTTCCGTTCCGTTCCGTTCCGTTCCGTTCTACTCCGGTTGATTCCATTCTATTCCATTCCATTCCATTCGATTCCATTCTATTCCATTCGATTCCATTCGATTCAATTCGATTCGATTCGATTCCATTCCATTCCATTCCATTCCATTGAATTCCATTCCATTCCATTGAATTCCATTCCATTCCATTCCATTCCATTCCATTCCATGGAATTCCATTCCATTCCATGGAATTCCATTCCATTCCATTCCATTCGATTCCATTCCATTCCATGGAATTCCATTCCATTCGATTCCATTCCATTCCATGGAATTCCATTTCATTCCATTCCATTCCATTCCATTCCATTCCATAGAATTCCATTCCATTCCATTCCATTCCATTCCATTCCATTCCATTCCATCGAATTCCATTCCATTCCATTCCATTCCATTCCATTCCATTCCATTCCATTCCATTCTACTCGGGTTGATTCCATTCTATTACATTCCATTCCATTCGATTCCATTCGATTCCATTCGATTCCATTCGATTCCATTCCATTCCATTCCATTCAATTGAATTCCATTCCATTCCATTGCATTCCATTCCATTACACTCCATTCCATTCCATTGAATTCCATTCCATTCCATTGAATTCCATTCCATTCCGTTCCATTCCATTGAATTCCGTTCCGTTCCGTTCCGTTCCGTTCCGTTCCGTTCCGTTCCATTCCGTTCCATTCCATTCCATTCCGTTCTACTCGGGTTCATTCCATTCCATTCCTTTCCGTTCCGTTCCGTTCCGTTCCGTTCCGTTGCGTTCCGTTCCGTTCTACTCGGGTTGATTCCATTCTATTCCATTCCATTCCATTCGATTCCATTCTATTCCATTCGATTCCATTCTATTCAATTCGATTCCATTCCATTCCATTCCATTCCATTCCATTCCATTGAATTCCATTCCATTCCATTCCGTTCCATTCCATTCCGTTCCATTCCATTCCATTCCATTCCATTCCATTCCATTACGTTCCGTTACATTCCGTTCCATTCCATTGAATTCCGATCCATTGCATTGAATTCCGTTCCATTCCATTCCACTCCTTTCCGTTCCATTCCGTTCCGTTCCGTTCCGTTCTACTCGGGTTGATTCCATTCTATTCCATTCCATTCCATTCGATTCCAATCTATTCCATTCGATTCCATTCGATTCAATTCGATTCCATTCCATTCCATTCCATTCCATTCCATTCCATTCCATTCCATTGAATTCCATTCCATTCCATTCCGTTCCATTCCATTCCGTTCGATTCCATTCCATTCCATTCCATTCCATTCCTTTCCGTTACGTTCCGTTCCGTTCCATTCCGTTCTACTCGGATTGATTCCATTCTATTCCATTCCATTCCATTTGATTCCATTCGATTCCATTCGATTCCATTCCATTCCATTCCATTCCATTGAACTCCATTCCATTCCATTCCATTCCATTCCATTCCATCGAATTCCATTCCATTCCATTGAATTCCATTCCATTCCATTCCATTCCATTCCATTCCATTCCATTCCATTCCATCGAATTCCATTCCATTCCATTCCATTCCATTCGATTCCATTCTATTCCATTCGATTCCATTCGATTCAATTCGATTCCATTCCATTCCATTCCATTCCATTCCATTCCATTGAATTCCATTCCATTCCATTCCGTTCCATTCCATTCCGTTCCATTCCATTCCATTCCATTCCATTCCATTCCATTCCATTACGTTCCGTTCCATTCCGTTCCATTCCGTTCCATTCCATTGAATTCCGATCCACTGCATTGAATTCCGTTCCATTCCATTCCATTCCTTTCCGTTCCGTTCCGTTCCGTTCCGTTCCGTTCTACTCGGATTGATTCCATTCTATTCCATTCCATTCCATTCGATTCCATTCGATTCCATTCGATTCCATTCGATTCCATTCCATTCCATTCCATTCCATTGAATTCCATTCCATTCCATTCCATTCCATTCCATTGAATTCCATTGAATTCCATTCCATTGAATTCCATTCCATTCCATTCCATTCCGTTCCATTCCATTCCGTTCCATTCCATTCCATTCCATTCCATTCCATTCCGTTCCGTTCCATTCCGTTCCATTCCGTTCCATTCCATTGAATTCCGTTCCATTCCATTCCATTCCTTTCCGTTCCGTTCCGTTCCGTTCCGTTCCGTTCCGTTCTACTCGGGTTGATTCCATTCTATTCCATTCCATTCCATTCGATTCCATTCTATTCCATTCGATTCCATTCGATTCAATTCGATTCGATTCCATTCCATTCCATTCCATTCCATTCCATTCCATAGAATTCCATTCCATTCCATTGAATTCCATTCCATTCCATTCCATTCCATTCCATTGAATTCCATTCCATTCCATTGAATTCCATTCCATTCCATTCCATTCGATTCCATTCCATTCCATGGAATTCCATTCCATTCGATTCCATTCCATTCCATGGAATTCCATTTCATTCCATTCGATTCCATTCCATTCCATTCCATTCCATAGAATTCCATTCCGTTCCATTCCATTCCATTCCATTCCATTCCGTTCCATTCCATTCCATCGAATTCCATTCCATTCCATTCCATTCCATTCCATTCCATTCCATTCCATTCCATTCTACTCGGGTTGATTCCATTCTATTACATTCCATTCCATTCGATTCCATTCGATTCCATTCGATTCCATTCCATTCCATTCCATTCAATTGAATTCCATTCCATTCCATTCCATTCCATTCCATTCCATTGAATTCCATTCCATTACATTGAATTCCATTCCATTCCATTCCATTCCATTGAATTCCGTTCCATTCCATTCCTTTCCATTCCATTCCATTCCATTGAATTCCATTACATTGAATTCCATTCCATTCCATTCCATTCCATTCCATTCCATTGAATTCAATTCCATTCCATTGAATTCCATTCCATTCCATTCCATTCGATTCCATTCCATTCCATGGAATTCCATTCCTTTCCATTCCATTCCATTCCATTCCATTCCATTCCATTGAATTCCATTGAATTCCATTCCATTCCATTGAATTCCATTCCTTTCCATTCCATTCCATTGAATTCCGTTCAATTCCATTCCATTCCATTCCATTCCATTCCATTCCATTCGAATTCCATTCCATTCCATTCCATTCCATTCCATTCCATTCCATTCCATTCCATTCCATTCTACTGGGGTTGATTCCATTCTATTCCATTCCATTCCATTCGATTGCATTCGATTCCTTTCGATTCCATTCCATTCCATTCCATTCCATTCCATTCCATTGAATTCCATTCCATTCCATTCCATTCCATTCCATTGAATTCCATTCCATTCCATTCCATCGAATTCCATTCCATTCCATTGAATTCCATTCCATTCCATTCCATTCCATTCCATTCCATTCCATTCCATTCCATTCCATTCCATCGAATTCCATTCCATTCCATTCCATTCCATTCCATTCCATTCGATTCCATTCGATTCCATTCGATTCCATTCGATTCCATTCCATTCCATTCCATTCCATTCCATTCCATTCCATTCCATTCCATTCCATTCCATTCTACTCCGGTTGATTCCATTCTATTACATTCCATTCCATTCGATTCCATTAGATTCCATTCGATTCCATTCCATTCCATTCCATTCCATTCCATTCCATTGAATTCCGTTCCATTCCATTCCATTCCATTCCATTCCATTCCATTGAATTCCATTACATTGAATTCCATTCCATTCCATTCCATTCCATGGAATTCCATTCCATTCCATTCCATTCCATGGAATTCCATTCCATTCCATTCCATTCCATGGAATTCCATTCCATTCCGTTCCGTTCCGTTCCGTTCCGTTCCGTACCGTTCCATTCCATTCCATTCCATTCCATTGAATTCCGTTCCATTCCATTGAATTCCATTCCATTCCGTTCCATTCCATTGAATTCCGTTCCGTTCCGTTCCGTTCCGTTTCGTTCCATTCCGTTCCATTCCATTCCATTCCGTTCTACTCGGGTTCATTCCATTCCATTCCTTTCCGTTCCGTTCCGTTCCGTTCCGTTCCGTTCCGTTCCGTTCTACTCGGGTTGATTCCATTCTATTCCATTCCATTCCATTCGATTCCATTCTATTCCATTCGATTCCATTCTATTCAATTCGATTCCATTCCATTCCATTCCATTCCATTCCATTCCATTCCATTCCATTGAATTCCATTCCATTCCATTCCGTTCCATTCCATTCCGTTTCATTCCATTCCATTCCATTCCATTCCATTCCATTCCATTACGTTCCGTTCCATTCCGTTCCATTCCATTGAATTCCGATCCATTGCATTGAATTCCGTTCCATTCCATTCCATTCCTTTCCGTTCCGTTCCGTTCCGTTCCGTTCTACTCGGGTTGATTCCATTCTATTCCATTCCATTCCATTCGATTCCATTCTATTCCATTCGATTCCATTCGATTCAATTCGATTCGATTCCATTCCATTCCATTCCATTCCATTCCATTCCATTCCATTCCATTGAATTCCATTCCATTCCATAGAATTCCATTCCATTCCATTCCATTCCATTCCATTCCATTGAATTCCATTCCATTCCATTGAATTCCATTCCATTCCATTCCATTCGATTCCATTCCATTCCATGGAATTCCATTCCATTCGATTCCATTCCATTCCATGGAATTCCATTTCATTCCATTCCATTCCATTCCATTCCATTCCATTCCATTCCATTCCATAGAATTCCATTCCATTCCATTCCATTCCATTCCATTCCGTTCCATTCCATTCCATCGAATTCCATTCCATTCCATTCCATTCCATTCCATTCCATTCCATTCCATTCCATTCTACTCGGGTTGATTCCATTCTATTACATTCCATTCCATTCGATTCCATTCGATTCCATTCGATTCCATTCGATTCCATTCCATTCCATTCCATTCAATTGAATTCCATTCCATTCCATTCCATTCCATTCCATTCCATTCCATTGAATTCCATTCCATTCCATTGAATTCCATTCCATTCCATTCCATTCCATTGAATTCCGTTCCATTCCATTCCTTTCCATTCCATTCCATTCCATTGAATTCCATTCCATTCCATTCCATTCGATTCCATTCCATTCCATGGAATTCCATTCCTTTCCATTCCATTCCATTCCATTGAATTCCATTCCATTCCATTCCATTCCATTCCATTGAATTCCATTCCATTCCATTCCATTCCATTCCATTCCATCGAATTCCATTCCATTCCATTGAATTCCATTCCATTCCATTCCATTCCATTCCATTCCATTCCATTCCATTCCATCGAATTCCATTCCATTCCATTCCATTCCATTCGATTCCATTCGATTCCATTCGATTCCATTCGATTCCATTCCATTCCATTCCATTCCATTCCATTCCATTCCATTCCATTCCATTCCATTCTACTCTGGTTGATTCCATTCTATTACATTCCATTCCATTCGATTCCATTAGATTTCATTCGATTCCATTCGATTCCATTCCATTCCATTCCATTCCATTGAATTCCGTTCCATTCCATTCCATTCCATTCCATTCCATGGAATTCCATTCCATTCCGTTCCGTTCCGTTCCGTTCCGTTCCGTACCGTTCCATTCCATTCCATTCCATTCCATTGAATTCCGTTCCATTCCATTGAATTCCATTCCATTCCGTTCCATTCCATTGAATTCCGTTCCGTTCCGTTCCGTTCCGTTCCATTCCGTTCCATTCCATTCCATTCCGTTCTATTCGGGTTCATTCCATTCCATTCCTTTCCGTTCCGTTCCGTTCCGTTCCGTTCCGTTCCGTTCTACTCGGGTTGATTCCATTCTATTCCATTCCATTCCATTCGATTCCATTCTATTCCATTCGATTCCATTCTATTCAATTCGATTCCATTCCATTCCATTCCATTCCATTCCATTCCATTCCATTCCATTCCATTGAATTCCATGCCATTCCATTCCGTTCCATTCCATTCCGTTCCATTCCATTCCATTCCATTCCATTCCATTCCATTCCATTCCATTACGTTCCGTTCCATTCCGTTCCATTCCATTGAATTCCGATCCATTGCATTGAATTCCGTTCCATTCCATTCCATTCCTTTCCGTTCCGTTCCGTTCCGTTCCGTTCTACTCGGGTTGATTCCATTCTATTCCATTCCATTCCTTTCGATTCCATTCTATTCCATTCGATTCCATTCGATTCAATTCGATTCGATTCGATTCCATTCCATTCCATTCCATTCCATTCCATTGAATTCCATTCCATTCCATTGAATTCCATTCCATTCCATTCCATTCGATTCCATTCCATTCCATGGAATTCCATTCCATTCGATTCCATTCCATTCCATGGAATTCCATTTCATTCCATTCCATTCCATTCCATTCCATTCCATTCCATTCCATTCCATAGAATTCCATTCCATTCCATTCCATTCCATTCCATTCCATTCCATTCCGTTCCATTCCATTCCATCGAATTCCATTCCATTCCATTCCATTCCATTCCATTCCATTCCATTCCATTCCATTCCATTCCATTCCATTCCATTCTACTCGGGTTGATTCCATTCTATTACATTCCATTCCATTCGATTCCATTCGATTCCATTCGATTCCATTCGATTCCATTCCATTCCATTCCATTCAATTGAATTCCATTCCATTCCATTCCATTCCATTCCATTCCATTCCATTCCATTGAATTCCATTCCATTCCATTGAATTCCATTCCATTCCATTCCATTCCATTGAATTCCGTTCCATTCCATTCCTTTCCATTCCATTCCATTCCATTGAATTCCATTACATTGAATTCCATTCCATTCCATTCCATTCCATTGAATTCCATTCCATTCCATTCCATTCGATTCCATTCCATTCCATGGAATTCCATTCCTTTCCATTCCATTCCATTCCATTCCTTTCCATTCCATTCCATTGAATTCCATTGAATTCCATTCCATTCCATTGAATTCAATTCCTTTCCATTCCATTCCATTGAATTCCGTTCCATTCCATTGAATTCCATTCCATTCCGTTCCATTCCATTGAATTCCGCTCCGTTCCGTTCCGTTCCGTTCCGTTCCATTCCGTTCCATTCCATTCCATTCCGTTCTACTCGGGTTCATTCCATTCCATTCCTTTCCGTTCCGTTCCGTTCCGTTCCATTCCGTTCCGTTCCGTTCCGTTCTACTCGGGTTGATTCCATTCTATTCCATTCCATTCCATTCGATTCCAATCTATTCCATTCGATTCCATTCGATTCAATTCTATTCCATTCCATTCCATTCCATTTCATTCCATTCCATTCCATTCCATTGAATTCCATTCCATTCCATTCCGTTCCATTCCATTCCGTTCCATTCCATTCCATTCCATTCCATTCCATTCCTTTCCGTTCCGTTCCGTTCCGTTCCATTCCGTTCTACTCGGATTGATTCCATTCGATTCCATTCCATTCCATTCCATTCCATTCCATTCCATTCCATTCCATTGAACTCCATTCCATTCCATTCCATTCCATTCAATTCCATTCCATTCCATTGAATTCCATTCCATTCCATTCCATTCCATTGAATTCTGTTCCATTCAATTCCATTCCATTCCATTCCGTTCTACTCGGGTTGATTCCATTCTATTCCATTCCGTTCCGTTCCGTTCCGTTCCGTTCCGTTCCGTTCCCTTCCACTCGGGCTGATTCCATTCTATTCCATTCCATTCCATTCCATTCCATTCGATTCCATTCGATTCCATTCGATTCCATTCGATTCCATTCCATTCCATTGAATTCCATTCCATTCCATTCCATTCCATGGAATTCCGTTCCATTCCATTCCATTGCATTCCATTCCATTCCATTCCATTTGAATTCCATTCCATTCCATTCCATTCCATTCCATTCCATTCCATTCCACTCCATTCCATTCCATTCTACTCGGGTTGATTCCTTTCTATTCCATTCCATTCCATTCGATTCCATTCGATTCCATTCGATTCCATTCCATTCCATTCCATTCCATTCCATTCCATTCCATTCCATTGAATTCCATTCCATTCCATTGAATTCCATTCCATTCCATTCCATTCCATTGAATTCCGTTCCATTCCATTCCATTCCATTCCATTCCATTCCATTCCATTGAATTCCATTCCATTGAATTCCATTCCATTCCATTCCAATCCATTGAATTCCATTCCATTCCGTTCCGTTCCGTTCCGTTCCGTTCCGTTTCGTTCCGTTCCGTTCCGTTCCGTTCCATTCCATTCCATTCCATTCCATTGAATTCCGTTCCATTCCATTGAATTCCATTCCATTCCGTTCCATTCCATTGAATTCTGTTCCGTTCAGTTCCGTTCCGTTCCGTTCCATTCCGTTCCATTCCGTTCCTTTCCGTTCTACTCGGGTTGATTCCATTCTATTCCATTCCATTCCATTCGATTCCATTCGATTCCATTCGAATCCATTCGATTCCATTCGATTCCATTCGATTCCATTCCATTCCATTGAATTCCATTCCATTCCATTCCATTCCATTGAATTCCGTTCCATTCCATTCAATTCCATTCCATTCCATTCCTTTCCGTTCCGTTCCGTTCCGTTCCGTTCCGTTCCGTTCTACTCGGGTTGATTCCATTCTATTCCATTCCATACCATTCGATTCCATTCTATTCCATTCGATTCCATTCGATTCAATTCGATTCCATTCCATTCCATTCCATTCCATTCCATTCCATTGAATTCCGTTCCATTCCATTGAATTCCATTCCATTCCGTTCCATTCCATTGAATTCCGCTCCGTTCCGTTCCGTTCCGTTCTGTTCCATTCCGTTCCATTCCGTTCCATTCCGTTCTACTCGGGTTGATTCCATTCTATTCCATTCCATTCCATTCGATTCCATTCTATTCCATTCGATTCCATTCGATTCAATTCGATTCCATTCCATTCCATTCCATTCCATTCCATTCCATTCCATTGAATTCCATTGGATTCCATTCCATTCCATTCCGTTCCATTCCATTCCGTTCCATTCCATTCCATTCCATTCCATTCCATTCCATTCCATTCCATTCCATTCCGTTCTACTCGGGTTCATTCCATTCCATTCCGTTCCGTTCCGTTCCGTTCCGTTCCTTTCCTTTCTACTTGTGTTGATTCCATTCCATTCCATTCTATTCCATTGAATTCCATTCCATTCCATTCCATTCCATTCCATTACATGGAATTCCATTGAATTCCATTGAATTCCATTCCATAGAATTCCATTCCATTCCATTCCATTCCATTCCATGGAATTCCATTCCATTCCATTCCATTCCATTGAATTCCATTCCATTCCATTCCATTGAATTCCATTCCATTCCATTCCATTCGATTCCATTTCATTCCATTGAATTCCATTCCATTCCATTGAATTCCATTCCATTCCGTTCCCTTCCATTGAATTCTGTTCCGTTCCGTTCCGTTCCGTTCCGTTCCATTCCGTTCCATTCCGTTCCTTTCCGTTCTACTCGGGTTGATTCCATTCTATTCCATTCCATTCCATTCGATTCCATTCTATTCCATTCGATTCCATTCGATTCAATTAGATTCCATTCCATTCCATTCCATTCCATTCCATTGAATTCCGTTCCATTCCATTGAATTCCATTCCATTCCGTTCCATTCCATTGAATTCCGCTCCGTTCCGTTCCGTTCCATTCCGTACCATTCCGTTCCATTCCGTTCTACTCGGGTTGATTCCATTCTATTCCATTCCATTCCATTCGATTCCATTCCATTCCATTGCATTCCATTCCATTCCGTTCTATTCGGGTTCATTCCATTCCATTCCATTACATGGAATTCCATTGAATTCCATTGAATTCCATTCCATGGAATTCCATTCCATTCCATTCCATTCCATTCCATTCCATGGAATTGCATTCCATTCCATTCCATTCCATTCCATTGAATTCCATTCCATTCCATTCCATTGAATTCCATTCCATTCCATTCCATTCGATTCCATTTCATTCCATTGAATTCCATTCCATTCCATTCCATTCCATTGAATTCCATTCGATTCCATTCCATTCCATTCCATTCCATTCCATTCAATTCCATTCCATTCCATTCCATTCCATTCCATTTGAATTCCATTCCATTCCATTCCATTCCATTCCATTCCATTCCATTCCATTCTACTCGGGTTGATTCCATTCTATTCCATTCCATTCCATTCGATTCCATTCGATTCCTTTCGTTTCCATTCCATTCCATTCCATTCCATTCCATTCCATTCCATTGAATTCCATTCCATTCCATTCCATCGAATTCCATTCCATTCCATTGAATTCCATTCCATTCCATTCCATTCCATTCCATTCCATTCCATACCATCGAATTCCATTCCATTCCATTCCATTCCATTCCATTCCATTCCATTCCATTCCATTCCATTCCATTCCATTGAATTCCATTCCATTTCATTCCATTCCATTCCGTTCCATTCCATTCCATTCCATTCCATTCCTTTCCATTCCATTCCATTCCGTTCCATTCCATTGAATTCCGTTCCATTGCATTGAATTCCGTTCCATTCCATTCCATTCCTTTCCGTTCCGTTCCGTTCCGTTCCGTTCCGTTCCGTTCTACTCGGGTTGATTCCATTCTATTCCATTCCATTCCATTCGATTCCATTCTATTCCATTCGATTCCATTCGATTCAATTCGATTCCATTCGATTCCATTCCATTCCATTCCATTCCATTCCATTCCATTGAATTCCATTCCATTCCATTCCGTTCCATTCCATTCCGTTCCATTCCATTCCATTCCATTCCATTCCATTCCATTCCATTCCGTTCCATTCCATTCCATTCCTTTCCATTCCATTCCTTTCCGTTCCATTCCATTCCGTTCCATTCCGTTCTACTCGGATTGATTCCATTGTATTCCATTCCATTCCATTCCATTCCATTCGATTCCATTCGATTCCATTCGATTCCATTCCATTCCATTCCATTCCATTCCATTCCATTCCATTCCATTGAACTCCATTCCATTCCATTCCATTCCATTCCATTCCATTGAATTCCATTCCATTCCATTCCATTCCATTGAATTCTGTTCCATTCAATTCCATTCCATTCCATTCCGTTCTACTCGGGTTGATTCCATGCTATTCCATTCCGTTCCATTCCGTTCCGTTCCGTTCCGTTCCGTTCCGTTCCATTCCACTCGGGTTGATTCCATTCTATTCCATTCCATTCCATTCCATTCCATTCCATTCCATTCCATTCGATTCCATTCGATTCCATTCGATTCCATTCGATTCCATTCCATTCCATTCCATTCCATTGAATTCCATTCCATTCCATTCCATTCCATTGAATTCCGTTCCATTCCATTCCATTGCATTCCATTCCATTCCATTCCATTTGAATTCCATTCCATTCCATTCCATTCCATTCCATTCCATTCTACTCGGGTTGATTCCATTCTATTCCATTCCATTCCATTCGATTCCAATCTATTCCATTCGATTCCATTCGATTCAATTCTATTCCATTCCATTCCATTCCATTTCATTACATTCCATTCCATTCCATTGAATTCCATTCCATTCCATTCCGTTCCATTCCATTCCGTTCCATTCCATTCCATTCCATTCCATTCCATTCCTTTCCGTTCCGTTCCGTTCCGTTCCATTCCGTTCTACTCGGATTGATTCCATTCTATTCCATTCCATTCCATTCGATTCCATTCGATTCCATTCGATTCCATTCGATTCCATTCCATTCCATTCCATTCCATTCCATTCCATTGAACTCCATTCCATTCCATTCCATTCAATTCAATTCCATTCCATTCCATTGAATTCCATTCCATTCCATTCCATTCCATTGAATTCAGTTCCATTCAATTCCATTCCATTCCATTCCGTTCTACTCGGGTTGATTCCATTCTATTCCATTCCGTTCCGTTCCGTTCCGTTCCGTTCCGTTCCCTTCCACTCGGGTTGATTCCATTCTATTCCATTCCATTCCATTCCATTCCATTCGATTCCATTCGATTCCATTCGATTCCATTCGATTCCATTCCATTCCATTGAATTCCATTCCATTCCATTCCATTCCATGGAATTCCGTTCCATTCCATTCCATTGCATTCCATTCCATTCCATTCCATTTGAATTCCATTCCATTCCATTCCATTCCATTCCATTCCATTCCATTCCATTCCATTCCATTCTACTCGGGTTGATTCCATTCTATTCCATTCCATTCCATTCGATTCCATTCGATTCCATTCGATTCCATTCGATTCCATTCCATTCCATTCCATTCCATTCCATTCCATTCCATTCCATTGAATTCCATTCCATTCCATTGAATTCCATTCCATTCCATTCCATTCCATTGAATTCCGTTCCATTCCATTCCATTCCATTCCATTCCATTCCATTGATTTCCATTCCATTGAATTCCATTCCATTCCATTCCAATCCATTGAATTCCATTCCATTCCGTTCCGTTCCGTTCCGTTCCTTTCCGTTTCGTTCCGTTCCGTTCCGTTCCGTTCCATTCCATTCCATTCCATTCCATTGAATTCCGTTCCATTCCATTGAATTCCATTCCATTCCGTTCCATTCCATTGAATTCTGTTCCGTTCAGTTCCGTTCCGTTCGGTTCCATTCCGTTCCATTCCGTTCCTTTCCGTTCTACTCGGGTTGATTCCATTCTATTCCATTCCATTCCATTCGATTCCATTCGATTCCATTCGAATCCATTCGATTCCATTCGATTCCATTCGATTCCATTCCATTCCATTGAATTCCATTCCATTCCATTCCATTCCATTGAATTCCGTTCCATTCCATTCAATTCCATTCCATTCCTTTCCTTTCCGTTCCGTTCCGTTCCGTTCCGTTCCGTTCCGTTCTACTCGGGTTGATTCCATTCTATTCCATTCCATACCATTCGATTCCATTCTATTCCATTCGATTCCATTCGATTCAATTCGATTCGATTCCATTCCATTCCATTCCATTCCATTCCATTGAATTCCGTTCCATTCCATTGAATTCCATTCCATTCCGTTCCATTCCATTGAATTCCGCTCCGTTCCGTTCCGTTCCGTTCCGTTCCATTCCGTTCCATTCCGTTCCATTCCGTTCTACTCGGGTTGATTCCATTCTATTCCATTCCATTCCATTCGATTCCATTCTATTCCATTCGATTCCATTCTATTCAATTCGATTCCATTCCATTCCATTCCATTCCATTCCATTCCATTGAATTCCATTGAATTCCATTCCATTCCATTCCGTTCCATTCCATTCCGTTCCATTCCATTCCATTCCATTCCATTCCATTCCATTCCATTCCATTCCGTTCTACTCGGGTTCATTCCATTCCATTCCGTTCCGTTCCGTTCCGTTCCGTTCCTTTCCTTTCTACTTGTGTTGATTCCATTCCATTCCATTCTATTCCATTGAATTCCATTCCATTCCATTCCATTCCATTCCATTACATGGAATTCCATTGAATTCCATTGAATTCCATTCCATAGAATTCCATTCCATTCCATTCCATTCCATTCCATGGAATTCCATTCCATTCCATTCCATTCCATTGAATTCCATTCCATTCCATTCCATTGAATTCCATTCCATTCCATTCCATTCGATTCCATTTCATTCCATTGAATTCCATTCCATTCCATTGAATTCCATTCCATTCCGTTCCCTTCCATTGAATTCTGTTCCGTTCCGTTCCGTTCCGTTCCGTTCCATTCCGTTCCATTCCGTTCCTTTCCGTTCTACTCGGGTTGATTCCATTCTATTCCATTCCTTTCCATTCGATTCCATTCTATTCCATTCGATTCCATTCGATTCAATTAGATTCCATTCCATTCCATTCCATTCCATTCCATTGAATTCCGTTCCATTCCATTGAATTCCATTCCATTCCGTTCCATTCCATTGAATTCCGCTCCGTTCCGTTCCGTTCCGTTCCGTTCCATTCCGTACCATTCCGTTCCATTCCGTTCTACTCGGGTTGATTCCATTCTATTCCATTCCATTCCATTCGATTCCATTCCATTCCATTCCATTCCATTCCATTCCGTTCTACTCGGGTTCATTCCATTCCATTCCATTACATGGAATTCCATTGAATTCCATTGAATTCCATTCCATTGAATTCCACTCCATTCCATTCCATTCCATTCCATTCCATGGAATTCCATTCCATTCCATTCCATTCCATTCCATTGAATTCCATTCCATTCCATTCCATTGAATTCCATTCCATTCCATTCCATTCGATTCCATTTCATTCCATTGAATTCCATTCCATTCCATTCCATTCCATTCCATTCCATTGAATTCCATTGAATTCCATTTCATTGAATTCCATTCCATTCCATTGAATTCCATTCCATTTCATTCCATTCCATTCCGTTCCATTCCATTCCGTTCCATTCCATTCCATTCCTTTCCATTCCATTCCATTCCGTTCCATTCCATTGAATTCCGTTCCATTGCATTGAATTCCGTTCCATTCCATTCCATTCCTTTCCGTTCCGTTCCGTTCCGTTCCGTTCCGTTCCGTTCTACTCGGGTTGATTCCATTCTATTCCATTCCATTCCATTCGATTCCATTCGATTTAATTCGATTCCATTCGATTCCATTCCATTCCATTCCATTCCATTCCATTCCATTGAATTCCATTCCATTCCATTCCGTTCCATTCCATTCCGTTCCATTCCATTCCATTCCATTCCATTCCATTCCATTCCATTCCGTTCCATTCCATTCCATTCCTTTCCATTCCATTCCTTTCCGTTCCATTCCGTTCCGTTCCATTCCGTTCTACTCGGATTGATTCCATTCTATTCCATTCCATTCCATTCGATTCCATTCGATTCCATTCGATTCCATTCGATTCCATTCCATTCCATTCCATTCCATTCCATTCCATTCCATTCCATTGAACTCCATTCCATTCCATTCCATTCCATTCCATTCCATTGAATTCCATTCCATTCCATTCCATTCCATTGAATTCTGTTCCATTCAATTCCATTCCATTCCATTCCGTTCTACTCGGGTTGATTCCATTCTATTCCATTCCGTTCCGTTCCGTTCCGTTCCGTTCCATTCCACTCGGGTTGATTCCATTCTATTCCATTCCATTCCATTCCATTCCATTCCATTCCATTCGATTCCATTCGATTCCATTCGATTCCATTCGATTCCATTCCATTCCATTGAATTCCATTCCATCCCATTCCATTCCATTGAATTCCGTTCCATTCTATTCCATTGCATTCCATTCCATTCCATTCCATTTGAATTCCATTCCATTCCATTCCATTCCATTCCATTCCATTCTACTCGGGTTGATTCCATTCTATTCCATTCCATTCCATTCGATTCCATTCGATTCCATTCGATTCCATTCGATTCCATTCCATTCCATTCCATTCCATTCCATTCCATTCCATTCCATTCCATTGAATTCCATTCCATTCCATTGAATTCCATTCCATTCCATTCCATTCCATTGAATTCTGTTCCATTCAATTCCATTCCATTCCATTCCGTTCTACTCGGGTTGATTCCTTTCTATTCCATTCCGTTCCGTTCCGTTCCGTTCCGTTCCGTTCCGTTCCGTTCCCTTCCACTCGGGTTGATTCCATTCTATTCCATTCCATTCCATTCCATTCCATTCGATTCCATTCGATTCCATTCGATTCCATTCGATTCCATTCCATTCCATTGAATTCCATTCCATTCCATTCCATTCCATGGAATTCCGTTCCATTCCATTCCATTGCATTCCATTCCATTCCATTCCATTTGAATTCTATTCCATTCCATTCCATTCCATTCCATTCCATTCCATTCCATTCCATTCCATTCCATTCTACTCGGGTTGATTCCATTCTATTCCATTCCATTCCATTCGATTCCATTCGATTCCATTCGATTCCATTCGATTCCATTCCATTCCATTCCATTCCATTCCATTCCATTCCATTGAATTCCATTCCATTCCATTGAATTCCATTCCATTCCATTCCATTCCATTGAATTCCGTTCCATTCCATTCCATTCCATTCCATTCCATTGAATTCCGTTCCATTCCATTCCATTCCATTCCATTCCATTGAATTCCATTCCATTGAATTCCATTCCATTCCATTCCAATCCATTGAATTCCATTCCATTCCGTTCCGTTCCGTTCCGTTCCGTTCCGTTTCGTTCCGTTCCATTCCGTTCCGTTCCATTCCATTCCATTCCATTCCATTGAATTCCGTTCCATTCCATTGAATTCCATTCCATTCCGTTCCATTCCATTGAATTCTGTTCCGTTCAGTTCCGTTCCGTTCGGTTCCATTCCGTTCCATTCCGTTCCTTTCCGTTCTACTCGGGTTGATTCCATTCTATTCCATTCCATTCCATTCGATTCCATTCGATTCCATTCGAATCCATTCGATTCCATTCGATTCCATTCGATTCCATTCCATTCCATTGAATTCCATTCCATTCCATTCCATTCCATTGAATTCCGTTCCATTCCATTCAATTCCATTCCATTCCATTCCTTTCCGTTCCGTTCCGTTCCGTTCCGTTCCGTTCCGTTCTACTCGGGTTGATTCCATTCTATTCCATTCCATACCATTCGATTCCATTCTATTCCATTCGATTCCATTCGATTCAATTCGATTCCATTCCATTCCATTCCATTCCATTCCATTCCATTGAATTCCGTTCCATTCCATTGAATTCCATTCCATTCCGTTCCATTCCATTGAATTCCGCTCCGTTCCGTTCCGTTCCGTTCCGTTCCATTCCGTTCCATTCCGTTCCATTCCGTTCTACTCGGGTTGATTCCATTCTATTCCATTCCATTCCATTCGATTCCATTCTATTCCATTCGATTCCATTCTATTCAATTCGATTCCATTCCATTCCATTCCATTCCATTCCATTCCATTGAATTCCATTGAATTCCATTCCATTCCATTCCGTTCCATTCCATTCCGTTCCATTCCATTCCATTCCATTCCATTCCATTCCATTCCATTCCATTCCGTTCTACTCGGGTTCATTCCATTCCATTCCGTTCCGTTCCGTTCCGTTCCGTTCCTTTCCTTTCTACTTGTGTTGATTCCATTCCATTCCATTCTATTCCATTGAATTCCATTCCATTCCATTCCATTCCATTCCATTACATGGAATTCCATTGAATTCCATTGAATTCCATTCCATAGAATTCCATTCCATTCCATTCCATTCCATTCCATGGAATTCCATTCCATTCCATTCCATTCCATTGAATTCCATTCCATTCCATTCCATTGAATTCCATTCCATTCCATTCCATTCGATTCCATTTCATTCCATTGAATTCCATTCCATTCCATTGAATTCCATTCCATTCCGTTCCGTTCCGTTCCGTTCCGTTTCGTTCCGTTCCGTTCCGTTCCGTTCCATTCGATTCCATTCCATTGAATTCCGTTCCATTCCATTGAATTCCATTCCATTCCGTTCCATTCCATTGAATTCTGTTCCGTTCCGTTCCGTTCCGTTCCATTCCATTCCGTTCCATTCCGTTCCTTTCCGTTCTACTCGGGTTGATTCCATTCTATTCCATTCCATTCCATTCGATTCCATTCGATTCCATTCGAATCCATTCGATTCCATTCGATTCCATTCGATTCCATTCCATTCCATTGAATTCCATTCCATTCCATTCCATTCCATTGAATTCCGTTCCATTCCATTCAATTCCATTCCATTCCATTCCTTTCCGTTCCGTTCCGTTCCGTTCCGTTCCTTTCCGTTCTACTCGGGTTGATTCCATTCTATTCCATTCCATTCCATTCGATTCCATTCTATTCCATTCGATTCCATTCGATTCAATTTGATTCCATTCCATTCCATTCCATTCCATTCCATTCCATTGAATTCCGTTCCATTCCATTGAATTCCATTCCATTCCGTTCCATTCCATTGAATTCCGCTCCGTTCCGTTCCGTTCCGTTCCGTTCCATTCCGTACCATTCCGTTCCATTCCGTTCTACTCCGGTTGATTCCATTCTATTCCATTCCATTCCATTCGATTCCATTCCATTCGATTCCATTCCATTCCATTCCGTTCTACTCGGGTTCATTCCATTCCATTCCGTTCCGTTCCGTTCCGTTCCGTTCCTTTCCTTTCTACTTGTGTTGATTCCATTCCATTCCTTTCTATTCCATTGAATTCCATTCCTTTCCATTCCATTCCATTCCATTACATGGAATTCCATTGAATTCAATTGAATTCCATTCCATTGAATTCCATTCCATTCCATTCCATTCCATTCCATTCCATTGAATTCCATTCCATTCCATTCCATTGAATTCCATTCCATTCCATTCCATTCGATTCCATTTCATTCCATTGAATTCCATTCCATTCCATTCCATTCCATTCCATTCCATTGAATTCCATTGAATTCCATTCCATTGAATTCCATTCCATTCCATTGAATTCCATTCCATTTCATTCCATTCCATTCCGTTCCATTCCATTCCGTTCCATTCCATTCCATTCCTTTCCATTCCATTCCATTCCGTTCCATTCCATTGAATTCCGTTCCATTGCATTGAATTCCGTTCCATTCCATTCCATTCCTTTCCGTTCCTTTCCGTTCCGTTCCGTTCCGTTCCGTTCTACTCGGGTTGATTCCATTCTATTCCATTCCATTCCATTCGATTCCATTCTATTCCATTCGATTCCATTCGATTCAATTCGATTCCATTCCATTCCATTCCATTCCATTCCATTCCATTCCATTCCATTGAATTCCATTCCATTCCATTCCGTTCCATTCCATTCCGTTCCATTCCATTCCATTCCATTCCATTCCATTACGTTCCGTTCCATTCCGTTCCATTCCGTTCCATTCTATTGAATTCCGATCCATTGCATTGAATTCCGTTCCATTCCATTCCATTCCTTTCCGTTCCGTTCCGTTCCGTTCCGTTCCGTTCCGTTCTACTCGGATTGATTCCATTCTATTCCATTCCATTCCATTCGATTCCATTCGATTCCATTCGATTCCATTCCATTCCATTCCATTCCATTGAATTCCATTCCATTCCATTCCATTCCATTCCATTCCATTGAATTCCATTGAATTCCATTCCATTGAATTCCATTCCATTCCATTCCATTCCGTTCCATTCCATTCCGTTCCATTCCATTCCATTCCATTCCATTCCATTCCGTTCCGTTCCATTCCGTTCCATTCCGTTCCATTCCATTGAATTCCGTTCCATTGCATTGAATTCCGTTCCATTCCATTCCATTCCTTTCCGTTCCGTTCCGTTCCGTTCCGTTCCGTTCCGTTCTACTCGGGTTGATTCCATTCTATTCCATTCCATTCCATTCGATTCCATTCTATTCCATTCGATTCCATTCGATTCAATTCGATTCGATTCGATTCCATTCCATTCCATTCCATTCCATTCCATAGAATTCCATTCCATTCCATTGAATTCCATTCCATTCCATTCCATTCCATTCCATTGAATTCCATTCCATTCCATGGAATTCCATTCCATTCCATTCCATTCGATTCCATTCCATTCCATGGAATTCCATTCCATTCGATTCCATTCCATTCCATGGAATTCCATTTCATTCCATTCCATTCCGTTCCATTCCATTGAATTCCATTCCATTCCATTGAATTCCATTCCATTCCATTCCATTGAATTCCATTCCATTCCATTGAATTCCATTCCATTCCATTCCATTCCATTCTATTCCATGGAATTCCATTCCATTCCATTGAATTCCATTCCATTCCATTCCATTCGATTCCATTCCATTCCATGGAATTCCATTCCATTCGATTCCATTCCATTCCATGGAATTCCATTTCATTCCATTCCATTCCATTCCATTCCATAGAATTCCATTCCGTTCCATTCCATTCCATTCCATTCCATTCCGTTCCATTCCATTCCATCGAATTCCATTCCATTCCATTCCATTCCATTCCATTCCATTCCATTCCATTCCATTCCATTCTACTCGGGTTGATTCCATTCTATTACATTCCATTCCATTCGATTCCATTCGATTCCATTCGATTCCATTCGATTCCATTCCATTCCATTCCATTCAATTGAATTCCATTCCATTCCATTCCATTCCATTCCATTCCATTCCATTGAATTCCATTCCATTACATTGAATTCCATTCCATTCCATTCCATTCCATTCCATTGAATTCCGTTCCATTCCATTCCTTTCCATTCCATTCCATTCCATTGAATTCCATTACATTGAATTCCATTCCATTCCATTCCATTCCATTCCATTCCATTGAATTCCATTCCATTCCATTGAATTCCATTCCATTCCATTCCATTCGATTCCATTCCATTCCATGGAATTCCATTCCTTTCCATTCCATTCCATTCCATTCCATTCCATTCCATTGAATTCCATTGAATTCCATTCCATTCCATTGAATTCCATTCCTTTCCATTCCATTCCATTGAATTCCGTTCAATTCCATTCCATTCCATTCCATTCCATTCCATTCCATTCGAATTCCATTCCATTCCATTCCATTCCATTCCATTCCATTCCATTCCATTCTACTCGGGTTGATTCCATTCTATTCCATTCCATTCCATTCGATTCCATTCGATTCCTTTCGATTCCATTCCATTCCATTCCATTCCATTCCATTGAATTCCATTCCATTCCATTCCATTCCATTCCATTGAATTCCATTCCATTCCATTCCATCGAATTCCATTCCATTCCATTGAATTCCATTCCATTCCATTCCATTCCATTCCATTCCATTCCATTCCATTCCATTCCATCGAATTCCATTCCATTCCATTCCATTCCATTCCATTCCATTCCATTCCATTCGATTCCATTCGATTCCATTCCATTCCATTCCATTCCATTGAATTCCGTTCCATTCCATTCCATTCCATTCCATTCCCTTCCATTGAATTCCATTACATTGAATTCCATTCCATTCCATTCCATTCTATGGAATTCCATTCCATTCCGTTCCGTTCCGTTCCGTTCCGTTCCGTACCGTTCCATTCCATTCCATTCCATTCCATTGAATTCCGTTCCATTCCATTGAATTCCATTCCATTCCGTTCCATTCCATTGAATTCCGTTCCGTTCCGTTCCGTTCCGTTCCGTTCCGTTCCATTCCGTTCCATTCCATTCCATTCCGTTCTACTCGGGTTCATTCCATTCCATTCCTTTCCGTTCCGTTCCGTTCCGTACCATTCCGTTCCGTTCTACTCGGGTTGATTCCATTCTATTCCATTCCATTCCATTCGATTCCATTCTATTCCATTCGATTCCATTCTATTCAATTCGATTCCATTCCATTCCAATCCATTCCATTACATTCCATTGAATTCCATTCCATTCCATTCCGTTCCATTCCATTCCGTTCCATTCCATTCCATTCCATTCCATTCCATTACGTTCCGTTCCATTCCGTTCCATTCCATTGAATTCCGATCCATTGCATTGAATTCCGTTCCATTCCATTCCATTCCATTCCATTCCATTCCATTGAATTCCATTCCATTGAATTCCGTTCCATTCCATTCCATTCCATTCCATTACATTCCATTGAATTCCATTCCATTCCATTCCATTCCATGGAATTCCGTTCCATTCCATTCCATTGCATTCCATTCCATTCCATTCCATTTGAATTCCATTCCATTCCATTCCATTCCATTCCATTCCATTCCATTCCATTCCATTCCACTCTACTCGGGTTGATTCCATTCTATTCCATTCCATTCCATTCGATTCCATTCGATTCCATTCGATTCCATTCGATTCCATTCCATTCCATTCCATTCCATTCCATTCCATTCCATTGAATTCCATTCCATTCCATTGAATTCCATTCCATTACATTCCATTCCATTGAATTCCGTTCCATTCCATTCCATTCCATTCCATTCCATTCCATTGAATTCCATTCCATTGAATTCCATTCCATTCCATTCCATTCCATTGAATTCCATTCCATTCCGTTCCGTTCCGGTCCGTTCCGTTCCGTTTCGTTCCGTTCCGTTCCGTTCCGTTCCATTCCATTCCATTCCATTCCATTGAATTCCGTTCCATTCCATTGAATTCCATTCCATTCCGTTCCATTCCATTGAATTCTGTTCCGTTCCGTTCCGTTCCGTTCCGTTCCATTCCGTTCCATTCCGTTCCTTTCCGTTCTACTCGGGTTGATTCCATTCTATTCCATTCCATTCCATTCGATTCCATTCGATTCCATTCGAATCCATTCGATTCCATTCGATTCCATTCGATTCCATTCCATTCCATTGAATTCCATTCCATTCCATTCCATTCCATTGAATTCCGTTCCATTCCATTCAATTCCATTCCATTCCATTCCTTTCCGTTCCGTTCCGTTCCGTTCCGTTCCGTTCCGCTCTACTCGGGTTGATTCCATTCTATTCCATTCCATACCATTCGATTCCATTCTATTCCATTCGATTCCATTCGATTCAATTCGATTCCATTCCATTCCATTCCATTCCATTCCATTCCATTGAATTCCGTTCCATTCCATTGAATTCCATTCCATTCCGTTCCATTCCATTGAATTCCGCTCCGTTCCGTTCCGTTCCGTTCCGTTCCATTCCGTTCCATTCCGTTCCATTCCGTTCTACTCGGGTTGATTCCATTCTATTCCATTCCATTCCATTCGATTCCATTCTATTCCATTCGATTCCATTCGATTCCATTCGATTCCATTCCATTCCATTCCATTCCATTCCATTCCATTCCATTGAATTCCATTGAATTCCATTCCATTCCATTCCGTTCCATTCCATTCCGTTCCATTCCATTCCATTCCATTCCATTCCATTCCATTCCATTCCATTCCGTTCTACTCGGGTTCATTCCATTCCATTCCGTTCCGTTCCGTTCCGTTCCTTTCCTTTCTACTTGTGTTGATTCCATTCCATTCCATTCTATTCCATTGAATTCCATTCCATTCCATTCCATTCCATTCCATTACATGGAATTCCATTGAATTCCATTGAATTCCAATCCATAGAATTCCATTCCATTCCATTCCATTCCATTCCATGGAATTCCATTCCATTCCATTCCATTCCATTGAATTCCATTCCATTCCATTCCATTGAATTCCATTCCATTCCATTCCATTCGATTCCATTTCATTCCATTGAATTCCATTCCATTCCATTGAATTCCATTCCATTCCGTTCCATTCCATTGAATTCTGTTCCGTTCCGTTCCGTTCCGTTCCGTTCCATTCCGTTCCATTCCGTTCCTTTCCGTTCTACTCGGGTTGATTCCATTCTATTCCATTCCATTCCATTCGATTCCATTCTATTCCATTCGATTCCATTCGATTCAATTAGATTCCATTCCATTCCATTCCATTCCATTCCATTGAATTCCGTTCCATTCCATTGAATTCCATTCCATTCCGTTCCATTCCATTGAATTCCGCTCCGTTCCGTTCCGTTCCGTTCCGTTCCATTCCGTACCATTCCGTTCCATTCCGTTCTACTCGGGTTGATTCCATTCTATTCCATTCCATTCCATTCGATTCCATTCCATTCCATTCCATTCCATTCCATTCCGTTCTACTCGGGTTCATTCCATTCCATTCCGTTCCGTTCCGTTCCGTTCCGTTCCTTTCCTTTCTACTTGTGTTGATTCCATTCCATTCCTTTCTATTCCATTGAATTCCATTCCATTCCATTCCATTCCATTCCATTCCATGGAATTCCATTCCATTCCATTCCATTCCATTCCATTGAATTCCATTCCATTCCATTCCATTGAATTCCATTCCATTCCATTCCATTCGATTCCATATCATTCCATTGAATTCCATTCCATTCCATTCCATTCCATTCCATTGAATTCCATTGAATTCCATTCCATAGAATTCCATTCCATTCCATTGAATTCCATTCCATTTCATTCCATTCCATTCCGTTCCATTCCATTCCGTTCCATTCCATTCCATTCCTTTCCATTCCATTCCATTCCGTTCCATTCCATTGAATTCCGTTCCATTGCATTGAATTCCGTTCCATTCCATTCCATTCCTTTCCGTTCCGTTCCGTTCCGTTCCGTTCCGTTCCGTTCTACTCGGGTTGATTCCATTCTATTCCATTCCATTCCATTCGATTCCATTCTATTCCATTCGATTCCATTCGATTCAATTCGATTCCATTCGATTCCATTCCATTCCATTCCATTCCATTCCATTGAATTCCATTCCATTCCATTCCGTTCCATTCCATTCCGTTCCATTCCATTCCATTCCATTCCATTCCATTCCATTGAATTCCATTCCATTCCATTCCGTTCCATTCCATTCCGTTCCATTCCATTCCATTCCTTTCCATTCCATTCCATTCCGTTCCATTCCATTGAATTCCGTTCCATTGCATTGAATTCCGTTCCATTCCATTCCATTCCTTTCCGTTCCTTTCCGTTCCGTTCCGTTCCGTTCCGTTCTACTCGGGTTGATTCCATTCTATTCCATTCCATTCCATTCGATTCCATTCTATTCCATTCGATTCCATTCGATTCAATTCGATTCCATTCCATTCCATTCCATTCCATTCCATTCCATTCCATTCCATTGAATTCCATTCCATTCCATTCCGTTCCATTCCATTCCGTTCCATTCCATTCCATTCCATTCCATTCCATTCCATTACGTTCCGTTCCATTCCGTTCCATTCCGTTCCATTCTATTGAATTCCGATCCATTGCATTGAATTCCGTTCCATTCCATTCCATTCCTTTCCGTTCCGTTCCGTTCCGTTCCGTTCCGTTCCGTTCTACTCGGATTGATTCCATTCTATTCCATTCCATTCCATTCGATTCCATTCGATTCCATTCGATTCCATTCGATTCCATTCCATTCCATTCCATTCCATTGAATTCCATTCCATTCCATTCCATTCCATTCCATTCCATTGAATTCCATTGAATTCCATTCCATTGAATTCCATTCCATTCCATTCCATTCCGTTCCATTCCATTCCGTTCCATTCCATTCCATTCCATTCCATTCCATTCCGTTCCGTTCCATTCCGTTCCATTCCGTTCCATTCCATTGAATTCCGTTCCATTGCATTGAATTCCGTTCCATTCCATTCCATTCCTTTCCGTTCCGTTCCGTTCCGTTCCGTTCCGTTCCGTTCTACTCGGGTTGATTCCATTCTATTCCATTCCATTCCATTCGATTCCATTCTATTCCATTCGATTCCATTCGATTCAATTCGATTCGATTCGATTCCATTCCATTCCATTCCATTCCATTCCATAGAATTCCATTCCATTCCATTGAATTCCATTCCATTCCATTCCATTCCATTCCATTGAATTCCATTCCATTCCATGGAATTCCATTCCATTCCATTCCATTCGATTCCATTCCATTCCATGGAATTCCATTCCATTCGATTCCATTCCATTCCATGGAATTCCATTTCATTCCATTCCATTCCGTTCCATTCCATTGAATTCCATTCCATTCCATTGAATTCCATTCCATTCCATTCCATTGAATTCCATTCCATTCCATTGAATTCCATTCCATTCCATTACATTCCATTCTATTCCATGGAATTCCATTCCATTCCATTGAATTCCATTCCATTCCATTCCATTCGATTCCATTCCATTCCATGGAATTCCATTCCATTCGATTCCATTCCATTCCATGGAATTCCATTTCATTCCATTCCATTCCATTCCATTCCATTCCATTCCATAGAATTCCATTCCGTTCCATTCCATTCCATTCCATTCCATTCCGTTCCATTCCATTCCATCGAATTCCATTCCATTCCATTCCATTCCATTCCATTCCATTCCATTCCATTCCATTCCATTCTACTCGGGTTGATTCCATTCTATTACATTCCATTCCATTCGATTCCATTCGATTCCATTCGATTCCATTCGATTCCATTCCATTCCATTCCATTCAATTGAATTCCATTCCATTCCATTCCATTCCATTCCATTCCATTCCATTGAATTCCATTCCATTACATTGAATTCCATTCCATTCCATTCCATTCCATTCCATTGAATTCCGTTCCATTCCATTCCTTTCCATTCCATTCCATTCCATTGAATTCCATTACATTGAATTCCATTCCATTCCATTCCATTCCATTCCATTCCATTGAATTCCATTCCATTCCATTGAATTCCATTCCATTCCATTCCATTCGATTCCATTCCATTCCATGGAATTCCATTCCTTTCCATTCCATTCCATTCCATTCCATTCCATTCCATTGAATTCCATTGAATTCCATTCCATTCCATTGAATTCCATTCCTTTCCATTCCATTCCATTGAATTCCGTTCAATTCCATTCCATTCCATTCCATTCCATTCCATTCCATTCGAATTCCATTCCATTCCATTCCATTCCATTCCATTCCATTCCATTCCATTCTACTCGGGTTGATTCCATTCTATTCCATTCCATTCCATTCGATTCCATTCGATTCCTTTCGATTCCATTCCATTCCATTCCATTCCATTCCATTGAATTCCATTCCATTCCATTCCATTCCATTCCATTGAATTCCATTCCATTCCATTCCATCGAATTCCATTCCATTCCATTGAATTCCATTCCATTCCATTCCATTCCATTCCATTCCATTCCATTCCATTCCATTCCATCGAATTCCATTCCATTCCATTCCATTCCATTCCATTCCATTCCATTCCATTCGATTCCATTCGATTCCATTCCATTCCATTCCATTCCATTGAATTCCGTTCCATTCCATTCCATTCCATTCCATTCCCTTCCATTGAATTCCATTACATTGAATTCCATTCCATTCCATTCCATTCTATGGAATTCCATTCCATTCCGTTCCGTTCCGTTCCGTTCCGTTCCGTACCGTTCCATTCCATTCCATTCCATTCCATTGAATTCCGTTCCATTCCATTGAATTCCATTCCATTCCGTTCCATTCCATTGAATTCCGTTCCGTTCCGTTCCGTTCCGTTCCGTTCCGTTCCATTCCGTTCCATTCCATTCCATTCCGTTCTACTCGGGTTCATTCCATTCCATTCCTTTCCGTTCCGTTCCGTTCCGTACCATTCCGTTCCGTTCTACTCGGGTTGATTCCATTCTATTCCATTCCATTCCATTCGATTCCATTCTATTCCATTCGATTCCATTCTATTCAATTCGATTCCATTCCATTCCAATCCATTCCATTACATTCCATTGAATTCCATTCCATTCCATTCAGTTCCATTCCATTCCGTTCCATTCCATTCCATTCCATTCCATTCCATTACGTTCCGTTCCATTCCGTTCCATTCCATTGAATTCCGATCCATTGCATTGAATTCCGTTCCATTCCATTCCATTCCATTCCATTCCATTCCATTGAATTCCATTCCATTGAATTCCGTTCCATTCCATTCCATTCCATTCCATTACATTCCATTGAATTCCATTCCATTCCATTCCATTCCATGGAATTCCGTTCCATTCCATTCCATTGCATTCCATTCCATTCCATTCCATTTGAATTCCATTCCATTCCATTCCATTCCATTCCATTCCATTCCATTCCATTCCATTCCACTCTACTCGGGTTGATTCCATTCTATTCCATTCCATTCCATTCGATTCCATTCGATTCCATTCGATTCCATTCGATTCCATTCCATTCCATTCCATTCCATTCCATTCCATTCCATTGAATTCCATTCCATTCCATTGAATTCCATTCCATTACATTCCATTCCATTGAATTCCGTTCCATTCCATTCCATTCCATTCCATTCCATTCCATTGAATTCCATTCCATTGAATTCCATTCCATTCCATTCCATTCCATTGAATTCCATTCCATTCCGTTCCGTTCCGGTCCGTTCCGTTCCGTTTCGTTCCGTTCCGTTCCGTTCCGTTCCATTCCATTCCATTCCATTCCATTGAATTCCGTTCCATTCCATTGAATTCCATTCCATTCCGTTCCATTCCATTGAATTCTGTTCCGTTCCGTTCCGTTCCGTTCCGTTCCATTCCGTTCCATTCCGTTCCTTTCCGTTCTACTCGGGTTGATTCCATTCTATTCCATTCCATTCCATTCGATTCCATTCGATTCCATTCGAATCCATTCGATTCCATTCGATTCCATTCGATTCCATTCCATTCCATTGAATTCCATTCCATTCCATTCCATTCCATTGAATTCCGTTCCATTCCATTCAATTCCATTCCATTCCATTCCTTTCCGTTCCGTTCCGTTCCGTTCCGTTCCGTTCCGCTCTACTCGGGTTGATTCCATTCTATTCCATTCCATACCATTCGATTCCATTCTATTCCATTCGATTCCATTCGATTCAATTCGATTCCATTCCATTCCATTCCATTCCATTCCATTCCATTGAATTCCGTTCCATTCCATTGAATTCCATTCCATTCCGTTCCATTCCATTGAATTCCGCTCCGTTCCGTTCCGTTCCGTTCCGTTCCATTCCGTTCCATTCCGTTCCATTCCGTTCTACTCGGGTTGATTCCATTCTATTCCATTCCATTCCATTCGATTCCATTCTATTCCATTCGATTCCATTCGATTCAATTCGATTCCATTCCATTCCATTCCATTCCATTCCATTGAATTCCATTGAATTCCATTCCATTCCATTCCGTTCCATTCCATTCCGTTCCATTCCATTCCATTCCATTCCATTCCATTCCATTCCATTCCATTCCGTTCTACTCGGGTTCATTCCATTCCATTCCGTTCCGTTCCGTTCCGTTCCGTTCCTTTCCTTTCTACTTGTGTTGATTCCATTCCATTCCATTCTATTCCATTGAATTCCATTCCATTCCATTCCATTCCATTCCATTACATGGAATTCCATTGAATTCCATTGAATTCCAATCCATAGAATTCCATTCCATTCCATTCCATTCCATTCCATGGAATTCCATTCCATTCCATTCCATTCCATTGAATTCCATTCCATTCCATTCCATTGAATTCCATTCCATTCCATTCCATTCGATTCCATTTCATTCCATTGAATTCCATTCCATTCCATTGAATTCCATTCCATTCCGTTCCATTCCATTGAATTCTGTTCCGTTCCGTTCCGTTCCGTTCCGTTCCATTCCGTTCCATTCCGTTCCATTCCGTTCTACTCGGGTTGATTCCATTCTATTCCATTCCATTCCATTCGATTCCATTCTATTCCATTCGATTCCATTCGATTCAATTAGATTCCATTCCATTCCATTCCATTCCATTCCATTGAATTCCGTTCCATTCCATTGAATTCCATTCCATTCCGTTCCATTCCATTGAATTCCGCTCCGTTCCGTTCCGTTCCGTTCCGTTCCATTCCGTACCATTCCGTTCCATTCCGTTCTACTCGGGTTGATTCCATTCTATTCCATTCCATTCCATTCGATTCCATTCCATTCCATTCCATTCCATTCCATTCCGTTCTACTCGGGTTCATTCCATTCCATTCCGTTCCGTTCCGTTCCGTTCCGTTCCTTTCCTTTCTACTTGTGTTGATTCCATTCCATTCCTTTCTATTCCATTGAATTCCATTCCATTCCATTCCATTCCATTCCATTCCATGGAATTCCATTCCATTCCATTCCATTCCATTCCATTGAATTCCATTCCATTCCATTCCATTGAATTCCATTCCATTCCATTCCATTCGATTCCATATCATTCCATTGAATTCCATTCCATTCCATTCCATTCCATTCCATTCCATTGAATTCCATTGAATTCCATTCCATAGAATTCCATTCCATTCCATTGAATTCCATTCCATTTCATTCCATTCCATTCCGTTCCATTCCATTCCGTTCCATTCCATTCCATTCCTTTCCATTCCATTCCATTCCGTTCCATTCCATTGAATTCCGTTCCATTGCATTGAATTCCGTTCCATTCCATTCCATTCCTTTCCGTTCCGTTCCGTTCCGTTCCGTTCCGTTCCGTTCTACTCGGGTTGATTCCATTCTATTCCATTCCATTCCATTCGATTCCATTCTATTCCATTCGATTCCATTCGATTCAATTCGATTCCATTCGATTCCATTCCATTCCATTCCATTCCATTCCATTGAATTCCATTCCATTCCATTCCGTTCCATTCCATTCCGTTCCATTCCATTCCATTCCATTCCATTCCATTCCATTCCGTTCCATTCCATTCCATTCCTTTCCATTCCATTCCTTTCCGTTCCATTCCGTTCCGTTCCATTCCGTTCTACTCGGATTGATTCCATTCTATTCCATTCCATTCCATTCGATTCCATTCGATTCCATTCAATTCCATTCGATTCCATTCCATTCCATTCCATTCCATTCCATTCCATTCCATTCCATTGAACTCCATTCCATTCCATTCCATTCCATTCCATTCCATTGAATTCCATTCCATTCCATTCCATTCCATTGAATTCTGTTCCATTCAATTCCATTCCATTCCATTCCGTTCTACTCGGGTTGATTCCATGCTATTCCATTCCGTTCCATTCCGTTCCGTTCCGTTCCGTTCCGTTCCATTCCACTCAGGTTGATTCCATTCTATTCCATTCCATTCCATTCCATTCCATTCCATTCCATTCGATTCCATTCGATTCCATTCGATTCCATTCGATTCCATTCGATTCCATTCCATTCCATTGAATTCCATTCCATTCCATTCCATTCCATTGAATTCCGTTCCATTCCATTCCATTGCATTCCATTCCATTCCATTCCATTTGAATTCCATTCCATTCCATTCCATTCCATTCCATTCCATTCTACTCGGGTTGATTCCATTCTATTCCATTCCATTCCATTCGATTCCACTCGATTCCATTCGATTCCATTCGATTCCATTCCATTCCATTCCATTCCATTCCATTCCATTCCATTGAATTCCATTCCATTCCATTGAATTCCATTCCATTCCATTCCATTCCATTGAATTCCGTTCCATTCCATTCCATTCCATTCCATTCCATTCCATTCCATTGAATTCCATTCCATTGAATTCCATTCCATTGAATTCCATTCCATTGAATTCCATTCCATTCCGTTCCGTTCCGTTCCGTTCCGTTTCGTTCCGTTCCGTTCCGTTCCGTTCCATTCCATTCCATTCCATTCCATTGAATTCCGTTCCATTCCATTGAATTCCTTTCCATTCCGTTCCATTCCATTGAATTCTGTTCCGTTCCGTTCCGTTCCGTTCCGTTCCATTCCGTTCCATTCCGTTCCTTTCCGTTCTACTCGGGTTGAATCCATTCTATTCCATTCCATTCCATTCGATTCCATTCGAATCCATTCGATTCCATTCGATTCCATTCGATTCCATTCCATTCCATTGAATTCCATTCCATTCCATTCCATTCCATTGAATTCCGTTCCATTCCATTCAATTCCATTCCATTCCATTCCTTTCCGTTCCGTTCCGTTCCGTTCCGTTCCGTTCCCTTCTACTCGGGTTGATTCCATTCTATTCCATTCCATTCCATTCGATTCCATTCTATTCCATTCGATTCCATTCGATTCAATTAGATTCCATTCCATTCCATTACATTCCATTCCATTCCATTCCATTGAATTCCGTTCCATTCCATTGAATTCCATTCCATTCCATTCCATTCCATTGAATTCCGCTCCGTTCCGTTCCGTTCCGTTCCGTTCCATTCCGTACCATTCCGTTCCATTCCGTTCTACTCGGGTTGATTCCATTCTATTCCATTCCATTCCATTCGATTCCATTCCATTCCATTCCATTCCATTCCATTCCGTTCTACTCGGGTTCATTCCATTCCATTCCGTTCCGTTCCGTTCCGTTCCGTTCCTTTCCTTTCTACTTGTGTTGATTCCATTCCATTGCTTTCTATTCCATTGAATTCCATTCCTTTCCATTCCATTCCATTCCATTACATGGAATTCCATTGAATTCCATTGAATTCCATTCCATTGAATTCCATTCCATTCCATTCCATTCCATGGAATTCCATTCCATTCCATTCCATTCCATTCCATTGAATTCCATTCCATTCTATTCCATTGAATTCCATTCCATTCCATTCCATTCCATTCCATTACATGGAATTCCATTGAATTCCATAGAATTCCATTCCATTGAATTCCATTGAATTCCATTCCATTCCATTCCATGGAATTCAATTCCATTCCATTCCATTCCTTGGAATTCCATTCCATTCCATTCCATTCCATTCCATTCCATTGAATTCCATTCCATTCCATTCAATTGAATTGCATTCCATTCCATTCCATTCGATTCCATTCCATTCCATTGAATTCAATTCCGTTCCATTCCATTCCACTGAATTCCATTGAATTCCATTCCATTGAATTCCATTCCATTCCATTGAATTCCATTCCATTTCATTCCATTCCATTCCGTTCCATTCCATTCCGTTCCATTCCATTCCATTCCTTTCCATTCCATTCCATTCCGTTCCATTCCATTGAATTCCGTTCCATTGCACTGAATTCCGTTCCATTCCATTCCGTTCCTTTCCGTTCCTTTCCGTTCCGTTCCGTTCCGTTCCGTTCTACTCGGGTGGATTCCATTCTATTCCTTTCCATTCCATTCGATTCCATTCTATTCCATTCGATTCCATTCGATTCAATTCGATTCCATTCCATTCCATTCCATTCCATTCCATTCCATTCCATTGAATTCCATTCCATTCCATTCCGTTCCATTCCATTCCGTTCCATTCCATTTCATTCCATTCCATTACGTTCCGTTCCATTCCGTTCCATTCCGTTCCATTCCATTGAATTCCGATCCATTGCATTGAATTCCGTTCCATTCCATTCCATTCCTTTCCGTTCCGTTCCGTTCCGTTCCGTTCCGTTCCGTTCCGTTCTACTCGGATTGATTCCATTCTATTCCATTCCATTCATTCGATTCCATTCGATTCCATTCGATTCCATTCGATTCCATTCCATTCCATTCCATTCCATTGAATTCCATTCCATTCCATTCCATTCCATTCCATTCCATTCCATTGAATTCCATTGAATTCCATTCCATTGAATTCCATTCCATTCCATTCCATTCCGTTCCATTCCATTCCGTTCCATTCCATTCCATTCCATTCCATTCCATTCCGTTCCGTTCCATTCCGTTCCATTCCGTTCCATTCCATTGAATTCCGTTCCATTCCATTACATTCCTTTACGTTCCGTTCCGTTCCGTTCCGTTACGTTCCGTTCTACTCGGGTTGATTCCATTCTATTCCATTCCATTCCATTCGATTCCATTCTATTCCATTCGATTCCATTCGATTCAATTCGATTCGATTCGATTCCATTCCATTCCATTCCATTCCATTGAATTCCATTCTATTCCATTGAATTCCATTCCATTCCATTCCATTCCATTCCATTCCATGGAATTCCATTCCATTCCATTGAATTCCATTCCATTCCATTCCATTCGATTCCATTCCATTCCATGGAATTCCATTCCATTCGATTCCATTCCATTCCATGGAATTCCATTTCATTCCATTCCATTCCATTCCATTCCATTCCATAGAATTCCATTCCGTTCCATTCCATTCCATTCCATTCCATTCCGTTCCATTCCATTCCATCGAATTCCATTCCATTCCATTCCATTCCATTCCATTCCATTCCATTCCATTCCATTCTACTCGTGTTGATTCCATTCTATTACATTCCATTCCATTCGATTCCATTCGATTCCATTCGATTCCATTCGATTCCATTCCATTCCATTCCATTCCATTGAATTCCATTCCATTCCATTCCATTCCATTCCATTCCATTGAATTCCATTGAATTCCATTCCATTGAATTCCATTCCATTCCATTCCATTCCGTTCCATTCCATTCCGTTCCATTCCATTCCATTCCATTCCATTCCATTCCGTTCCGTTCCATTCCGTTCCATTCCGTTCCATTCCATTGAATTCCGTTCCATTGCATTGAATTCCGTTCCATTCCATTCCATTCCTTTCCGTTCCGTTCCGTTCCGTTCCGTTCCGTTCTACTCGGGTTGATTCCATTCTATTCCATTCCATTCCATTCGATTCCATTCGATTCCTTTCGATTCCATTCCATTCCATTCCATTCCATTCCATTGAATTCCATTCCATTCCATTCCATTCCATTCCATTGAATTCCATTCCATTCCATTCCATCGAATTCCATTCCACTCCATTGAATTCCATTCCATTCCATTCCATTCCATTCCAATCCATTCCATTCCATTCCATTCCATTCCATCGAATTCCATTCTATTCCATTCCATTCCATTCCATTCCATTCGATTCCATTCGATTCCATTCGATTCCATTCCATTCCATTCCATTCCATTGAATTCCGTTCCATTCCATTCCATTCCATTCCATTCCCTTCCATTGAATTCCATTACATTGAATTCCATTCCATTCCATTCCATTCCATGGAATTCCATTCCATTCCGTTCCGTTCCGTTCCGTTCCGTTCCGTACCGTTCCATTCCATTCCATTCCATTCCATTGAATTCCGTTCCATTCCATTGAATTCCATTCCATTCCGTTCCATTCCATTGAATTCCGTTCCGTTCCGTTCCGTTCCGTTCCGTTCCGTTCCATTCCGTTCCATTCCATTCCATTCCGTTCTACTCGGGTTCATTCCATTCCATTCCTTTCCGTTCCGTTCCGTTCCGTACCATTCCGTTCCGTTCTACTCGGGTTGATTCCATTCTATTCCATTCCATTCCATTCGATTCCATTCTATTCCATTCGATTCCATTCTATTCAATTCGATTCCATTCCATTCCAATCCATTCCATTACATTCCATTGAATTCCATTCCATTCCATTCCGTTCCATTCCATTCCGTTCCATTCCATTCCATTCCATTCCATTCCATTCCATTACGTTCCGTTCCATTCCGTTCCATTCCATTGAATTCCGATCCATTGCATTGAATTCCGTTCCATTCCATTCCATTCCATTCCATTCCATTCCATTGAATTCCATTCCATTGAATTCCTTTCCATTCCATTCCATTCCATTGAATTCCGTTCCATTCCATTGAATTCCATTCCATTCCGTTCCATTCCATTGAATTCCGTTCCGTTCCGTTCCGTTCCGTTCCGTTCCATTCCGTTCCATTCCGTTCCATTCCGTTCTACTCGGGTTGATTCCATTCTATTCCATTCCATTCCATTCGATTCCATTCCATTCCATTCCATTCCATTCCATTCCATTCCTTTCTACTCGGGTTCATTCCATTCCATTCCGTTCCGTTCCGTTCCGTTCCATTCCATTCCATTCCATTCCATTCCATTCCATTCCATTACGTTCCGTTCCATTCCGTTCCATTCCATTGAATTCCGATCCATTGCATTGAATTCCGTTCCATTCCATTCCATTCCATTCCATTCCATTAGATTCCATTCCATTCCATTGAATTCAATTCCGTTCCATTCCATTCCATTGAATTCCATTGAATTCCATTCCATTGAATTCCATTCCATTCCATTGAATTCCATTCCATTTCATTCCATTCCATTCCGTTCCATTCCATTCCGTTCCATTCCATTCCATTCCTTTCCATTCCATTCCATTCCGTTCCATTCCATTGAATTCCGTTCCATTGCACTGAATTCCGTTCCATTCCATTCCATTCCTTTCCGTTCCGTTCCGTTCCGTTCCGTTCCGTTCTACTCGGGTGGATTCCATTCTATTCCTTTCCATTCCATTCGATTCCATTCTATTCCATTCGATTCCATTCGATTCAATTCGATTCCATTCCATTCCATTCCATTCCATTCCATTCCATTCCATTGAATTCCATTCCATTCCATTCCGTTCCATTCCATTCCGTTCCATTCCATTCCATTCCATTCCATTACGTTCCGTTCCATTCCGTTCCATTCCGTTCCATTCCATTGAATTCCGATCCATTGCATTGAATTCCGTTCCATTCCATTCCATTCCTTTCCGTTCCGTTCCGTTCCGTTCCGTTCCGTTCTACTCGGATTGATTCCATTCTATTCCATTCCATTCCATTCGATTCCATTCGATTCCATTCGATTCCATTCGATTCCATTCCATTCCATTCCATTCCATTGAATTCCATTCCATTCCATTCCATTCCATTCCATTTCATTCCATTGAATTCCATTGAATTCCATTCCATTGAATTCCATTCCATTCCATTCCATTCCTTTCCATTCCATTCCGTTCCATTCCATTCCATTCCATTCCATTCCATTCCATTCCGTTCCGTTCCATTCCGTTCCATTCCGTTCCATTCCATTGAATTCCGTTCCATTCCATTACATTCCTTTACGTTCCGTTCCGTTCCGTTCCGTTCCGTTCCGTTCTACTCGGGTTGATTCCATTCTATTCCATTCCATTCCATTCGATTCCATTCTATTCCATTCGATTCCATTCGATAAAATTCGATTAGATTCGATTCCATTGAATTCCATTCCATTCCATTGAATTCCATTCCATTCCATTGAATTCCATTCCATTCCATTCCATTCCATTCCATTCCATGGAATTCCATTCCATTCCATTGAATTCCATTCCATTCCATTACATTCGATTCCATTCCATTCCATGGAATTCCATTCCATTCGATTCCATTCCATTCCATGGAATTCCATTTCATTCCATTCCATTCCATTCCATTCCATTCCATTCCATAGAATTCCATTCCGTTCCATTCCATTCCATTCCATTCCATTCCGTTCCATTCCATTCCATCGAATTCCATTCCATTCCATTCCATTCCATTCCATTCCATTCCATTCCATTCCATTCCATTCTACTCGGGTTGATTCCATTCTATTACATTCCATTCCATTCGATTCCATTCGATTCCATTCGATTCCATTCGATTCCATTCCATTCCATTCCATTCCATTGAATTCCATTCCATTCCATTCCATTCCATTCCATTCCATTCCATTGAATTCCATTGAATTCCATTCCATTGAATTCCATTCCATTCCATTCCATTCCGTTCCATTCCATTCCGTTCCATTCCATTCCATTCCATTCCATTCCATTCCATTCCGTTCCGTTCCATTCCGTTCCATTCCGTTCCATTCCATTGAATTCCGTTCCATTGCATTGAATTCCGTTCCATTCCATTCCATTCCTTTCCGTTCCGTTCCGTTCCGTTCCGTTCCGTTCCGTTCTACTCGGGTTGATTCCATTCTATTCCATTCCATTCCATTCGATTCCATTCGATTCCTTTCGATTCCATTCCATTCCATTCCATTCCATTCCATTGAATTCCATTCCATTCCATTCCATTCCATTCCATTGAATTCCATTCCATTCCATTCCATCGAATTCCATTCCATTCCATTGAATTCCATTCCATTCCATTCCATTCCATTCCATTCCATCGAATTCCATTCCATTCCATTCCATTCCATTCCATTCGATTCCATTCGATTCCATTCGATTCCATTCCATTCCATTCCATTCCATTCCATTGAATTCCGTTCCATTCCATTCCATTCCATTCCATTCCCTTCCATTGAATTCCATTACATTGAATTCCATTCCATTCCATTCCATTCCATGGAATTCCATTCCATTCCGTTCCGTTCCGTTCCGTTCCGTTCCGTACCGTTCCATTCCATTCCATTCCATTCCATTGAATTCCGTTCCATTCCATTGAATTCCATTCCATTCCGTTCCATTCCATTGAATTCCGTTCCGTTCCGTTCCGTTCCGTTCCGTTCCGTTCCATTCCGTTCCATTCCATTCCATTCCGTTCTACTCGGGTTCATTCCATTCCATTCCTTTCCGTTCCGTTCCGTTCCGTACCATTCCGTTCCGTTCTACTCGGGTTGATTCCATTCTATTCCATTCCATTCCATTCGATTCCATTCTATTCCATTCGATTCCATTCTATTCAATTCGATTCCATTCCATTCCAATCCATTCCATTACATTCCATTGAATTCCATTCCATTCCATTCCGTTCCATTCCATTCCGTTCCATTCCATTCCATTCCATTCCATTCCATTCCATTACGTTCCGTTCCATTCCGTTCCATTCCATTGAATTCCGATCCATTGCATTGAATTCCGTTCCATTCCATTCCATTCCATTCCATTCCATTCCATTGAATTCCATTCCATTGAATTCCGTTCCATTCCATTGAATTCCATTCCATTCCGTTCCATTCCATTGAATTCCGTTCCGTTCCGTTCCGTTCCGTTCCGTTCCATTCCGTTCCATTCCGTTCCATTCCGTTCTACTCGGGTTGATTCCATTCTATTCCATTCCATTCCATTCGATTCCATTCCATTCCATTCCATTCCATTCCATTCCATTCCATTCCATTCCATTCCATTCCATTCCATTCCATTCCATTCCTTTCTACTCGGGTTCATTCCATTCCATTCCGTTCCGTTCCGTTCCGTTCCGTTCCATTCCTTTCTACTTGTGTTGATTCCATTCCATTCCATTCTATTCCATTGAATTCCATTCCATTCCATTCCATTCCATTCCATTACATGGAATTCCATGGAATTCCATTGAATTCCATTCCATTGAATTCCATTCCATTCCATTCCATTCCATTCCATTGAATTCCATTCCATTCCATTCCATTCCATTCCATTGAATTCCATTCCATTCCATTCCATTCCATTCCATTCCATCGAATTCCATTCCATTCCATTCCATTCCATTCCATTCCATTCGATTCAATTCGATTCCATTCGATTCCATTCCATTCCATTCCATTCCATTGAATTCCGTTCCATTCCATTCCATTCCATTCCATTCCCTTCCATTGAATTCCATTACATTGAATTCCATTCCATTCCATTCCATTCCATGGAATTCCATTCCATTCCGTTCCGCTCCGTTCCGTTCCGTTCCGTACCGTTCCATTCCATTCCATTCCATTGAATTCCGTTCCATTCCATTGAATTCCATTCCATTCCGTTCCATTCCATTGAATTCCGTTCCGTTCCGTTCCGTTCCGTTCCGTTCCGTTCCATTCCGTTCCATTCCATTCCATTCCGTTCTACTCGGGTTGATTCCATTCCATTCCTTTCCGTTCCGTTCCATTCCGTTCCATTCCGTTCCGTTCCGTTCCGTTCTACTCGGGTTGATTCCATTCTATTCCATTCCATTCCATTCGATTCTAATCTATTCCATTCGATTCCATTCGATTCAATTCTATTCCATTCCATTCCATTCCATTTCATTCCATTCCATTCCATTCCATTCCATTCCATTCCATTGAATTCCATTCCATTCCATTCCGTTCCATTCCATTCCGTTCCATTCCATTTCATTCCATTCCATTACGTTCCGTTCCATTCCGTTCCATTCCGTTCCATTCCATTGAATTCCGATCCATTGCATTGAATTCCGTTCCATTCCATTCCATTCCTTTCCGTTCCGTTCCGTTCCGTTCCGTTCCGTTCCGTTCCGTTCTACTCGGATTGATTCCATTCTATTCCATTCCATTCATTCGATTCCATTCGATTCCATTCGATTCCATTCGATTCCATTCCATTCCATTCCATTCCATTGAATTCCATTCCATTCCATTCCATTCCATTCCATTCCATTCCATTGAATTCCATTGAATTCCATTCCATTGAATTCCATTCCATTCCATTCCATTCCGTTCCATTCCATTCCGTTCCATTCCATTCCATTCCATTCCATTCCATTCCGTTCCGTTCCATTCCGTTCCATTCCGTTCCATTCCATTGAATTCCGTTCCATTCCATTACATTCCTTTACGTTCCGTTCCGTTCCGTTCCGTTACGTTCCGTTCTACTCGGGTTGATTCCATTCTATTCCATTCCATTCCATTCGATTCCATTCTATTCCATTCGATTCCATTCGATTCAATTCGATTCGATTCGATTCCATTCCATTCCATTCCATTCCATTGAATTCCATTCTATTCCATTGAATTCCATTCCATTCCATTCCATTCCATTCCATTCCATGGAATTCCATTCCATTCCATTGAATTCCATTCCATTCCATTCCATTCGATTCCATTCCATTCCATGGAATTCCATTCCATTCGATTCCATTCCATTCCATGGAATTCCATTTCATTCCATTCCATTCCATTCCATTCCATTCCATAGAATTCCATTCCGTTCCATTCCATTCCATTCCATTCCATTCCGTTCCATTCCATTCCATCGAATTCCATTCCATTCCATTCCATTCCATTCCATTCCATTCCATTCCATTCCATTCTACTCGTGTTGATTCCATTCTATTACATTCCATTCCATTCGATTCCATTCGATTCCATTCGATTCCATTCGATTCCATTCCATTCCATTCCATTCCATTGAATTCCATTCCATTCCATTCCATTCCATTCCATTCCATTGAATTCCATTGAATTCCATTCCATTGAATTCCATTCCATTCCATTCCATTCCGTTCCATTCCATTCCGTTCCATTCCATTCCATTCCATTCCATTCCATTCCGTTCCGTTCCATTCCGTTCCATTCCGTTCCATTCCATTGAATTCCGTTCCATTGCATTGAATTCCGTTCCATTCCATTCCATTCCTTTCCGTTCCGTTCCGTTCCGTTCCGTTCCGTTCTACTCGGGTTGATTCCATTCTATTCCATTCCATTCCATTCGATTCCATTCGATTCCTTTCGATTCCATTCCATTCCATTCCATTCCATTCCATTGAATTCCATTCCATTCCATTCCATTCCATTCCATTGAATTCCATTCCATTCCATTCCATCGAATTCCATTCCACTCCATTGAATTCCATTCCATTCCATTCCATTCCATTCCAATCCATTCCATTCCATTCCATTCCATTCCATCGAATTCCATTCTATTCCATTCCATTCCATTCCATTCCATTCGATTCCATTCGATTCCATTCGATTCCATTCCATTCCATTCCATTCCATTGAATTCCGTTCCATTCCATTCCATTCCATTCCATTCCCTTCCATTGAATTCCATTACATTGAATTCCATTCCATTCCATTCCATTCCATGGAATTCCATTCCATTCCGTTCCGTTCCGTTCCGTTCCGTTCCGTACCGTTCCATTCCATTCCATTCCATTCCATTGAATTCCGTTCCATTCCATTGAATTCCATTCCATTCCGTTCCATTCCATTGAATTCCGTTCCGTTCCGTTCCGTTCCGTTCCGTTCCGTTCCATTCCGTTCCATTCCATTCCATTCCGTTCTACTCGGGTTCATTCCATTCCATTCCTTTCCGTTCCGTTCCGTTCCGTACCATTCCGTTCCGTTCTACTCGGGTTGATTCCATTCTATTCCATTCCATTCCATTCGATTCCATTCTATTCCATTCGATTCCATTCTATTCAATTCGATTCCATTCCATTCCAATCCATTCCATTACATTCCATTGAATTCCATTCCATTCCATTCCGTTCCATTCCATTCCGTTCCATTCCATTCCATTCCATTCCATTCCATTCCATTACGTTCCGTTCCATTCCGTTCCATTCCATTGAATTCCGATCCATTGCATTGAATTCCGTTCCATTCCATTCCATTCCATTCCATTCCATTCCATTGAATTCCATTCCATTGAATTCCTTTCCATTCCATTCCATTCCATTGAATTCCGTTCCATTCCATTGAATTCCATTCCATTCCGTTCCATTCCATTGAATTCCGTTCCGTTCCGTTCCGTTCCGTTCCGTTCCATTCCGTTCCATTCCGTTCCATTCCGTTCTACTCGGGTTGATTCCATTCTATTCCATTCCATTCCATTCGATTCCATTCCATTCCATTCCATTCCATTCCATTCCATTCCTTTCTACTCGGGTTCATTCCATTCCATTCCGTTCCGTTCCGTTCCGTTCCATTCCATTCCATTCCATTCCATTCCATTCCATTCCATTACGTTCCGTTCCATTCCGTTCCATTCCATTGAATTCCGATCCATTGCATTGAATTCCGTTCCATTCCATTCCATTCCATTCCATTCCATTAGATTCCATTCCATTCCATTGAATTCAATTCCGTTCCATTCCATTCCATTGAATTCCATTGAATTCCATTCCATTGAATTCCATTCCATTCCATTGAATTCCATTCCATTTCATTCCATTCCATTCCGTTCCATTCCATTCCGTTCCATTCCATTCCATTCCTTTCCATTCCATTCCATTCCGTTCCATTCCATTGAATTCCGTTCCATTGCACTGAATTCCGTTCCATTCCATTCCATTCCTTTCCGTTCCGTTCCGTTCCGTTCCGTTCCGTTCTACTCGGGTGGATTCCATTCTATTCCTTTCCATTCCATTCGATTCCATTCTATTCCATTCGATTCCATTCGATTCAATTCGATTCCATTCCATTCCATTCCATTCCATTCCATTCCATTCCATTGAATTCCATTCCATTCCATTCCGTTCCATTCCATTCCGTTCCATTCCATTCCATTCCATTCCATTACGTTCCGTTCCATTCCGTTCCATTCCGTTCCATTCCATTGAATTCCGATCCATTGCATTGAATTCCGTTCCATTCCATTCCATTCCTTTCCGTTCCGTTCCGTTCCGTTCCGTTCCGTTCTACTCGGATTGATTCCATTCTATTCCATTCCATTCCATTCGATTCCATTCGATTCCATTCGATTCCATTCGATTCCATTCCATTCCATTCCATTCCATTGAATTCCATTCCATTCCATTCCATTCCATTCCATTTCATTCCATTGAATTCCATTGAATTCCATTCCATTGAATTCCATTCCATTCCATTCCATTCCTTTCCATTCCATTCCGTTCCATTCCATTCCATTCCATTCCATTCCATTCCATTCCGTTCCGTTCCATTCCGTTCCATTCCGTTCCATTCCATTGAATTCCGTTCCATTCCATTACATTCCTTTACGTTCCGTTCCGTTCCGTTCCGTTCCGTTCCGTTCTACTCGGGTTGATTCCATTCTATTCCATTCCATTCCATTCGATTCCATTCTATTCCATTCGATTCCATTCGATAAAATTCGATTAGATTCGATTCCATTGAATTCCATTCCATTCCATTGAATTCCATTCCATTCCATTGAATTCCATTCCATTCCATTCCATTCCATTCCATTCCATGGAATTCCATTCCATTCCATTGAATTCCATTCCATTCCATTACATTCGATTCCATTCCATTCCATGGAATTCCATTCCATTCGATTCCATTCCATTCCATGGAATTCCATTTCATTCCATTCCATTCCATTCCATTCCATTCCATTCCATAGAATTCCATTCCGTTCCATTCCATTCCATTCCATTCCATTCCGTTCCATTCCATTCCATCGAATTCCATTCCATTCCATTCCATTCCATTCCATTCCATTCCATTCCATTCCATTCCATTCTACTCGGGTTGATTCCATTCTATTACATTCCATTCCATTCGATTCCATTCGATTCCATTCGATTCCATTCGATTCCATTCCATTCCATTCCATTCCATTGAATTCCATTCCATTCCATTCCATTCCATTCCATTCCATTCCATTGAATTCCATTGAATTCCATTCCATTGAATTCCATTCCATTCCATTCCATTCCGTTCCATTCCATTCCGTTCCATTCCATTCCATTCCATTCCATTCCATTCCATTCCGTTCCGTTCCATTCCGTTCCATTCCGTTCCATTCCATTGAATTCCGTTCCATTGCATTGAATTCCGTTCCATTCCATTCCATTCCTTTCCGTTCCGTTCCGTTCCGTTCCGTTCCGTTCCGTTCTACTCGGGTTGATTCCATTCTATTCCATTCCATTCCATTCGATTCCATTCGATTCCTTTCGATTCCATTCCATTCCATTCCATTCCATTCCATTGAATTCCATTCCATTCCATTCCATTCCATTCCATTGAATTCCATTCCATTCCATTCCATCGAATTCCATTCCATTCCATTGAATTCCATTCCATTCCATTCCATTCCATTCCATTCCATCGAATTCCATTCCATTCCATTCCATTCCATTCCATTCGATTCCATTCGATTCCATTCGATTCCATTCCATTCCATTCCATTCCATTCCATTGAATTCCGTTCCATTCCATTCCATTCCATTCCATTCCCTTCCATTGAATTCCATTACATTGAATTCCATTCCATTCCATTCCATTCCATGGAATTCCATTCCATTCCGTTCCGTTCCGTTCCGTTCCGTTCCGTACCGTTCCATTCCATTCCATTCCATTCCATTGAATTCCGTTCCATTCCATTGAATTCCATTCCATTCCGTTCCATTCCATTGAATTCCGTTCCGTTCCGTTCCGTTCCGTTCCGTTCCGTTCCATTCCGTTCCATTCCATTCCATTCCGTTCTACTCGGGTTCATTCCATTCCATTCCTTTCCGTTCCGTTCCGTTCCGTACCATTCCGTTCCGTTCTACTCGGGTTGATTCCATTCTATTCCATTCCATTCCATTCGATTCCATTCTATTCCATTCGATTCCATTCTATTCAATTCGATTCCATTCCATTCCAATCCATTCCATTACATTCCATTGAATTCCATTCCATTCCATTCCGTTCCATTCCATTCCGTTCCATTCCATTCCATTCCATTCCATTCCATTCCATTACGTTCCGTTCCATTCCGTTCCATTCCATTGAATTCCGATCCATTGCATTGAATTCCGTTCCATTCCATTCCATTCCATTCCATTCCATTCCATTGAATTCCATTCCATTGAATTCCGTTCCATTCCATTGAATTCCATTCCATTCCGTTCCATTCCATTGAATTCCGTTCCGTTCCGTTCCGTTCCGTTCCGTTCCATTCCGTTCCATTCCGTTCCATTCCGTTCTACTCGGGTTGATTCCATTCTATTCCATTCCATTCCATTCGATTCCATTCCATTCCATTCCATTCCATTCCATTCCATTCCATTCCATTCCATTCCATTCCATTCCATTCCATTCCATTCCTTTCTACTCGGGTTCATTCCATTCCATTCCGTTCCGTTCCGTTCCGTTCCGTTCCATTCCTTTCTACTTGTGTTGATTCCATTCCATTCCATTCTATTCCATTGAATTCCATTCCATTCCATTCCATTCCATTCCATTACATGGAATTCCATGGAATTCCATTGAATTCCATTCCATTGAATTCCATTCCATTCCATTCCATTCCATTCCATTGAATTCCATTCCATTCCATTCCATTCCATTCCATTGAATTCCATTCCATTCCATTCCATTCCATTCCATTCCATCGAATTCCATTCCATTCCATTCCATTCCATTCCATTCCATTCGATTCAATTCGATTCCATTCGATTCCATTCCATTCCATTCCATTCCATTGAATTCCGTTCCATTCCATTCCATTCCATTCCATTCCCTTCCATTGAATTCCATTACATTGAATTCCATTCCATTCCATTCCATTCCATGGAATTCCATTCCATTCCGTTCCGCTCCGTTCCGTTCCGTTCCGTACCGTTCCATTCCATTCCATTCCATTGAATTCCGTTCCATTCCATTGAATTCCATTCCATTCCGTTCCATTCCATTGAATTCCGTTCCGTTCCGTTCCGTTCCGTTCCGTTCCGTTCCATTCCGTTCCATTCCATTCCATTCCGTTCTACTCGGGTTCATTCCATTCCATTCCTTTCCGTTCCGTTCCATTCCGTTCCATTCCGTTCCGTTCCGTTCCGTTCTACTCGGGTTGATTCCATTCTATTCCATTCCATTCCATTCGATTCTAATCTATTCCATTCGATTCCATTCGATTCAATTCTATTCCATTCCATTCCATTCCATTTCATTCCATTCCATTCCATTCCATTGAATTCCATTCCATTCCATTCCGTTCCATTCCATTCCGTTCCATTCCATTCCATTCCATTCCATTCCATTCCTTTCCGTTCCGTTCCGTTCCGTTCCATTCCGTTCTACTCGGATTGATTCCATTCTATTCCATTCCATTCCATTCGATTCCATTCGATTCCATTCGATTCCATTCGATTCCATTCCATTCCATTCCATTCCATTCCATTCCATTCCATTCCATTGAACTCCATTCCATTCCATTCAATTCCATTCCATTCCATTGAATTCCATTCCATTCCATTCCATTCCATTGAATTCTGTTCCATTCAATTCCATTCCATTCCATTCCGTTCTACTCGGGTTGATTCCATTGTATTCCATTCCGTTCCGTTCCGTTCCGTTCCGTTCCGTTCCATTCCATTCCACTCGGGTTGATTCCATTCTATTCCATTCCATTCCATTCCATTCCATTCGATTCCATTCGATTCCATTCGATTCCATTCGATTCCATTCCATTCCATTGAATTCCATTCCATTCCATTCCATTCCATGGAATTCCGTTCCATTCCATTCCATTGCATTCCATTCCATTCCATTCCATTTGAATTCCATTCCATTCCATTCCATTCCATTCCATTCCATTCCATTCCATTCCATTCCACTCTACTCGGGTTGATTCCATTCTATTCCATTCCATTCCATTCGATTCCATTCGATTCCATTCGATTCCATTCGATTCCATTCCATTCCATTCCATTCCATTCCATTCCATTGAATTCCATTCCATTCCATTGAATTCCATTCCAATACATTCCATTCCATTGAATTCCGTTCCATTCCATTCCATTCCATTCCATTCCATTCCATTGAATTCCATTCCATTGAATTCCATTCCATTCCATTCCATTCCATTGAATTCCATTCCATTCCGTTCCGTTCCGGTCCGTTCCGTTCCGTTTCGTTCCGTTCCGTTCCGTTCCGTTCCATTCCATTCCATTCCATTCCATTCCATTGAATTCCGTTCCATTCCATTGAATTCCATTCCATTCCGTTCCATTCCATTGAATTCTGTTCCGTTCCGTTCCGTTCCGTTCCGTTCCATTCCGTTCCATTCCGTTCCTTTCCGTTCTACTCGGGTTGATTCCATTCTATTCCATTCCATTCCATTCGATTCCATTCGATTCCATTCGAATCCATTCGATTCCATTCGATTCCATTCGATTCCATTCCATTCCATTGAATTCCATTCCATTCCATTCCATTCCATTGAATTCCGTTCCATTCCATTCAATTCCATTCCATTCCATTCCTTTCCGTTCCGTTCCGTTCCGTTCCGTTCCGTTCCGCTCTACTCGGGTTGATTCCATTCTATTCCATTCCATACCATTCGATTCCATTCTATTCCATTCGATTCCATTCGATTCAATTCCATTCCATTCCATTCCATTCCATTCCATTCCATTCCATTGAATTCCGTTCCATTCCATTGAATTCCATTCCATTCCGTTCCATTCCATTGAATTCCGCTCCGTTCCGTTCCGTTCCGTTCCGTTCCATTCCGTTCCATTCCGTTCCATTCCGTTCTACTCGGGTTGATTCCATTCTATTCCATTCCATTCCATTCGATTCCATTCTATTCCATTCGATTCCATTCGATTCAATTCGATTCCATTCCATTCCATTCCATTCCATTCCATTCCATTGAATTCCATTCCATTCCATTCCGTTCCATTCCATTCCGTTCCATTCCATTCCATTCCATTCCATTCCATTCCATTCCATTCCATTCCGTTCTACTCGGGTTCATTCCATTCCATTCCGTTCCGTTCCGTTCCGTTCCGTTCCTTTCCTTTCTACTTGTGTTGATTCCATTCCATTCCATTCTATTCCATTGAATTCCATTCCATTCCATTCCATTCCATTCCATTACATGGAATTCCATTGAATTCCATTGAATTCCAATCCATAGAATTCCATTCCATTCCATTCCATTCCATTCCATGGAATTCCATTCCATTCCATTCCATTCCATTGAATTCCATTCCATTCCATTCCATTGAATTCCATTCCATTCCATTCCATTCGATTCCATTTCATTCCATTGAATTCCATTCCATTCCATTGAATTCCATTCCATTCCGTTCCATTCCATTGAATTCTGTTCCGTTCCGTTCCGTTCCGTTCCGTTCCATTCCGTTCCATTCCGTTCCTTTCCGTTCTACTCGGGTTGATTCCATTCTATTCCATTCCATTCCATTCGATTCCATTCTATTCCATTCGATTCCATTCGATTCAATTAGATTCCATTCCATTCCATTCCATTGCATTCCATTGAATTCCGTTCCATTCCATTGAATTCCATTCCATTCCGTTCCATTCCATTGAATTCCGCTCCGTTCCGTTCCGTTCCGTTCCGTTCCATTCCGTACCATTCCGTTCCATTCCGTTCTACTCGAGTTGATTCCATTCTATTCCATTCCATTCCATTCGATTCCATTCCATTCCATTCCATTCCATTCCATTCCGTTCTACTCGGGTTCATTCCATTCCATTCCGTTCCGTTCCGTTCCGTTCCGTTCCTTTCCTTTCTACTTGTGTTGATTCCATTCCATTCCTTTCTATTCCATTGAATTCCATTCCATTCCATTCCATTCCATTGAATTCCATTCCATTCCATTCCATTCGATTCCATTTCATTCCATTGAATTCCATTCCATTCCATTCCATTCCATTCCATTGAATTCCATTGAATTCCATTCCATTGAATTCCATTCCATTCCATTGAATTCCATTCCATTTCATTCCATTCCATTCCGTTCCATTCCATTCCGTTCCATTCCATTCCATTCCTTTCCATTCCATTCCATTCCGTTCCATTCCATTGAATTCCGTTCCATTGCATTGAATTCCGTTCCATTCCATTCCATTCCTTTCCGTTCCGTTCCGTTCCGTTCCGTTCCGTTCCGTTCTACTCGGGTTGATTCCATTCTATTCCATTCCATTCCATTCGATTCCATTCTATTCCATTCGATTCCATTCGATTCAATTCGATTCCATTCGATTCCATTCCATTCCATTCCATTCCATTCCATTCCATTGAATTCCATTCCATTCCATTCCGTTCCATTCCATTCCGTTCCATTCCATTCCATTCCATTCCATTCCATTCCATTCCGTTCCATTCCATTCCATTCCTTTCCATTCCATTCCTTTCCGTTCCATTCCGTTCCGTTCCATTCCGTTCTACTCGGATTGATTCCATTATATTCCATTCCATTCCATTCCATTCGATTCCATTCGATTCCATTCAATTCCATTCGATTCCATTCCATTCCATTCCATTCCATTCCATTCCATTCCATTCCATTGAACTCCATTCCATTCCATTCCATTCCATTCCATTCCATTCCATTGAATTCCATTCCATTCCATTCCATTCCATTGAATTCTGTTCCATTCAATTCCATTCCATTCCATTCCGTTCTACTCGGGTTGATTCCATGCTATTCCATTCCGTTCCATTCCGTTCCGTTCCGTTCCGTTCCGTTCCGTTCCATTCCACTCAGGTTGATTCCATTCTATTCCATTCCATTCCATTCCATTCCATTCCATTCCATTCGATTCCATTCGATTCCATTCGATTCCATTCGATTCCATTCGATTCCATTCCATTCCATTGAATTCCATTCCATTCCATTCCATTCCATTGAATTCCGTTCCATTCCATGCCATTGCATTCCATTCCATTCCATTCCATTTGAATTCCATTCCATTCCATTCCATTCCATTCCATTCCATTCTACTCGGGTTGATTCCATTCTATTCCATTCCATTCCATTCGATTCCACTCGATTCCATTCGATTCCATTCGATTCCATTCCATTCCATTCCATTCCATTCCATTCCATTCCATTCCATTGAATTCCATTCCATTCCATGGAATTCCATTCCATTCCATTCCATTCCATTGAATTCCGTTCCATTCCATTCCATTCCATTCCATTCCATTCCATTGAATTCCATTCCATTGAATTCCATTCCATTGAATTCCATTCCATTGAATTCCATTCCATTCCGTTCCGTTCCGTTCCGTTCCGTTTCGTTCCGTTCCGTTCCGTTCCGTTCCATTCCATTCCATTCCATTCCATTGAATTCCGTTCCATTCCATTGTATTCCATTCCATTCCGTTCCATTCCATTGAATTCTGTTCCGTTCCGTTCCGTTCCGTTCCGTTCCATTCCGTTCCATTCCGTTCCTTTCCGTTCTACTCGGGTTGATTCCATTCTATTCCATTCCATTCCATTCGATTCCATTCGAATCCATTCGATTCCATTCGATTCCATTCGATTCCATTCCATTCCATTGAATTCCATTCCATTCCATTCCATTCCATTGAATTCCGTTCCATTCCATTCAATTCCATTCCATTCCATTCCTTTCCGTTCCGTTCCGTTCCGTTCCGTTCCGTTCCCTTCTACTCGGGTTGATTCCATTCTATTCCATTCCATTCCATTCGATTCCATTCTATTCCATTCTATTCCATTCGATTCAATTAGATTCCATTCCATTCCATTCCATTCCATTCCATTCCATTCCATTCCATTGAATTCCGTTCCATTCCATTGAATTCCATTCCATTCCGTTCCATTCCATTGAATTCCGCTCCGTTCCGTTCCGTTCCGTTCCGTTCCATTCCGTACCATTCCGTTCCATTCCGTTCTACTCGGGTTGATTCCATTCTATTCCATTCCATTCCATTCGATTCCATTCCATTCCATTCCATTCCATTCCATTCCGTTCTACTCGGGTTCATTCCATTCCATTCCGTTCCGTTCCATTCCGTTCCGTTCCTTTCCTTTCTACTTGTGTTGATTCCATTCCATTCCTTTCTATTCCATTGAATTCCATTCCTTTCCATTCCATTCCATTCCATTACATGGAATTCCATTGAATTCCATTGAATTCCATTCCATTGAATTCCATTCCATTCCATTCCATTCCATTCCATTCCATGGAATTCCATTCCATTCCATTCCATTCCATTCCATTGAATTCCATTCCATTCCATTCCATTCCATTGAATTCCGTTCCATTCCATTCCATTGCATTCCATTCCATTCCATTCCATTTGAATTCCATTCCATTCCATTCCATTCCATTCCATTCCATTCTACTCGGGTTGATTCCATTCTATTCCATTCCATTCCATTCGATTCCACTCGATTCCATTCGATTCCATTCGATTCCATTCCATTCCATTCCATTCCATTCCATTCCATTCCATTCCATTCCATTCCATTGAATTCCATTCCATTCCATTGAATTCCATTCCATTCCATTCCATTCCATTGAATTCCGTTCCATTCCATTCCATTCCATTCCATTCCATTCCATTCCATTGAATTCCATTCCATTGAATTCCATTCCATTGAATTCCATTCCATTGAATTCCATTCCATTCCGTTCCGTTCCGTTCCGTTCCGTTTCGTTCCGTTCCGTTCCGTTCCGTTCCATTCCATTCCATTGAATTCCGTTCCATTCCATTGAATTCCATTCCATTCCGTTCCGTTCCATTGAATTCTGTTCCGTTCCGTTCCGTTCCGTTCCGTTCCATTCCGTTCCATTCCGTTCCTTTCCGTTCTACTCGGGTTGATTCCATTCTATTCCATTCCATTCCATTCGATTCCATTCGAATCCATTCGATTCCATTCGATTCCATTCGATTCCATTCCATTCCATTGAATTCCATTCCATTCCATTCCATTCCATTGAATTCCGTTCCATTCCATTCAATTCCATTCCATTCCATTCCTTTCCGTTCCGTTCCGTTCCGTTCCGTTCCGTTCCCTTCTACTCGGGTTGATTCCATTCTATTCCATTCCATTCCATTCGATTCCATTCTATTCCATTCGATTCCATTCGATTCAATTAGATTCCATTCCATTCCATTCCATTCCATTCCATTCCATTGAATTCCGTTCCATTCCATTGAATTCCATTCCATTCCGTTCCATTCCATTGAATTCCGCTCCGTTCCGTTCCGTTCCGTTCCGTTCCATTCCGTACCATTCCGTTCCATTCCGTTCTACTCGGGTTGATTCCATTCTATTCCATTCCATTCCATTCCATTCCATTCCATTCCATTCCATTCCATTCCATTCCATTCCGTTCTACTCGGGTTCATTCCATTCCATTCCGTTCCGTTCCGTTCCGTTCCGTTCCTTTCCTTTCTACTGGTGTTGATTCCATTCCATTCCTTTCTATTCCATTGAATTCCATTCCTTTCCATTCCATTCCATTCCATTACATGGAATTCCATTGAATTCCATTGAATTCCATTCCATTGAATTCCATTCCATTCCATTCCATTCCATTCCATTCCATGGAATTCCATTCCATTCCATTCCATTCCATTCCATAGAATTCCATTCCATTCCATTCCATTGAATTCCATTCCATTCCATTCCATTCGATTCCATTCCATTCCATTGAATTCCATTCCATTCCATTCCATTCCATTCCATTCCATTCCATTCCATTGAATTCCATTGAATTCCATTCCATTGAATTCCATTCCATTCCATTGAATTCCATTCCATTTCACTCCATTCCATTCCGTTCCATTCCATTCCGTTCCATTCCATTCCATTCCTTTCCATTCCATTCCATTCCGTTCCATTCCATTGAATTCCGTTCCATTGCATTGAATTCCGTTCCATTCCATTCCATTCCTTTCCGTTCCGTTCCGTTCCGTTCCGTTCCGTTCCGTTCTACTCGGGTTGATTCCATTCTATTCCATTCCATTCCATTCGATTCCATTCTATTCCATTCGATTCCATTCGATTCAATTCGATTCCATTCCATTCCATTCCATTCCATTCCATTCCATTCCATTCCATTCCATTGAATTCCATTCCATTCCATTCCGTTCCATTCCATTCCGTTCCATTCCATTCCATTCCATTCCATTCCATTACATCGAATTCCAGTCCATTCCATTCCATTCCATTCCATTCCATTGTATTCCATTCCATTCCATTGAATTCCATTCCATTCCATTCCATTCCATTGAATTCCGTTCCATTGAATTCCATTCCTTTCCGTTCCCTTCCGTTCCGTTCTGTTCCATTCTACTCGGGTTGATTCCATTCTTTTCCATTACATTTCATTCGATTCCATTCGATTCCATTCCATTCCATTCCATTTGAATTCCATTGCATTCCATTCCATTCCATTCCATTCCATTCCATTCCATTCCATTCCATCGAATTCCATTCCATTCGATTCCATTCCATTCCATTCCATTGTATTCCATTCCATTCCATTCTACTCGGGTTGATTCCATTCTATTCCATTCCATTCCATTCGATTCCATTCGATTCCATTCGATTCCATTCGATTACATTCCATTCAATTCCATTCAATTGAATTCCATTCCATTACATTCCATTCCTTTCCATTCCATTCCATTCCATTCCATTCCATTCCGTTCTGCTCGGGTTGATTCCATTTTATTCCATTCCATTCCATTCGTTTCCATTCGATTCCATTCGATTCCATTCCATTCCATTCCATTCCATTGAATTCCATTCCATTCCATTCCATTCCATTCCATTCCATTCCATTCCATTCCATTCCATTCCATTCCGTTCCATTCCATTCCGTTCCTTTCCTTTCCATTCCGTTCCATTCCATTCCGTTCCGTTCCATTCCATTGCATTCCGTTCCATTCCATTGAATTCCGTTCCATTGCATTGAATTCCATTCCAATCCATTCCATTCCATTCCATTCCATTCCATTCCATTGAATTCCATTCCATTCCATTCCATTCCATTCCATTCCATTCCATTCCATTCCATTGAATTCCATTCCATTCCATTGAATTCCATTCCATTCCATTCCATTCGATTCCATTCCATTCCATTGAATTCCATTCCATTCCTTTCCATTCCATTCCATTCCATTCCATTCCATTGAATTCCATTCCATTGAATTCCATTCCATTCCATTGAATTCCTTTGCAATCCATTCCATTCCATTGAATTCCATTCCATTCCATTCCATTCCATTCCGTTCCATTCCATTTGAATTCCATTCCATTCCATTCCATTCCATTCCATTCTACTTGGGTTGATTCCATTCTATTCCATTCCATTCCATTCCATTCCATTCCATTCCATTCGATTCAATTCGATTCCATTCTATTCCATTCGATTCCATTCGATTCAATTCGATTCCATTCCATTCCATTCCATTCCATTCCATTCCATTCCATTCCATTGAATTCCATTCCATTCCATTCCGTTCCATTCCATTCCGTTCCATTCCATTCCATTCCATTGAACTCCATTCCATTCCATTCCATTCCATTCCATTCCATTCCATTGAATTCCATTCCACTCCATTCCATTCCATTGAATTCAGTTCCATTCAATTCCATTCGATTCCATTCCGTTCTACTCGGGTTGATTCCATTCTATTCCATTCCGTTCCGTTACGTTCCGTTCCGTTCCTTTCCGTTCCATTCCACTCGGGTTGATTCCTTTCTATTCCATTCCATTCCATTCGATTCCATTCGATTCCATTCGATTCCATTCGATTCCATTCGATTCCATTCCATTCCATAGAATTCCATTCCATTCCATTCCATTCCATTGAATTCCGTTCCATTCCATTCAATTCCATTCCATTCAATTCCATTCCATTTGAATTCCATTCCATTCCATTCCATTCCATTCCATTCCATGGAACTCCATTCCATTCCATTCCATTCCATTCCATTCCATTCCATTCCATTGAATTCCATTCCATTGAATTCCATTCCATTCCATTGAATTCCATTGCAATCCATTCCATTCCATTGAATTCCATTCCATTCCATTCCATTCCATTCCGTTCCATTCCATTTGAATTCCATTCCATTCCATTCCATTCCATTCCATTCTACTTGGGTTGATTCCATTCTATTCCATTCCATTCCATTCCATTCCATTCCATTCCATTCGATTCAATTCGATTCCATTCTATTCCATTCGATTCCATTCTATTCAATTCGATTCCATTCCATTCCATTCCATTCCATTCCATTCCATTCCATTCCATTGAATTCCATTCCATTCCATTCCGTTCCATTCCATTCCGTTCCATTCCATTCCATTCCATTCCATTCCATTGAACTCCATTCCATTCCATTCCATTCCATTCCATTCCATTCCATGGAATTCCATTCCATTCCATTCCATTCCATTGAATTCAGTTCCATTCAATTCCATTCGATTCCATTCCGTTCTACTCGGGTTGATTCCATTCTATTCCATTCCGTTCCGTTACGTTCCGTTCCGTTCCTTTCCGTTCCATTCCACTCGGGTTGATTCCTTTCTATTCCATTCCATTCCATTCGATTCCATTCGATTCCATTCGATTCCATTCGATTCCATTCGATTCCATTCCATTCCATTCCATTCCATTGAATTCCATTCCATTCCATTCCATTCCATTGAATTCCGTTCCATTCCATTCCATTCCATTCCATTCCATTCCATTCCATTCCATTGAATTCCATTCCATTCCATTCCATTCCATTGAATTCTGTTAAATTCAATTCCATTCCATTCCATTCCGTTCTACTCGGGTTGATTCCATTCTATTCCATTCCGTTCCGTTCCGTTCCGTTCCGTTCCATTCCACTCGGGTTGATTCCATTCTATTCCATTCCATTCCATTCGATTCCATTCGATTCCATTCGATTCCATTCGATTCCATTCGATTCCATTCGATTCCATTCCATTCCATTGAATTCCATTCCATTCCATTGCATTCCATTGAATTCCGTTCCATTCCATTCAATTCCATTCCATTCCATTCCATTCCATTTGAATTCCATTCCATTCCATTCCATTCCATTCCATTCCATTCCATTCCATTCCATTCCATTCCATTCCATTCCATTCTACACGGGTTGATTCCATTCTATTCCATTCCATTCCATTCGATTCCATTCGATTCCATTCGATTCCATTCCATTCCATTCCATTCTATTCCATTCCATTCCATTCCATTCCATTGAATTCCATTCCATTCCATTGAATTCCATTCCATTCCATTCCATTCCATTGAATTCCGTTCCTTTCCATTCCATTCCATTCCATTCCATTGAATTCCATTCCATTGAATTCCATTCCATTCCATTCCATTCCACTGAATTCCATTCCATTCCGTTCCGTTCCGTTCCGTTCCGTTCCATTCCGTTCCATTCCATTCCATTCCATTCCATTGAATTCCGTTCCATTCCATTGAATTCCATTCCATTCCGTTCCATTCCATTGAATTCCGTTCCGTTCCGTTCCGTTCCATTCCGTTCCATTCCGTTCCATTCCGTTCTACTCGGGTTGATTCCATTCTATTCCATTCCATTCCATTCGATTCCATTCCATTCCATTCGATTCCATTCCATTCCGTTCTACTCGGGTTCATTCCATTCCATTCCGTTCCGTTCCGTTCCGTTCCGTTCCATTCCTTTCTACTTGTGTTGATTCCATTCCACTCCATTCTATTCCATTGAATTCCATTCCATTCCATTCCATTCCATTCCATTACATGGAATTCCATTGAATTCCATTGAATTCCATTCCATTGAATTCCATTCCATTCCATTGAATTCCATTCCATTCCATTCCATTCCATTCCATTGAATTCCATTCCATTCCATTCCATTCCATTCCATTCCATTCCATTCCATTGAATTCCATTCCATTCCATTCCATTCGATTCCTTTCCATTCCATTGAATTCCATTCCATTCCATTCCATTCCATTCCATTCCATTGAATTCCATTGAATTCCATTCCATTCCGTTCCATTCCATTGAATTCCGTTCCGTTCCGTTCCGTTCCATTCCGTTCCGTTCCATTCCGTTCCATTCTGTTCTATTCCGTTCTACTCGGGTTGATTCCATTCTATTCCATTCCATTCCACTCGATTCCATTCCATTCCATTCCATTCCATTCCATTCCATTCCGTTCTACTCGGGTTCATTCCATTCCATTCCGTTCCGTTCCATTCCTTTCTACTTGTGTTGATTTCATTCCATTCCATTCTATTCCATTGAATTCCATTCCATTCCATTCCATTCCATTCCATGGAATTCCATTGAATTCCATTGAATTCCATTCCATGGAATTCCATTGAATTCCATTGAATTCCATTCCATGGAATTCCATTGAATTCCATTCCATTCCATTCCATGGAATTCCATTCCATTCCATTCCATTCCATTCCATTCCATTACATGGAATTCCATTGAATTCCATTGAATTCCATTCCATTCCATTCCATTCCATTCCGTTCCATTCCATTCCGATCCATTGCATTGAATTCCGCTCCATTCCATTCCATTCCTTTCCGTTCCGTTCCGTTCCGTTCCGTTCCTTTCCGTTCTACTCAGATTGATTCCATTCTACTCCATTCCATTCCATTCGATTGCATTCGATTCCATTCGATTCCATTCGATTCCATTCCATTCCATTCCATTCCATTCCATTGAATTCCATTACATTCCATTCCATTCCATTCCATTCCATTCCATTCCATTCCATAGAATTCCATTCCATTCCATTCCATTCCATTGAATTCTGTTCCATTCAGTTCCATTCCATTCCATTCCGTTCTACTCGGGTTTATTCCATTCTATTCCATTCCGTTCCGTTCCGTTCCGTTCCTTTCCGTTCCATTCCATTCCACTCGGGTTGGTTCCATTCTATTCCATTCCATTCCATTCGATTCCATTCGATTCCATTCGATTCCATTCGATTCCATTCGATTCCATTCCATTCCATTCCATTCCATTGAATTCCGTTCCATTCCATTCAATTCCATTCCATTCCATTCCATTCCATTTGAATTCCATTCCATTCCATTCCGTTCCATTCCATTCCATTCCATTCCATTCCATTCCGTTCTACTCGGGTTGATTCCATTCTATTCCATTCCATTCCATTCGATTCCATTCGATTCCATTCGATTCCATTCGATTCCATTCCATTCCATTCCATTCCATTCCATTCCATTCCATTGAATTCCATTCCATTCCATTGAATTCCATTCCATTCCATTCCATTCCATTGAAGTCCGTTCCATTCCATTCCATTCCATTCCATTCCATTCCATTGAATTCCATTCCATTGAATTCCATTCCATTCCATTCCATTCCATTGAATTCCATTCCATTCCGTTCCGTTCCGTTCCGTTCTGTTCCGTTCCGTTCCATTCCATTCCATTCCATTCCATTGAATTCCGTTCCATTCCATTGAATTCCATTCCATTCCGTTCCATTCCATTGAATTCCGTTCCGTTCCGTTCCGTTCCGTTCCATTCCGTTCCATTCCGTTCCATTCCGTTCTACTTGGGTTGATTCCATTCTATTCCATTCCATTCCATTCGATTCCATTCCATTCCGTTCCATTCCATTAAATTCCGTTCTACTCGGGTTCATTCCATTCCATTCCGTTCCTTTCCGTTCCGTACCATTCCTTTCTACTTGTGTTGATTCTATTCCATTCCATTCTATTCCATTGAATTCCATTCCATTCCATTCCATTCCATTCCATTCCATTCCATTCCATTGAATTCCATTCCATTCTATTCCATTCCATTCCATAGAATTCCATTCCATTCCATTCCATTCCATTCCATTCCATTCCTTTCCATTCCAATGAATTCCATTGAATTCCGTTCCATTGAATTCCATTCCATTCCATGGAATTCCATTCCATTCCATTCCATTCCATTCCGTTCCATTCCATTCAGTTCCATTCCATTCCATTCCATTCCATTCCGTTCCGTTCCATTCCGTTCCATTCCGTTCCATTCCATTGAATTCCGTTCCCTTGCACTGAATTCCGTTCCATTCCATTCCATTCCTTTCCGTTCCGTTCCGTTCCGTTCCGTTCCGTTCCGTTCTACTCGGGTTGATTCCATTCTATTCCATTCCATTCCATTCGATTCCATTCTAATCCATTCGATTCCATTCGATTCAATTCGATTCCATTCCATTCCATTTCATTCCATTCCATTCCAATGAATTCCATTCCATTCCATTGAATTCCATTCCATTCCATTCCATTCCATTGAATTCCATTCCATTCCATTGAATTCCATTCCATTCCATTCCATTCGATTCCATTCCATTCCATGGAATTCCATTCCATTCCATTCCATTCCATTCCATTCCATTCCATTCCATTCCATTCCATTCGATCCATTCTATTCCTTTCGATTCCATTCGATTCCATTCCATTCCATTCCATTGAATTCCATTCCATTCCATTCCATTCCATTGAATTCCATTCTATTCTATTCCATCGAATTCCATTCCATTCCATTGAATTCCGTTCCATTCCATTCCATTCCATTCCATTCCATTCCATTCCATTCCATTCCATTCCATCGAATTCCATTCCATTCCATTCCATTCCATTCCATTCCATTCCATTCCATTCTACTCGGGTTGATTCCATTCTATTACATTCCATTCCATTCGATTCCATTCGATTCCATTCGATTCCATTCGATTCCATTCCATTCCATTCCATTCAATTGAATTCCATTCCATTCCATTCCATTCCATTCCATTCCATTCCATTCAATTACATCGAATTCCAGTACATTCCATTCCATTCCATTCCATTCCATTGTATTCCATTCCATTCCATTGAATTCCATTCCATTCCATTCCATTCCATTGAATTCCGTTCCATTCCATTCCATTCCATTGAATTCCGATCCATTGAATTCCATTCCTTTCCGTTCCCTTCCGTTCCGTTCTGTTCCATTCTACTCGGGTTGATTCCATTCTTTTCCATTACATTCCATTCGATTCCATTCGATTCCATTCCATTCCATTCCATTTGAATTCCATTGCATTCCATTCCATTCCATTCCATTCCATTCCATTCCATTCCATTCCATCGAATTCCATTCCATTCGATTCCATTCCATTCCATTCCATTGCATTCCATTCCATTCCATTCTACTCGGGTTGATTCCATTCTATTCCATTCCATTCCATTCGATTCCATTTGATTCCATTCGATTCCATTCGATTCCATTCCATTCCATTCCATTCAATTGAATTCCATTCCATTCCATTCCATTCCTTTCCATTCCATTCCATTCCATTCCATTCCATTCCATTCCGTTCTGCTCGGGTTGATTCCATTTTATTCCATTCCATTCCATTCGATTCCATTCGATTCCATTCGATTCCATTCCATTCCATTCCATTCCATTGAATTCCATTCCATTCCATTCCATTCCATTCCATTCCATTCCATTCCATTCCATTCCTTTCCGTTCCATTCCATTCCGTTCCTTTCCTTTCCATTCCGTTCCATTCCATTCCGTTCCGTTCCATTCCATTGCATTCCGTTCCATTCCATTGAATTCCGTTCCATTGCATTGAATTCCATTCCAATCCATTCCATTCCATTCCGTTCCGTTCCGTTCCGTTCCGTTCCGTTCCGTTCTTCTCGGGTTGATTCCATTCTATTCCATTCCATTCCATTCGATTCCATTCGATTCCATTCGATTCCATTCGATTCCATTCGATTCCATTCCATTCAATTCCATTCCATTGAATTCCATTCCATTCCATTGAATTCCATTCCATTCCATTGAATTCCATTCCATTCCATCCCATTCGATTCCATTCCATTCCATTGAATTCCATTCCATTCCATTCCATTCCATTCCATTCCATTCCATTCCATTGAATTCCATTCCATTGAATTCCATTCCATTCCATTGAATTCCATTGCAATCCATTCCATTCCATTGAATTCCGTTCCATTCCATTCCATTCCATTCCGTTCCATTCCATTTGAATTCCATTCCATTCCATTCCATTCCATTCCATTCCATTCTACTCGGGTTGATTCCATTCTATTCCATTCCATTCCATTCCATTCCATTCCATTCCATTCCATTCAATTCGATTCCATTCTATTCCATTCGATTATATTCGATTCAATTCGATTCCATTCCATTCCATTCCATTCCATTCCATTCCATTGAATTCCATTCCATTCCATTCCGTTCCATTCCATTCCGTTCCATTCCATTCCATTCCATTCAATTCCATTGAACTCCATTCCATTCCATTCCATTCCATTCCATTCCATTCCATTCCATTGAATTCCATTCCATTCCATTCCATTCCATTGAATTCTGTTCCATTCAATTCCATTCGATTCCATTCCGTTCTACTCGGGTTGATTCCATTCTATTCCATTCCGTTCCGTTACGTTCCGTTCCGTTCCTTTCCGTTCCATTCCACTCGGGTTTATTCCTTTCTATTCCATTCCATTCCATTCGATTCCATTCGATTCCATTCGATTCCATTCGATTCCATTCGATTCCATTCCATTCCATTCCATTGAATTCCATTCCATTCCATTCCATTCCATTGAATTCCGTTCCATTCCATTCCATTCCATTCCATTCCATTCCATTCCATTCCATTGAATTCCATTCCATTCCGTTTCGTTCCGTTCCGTTCCGTTCCTTTCCGTTCCATTCCATTCCACTCGGGTTGGTTCCATTCTATTCCATTCCATTCCATTCGATTCCATTCGATTCCATTCGATTCCATTCGATTCCATTCGATTCCATTCCATTCCATTCCATTCCATTCCATTCCATTCCATTGCATTGAATTCCATTCCATTCCATTGAATTCCATTCCATTCCATTCCATTCCATTGAATTCCGTTCCATTCCATTCCATTCCATTCCATTCCATTCCATTGAATTCCATTCCATTGAATTCCATTCCATTCCATTCCATTCCACTGAATTCCATTCCATGCCGTTCCGTTCCGTTCCGTTCCGTTCCATTCCGTTCCATTCCATTCCATTCCATTCCATTGAATTCCGTTCCATTCCATTGAATTCCATTCCATTCCGTTCCATTCCATTGAATTCCGTTCCGTTCCGTTCCGTTCCGTTCCATTCCGTTCCATTCCGTTCCATTCCGTTCTACTCGGGTTGATTCCATTCTATTCCATTCCATTCCATTCGATTCCATTCCATTCCATTCGATTCCATTCCATTCCGTTCTACTCGGGTTCATTCCATTCCATTCCGTTCCGTTCTGTTCCGTTCCGTTCCATTCCTTTCTACTTGTGTTGATTCCATTCCATTCCATTCTATTCCATTGAATTCCATTCCATTCCATTCCATTCCATTCCATTACATGGAATTCCATTGAATTCCATTGAATTCCATTCCATTGAATTCCATTCCATTCCATTGAATTCCATTCCATTCCTTTCCATTCCATTCCATTGAATTCCATTCCATTCCATTCCATTCCATTCCATTCCATTCCATTCCATTCCATTCCATAGAATTCCATTCCATTCCATTCCATTCGATTCCTTTCCATTCCATTGAATTCCATTCCATTCCATTCCATTCCATTCCATTCCATTGAATTCCATTGAATTCCATTCCATTGAATTCCATTCCATTCCATTGAATTCCATTCCATTCCATTCCATTCCATTCCGTTCCATTCCATTCCGTTCCATTCCATTCCATTCCATTCCATTCCATTCCATTCCATTCCTTTCCGTTCCGTTCCGTTCCGTTCTACTCGGGTTGATTCCATTCTATTCCATTCCATTCCATTCCATTCCATTCTATTCCATTCGATTCCATTCGATTCAATTCGATTCCATTCCATACCATTCCATTCCATTCCATTCCATTCCATTGAATTCCATTCCATTCCATTCCGTTCCATTCCATTCCGTTCCATTCCATTCCATTCCATTCCATTCCATTACGTTCCGTTCCATTCCGTTCCATTCCGTTCCATTCCATTGAATTCCGATCCATTGCATTGAATTCCGCTCCATTCCATTCCATTCCTTTCCGTTCCGTTCCGTTCCGTTCCGTTCCGTTCCTTTCCGTTCTACTCAGATTGATTCCATTCTACTCCATTCCATTCCATTCGATTGCATTCGATTCCATTCGATTCCATTCCATTCCATTCCATTCCATTCCATTCCATTCCATTGAATTCCATTCCATTCCATTCCATTCCATTCCATTCCATTCCATTCCATTGAATTCCATTCCATTCCATTCCATTCCATTGAATTCTGTTCCATTCAATTCCATTCCATTCCATTCCGTTCTACTCGGGTTTATTCCATTCTATTCCATTCCGTTCCGTTCCGTTCCGTTCCTTTCCGTTCCATTCCATTCCACTCGGGTTGGTTCCATTCTATTCCATTCCATTCCATTCGATTCCATTCGATTCCATTCGATTCCATTCGATTCCATTCGATTCCATTCCATTCCATTCCATTCCATTGAATTCCGTTCCATTCCATTCAATTCCATTCCATTCCATTCCATTCCATTTGAATTCCATTCCATTCCATTCCGTTCCATTCCATTCCATTCCATTCCATTCCATTCCATTCCATTCCGTTCTACTCGGGTTGATTCCATTCTATTCCATTCCATTCCATTCGATTCCATTCGATTCCATTCGATTCCATTCGATTCCATTCCATTCCATTCGATTCCATTCCATTCCATTCCATTCCATTCCATTCCATTGAATTCCATTCCATTCCATTGAATTCCATTCCATTCCATTCCATTCCATTGAAGTCCGTTCCATTCCATTCCATTCCATTCCATTCCATTCCATTGAATTCCATTCCATTGAATTCCATTCCATTCCATTCCATTCCATTGAATTCCATTCCATTCCGTTCCGTTCCGTTCTGTTCCGTTCCGTTCCATTCCATTCCATTCCATTCCAATGAATTCCATTCCATTCCATTGAATTCCATTCCATTCCATTCCATTCCATTGAATTCCATTCCATTCCATTGAATTCCATTCCATTCCATTCGATTCGATTCCATTCCATTCCATGGAATTCCATTCCATTCCATTCCATTCCATTCCTTTCCATTCCATTCCATTCCATTCCATTCCATTCCATTCGATTCCATTCGATTCCTTTCGATTCCATTCGATTCCATTCCATTCCATTCCATTCCATTGAATTCCATTCCATTCCATTCCATTCCATTGAATTCCATTCCATTCCATTCCATCGAATTCCATTCCATTCCATTGAATTCCATTCCATTCCATTCCATTCCATTCCATTCCATTCCATTCCATTCCATTACATCGAATTCCAGTCCATTCCATTCCATTCCATTCCATTCCATTGTATTCCATTCCATTCCATTGAATTCCATTCCATTCCATTCCATTCCATTGAATTCCGTTCCATTGAATTCCATTCCTTTCCGTTCCCTTCCGTTCCGTTCTGTTCCATTCTACTCGGGTTGATTCCATTCTTTTCCATTACATTTCATTCGATTCCATTCGATTCCATTCCATTCCATTCCATTTGAATTCCATTGCATTCCATTCCATTCCATTACGTTCCGTTCCATTCTGTTCCATTCCGTTCCATTCCATTGAATTCCGATCCATTGCATTGAATTCCATTCCATTCCATTCCATTCCATTCCATTCCATTCCATTGAATTCCATTCCATTCCATTCCATTCCATTCCATTCCATTCCATTCCATTCCATTCCATTGAATTCCATTCCACTCCATTCCATTCCATTGAATTCTGTTCCATTCAATTCCATTCCATTCCATTCCGTTCTACTCGGGTTTATTCCATTCTATTCCATTCCGTTCCATTCCGTTCCGTTCCTTTCCGTTCCATTCCATTCCACTCGGGTTGGTTCCATTCTATTCCATTCCATTCCATTCGATTCCATTCGATTCCATTCGATTCCATTCGATTCCATTCGATTCCATTCCATTCCATTCCATTCCATTGAATTCCGTTCCATTCCATTCAATTACATTCCATTCCATTCCATTCCATTTGAATTCCATTCCATTCCATTCCGTTCCATTCCATTCCATTCCATTCCATTCCATTCCATTCCGTTCTACTCGGGTTGATTCCATTCTATTCCATTCCATTCCATTCGATTCCATTTGATTCCATTCGATTCCATTCGATTCCATTCCATTCCATTCCATTCCATTCCATTCCATTCCATTCCATTCCATTGAATTCCATTCCATTCCATTGAATTCCATTCCATTCCATTCCATTCCATTGAAGTCCGTTCCATTCCATTCCATTCCATTCCATTCCATTGAATTCCATTCCATTCCATTCCATTCCATTGAATTCCATTCCATTCCGTTCCGTTCCGTTCCGTTCCGTTCCGTTCCATTCCATTCCATTCCATTCCATTGAATTCCGTTCCATTCCATTGAATTCCATTCCATTCCGTTCCATTCCATTGAATTCCGTTCCGTTCCGTTCCGTTCCGTTCCATTCCGTTCCATTCCGTTCCATTCCGTTCTACTTGGGTTGATTCCATTCTATTCCATTCCATTCCATTCGATTCCATTCCATTCCGTTCCATTCCATTAAATTCCGTTCTACTCGGGTTCATTCCATTCCATTCCGTTCCTTTCCGTTCCGTACCATTCCTTTCTACTTGTGTTGATTCCATTCCATTCCATTCTATTCCATTGAATTCCATTCCATTCCATTCCATTCCATTCCATTCCATTGAATTCCATTCCATTCCATTCCATTCCATTCCATTCCATTCCATTGAATTCCATTCCATTCTATTCCATTCCATTCCATTGAATTCCATTCCATTCCATTCCATTCCATTCCATTCCTTTCCATTCCATTGAATTCCATTGAATTCCGTTCCATTGAATTCCATTCCATTCCATGGAATTCCATTCCATTCCATTCCATTCCATTCCGTTCCATTCCATTCCGTTCCATTCCATTCCATTCCATTCCATTCCGTTCCGTTCCATTCCGTTCCATTCCGTTCCATTCCATTGAATTCCGTTCCCTTGCACTGAATTCCGTTCCATTCCATTCCATTCCTTTCCGTTCCGTTCCGTTCCGTTCCGTTCCGTTCCGTTCTACTCGGGTTGATTCCATTCTATTCCATTCCATTCCATTCGATTCCATTCTAATCCATTCGATTCCATTCGATTCAATTCGATTCCATTCCATTCCATTTCATTCCATTCCATTCCAAAGAATTCCATTCCATTCCATTGAATTCCATTCCATTCCATTCCATTCCATTGAATTCCATTCCATTCCATTGAATTCCATTCCATTCCATTCCATTCGATTCCATTCCATTCCATGGAATTCCATTCCATTCCATTCCATTCCATTCCATTCCATTCCATTCCATTCCATTCCATTCCATTCGATTCCATTCGATTCCTTTCGATTCCATTCGATTCCATTCCATTCCATTCCATTCCATTGAATTCCATTCCATTCCATTCCATTCCATTGAATTCCATTCCATTCCATTCCATCGAATTCCATTCCATTCCATTGAATTCCATTCCATTCCATTCCATTCCATTCCATTCCATTCCATTCCATTACATCGAATTCCAGTCCATTCCATTCCATTCCATTCCATTCCATTGTATTCCATTCCATTCCATTGAATTCCATTCCATTCCATTCCATTCCATTGAATTCCGTTCCATTGAATTCCATTCCTTTCCGTTCCCTTCCGTTCCGTTCTGTTCCATTCTACTCGGGTTGATTCCATTCTTTTCCATTACATTTCATTCGATTCCATTCGATTCCATTCCATTCCATTCAATTCCATTCCATTCCATTGAATTCCTTTCCATTCCATTCCATTCCATTGCATTCCATTCCATTCCATTCCATTGAATTCCATTCCATTCCATTCCATTCCATTCCATTCCATTGAATTCCATTCCATTCCATTCCATTCCATTCCATTCCATTCCATTCCATTCCATTCCATTGAATTCCATTGAATTCCATTCCATTGAATTCCATTCCATTCCATTGAATTCCATTCCATTCCATTCCATTCCATTCCCTTCCATTCCATTCCGTTCCATTGCATTCCATTCCATTCCATTCCATTCCGTTCCGTTCCATTCCGTTCCATTCCATTCCATTCCATTGAATTCCGTTCCATTGCATTGAATTCCGTTCCATTCCATTCCATTCCTTTCCGTTCCGTTCCGTTCCGTTCCGTTCCGTTCTACTCGGGTTGATTCCATTCTATTCCATTCCATTCCATTCTATTCCATTGTATTCCATTCGATTCCTTTCGATTCAATTCGATTCCATTCCATTCCATTCCATTCCATTCCATTCCATTCCATTCCATTGAATTCCATTCCATTCCATTCCGTTCCATTCCATTCCGTTCCATTCCATTCCATTCCATTCCATTCCATTCCGTTCCATTACGTTCCGTTCCATTCCGTTCCATTCCATTGAATTCCGATCCATTGCATTGAATTCCGTTCCATTCCATTCCATTCCTTTCCGTTCTGTTCCGTTCCGTTCCGTTCCGTTCTACTCGGATTGATTCCATTCTATTCCATTCCATTCCATTCCATTCCATTCCCTTCCATTCCATTCCGTTCCATTCCATTCCATTCCATTCCATTCCGTTCCGTTCCATTCCGTTCCATTCCGTTCCATTCCATTGAATTCCGTTCCATTGCATTGAATTCCGTTCCATTCCATTCCATTCCTTTCCGTTCCGTTCCGTTCCGTTCCGTTCCGTTCTACTCGGGTTGATTCCATTCTATTCCATTCCATTCCATTCTATTCCATTGTATTCCATTCGCTTCCATTCGATTCCATTCGACTCCATTCCATTCCATTCCATTCCATTCCATTCCATGGTACTCCATTCCATTCCATTGCATTCCATTCCATTCCTTTCCATTCCATTGAATTCCATTCCATTCCATTCCATTCCATTGAATTCTGTTCCATTCAATTCCATTCGATTCCATTCCGTTCTACTCGGGTTGATTCCATTCTATTCCGTTCCGTTCCGTTCCGTTCCGTTCCGTTCCATTCCATTCCACTCGGGTTGATTCCATTCGATTCCATTCCATTCCATTCGATTCCATTCGATTCCATTCGATTCCATTCGATTCCATTACATTCCATTCCATTCCATTGAATTCCATTCCATTCCATTCCATTCCATTGAATTCCGTTCCATTCCATTCTATTGCATTCCATTCCATTCCATTGAATTCCATTACATTGAATTCCATTCCATTCCATTCCCTTCCATTGAATTCCATTCCATTCCGTTCCGTTCCGTTCCGTTCCGTTCCGTTCCATTCCATTCCATTCCATTCCATTGAATTCCGTTCCATTCCATTGAATACCGTTCCATTCCGTTCCATTCCATTGAATTCCGTTCCGTTCCGTTCCGTTCCGTTCCGTTCCGTTCCATTCCGTTCCATTCCGTTCTACTCGGGTTGATTCCATTCTATTCCGTTCCATTCCACTCGATTCCATTCCATTCAATTCCATTCCATTCCATTCCATTCCGTTCTACTCGGGTTCATTCCATTCCATTCCGTTCCGTTCCGTTCCGTTCCATTCCATTCTACTTGTGTTGATTTCATTCCATTCCATTCTATTCCATTGAATTCCATTCCATTCCATTCCATTCCATTCCATTGAATTCCATTCCATTGCATTCCATTCCATTCCATTCCATTGAATTCCATTGAATTCCATTCCATTGAATTCCATTCCATTCCATTGAATTCCATTCCATTCCATTCCATTCCATTCCGTTCCATTCCATTCCGTTACATTCCATTCCATTCCATTCCATTCCGTTCCATTCCGTTCCATTCCGTTCCATTCCATTGAATTCCGTTCCATTGCATTGAATTCCGTTCCATTCCATTCCATTCCATTCCATTCCGTTCCATTCCATTCCATTCCATTCCATTACGTTCCGTTCCATTCCGTTCCATTCCATTGAATTCCGATCCATTGCATTGAATTCCGTTCCATTCCATTCCATTCCTTTCCGTTCCGTTCCGTTCCGTTCCGTTCCGTTCTACTCGGATTGATTCCATTCTATTCCATTCCATTCCATTCGATTCCATTCGATTCCATTCGATTCCATTCGATTCCATTCCATTCCATTCCATTCCATTGAATTCCATTCCATTCCATTCCATTCCATTCCATTCCATTGAATTCCATTGAATCCCATTCCATTGAATTCCATTCCATTCCATTCCATTCCGTTCCATTCCATTCCGTTCCATTCCATTCCATTCCATTCCATTCCATTCCGTTCCGTTCCATTCCGTTCCATTCCGTTCCATTCCATTGAATTCCGTTCCATTGCATTGAATTCCGTTCCATTCCATTCCATTCCTTTCCGTTCCGTTCCGTTCCGTTCCGTTCCGTTCCATTCTACTCGGGTTGATTCCATTCCATTCCATTCCATTCCATTCGATTCCATTCTATTCCATTCGATTCCATTCGATTCAATTCGATTCGATTCCATTCCTTTCCATTCCATTCCATTCCATTCCATTGAATTCCATTCCATTGCATTCCATTCCATTCCATTCCATTGAATTCCATTGAATTCCATTCCATTGAATTCCATTCCATTCCATTGAATTCCATTCCATTCCATTCCATTCCATTCCGTTCCATTCCATTCCGTTACATTCCATTCCATTCCATTCCATTCCGTTCCATTCCGTTCCATTCCGTTCCATTCCATTGAATTCCGTTCCATTGCATTGAATTCCGTTCCATTCCATTCCATTCCATTCCATTCCGTTCCATTCCATTCCATTCCATTCCATTACGTTCCGTTCCATTCCGTTCCATTCCATTGAATTCCGATCCATTGCATTGAATTCCGTTCCATTCCATTCCATTCCTTTCCGTTCCGTTCCGTTCCGTTCCGTTCCGTTCTACTCGGATTGATTCCATTCTATTCCATTCTCTTCCATTCGATTCATTTCGATTCCATTCCATTCCATTCCATTCCATTCCATTCCATTCCATTCCATTCCATTCTACTCGGGTTGATTCCATTCTATTCCATTCCATTCCATTCGATTCCATTCGATTCCATTCGATTCCATTCCATTCCATTCCATTCCATTCCATTCCATTCCATTCCATTCCATTCCATTGAATTCCATTCCATTCCATTGAATTCCATTCCATTCCATTCCATTCCATTGAATTCCGTTCCATTCCCTTCCATTCCACTCCATTCCATTCCATTGAATTGCATTACATTGAATTCCATTCCATTCCATTCCATTCCATTGAATTCCATTCCATTCCGTTCCGTTCCGTTCCATTCCGTTCCGTTCCGTTCCATTCCATTCCATTCCATTCCATTGAATTCCGTTCCATTCCATTGAATTCCATTCCATTCCGTTCCATTCCATTGAATTCCGTTCCGTTCCGTTCCGTTCCATTCCGTTCCGTTCCATTCCGTTCCATTCCGTTCTATTCCGTTCTACTCGGGTTGATTTCATTCTATTCCATTCCATTCCACTCGATTCCATTCCATTCCATTCCATTCCATTCCATTCCATTCCATTCCGTTCTACTCGGGTTCATTCCATTCCATTCCGTTCCGTTCCATTCCTTTCTACTTGTGTTGATTTCATTCCATTCCATTCTATTCCATTGAATTCCATTCCATTCCATTCCATTCCATTCCATTCCTTTCCATTCCATTCCATTCCATTCCATTCCATTCCATTCGATTCCATTCGATTCCTTTCGATTCCATTCGATTCCATTCCATTCCATTCCATTCCATTGAATTCCATTCCATTCCATTCCATTCCATTGAATTCCATTCCATTCCATTCCATCGAATTCCATTCCATTCCATTGAATTCCATTCCATTCCATTCCATTCCATTCCATTCCATTCCATTCCATTCCATTCCATTCCATTACATCGAATTCCAGTCCATTCCATTCCATTCCATTCCATTCCATTGTATTCCATTCCATTCCATTGAATTCCATTCCATTCCATTCCATTCCATTGAATTCCGTTCCATTGAATTCCATTCCTTTCCGTTCCCTTCCGTTCCGTTCTGTTCCATTCTACTCGGGTTGATTCCATTCTTTTCCATTACATTTCATTCGATTCCATTCGATTCCATTCCATTCCATTCCATTTGAATTCCATTGCATTCCATTCCATTCCATTACGTTCCGTTCCATTCTGTTCCATTCCGTTCCATTCCATTGAATTCCGATCCATTGCATTGAATTCCATTCCATTCCATTCCATAACTTTCCGTTCCGTTCCGTTCCGTTCCGTTCCGTTCCGTTCTACTCGGGTTGATTCCATTCTATTCCATTCCATTCCATTCGATTCCATTCTAATCCATTCGATTCCATTCGATTCTATTCGATTCCATTCCATTCCATTTCATTCCATTCCATTCCAATGAATTCCATTCCATTCCATTGAATTCCATTCCATTCCTTTCCATTCCATTCCATTCCATTCCATTCCATTCCATTCGATTCCATTCGATTCCTTTCGATTCCATTCGATTCCATTCCATTCCATTCCATTCCATTGAATTCCATTCCATTCCATTCCATTCCATTGAATTCCATTCCATTCCATTCCATCGAATTCCATTCCATTCCATTGAATTCCATTCCATTCCATTCCATTCCATTCCATTCCATTCCATTCCATTCCATTCCATTCCATTACATCGAATTCCAGTCCATTCCATTCCATTCCATTCCATTCCATTGTATTCCATTCCATTCCATTGAATTCCATTCCATTCCATTCCATTCCATTGAATTCCGTTCCATTGAATTCCATTCCTTTCCGTTCCCTTCCGTTCCGTTCCGTTCCGTTCTACTCGGATTGATTCCATTCTACTCCATTCCATTCCATTCGATTGCATTCGATTCCATTCGATTCCATACGATTCCATTCCATTCCATTCCATTCCATTCCATTCCATTCCATTCCATTGAATTCCATTCCATTCCATTCCATTCCATTCCATTCCATTCCATTCCATTCCATTCCATTGAATTCCATTCCACTCCATTCCATTCCATTGAATTCTGTTCCATTCAATTCCATTCCATTCCATTCCGTTCTACTCGGGTTTATTCCATTCTATTCCATTCCGTTCCATTCCGTTCCGTTCCTTTCCGTTCCATTCCATTCCACTCGGGTTGGTTCCATTCTATTCCATTCCATTCCATTCGATTCCATTCGATTCCATTCGATTCCATTCGATTCCATTCGATTCCATTCCATTCCATTCCATTCCATTGAATTCCGTTCCATTCCATTCAATTACATTCCATTCCATTCCATTCCATTCCATTCCATTCCATTCCATTCCATTCCATTCCGTTCCATTCCATTCCATTCCTTTCCATTCCATTCCGTTCCATTCCATTCCATTCCTTTCCATTCCATTCCGTTCCGTTCCATTCCGTTCCATTCCGTACCATTCCATTGAATTCCGTTCCATTGCATTGAATTCCGTTCCATTCCATTCCATTCCTTTCCGTTCCGTTCCGTTCCGTTCCGTTCCGTTCCGTTCCGTTCCATTCCGTTCTACTCGGGTTGATTCCATTCTATTCCATTCCATTCAGTTCGATTCCATTCCATTCCATTCCATTCCATTCCATTGAATTCCATTCCTTTCCATTCCTTTCCATTCCATTCCGTTCCATTCCATTCCATTCCATTCCATTACGTTCCGTTCCATTCCGTTCCATTCCGTTCCATTCCACTGAATTCCGATCCATTGCATTGAATTCCGTTCCATTCCATTCCATTCCTTTCCGTTCCGTTCCGTTCCGTTCCGTTCTACTCGGATTGATTCCATTCTATTCCATTCCATTCCATTCGATTCCATTCGATTCCATTCGATTCCATTCCATTAAATTCCATTCCATTCCATTCCATTCCATTCCATTCCATTGAATTCCATGGAATTCCACTCCTTTCCATTCCATTCCATTCCATTCCATTCCATTCCATTCCATTGAATTCTGTTCCATTCAATTCCATTCCATTCCATTCCGTTCTACTCGGGTTGATTCCATTCTATTCCATTCCGTTCCGTTCCGTTCCGTTCCGTTCCATTCCACTCGGGTTGATTCCATTCTATTCCATTCCATTCCATTCGATTCCATTCGATTCCATTCGATTCCATTCGATTCCATTCGATTCCATTCGATTCCATTCGATTCCATTCCATTCCATTGAATTCCATTCCATTCCATTCCATTCCATTGAATTCCGTTCCATTCCATTCAATTCCATTCCATTCAATTCCATTCCATTTGAATTCCATTCCATTCCTTTCCGTTCCATTCCATTCCATTCCATTCCATTCCATTCTACTCGGGTTGATTCCATTCTATTCCATTCCATTCCATTCGATTCCATTCGATTCCATTCGATTCCATTCGATTCCATTCCATTCCATTCCATTCCATTCCATTCCATTCCATTCCATTCCATTCCGTTGAATTCCATTCCATTCCATTGAATTCCATTCCATTCCGTTCCATTCCATTGAATTCCGTTCCTTTCCATTCCATTCCATTCCATTCCATTCCATTGAATTCCATTCCATTGAATTCCATTCCATTCCATTCCATTCCATTGAATTCCATTCCATTCCGTTCCGTTCCGTTCCGTTCCGTTCCGTTCCGTTCCATTCCATTCCATTCCATTCCATTGAATTCCGTTCCATTCCATTGAATTCCATTCCATTCCGTTCCATTCCATTGAATTCTGTTCCGTTCCGTTCCGTTCCGTTCCGTTCCATTCCGTTCCATTCCGTTCCTTTCCGTTCTACTCGGGTTGATTCCATTCTATTCCATTCCATTTCATTCGATTCCATTCGATTCCATTCCATTCCATTCCATTCCATTCCATTCCATTCCATTCCATTGAATTCCATTCCATTCCATTCCATCGAATTCCATTCCATTCCATTGAATTCCATTCCATTCCATTCCATTCCATTCCATTCCATTCCATTCCATTCCATTCCATTCCATTCCATTCTACTCGGGTTGATTCCATTCTATTACATTCCATTCCATTCGATTCCATTCGATTCCATTCGATTCCATTCGATTCCATTCCATTCCATTCCATTCAATTGAATTCCATTCCATTCCATTCCATTCCAATCCATTCCATTCCATTCCATTCCATTCCATTCCATTCCATTCCATTCCATTCCATTCCATTCCATTGAATTCCATTCCATTCCATTCCATTCCACTGAATTCCGTTCCATTCCATTCCATTCCATTCCATTCCATTCCATTGAATTCCATTACATTCCGTTCCGTTCCGTTCCGTTCCGTTCTGTTCCGTTCCATTCCATTCCATTCCATTCCATTGAATTCCGTTCCATTCCATTGAATTCCATTCCATTCCGTTCCATTCCATTGAATTCCTTTCCGTTCCGTTCCGTTCCGTTCCGTTCCATTCCGTTCCATTCCGTTCCATTACGTTCTACTCGGGTTGATTCCATTCTATTCCATTCCATTCCACTCGATTCCATTCCATTCCATTCCATTCCATTCCATTCCGTTCTACTCGGGTTCATTCCATTCCATTCCTTTCCGTTCCGTTCCGTTCCGTTCCGTTCCGTTCCGTTCTACTCGGGTTGATTCCATTCTATTCCATTCCATTTCATTCGATTCCATTCGATTCCATTCGATTCCATTCCACTCCATTCCATGCCATTCCATTCCATTCCATTCCATTCCATTGAATTCCATTCCATTCCATTCCATTAAATTGAATTCCGTTCCATTCCATTCCATTCCATTCCATTCCATTCCATTGAATTCCATTCCATTGAATTCCATTCCATTCCATTCCATTCCACTGAATTCCATTCCATTCCGTTCTGTTCCGTTCCATTCCGTCCATTCCATTCCATTCCATTGAATTCCGTTCCATTCCATTGAATTCCATTCCATTCCGTTCCATTCCATTGAATTCCGTTCCGTTCCGTTCCGTTCCGTTCCATTCCGTTCCATTCCGTTCCATGCCGTTCTACTCGGGTTGACTCCATTCTATTCCATTCCATTCCATTCGATTCCATTCGATTCCATTCGATTCCATTCGATTCCATTCCATTCCATTCCATTCCATTCCATTCCATTCCATTGAATTCCATTCCATTCCATTCCATCGAATTCCATTCCATTCCATTGAATTCCATTCCATTCCATTCCATTCCATTCCATTCCATTCCATTCCATTCCATTCCATTCCATTCCATTCCATTCCATTCCATTCTACTCGGGTTGATTCCATTCTATTACATTCCATTCCATTCGATTCCATTCGATTCCATTCGATTCCATTCGATTCCATTCCATTCCATTCCATTCAATTGAATTCCATTCCATTCCATTCCATTCCATTCCTTTCCATTCCATTCCATTCCATTCCATTCCATTCCATTGAATTCCATTCCATTCCATTGAATTCCATTCCATTCCATTCCATTCCATTGAATTCCGTTCCGTTCCGTTCCATTCCATTCCATTCCATTCCATTGTATTCCGTTCCATTGCATTGAATTCCATTCCATTCCGTTCCATTCCATTGAATTCTGTTCCATTCCGTTCCGTTCCGTTCCGTTCCGTTCCGTTCTACTCGGATTGATTCCATTCTATTCCATTCCATTCCATTCGATTCCATTCGATTCCATTCGATTCCATTCGACTCCATTCCATTCCATTGAATTCCATTCCATTCCTTTCCATTCCATTCCATTCCATTCCATTCCATTGAATTCCATTCCATTGAATTCCATTCCATTCCATTGAATTCCTTTGCAATCCATTCCATTCCATTGAATTCCATTCCATTCCATTCCATTCCATTCCGTTCCATTCCATTTGAATTCCATTCCATTCCATTCCATTCCATTCCATTCTACTTGGGTTGATTCCATTCTATTCCATTCCATTCCATTCCATTCCATTCCATTCCATTCGATTCAATTCGATTCCATTCTATTCCATTCGATTCCATTCGATTCAATTCGATTCCATTCCATTCCATTCCATTCCATTCCATTCCATTCCATTCCATTGAATTCCATTCCATTCCATTCCGTTCCATTCCATTCCGTTCCATTCCATTCCATTCCATTGAACTCCATTCCATTCCATTCCATTCCATTCCATTCCATTCCATTGAATTCCATTCCACTCCATTCCATTCCATTGAATTCAGTTCCATTCAATTCCATTCGATTCCATTCCGTTCTACTCGGGTTGATTCCATTCTATTCCATTCCGTTCCGTTACGTTCCGTTCCGTTCCTTTCCGTTCCATTCCACTCGTGTTGATTCCTTTCTATTCCATTCCATTCCATTCGATTCCATTCGATTCCATTCGATTCCATTCGATTCCATTCGATTCCATTCCATTCCATAGAATTCCATTCCATTCCATTCCATTCCATTGAATTCCGTTCCATTCCATTCAATTCCATTCCATTCAATTCCATTCCATTTGAATTCCATTCCATTCCATTCCATTCCATTCCATTCCATGGAACTCCATTCCATTCCATTCCATTCCATTCCATTCCATTCCATTCCATTGAATTCCATTCCATTGAATTCCATTCCATTCCATTGAATTCCATTGCAATCCATTCCATTCCATTGAATTCCATTCCATTCCATTCCATTCCATTCCGTTCCATTCCATTTGAATTCCATTCCATTCCATTCCATTCCATTCCATTCTACTTGGGTTGATTCCATTCTATTCCATTCCATTCCATTCCATTCCATTCCATTCCATTCGATTCAATTCGATTCCATTCTATTCCATTCGATTCCATTCTATTCAATTCGATTCCATTCCATTCCATTCCATTCCATTCCATTCCATTCCATTCCATTGAATTCCATTCCATTCCATTCCGTTCCATTCCATTCCGTTCCATTCCATTCCATTCCATTCCATTCCATTGAACTCCATTCCATTCCATTCCATTCCATTCCATTCCATTCCATGGAATTCCATTCCATTCCATTCCATTCCATTGAATTCAGTTCCATTCAATTCCATTCGATTCCATTCCGTTCTACTCGGGTTGATTCCATTCTATTCCATTCCGTTCCGTTACGTTCCGTTCCGTTCCTTTCCGTTCCATTCCACTCGGGTTGATTCCTTTCTATTCCATTCCATTCCATTCGATTCCATTCGATTCCATTCGATTCCATTCGATTCCATTCGATTCCATTCCATTCCATTCCATTCCATTGAATTCCATTCCATTCCATTCCATTCCATTGAATTCCGTTCCATTCCATTCCATTCCATTCCATTCCATTCCATTCCATTCCATTGAATTCCATTCCATTCCATTCCATTCCATTGAATTCTGTTCCATTCAATTCCATTCCATTCCATTCCGTTCTACTCGGGTTGATTCCATTCTATTCCATTCCGTTCCGTTCCGTTCCGTTCCGTTCCATTCCACTCGGGTTGATTCCATTCTATTCCATTCCATTCCATTCGATTCCATTCGATTCCATTCGATTCCATTCGATTCCATTCGATTCCATTCGATTCCATTCCATTCCATTGAATTCCATTCCATTCCATTGCATTCCATTGAATTCCGTTCCATTCCATTCAATTCCATTCCATTCCATTCCATTCCATTTGAATTCCATTCCATTCCATTCCATTCCATTCCATTCCATTCCATTCCATTCCATTCCATTCCATTCCATTCCATTCCATTCTACACGGGTTGATTCCATTCTATTCCATTCCATTCCATTCGATTCCATTCGATTCCATTCGATTCCATTCCATTCCATTCCATTCTATTCCATTCCATTCCATTCCATTCCATTGAATTCCATTCCATTCCATTGAATTCCATTCCATTCCATTCCATTCCATTGAATTCCGTTCCTTTCCATTCCATTCCATTCCATTCCATTGAATTCCATTCCATTGAATTCCATTCCATTCCATTCCATTCCACTGAATTCCATTCCATTCCGTTCCGTTCCGTTCCGTTCCGTTCCATTCCGTTCCATTCCATTCCATTCCATTCCATTGAATTCCGTTCCATTCCATTGAATTCCATTCCATTCCGTTCCATTCCATTGAATTCCGTTCCGTTCCGTTCCGTTCCATTCCGTTCCATTCCGTTCCATTCCGTTCTACTCGGGTTGATTCCATTCTATTCCATTCCATTCCATTCGATTCCATTCCATTCCATTCGATTCCATTCCATTCCGTTCTACTCGGGTTCATTCCATTCCATTCCGTTCCGTTCCGTTCCGTTCCGTTCCATTCCTTTCTACTTGTGTTGATTCCATTCCACTCCATTCTATTCCATTGAATTCCATTCCATTCCATTCCATTCCATTCCATTACATGGAATTCCATTGAATTCCATTGAATTCCATTCCATTGAATTCCATTCCATTCCATTGAATTCCATTCCATTCCATTCCATTCCATTCCATTGAATTCCATTCCATTCCATTCCATTCCATTCCATTCCATTCCATTCCATTGAATTCCATTCCATTCCATTCCATTCGATTCCTTTCCATTCCATTGAATTCCATTCCATTCCATTCCATTCCATTCCATTCCATTGAATTCCATTGAATTCCATTCCATTCCGTTCCATTCCATTGAATTCCGTTCCGTTCCGTTCCGTTCCATTCCGTTCCGTTCCATTCCGTTCCATTCTGTTCTATTCCGTTCTACTCGGGTTGATTCCATTCTATTCCATTCCATTCCACTCGATTCCATTCCATTCCATTCCATTCCATTCCATTCCATTCCGTTCTACTCGGGTTCATTCCATTCCATTCCGTTCCGTTCCATTCCTTTCTACTTGTGTTGATTTCATTCCATTCCATTCTATTCCATTGAATTCCATTCCATTCCATTCCATTCCATTCCATGGAATTCCATTGAATTCCATTGAATTCCATTCCATGGAATTCCATTGAATTCCATTGAATTCCATTCCATGGAATTCCATTGAATTCCATTCCATTCCATTCCATGGAATTCCATTCCATTCCATTCCATTCCATTCCATTCCATTACATGGAATTCCATTGAATTCCATTGAATTCCATTCCATTCCATTCCATTCCATTCCGTTCCATTCCATTCCGATCCATTGCATTGAATTCCGCTCCATTCCATTCCATTCCTTTCCGTTCCGTTCCGTTCCGTTCCGTTCCTTTCCGTTCTACTCAGATTGATTCCATTCTACTCCATTCCATTCCATTCGATTGCATTCGATTCCATTCGATTCCATTCGATTCCATTCCATTCCATTCCATTCCATTCCATTGAATTCCATTACATTCCATTCCATTCCATTCCATTCCATTCCATTCCATTCCATAGAATTCCATTCCATTCCATTCCATTCCATTGAATTCTGTTCCATTCAGTTCCATTCCATTCCATTCCGTTCTACTCGGGTTTATTCCATTCTATTCCATTCCGTTCCGTTCCGTTCCGTTCCTTTCCGTTCCATTCCATTCCACTCGGGTTGGTTCCATTCTATTCCATTCCATTCCATTCGATTCCATTCGATTCCATTCGATTCCATTCGATTCCATTCGATTCCATTCCATTCCATTCCATTCCATTGAATTCCGTTCCATTCCATTCAATTCCATTCCATTCCATTCCATTCCATTTGAATTCCATTCCATTCCATTCCGTTCCATTCCATTCCATTCCATTCCATTCCATTCCGTTCTACTCGGGTTGATTCCATTCTATTCCATTCCATTCCATTCGATTCCATTCGATTCCATTCGATTCCATTCGATTCCATTCCATTCCATTCCATTCCATTCCATTCCATTCCATTGAATTCCATTCCATTCCATTGAATTCCATTCCATTCCATTCCATTCCATTGAAGTCCGTTCCATTCCATTCCATTCCATTCCATTCCATTCCATTGAATTCCATTCCATTGAATTCCATTCCATTCCATTCCATTCCATTGAATTCCATTCCATTCCGTTCCGTTCCGTTCCGTTCTGTTCCGTTCCGTTCCATTCCATTCCATTCCATTCCATTGAATTCCGTTCCATTCCATTGAATTCCATTCCATTCCGTTCCATTCCATTGAATTCCGTTCCGTTCCGTTCCGTTCCGTTCCATTCCGTTCCATTCCGTTCCATTCCGTTCTACTTGGGTTGATTCCATTCTATTCCATTCCATTCCATTCGATTCCATTCCATTCCGTTCCATTCCATTAAATTCCGTTCTACTCGGGTTCATTCCATTCCATTCCGTTCCTTTCCGTTCCGTACCATTCCTTTCTACTTGTGTTGATTCTATTCCATTCCATTCTATTCCATTGAATTCCATTCCATTCCATTCCATTCCATTCCATTCCATTCCATTGAATTCCATTCCATTCTATTCCATTCCATTCCATAGAATTCCATTCCATTCCATTCCATTCCATTCCATTCCATTCCTTTCCATTCCAATGAATTCCATTGAATTCCGTTCCATTGAATTCCATTCCATTCCATGGAATTCCATTCCATTCCATTCCATTCCATTCCGTTCCATTCCATTCAGTTCCATTCCATTCCATTCCATTCCATTCCGTTCCGTTCCATTCCGTTCCATTCCGTTCCATTCCATTGAATTCCGTTCCCTTGCACTGAATTCCGTTCCATTCCATTCCATTCCTTTCCGTTCCGTTCCGTTCCGTTCCGTTCCGTTCCGTTCTACTCGGGTTGATTCCATTCTATTCCATTCCATTCCATTCGATTCCATTCTAATCCATTCGATTCCATTCGATTCAATTCGATTCCATTCCATTCCATTTCATTCCATTCCATTCCAATGAATTCCATTCCATTCCATTGAATTCCATTCCATTCCATTCCATTCCATTGAATTCCATTCCATTCCATTGAATTCCATTCCATTCCATTCCATTCGATTCCATTCCATTCCATGGAATTCCATTCCATTCCATTCCATTCCATTCCATTCCATTCCATTCCATTCCATTCGATCCATTCTATTCCTTTCGATTCCATTCGATTCCATTCCATTCCATTCCATTGAATTCCATTCCATTCCATTCCATTCCATTGAATTCCATTCTATTCTATTCCATCGAATTCCATTCCATTCCATTGAATTCCGTTCCATTCCATTCCATTCCATTCCATTCCATTCCATTCCATTCCATTCCATCGAATTCCATTCCATTCCATTCCATTCCATTCCATTCCATTCCATTCCATTCTACTCGGGTTGATTCCATTCTATTACATTCCATTCCATTCGATTCCATTCGATTCCATTCGATTCCATTCGATTCCATTCCATTCCATTCCATTCAATTGAATTCCATTCCATTCCATTCCATTCCATTCCATTCCATTCCATTCAATTACATCGAATTCCAGTACATTCCATTCCATTCCATTCCATTCCATTGTATTCCATTCCATTCCATTGAATTCCATTCCATTCCATTCCATTCCATTGAATTCCGTTCCATTCCATTCCATTCCATTGAATTCCGATCCATTGAATTCCATTCCTTTCCGTTCCCTTCCGTTCCGTTCTGTTCCATTCTACTCGGGTTGATTCCATTCTTTTCCATTACATTCCATTCGATTCCATTCGATTCCATTCCATTCCATTCCATTTGAATTCCATTGCATTCCATTCCATTCCATTCCATTCCATTCCATTCCATTCCATTCCATCGAATTCCATTCCATTCGATTCCATTCCATTCCATTCCATTGCATTCCATTCCATTCCATTCTACTCGGGTTGATTCCATTCTATTCCATTCCATTCCATTCGATTCCATTTGATTCCATTCGATTCCATTCGATTCCATTCCATTCCATTCCATTCAATTGAATTCCATTCCATTCCATTCCATTCCTTTCCATTCCATTCCATTCCATTCCATTCCATTCCATTCCGTTCTGCTCGGGTTGATTCCATTTTATTCCATTCCATTCCATTCGATTCCATTCGATTCCATTCGATTCCATTCCATTCCATTCCATTCCATTGAATTCCATTCCATTCCATTCCATTCCATTCCATTCCATTCCATTCCATTCCATTCCTTTCCGTTCCATTCCATTCCGTTCCTTTCCTTTCCATTCCGTTCCATTCCATTCCGTTCCGTTCCATTCCATTGCATTCCGTTCCATTCCATTGAATTCCGTTCCATTGCATTGAATTCCATTCCAATCCATTCCATTCCATTCCGTTCCGTTCCGTTCCGTTCCGTTCCGTTCCGTTCTTCTCGGGTTGATTCCATTCTATTCCATTCCATTCCATTCGATTCCATTCGATTCCATTCGATTCCATTCGATTCCATTCGATTCCATTCCATTCAATTCCATTCCATTGAATTCCATTCCATTCCATTGAATTCCATTCCATTCCATTGAATTCCATTCCATTCCATCCCATTCGATTCCATTCCATTCCATTGAATTCCATTCCATTCCATTCCATTCCATTCCATTCCATTCCATTCCATTGAATTCCATTCCATTGAATTCCATTCCATTCCATTGAATTCCATTGCAATCCATTCCATTCCATTGAATTCCGTTCCATTCCATTCCATTCCATTCCGTTCCATTCCATTTGAATTCCATTCCATTCCATTCCATTCCATTCCATTCCATTCTACTCGGGTTGATTCCATTCTATTCCATTCCATTCCATTCCATTCCATTCCATTCCATTCCATTCAATTCGATTCCATTCTATTCCATTCGATTATATTCGATTCAATTCGATTCCATTCCATTCCATTCCATTCCATTCCATTCCATTGAATTCCATTCCATTCCATTCCGTTCCATTCCATTCCGTTCCATTCCATTCCATTCCATTCAATTCCATTGAACTCCATTCCATTCCATTCCATTCCATTCCATTCCATTCCATTCCATTGAATTCCATTCCATTCCATTCCATTCCATTGAATTCTGTTCCATTCAATTCCATTCGATTCCATTCCGTTCTACTCGGGTTGATTCCATTCTATTCCATTCCGTTCCGTTACGTTCCGTTCCGTTCCTTTCCGTTCCATTCCACTCGGGTTTATTCCTTTCTATTCCATTCCATTCCATTCGATTCCATTCGATTCCATTCGATTCCATTCGATTCCATTCGATTCCATTCCATTCCATTCCATTGAATTCCATTCCATTCCATTCCATTCCATTGAATTCCGTTCCATTCCATTCCATTCCATTCCATTCCATTCCATTCCATTCCATTGAATTCCATTCCATTCCGTTTCGTTCCGTTCCGTTCCGTTCCTTTCCGTTCCATTCCATTCCACTCGGGTTGGTTCCATTCTATTCCATTCCATTCCATTCGATTCCATTCGATTCCATTCGATTCCATTCGATTCCATTCGATTCCATTCCATTCCATTCCATTCCATTCCATTCCATTCCATTCCATTGAATTCCATTCCATTCCATTGAATTCCATTCCATTCCATTCCATTCCATTGAATTCCGTTCCATTCCATTCCATTCCATTCCATTCCATTCCATTGAATTCCATTCCATTGAATTCCATTCCATTCCATTCCATTCCACTGAATTCCATTCCATGCCGTTCCGTTCCGTTCCGTTCCGTTCCATTCCGTTCCATTCCATTCCATTCCATTCCATTGAATTCCGTTCCATTCCATTGAATTCCATTCCATTCCGTTCCATTCCATTGAATTCCGTTCCGTTCCGTTCCGTTCCGTTCCATTCCGTTCCATTCCGTTCCATTCCGTTCTACTCGGGTTGATTCCATTCTATTCCATTCCATTCCATTCGATTCCATTCCATTCCATTCGATTCCATTCCATTCCGTTCTACTCGGGTTCATTCCATTCCATTCCGTTCCGTTCTGTTCCGTTCCGTTCCATTCCTTTCTACTTGTGTTGATTCCATTCCATTCCATTCTATTCCATTGAATTCCATTCCATTCCATTCCATTCCATTCCATTACATGGAATTCCATTGAATTCCATTGAATTCCATTCCATTGAATTCCATTCCATTCCATTGAATTCCATTCCATTCCTTTCCATTCCATTCCATTGAATTCCATTCCATTCCATTCCATTCCATTCCATTCCATTCCATTCCATTCCATTCCATAGAATTCCATTCCATTCCATTCCATTCGATTCCTTTCCATTCCATTGAATTCCATTCCATTCCATTCCATTCCATTCCATTCCATTGAATTGCATTGAATTCCATTCCATTGAATTCCATTCCATTCCATTGAATTCCATTCCATTCCATTCCATTCCATTCCGTTCCATTCCATTCCGTTCCATTCCATTCCATTCCATTCCATTCCATTCCATTCCATTCCTTTCCGTTCCGTTCCGTTCCGTTCTACTCGGGTTGATTCCATTCTATTCCATTCCATTCCATTCCATTCCATTCCATTCTATTCCATTCGATTCCATTCGATTCAATTCGATTCCAATCCATACCATTCCATTCCATTCCATTCCATTCCATTGAATTCCATTCCATTCCATTCCGTTCCATTCCATTCCGTTCCATTCCATTCCATTCCATTCCATTCCATTACGTTCCGTTCCATTCCGTTCCATTCCGTTCCATTCCATTGAATTCCGATCCATTGCATTGAATTCCGCTCCATTCCATTCCATTCCTTTCCGTTCCGTTCCGTTCCGTTCCGTTCCGTTCCTTTCCGTTCTACTCAGATTGATTCCATTCTACTCCATTCCATTCCATTCGATTGCATTCGATTCCATTCGATTCCATTCCATTCCATTCCATTCCATTCCATTCCATTCCATTGAATTCCATTCCATTCCATTCCATTCCATTCCATTCCATTCCATTCCATTCCATTGAATTCCATTCCATTCCATTCCATTCCATTGAATTCTGTTCCATTCAATTCCATTCCATTCCATTCCGTTCTACTCGGGTTTATTCCATTCTATTCCATTCCGTTCCGTTCCGTTCCGTTCCTTTCCGTTCCATTCCATTCCACTCGGGTTGGTTCCATTCTATTCCATTCCATTCCATTCGATTCCATTCGATTCCATTCGATTCCATTCGATTCCATTCGATTCCATTCCATTCCATTCCATTCCATTGAATTCCGTTCCATTCCATTCAATTCCATTCCATTCCATTCCATTCCATTTGAATTCCATTCCATTCCATTCCGTTCCATTCCATTCCATTCCATTCCATTCCATTCCATTCCATTCCGTTCTACTCGGGTTGATTCCATTCTATTCCATTCCATTCCATTCGATTCCATTCGATTCCATTCGATTCCATTCGATTCCATTCCATTCCATTCGATTCCATTCCATTCCATTCCATTCCATTCCATTCCATTGAATTCCATTCCATTCCATTGAATTCCATTCCATTCCATTCCATTCCATTGAAGTCCGTTCCATTCCATTCCATTCCATTCCATTCCATTCCATTGAATTCCATTCCATTGAATTCCATTCCATTCCATTCCATTCCATTGAATTCCATTCCATTCCGTTCCGTTCCGTTCTGTTCCGTTCCGTTCCATTCCATTCCATTCCATTCCAATGAATTCCATTCCATTCCATTGAATTCCATTCCATTCCATTCCATTCCATTGAATTCCATTCCATTCCATTGAATTCCATTCCATTCCATTCGATTCGATTCCATTCCATTCCATGGAATTCCATTCCATTCCATTCCATTCCATTCCTTTCCATTCCATTCCATTCCATTCCATTCCATTCCATTCGATTCCATTCGATTCCTTTCGATTCCATTCGATTCCATTCCATTCCATTCCATTCCATTGAATTCCATTCCATTCCATTCCATTCCATTGAATTCCATTCCATTCCATTCCATCGAATTCCATTCCATTCCATTGAATTCCATTCCATTCCATTCCATTCCATTCCATTCCATTCCATTCCATTCCATTCCATTACATCGAATTCCAGTCCATTCCATTCCATTCCATTCCATTCCATTGTATTCCATTCCATTCCATTGAATTCCATTCCATTCCATTCCATTCCATTGAATTCCGTTCCATTGAATTCCATTCCTTTCCGTTCCCTTCCGTTCCGTTCTGTTCCATTCTACTCGGGTTGATTCCATTCTTTTCCATTACATTTCATTCGATTCCATTCGATTCCATTCCATTCCATTCCATTTGAATTCCATTGCATTCCATTCCATTCCATTACGTTCCGTTCCATTCTGTTCCATTCCGTTCCATTCCATTGAATTCCGATCCATTGCATTGAATTCCATTCCATTCCATTCCATTCCATTCCATTCCATTCCATTGAATTCCATTCCATTCCATTCCATTCCATTCCATTCCATTCCATTCCATTCCATTCCATTGAATTCCATTCCACTCCATTCCATTCCATTGAATTCTGTTCCATTCAATTCCATTCCATTCCATTCCGTTCTACTCGGGTTTATTCCATTCTATTCCATTCCGTTCCATTCCGTTCCGTTCCTTTCCGTTCCATTCCATTCCACTCGGGTTGGTTCCATTCTATTCCATTCCATTCCATTCGATTCCATTCGATTCCATTCGATTCCATTCGATTCCATTCGATTCCATTCCATTCCATTCCATTCCATTGAATTCCGTTCCATTCCATTCAATTACATTCCATTCCATTCCATTCCATTTGAATTCCATTCCATTCCATTCCGTTCCATTCCATTCCATTCCATTCCATTCCATTCCATTCCGTTCTACTCGGGTTGATTCCATTCTATTCCATTCCATTCCATTCGATTCCATTTGATTCCATTCGATTCCATTCGATTCCATTCCATTCCATTCCATTCCATTCCATTCCATTCCATTCCATTCCATTGAATTCCATTCCATTCCATTGAATTCCATTCCATTCCATTCCATTCCATTGAAGTCCGTTCCATTCCATTCCATTCCATTCCATTCCATTGAATTCCATTCCATTCCATTCCATTCCATTGAATTCCATTCCATTCCGTTCCGTTCCGTTCCGTTCCGTTCCGTTCCATTCCATTCCATTCCATTCCATTGAATTCCGTTCCATTCCATTGAATTCCATTCCATTCCGTTCCATTCCATTGAATTCCGTTCCGTTCCGTTCCGTTCCGTTCCATTCCGTTCCATTCCGTTCCATTCCGTTCTACTTGGGTTGATTCCATTCTATTCCATTCCATTCCATTCGATTCCATTCCATTCCGTTCCATTCCATTAAATTCCGTTCTACTCGGGTTCATTCCATTCCATTCCGTTCCTTTCCGTTCCGTACCATTCCTTTCTACTTGTGTTGATTCCATTCCATTCCATTCTATTCCATTGAATTCCATTCCATTCCATTCCATTCCATTCCATTCCATTGAATTCCATTCCATTCCATTCCATTGAATTCCATTCCATTCTATTCCATTCCATTCCATTGAATTCCATTCCATTCCATTCCATTCCATTCCATTCCTTTCCATTCCATTGAATTCCATTGAATTCCGTTCCATTGAATTCCATTCCATTCCATGGAATTCCATTCCATTCCATTCCATTCCATTCCGTTCCATTCCATTCCGTTCCATTCCATTCCATTCCATTCCATTCCGTTCCGTTCCATTCCGTTCCATTCCGTTCCATTCCATTGAATTCCGTTCCCTTGCACTGAATTCCGTTCCATTCCATTCCATTCCTTTCCGTTCCGTTCCGTTCCGTTCCGTTCCGTTCCGTTCTACTCGGGTTGATTCCATTCTATTCCATTCCATTCCATTCGATTCCATTCTAATCCATTCGATTCCATTCGATTCAATTCGATTCCATTCCATTCCATTTCATTCCATTCCATTCCAAAGAATTCCATTCCATTCCATTGAATTCCATTCCATTCCATTCCATTCCATTGAATTCCATTCCATTCCATTGAATTCCATTCCATTCCATTCCATTCGATTCCATTCCATTCCATGGAATTCCATTCCATTCCATTCCATTCCATTCCATTCCATTCCATTCCATTCCATTCCATTCCATTCGATTCCATTCGATTCCTTTCGATTCCATTCGATTCCATTCCATTCCATTCCATTCCATTGAATTCCATTCCATTCCATTCCATTCCATTGAATTCCATTCCATTCCATTCCATCGAATTCCATTCCATTCCATTGAATTCCATTCCATTCCATTCCATTCCATTCCATTCCATTCCATTCCATTACATCGAATTCCAGTCCATTCCATTCCATTCCATTCCATTCCATTGTATTCCATTCCATTCCATTGAATTCCATTCCATTCCATTCCATTCCATTGAATTCCGTTCCATTGAATTCCATTCCTTTCCGTTCCCTTCCGTTCCGTTCTGTTCCATTCTACTCGGGTTGATTCCATTCTTTTCCATTACATTTCATTCGATTCCATTCGATTCCATTCCATTCCATTCAATTCCATTCCATTCCATTGAATTCCTTTCCATTCCATTCCATTCCATTGCATTCCATTCCATTCCATTCCATTGAATTCCATTCCATTCCATTCCATTCCATTCCATTCCATTGAATTCCATTCCATTCCATTCCATTCCATTCCATTCCATTCCATTCCATTCCATTCCATTGAATTCCATTGAATTCCATTCCATTGAATTCCATTCCATTCCATTGAATTCCATTCCATTCCATTCCATTCCATTCCCTTCCATTCCATTCCGTTCCATTGCATTCCATTCCATTCCATTCCATTCCGTTCCGTTCCATTCCGTTCCATTCCATTCCATTCCATTGAATTCCGTTCCATTGCATTGAATTCCGTTCCATTCCATTCCATTCCTTTCCGTTCCGTTCCGTTCCGTTCCGTTCCGTTCTACTCGGGTTGATTCCATTCTATTCCATTCCATTCCATTCTATTCCATTGTATTCCATTCGATTCCTTTCGATTCAATTCGATTCCATTCCATTCCATTCCATTCCATTCCATTCCATTCCATTCCATTGAATTCCATTCCATTCCATTCCGTTCCATTCCATTCCGTTCCATTCCATTCCATTCCATTCCATTCCATTCCGTTCCATTACGTTCCGTTCCATTCCGTTCCATTCCATTGAATTCCGATCCATTGCATTGAATTCCGTTCCATTCCATTCCATTCCTTTCCGTTCTGTTCCGTTCCGTTCCGTTCCGTTCTACTCGGATTGATTCCATTCTATTCCATTCCATTCCATTCCATTCCATTCCCTTCCATTCCATTCCGTTCCATTCCATTCCATTCCATTCCATTCCGTTCCGTTCCATTCCGTTCCATTCCGTTCCATTCCATTGAATTCCGTTCCATTGCATTGAATTCCGTTCCATTCCATTCCATTCCTTTCCGTTCCGTTCCGTTCCGTTCCGTTCCGTTCTACTCGGGTTGATTCCATTCTATTCCATTCCATTCCATTCTATTCCATTGTATTCCATTCGCTTCCATTCGATTCCATTCGACTCCATTCCATTCCATTCCATTCCATTCCATTCCATGGTACTCCATTCCATTCCATTGCATTCCATTCCATTCCTTTCCATTCCATTGAATTCCATTCCATTCCATTCCATTCCATTGAATTCTGTTCCATTCAATTCCATTCGATTCCATTCCGTTCTACTCGGGTTGATTCCATTCTATTCCGTTCCGTTCCGTTCCGTTCCGTTCCGTTCCATTCCATTCCACTCGGGTTGATTCCATTCGATTCCATTCCATTCCATTCGATTCCATTCGATTCCATTCGATTCCATTCGATTCCATTACATTCCATTCCATTCCATTGAATTCCATTCCATTCCATTCCATTCCATTGAATTCCGTTCCATTCCATTCTATTGCATTCCATTCCATTCCATTGAATTCCATTACATTGAATTCCATTCCATTCCATTCCCTTCCATTGAATTCCATTCCATTCCGTTCCGTTCCGTTCCGTTCCGTTCCGTTCCATTCCATTCCATTCCATTCCATTGAATTCCGTTCCATTCCATTGAATACCGTTCCATTCCGTTCCATTCCATTGAATTCCGTTCCGTTCCGTTCCGTTCCGTTCCGTTCCGTTCCATTCCGTTCCATTCCGTTCTACTCGGGTTGATTCCATTCTATTCCGTTCCATTCCACTCGATTCCATTCCATTCAATTCCATTCCATTCCATTCCATTCCGTTCTACTCGGGTTCATTCCATTCCATTCCGTTCCGTTCCGTTCCGTTCCATTCCATTCTACTTGTGTTGATTTCATTCCATTCCATTCTATTCCATTGAATTCCATTCCATTCCATTCCATTCCATTCCATTGAATTCCATTCCATTGCATTCCATTCCATTCCATTCCATTGAATTCCATTGAATTCCATTCCATTGAATTCCATTCCATTCCATTGAATTCCATTCCATTCCATTCCATTCCATTCCGTTCCATTCCATTCCGTTACATTCCATTCCATTCCATTCCATTCCGTTCCATTCCGTTCCATTCCGTTCCATTCCATTGAATTCCGTTCCATTGCATTGAATTCCGTTCCATTCCATTCCATTCCATTCCATTCCGTTCCATTCCATTCCATTCCATTCCATTACGTTCCGTTCCATTCCGTTCCATTCCATTGAATTCCGATCCATTGCATTGAATTCCGTTCCATTCCATTCCATTCCTTTCCGTTCCGTTCCGTTCCGTTCCGTTCCGTTCTACTCGGATTGATTCCATTCTATTCCATTCCATTCCATTCGATTCCATTCGATTCCATTCGATTCCATTCGATTCCATTCCATTCCATTCCATTCCATTGAATTCCATTCCATTCCATTCCATTCCATTCCATTCCATTGAATTCCATTGAATCCCATTCCATTGAATTCCATTCCATTCCATTCCATTCCGTTCCATTCCATTCCGTTCCATTCCATTCCATTCCATTCCATTCCATTCCGTTCCGTTCCATTCCGTTCCATTCCGTTCCATTCCATTGAATTCCGTTCCATTGCATTGAATTCCGTTCCATTCCATTCCATTCCTTTCCGTTCCGTTCCGTTCCGTTCCGTTCCGTTCCATTCTACTCGGGTTGATTCCATTCCATTCCATTCCATTCCATTCGATTCCATTCTATTCCATTCGATTCCATTCGATTCAATTCGATTCGATTCCATTCCTTTCCATTCCATTCCATTCCATTCCATTGAATTCCATTCCATTGCATTCCATTCCATTCCATTCCATTGAATTCCATTGAATTCCATTCCATTGAATTCCATTCCATTCCATTGAATTCCATTCCATTCCATTCCATTCCATTCCGTTCCATTCCATTCCGTTACATTCCATTCCATTCCATTCCATTCCGTTCCATTCCGTTCCATTCCGTTCCATTCCATTGAATTCCGTTCCATTGCATTGAATTCCGTTCCATTCCATTCCATTCCATTCCATTCCGTTCCATTCCATTCCATTCCATTCCATTACGTTCCGTTCCATTCCGTTCCATTCCATTGAATTCCGATCCATTGCATTGAATTCCGTTCCATTCCATTCCATTCCTTTCCGTTCCGTTCCGTTCCGTTCCGTTCCGTTCTACTCGGATTGATTCCATTCTATTCCATTCTCTTCCATTCGATTCATTTCGATTCCATTCCATTCCATTCCATTCCATTCCATTCCATTCCATTCCATTCCATTCTACTCGGGTTGATTCCATTCTATTCCATTCCATTCCATTCGATTCCATTCGATTCCATTCGATTCCATTCCATTCCATTCCATTCCATTCCATTCCATTCCATTCCATTCCATTCCATTCCATTGAATTCCATTCCATTCCATTGAATTCCATTCCATTCCATTCCATTCCATTGAATTCCGTTCCATTCCCTTCCATTCCACTCCATTCCATTCCATTGAATTGCATTACATTGAATTCCATTCCATTCCATTCCATTCCATTGAATTCCATTCCATTCCGTTCCGTTCCGTTCCATTCCGTTCCGTTCCGTTCCATTCCATTCCATTCCATTCCATTGAATTCCGTTCCATTCCATTGAATTCCATTCCATTCCGTTCCATTCCATTGAATTCCGTTCCGTTCCGTTCCGTTCCATTCCGTTCCGTTCCATTCCGTTCCATTCCGTTCTATTCCGTTCTACTCGGGTTGATTTCATTCTATTCCATTCCATTCCACTCGATTCCATTCCATTCCATTCCATTCCATTCCATTCCATTCCATTCCGTTCTACTCGGGTTCATTCCATTCCATTCCGTTCCGTTCCATTCCTTTCTACTTGTGTTGATTTCATTCCATTCCATTCTATTCCATTGAATTCCATTCCATTCCATTCCATTCCATTCCATTCCTTTCCATTCCATTCCATTCCATTCCATTCCATTCCATTCGATTCCATTCGATTCCTTTCGATTCCATTCGATTCCATTCCATTCCATTCCATTCCATTGAATTCCATTCCATTCCATTCCATTCCATTGAATTCCATTCCATTCCATTCCATCGAATTCCATTCCATTCCATTGAATTCCATTCCATTCCATTCCATTCCATTCCATTCCATTCCATTCCATTCCATTCCATTCCATTACATCGAATTCCAGTCCATTCCATTCCATTCCATTCCATTCCATTGTATTCCATTCCATTCCATTGAATTCCATTCCATTCCATTCCATTCCATTGAATTCCGTTCCATTGAATTCCATTCCTTTCCGTTCCCTTCCGTTCCGTTCTGTTCCATTCTACTCGGGTTGATTCCATTCTTTTCCATTACATTTCATTCGATTCCATTCGATTCCATTCCATTCCATTCCATTTGAATTCCATTGCATTCCATTCCATTCCATTACGTTCCGTTCCATTCTGTTCCATTCCGTTCCATTCCATTGAATTCCGATCCATTGCATTGAATTCCATTCCATTCCATTCCATAACTTTCCGTTCCGTTCCGTTCCGTTCCGTTCCGTTCCGTTCTACTCGGGTTGATTCCATTCTATTCCATTCCATTCCATTCGATTCCATTCTAATCCATTCGATTCCATTCGATTCTATTCGATTCCATTCCATTCCATTTCATTCCATTCCATTCCAATGAATTCCATTCCATTCCATTGAATTCCATTCCATTCCTTTCCATTCCATTCCATTCCATTCCATTCCATTCCATTCGATTCCATTCGATTCCTTTCGATTCCATTCGATTCCATTCCATTCCATTCCATTCCATTGAATTCCATTCCATTCCATTCCATTCCATTGAATTCCATTCCATTCCATTCCATCGAATTCCATTCCATTCCATTGAATTCCATTCCATTCCATTCCATTCCATTCCATTCCATTCCATTCCATTCCATTCCATTCCATTACATCGAATTCCAGTCCATTCCATTCCATTCCATTCCATTCCATTGTATTCCATTCCATTCCATTGAATTCCATTCCATTCCATTCCATTCCATTGAATTCCGTTCCATTGAATTCCATTCCTTTCCGTTCCCTTCCGTTCCGTTCCGTTCCGTTCTACTCGGATTGATTCCATTCTACTCCATTCCATTCCATTCGATTGCATTCGATTCCATTCGATTCCATACGATTCCATTCCATTCCATTCCATTCCATTCCATTCCATTCCATTCCATTGAATTCCATTCCATTCCATTCCATTCCATTCCATTCCATTCCATTCCATTCCATTCCATTGAATTCCATTCCACTCCATTCCATTCCATTGAATTCTGTTCCATTCAATTCCATTCCATTCCATTCCGTTCTACTCGGGTTTATTCCATTCTATTCCATTCCGTTCCATTCCGTTCCGTTCCTTTCCGTTCCATTCCATTCCACTCGGGTTGGTTCCATTCTATTCCATTCCATTCCATTCGATTCCATTCGATTCCATTCGATTCCATTCGATTCCATTCGATTCCATTCCATTCCATTCCATTCCATTGAATTCCGTTCCATTCCATTCAATTACATTCCATTCCATTCCATTCCATTCCATTCCATTCCATTCCATTCCATTCCATTCCGTTCCATTCCATTCCATTCCTTTCCATTCCATTCCGTTCCATTCCATTCCATTCCTTTCCATTCCATTCCGTTCCGTTCCATTCCGTTCCATTCCGTACCATTCCATTGAATTCCGTTCCATTGCATTGAATTCCGTTCCATTCCATTCCATTCCTTTCCGTTCCGTTCCGTTCCGTTCCGTTCCGTTCCGTTCCGTTCCATTCCGTTCTACTCGGGTTGATTCCATTCTATTCCATTCCATTCAGTTCGATTCCATTCCATTCCATTCCATTCCATTCCATTGAATTCCATTCCTTTCCATTCCTTTCCATTCCATTCCGTTCCATTCCATTCCATTCCATTCCATTACGTTCCGTTCCATTCCGTTCCATTCCGTTCCATTCCACTGAATTCCGATCCATTGCATTGAATTCCGTTCCATTCCATTCCATTCCTTTCCGTTCCGTTCCGTTCCGTTCCGTTCTACTCGGATTGATTCCATTCTATTCCATTCCATTCCATTCGATTCCATTCGATTCCATTCGATTCCATTCCATTAAATTCCATTCCATTCCATTCCATTCCATTCCATTCCATTGAATTCCATGGAATTCCACTCCTTTCCATTCCATTCCATTCCATTCCATTCCATTCCATTCCATTGAATTCTGTTCCATTCAATTCCATTCCATTCCATTCCGTTCTACTCGGGTTGATTCCATTCTATTCCATTCCGTTCCGTTCCGTTCCGTTCCGTTCCATTCCACTCGGGTTGATTCCATTCTATTCCATTCCATTCCATTCGATTCCATTCGATTCCATTCGATTCCATTCGATTCCATTCGATTCCATTCGATTCCATTCGATTCCATTCCATTCCATTGAATTCCATTCCATTCCATTCCATTCCATTGAATTCCGTTCCATTCCATTCAATTCCATTCCATTCAATTCCATTCCATTTGAATTCCATTCCATTCCTTTCCGTTCCATTCCATTCCATTCCATTCCATTCCATTCTACTCGGGTTGATTCCATTCTATTCCATTCCATTCCATTCGATTCCATTCGATTCCATTCGATTCCATTCGATTCCATTCCATTCCATTCCATTCCATTCCATTCCATTCCATTCCATTCCATTCCGTTGAATTCCATTCCATTCCATTGAATTCCATTCCATTCCGTTCCATTCCATTGAATTCCGTTCCTTTCCATTCCATTCCATTCCATTCCATTCCATTGAATTCCATTCCATTGAATTCCATTCCATTCCATTCCATTCCATTGAATTCCATTCCATTCCGTTCCGTTCCGTTCCGTTCCGTTCCGTTCCGTTCCATTCCATTCCATTCCATTCCATTGAATTCCGTTCCATTCCATTGAATTCCATTCCATTCCGTTCCATTCCATTGAATTCTGTTCCGTTCCGTTCCGTTCCGTTCCGTTCCATTCCGTTCCATTCCGTTCCTTTCCGTTCTACTCGGGTTGATTCCATTCTATTCCATTCCATTTCATTCGATTCCATTCGATTCCATTCCATTCCATTCCATTCCATTCCATTCCATTCCATTCCATTGAATTCCATTCCATTCCATTCCATCGAATTCCATTCCATTCCATTGAATTCCATTCCATTCCATTCCATTCCATTCCATTCCATTCCATTCCATTCCATTCCATTCCATTCCATTCTACTCGGGTTGATTCCATTCTATTACATTCCATTCCATTCGATTCCATTCGATTCCATTCGATTCCATTCGATTCCATTCCATTCCATTCCATTCAATTGAATTCCATTCCATTCCATTCCATTCCAATCCATTCCATTCCATTCCATTCCATTCCATTCCATTCCATTCCATTCCATTCCATTCCATTCCATTGAATTCCATTCCATTCCATTCCATTCCATTGAATTCCGTTCCATTCCATTCCATTCCATTCCATTCCATTCCATTGAATTCCATTACATTCCGTTCCGTTCCGTTCCGTTCCGTTCTGTTCCGTTCCATTCCATTCCATTCCATTCCATTGAATTCCGTTCCATTCCATTGAATTCCATTCCATTCCGTTCCATTCCATTGAATTCCTTTCCGTTCCGTTCCGTTCCGTTCCGTTCCATTCCGTTCCATTCCGTTCCATTACGTTCTACTCGGGTTGATTCCATTCTATTCCATTCCATTCCACTCGATTCCATTCCATTCCATTCCATTCCATTCCATTCCGTTCTACTCGGGTTCATTCCATTCCATTCCTTTCCGTTCCGTTCCGTTCCGTTCCGTTCCGTTCCGTTCTACTCGGGTTGATTCCATTCTATTCCATTCCATTTCATTCGATTCCATTCGATTCCATTCGATTCCATTCCACTCCATTCCATTCCATTCCATTCCATTCCATTCCATTCCATTGAATTCCATTCCATTCCATTCCATTAAATTGAATTCCGTTCCATTCCATTCCATTCCATTCCATTCCATTCCATTGAATTCCATTCCATTGAATTCCATTCCATTCCATTCCATTCCACTGAATTCCATTCCATTCCGTTCTGTTCCGTTCCATTCCGTCCATTCCATTCCATTCCATTGAATTCCGTTCCATTCCATTGAATTCCATTCCATTCCGTTCCATTCCATTGAATTCCGTTCCGTTCCGTTCCGTTCCGTTCCATTCCGTTCCATTCCGTTCCATGCCGTTCTACTCGGGTTGACTCCATTCTATTCCATTCCATTCCATTCGATTCCATTCGATTCCATTCGATTCCATTCGATTCCATTCCATTCCATTCCATTCCATTCCATTCCATTCCATTGAATTCCATTCCATTCCATTCCATCGAATTCCATTCCATTCCATTGAATTCCATTCCATTCCATTCCATTCCATTCCATTCCATTCCATTCCATTCCATTCCATTCCATTCCATTCCATTCCATTCTACTCGGGTTGATTCCATTCTATTACATTCCATTCCATTCGATTCCATTCGATTCCATTCGATTCCATTCGATTCCATTCCATTCCATTCCATTCAATTGAATTCCATTCCATTCCATTCCATTCCATTCCTTTCCATTCCATTCCATTCCATTCCATTCCATTCCATTGAATTCCATTCCATTCCATTGAATTCCATTCCATTCCATTCCATTCCATTGAATTCCGTTCCGTTCCGTTCCATTCCATTCCATTCCATTCCATTGAATTCCGTTCCATTGCATTGAATTCCATTCCATTCCGTTCCATTCCATTGAATTCTGTTCCATTCCGTTCCGTTCCGTTCCGTTCCGTTCCGTTCTACTCGGATTGATTCCATTCTATTCCATTCCATTCCATTCGATTCCATTCGATTCCATTCGATTCCATTCGACTCCATTCCATTCCATTCAATTCCATTCCATTCCATTCCATTGAACTCCATTCCATTCCACTCCATTCCATTCCATTCCATTCCATTGAATTCCATTCCATTCCATTCCATTCCATTGAATTCTGTTCCATTCCATTCCATTCCATTCCATTCCATTCCATTCCATTCCATTACATTCCATTACGTTCCGTTCCATTCCGTTCCATTCCATTGAATTCCGATCCATTGCATTGAATTCCGTTCCATTCCATTCCATTCCTTTCCGTTCCGTTCCGTTGCGTTCCGTTCCGTTCTACTCGGGTTGATTCCGTTCCATTCCATTCCATTCCTTTCCGTTCCGTTCCGTTCCGTTCCATTCCGTTCTACTCGGATTGATTCCATTCTAATTCCATTCCAATCCATTCGATTCCATTCGATTCCATTCGATTCCATTCCATTCCATTCCATTCCATTCAATTCCATTGAACTCCATTCCATTCCATTCCATTCCATTCCATTCCATTCCATTCCATTGAATTCCATTCCATTCCATTCCATTCGATTGAATTCTGTTCCATTCAATTCCATTCCGTTCCATTCCGTTCTACTCGGGTTGATTCCATTCTATTCCATTCCGTTCCGTTCCGTTCCGTTCCGTTCCGTTCCATTCCACTCGGGTTGATTCCATTCTATTCCATTCCATTCCATTCCATTCCATTCCATTCGATTCCATTCGATTCCATTGGATTCCATTCGATTCCATTCGATTCCATTCCATTCCATTGAATTCCATTCCATTCCATTCCATTCCATTGAATTCCGTTCCATTCCATTCCATTGCATTCCATTCCATTCCATTCCATTTGAATTCCATTCCATTCCATTCCATTCCATTCCATTCCATTCCATTCTACTCGGGTTGATTCCATTCTATTCCATTCCATTCCATTCGATTCCATTCGATTCCATTCGATTCCATTCGATTCCATTCCATTCCATTCCATTCCATTCCATTCCATTGAATTCCATTCCATTCCGTTCCGTTCCGTTCCGTTCCGTTCCGTTTCGTTCCGTTCCGTTCTGTTCCGTTCCATTCCATTCCATTCCATTCCATTGAATTCCGTTCCATTCCATTGAATTCCATTCCATTCCGTTCCATTCCATTGAATTCTGTTCCGTTCCGTTCCGTTCCGTTCCATTCCGTTCCATTCCGTTCCTTTCCGTTCTACTCGGGTTGATTCCATTCTATTCCATTCCATTCCATTCGATTCCATTCGATTCCATTCGAATCCATTCGATTCCATTCGATTCCATTCGATTCAATTCCATTCCATTGAATTCCATTCCATTCCATTCCATTCCATTGAATTCCGTTCCATTCCATTCAATTCCATTCCATTCCATTCCTTTCCGTTCCGTTCCGTTCCGTTCCGTTCCGTTCTACTCGGGTTGATTCCATTCTATTCCATTCCATTCCATTCGATTCCATTCTATTCCATTTGATTCCATTCGATACAATTCGATTCCATTCCATTCTATTCCATTCCATTCCATTCCATTCCATTCCATTCCATTCCAGTGAATTCCATTCCGTTCCTTTCCGTTCCATTCCATTGAATTCCGATCCATTGTATTGAATTCCGTTCCATTCCATTCCATTCCTTTCCGTTCCGTTCCATTCCGTTCCGTACCGTTCTACTCGGATTGATTCCATTCTATTCCATTCCATTCCATTCGATTCCATTCGATTCCATTCGACTCCATTCCATTCCATTCCATTCCATTCCATTCCATTCCATTGAACTCCATTCCATTCCAATCCATTCCATTCCATTCCATTCCATTCCATTGAATTCCATTCCATTCCATTCCATTCCATTGAATTCTTTTCCATTCCATTCCATTCCATTCCATTCCGTTCTACTCAGGTTGATTCCATTCTATTCCATTCCGTTCCGTTCCGTTCCGTTCCGTTCCGTTCCATTCCACTCGGGTTGATTCCATTCTATTCCATTCCATTCCATTCGATTCCATTCGATTCCATTCGATTCCATTCCATTCCATTCCATTCCATTCCATTGAATTCCATTCCATTCCATTCCATTCCATTCCATTCCATTCCATTCCATTCCATTCCATTCCATTAAATTCTATTCCATTGAATTCCATTCCATTCCGTTCCATTCCAATCCATTCCATTCCATTCCATTCCATCGAATTCCGTTCCATTCCATTCCATTCCATTCCATTCCATTCCATTCCATTCTACTCGGGTTGATTCCATTCTATTACATTCCATTCCATTCGATTCCATTCGATTCCATTCGATTCCATTCGATTCCATTCCATTCCATTCAATTGAATTCCATTCCATTCCTTTCCATTCCATTCCATTCCATTCCATTCCATTCCATTGAATTCCATTCCATTCCATTGAATTCCATTCCATTGAATTCCATTCCATTCCATTGAATTCCATTCCATTCCATTCCATTCCATTGAATTCCGTTCCATTCCATTCCATTCCATTCCATTCCATTCCATGGAATTCCATTACATTGAATTCCATTCCATTCCGTTCCATTCCATTGAATTCCGTTCCGTTCCGTTCTGTTCCGTTCCGTTCCGTTCCATTCTGTTCCATTCCGTTCCATTCCGTTCTACTCGGGTTGATTCCATTCTATTCCATTCCATTCCACTCGATTCCATTCCATTCCATTCCATTCCATTACATTCCATTCCGTTCTACTCGGGTTCATTCCATTCCATTCCTTTCCGTTCCGTTCCGTTCCGTTCCGTTCCATTCCGTTCCATTCCGTTCTACTCGGGTTGATTCCATTCTATTCCATTCCATTCCGTTCCATTACGTTCCGTTCCATTCGGTTCCATTCCATTGAATTCCGATCCATTGCATTGAATTCCGTTCCATTCCATTCCATTCCTTTCCGTTCCGTTCCGTTCCGTTCCGTTCTACTCGGGTTGATTCCATTCTATTCCATTCCATTCCATTCCATTCGATTCCATTCTATTCCATTCGATTCCATTCGATTCAATTCGATTCCATTCCATTCCATTCCATTCCATTCCATTCCATTCCATTCCATTCCATTGAATTCCATTCCATTCCATTCCGTTCCATTCCATTCCGTTCCATTCCATTCCATTCCATTCCATTCCATTCCATTACGTTCCGTTCCATTCCGTTCCATTCCGTTCCATTCCATTGAATTCCGATCCATTGCATTGATTTCCGTTCCATTCCATTCCATTCCTTTCCGTTCCGTTCCGTTCCGTTCCATTCCGTTCTACTCGGATTGATTCCATTCTATTCCATTCCATTCCATTCGATTCCATTCGATTCCATTCGATTCCATTCGGTTCCATTCCATTCCATTCCATTCCATTCCATTCCATTCCATTGAACTCCATTCCATTCCATTCCATTCCATTCCATTCCATTCCATTCCATTCCATTGAATTCCATTCCATTCCATTCCATTCCATTGAATTCTGTTCCATTCAATTCCATTCCATTCCATTCCGTTCTACTCGGGTTGATTCCATTCTATTCCATTCCGTTCCGTTCCGTTCCGTTCCGTTCCGTTCCGTTCCGTTCCGTTCCATTCCACTCGGGTTGATTCCATTCTATTCCATTCCATTCCATTCCATTCCATTCGATTCCATTCGATTCCATTCGATTCCATTCGATTCCATTCGATTCCATTCCATTCCATTGAATTCCATTCCATTCCATTCCATTCCATTGAATTCCGTTCCATTCCATTCCATTGCATTCCATTCCATTCCATTCCATTTGAATTCCATTCCATTCCATTCCATTCCATTCCATTCCATTCCATTCCATTCCATTCCATTCCATTCCATTCTACTCGGGTTGATTCCATTCTATTCCATTCCATTCCATTCGATTCCATTCGATTCCATTCGATTCCATTCCATTCCATTCCATTCCATTCCATTCCATTCCATTGAATTCCATTCCATTCCATTGAATTCCATTCCATTCCATTCCATTCCATTGAATTCCTTTCCATTCCATTCCATTCCATTCCATTCCATTCCATTGAATTCCATTCCATTGAATTCCATTCCATTCCATTCCATTCCATTGAATTCCATTCCATTCCGTTCCGTTCCGTTCCGTTCCGTTTCGTTCCGTTCCGTTCCGTTCCGTTCCATTCCATTCCATTCCATTCCATTGAATTCCGTTCCATTCCATTGAATTCCATTCCATTCCGTTCCATTCCATTGAATTCTGTTCCGTTCCGTTCCGTTCCATTCCGTTCCATTCAGTTCCTTTCCGTTCTACTCGGGTTGACTCCATTCTATTCCATTCCATTCCATTCGATTCCATTCGATTCCATTCGAATCCATTCGATTCCATTCGATTCCATTCGATTCCATTCCATTCCATTGAATTCCATTCCATTCCATTCCATTCCATTGAATTCCGTTCCATTCCATTCAATTCCATTCCATTCCACTCCTTTCCGTTCCGTTCCGTTACGTTCTACTCGGGTTGATTCCATTCTATTCCATTCCATTCCATTCGATTCCATTCTATTCCATTTGATTCCATTCGATTCCATTCGATTCCATTCGATTCCATTCGATTCCATTCCATTGCATTCCATTCCATTGAATTCCATTCCATTCCATTCCATTCCGTTGAATTCCGTTCCATTCCATTCAATTCCATTCCATTCCATTCCATTCCATTCCATTTGAATTCCATTCCATTCCATTCCATTCCATTCCATTCCATTCCATTCCATTCCATTCCATTCCATTCCATTCCATTCTACTCGGGTTGATTCCATTCTATTCCATTCCATTCCATTCGATTCCATTCGATTCCATTCGATTCCATTCGATTCCATTCGATTCCATTCGATTCCATTCCATTCCATTCCATTCCATTCCATTCCATTGAATTCCATTGCATTCCATTCCATTCCATTCCATTGAATTCCATTCCATTCCATTCCATTCCATTGAATTCTGTTCCATTCAATTCCATTCCATTCCATTCCGTTCTACTCGGGTTGATTCCATTCTATTCCATTCCGTTCCGTTCCGTTCCGTTCCGTTCCATTCCGTTCCGTTCCATTCCACTCGGGTTGATTCCATTCTATTCCATTCCATTCCATTCGATTCCATTCGATTCCATTCGATTACATTCGATTCCATTCGATTCCATTCGATTGCATTCCATTCCATTGAATTCCATTCCATTCCATTCCATTCCATTGAATTCCGTTCCATTCCATTCAATTTCATTCCATTCCATTCCATTCCATTTGAATTCCATTCCATTCCATTCCATTCCATTCCATTCCATTCCATTCCATTTGAATTCCTTTCCATTCCATTCCATTCCATTCCATTGAATTCCGTTCCATTTCATTCCATTCCATTCCATTCCATTCCATTGAATTCCATTCCATTGTATTCCATTCCATTCCATTCCATTCCATTGAATTCCATTCCATTCCGTTCCGTTCCGTTCCGTTCCGTTCCGTTCCGTTCCGTTCCGTTCCATTCCATTCCATTCCATTCCATTGAATTCCGTTCTATTCCATTGAATTCCATTCCATTCTGTTGCATTCCATTGAATTCCGTTCCGTTCCGTTCCGTTCCATTCCATTCCATTCCGTTCCATTCTGTTCTACTCGGGTTGATTCCATTCTATTCCATTCCATTCCATTCGATTCCATTCCATTCCATTCCATTCCATTCCATTCCGTTCTACTCGGGTTCATTCCATTCCATTCCGTTCCGTTCCGTTCCGTTCCGTTCCATTCCTTTCTACTTGTGTTGATTCCATTCCATTCCATTCTATTCCGTTGAATTCCATTCCATTCCATTCCATTCCATTCCGTTACATGGAATTCCATTGAATTCCATTGAATTCCATTCCATGGAATTCCATTGCATTCCATTCCATTCCATTCCATTGAATTCCATTCCATTAAATTCCATTCCATTCCATTCCATTCCATTCCATTCCATTCCATTGAATTCCATTCCTTTCCATTCCATTCGATTCCATTGAATTCCATTCCATTCCATTCAATTGAATTCCATTCCATTCCATTCCATTCGATTCCATTCCATTCCATTGAATTCGATTCCGTTCCATTCCATTCCATTGAATTCCATTGAATTCCATTCCATTGAATTCCATTCCATTCCATTGAATTCCATTCCACTTCATTCCATTCCATTCCGTTCCATTCCATTCCGTTCCATTCCATTCCATTCCTTTCCATTCCATTCCATTCAGTTCCATTCCATTGAATTCCGTTCCATTGCACTGAATTCCGTTCCATTCCATTCCATTCCTTTCCGTTCCGTTCCGTTCCGTTCCGTTCGGTTCTACTCGGGTTGATTCCATTCTATTCCTTTCCATTCCATTCGATTCCATTCTATTCCATTCGATTCCATTCGATTCAATTCGATTCCATTCCATTCCATTCCATTCCATTCCATTCCATTCCATTGAATTCCATTCCATTCCATTCCGTTCCATTCCATTCCGTTCCATTCCATTCCATTCCATTCCATTACGTTCCGTTCCATTCCGTTCCATTCCGTTCCATTCCATTGAATTCCGATCCATTGCATTGAATTCCGTTCCATTCCATTCCATTCCTTTCCGTTCCGTTCCGTTCCGTTCCGTTCCGTTCCATTCTACTCGGATTGATTCCATTCTATTCCATTCCATTCCATTCGATTCCATTCGATTCCATTCGATTCCATTCGATTCCATTCCATTCCATTCCATTCCATTGAATTCCATTCCATTCCATTCCATTCCATTCCATTCCATTGAATTCCATTGAATTCCATTCCATTGAATTCCATTCCATTCCATTCCATTCCGTTCCATTCCATTCCGTTCCATTCCATTCCATTCCATTCCATTCCATTCCGTTCCGTTCCATTCCGTTCCATTCCGTTCCATTCCATTGAATTCCGTTCCATTCCATTACATTCCTTTACGTTCCGTTCCGTTCCGTTCCGTTCCGTTCCGTTCTACTCGGGTTGATTCCATTCTATTCCATTCCATTCCATTCCATTCCATTCTATTCCATTCGATTCCATTCGATTCAATTCGATTCGATTCGATTCCATTCCATTCCATTCCATTCCATTGAATTCCATTCCATTCCATTGAATTCCATTCCATTCCATTCCATTCCATTCCATTCCATGGAATTCCATTCCATTCCATTGAATTCCATTCCATTCCATTCCATTCGATTCCATTCCATTCCATGGAATTCCATTCCATTCGATTCCATTCCATTCCATGGAATTCCATTTCATTCCATTCCATTCCATTCCATTCCATAGAATTCCATTCCATTCCATTCCATTCCATTCCATTCCATTCCATTCCATCGAATTCCATTCCATTCCATTCCATTCCATTCCATTCCATTCCATTCCATTCCATTCCATTCTACTCGGGTTGATTCCATTCTATTACATTCCATTCCATTCGATTCCATTCGATTCCATTCGATTCCATTCGATTCCATTCCATTCCATTCCATTCAATTGAATTCCATTCCATTCCATTCCATTCCATTCCATTCCATTCCACTCCATTCCATTCCATTGAATTCCATTCCATTCCATTGAATTCCATTCCATTCCGTTCCATTCCATTGAATTCCGTTCCGTTCCGTTCCGTTCCGTTCCGTTCCGTTCCGTTCCATTCCGTTCCATTCCATTCCATTCCGTTCTACTCGGGTTCATTCCATTCCATTCCTTTCCGTTCCGTTCCGTTCCGTTCCGTTCCGTTCCGTTGCGTTCCGTTCCGTTCTACTCGGGTTGATTCCATTCTAATCCATTCCATTCCATTCGATTCCATTCTATTCCATTCGATTCCATTCTATTCAATTCGATTCCATTCCATTCCATTCCATTCCATTCCATTCCATTGAATTCCATTCCATTCCATTCCGTTCCATTCCATTCCGTTCCATTCCATTCCATTCCATTCCATTCCATTCCATTCCTTTCCGTTACGTTCCGTTCCGTTCCATTCCGTTCTACTCGGATTGATTCCATTCTATTCCATTCCATTCCATTCGATTCCATTCGATTCCATTCGATTCCATTCCATTCCATTCCATTCCATTGAATTCCATTCCATTCCATTCCGTTCCATTCCATTCCGTTCCATTCCATTCCATTCCATTCCATTACGTTCCGTTCCATTCCGTTCCATTCCGTTCCATTCCATTGAATTCCGATCCATTGCATTGAATTCCGTTCCATTCCATTCCATTCCTTTCCGTTCCGTTCCGTTCCGTTCCGTTCCGTTCCGTTCTACTCGGATTGATTCCATTCTATTCCATTCCATTCCATTCGATTCCATTCGATTCCATTCGATTCCATTCGATTCCATTCCATTCCATTCCATTCCATTGAATTCCATTCCATTCCATTCCATTCCATTCCATTCCATTCCATTGAATTCCATTGAATTACATTCCATTGAATTCCATTCCATTCCATTCCATTCCGTTCCATTCCATTCCGTTCCATTCCATTCCATTCCATTCCATTCCATTCCGTTCCGTTCCATTCCGTTCCATTCCGTTCCATTCCATTGAATTCCGTTCCATTCCATTACATTCCTTTACGTTCCGTTCCGTTCCGTTCCGTTCCGTTCTACTCGGGTTGATTCCATTCTATTCCATTCCATTCCATTCCATTCCATTCTATTCCATTCGATTCCATTCGATTCAATTCGATTCGATTCGATTCCATTCCATTCCATTCCATTCCATTGAATTCCATTCCATTCCATTGAATTCCATTCCATTCCATTCCATTCCATTCCATTCCATGGAATTCCATTCCATTCCATGGAATTCCATTCCATTCCATTCCATTCGATTCCATTCCATTCCATGGAATTCCATTCCATTCGATTCCATTCCATTCCATGGAATTCCATTTCATTCCATTCCATTCCATTCCATTCCATTCCATCGAATTCCATTCCATTCCATTCCATTCCATTCCATTCCATTCCATTCCATTCCATCGAATTCCATTCCATTCCATTCCATTCCATTCCATTCCATTCCATTCCATTCTACTCGGGTTGATTCCATTCTATTACATTCCATTCCATTCGATTCCATTCGATTCGATTCGATTCCATTCGATTCCATTCCATTCCATTCCATTCAATTGAATTCCATTCCATTCCATTCCATTCCATTCCATTCCATTCCACTCCATTCCATTCCATTGAATTCCATTCCATTCCATTGAATTCCATTCCATTCCGTTCCATTCCATTGAATTCCGTTCCGTTCCGTTCCGTTCCGTTCCGTTCCGTTCCGTTCCATTCCGTTCCATTCCATTCCATTCCGTTCTACTCGGGTTCATTCCATTCCATTCCTTTCCGTTCCGTTCCGTTCCGTTCCGTTCCGTTGCGTTCCGTTCCGTTCTACTCGGGTTGATTCCATTCTATTCCATTCCATTCCATTCGATTCCATTCTATTCCATTCGATTCCATTCTATTCAATTCGATTCCATTCCATTCCATTCCATTCCATTGAATTCCATTCCATTCCATTCCGTTCCATTCCATTCCGTTCCATTCCATTCCATTCCATTCCATTCCATTCCATTACGTTCCGTTCCATTCCGTTCCATTCCATTGAATTCCGATCCATTGCATTGAATTCCGTTCCATTCCATTCCACTCCTTTCCGTTCCATTCCGTTCCGTTCCGTTCCGTTCTACTCGGGTTAATTCCATTCTATTCCATTCCATTCCATTCGATTCCAATCTATTCCATTCGATTCCATTCGATTCAATTCGATTCCATTCCATTCCATTCCATTCCATTCCATTCCATTCCATTGAATTCCATTCCATTCCATTCCGTTCCATTCCATTCCGTTCCATTCCATTCCATTCCATTCCATTCCATTCCTTTCCGTTACGTTCCGTTCCGTTCCATTCCGTTCTACTCGGATTGATTCCATTCTATTCCATTCCATTCCATTCGATTCCATTCGATTCCATTCGATTCCATTCCATTCCATTCCATTCCATTGAATTCCATTCCATTCCATTCCGTTCCATTCCATTCCGTTCCATTCCATTCCATTCCATTCCATTACGTTCCGTTCCATTCCGTTCCATTCCGTTCCATTCCATTGAATTCCGATCCATTGCATTGAATTCCGTTCCATTCCATTCCATTCCTTTCCGTTCCGTTCCGTTCCGTTCCGTTCCGTTCCGTTCTACTCGGATTGATTCCATTCTATTCCATTCCATTCCATTCCATTCCATTCGATTCCATTCGATTCCATTCGATTCCATTCCATTCCATTCCATTCCATTGAATTCCATTCCATTCCATTCCATTCCATTCCATTCCATTCCATTGAATTCCATTGAATTCCATTCCATTGAATTCCATTCCATTCCATTCCATTCCGTTCCATTCCATTCCGTTCCATTCCATTCCATTCCATTCCATTCCATTCCGTTCCGTTCCATTCCGTTCCATTCCTTTCCATTCCATTGAATTCCGTTCCATTCCATTACATTCCTTTACGTTCCGTTCCGTTCCGTTCCGTTCCGTTCTACTCGGGTTGATTCCATTCTATTCCATTCCATTCCATTCTATTCCATTCGATTCCATTCGATTCAATTCGATTCGATTCGATTCCATTCCATTCCATTCCATTCCATTGAATTCCATTCCATTCCATTGAATTCCATTCCATTCCATTCCATTGCATTCCATTCCATGGAATTCCATTCCATTCCATGGAATTCCATTCCATTCCATTCCATTCGATTCCATTCCATTCCATGGAATTCCATTCCATTCGATTCCATTCCATTCCATGGAATTCCATTTCATTCCATTCCATTCCATTCCATTCCATTCCATAGAATTCCATTCCATTCCATTCCATTCCATTCCATTCCATTCCATCGAATTCCATTCCATTCCATTCCATTCCATTCCATTCCATTCCATTCCATTCCATTCTACTCGGGTTGATTCCATTCTATTACATTCCATTCCATTCGATTCCATTCGATTCCATTCGATTCCATTCGATTCCATTCCATTCCATTCCATTCAATTGAATTCCATTCCATTCCATTCCATTCCATTCCATTCCATTCCACTCCATTCCATTCCATTGAATTCCATTCCATTCCATTGAATTCCATTCCATTCCGTTCCATTCCATTGAATTCCGTTCCGTTCCGTTCCGTTCCGTTCCGTTCCGTTCCGTTCCATTCCGTTCCATTCCATTCCATTCCGTTCTACTCGGGTTCATTCCATTCCATTCCTTTCCGTTCCGTTCCGTTCCGTTCCGTTCCGTTGCGTTCCGTTCCGTTCTACTCGGGTTGATTCCATTCTATTCCATTCCATTCCATTCGATTCCATTCTATTCCATTCGATTCCATTCTATTCAATTCGACTCCATTCCATTCCATTCCATTCCATTGAATTCCATTCCATTCCATTCCGTTCCATTCCATTCCGTTCCATTCCATTCCATTCCATTCCATTCCATTCCATTACGTTCCGTTACATTCCGTTCCATTCCATTGAATTCCGATCCATTGCATTGAATTCCGTTCCATTCCATTCCACTCCTTTCCGTTCCATTCCGTTCCGTTCCGTTCCGTTCTACTCGGGTTGATTCCATTCTATTCCATTCCATTCCATTCGATTCCAATCTATTCCATTCGATTCCATTCGATTCAATTCGATTCCATTCCATTCCATTCCATTCCATTCCATTCCATTCCATTCCATTGAATTCCATTCCATTCCATTCCGTTCCATTCCATTCCGTTCCATTCCATTCCATTCCATTCCATTCCATTCCTTTCCGTTACGTTCCGTTCCGTTCCATTCCGTTCTACTCGGATTGATTCCATTCTATTCCATTCCATTCCATTCGATTCCATTCGATTCCATTCGATTCCATTCCATTCCATTCCATTCCATTGAACTCCATTCCATTCCATTCCATTCCATTCCATTCCATCGAATTCCATTCCATTCCATTGAATTCCATTCCATTCCATTCCATTCCATTCCATTCCATTCCATTCCATTCCATCGAATTCCATTCCATTCCATTCCATTCCATTCGTTTCCATTCTATTCCATTCGATTCCATTCGATTCAATTCGATTCCATTCCATTCCATTCCATTCCATTCCATTCCATTGAATTCCATTCCATTCCATTCCGTTCCATTCCATTCCGTTCCATTCCATTCCATTCCATTCCATTCCATTCCATTCCATTCCATTCCATTACGTTCCGTTCCATTCCGTTCCATTCCGTTCCATTCCATTGAATTCCGATCCACTGCATTGAATTCCGTTCCATTCCATTCCATTCCTTTCCGTTCCGTTCCGTTCCGTTCCGTTCCGTTCTACTCGGATTGATTCCATTCTATTCCATTCCATTCCATTCGATTCCATTCGATTCCATTCGATTCCATTCGATTCCATTCCATTCCATTCCATTCCATTGAATTCCATTCCATTCCATTCCATTCCATTCCATTCCATTGAATTCCATTGAATTCCATTCCATTGAATTCCATTCCATTCCATTCCATTCCGTTCCATTCCATTCCGTTCCATTCCATTCCATTCCATTCCATTCCATTCCGTTACGTTCCATTCCGTTCCATTCCGTTCCATTCCATTGAATTCCGTTCCATTCCATTCCATTCCTTTCCGTTCCGTTCCGTTCCGTTCCGTTCCGTTCTACTCGGGTTGATTCCATTCTATTCCATTCCATTCCATTCGATTCCATTCTATTCCATTCGATTCCATTCGATTCAATTCGATTCGATTCCATTCCATTCCATTCCATTCCATTCCATAGAATTCCATTCCATTCCATTGAATTCCATTCCATTCCATTCCATTCCATTCCATTGAATTCCATTCCATTCCATTGAATTCCATTCCATTCCATTCCATTCGATTCCATTCCATTCCATGGAATTCCATTCCATTCGATTCCATTCCATTCCATGGAATTCCATTTCATTCCATTCGATTCCATTCCATTCCATTCCATTCCATAGAATTCCATTCCGTTCCATTCCATTCCATTCCATTCCATTCCGTTCCATTCCATTCCATCGAATTCCATTCCATTCCATTCCATTCCATTCCATTCCATTCCACTCCATTCCATTCTACTCGGGTTGATTCCATTCTATTACATTCCATTCCATTCGATTCCATTCGATTCCATTCGATTCCATTCCATTCCATTCCATTCAATTGAATTCCATTCCATTCCATTCCATTCCATTCCATTCCATTGAATTCCATTCCATTACATTGAATTCCATTCCATTCCATTCCATTCCATTGAATTCCGTTCCATTCCATTCCTTTCCATTCCATTCCATTCCATTGAATTCCATTACATTGAATTCCATTCCATTCCATTCCATTCCATTCCATTCCATTGAATTCAATTCCATTCCATTGAATTCCATTCCATTCCATTCCATTCGATTCCATTCCATTCCATGGAATTCCATTCCTTTCCATTCCATTCCATTCCATTCCATTCCATTCCATTGAATTCCATTGAATTCCATTCCATTCCATTGAATTCCATTCCTTTCCATTCCATTCCATTGAATTCCGTTCAATTCCATTCCATTCCATTCCATTCCATTCCATTCCATTCGAATTCCATTCCATTCCATTCCATTCCATTCCATTCCATTCCATTCCATTCTACTGGGGTTGATTCCATTCTATTCCATTCCATTCCATTCGATTGCATTCGATTCCTTTCGATTCCATTCCATTCCATTCCATTCCATTCCATTCCATTGAATTCCATTCCATTCCATTCCATTCCATTCCATTGAATTCCATTCCATTCCATTCCATCGAATTCCATTCCATTCCATTGAATTCCATTCCATTCCATTCCATTCCATTCCATTCCATTCCATTCCATTCCATTCCATTCCATTCCATCGAATTCCATTCCATTCCATTCCATTCCATTCCATTCCATTCCATTCGATTCCATTCGATTCCATTCGATTCCATTCGATTCCATTCCATTCCATTCCATTCCATTCCATTCCATTCCATTCCATTCCATTCCATTCCATTCCATTCTACTCCGGTTGATTCCATTCTATTACATTCCATTCCATTCGATTCCATTAGATTCCATTCGATTCCATTCCATTCCATTCCATTCCATTCCATTCCATTGAATTCCGTTCCATTCCATTCCAATCCATTCCATTCCATTCCATTGAATTCCATTACATAGAATTCCATTCCATTCCATTCCATTCCATGGAATTCCATTCCATTCCATTCCATTCCATGGAATTCCATTCCATTCCGTTCCGTTCCGTTCCGTTCCGTTCCGTACCGTTCCATTCCATTCCATTCCATTCCATTGAATTCCGTTCCATTCCATTGAATTCCATTCCATTCCGTTCCATTCCATTGAATTCCGTTCCGTTCCGTTCCGTTCCGTTTCGTTCCATTCCGTTCCATTCCATTCCATTCCGTTCTACTCGGGTTCATTCCATTCCATTCCTTTCCGTTCCGTTCCGTTCCGTTCCGTTCCGTTCCGTTCCGTTCTACTCGTGTTGATTCCATTCTATTCCATTCCATTCCATTCGATTCCATTCTATTCCATTCGATTCCATTCTATTCAATTCGATTCCATTCCATTCCATTCCATTCCATTCCATTCCATTCCATTCCATTGAATTCCATTACATTCCATTCCGTTCCATTCCATTCCGTTGCATTCCATTCCATTCCATTCCATTCCATTCCATTCCATTACTTTCCGTTCCATTCCGTTCCATTCCATTGAATTCCGATCCATTGCATTGAATTCCGTTCCATTCCATTCCATTCCTTTCCGTTCCGTTCCGTTCCGTTCCGTTCTACTCGGGTTGATTCCATTCTATTCCATTCCATTCCATTCGATTCCATTCTATTCCATTCGATTCCATTCGATTCAATTCGATTCGATTCCATTCCATTCCATTCCATTCCATTCCATTCCATTGAATTCCATTCCATTCCATAGAATTCCATTCCATTCCATTCCATTCCATTCCATTCCATTGAATTCCATTCCATTCCATTGAATTCCATTCCATTCCATTCCATTCGATTCCATTCCATTCCATGGAATTCCATTCCATTCGATTCCATTCCATTCCATGGAATTCCATTTCATTCCATTCCATTCCATTCCATTCCATTCCATTCCATTCCATTCCATTCCATAGAATTCCATTCCATTCCATTCCATTCCATTCCATTCCGTTCCATTCCATTCCATCGAATTCCATTCCATTCCATTCCATTCCATTCCATTCCATTCCATTCCATTCCATTCCATTCCATTCCATTCTACTCGGGTTGATTCCATTCTATTACATTCCATTCCATTCGATTCCATTCGATTCCATTCGATTCCATTCGATTCCATTCCATTCCATTCCATTCAATTGAATTCCATTCCATTCCATTCCATTCCATTCCATTCCATTGAATTCCATTCCATTCCATTGAATTCCATTCCATTCCATTCCATTCCATTGAATTCCGTTCCATTCCATTCCTTTCCATTCCATTCCATTCCATTGAATTCCATTCCATTCCATTCCATTCGATTCCATTCCATTCCATGGAATTCCATTCCTTTCCATTCCATTCCATTCCATTGAATTCCATTCCATTCCATTCCATTCCATTCCATTGAATTCCATTCCATTCCATTCCATTCCATTCCATTCCATCGAATTCCATTCCATTCCATTGAATTCCATTCCATTCCATTCCATTCCATTCTATTCCATTCCATTCCATCGAATTCCATTCCATTCCATTCCATTCCATTCGATTCCATTCGATTCCATTCGATTCCATTCGATTCCATTCCATTCCATTCCATTCCATTCCATTCCATTCCATTCCATTCTACTCTGGTTGATTCCATTCTATTACATTCCATTCCATTCGATTCCATTAGATTCCATTCGATTCCATTCGATTCCATTCCATTCCATTCCATTCCATTGAATTCCGTTCCATTCCATTCCATTCCATTCCATTCCATGGAATTCCATTCCATTCCGTTCCGTTCCGTTCCGTTCAGTTCCGTACCGTTCCATTCCATTCCATTCCATTCCATTGAATTCCGTTCCATTCCATTGAATTCCATTCCATTCCGTTCCATTCCATTGAATTCCGTTCCGTTCCGTTCCGTTCCGTTCCATTCCGTTCCATTCCATTCCATTCCGTTCTACTCGGGTTCATTCCATTCCATTCCTTTCCGTTCCGTTCCGTTCCGTTCCGTTCCGTTCCGTTCCGTTCTACTCGGGTTGATTCCATTCTATTCCATTCCATTCCATTCGATTCCATTCTATTCCATTCGATTCCATTCTATTCAATTCGATTCCATTCCATTCCATTCCATTCCATTCCATTCCATTCCATTGAATTCCATGCCATTCCATTCCGTTCCATTCCATTCCGTTCCATTCCATTCCATTCCATTCCATTCCATTCCATTACGTTCCGTTCCATTCCGTTCCATTCCATTGAATTCCGATCCATTGCATTGAATTCCGTTCCATTCCATTCCATTCCTTTCCGTTCCGTTCCGTTCCGTTCCGTTCTACTCGGGTTGATTCCATTCTATTCCATTCCATTCCATTCGATTCCATTCTATTCCATTCGATTCCATTCGATTCAATTCGATTCGATTCGATTCCATTCCATTCCATTCCATTCCATTCCATTGAATTCCATTCCATTCCATTGAATTCCATTCCATTCCATTCCATTCGATTCCATTCCATTCCATGGAATTCCATTCCATTCGATTCCATTCCATTCCATGGAATTCCATTTCATTCCATTCCATTCCATTCCATTCCATTCCATTCCATTCCATTCCATTCCATAGAATTCCATTCCATTCCATTCCATTCCATTCCATTCCATTCCATTCCGTTCCATTCCATTCCATCGAATTCCATTCCATTCCATTCCATTCCATTCCATTCCATTCCATTCCATTCCATTCCATTCCATTCCATTCCATTCCATTCCATTCCATTCTACTCGGGTTGATTCCATTCTATTACATTCCATTCCATTCGATTCCATTCGATTCCATTCGATTCCATTCGATTCCATTCCATTCCATTCCATTCAATTGAATTCCATTCCATTCCATTCCATTCCATTCCATTCCATTCCATTGAATTCCATTCCATTCCATTGAATTCCATTCCATTCCATTGAATTCCGTTCCATTCCATTCCTTTCCATTCCATTCCATTCCATTGAATTCCATTACATTGAATTCCATTCCATTCCATTCCATTCCATTGAATTCCATTCCATTCCATTCCATTCGATTCCATTCCATTCCATGGAATTCCATTCCTTTCCATTCCATTCCATTCCATTCCTTTCCATTCCATTCCATTGAATTCCATTGAATTCCATTCCATTCCATTGAATTCCATTCCTTTCCATTCCATTCCATTGAATTCCGTTCCATTCCATTGAATTCCATTCCATTCCGTTCCATTCCATTGAATTCCGCTCCGTTCCGTTCCGTTCCGTTCCGTTCCATTCCGTTCCATTCCATTCCATTCCGTTCTACTCGGGTTCATTCCATTCCATTCCTTTCCGTTCCGTTCCGTTCCGTTCCATTCCGTTCCGTTCCGTTCCGTTCTACTCGGGTTGATTCCATTCTATTCCATTCCATTCCATTCGATTCCAATCTATTCCATTCGATTCCATTCGATTCAATTCTATTCCATTCCATTCCATTCCATTTCATTCCATTCCATTCCATTCCATTGAATTCCATTCCATTCCATTCCGTTCCATTCCATTCCGTTCCATTCCATTCCATTCCATTCCTTTCCGTTCCGTTCCGTTCCGTTCCATTCCGTTCTACTCGGATTGATTCCATTCGATTCCATTCCATTCCATTCCATTCCATTCCATTCCATTCCATTGAACTCCATTCCATTCCATTCCATTCCATTCAATTCCATTCCATTCCATTGAATTCCATTCCATTCCATTCCATTCCATTGAATTCTGTTCCATTCAATTCCATTCCATTCCATTCCGTTCTACTCGGGTTGATTCCATTCTATTCCATTCCGTTCCGTTCCGTTCCGTTCCGTTCCGTTCCGTTCCCTTCCACTCGGGCTGATTCCATTCTATTCCATTCCATTCCATTCCATTCCATTCGATTCCATTCGATTCCATTCGATTCCATTCGATTCCATTCCATTCCATTGAATTCCATTCCATTCCATTCCATTCCATGGAATTCCGTTCCATTCCATTCCATTGCATTCCATTCCATTCCATTCCATTTGAATTCCATTCCATTCCATTCCATTCCATTCCATTCCATTCCATTCCACTCCATTCCATTCCATTCTACTCGGGTTGATTCCATTCTATTCCATTCCATTCCATTCGATTCCATTCGATTCCATTCGATTCCATTCCATTCCATTCCATTCCATTCCATTCCATTCCATTGAATTCCATTCCATTCCATTGAATTCCATTCCATTCCATTCCATTCCATTGAATTCCGTTCCATTCCATTCCATTCCATTCCATTCCATTCCATTGAATTCCATTCCATTGAATTCCATTCCATTCCATTCCAATCCATTGAATTCCATTCCATTCCGTTCCGTTCCGTTCCGTTCCGTTCCGTTTCGTTCCGTTCCGTTCCGTTCCGTTCCATTCCATTCCATTCCATTCCATTGAATTCCGTTCCATTCCATTGAATTCCATTCCATTCCGTTCCATTCCATTGAATTCTGTTCCGTTCAGTTCCGTTCCGTTCCGTTCCATTCCGTTCCATTCCGTTCCTTTCCATTCTACTCGGGTTGATTCCATTCTATTCCATTCCATTCCATTCGATTCCATTCGATTCCATTCGAATCCATTCGATTCCATTCGATTCCATTCGATTCCATTCCATTCCATTGAATTCCATTCCATTCCATTCCATTCCATTGAATTCCGTTCCATTCCATTCAATTCCATTCCATTCCATTCCTTTCCGTTCCGTTCCGTTCCGTTCCGTTCCGTTCCGTTCTACTCGGGTTGATTCCATTCTATTCCATTCCATACCATTCGATTCCATTCTATTCCATACGATTCCATTCGATTCAATTCGATTCCATTCCATTCCATTCCATTCCATTCCATTCCATTGAATTCCATTGGATTCCATTCCATTCCATTCCGTTCCATTCCATTCCGTTCCATTCCATTCCATTCCATTCCATTCCATTCCATTCCATTCCATTCCGTTCTACTCGGGTTCATTCCATTCCATTCCGTTCCGTTCCGTTCCGTTCCGTTCCTTTCCTTTCTACTTGTGTTGATTCCATTCCATTCCATTCTATTCCATTGAATTCCATTCCATTCCATTCCATTCCATTCCATTACATGGAATTCCATTGAATTCCATTGAATTCCATTCCATAGAATTCCATTCCATTCCATTCCATTCCATTCCATGGAATTCCATTCCATTCCATTCCATTCCATTGAATTCCATTCCATTCCATTCCATTGAATTCCATTCCATTCCATTCCATTCGATTCCATTTCATTCCATTGAATTCCATTCCATTCCATTGAATTCCATTCCATTCCGTTCCCTTCCATTGAATTCTGTTCCGTTCCGTTCCGTTCCGTTCCGTTCCATTCCGTTCCATTCCGTTCCTTTCCGTTCTACTCGGGTTGATTCCATTCTATTCCATTCCATTCCATTCGATTCCATTCTATTCCATTCGATTCCATTCGATTCAATTAGATTCCATTCCATTCCATTCCATTCCATTCCATTGAATTCCGTTCCATTCCATTGAATTCCATTCCATTCCGTTCCATTCCATTGAATTCCGCTCCGTTCCGTTCCGTTCCATTCCGTACCATTCCGTTCCATTCCGTTCTACTCGGGTTGATTCTATTCTATTCCATTCCATTCCATTCGATTCCATTCCATTCCATTCCATTCCATTCCATTCCGTTCTACTCGGGTTCATTCCATTCCATTCCATTACATGGAATTCCATTGAATTCCATTGAATTCCATTCCATTGAATTCCATTCCATTCCATTCCATTCCATTCCATTCCATGGAATTCCATTCCATTCCATTCCATTCCATTCCATTGAATTCCATTCCATTCCATTCCATTGAATTCCATTCCATTCCATTCCATTCGATTCCATTTCATTCCATTGAATTCCATTCCATTCCATTCCATTCCATTCCATTCCATTGAATTCCATTGAATTCCATTCCATTGAATTCCATTCCATTCCATTGAATTCCATTCCATTTCATTCCATTCCATTCCGTTCCATTCCATTCCGTTCCATTCCATTCCATTCCTTTCCATTCCATTCCATTCCGTTCCATTCCATTGAATTCCGTTCCATTGCATTGAATTCCGTTCCATTCCATTCCATTCCTTTCCGTTCCGTTCCGTTCCGTTCCGTTCCGTTCCGTTCTACTCGGGTTGATTCCATTCTATTCCATTCCATTCCATTCGATTCCATTCTATTCCATTCGATTCCATTCGATTCAATTCGATTCCATTCGATTCCATTCCATTCCATTCCATTCCATTCCATTCCATTGAATTCCATTCCATTCCATTCCGTTCCATTCCATTCCGTTCCATTCAATTCCATTCCATTCCATTCCATTCCATTCCATTCCGTTCCATTCCATTCCATTCCTTTCCATTCCATTCCTTTCCGTTCCATTCCTTTCCGTTCCATTCCGTTCTACTCGGATTGATTCCATTCTATTCCATTCCATTCCATTCCATTCCATTCGATTCCATTCGATTCCATTCGATTCCATTCCATTCCATTCCATTCCATTCCATTCCATTCCATTCCATTGAACTCCATTCCATTCCATTCCATTCCATTCCATTCCATTGAATTCCGTTCCATTCCATTCCATTCCATTGAATTCTGTTCCATTCAATTCCATTCCATTCCATTCCGTTCTACTCGGGTTGATTCCATGCTATTCCATTCCGTTCCATTCCGTTCCGTTCCGTTCCGTTCCGTTCCGTTCCATTCCACTCGGGTTGATTCCATTCTATTCCATTCCATTCCATTCCATTCCATTCCATTCCATTCCATTCGATTCCATTCGATTCCATTCGATTCCATTCGATTCCATTCCATTCCATTCCATTCCATTGAATTCCATTCCATTCCATTCCATTCCATTGAATTCCGTTCCATTCCATTCCATTGCATTCCATTCCATTCCATTCCATTTGAATTCCATTCCATTCCATTCCATTCCATTCCATTCCATTCTACTCGGGTTGATTCCATTCTATTCCATTCCATTCCATTCGATTCCATTCGATTCCATTCGATTCCATTCGATTCCATTCCATTCCATTCCATTCCATTCCATTCCATTCCATTCCATTGAATTCCATTCCATTCCATTGAATTCCATTCCATTCCATTCCATTCCATTGAATTCCGTTCCATTCCATTCCATTCCATTCCATTCCATTCCATTCCATTGAATTCCATTCCATTGAATTCCATTCCATTCCATTCCATTCCATTGAATTCCATTCCATTCCGTTCCGTTCCGTTCCGTTCCGTTTCGTTCCGTTCCGTTCCGTTCCGTTCCATTCCATTCCATTCCATTCCATTGAATTCCGTTCCATTCCATTGAATTCCATTCCATTCCGTTCCATTCCATTGAATTCTGTTCCGTTCCGTTCCGTTCCGTTCCATTCCATTCCGTTCCATTCCGTTCCTTTCCGTTCTACTCGGGTTGACTCCATTCTATTCCATTCCATTCCATTCGATTCCATTCGATTCCTTTCGATTCCATTCCATTCCATTCCATTCCATTCCATTGAATTCCATTCCATTCCATTCCATTCCATTCCATTCCATTGAATTCCATTCCATTCCATTCCATTCCATTCCATTCCATTCCATTCCATTCCATCGAATTCCATTCCATTCCATTCCATTCCATTCCATTCCATTCGATTCAATTCGATTCCATTCGATTCCATTCCATTCCATTCCATTCCATTGAATTCCGTTCCATTCCATTCCATTCCATTCCATTCCCTTCCATTGAATTCCATTACATTGAATTCCATTCCATTCCATTCCATTCCATGGAATTCCATTCCATTCCGTTCCGTTCCGTTCCGTTCCGTTCCGTACCGTTCCATTCCATTCCATTCCATTCCATTGAATTCCGTTCCATTCCATTGAATTCCATTCCATTCCGTTCCATTCCATTGAATTCCGTTCCGTTCCGTTCCGTTCCGTTCCGTTGCGTTCCATTCCGTTCCATTCCATTCCATTCCGTTCTACTCGGGTTCATTCCATTCCATTCCTTTCCGTTCCGTTCCGTTCCGTTCCATTCCGTTCCGTTCCGTTCCGTTCTACTCGGGTTGATTCCATTCTATTCCATTCCATTCCATTCGATTCCAATCTATTCCATTCGATTCCATTCGATTCAATTCTATTCCATTCCATTCCATTCCATTTCATTCCATTCCATTCCATTCCATTGAATTCCATTCCATTCCATTCCGTTCCATTCCATTCCGTTCCATTCCATTCAATTCCATTCCATTCCATTCCTTTCCGTTCCGTTCCGTTCCGTTCCATTCCGTTCTACTCGGATTGATTCCATTCTATTCCATTCCATTCCATTCGATTCCATTCGATTCCATTCGATTCCATTCCATTCCATTCCATTCCATTCCATTCCATTCCATTCCATTCCATTCCATTGAACTCCATTCCATTCCATTCCATTCCATTCAATTCCATTCCATTCCATTGAATTCCATTCCATTCCATTCCATTCCATTGAATTCTGTTCCATTCAATTCCATTCCATTCCATTCCGTTCTACTCGGGTTGATTCCATTCTATTCCATTCCGTTCCGTTCCGTTCCGTTCCGTTCCGTTCCGTTCCGTTCCCTTCCACTCGGGTTGATTCCATTCTATTCCATTCCATTCCATTCCATTCCATTCGATTCCATTCGATTCCATTCGATTCCATTCGATTCCATTCCATTCCATTGAATTCCATTCCATTCCATTCCATTCCATGGAATTCCGTTCCATTCCATTCCATTGCATTCCATTCCATTCCATTCCATTTGAATTCCATTCCATTCCATTCCATTCCATTCCATTCCATTCCATTCCATTCCATTCCATTCTACTCGGGTTGATTCCATTCTATTCCATTCCATTCCATTCCAATCCATTGAATTCCATTCCATTCCGTTCCGTTCCGTTCCGTTCCATTCCGTTTCGTTCCGTTCCGTTCCGTTCCGTTCCATTCCATTCCATTCCATTCCATTGAATTCCGTTCCATTCCATTGAATTCCATTCCATTCCGTTCCATTCCATTGAATTCTGTTCCGTTCAGTTCCGTTCCGTTCGGTTCCATTCCGTTCCATTCCGTTCCTTTCCGTTCTACTCGGGTTGATTCCATTCTATTCCATTCCATTCCATTCGATTCCATTCGATTCCATTCGAATCCATTCGATTCCATTCGATTCCATTCGATTCCATTCCATTCCATTGAATTCCATTCCATTCCATTCCATTCCATTGAATTCCGTTCCATTCCATTCAATTCCATTCCATTCCATTCCTTTCCGTTCCGTTCCGTTCCGTTCCGTTCCGTTCTACTCGGGTTGATTCCATTCTATTCCATTCCATACCATTCGATTCCATTCTATTCCATTCGATTCCATTCGATTCAATTCGATTCCATTCCATTCCATTCCATTCCATTCCATTCCATTGAATTCCATTCCATTCAATTCGATTCCATTCCATTCCATTCCATTCCATTCCATTCCATTGAATTCCATTGAATTCCATTCCATTCCGTTCCATTCCATTCCGTTCCATTCCATTCCATTCCATTCCATTCCATTCCATTCCATTCCATTCCATTCCGTTCTACTCGGGTTCATTCCATTCCATTCCGTTCCGTTCCGTTCCGTTCCGTTCCTTTCCTTTCTACTTGTGTTGATTCCATTCCATTCCATTCTATTCCATTGAATTCCATTCCATTCCATTCCATTCCATTCCATTACATGGAATTCCATTGAATTCCATTGAATTCCATTCCATAGAATTCCATTCCATTCCATTCCATTCCATTCCATGGAATTCCATTCCATTCCATTCCATTCCATTGAATTCCATTCCATTCCATTCCATTGAATTCCATTCCATTCCATTCCATTCGATTCCATTTCATTCCATTGAATTCCATTCCATTCCATTGAATTCCATTCCATTCCGTTCCCTTCCATTGAATTCTGTTCCGTTCCGTTCCGTTCCGTTCCGTTCCATTCCGTTCCATTCCGTTCCTTTCCGTTCTACTCGGGTTGATTCCATTCTATTCCATTCCATTCCATTTGATTCCATTCTATTCCATTCGATTCCATTCGATTCAATTAGATTCCATTCCATTCCATTCCATTCCATTCCATTGAATTCCGTTCCATTCCATTGAATTCCATTCCATTCCGTTCCATTCCATTGAATTCCGCTCCGTTCCGTTCCGTTCCGTTCCGTTCCATTCCGTACCATTCCGTTCCATTCCGTTCTACTCGGGTTGATTCCATTCTATTCCATTCCATTCCATTCGATTCCATTCCATTCCATTCCATTCCATTCCATTCCGTTCTACTCGGGTTCATTCCATTCCATTCCATTACATGGAATTCCATTGAATTCCATTGAATTCCATTCCATTGAATTCCACTCCATTCCATTCCATTCCATTCCATTCCATGGAATTCCATTCCATTCCATTCCATTCCATTCCATTGAATTCCATTCCATTCCATTCCATTGAATTCCATTCCATTCCATTCCATTCGATTCCATTTCATTCCATTGAATTCCATTCCATTCCATTCCATTCCATTCCATTCCATTGAATTCCATTGAATTCCATTCCATTGAATTCCATTCCATTCCATTGAATTCCATTCCATTTCATTCCATTCCATTCCGTTCCATTCCATTCCGTTCCATTCCATTCCATTCCTTTCCATTCCATTCCATTCCGTTCCATTCCATTGAATTCCGTTCCATTGCATTGAATTCCGTTCCATTCCATTCCATTCCTTTCCGTTCCGTTCCGTTCCGTTCCGTTCCGTTCCGTTCTACTCGGGTTGATTCCATTCTATTCCATTCCATTCCATTCGATTCCATTCGATTCAATTCGATTCCATTCGATTCCATTCCATTCCATTCCATTCCATTCCATTCCATTGAATTCCATTCCATTCCATTCCGTTCCATTCCATTCCGTTCCATTCCATTCCATTCCATTCCATTCCATTCCATTCCATTCCGTTCCATTCCATTCCATTCCTTTCCATTCCATTCCTTTCCGTTCCATTCCGTTCCGTTCCATTCCGTTCTACTCGGATTGATTCCATTCTATTCCATTCCATTCCATTCGATTCCATTCGATTCCATTCGATTCCATTCGATTCCATTCCATTCCATTCCATTCCATTCCATTCCATTCCATTCCATTGAACTCCATTCCATTCCATTCCATTCCATTCCATTCCATTGAATTCCATTCCATTCCATTCCATTCCATTGAATTCTGTTCCATTCAATTCCATTCCATTCCATTCCGTTCTACTCGGGTTGATTCCATGCTATTCCATTCCGTTCCATTCCGTTCCGTTCCGTTCCGTTCCGTTCCGTTCCGTTCCATTCCACTCGGGTTGATTCCATTCTATTCCATTCCATTCCATTCCATTCCATTCCATTCCATTCGATTCCATTCGATTCCATTCGATTCCATTCGATTCCATTCCATTCCATTCCATTCCATTCCGTTCTACTCGGGTTCATTCCATTCCATTCCATTACATGGAATTCCATTGAATTCCATTGAATTCCATTCCATTGAATTCCACTCCATTCCATTCCATTCCATTCCATTCCATGGAATTCCATTCCATTCCATTCCATTCCATGGAATTCCATTCCATTCCATTCCATTCCATTCCATTGAATTCCATTCCATTCCATTCCATTGAATTCCATTCCATTCCATTCCATTCGATTCCATTTCATTCCATTGAATTCCATTCCATTCCATTCCATTCCATTCCATTCCATTGAATTCCATTGAATTCCATTCCATTGAATTCCATTCCATTCCATTGAATTCCATTCCATTTCATTCCATTCCATTCCGTTCCATTCCATTCCGTTCCATTCCATTCCATTCCTTTCCATTCCATTCCATTCCGTTCCATTCCATTGAATTCCGTTCCATTGCATTGAATTCCGTTCCATTCCATTCCATTCCTTTCCGTTCCGTTCCGTTCCGTTCCGTTCCGTTCCGTTCTACTCGGGTTGATTCCATTCTATTCCATTCCATTCCATTCGATTCCATTCGATTCAATTCGATTCCATTCGATTCCATTCCATTCCATTCCATTCCATTCCATTCCATTGAATTCCATTCCATTCCATTCCGTTCCATTCCATTCCGTTCCATTCCATTCCATTCCATTCCATTCCATTCCATTCCATTCCATTCCGTTCCATTCCATTCCATTCCTTTCCATTCCATTCCTTTCCGTTCCATTCCGTTCCGTTCCATTCCGTTCTACTCGGATTGATTCCATTCTATTCCATTCCATTCCATTCGATTCCATTCGATTCCATTCGATTCCATTCGATTCCATTCCATTCCATTCCATTCCATTCCATTCCATTCCATTCCATTGAACTCCATTCCATTCCATTCCATTCCATTCCATTCCATTGAATTCCATTCCATTCCATTCCATTCCATTGAATTCTGTTCCATTCAATTCCATTCCATTCCATTCCGTTCTACTCGGGTTGATTCCATGCTATTCCATTCCGTTCCATTCCGTTCCGTTCCGTTCCGTTCCGTTCCGTTCCGTTCCATTCCACTCGGGTTGATTCCATTCTATTCCATTCCATTCCATTCCATTCCATTCCATTCCATTCGATTCCATTCGATTCCATTCGATTCCATTCGATTCCATTCCATTCCATTCCATTCCATTGAATTCCATTGCATTCCATTCCATTCCATTGAATTCCGTTCCATTCCATTCCATTGCATTCCATTCCATTCCATTCCATTTGAATTCCATTCCATTCCATTCCATTCCATTCCATTCCATTCTACTCGGGTTGATTCCATTCTATTCCATTCCATTCCATTCGATTCCATTCGATTGCATTCGATTCCATTCGATTCCATTCCATTTCATTCCATTCCATTCCATTCCATTCCATTCCATTCCATTGAATTCCATTACATTCCATTCCGTTCCATTCCATTCCGTTCCATTCCATTCCATTCCATTCCATTCCATTCCATTACGTTCCGTTCCATTCCGTTCCATTCCATTGAATTCCGATCGATTGCATTGAATTCCGTTCCATTCCATTCCATTCCTTTCCGTTCCGTTCCGTTCCGTTCCGTTCTACTCGGGTTGATTCCATTCTATTCCATTCCATTCCATTCGATTCCATTCTATTCCATTCGATTCCATTCGATTCAATTCGATTCGATTCCATTCCATTCCATTCCATTCCATTCCATTCCATTGAATTCCATTCCATTCCATAGAATTCCATTCCATTCCATTCCATTCCATTCCATTCCATTGAATTCCATTCCATTCCATTGAATTCCATTCCATTCCATTCCATTCGATTCCATTCCATTCCATGGAATTCCATTCCATTCGATTCCATTCCATTCCATGGAATTCCATTTCATTCCATTCCATTCCATTCCATTCCATTCCATTCCATTCCATTCCATTCCATAGAATTCCATTCCATTCCATTCCATTCCATTCCATTCCGTTCCATTCCATTCCATCGAATTCCATTCCATTCCATTCCATTCCATTCCATTCCATTCCATTCCATTCCATTCCATTCCATTCTACTCGGGTTGATTCCATTCTATTACATTCCATTCCATTCGATTCCATTCGATTCCATTCGATTCCATTCGATTCCATTCCATTCCATTCCATTCAATTGAATTCCATTCCATTCCATTCCATTCCATTCCATTCCATTGAATTCCATTCCATTCCATTGAATTCCATTCCATTCCATTCCATTCCATTGAATTCCGTTCCATTCCATTCCTTTCCATTCCATTCCATTCCATTGAATTCCATTCCATTCCATTCCATTCGATTCCATTCCATTCCATGGAATTCCATTCCTTTCCATTCCATTCCATTCCATTGAATTCCATTCCATTCCATTCCATTCCATTCCATTGAATTCCATTCCATTCCATTCCATTCCATTCCATTCCATCGAATTCCATTCCATTCCATTGAATTCCATTCCATTCCATTCCATTCCATTCCATTCCATTCCATCGAATTCCATTCCATTCCATTCCATTCCATTCGATTCCATTCGATTCCATTCGATTCCATTCGATTCCATTCCATTCCATTCCATTCCATTCCATTCCATTCCATTCCATTCCATTCTACTCTGGTTGATTCCATTCTATTACATTCCATTCCATTCGATTCCATTAGATTCCATTCGATTCCATTCGATTCCATTCCATTCCATTCCATTCCATTGAATTCCGTTCCATTCCATTCCATTCCATTCCATTCCATGGAATTCCATTCCATTCCCTTCCGTTCCGTTCCGTTCCGTTCCGTACCGTTCCATTCCATTCCATTCCATTCCATTGAATTCCGTTCCATTCCATTGAATTCCATTCCATTCCGTTCCATTCCATTGAATTCCGTTCCGTTCCGTTCCGTTCCGTTCCATTCCGTTCCATTCCATTCCATTCCGTTCTACTCGGGTTCATTCCATTCCATTCCTTTCCGTTCCGTTCCGTTCCGTTCCGTTCCGTTCCGTTCCGTTCTACTCGGGTTGATTCCATTCTATTCCATTCCATTCCATTCGATTCCATTCTATTCCATTCGATTCCATTCTATTCAATTCGATTCCATTCCATTCCATTCCATTCCATTCCATTCCATTCCATTGAATTCCATGCCATTCCATTCCGTTCCATTCCATTCCGTTCCATTCCATTCCATTCCATTCCATTCCATTCCATTCCATTACGTTCCGTTCCATTCCGTTCCATTCCATTGAATTCCGATCCATTGCATTGAATTCCGTTCCATTCCATTCCATTCCTTTCCGTTCCGTTCCGTTCCGTTCCGTTCTACTCGGGTTGATTCCATTCTATTCCATTCCATTCCATTCGATTCCATTCTATTCCATTCGATTCCATTCGATTCAATTCGATTCGATTCGATTCCATTCCATTCCATTCCATTCCATTCCATTGAATTCCATTCCATTCCATTGAATTCCATTCCATTCCATTCCATTCGATTCCATTCCATTCCATGGAATTCCATTCCATTCGATTCCATTCCATTCCATGGAATTCCATTTCATTCCATTCCATTCCATTCCATTCCATTCCATTCCATTCCATTCCATAGAATTCCATTCCATTCCATTCCATTCCATTCCATTCCATTCCATTCCGTTCCATTCCATTCCATCGAATTCCATTCCATTCCATTCCATTCCATTCCATTCCATTCCATTCCATTCCATTCCATTCTACTCGGGTTGATTCCATTCTATTACATTCCATTCCATTCGATTCCATTCGATTCCATTCGATTCCATTCGATTCCATTCCATTCCATTCCATTCAATTGAATTCCATTCCATTCCATTCCATTCCATTCCATTCCATTCAATTGAATTCCATTCCATTCCATTGAATTCCATTCCATTCCATTGAATTCCGTTCCATTCCATTCCTTTCCATTCCATTCCATTCCATTGAATTCCATTACATTGAATTCCATTCCATTCCATTCCATTCCATTGAATTCCATTCCATTCCATTCCATTCGATTCCATTCCATTCCATGGAATTCCATTCCTTTCCATTCCATTCCATTCCATTCCTTTCCATTCCATTCCATTGAATTCCAATGAATTCCATTCCATTCCATTGAATTCCATTCCTTTCCATTCCATTCCATTGAATTCCGTTCCATTCCATTGAATTCCATTCCATTCCGTTCCATTCCATTGAATTCCGCTCCGTTCCGTTCCGTTCCGTTCCGTTCCATTCCGTTCCATTCCATTCCATTCCGTTCTACTCGGGTTCATTCCATTCCATTCCTTTCCGTTCCGTTCCGTTCCGTTCCATTCCGTTCCGTTCCGTTCCGTTCTACTCGGGTTGATTCCATTCTATTCCATTCCATTCCATTCGATTCCAATCTATTCCATTCGATTCCATTCGATTCAATTCTATTCCATTCCATTCCATTCCATTGAATTCCATTCCATTCCATTCCATTGAATTCCATTCCATTCCATTCCGTTCCATTCCATTCCGTTCCATTCCATTCCATTCCATTCCTTTCCATTCCGTTCCGTTCCGTTCCATTCCGTTCTACTCGGATTGATTCCATTCGATTCCATTCCATTCCATTCCATTCCATTCCATTCCATTCCATTGAACTCCATTCCATTCCATTCCATTCCATTCAATTCCATTCCATTCCATTGAATTCCATTCCATTCCATTCCATTCCATTGAATTCTGTTCCATTCAATTCCATTCCATTCCATTCCGTTCTACTCGGGTTGATTCCATTCTATTCCATTCCGTTCCGTTCCGTTCCGTTCCGTTCTGTTCCGTTCCGTTCCCTTCCACTCGGGCTGATTCCATTCGATTCCATTCCATTCCATTCCATTCCATTCGATTCCATTCGATTCCATTCGATTCCATTCGATTCCATTCCATTCCATTGAATTCCATTCCATTCCATTCCATTCCATGGAATTCCGTTCCATTCCATTCCATTGCATTCCATTCCATTCCATTCCATTTGAATTCCATTCCATTCCATTCCATTCCATTCCATTCCATTCCATTCCACTCCATTCCATTCCATTCTACTCGGGTTGATTCCATTCTATTCCATTCCATTCCATTCGATTCCATTCGATTCCATTCGATTCCATTCCATTCCATTCCATTCCATTCCATTCCATTCCATTCCATTGAATTCCATTCCATTCCATTGAATTCCATTCCATTCCATTCCATTCCATTGAATTCCGTTCCATTCCATTCCATTCCATTCCATTCCATTCCATTGAATTCCATTCCATTGAATTCCATTCCATTCCATTCCAATCCATGGAATTCCATTCCATTCCGTTCCGTTCCGTTCCGTTCCGTTCCGTTTCGTTCCGTTCCGTTCCGTTCCGTTCCATTCCATTCCATTCCATTCCATTGAATTCCGTTCCATTCCATTGAATTCCATTCCATTCCGTTCCATTCCATTGAATTCTGTTCCGTTCAGTTCCGTTCCGTTCCGTTCCATTCCGTTCCATTCCGTTCCTTTCCATTCTACTCGGGTTGATTCCATTCTATTCCATTCCATTCCATTCGATTCCATTCGATTCCATTCGAATCCATTCGATTCCATTCGATTCCATTCGATTCCATTCCATTCCATTGAATTCCATTCCATTCCATTCCATTCCATTGAATTCCGTTCCATTCCATTCAATTCCATTCCATTCCATTCCTTTCCGTTCCGTTCCGTTCCGTTCCGTTCCGTTCCGTTCTACTCGGGTTGATTCCATTCTATTCCATTCCATACCATTCGATTCCATTCTATTCCATTCGATTCCATTCGATTCAATTCGATTCCATTCCATTCCATTCCATTCCATTCCTTTCCATTCCATTGAATTCCATTGGATTCCATTCCATTCCATTCCGTTCCATTCCATTCCGTTCCATTCCATTCCATTCCATTCCATTCCATTCCATTCCATTCCATTCCATTCCGTTCTACTCGGGTTCATTCCATTCCATTCCGTTCCGTTCCGTTCCGTTCCGTTCCTTTCCTTTCTACTTGTGTTGATTCCATTCCATTCCATTCTATTCCATTGAATTCCATTCCATTCCATTCCATTCCATTCCATTACATGGAATTCCATTGAATTCCATTGAATTCCATTCCATAGAATTCCATTCCATTCCATTCCATGGAATTCCATTCCATTCCATTCCATTCCATTGAATTCCATTCCATTCCATTCCATTGAATTCCATTCCATTCCATTCCATTCGATTCCATTTCATTCCATTGAATTCCATTCCATTCCATTGAATTCCATTCCATTCCGTTCCCTTCCATTGAATTCTGTTCCGTTCCGTTCCGTTCCGTTCCGTTCCATTCCGTTCCATTCCGTTCCTTTCCGTTCTACTCGGGTTGATTCCATTCTATTCCATTCCATTCCATTCGATTCCATTCTATTCCATTCGATTCCATTCGATTCAATTAGATTCCATTCCATTCCATTCCATTCCATTCCATTGAATTCCGTTCCATTCCATTTCATTCCATTCCATTCCGTTCCATTCCATTCCGTTCCATTCCATTCCATTCCTTTCCATTCCATTCCATTCCGTTCCATTCCATTGAATTCCGTTCCATTGCATTGAATTCCGTTCCATTCCATTCCATTCCTTTCCGTTCCGTTCCGTTCCGTTCCGTTCCGTTCCGTTCTACTCGGGTTGATTCCATTCTATTCCATTCCATTCCATTCGATTCCATTCTATTCCATTCGATTCCATTCGATTCAATTCGATTCCATTCGATTCCATTCCATTCCATTCCATTCCATTCCATTGAATTCCATTCCATTCCATTCCGTTCCATTCCATTCCGTTCCATTCCATTCCATTCCATTCCATTCCATTCCATTCCGTTCCATTCCATTCCATTCCTTTCCATTCCATTCCTTTCCGTTCCATTCCGTTCCGTTCCATTCCGTTCTACTCGGATTGATTCCATTCTATTCCATTCCATTCCATTCCATTCCATTCGATTCCATTCGATTCCATTCGATTCCATTCCATTCCATTCCATTCCATTCCATTCCATTCCATTCCATTCCATTGAACTCCATTCCATTCCATTCCATTCCATTCCATTCCATTGAATTCCGTTCCATTCCATTCCATTCCATTGAATTCTGTTCCATTCAATTCCATTCCATTCCATTCCGTTCTACTCGGGTTGATTCCATGCTATTCCATTCCGTTCCATTCCGTTCCGTTCCGTTCCGTTCCGTTCCGTTCCATTCCACTCGGGTTGATTCCATTCTATTCCATTCCATTCCATTCCATTCCATTCCATTCCATTCCATTCGATTCCATTCGATTCCATTCGATTCCATTCGATTCCATTCCATTCCATTCCATTCCATTGAATTCCATTCCATTCCATTCCATTCCATTGAATTCCGTTCCATTCCATTCCATTGCATTCCATTCCATTCCATTCCATTTGAATTCCATTCCATTCCATTCCATTCCATTCCATTCCATTCTACTCGGGTTGATTCCATTCTATTCCATTCCATTCCATTCGATTCCATTCGATTCCATTCGATTCCATTCGATTCCATTCCATTCCATTCCATTCCATTCCATTCCATTCCATTCCATTGAATTCCATTCCATTCCATTGAATTCCATTCCATTCCATTCCATTCCATTGAATTCCGTTCCATTCCATTCCATTCCATTCCATTCCATTCCATTGAATTCCATTCCATTGAATTCCATTCCATTCCATTCCATTCCATTGAATTCCATTCCATTCCGTTCCGTTCCGTTCCGTTCCGTTTCGTTCCGTTCCGTTCCGTTCCGTTCCATTCCATTCCATTCCATTCCATTGAATTCCGTTCCATTCCATTGAATTCCATTCCATTCCGTTCCATTCCATTGAATTCTGTTCCGTTCCGTTCCGTTCCGTTCCATTCCATTCCGTTCCATTCCGTTCCTTTCCGTTCTACTCGGGTTGACTCCATTCTATTCCATTCCATTCCATTCGATTCCATTCGATTCCTTTCGATTCCATTCCATTCCATTCCATTCCATTCCATTGAATTCCATTCCATTCCATTCCATTCCATTCCATTCCATTGAATTCCATTCCATTCCATTCCATTCCATTCCATTCCATTCCATTCCATTCCATTCCATCGAATTCCATTCCATTCCATTCCATTCCATTCCATTCCATTCGATTCAATTCGATTCCATTCGATTCCATTCCATTCCATTCCATTCCATTGAATTCCGTTCCATTCCATTCCATTCCATTCCATTCCCTTCCATTGAATTCCATTACATTGAATTCCATTCCATTCCATTCCATTCCATGGAATTCCATTCCATTCCGTTCCGTTCCGTTCCGTTCCGTTCCGTACCGTTCCATTCCATTCCATTCCATTCCATTGAATTCCGTTCCATTCCATTGAATTCCATTCCATTCCGTTCCATTCCATTGAATTCCGTTCCGTTCCGTTCCGTTCCGTTCCGTTCCGTTCCATTCCGTTCCATTCCATTCCATTCCGTTCTACTCGGGTTCATTCCATTCCATTCCTTTCCGTTCCGTTCCGTTCCGTTCCATTCCGTTCCGTTCCGTTCCGTTCTACTCGGGTTGATTCCATTCTATTCCATTCCATTCCATTCGATTCCAATCTATTCCATTCGATTCCATTCGATTCAATTCTATTCCATTCCATTCCATTCCATTTCATTCCATTCCATTCCATTCCATTGAATTCCATTCCATTCCATTCCGTTCCATTCCATTCCGTTCCATTCCATTCCATTCCATTCCATTCCATTCCTTTCCGTTCCGTTCCGTTCCGTTCCGTTCCATTCCGTTCTACTCGGATTGATTCCATTCTATTCCATTCCATTCCATTCGATTCCATTCGATTCCATTCGATTCCATTCGATTCCATTCCATTCCATTCCATTCCATTCCATTCCATTCCATTGAACTCCATTCCATTCCATTCCATTCCATTCAATTCCATTCCATTCCATTGAATTCCATTCCATTCCATTCCATTCCATTGAATTCTGTTCCATTCAATTCCATTCCATTCCATTCCGTTCTACTCGGGTTGATTCAATTCTATTCCATTCCGTTCCGTTCCGTTCCGTTCCGTTCCGTTCCGTTCCCTTCCACTCGGGTTGATTCCATTCTATTCCATTCCATTCCATTCCATTCCATTCGATTCCATTCGATTCCATTCGATTCCATTCGATTCCATTCCATTCCATTGAATTCCATTCCATTCCATTCCATTCCATGGAATTCCGTTCCATTCCATTCCATTGCATTCCATTCCATTCCATTCCGTTCCATTCCATTCCATTCCGTTCTACTCGGGTTCATTCCATTCCATTCCATTCCATTCCATTCTACTCGGGTTGATTCCATTCTATTCCATTCCATTCCATTCGATTCCATTCGATTCCATTCGATTCCACTCGATTCCATTCCATTCCATTCCATTCCATTCCATTCCATTCCATTCCATTCCATTGAATTCCATTCCATTCCATTGAATTCCATTCCATTCCATTCCATTCCATTGAATTCCGTTCCATTCCATTCCATTCCATTCCATTCCATTCCATTGAATTCCATTCCATTGAATTCCATTCCATTCCATTCCAATCCATTGAATTCCATTCCATTCCGTTCCGTTCCGTTCCGTTCCGTTCCGTTTCGTTCCGTTCCGTTCCGTTCCGTTCCATTCCATTCCATTCCATTCCATTGAATTCCGTTCCATTCCATTGAATTCCATTCCATTCCGTTCCATTCCATTGAATTCTGTTCCGTTCAGTTCCGTTCCGTTCGGTTCCATTCCGTTCCATTCCGTTCCTTTCCGTTCTACTCGGGTTGATTCCATTCTATTCCATTCCATTCCATTCGATTCCATTCGATTCCATTCGAATCCATTCGATTCCATTCGATTCCATTCGATTCCATTCCATTCCATTGAATTCCATTCCATTCCATTCCATTCCATTGAATTCCGTTCCATTCCATTCAATTCCATTCCATTCCATTCCTTTCCGTTCCGTTCCGTTCCGTTCCGTTCCGTTCCGTTCTACTCGGGTTGATTCCATTCTATTCCATTCCATACCATTCGATTCCATTCTATTCCATTCGATTCCATTCGATTCAATTCGATTCCATTCCATTCCATTCCATTCCATTCCATTCCATTGAATTCCGTTCCATTCCATTGAATTCCATTCCATTCCGCTCCATTCCATTGAATTCCCCTCCGTTCCGTTCCGTTCCGTTCCGTTCCATTCCGTTCCATTCCGTTCCATTCCGTTCTACTCGGGTTGATTCCATTCTATTCCATTCCATTCCATTCGATTCCATTCTATTCCATTCGATTCCATTCTATTCAATTCGATTCCATTCCATTCCATTCCATTCCATTCCATTCCATTGAATTCCATTGAATTCCATTCCATTCCATTCCGTTCCATTCCATTCCGTTCCATTCCATTCCATTCCATTCCATTCCATTCCATTCCATTCCATTCCGTTCTACTCGGGTTCATTCCATTCCATTCCGTTCCGTTCCGTTCCGTTCCGTTCCTTTCCTTTCTACTTGTGTTGATTCCATTCCATTCCATTCTATTCCATTGAATTCCATTCCATTCCATTCCATTCCATTCCATTACATGGAATTCCATTGAATTCCATTGAATTCCATTCCATAGAATTCCATTCCATTCCATTCCATTCCATTCCATGGAATTCCATTCCATTCCATTCCATTCCATTGAATTCCATTCCATTCCATTCCATTGAATTCCATTCCATTCCATTCCATTCGATTCCATTTCATTCCATTGAATTCCATTCCATTCCATTGAATTCCATTCCATTCCGTTCCCTTCCATTGAATTCTGTTCCGTTCCGTTCCGTTCCGTTCCGTTCCATTCCGTTCCATTCCGTTCCTTTCCGTTCTACTCGGGTTGATTCCATTCTATTCCATTCCATTCCATTCGATTCCATTCTATTCCATTCGATTCCATTCGATTCAATTAGATTCCATTCCATTCCATTCCATTCCATTCCATTGAATTCCGTTCCATTCCATTGAATTCCATTCCATTCCGTTCCATTCCATTGAATTCCGCTCCGTTCCGTTCCGTTCCGTTCCGTTCCATTCCGTACCATTCCGTTCCATTCCGTTCTACTCGGGTTGATTCCATTCTATTCCATTCCATTCCATTCGATTCCATTCCATTCCATTCCATTCCATTCCATTCCGTTCTACTCGGGTTCATTCCATTCCATTCCATTACATGGAATTCCATTGAATTCCATTGAATTCCATTCCATTGAATTCCACTCCATTCCATTCCATTCCATTCCATTCCATGGAATTCCATTCCATTCCATTCCATTCCATTCCATTGAATTCCATTCCATTCCATTCCATTGAATTCCATTCCATTCCATTCCATTCGATTCCATTTCATTCCATTGAATTCCATTCCATTCATTCCATTCCATTCCATTCCATTGAATTCCATTGAATTCCATTCCATTGAATTCCATTCCATTCCATTGAATTCCATTCCATTTCATTCCATTCCATTCCGTTCCATTCCATTCCGTTCCATTCCATTCCATTCCTTTCCATTCCATTCCATTCCGTTCCATTCCATTGAATTCCGTTCCATTGCATTGAATTCCGTTCCATTCCATTCCATTCCTTTCCGTTCCGTTCCGTTCCGTTCCGTTCCGTTCCGTTCTACTCGGGTTGATTCCATTCTATTCCATTCCATTCCATTCGATTCCATTCGATTCAATTCGATTCCATTCGATTCCATTCCATTCCATTCCATTCCATTCCATTCCATTGAATTCCATTCCATTCCATTCCGTTCCATTCCATTCCGTTCCATTCCATTCCATTCCATTCCATTCCATTCCATTCCATTCCATTCCGTTCCATTCCATTCCATTCCTTTCCATTCCATTCCTTTCCGTTCCATTCCGTTCCGTTCTATTCCGTTCTACTCGGATTGATTCCATTATATTCCATTCCATTCCATTCGATTCCATTCGATTCCATTCGATTCCATTCGATTCCATTCCATTCCATTCCATTCCATTCCATTCCATTCCATTCCATTGAACTCCATTCCATTCCATTCCATTCCATTCCATTCCATTGAATTCCATTCCATTCCATTCCATTCCATTGAATTCTGTTCCATTCAATTCCATTCCATTCCATTCCGTTCTACTCGGGTTGATTCCATGCTATTCCATTCCGTTCCATTCCGTTCCGTTCCGTTCCGTTCCGTTCCGTTACATTCCACTCGGGTTGATTCCATTCTATTCCATTCCATTCCATTCCATTCCATTCCATTCCATTCGATTCCATTCGATTCCATTCGATTCCATTCGATTCCATTCCATTCCATTCCATTCCATTGAATTCCATTCCATTCCATTCCATTCCATTGAATTCCGTTCCATTCCATTCCATTGCATTCCATTCCATTCCATTCCATTTGAATTCCATTCCATTCCATTCCATTCCATTCCATTCCATTCTACTCGGGTTGATTCCATTCTATTCCATTCCATTCCATTCGATTCCATTCGATTCCATTCGATTCCATTCGATTCCATTCCATTCCATTCCATTCCATTCCATTCCATTCCATTCCATTGAATTCCATTCCATTCCATTGAATTCCATTCCATTCCATTCCATTCCATGGAATTCCGTTCCATTCCATTCCATTGCATTCCATTCCATTCCATTCCATTTGAATTCCATTCCATTCCATTCCATTCCATTCCATTCCATTCCATTCCATTCCATTCCATTCCATTCTACTCGGGTTGATTCCATTCTATTCCATTCCATTCCATTCGATTCCATTCGATTCCATTCGATTCCATTCGATTCCATTCCATTCCATTCCATTCCATTCCATTCCATTCCATTGAATTCCATTCCATTCCATTGAATTCCATTCCATTCCATTCCATTCCATTGAATTCCGTTCCATTCCATTCCATTCCATTCCATTCCATTCCATTGAATTCCATTCCATTGAATTCCATTCCATTCCATTCCAATCCATTGAATTCCATTCCATTCCGTTCCGTTCCGTTCCGTTCCGTTCCGTTTCGTTCCGTTCCATTCCGTTCCGTTCCATTCCATTCCATTCCATTCCATTGAATTCCGTTCCATTCCATTGAATTCCATTCCATTCCGTTCCATTCCATTGAATTCTGTTCCGTTCAGTTCCGTTCCGTTCGGTTCCATTCCGTTCCATTCCGTTCCTTTCCGTTCTACTCGGGTTGATTCCATTCTATTCCATTCCATTCCATTCGATTCCATTCGATTCCATTCGAATCCATTCGATTCCATTCGATTCCATTCGATTCCATTCCATTCCATTGAATTCCATTCCATTCCATTCCATTCCATTGAATTCCGTTCCATTCCATTCAATTCCATTCCATTCCATTCCTTTCCGTTCCGTTCCGTTCCGTTCCGTTCCGTTCCGTTCTACTCGGGTTGATTCCATTCTATTCCATTCCATACCATTCGATTCCATTCTATTCCATTCGATTCCATTCGATTCAATTCGATTCCATTCCATTCCATTCCATTCCATTCCATTCCATTGAATTCCGTTCCATTCCATTGAATTCCATTCCATTCCGTTCCATTCCATTGAATTCCGCTCCGTTCCGTTCCGTTCCGTTCCGTTCCATTCCGTTCCATTCCGTTCCATTCCGTTCTACTCGGGTTGATTCCATTCTATTCCATTCCATTCCATTCGATTCCATTCTATTCCATTCGATTCCATTCTATTCAATTCGATTCCATTCCATTCCATTCCATTCCATTCCATTCCATTGAATTCCATTGAATTCCATTCCATTCCATTCCGTTCCATTCCATTCCGTTCCATTCCATTCCATTCCATTCCATTCCATTCCATTCCATTCCATTCCGTTCTACTCGGGTTCATTCCATTCCATTCCGTTCCGTTCCGTTCCGTTACGTTCCTTTCCTTTCTACTTGTGTTGATTCCATTCCATTCCATTCTATTCCATTGAATTCCATTCCATTCCATTCCATTCCATTCCATTACATGGAATTCCATTGAATTCCATTGAATTCCATTCCATAGAATTCCATTCCATTCCATTCCATTCCATTCCATTCCATGGAATTCCATTCCATTCCATTCCATTCCATTGAATTCCATTCCATTCCATTCCATTGAATTCCATTCCATTCCATTCCATTCGATTCCATTTCATTCCATTGAATTCCATTCCATTCCATTGAATTCCATTCCATTCCGTTCCGTTCCGTTCCGTTCCGTTTCGTTCCGTTCCGTTCCGTTCCGTTCCATTCCATTCCATTCCATTGAATTCCGTTCCATTCCATTGAATTCCATTCCATTCCGTTCCATTCCATTGAATTCTGTTCCGTTCCGTTCCGTTCCGTTCCATTCCATTCCGTTCCATTCCGTTCCTTTCCGTTCTACTCGGGTTGATTCCATTCTATTCCATTCCATTCCATTCGATTCCATTCGATTCCATTCGAATCCATTCGATTCCATTCGATTCCATTCGATTCCATTCCATTCCATTGAATTCCATTCCATTCCATTCCATTCCATTGAATTCCGTTCCATTCCATTCAATTCCATTCCATTCCATTCCTTTCCGTTCCGTTCCGTTCCGTTCCGTTCCGTTCCCTTCTACTCGGGTTGATTCCATTCTATTCCATTCCATTCCATTCGATTCCATTCTATTCCATTCGATTCCATTCGATTCAATTTGATTCCATTCCATTCCATTCCATTCCATTCCATTCCATTGAATTCCGTTCCATTCCATTGAATTCCATTCCATTCCGTTCCATTCCATTGAATTCCGCTCCGTTCCGTTCCGTTCCGTTCCGTTCCATTCCGTACCATTCCATTCCATTCCGTTCTACTCGGGTTCATTCCATTCCATTCCGTTCCGTTCCGTTCCGTTCCGTTCCTTTCCTTTCTACTTGTGTTGATTCCATTCCATTCCTTTCTATTCCATTGAATTCCATTCATTTCCATTCCATTCCATTCCATTACATGGAATTCCATTGAATTCAATTGAATTCCATTCCATTGAATTCCATTCCATTCCATTCCATTCCATTCCATTCCATTGAATTCCATTCCATTCCATTCCATTGAATTCCATTCCATTCCATTCCATTCGATTCCATTTCATTCCATTGAATTCCATTCCATTCCATTCCATTCCATTCCATTCCATTGAATTCCATTGAATTCCATTCCATTGAATTCCATTCCATTCCATTGAATTCCATTCCATTTCATTCCATTCCATTCCGTTCCATTCCATTCCGTTCCATTCCATTCCATTCCTTTCCATTCCATTCCATTCCGTTCCATTCCATTGAATTCCGTTCCATTGCATTGAATTCCGTTCCATTCCATTCCATTCCTTTCCGTTCCTTTCCGTTCCGTTCCGTTCCGTTCCGTTCTACTCGGGTTGATTCCATTCTATTCCATTCCATTCCATTCGATTCCATTCTATTCCATTCGATTCCATTCGATTCAATATGATTCGATTCCATTCCATTCCATTCCATTCCATTCCATTCCATAGAATTCCATTCCATTCCATTGAATTCCATTCCATTCCATTCCATTCCATTGAATTCTATTCCATTCCATGGAATTCCATTCCATTCCATTCCATTCGATTCCATTCCATTCCATGGAATTCCATTCCATTCGATTCCATTCCATTCCATGGAATTCCATTTCATTCCATTCCATTCCATTCCATTCCATTGAATTCCATTCCATTCCGTTCCGTTCCGTTCCGTTCCGTTTCGTTCCGTTCCGTTCCGTTCCGTTCCATTCCATTCCATTCCATTGAATTCCGTTCCATTCCATTGAATTCCATTCCATTCCGTTCCATTCCATTGAATTCTGTTCCGTTCCGTTCCGTTCCGTTCCATTCCATTCCGTTCCATTCCGTTCCTTTCCGTTCTACTCGGGTTGATTCCATTCTATTCCATTCCATTCCATTCGATTCCATTCGATTCCATTCGAATCCATTCGATTCCATTCGATTCCATTCGATTCCATTCCATTCCATTGAATTCCATTCCATTCCATTCCATTCCATTGAATTCCGTTCCATTCCATTCAATTCCATTCCATTCCATTCCTTTCCGTTCCGTTCCGTTCCGTTCCGTTCCGTTCCCTTCTACTCGGGTTGATTCCATTCTATTCCATTCCATTCCATTCGATTCCATTCTATTCCATTCGATTCCATTCGATTCAATTTGATTCCATTCCATTCCATTCCATTCCATTCCATTCCATTGAATTCCGTTCCATTCCATTGAATTCCATTCCATTCCGTTCCATTCCATTGAATTCCGCTCCGTTCCGTTCCGTTCCGTTCCGTTCCATTCCGTACCATTCCATTCCATTCCGTTCTACTCGGGTTCATTCCATTCCATTCCGTTCCGTTCCGTTCCGTTCCGTTCCTTTCCTTTCTACTTGTGTTGATTCCATTCCATTCCTTTCTATTCCATTGAATTCCATTCATTTCCATTCCATTCCATTCCATTACATGGAATTCCATTGAATTCAATTGAATTCCATTCCATTGAATTCCATTCCATTCCATTCCATTCCATTCCATTCCATTGAATTCCATTCCATTCCATTCCATTGAATTCCATTCCATTCCATTCCATTCGATTCCATTTCATTCCATTGAATTCCATTCCATTCCATTCCATTCCATTCCATTCCATTGAATTCCATTGAATTCCATTCCATTGAATTCCATTCCATTCCATTGAATTCCATTCCATTTCATTCCATTCCATTCCGTTCCATTCCATTCCGTTCCATTCCATTCCATTCCTTTCCATTCCATTCCATTCCGTTCCATTCCATTGAATTCCGTTCCATTGCATTGAATTCCGTTCCATTCCATTCCATTCCTTTCCGTTCCTTTCCGTTCCGTTCCGTTCCGTTCCGTTCTACTCGGGTTGATTCCATTCTATTCCATTCCATTCCATTCGATTCCATTCTATTCCATTCGATTCCATTCGATTCAATATGATTCGATTCCATTCCATTCCATTCCATTCCATTCCATTCCATAGAATTCCATTCCATTCCATTGAATTCCATTCCATTCCATTCCATTCCATTGAATTCTATTCCATTCCATGGAATTCCATTCCATTCCATTCCATTCGATTCCATTCCATTCCATGGAATTCCATTCCATTCGATTCCATTCCATTCCATGGAATTCCATTTCATTCCATTCCATTCCGTTCCATTCCATTGAATTCCATTCCATTCCATTGAATTCCATTCCATTCCATTCCATTGAATTCCATTCCATTCCATTGAATTCCATTCCATTAAATTCCATTCCATTCCATTCCATGGAATTCCATTCCATTCCATTGAATTCCATTCCATTCCATTCAATTCGATTCCATTCCATTCCATGGAATTCCATTCCATTCGATTCCATTCCATTCCATGGAATTCCATTTCATTCCATTCCATTCCATTCCATTCCATTCCATTCCATTCCATAGAATTCCATTCCGTTCCATTCCATTCCATTCCATTCCATTCCGTTCCATTCCATTCCATCGAATTCCATTCCATTCCATTCCATTCCATTCCATTCCATTCCATTCCATTCCATTCCATTCTACTCGGGTTGATTCCATTCTATTACATTCCATTCCATTCGATTCCATTCGATTCCATTCGATTCCATTCGATTCCATTCCATTCCATTCCATTCAATTGAATTCCATTCCATTCCATTCCATTCCATTCCATTCCATTCCATTGAATTCCATTCCATTCCATTGAATTCCATTCCATTCCATGGAATTCCATTCCATTCCATTCCATTCGATTCCATTCCATTCCATGGAATTCCATTCCATTCGATTCCATTCCATTCCATGGAATTCCATTTCATTCCATTCCATTCCGTTCCATTCCATTCCATCGAATTCCATTCCATTCCATTCCATTCCATTCCATTCCATTCCATTCCATTCCATTCCATTCCATTCTACTCGGGTTGATTCCATTCTATTACATTCCATTCCATTCGATTCCATTCGATTCCATTCGATTCCATTCGATTCCATTCCATTCCATTCCATTCAATTGAATTCCATTCCATTCCATTCCATTCCATTCCATTCCATTCCATTCCATTGAATTCCATTCCAGTACATTGAATTCCATTCCATTCCATTCCATTCCATTGAATTCCGTTCCATTCCATTCCTTTCCATTCCATTCCATTCCATTGAATTCCATTACATTGAATTCCATTCCATTCCATTCCATTCCATTCCATTCCATTGAATTCCATTCCATTCCATTGAATTCCATTCCATTCCATTCCATTCGATTCCATTCCATTCCATGGAATTCCATTCCTTTCCATTCCATTCCATTCCATTCCATTCCATTCCATTGAATTCCATTGAATTCCATTCCATTCCATTGAATTCCATTCCTTTCCATTCCATTCCATTGAATTCCGTTCAATTCCATTCCATTCCATTCCATTCCATTCCATTCGAATTCCATTCCATTCCATTCCATTCCATTCCATTCCATTCCATTCCATTCCATTCTACTCGGGTTGATTCCATTCTATTCCATTCCATTCCATTCGATTCCATTCGATTCCTTTCGATTCCATTCCATTCCATTCCATTCCATTCCATTGAATTCCATTCCATTCCATTCCATTCCATTCCATTGAATTCCATTCCATTCCATTCCATCGAATTCCATTCCATTCCATTGAATTCCATTCCATTCCATTCCATTCCATTCCATTCCATTCCATTCCATTCCATCGAATTCCATTCCATTCCATTCCATTCCATTCCATTCCATTCCATTCGATTCCATTCGATTCCATTCGATTCCATTCCATTCCATTCCATTCCATTGAATTCCGTTCCATTCCATTCCATTCCATTCCATTCCCTTCCATTGAATTCCATTCCATGGAATTCCATTCCATTCCATTCCATTCCATGGAATTCCATTCCATTCCGTTCCGTTCCGTTCCGTTCCGTTCCGTACCGTTCCATTCCATTCCATTTCATTCCATTGAATTCCGTTCCATTCCATTGAATTCCTTTCCATTCCGTTCCATTCCATTGAATTCCGTTCCGTTCCGTTCCGTTCCGTTCCGTTCCGTTCCATTCCGTTCCATTCCATTCCATTCCGTTCTACTCGGGTTCATTCCATTCCATTCCTTTCCGTTCCGTTCCGTTCCGTACCATTCCGTTCCGTTCTACTCGGGTTGATTCCATTCTATTCCATTCCATTCCATTCGATTCCATTCTATTCCATTCGATTCCATTCTATTCAATTCGATTCCATTCCATTCCAATCCATTCCATTACATTCCATTGAATTCCATTCCATTCCATTCCGTTCCATTCCATTCCGTTCCATTCCATTCCATTCCATTCCATTCCATTCCATTCCATTCCATTACGTTCCGTTCCATTCCGTTCCATTCCATTGAATTCCGATCCATTGCATTGAATTCCGTTCCATTCCATTCCATTCCATTCCATTCCATTCCATTGAATTCCATTCCATTGAATTCCATTCCATTCCATTCCATTCCATTGAATTCCGTTCCATTCCATTGAATTCCATTCCATTCCGTTCCATTCCATTGAATTCCGTTCCGTTCCGTTCCGTTCCGTTCCGTTCCATTCCGTTCCATTCCGTTCTACTCGGGTTGATTCCATTCTATTCCATTCCATTCCATTCGATTCCATTCCATTCCATTCCATTCCATTCCATTCCATTCCTTTCTACTCGGGTTCATTCCATTCCATTCCGTTCCGTTCCGTTCCGTTCCGTTCCATTCCTTTCTACTTGTGTTGATTCCATTCCATTCCATTCTATTCCATTGAATTCCATTCCATTCCATTCCATTCCATTCCATTACATGGAATTCCATTGAATTCCATTGAATTCCATTCCATTGAATTCCATTGAAATCCATTCCATTCCATTCCATGGAATTCAATTCCATTCCATTCCATTCCTTGGAATTCCATTCCATTCCATTCCATTCCATTGAATTCCATTCCATTCCATTCAATGGAATTCCATTCCATTCCATTCCATTCGATTCCATTCCATTCCATTGAATTCAATTCCGTTCCATTCCATTCCATTGAATTCCATTGAATTCCATTCCATTGAATTCCATTCCATTCCATTGAATTCCATTCCATTTCATTCCATTCCATTCCGTTCCATTCCATTCCGTTCCATTCCATTCCATTCCTTTCCATTCCATTCCATTCCGTTCCATTCCATTGAATTCCGTTCCATTGCACTGAATTCCGTTCCATTCCATTCCATTCCTTTCCGTTCCGTTCCGTTCCGTTCCGTTCCGTTCCGTTCTACTCGGGTGGATTCCATTCTATTCCTTTCCATTCCATTCGATTCCATTCTATTCCATTCGATTCCATTCGATTCAATTCGATTCCATTCCATTCCATTCCATTCCATTCCATTCCATTCCATTGAATTCCATTCCATTCCATTCCGTTCCATTGCATTCCGTTCCATTCCATTCCATTCCATTCCATTACGTTCCGTTCCATTCCGTTCCATTCCGTTCCATTCCATTGAATTCCGATCCATTGCATTGAATTCCGTTCCATTCCATTCCATTCCTTTCCGTTCCGTTCCATTCCGTTCCGTTCCGTTCCGTTCCGTTCTACTCGGATTGATTCCATTCTATTCCATTCCATTCCATTCGATTCCATTCGATTCCATTCGATTCCATTCGATTCCATTCCATTCCATTCCATTCCATTGAATTCCATTCCATTCCATTCCATTCCATTCCATTCCATTGAATTCCATTGAATTCCATTCCATTGAATTCCATTCCATTCCATTCCATTCCGTTCCATTCCATTCCGTTCCATTCCATTCCATTCCATTCCATTCCATTCCGTTCCGTTCCATTCCGTTCCATTCCGTTCCATTCCATTGAATTCCGTTCCATTCCATTACATTCCTTTACGTTCCGTTCCGTTCCGTTCCGTTCTGTTCCGTTCTACTCGGGTTGATTCCATTCTATTCCATTCCATTCCATTCGATTCCATTCTATTCCATTCGATTCCATTCGATTCCATTCTATTCAATTCGATTCCATTCCATTTCATTCCATTCCATTGAATTCCATTCCATTCCATTGAATTCCATTCCATTCCATTCCATTCCATTCCATTCCATTCCATGGAATTCCATTCCATTCCATTGAATTCCATTCCATTCCATTCCATTCGATTCCATTCCATTCCATGGAATTCCATTCCATTCGATTCCATTCCATTCCATGGAATTCCATTTCATTCCATTCCATTCCATTCCATTCCATTCCATTCCATTCCATAGAATTCCATTCCGTTCCATTCCATTCCATTCCATTCCATTCCGTTCCATTCCATTCCATCGAATTCCATTCCATTCCATTCCATTCCATTCCATTCCATTCCATTCCATTCTACTCGGGTTGATTCCATTCTATTACATTCCATTCCATTCGATTCCATTCGATTCCATTCGATTCCATTCGATTCCATTCCATTCCATTCCATTCCATGGAATTCCATTCCATTCCATTCCATTCCATTCCATTCCATTGAATTCCATTGAATTCCATTCCATTGAATTCCATTCCATTCCATTCCATTCCGTTCCATTCCATTCCGTTCCATTCCATTCCATTCCATTCCGTTCCGTTCCATTCCGTTCCATTCCGTTCCATTCCATTGAATTCCGTTCCATTGCATTGAATTCCGTTCCATTCCATTCCATTCCTTTCCGTTCCGTTCCGTTCCGTTCCGTTCCGTTCCGTTCTACTCGGGTTGATTCCATTCTATTCCATTCCATTCCATTCGATTCCATTCGATTCCTTTCGATTCCATTCCATTCCATTCCATTCCATTGAATTCCATTGCATTCCATTCCATTCCATTCCATTGAATTCCATTCCATTCCATTCCATCGAATTCCATTCCATTCCATTCCATTCCATTCCATTCCATTCCATTCCATTCCATTCCATTCCATCGAATTCCATTCCATTCCATTCCATTCCATTCCATTCCATTCCATTCGATTCCATTCGATTCCATTCGATTCCATTCCATTCCATTCCATTCCATTGAATTCCGTTCCATTCCATTCCATTCCATTCCATGGAATTCCGTTCCATTCCATTGAATTCCATTCCATTCCGTTCCATTCCATTGAATTCCGTTCCGTTCCGTTCCGTTCCGTTCCGTTCCATTCCGTTCCATTCCATTCCATTCCGTTCTACTCGGGTTCATTCCATTCCATTCCTTTCCGTTCCGTTCCGTTCCGTACCATTCCGTTCTGTTCTACTCGGGTTGATTCCATTCTATTCCATTCCATTCCATTCGATTCCATTCTATTCCATTCGATTCCATTCTATTCAATTCGATTCCATTCCATTCCAATCCATTCCATTACATTCCATTGAATTCCATTCCATTCCATTCCGTTCCATTCCATTCCGTTCCATTCCATTCCATTCCATTCCATTCCATTCCATTACGTTCCGTTCCATTCCGTTCCATTCCATTGAATTCCGATCCATTGCATTGAATTCCGTTCCATTCCATTCCATTCCATTCCATTCCATTCCATTCCATTGAATTCCATTCCATTGAATTCCGTTCCATTCCATTGAATTCCATTCCATTCCGTTCCATTCCATAGAATTCCGTTCCGTTCCGTTCCGTTCCGTTCCGTTCCATTCCGTTCCATTCCGTTCCATTCCGTTCTACTCGGGTTGATTCCATTCTATTCCATTCCATTCCATTCGATTCCATTCCATTCCATTCCAATCCATTCCATTCCATTCCTTTCTACTCGGGTTCATTCCATTCCATTCCGTTCCGTTCCGTTCCGTTCCGTTCCATTCCTTTCTACTTGTGTTGATTCCATTCCATTCCATTCTATTCCATTGAATTCCATTCCATTCCATTCCATTCCATTCCATTACATGGAATTCCATTGTATTCCATTGAATTCCATTCCATTGAATTCCATTGAATTCCATTCCATTCCATTCCATGGAATTCAATTCCATTCCATTCCATTCCTTGGAATTCCATTCCATTCCATTCCATTCCATTCCATTGAATTCCATTCCATTCCATTCAATTGAATTCCATTCCATTCCATTCCATTCGATTCCATTCCATTCCATTGAATTCGATTCCGTTCCATTCCATTCCATTGAATTCCATTGAATTCCATTCCATTGAATTCCATTCCATTCCATTGAATTCCATTCCACTTCATTCCATTCCATTCCGTTCCATTCCATTCCGTTCCATTCCATTCCATTCCTTTCCATTCCATTCCATTCAGTTCCATTCCATTGAATTCCGTTCCATTGCACTGAATTCCGTTCCATTCCATTCCATTCCTTTCCGTTCCGTTCCGTTCCGTTCCGTTCCTTTCTACTCGGGTTGATTCCATTCTATTCCTTTCCATTCCATTCGATTCCATTCTATTCCATTCGATTCCATTCGATTCAATTCGATTCCATTCCATTCCATTCCATTCCATTCCATTGAATTCCATTCCATTCCATTCCGTTCCATTCCATTCCGTTCCATTCCATTCCATTCCATTCCATTACGTTCCGTTCCATTCCGTTCCATTCCGTTCCATTCCATTGAATTCCGATCCATTGCATTGAATTCCGTTCCATTCCATTCCATTCCTTTCCGTTCCGTTCCGTTCCGTTCCGTTCCGTTCTATTCTACTCGGATTGATTCCATTCTATTCCATTCCATTCCATTCGATTCCATTCGATTCCATTCGATTCCATTCGATTCCATTCCATTCCATTCCATTCCATTGAATTCCATTCCATTCCATTCCATTCCATTCCATTCCATGGAATTCCATTGAATTCCATTCCATTGAATTCCATTCCATTCCATTCCATTCCGTTCCATTCCATTCCGTTCCATTCCATTCCATTCCATTCCATTCCATTCCGTTCCGTTCCATTCCGTTCCATTCCGTTCCATTCCATTGAATTCCGTTCCATTCCATTACATTCCTTTACGTTCCGTTCCGTTCCGTTCCGTTCCGTTCCGTTCTACTCGGGTTGATTCCATTCTATTCCATTCCATTCCATTCGATTCCATTCTATTCCATTCGATTCCATTCGATTCAATTCGATTCGTTTCGATTCCATTCCATTCCATTCCATTGCATTGAATTCCATTCCATTCCATTGAATTCCATTCCATTCCATTCCATTCCATTCCATTCCATGGAATTCCATTCCATTCCATTGAATTCCATTCCATTCCATTCCATTCGATTCCATTCCATTCCATGGAATTCCATTCCATTCGATTCCATTCCATTCCATGGAATTCCATTTCATTCCATTCCATTCCATTCCATTCCATTCCATAGAATTCCATTCCATTCCATTCCATTCCATTCCATTCCATTCCATCGAATTCCATTCCATTCCATTCCATTCCATTCCATTCCATTCCATTCCATTCTACTCGGGTTGATTCCATTCTATTACATTCCATTCCATTCGATTCCATTCGATTCCATTCGATTCCATTCGATTCCATTCCATTCCATTCCATTCAATTGAATTCCATTCCATTCCATTCCATTCCATTCCATTCCATTCCACTCCATTCCATTCCATTGAATTCCATTCCATTCCATTGAATTCCATTCCATTCCGTTCCATTCCATTGAATTCCGTTCCGTTCCGTTCCGTTCCGTTCCGTTCCGTTCCATTCCGTTCCATTCCATTCCATTCCGTTCTACTCGGGTTCATTCCATTCCATTCCTTTCCGTTCCGTTCCGTTCCGTTCCGTTCCGTTGCGTTCCGTTCCGTTCTACTCGGGTTGATTCCATTCTATTCCATTCCATTCCATTCGATTCCATTCTATTCCATTCGATTCCATTCTATTCAATTCGATTCCATTCCATTCCATTCCATTCCATTCCATTCCATTGAATTCCATTCCATTCCATTCCGTTCCATTCCATTCCGTTCCATTCCATTCCATTCCATTCCATTCCATTCCATTACGTTCCGTTCCATTCCGTTCCATTCCATTGAATTCCGATCCATTGCATTGAATTCCGTTCCATTCCATTCCACTCCTTTCCGTTCCATTCCGTTCCGTTCCGTTCCGTTCTACTCGGGTTAATTCCATTCTATTCCATTCCATTCCATTCGATTCCAATCTATTCCATTCGATTCCATTCGATTCAATTCGATTCCATTCCATTCCATTCCATTCCATTCCATTCCATTCCATTCCATTGAATTCCATTCCATTCCATTCCGTTCCATTCCATTCCGTTCCATTCCATTCCATTCCATTCCATTCCATTCCTTTCCGTTACGTTCCGTTCCGTTCCATTCCGTTCTACTCGGATTGATTCCATTCTATTCCATTCCATTCCATTCGATTCCATTCGATTCCATTCGATTCCATTCCATTCCATTCCATTCCATTGAATTCCATTCCATTCCATTCCGTTCCATTCCATTCCGTTCCATTCCATTCCATTCCATTCCATTACGTTCCGTTCCATTCCGTTCCATTCCGTTCCATTCCATTGAATTCCGATCCATTGCATTGAATTCCGTTCCATTCCATTCCATTCCTTTCCGTTCCGTTCCGTTCCGTTCCGTTCCGTTCCGTTCTACTCGGATTGATTCCATTCTATTCCATTCCATTCCATTCGATTCCATTCGATTCCATTCGATTCCATTCGATTCCATTCCATTCCATTCCATTCCATTGAATTCCATTCCATTCCATTCCATTCCATTCCATTCCATTCCATTGAATTCCATTGAATTCCATTCCATTGAATTCCATTCCATTCCATTCCATTCCGTTCCATTCCATTCCGTTCCATTCCATTCCATTCCATTCCATTCCATTCCGTTCCGTTCCATTCCGTTCCATTCCGTTCCATTCCATTGAATTCCGTTCCATTCCATTACATTCCTTTACGTTCCGTTCCGTTCCGTTCCGTTCCGTTCCGTTCTACTCCGGTTGATTCCATTCTATTCCATTCCATTCCATTCGATTCCATTCTATTCCATTCGATTCCATTCGATTCAATTCGATTCGATTCGATTCCATTCCATTCCATTCCATTCCATTGAATTCCATTCCATTCCATTGAATTCCATTCCATTCCATTCCATTCCATTCCATGGAATTCCATTCCATTCCATGGAATTCCATTCCATTCCATTCCATTCGATTCCATTCCATTCCATGGAATTCCATTCCATTCGATTCCATTCCATTCCATGGAATTCCATTTCATTCCATTCCATTCCATTCCATTCCATTCCATAGAATTCCATTCCATTCCATTCCATTCCATTCCATTCCATTCCATTCCATCGAATTCCATTCCATTCCATTCCATTCCATTCCATTCCATTCCATTCCATTCCATTCTACTCGGGTTGATTCCATTCTATTACATTCCATTCCATTCGATTCCATTCGATTCCATTCGATTCCATTCGATTCCATTCCATTCCATTCCATTCAATTGAATTCCATTCCATTCCATTGCATTCCATTCCATTACACTCCATTCCATTCCATTGAATTCCATTCCATTCCATTGAATTCCATTCCATTCCGTTCCATTCCATTGAATTCCGTTCCGTTCCGTTCCGTTCCGTTCCGTTCCGTTCCGTTCCATTCCGTTCCATTCCATTCCATTCCGTTCTACTCGGGTTCATTCCATTCCATTCCTTTCCGTTCCGTTCCGTTCCGTTCCGTTCCGTTGCGTTCCGTTCCGTTCTACTCGGGTTGATTCCATTCTATTCCATTCCATTCCATTCGATTCCATTCTATTCCATTCGATTCCATTCTATTCAATTCGATTCCATTCCATTCCATTCCATTCCATTCCATTCCATTGAATTCCATTCCATTCCATTCCGTTCCATTCCATTCCGTTCCATTCCATTCCATTCCATTCCATTCCATTCCATTACGTTCCGTTACATTCCGTTCCATTCCATTGAATTCCGATCCATTGCATTGAATTCCGTTCCATTCCATTCCACTCCTTTCCGTTCCATTCCGTTCCGTTCCGTTCCGTTCTACTCGGGTTGATTCCATTCTATTCCATTCCATTCCATTCGATTCCAATCTATTCCATTCGATTCCATTCGATTCAATTCGATTCCATTCCATTCCATTCCATTCCATTCCATTCCATTCCATTCCATTGAATTCCATTCCATTCCATTCCGTTCCATTCCATTCCGTTCGATTCCATTCCATTCCATTCCATTCCATTCCTTTCCGTTACGTTCCGTTCCGTTCCATTCCGTTCTACTCGGATTGATTCCATTCTATTCCATTCCATTCCATTTGATTCCATTCGATTCCATTCGATTCCATTCCATTCCATTCCATTCCATTGAACTCCATTCCATTCCATTCCATTCCATTCCATTCCATTCCATCGAATTCCATTCCATTCCATTGAATTCCATTCCATTCCATTCCATTCCATTCCATTCCATTCCATTCCATTCCATCGAATTCCATTCCATTCCATTCCATTCCATTCGATTCCATTCTATTCCATTCGATTCCATTCGATTCAATTCGATTCCATTCCATTCCATTCCATTCCATTCCATTCCATTGAATTCCATTCCATTCCATTCCGTTCCATTCCATTCCGTTCCATTCCATTCCATTCCATTCCATTCCATTCCATTCCATTACGTTCCGTTCCATTCCGTTCCATTCCGTTCCATTCCATTGAATTCCGATCCACTGCATTGAATTCCGTTCCATTCCATTCCATTCCTTTCCGTTCCGTTCCGTTCCGTTCCGTTCCGTTCTACTCGGATTGATTCCATTCTATTCCATTCCATTCCATTCGATTCCATTCGATTCCATTCGATTCCATTCGATTCCATTCCATTCCATTCCATTCCATTGAATTCCATTCCATTCCATTCCATTCCATTCCATTCCATTCCATTGAATTCCATTCCATTGAATTCCATTCCATTCCATTCCATTCCGTTCCATTCCATTCCGTTCCATTCCATTCCATTCCATTCCATTCCATTCCGTTCCGTTCCATTCCGTTCCATTCCGTTCCATTCCATTGAATTCCGTTCCATTCCATTCCATTCCTTTCCGTTCCGTTCCGTTCCGTTCCGTTCCGTTCCGTTCTACTCGGGTTGATTCCATTCTATTCCATTCCATTCCATTCGATTCCATTCTATTCCATTCGATTCCATTCGATTCAATTCGATTCGATTCCATTCCATTCCATTCCATTCCATTCCATTCCATAGAATTCCATTCCATTCCATTGAATTCCATTCCATTCCATTCCATTCCATTCCATTGAATTCCATTCCATTCCATTGAATTCCATTCCATTCCATTCCATTCGATTCCATTCCATTCCATGGAATTCCATTCCATTCGATTCCATTCCATTCCATGGAATTCCATTTCATTCCATTCGATTCCATTCCATTCCATTCCATTCCATAGAATTCCATTCCGTTCCATTCCATTCCATTCCATTCCATTCCGTTCCATTCCATTCCATCGAATTCCATTCCATTCCATTCCATTCCATTCCATTCCATTCCATTCCATTCTACTCGGGTTGATTCCATTCTATTACATTCCATTCCATTCGATTCCATTCGATTCCATTCGATTCCATTCCATTCCATTCCATTCAATTGAATTCCATTCCATTCCATTCCATTCCATTCCATTCCATTGAATTCCATTCCATTACATTGAATTCCATTCCATTCCATTCCATTCCATTGAATTCCGTTCCATTCCATTCCTTTCCATTCCATTCCATTCCATTGAATTCCATTACATTGAATTCCATTCCATTCCATTCCATTCCATTCCATTCCATTGAATTCAATTCCATTCCATTGAATTCCATTCCATTCCATTCCATTCGATTCCATTCCATTCCATGGAATTCCATTCCTTTCCATTCCATTCCATTCCATTCCATTCCATTCCATTGAATTCCATTGAATTCCATTCCATTCCATTGAATTCCATTCCTTTCCATTCCATTCCATTGAATTCCGTTCAATTCCATTCCATTCCATTCCATTCCATTCCATTCCATTCGAATTCCATTCCATTCCATTCCATTCCATTCCATTCCATTCCATTCCATTCCATTCTACTGGGGTTGATTCCATTCTATTCCATTCCATTCCATTCGATTGCATTCGATTCCTTTCGATTCCATTCCATTCCATTCCATTCCATTCCATTCCATTGAATTCCATTCCATTCCATTCCATTCCATTCCATTGAATTCCATTCCATTCCATTCCATCGAATTCCATTCCATTCCATTGAATTCCATTCCATTCCATTCCATTCCATTCCATTCCATTCCATTCCATTCCATTCCATTCCATCGAATTCCATTCCATTCCATTCCATTCCATTCCATTCCATTCGATTCCATTCGATTCCATTCGATTCCATTCGATTCCATTCCATTCCATACCATTCCATTCCATTCCATTCCATTCCATTCCATTCCATTCCATTCTACTCCGGTTGATTCCATTCTATTACATTCCATTCCATTCGATTCCATTAGATTCCATTCGATTCCATTCCATTCCATTCCATTCCATTCCATTCCATTGAATTCCGTTCCATTCCATTCCATTCCATTCCATTGAATTCCATTACATTGAATTCCATTCCATTCCATTCCATTCCATGGAATTCCATTCCATTCCATTCCATTCCATGGAATTCCATTCCATTCCATTCCATTCCATGGAATTCCATTCCATTCCGTTCCGTTCCGTTCCGTTCCGTTCCGTACCGTTCCATTCCATTCCATTCCATTCCATTGAATTCCGTTCCATTCCATTGAATTCCATTCCATTCCGTTCCATTCCATTGAATTCCGTTCCGTTCCGTTCCGTTCCGTTTCGTTCCATTCCGTTCCATTCCATTCCATTCCGTTCTACTCGGGTTCATTCCATTCCATTCCTTTCCGTTCCGTTCCGTTCCGTTCCGTTCCGTTCCGTTCCGTTCTACTCGGGTTGATTCCATTCTATTCCATTCCATTCCATTCGATTCCATTCTATTCCATTCGATTCCATTCTATTCAATTCGATTCCATTCCATTCCATTCCATTCCATTCCATTCCATTCCATTCCATTGAATTCCATTCCATTCCATTCCGTTCCATTCCATTCCGTTTCATTCCATTCCATTCCATTCCATTCCATTCCATTCCATTACGTTCCGTTCCATTCCGTTCCATTCCATTGAATTCCGATCCATTGCATTGAATTCCGTTCCATTCCATTCCATTCCTTTCCGTTCCGTTCCGTTCCGTTCCGTTCTACTCGGGTTGATTCCATTCTATTCCATTCCATTCCATTCGATTCCATTCTATTCCATTCGATTCCATTCGATTCAATTCGATTCGATTCCATTCCATTCCATTCCATTCCATTCCATTCCATTCCATTCCATTGAATTCCATTCCATTCCATAGAATTCCATTCCATTCCATTCCATTCCATTCCATTCCATTGAATTCCATTCCATTCCATTGAATTCCATTCCATTCCATTCCATTCGATTCCATTCCATTCCATGGAATTCCATTCCATTCGATTCCATTCCATTCCATGGAATTCCATTTCATTCCATTCCATTCCATTCCATTCCATTCCATTCCATTCCATTCCATAGAATTCCATTCCATTCCATTCCATTCCATTCCATTCCGTTCCATTCCATTCCATCGAATTCCATTCCATTCCATTCCATTCCATTCCATTCCATTCCATTCCATTCCATTCTACTCGGGTTGATTCCATTCTATTACATTCCATTCCATTCGATTCCATTCGATTCCATTCGATTCCATTCGATTCCATTCCATTCCATTCCATTCAATTGAATTCCATTCCATTCCATTCCATTCCATTCCATTCCATTCCATTGAATTCCATTCCATTCCATTGAATTCCATTCCATTCCATTCCATTCCATTGAATTCCGTTCCATTCCATTCCTTTCCATTCCATTCCATTCCATTGAATTCCATTCCATTCCATTCCATTCGATTCCATTCCATTCCATGGAATTCCATTCCTTTCCATTCCATTCCATTCCATTGAATTCCATTCCATTCCATTCCATTCCATTCCATTGAATTCCATTCCATTCCATTCCATTCCATTCCATTCCATCGAATTCCATTCCATTCCATTGAATTCCATTCCATTCCATTCCATTCCATTCCATTCCATTCCATTCCATTCCATCGAATTCCATTCCATTCCATTCCATTCCATTCGATTCCATTCGATTCCATTCGATTCCATTCGATTCCATTCCATTCCATTCCATTCCATTCCATTCCATTCCATTCCATTCCATTCTACTCTGGTTGATTCCATTCTATTACATTCCATTCCATTCGATTCCATTAGATTTCATTCGATTCCATTCGATTCCATTCCATTCCATTCCATTCCATTGAATTCCGTTCCATTCCATTCCATTCCATTCCATTCCATGGAATTCCATTCCATTCCGTTCCGTTCCGTTCCGTTCCGTTCCGTACCGTTCCATTCCATTCCATTCCATTCCATTGAATTCCGTTCCATTCCATTGAATTCCATTCCATTCCGTTCCATTCCATTGAATTCCGTTCCGTTCCGTTCCGTTCCGTTCCATTCCGTTCCATTCCATTCCATTCCGTTCTATTCGGGTTCATTCCATTCCATTCCTTTCCGTTCCGTTCCGTTCCGTTCCGTTCCGTTCCGTTCTACTCGGGTTGATTCCATTCTATTCCATTCCATTCCATTCGATTCCATTCTATTCCATTCGATTCCATTCTATTCAATTCGATTCCATTCCATTCCATTCCATTCCATTCCATTCCATTCCATTCCATTGAATTCCATGCCATTCCATTCCGTTCCATTCCATTCCGTTCCATTCCATTCCATTCCATTCCATTCCATTCCATTCCATTCCATTACGTTCCGTTCCATTCCGTTCCATTCCATTGAATTCCGATCCATTGCATTGAATTCCGTTCCATTCCATTCCATTCCTTTCCGTTCCGTTCCGTTCCGTTCCGTTCTACTCGGGTTGATTCCATTCTATTCCATTCCATTCCATTCGATTCCATTCTATTCCATTCGATTCCATTCGATTCAATTCGATTCGATTCGATTCCATTCCATTCCATTCCATTCCATTCCATTGAATTCCATTCCATTCCATTGAATTCCATTCCATTCCATTCCATTCGATTCCATTCCATTCCATGGAATTCCATTCCATTCGATTCCATTCCATTCCATGGAATTCCATTTCATTCCATTCCATTCCATTCCATTCCATTCCATTCCATTCCATTCCATAGAATTCCATTCCATTCCATTCCATTCCATTCCATTCCATTCCATTCCGTTCCATTCCATTCCATCGAATTCCATTCCATTCCATTCCATTCCATTCCATTCCATTCCATTCCATTCCATTCCATTCCATTCCATTCCATTCTACTCGGGTTGATTCCATTCTATTACATTCCATTCCATTCGATTCCATTCGATTCCATTCGATTCCATTCGATTCCATTCCATTCCATTCCATTCAATTGAATTCCATTCCATTCCATTCCATTCCATTCCATTCCATTCCATTCCATTGAATTCCATTCCATTCCATTGAATTCCATTCCATTCCATTCCATTCCATTGAATTCCGTTCCATTCCATTCCTTTCCATTCCATTCCATTCCATTGCATTCCATTACATTGAATTCCATTCCATTCCATTCCATTCCATTGAATTCCATTCCATTCCATTCCATTCGATTCCATTCCATTCCATGGAATTCCATTCCTTTCCATTCCATTCCATTCCATTCCTTTCCATTCCATTCCATTGAATTCCATTGAATTCCATTCCATTCCATTGAATTCAATTCCTTTCCATTCCATTCCATTGAATTCCGTTCCATTCCATTGAATTCCATTCCATTCCGTTCCATTCCATTGAATTCCGCTCCGTTCCGTTCCGTTCCGTTCCGTTCCATTCCGTTCCATTCCATTCCATTCCGTTCTACTCGGGTTCATTCCATTCCATTCCTTTCCGTTCCGTTCCGTTCCGTTCCATTCCGTTCCGTTCCGTTCCGTTCTACTCGGGTTGATTCCATTCTATTCCATTCCATTCCATTCGATTCCAATCTATTCCATTCGATTCCATTCGATTCAATTCTATTCCATTCCATTCCATTCCATTTCATTCCATTCCATTCCATTCCATTGAATTCCATTCCATTCCATTCCGTTCCATTCCATTCCGTTCCATTCCATTCCATTCCATTCCATTCCATTCCTTTCCGTTCCGTTCCGTTCCGTTCCATTCCGTTCTACTCGGATTGATTCCATTCGATTCCATTCCATTCCATTCCATTCCATTCCATTCCATTCCATTCCATTGAACTCCATTCCATTCCATTCCATTCCATTCAATTCCATTCCATTCCATTGAATTCCATTCCATTCCATTCCATTCCATTGAATTCTGTTCCATTCAATTCCATTCCATTCCATTCCGTTCTACTCGGGTTGATTCCATTCTATTCCATTCCGTTCCGTTCCGTTCCGTTCCGTTCCGTTCCGTTCCCTTCCACTCGGGCTGATTCCATTCTATTCCATTCCATTCCATTCCATTCCATTCGATTCCATTCGATTCCATTCGATTCCATTCGATTCCATTCCATTCCATTGAATTCCATTCCATTCCATTCCATTCCATGGAATTCCGTTCCATTCCATTCCATTGCATTCCATTCCATTCCATTCCATTTGAATTCCATTCCATTCCATTCCATTCCATTCCATTCCATTCCATTCCACTCCATTCCATTCCATTCTACTCGGGTTGATTCCTTTCTATTCCATTCCATTCCATTCGATTCCATTCGATTCCATTCGATTCCATTCCATTCCATTCCATTCCATTCCATTCCATTCCATTCCATTGAATTCCATTCCATTCCATTGAATTCCATTCCATTCCATTCCATTCCATTGAATTCCGTTCCATTCCATTCCATTCCATTCCATTCCATTCCATTCCATTGAATTCCATTCCATTGAATTCCATTCCATTCCATTCCAATCCATTGAATTCCATTCCATTCCGTTCCGTTCCGTTCCGTTCCGTTCCGTTTCGTTCCGTTCCGTTCCGTTCCGTTCCATTCCATTCCATTCCATTCCATTGAATTCCGTTCCATTCCATTGAATTCCATTCCATTCCGTTCCATTCCATTGAATTCTGTTCCGTTCAGTTCCGTTCCGTTCCGTTCCATTCCGTTCCATTCCGTTCCTTTCCGTTCTACTCGGGTTGATTCCATTCTATTCCATTCCATTCCATTCGATTCCATTCGATTCCATTCGAATCCATTCGATTCCATTCGATTCCATTCGATTCCATTCCATTCCATTGAATTCCATTCCATTCCATTCCATTCCATTGAATTCCGTTCCATTCCATTCAATTCCATTCCATTCCATTCCTTTCCGTTCCGTTCCGTTCCGTTCCGTTCCGTTCCGTTCTACTCGGGTTGATTCCATTCTATTCCATTCCATACCATTCGATTCCATTCTATTCCATTCGATTCCATTCGATTCAATTCGATTCCATTCCATTCCATTCCATTCCATTCCATTCCATTGAATTCCGTTCCATTCCATTGAATTCCATTCCATTCCGTTCCATTCCATTGAATTCCGCTCCGTTCCGTTCCGTTCCGTTCTCTTCCATTCCGTTCCATTCCGTTCCATTCCGTTCTACTCGGGTTGATTCCATTCTATTCCATTCCATTCCATTCGATTCCATTCTATTCCATTCGATTCCATTCGATTCAATTCGATTCCATTCCATTCCATTCCATTCCATTCCATTCCATTGAATTCCATTGGATTCCATTCCATTCCATTCTGTTCCATTCCATTCCGTTCCATTCCATTCCATTCCATTCCATTCCATTCCATTCCATTCCATTCCATTCCGTTCTACTCGGGTTCATTCCATTCCATTCCGTTCCGTTCCGTTCCGTTCCGTTCCTTTCCTTTCTACTTGTGTTGATTCCATTCCATTCCATTCTATTCCATTGAATTCCATTCCATTCCATTCCATTCCATTCCATTACATGGAATTCCATTGAATTCCATTGAATTCCATTCCATAGAATTCCATTCCATTCCATTCCATTCCATTCCATGGAATTCCATTCCATTCCATTCCATTCCATTGAATTCCATTCCATTCCATTCCATTGAATTCCATTCCATTCCATTCCATTCGATTCCATTTCATTCCATTGAATTCCATTCCATTCCATTGAATTCCATTCCATTCCGTTCCCTTCCATTGAATTCTGTTCCGTTCCGTTCCGTTCCGTTCCGTTCCATTCCGTTCCATTCCGTTCCTTTCCGTTCTACTCGGGTTGATTCCATTCTATTCCATTCCATTCCATTCGATTCCATTCTATTCCATTCGATTCCATTCGATTCAATTAGATTCCATTCCATTCCATTCCATTCCATTCCATTGAATTCCGTTCCATTCCATTGAATTCCATTCCATTCCGTTCCATTCCATTGAATTCCGCTCCGTTCCGTTCCGTTCCATTCCGTACCATTCCGTTCCATTCCGTTCTACTCGGGTTGATTCCATTCTATTCCATTCCATTCCATTCGATTCCATTCCATTCCATTGCATTCCATTCCATTCCGTTCTATTCGGGTTCATTCCATTCCATTCCATTACATGGAATTCCATTGAATTCCATTGAATTCCATTCCATTGAATTCCATTCCATTCCATTCCATTCCATTCCATTCCATGGAATTGCATTCCATTCCATTCCATTCCATTCCATTGAATTCCATTCCATTCCATTCCATTGAATTCCATTCCATTCCATTCCATTCGATTCCATTTCATTCCATTGAATTCCATTCCATTCCATTCCATTCCATTGAATTCCATTCGATTCCATTCCATTCCATTCCATTCCATTCCATTCAATTCCATTCCATTCCATTCCATTCCATTCCATTTGAATTCCATTCCATTCCATTCCATTCCATTCCATTCCATTCCATTCCATTCTACTCGGGTTGATTCCATTCTATTCCATTCCATTCCATTCGATTCCATTCGATTCCTTTCGTTTCCATTCCATTCCATTCCATTCCATTCCATTCCATTCCATTGAATTCCATTCCATTCCATTCCATCGAATTCCATTCCATTCCATTGAATTCCATTCCATTCCATTCCATTCCATTCCATTCCATTCCATTCCATACCATCGAATTCCATTCCATTCCATTCCATTCCATTCCATTCCATTCCATTCCATTCCATTCCATTCCATTCCATTGAATTCCATTCCATTTCATTCCATTCCATTCCGTTCCATTCCATTCCATTCCATTCCATTCCTTTCCATTCCATTCCATTCCGTTCCATTCCATTGAATTCCGTTCCATTGCATTGAATTCCGTTCCATTCCATTCCATTCCTTTCCGTTCCGTTCCGTTCCGTTCCGTTCCGTTCCGTTCTACTCGGGTTGATTCCATTCTATTCCATTCCATTCCATTCGATTCCATTCTATTCCATTCGATTCCATTCGATTCAATTCGATTCCATTCGATTCCATTCCATTCCATTCCATTCCATTCCATTCCATTGAATTCCATTCCATTCCATTCCGTTCCATTCCATTCCGTTCCATTCCATTCCATTCCATTCCATTCCATTCCATTCCATTCCGTTCCATTCCATTCCATTCCTTTCCATTCCATTCCTTTCCGTTCCATTCCATTCCGTTCCATTCCGTTCTACTCGGATTGATTCCATTGTATTCCATTCCATTCCATTCCATTCCATTCGATTCCATTCGATTCCATTCGATTCCATTCCATTCCATTCCATTCCATTCCATTCCATTCCATTCCATTGAACTCCATTCCATTCCATTCCATTCCATTCCATTCCATTGAATTCCATTCCATTCCATTCCATTCCATTGAATTCTGTTCCATTCAATTCCATTCCATTCCATTCCGTTCTACTCGGGTTGATTCCATGCTATTCCATTCCGTTCCATTCCGTTCCGTTCCGTTCCGTTCCGTTCCGTTCCATTCCACTCGGGTTGATTCCATTCTATTCCATTCCATTCCATTCCATTCCATTCCATTCCATTCCATTCGATTCCATTCGATTCCATTCGATTCCATTCGATTCCATTCCATTCCATTCCATTCCATTGAATTCCATTCCATTCCATTCCATTCCATTGAATTCCGTTCCATTCCATTCCATTGCATTCCATTCCATTCCATTCCATTTGAATTCCATTCCATTCCATTCCATTCCATTCCATTCCATTCTACTCGGGTTGATTCCATTCTATTCCATTCCATTCCATTCGATTCCAATCTATTCCATTCGATTCCATTCGATTCAATTCTATTCCATTCCATTCCATTCCATTTCATTACATTCCATTCCATTCCATTGAATTCCATTCCATTCCATTCCGTTCCATTCCATTCCGTTCCATTCCATTCCATTCCATTCCATTCCATTCCTTTCCGTTCCGTTCCGTTCCGTTCCATTCCGTTCTACTCGGATTGATTCCATTCTATTCCATTCCATTCCATTCGATTCCATTCGATTCCATTCGATTCCATTCGATTCCATTCCATTCCATTCCATTCCATTCCATTCCATTGAACTCCATTCCATTCCATTCCATTCCATTCAATTCCATTCCATTCCATTGAATTCCATTCCATTCCATTCCATTCCATTGAATTCAGTTCCATTCAATTCCATTCCATTCCATTCCGTTCTACTCGGGTTGATTCCATTCTATTCCATTCCGTTCCGTTCCGTTCCGTTCCGTTCCGTTCCCTTCCACTCGGGTTGATTCCATTCTATTCCATTCCATTCCATTCCATTCCATTCGATTCCATTCGATTCCATTCGATTCCATTCGATTCCATTCCATTCCATTGAATTCCATTCCATTCCATTCCATTCCATGGAATTCCGTTCCATTCCATTCCATTGCATTCCATTCCATTCCATTCCATTTGAATTCCATTCCATTCCATTCCATTCCATTCCATTCCATTCCATTCCATTCCATTCCATTCCATTCTACTCGGGTTGATTCCATTCTATTCCATTCCATTCCATTCGATTCCATTCGATTCCATTCGATTCCATTCGATTCCATTCCATTCCATTCCATTCCATTCCATTCCATTCCATTCCATTGAATTCCATTCCATTCCATTGAATTCCATTCCATTCCATTCCATTCCATTGAATTCCGTTCCATTCCATTCCATTCCATTCCATTCCATTCCATTGAATTCCATTCCATTGAATTCCATTCCATTCCATTCCAATCCATTGAATTCCATTCCATTCCGTTCCGTTCCGTTCCGTTCCTTTCCGTTTCGTTCCGTTCCGTTCCGTTCCGTTCCATTCCATTCCATTCCATTCCATTGAATTCCGTTCCATTCCATTGAATTCCATTCCATTCCGTTCCATTCCATTGAATTCTGTTCCGTTCAGTTCCGTTCCGTTCGGTTCCATTCCGTTCCATTCCGTTCCTTTCCGTTCTACTCGGGTTGATTCCATTCTATTCCATTCCATTCCATTCGATTCCATTCGATTCCATTCGAATCCATTCGATTCCATTCGATTCCATTCGATTCCATTCCATTCCATTGAATTCCATTCCATTCCATTCCATTCCATTGAATTCCGTTCCATTCCATTCAATTCCATTCCATTCCTTTCCTTTCCGTTCCGTTCCGTTCCGTTCCGTTCCGTTCCGTTCTACTCGGGTTGATTCCATTCTATTCCATTCCATACCATTCGATTCCATTCTATTCCATTCGATTCCATTCGATTCAATTCGATTCGATTCCATTCCATTCCATTCCATTCCATTCCATTGAATTCCGTTCCATTCCATTGAATTCCATTCCATTCCGTTCCATTCCATTGAATTCCGCTCCGTTCCGTTCCGTTCCGTTCCGTTCCATTCCGTTCCATTCCGTTCCATTCCGTTCTACTCGGGTTGATTCCATTCTATTCCATTCCATTCCATTCGATTCCATTCTATTCCATTCGATTCCATTCTATTCAATTCGATTCCATTCCATTCCATTCCATTCCATTCCATTCCATTGAATTCCATTGAATTCCATTCCATTCCATTCCGTTCCATTCCATTCCGTTCCATTCCATTCCATTCCATTCCATTCCATTCCATTCCATTCCATTCCGTTCTACTCGGGTTCATTCCATTCCATTCCGTTCCGTTCCGTTCCGTTCCGTTCCTTTCCTTTCTACTTGTGTTGATTCCATTCCATTCCATTCTATTCCATTGAATTCCATTCCATTCCATTCCATTCCATTCCATTACATGGAATTCCATTGAATTCCATTGAATTCCATTCCATAGAATTCCATTCCATTCCATTCCATTCCATTCCATGGAATTCCATTCCATTCCATTCCATTCCATTGAATTCCATTCCATTCCATTCCATTGAATTCCATTCCATTCCATTCCATTCGATTCCATTTCATTCCATTGAATTCCATTCCATTCCATTGAATTCCATTCCATTCCGTTCCCTTCCATTGAATTCTGTTCCGTTCCGTTCCGTTCCGTTCCGTTCCATTCCGTTCCATTCCGTTCCTTTCCGTTCTACTCGGGTTGATTCCATTCTATTCCATTCCATTCCATTCGATTCCATTCTATTCCATTCGATTCCATTCGATTCAATTAGATTCCATTCCATTCCATTCCATTCCATTCCATTGAATTCCGTTCCATTCCATTGAATTCCATTCCATTCCGTTCCATTCCATTGAATTCCGCTCCGTTCCGTTCCGTTCCGTTCCGTTCCATTCCGTACCATTCCGTTCCATTCCGTTCTACTCGGGTTGATTCCATTCTATTCCATTCCATTCCATTCGATTCCATTCCATTCCATTCCATTCCATTCCATTCCGTTCTACTCGGGTTCATTCCATTCCATTCCATTACATGGAATTCCATTGAATTCCATTGAATTCCATTCCATTGAATTCCACTCCATTCCATTCCATTCCATTCCATTCCATGGAATTCCATTCCATTCCATTCCATTCCATTCCATTGAATTCCATTCCATTCCATTCCATTGAATTCCATTCCATTCCATTCCATTCGATTCCATTTCATTCCATTGAATTCCATTCCATTCCATTCCATTCCATTCCATTCCATTGAATTCCATTGAATTCCATTTCATTGAATTCCATTCCATTCCATTGAATTCCATTCCATTTCATTCCATTCCATTCCGTTCCATTCCATTCCGTTCCATTCCATTCCATTCCTTTCCATTCCATTCCATTCCGTTCCATTCCATTGAATTCCGTTCCATTGCATTGAATTCCGTTCCATTCCATTCCATTCCTTTCCGTTCCGTTCCGTTCCGTTCCGTTCCGTTCCGTTCTACTCGGGTTGATTCCATTCTATTCCATTCCATTCCATTCGATTCCATTCGATTTAATTCGATTCCATTCGATTCCATTCCATTCCATTCCATTCCATTCCATTCCATTGAATTCCATTCCATTCCATTCCGTTCCATTCCATTCCGTTCCATTCCATTCCATTCCATTCCATTCCATTCCATTCCATTCCGTTCCATTCCATTCCATTCCTTTCCATTCCATTCCTTTCCGTTCCATTCCGTTCCGTTCCATTCCGTTCTACTCGGATTGATTCCATTCTATTCCATTCCATTCCATTCGATTCCATTCGATTCCATTCGATTCCATTCGATTCCATTCCATTCCATTCCATTCCATTCCATTCCATTCCATTCCATTGAACTCCATTCCATTCCATTCCATTCCATTCCATTCCATTGAATTCCATTCCATTCCATTCCATTCCATTGAATTCTGTTCCATTCAATTCCATTCCATTCCATTCCGTTCTACTCGGGTTGATTCCATTCTATTCCATTCCGTTCCGTTCCGTTCCGTTCCGTTCCATTCCACTCGGGTTGATTCCATTCTATTCCATTCCATTCCATTCCATTCCATTCCATTCCATTCCATTCGATTCCATTCGATTCCATTCGATTCCATTCGATTCCATTCCATTCCATTCCATTCCATTGAATTCCATTCCATCCCATTCCATTCCATTGAATTCCGTTCCATTCTATTCCATTGCATTCCATTCCATTCCATTCCATTTGAATTCCATTCCATTCCATTCCATTCCATTCCATTCCATTCTACTCGGGTTGATTCCATTCTATTCCATTCCATTCCATTCGATTCCATTCGATTCCATTCGATTCCATTCGATTCCATTCCATTCCATTCCATTCCATTCCATTCCATTCCATTCCATTCCATTGAATTCCATTCCATTCCATTGAATTCCATTCCATTCCATTCCATTCCATTGAATTCTGTTCCATTCAATTCCATTCCATTCCATTCCGTTCTACTCGGGTTGATTCCTTTCTATTCCATTCCGTTCCGTTCCGTTCCGTTCCGTTCCGTTCCGTTCCGTTCCCTTCCACTCGGGTTGATTCCATTCTATTCCATTCCATTCCATTCCATTCCATTCGATTCCATTCGATTCCATTCGATTCCATTCGATTCCATTCCATTCCATTGAATTCCATTCCATTCCATTCCATTCCATGGAATTCCGTTCCATTCCATTCCATTGCATTCCATTCCATTCCATTCCATTTGAATTCTATTCCATTCCATTCCATTCCATTCCATTCCATTCCATTCCATTCCATTCCATTCCATTCTACTCGGGTTGATTCCATTCTATTCCATTCCATTCCATTCGATTCCATTCGATTCCATTCGATTCCATTCGATTCCATTCCATTCCATTCCATTCCATTCCATTCCATTCCATTGAATTCCATTCCATTCCATTGAATTCCATTCCATTCCATTCCATTCCATTGAATTCCGTTCCATTCCATTCCATTCCATTCCATTCCATTGAATTCCGTTCCATTCCATTCCATTCCATTCCATTCCATTGAATTCCATTCCATTGAATTCCATTCCATTCCATTCCAATCCATTGAATTCCATTCCATTCCGTTCCGTTCCGTTCCGTTCCGTTCCGTTTCGTTCCGTTCCATTCCGTTCCGTTCCATTCCATTCCATTCCATTCCATTGAATTCCGTTCCATTCCATTGAATTCCATTCCATTCCGTTCCATTCCATTGAATTCTGTTCCGTTCAGTTCCGTTCCGTTCGGTTCCATTCCGTTCCATTCCGTTCCTTTCCGTTCTACTCGGGTTGATTCCATTCTATTCCATTCCATTCCATTCGATTCCATTCGATTCCATTCGAATCCATTCGATTCCATTCGATTCCATTCGATTCCATTCCATTCCATTGAATTCCATTCCATTCCATTCCATTCCATTGAATTCCGTTCCATTCCATTCAATTCCATTCCATTCCATTCCTTTCCGTTCCGTTCCGTTCCGTTCCGTTCCGTTCCGTTCTACTCGGGTTGATTCCATTCTATTCCATTCCATACCATTCGATTCCATTCTATTCCATTCGATTCCATTCGATTCAATTCGATTCCATTCCATTCCATTCCATTCCATTCCATTCCATTGAATTCCGTTCCATTCCATTGAATTCCATTCCATTCCGTTCCATTCCATTGAATTCCGCTCCGTTCCGTTCCGTTCCGTTCCGTTCCATTCCGTTCCATTCCGTTCCATTCCGTTCTACTCGGGTTGATTCCATTCTATTCCATTCCATTCCATTCGATTCCATTCTATTCCATTCGATTCCATTCTATTCAATTCGATTCCATTCCATTCCATTCCATTCCATTCCATTCCATTGAATTCCATTGAATTCCATTCCATTCCATTCCGTTCCATTCCATTCCGTTCCATTCCATTCCATTCCATTCCATTCCATTCCATTCCATTCCATTCCGTTCTACTCGGGTTCATTCCATTCCATTCCGTTCCGTTCCGTTCCGTTCCGTTCCTTTCCTTTCTACTTGTGTTGATTCCATTCCATTCCATTCTATTCCATTGAATTCCATTCCATTCCATTCCATTCCATTCCATTACATGGAATTCCATTGAATTCCATTGAATTCCATTCCATAGAATTCCATTCCATTCCATTCCATTCCATTCCATGGAATTCCATTCCATTCCATTCCATTCCATGGAATTCCATTCCATTCCATTCCATTGAATTCCATTCCATTCCATTCCATTCGATTCCATTTCATTCCATTGAATTCCATTCCATTCCATTGAATTCCATTCCATTCCGTTCCGTTCCGTTCCGTTCCGTTTCGTTCCGTTCCGTTCCGTTCCGTTCCATTCGATTCCATTCCATTGAATTCCGTTCCATTCCATTGAATTCCATTCCATTCCGTTCCATTCCATTGAATTCTGTTCCGTTCCGTTCCGTTCCGTTCCATTCCATTCCGTTCCATTCCGTTCCTTTCCGTTCTACTCGGGTTGATTCCATTCTATTCCATTCCATTCCATTCGATTCCATTCGATTCCATTCGAATCCATTCGATTCCATTCGATTCCATTCGATTCCATTCCATTCCATTGAATTCCATTCCATTCCATTCCATTCCATTGAATTCCGTTCCATTCCATTCAATTCCATTCCATTCCATTCCTTTCCGTTCCGTTCCGTTCCGTTCCGTTCCTTTCCGTTCTACTCGGGTTGATTCCATTCTATTCCATTCCATTCCATTCGATTCCATTCTATTCCATTCGATTCCATTCGATTCAATTTGATTCCATTCCATTCCATTCCATTCCATTCCATTCCATTGAATTCCGTTCCATTCCATTGAATTCCATTCCATTCCGTTCCATTCCATTGAATTCCGCTCCGTTCCGTTCCGTTCCGTTCCGTTCCATTCCGTACCATTCCGTTCCATTCCGTTCTACTCCGGTTGATTCCATTCTATTCCATTCCATTCCATTCGATTCCATTCCATTCGATTCCATTCCATTCCATTCCGTTCTACTCGGGTTCATTCCATTCCATTCCGTTCCGTTCCGTTCCGTTCCGTTCCTTTCCTTTCTACTTGTGTTGATTCCATTCCATTCCTTTCTATTCCATTGAATTCCATTCCTTTCCATTCCATTCCATTCCATTACATGGAATTCCATTGAATTCAATTGAATTCCATTCCATTGAATTCCATTCCATTCCATTCCATTCCATTCCATTCCATTGAATTCCATTCCATTCCATTCCATTGAATTCCATTCCATTCCATTCCATTCGATTCCATTTCATTCCATTGAATTCCATTCCATTCCATTCCATTCCATTCCATTCCATTGAATTCCATTGAATTCCATTCCATTGAATTCCATTCCATTCCATTGAATTCCATTCCATTTCATTCCATTCCATTCCGTTCCATTCCATTCCGTTCCATTCCATTCCATTCCTTTCCATTCCATTCCATTCCGTTCCATTCCATTGAATTCCGTTCCATTGCATTGAATTCCGTTCCATTCCATTCCATTCCTTTCCGTTCCTTTCCGTTCCGTTCCGTTCCGTTCCGTTCTACTCGGGTTGATTCCATTCTATTCCATTCCATTCCATTCGATTCCATTCTATTCCATTCGATTCCATTCGATTCAATTCGATTCCATTCCATTCCATTCCATTCCATTCCATTCCATTCCATTCCATTGAATTCCATTCCATTCCATTCCGTTCCATTCCATTCCGTTCCATTCCATTCCATTCCATTCCATTCCATTACGTTCCGTTCCATTCCGTTCCATTCCGTTCCATTCTATTGAATTCCGATCCATTGCATTGAATTCCGTTCCATTCCATTCCATTCCTTTCCGTTCCGTTCCGTTCCGTTCCGTTCCGTTCCGTTCTACTCGGATTGATTCCATTCTATTCCATTCCATTCCATTCGATTCCATTCGATTCCATTCGATTCCATTCCATTCCATTCCATTCCATTGAATTCCATTCCATTCCATTCCATTCCATTCCATTCCATTGAATTCCATTGAATTCCATTCCATTGAATTCCATTCCATTCCATTCCATTCCGTTCCATTCCATTCCGTTCCATTCCATTCCATTCCATTCCATTCCATTCCGTTCCGTTCCATTCCGTTCCATTCCGTTCCATTCCATTGAATTCCGTTCCATTGCATTGAATTCCGTTCCATTCCATTCCATTCCTTTCCGTTCCGTTCCGTTCCGTTCCGTTCCGTTCCGTTCTACTCGGGTTGATTCCATTCTATTCCATTCCATTCCATTCGATTCCATTCTATTCCATTCGATTCCATTCGATTCAATTCGATTCGATTCGATTCCATTCCATTCCATTCCATTCCATTCCATAGAATTCCATTCCATTCCATTGAATTCCATTCCATTCCATTCCATTCCATTCCATTGAATTCCATTCCATTCCATGGAATTCCATTCCATTCCATTCCATTCGATTCCATTCCATTCCATGGAATTCCATTCCATTCGATTCCATTCCATTCCATGGAATTCCATTTCATTCCATTCCATTCCGTTCCATTCCATTGAATTCCATTCCATTCCATTGAATTCCATTCCATTCCATTCCATTGAATTCCATTCCATTCCATTGAATTCCATTCCATTCCATTCCATTCCATTCTATTCCATGGAATTCCATTCCATTCCATTGAATTCCATTCCATTCCATTCCATTCGATTCCATTCCATTCCATGGAATTCCATTCCATTCGATTCCATTCCATTCCATGGAATTCCATTTCATTCCATTCCATTCCATTCCATTCCATAGAATTCCATTCCGTTCCATTCCATTCCATTCCATTCCATTCCGTTCCATTCCATTCCATCGAATTCCATTCCATTCCATTCCATTCCATTCCATTCCATTCCATTCCATTCCATTCCATTCTACTCGGGTTGATTCCATTCTATTACATTCCATTCCATTCGATTCCATTCGATTCCATTCGATTCCATTCGATTCCATTCCATTCCATTCCATTCAATTGAATTCCATTCCATTCCATTCCATTCCATTCCATTCCATTCCATTGAATTCCATTCCATTACATTGAATTCCATTCCATTCCATTCCATTCCATTCCATTGAATTCCGTTCCATTCCATTCCTTTCCATTCCATTCCATTCCATTGAATTCCATTACATTGAATTCCATTCCATTCCATTCCATTCCATTCCATTCCATTGAATTCCATTCCATTCCATTGAATTCCATTCCATTCCATTCCATTCGATTCCATTCCATTCCATGGAATTCCATTCCTTTCCATTCCATTCCATTCCATTCCATTCCATTCCATTGAATTCCATTGAATTCCATTCCATTCCATTGAATTCCATTCCTTTCCATTCCATTCCATTGAATTCCGTTCAATTCCATTCCATTCCATTCCATTCCATTCCATTCCATTCGAATTCCATTCCATTCCATTCCATTCCATTCCATTCCATTCCATTCCATTCTACTCGGGTTGATTCCATTCTATTCCATTCCATTCCATTCGATTCCATTCGATTCCTTTCGATTCCATTCCATTCCATTCCATTCCATTCCATTGAATTCCATTCCATTCCATTCCATTCCATTCCATTGAATTCCATTCCATTCCATTCCATCGAATTCCATTCCATTCCATTGAATTCCATTCCATTCCATTCCATTCCATTCCATTCCATTCCATTCCATTCCATTCCATCGAATTCCATTCCATTCCATTCCATTCCATTCCATTCCATTCCATTCCATTCGATTCCATTCGATTCCATTCCATTCCATTCCATTCCATTGAATTCCGTTCCATTCCATTCCATTCCATTCCATTCCCTTCCATTGAATTCCATTACATTGAATTCCATTCCATTCCATTCCATTCTATGGAATTCCATTCCATTCCGTTCCGTTCCGTTCCGTTCCGTTCCGTACCGTTCCATTCCATTCCATTCCATTCCATTGAATTCCGTTCCATTCCATTGAATTCCATTCCATTCCGTTCCATTCCATTGAATTCCGTTCCGTTCCGTTCCGTTCCGTTCCGTTCCGTTCCATTCCGTTCCATTCCATTCCATTCCGTTCTACTCGGGTTCATTCCATTCCATTCCTTTCCGTTCCGTTCCGTTCCGTACCATTCCGTTCCGTTCTACTCGGGTTGATTCCATTCTATTCCATTCCATTCCATTCGATTCCATTCTATTCCATTCGATTCCATTCTATTCAATTCGATTCCATTCCATTCCAATCCATTCCATTACATTCCATTGAATTCCATTCCATTCCATTCCGTTCCATTCCATTCCGTTCCATTCCATTCCATTCCATTCCATTCCATTACGTTCCGTTCCATTCCGTTCCATTCCATTGAATTCCGATCCATTGCATTGAATTCCGTTCCATTCCATTCCATTCCATTCCATTCCATTCCATTGAATTCCATTCCATTGAATTCCGTTCCATTCCATTCCATTCCATTCCATTACATTCCATTGAATTCCATTCCATTCCATTCCATTCCATGGAATTCCGTTCCATTCCATTCCATTGCATTCCATTCCATTCCATTCCATTTGAATTCCATTCCATTCCATTCCATTCCATTCCATTCCATTCCATTCCATTCCATTCCACTCTACTCGGGTTGATTCCATTCTATTCCATTCCATTCCATTCGATTCCATTCGATTCCATTCGATTCCATTCGATTCCATTCCATTCCATTCCATTCCATTCCATTCCATTCCATTGAATTCCATTCCATTCCATTGAATTCCATTCCATTACTTTCCATTCCATTGAATTCCGTTCCATTCCATTCCATTCCATTCCATTCCATTCCATTGAATTCCATTCCATTGAATTCCATTCCATTCCATTCCATTCCATTGAATTCCATTCCATTCCGTTCCGTTCCGGTCCGTTCCGTTCCGTTTCGTTCCGTTCCGTTCCGTTCCGTTCCATTCCATTCCATTCCATTCCATTGAATTCCGTTCCATTCCATTGAATTCCATTCCATTCCGTTCCATTCCATTGAATTCTGTTCCGTTCCGTTCCGTTCCGTTCCGTTCCATTCCGTTCCATTCCGTTCCTTTCCGTTCTACTCGGGTTGATTCCATTCTATTCCATTCCATTCCATTCGATTCCATTCGATTCCATTCGAATCCATTCGATTCCATTCGATTCCATTCGATTCCATTCCATTCCATTGAATTCCATTCCATTCCATTCCATTCCATTGAATTCCGTTCCATTCCATTCAATTCCATTCCATTCCATTCCTTTCCGTTCCGTTCCGTTCCGTTCCGTTCCGTTCCGCTCTACTCGGGTTGATTCCATTCTATTCCATTCCATACCATTCGATTCCATTCTATTCCATTCGATTCCATTCGATTCAATTCGATTCCATTCCATTCCATTCCATTCCATTCCATTCCATTGAATTCCGTTCCATTCCATTGAATTCCATTCCATTCCGTTCCATTCCATTGAATTCCACTCCGTTCCGTTCCGTTCCGTTCCGTTCCATTCCGTTCCATTCCGTTCCATTCCGTTCTACTCGGGTTGATTCCATTCTATTCCATTCCATTCCATTCGATTCCATTCTATTCCATTCGATTCCATTCGATTCCATTCGATTCCATTCCATTCCATTCCATTCCATTCCATTCCATTCCATTGAATTCCATTGAATTCCATTCCATTCCATTCCGTTCCATTCCATTCCGTTCCATTCCATTCCATTCCATTCCATTCCATTCCATTCCATTCCATTCCATTCCGTTCTACTCGGGTTAATTCCATTCCATTCCGTTCCGTTCCGTTCCGTTCCTTTCCTTTCTACTTGTGTTGATTCCATTCCATTCCATTCTATTCCATTGAATTCCATTCCATTCCATTCCATTCCATTCCATTACATGGAATTCCATTGAATTCCATTGAATTCCAATCCATAGAATTCCATTCCATTCCATTCCATTCCATTCCATGGAATTCCATTCCATTCCATTCCATTCCATTGAATTCCATTCCATTCCATTCCATTGAATTCCATTCCATTCCATTCCATTCGATTCCATTTCATTCCATTGAATTCCATTCCATTCCATTGAATTCCATTCCATTCCGTTCCATTCCATTGAATTCTGTTCCGTTCCGTTCCGTTCCGTTCCGTTCCATTCCGTTCCATTCCGTTCCTTTCCGTTCTACTCGGGTTGATTCCATTCTATTCCATTCCATTCCATTCGATTCCATTCTATTCCATTCGATTCCATTCGATTCAATTAGATTCCATTCCATTCCATTCCATTCCATTCCATTGAATTCCGTTCCATTCCATTGAATTCCATTCCATTCCGTTCCATTCCATTGAATTCCGCTCCGTTCCGTTCCGTTCCGTTCCGTTCCATTCCGTACCATTCCGTTCCATTCCGTTCTACTCGGGTTGATTCCATTCTATTCCATTCCATTCCATTCGATTCCATTCCATTCCATTCCATTCCATTCCATTCCGTTCTACTCGGGTTCATTCCATTCCATTCCGTTCCGTTCCGTTCCGTTCCGTTCCTTTCCTTTCTACTTGTGTTGATTCCATTCCATTCCTTTCTATTCCATTGAATTCCATTCCATTCCATTCCATTCCATTCCATTCCATGGAATTCCATTCCATTCCATTCCATTCCATTCCATTGAATTCCATTCCATTCCATTCCATTGAATTCCATTCCATTCCATTCCATTCGATTCCATATCATTCCATTGAATTCCATTCCATTCCATTCCATTCCATTCCATTGAATTCCATTGAATTCCATTCCATAGAATTCCATTCCATTCCATTGAATTCCATTCCATTTCATTCCATTCCATTCCGTTCCATTCCATTCCGTTCCATTCCATTCCATTCCTTTCCATTCCATTCCATTCCGTTCCATTCCATTGAATTCCGTTCCATTGCATTGAATTCCGTTCCATTCCATTCCATTCCTTTCCGTTCCGTTCCGTTCCGTTCCGTTCCGTTCCGTTCTACTCGGGTTGATTCCATTCTATTCCATTCCATTCCATTCGATTCCATTCTATTCCATTCGATTCCATTCGATTCAATTCGATTCCATTCGATTCCATTCCATTCCATTCCATTCCATTCCATTGAATTCCATTCCATTCCATTCCGTTCCATTCCATTCCGTTCCATTCCATTCCATTCCATTCCATTCCATTCCATTGAATTCCATTCCATTCCATTCCGTTCCATTCCATTCCGTTCCATTCCATTCCATTCCTTTCCATTCCATTCCATTCCGTTCCATTCCATTGAATTCCGTTCCATTGCATTGAATTCCGTTCCATTCCATTCCATTCCTTTCCGTTCCTTTCCGTTCCGTTCCGTTCCGTTCCGTTCTACTCGGGTTGATTCCATTCTATTCCATTCCATTCCATTCGATTCCATTCTATTCCATTCGATTCCATTCGATTCAATTCGATTCCATTCCATTCCATTCCATTCCATTCCATTCCATTCCATTCCATTGAATTCCATTCCATTCCATTCCGTTCCATTCCATTCCGTTCCATTCCATTCCATTCCATTCCATTCCATTCCATTACGTTCCGTTCCATTCCGTTCCATTCCGTTCCATTCTATTGAATTCCGATCCATTGCATTGAATTCCGTTCCATTCCATTCCATTCCTTTCCGTTCCGTTCCGTTCCGTTCCGTTCCGTTCCGTTCTACTCGGATTGATTCCATTCTATTCCATTCCATTCCATTCGATTCCATTCGATTCCATTCGATTCCATTCGATTCCATTCCATTCCATTCCATTCCATTGAATTCCATTCCATTCCATTCCATTCCATTCCATTCCATTGAATTCCATTGAATTCCATTCCATTGAATTCCATTCCATTCCATTCCATTCCGTTCCATTCCATTCCGTTCCATTCCATTCCATTCCATTCCATTCCATTCCGTTCCGTTCCATTCCGTTCCATTCCGTTCCATTCCATTGAATTCCGTTCCATTGCATTGAATTCCGTTCCATTCCATTCCATTCCTTTCCGTTCCGTTCCGTTCCGTTCCGTTCCGTTCCGTTCTACTCGGGTTGATTCCATTCTATTCCATTCCATTCCATTCGATTCCATTCTATTCCATTCGATTCCATTCGATTCAATTCGATTCGATTCGATTCCATTCCATTCCATTCCATTCCATTCCATAGAATTCCATTCCATTCCATTGAATTCCATTCCATTCCATTCCATTCCATTCCATTGAATTCCATTCCATTCCATGGAATTCCATTCCATTCCATTCCATTCGATTCCATTCCATTCCATGGAATTCCATTCCATTCGATTCCATTCCATTCCATGGAATTCCATTTCATTCCATTCCATTCCGTTCCATTCCATTGAATTCCATTCCATTCCATTGAATTCCATTCCATTCCATTCCATTGAATTCCATTCCATTCCATTGAATTCCATTCCATTCCATTCCATTCCATTCTATTCCATGGAATTCCATTCCATTCCATTGAATTCCATTCCATTCCATTCCATTCGATTCCATTCCATTCCATGGAATTCCATTCCATTCGATTCCATTCCATTCCATGGAATTCCATTTCATTCCATTCCATTCCATTCCATTCCATTCCATTCCATAGAATTCCATTCCGTTCCATTCCATTCCATTCCATTCCATTCCGTTCCATTCCATTCCATCGAATTCCATTCCATTCCATTCCATTCCATTCCATTCCATTCCATTCCATTCCATTCCATTCTACTCGGGTTGATTCCATTCTATTACATTCCATTCCATTCGATTCCATTCGATTCCATTCGATTCCATTCGATTCCATTCCATTCCATTCCATTCAATTGAATTCCATTCCATTCCATTCCATTCCATTCCATTCCATTCCATTGAATTCCATTCCATTACATTGAATTCCATTCCATTCCATTCCATTCCATTCCATTGAATTCCGTTCCATTCCATTCCTTTCCATTCCATTCCATTCCATTGAATTCCATTACATTGAATTCCATTCCATTCCATTCCATTCCATTCCATTCCATTGAATTCCATTCCATTCCATTGAATTCCATTCCATTCCATTCCATTCGATTCCATTCCATTCCATGGAATTCCATTCCTTTCCATTCCATTCCATTCCATTCCATTCCATTCCATTGAATTCCATTGAATTCCATTCCATTCCATTGAATTCCATTCCTTTCCATTCCATTCCATTGAATTCCGTTCAATTCCATTCCATTCCATTCCATTCCATTCCATTCCATTCGAATTCCATTCCATTCCATTCCATTCCATTCCATTCCATTCCATTCCATTCTACTCGGGTTGATTCCATTCTATTCCATTCCATTCCATTCGATTCCATTCGATTCCTTTCGATTCCATTCCATTCCATTCCATTCCATTCCATTGAATTCCATTCCATTCCATTCCATTCCATTCCATTGAATTCCATTCCATTCCATTCCATCGAATTCCATTCCATTCCATTGAATTCCATTCCATTCCATTCCATTCCATTCCATTCCATTCCATTCCATTCCATTCCATCGAATTCCATTCCATTCCATTCCATTCCATTCCATTCCATTCCATTCCATTCGATTCCATTCGATTCCATTCCATTCCATTCCATTCCATTGAATTCCGTTCCATTCCATTCCATTCCATTCCATTCCCTTCCATTGAATTCCATTACATTGAATTCCATTCCATTCCATTCCATTCTATGGAATTCCATTCCATTCCGTTCCGTTCCGTTCCGTTCCGTTCCGTACCGTTCCATTCCATTCCATTCCATTCCATTGAATTCCGTTCCATTCCATTGAATTCCATTCCATTCCGTTCCATTCCATTGAATTCCGTTCCGTTCCGTTCCGTTCCGTTCCGTTCCGTTCCATTCCGTTCCATTCCATTCCATTCCGTTCTACTCGGGTTCATTCCATTCCATTCCTTTCCGTTCCGTTCCGTTCCGTACCATTCCGTTCCGTTCTACTCGGGTTGATTCCATTCTATTCCATTCCATTCCATTCGATTCCATTCTATTCCATTCGATTCCATTCTATTCAATTCGATTCCATTCCATTCCAATCCATTCCATTACATTCCATTGAATTCCATTCCATTCCATTCAGTTCCATTCCATTCCGTTCCATTCCATTCCATTCCATTCCATTCCATTACGTTCCGTTCCATTCCGTTCCATTCCATTGAATTCCGATCCATTGCATTGAATTCCGTTCCATTCCATTCCATTCCATTCCATTCCATTCCATTGAATTCCATTCCATTGAATTCCGTTCCATTCCATTCCATTCCATTCCATTACATTCCATTGAATTCCATTCCATTCCATTCCATTCCATGGAATTCCGTTCCATTCCATTCCATTGCATTCCATTCCATTCCATTCCATTTGAATTCCATTCCATTCCATTCCATTCCATTCCATTCCATTCCATTCCATTCCATTCCACTCTACTCGGGTTGATTCCATTCTATTCCATTCCATTCCATTCGATTCCATTCGATTCCATTCGATTCCATTCGATTCCATTCCATTCCATTCCATTCCATTCCATTCCATTCCATTGAATTCCATTCCATTCCATTGAATTCCATTCCATTACATTCCATTCCATTGAATTCCGTTCCATTCCATTCCATTCCATTCCATTCCATTCCATTGAATTCCATTCCATTGAATTCCATTCCATTCCATTCCATTCCATTGAATTCCATTCCATTCCGTTCCGTTCCGGTCCGTTCCGTTCCGTTTCGTTCCGTTCCGTTCCGTTCCGTTCCATTCCATTCCATTCCATTCCATTGAATTCCGTTCCATTCCATTGAATTCCATTCCATTCCGTTCCATTCCATTGAATTCTGTTCCGTTCCGTTCCGTTCCGTTCCGTTCCATTCCGTTCCATTCCGTTCCTTTCCGTTCTACTCGGGTTGATTCCATTCTATTCCATTCCATTCCATTCGATTCCATTCGATTCCATTCGAATCCATTCGATTCCATTCGATTCCATTCGATTCCATTCCATTCCATTGAATTCCATTCCATTCCATTCCATTCCATTGAATTCCGTTCCATTCCATTCAATTCCATTCCATTCCATTCCTTTCCGTTCCGTTCCGTTCCGTTCCGTTCCGTTCCGCTCTACTCGGGTTGATTCCATTCTATTCCATTCCATACCATTCGATTCCATTCTATTCCATTCGATTCCATTCGATTCAATTCGATTCCATTCCATTCCATTCCATTCCATTCCATTCCATTGAATTCCGTTCCATTCCATTGAATTCCATTCCATTCCGTTCCATTCCATTGAATTCCGCTCCGTTCCGTTCCGTTCCGTTCCGTTCCATTCCGTTCCATTCCGTTCCATTCCGTTCTACTCGGGTTGATTCCATTCTATTCCATTCCATTCCATTCGATTCCATTCTATTCCATTCGATTCCATTCGATTCAATTCGATTCCATTCCATTCCATTCCATTCCATTCCATTGAATTCCATTGAATTCCATTCCATTCCATTCCGTTCCATTCCATTCCGTTCCATTCCATTCCATTCCATTCCATTCCATTCCATTCCATTCCATTCCGTTCTACTCGGGTTCATTCCATTCCATTCCGTTCCGTTCCGTTCCGTTCCGTTCCTTTCCTTTCTACTTGTGTTGATTCCATTCCATTCCATTCTATTCCATTGAATTCCATTCCATTCCATTCCATTCCATTCCATTACATGGAATTCCATTGAATTCCATTGAATTCCAATCCATAGAATTCCATTCCATTCCATTCCATTCCATTCCATGGAATTCCATTCCATTCCATTCCATTCCATTGAATTCCATTCCATTCCATTCCATTGAATTCCATTCCATTCCATTCCATTCGATTCCATTTCATTCCATTGAATTCCATTCCATTCCATTGAATTCCATTCCATTCCGTTCCATTCCATTGAATTCTGTTCCGTTCCGTTCCGTTCCGTTCCGTTCCATTCCGTTCCATTCCGTTCCATTCCGTTCTACTCGGGTTGATTCCATTCTATTCCATTCCATTCCATTCGATTCCATTCTATTCCATTCGATTCCATTCGATTCAATTAGATTCCATTCCATTCCATTCCATTCCATTCCATTGAATTCCGTTCCATTCCATTGAATTCCATTCCATTCCGTTCCATTCCATTGAATTCCGCTCCGTTCCGTTCCGTTCCGTTCCGTTCCATTCCGTACCATTCCGTTCCATTCCGTTCTACTCGGGTTGATTCCATTCTATTCCATTCCATTCCATTCGATTCCATTCCATTCCATTCCATTCCATTCCATTCCGTTCTACTCGGGTTCATTCCATTCCATTCCGTTCCGTTCCGTTCCGTTCCGTTCCTTTCCTTTCTACTTGTGTTGATTCCATTCCATTCCTTTCTATTCCATTGAATTCCATTCCATTCCATTCCATTCCATTCCATTCCATGGAATTCCATTCCATTCCATTCCATTCCATTCCATTGAATTCCATTCCATTCCATTCCATTGAATTCCATTCCATTCCATTCCATTCGATTCCATATGATTCCATTGAATTCCATTCCATTCCATTCCATTCCATTCCATTCCATTGAATTCCATTGAATTCCATTCCATAGAATTCCATTCCATTCCATTGAATTCCATTCCATTTCATTCCATTCCATTCCGTTCCATTCCATTCCGTTCCATTCCATTCCATTCCTTTCCATTCCATTCCATTCCGTTCCATTCCATTGAATTCCGTTCCATTGCATTGAATTCCGTTCCATTCCATTCCATTCCTTTCCGTTCCGTTCCGTTCCGTTCCGTTCCGTTCCGTTCTACTCGGGTTGATTCCATTCTATTCCATTCCATTCCATTCGATTCCATTCTATTCCATTCGATTCCATTCGATTCAATTCGATTCCATTCGATTCCATTCCATTCCATTCCATTCCATTCCATTGAATTCCATTCCATTCCATTCCGTTCCATTCCATTCCGTTCCATTCCATTCCATTCCATTCCATTCCATTCCATTCCGTTCCATTCCATTCCATTCCTTTCCATTCCATTCCTTTCCGTTCCATTCCGTTCCGTTCCATTCCGTTCTACTCGGATTGATTCCATTCTATTCCATTCCATTCCATTCGATTCCATTCGATTCCATTCAATTCCATTCGATTCCATTCCATTCCATTCCATTCCATTCCATTCCATTCCATTCCATTGAACTCCATTCCATTCCATTCCATTCCATTCCATTCCATTGAATTCCATTCCATTCCATTCCATTCCATTGAATTCTGTTCCATTCAATTCCATTCCATTCCATTCCGTTCTACTCGGGTTTATTCCATGCTATTCCATTCCGTTCCATTCCGTTCCGTTCCGTTCCGTTCCGTTCCATTCCACTCAGGTTGATTCCATTCTATTCCATTCCATTCCATTCCATTCCATTCCATTCCATTCGATTCCATTCGATTCCATTCGATTCCATTCGATTCCATTCGATTCCATTCCATTCCATTGAATTCCATTCCATTCCATTCCATTCCATTGAATTCCGTTCCATTCCATTCCATTGCATTCCATTCCATTCCATTCCATTTGAATTCCATTCCATTCCATTCCATTCCATTCCATTCCATTCTACTCGGGTTGATTCCATTCTATTCCATTCCATTCCATTCGATTCCACTCGATTCCATTCGATTCCATTCGATTCCATTCCATTCCATTCCATTCCATTCCATTCCATTCCATTCCATTGAATTCCATTCCATTCCATTGAATTCCATTCCATTCCATTCCATTCCATTGAATTCCGTTCCATTCCATTCCATTCCATTCCATTCCATTCCATTCCATTGAATTCCATTCCATTGAATTCCATTCCATTGAATTCCATTCCATTGAATTCCATTCCATTCCGTTCCGTTCCGTTCCGTTCCGTTTCGTTCCGTTCCGTTCCGTTCCGTTCCATTCCATTCCATTCCATTCCATTGAATTCCGTTCCATTCCATTGAATTCCTTTCCATTCCGTTCCATTCCATTGAATTCTGTTCCGTTCCGTTCCGTTCCGTTCCGTTCCATTCCGTTCCATTCCGTTCCTTTCCGTTCTACTCGGGTTGAATCCATTCTATTCCATTCCATTCCATTCGATTCCATTCGAATCCATTCGATTCCATTCGATTCCATTCGATTCCATTCCATTCCATTGAATTCCATTCCATTCCATTCCATTCCATTGAATTCCGTTCCATTCCATTCAATTCCATTCCATTCCATTCCTTTCCGTTCCGTTCCGTTCCGTTCCGTTCCGTTCCCTTCTACTCGGGTTGATTCCATTCTATTCCATTCCATTCCATTCGATTCCATTCTATTCCATTCGATTCCATTCGATTCAATTAGATTCCATTCCATTCCATTACATTCCATTCCATTCCATTCCATTGAATTCCGTTCCATTCCATTGAATTCCATTCCATTCCATTCCATTCCATTGAATTCCGCTCCGTTCCGTTCCGTTCCGTTCCGTTCCATTCCGTACCATTCCGTTCCATTCCGTTCTACTCGGGTTGATTCCATTCTATTCCATTCCATTCCATTCGATTCCATTCCATTCCATTCCATTCCATTCCATTCCGTTCTACTCGGGTTCATTCCATTCCATTCCGTTCCGTTCCGTTCCGTTCCGTTCCTTTCCTTTCTACTTGTGTTGATTCCATTCCATTGCTTTCTATTCCATTGAATTCCATTCCTTTCCATTCCATTCCATTCCATTACATGGAATTCCATTGAATTCCATTGAATTCCATTCCATTGAATTCCATTCCATTCCATTCCATTCCATGGAATTCCATTCCATTCCATTCCATTCCATTCCATTGAATTCCATTCCATTCTATTCCATTGAATTCCATTCCATTCCATTCCATTCCATTCCATTACATGGAATTCCATTGAATTCCATAGAATTCCATTCCATTGAATTCCATTGAATTCCATTCCATTCCATTCCATGGAATTCAATTCCATTCCATTCCATTCCTTGGAATTCCATTCCATTCCATTCCATTCCATTCCATTCCATTGAATTCCATTCCATTCCATTCAATTGAATTGCATTCCATTCCATTCCATTCGATTCCATTCCATTCCATTGAATTCAATTCCGTTCCATTCCATTCCACTGAATTCCATTGAATTCCATTCCATTGAATTCCATTCCATTCCATTGAATTCCATTCCATTTCATTCCATTCCATTCCGTTCCATTCCATTCCGTTCCATTCCATTCCATTCCTTTCCATTCCATTCCATTCCGTTCCATTCCATTGAATTCCGTTCCATTGCACTGAATTCCGTTCCATTCCATTCCGTTCCTTTCCGTTCCGTTCCGTTCCGTTCCGTTCCGTTCCGTTCTACTCGGGTGGATTCCATTCTATTCCTTTCCATTCCATTCGATTCCATTCTATTCCATTCGATTCCATTCGATTCAATTCGATTCCATTCCATTCCATTCCATTCCATTCCATTCCATTCCATTGAATTCCATTCCATTCCATTCCGTTCCATTCCATTCCGTTCCATTCCATTTCATTCCATTCCATTACGTTCCGTTCCATTCCGTTCCATTCCGTTCCATTCCATTGAATTCCGATCCATTGCATTGAATTCCGTTCCATTCCATTCCATTCCTTTCCGTTCCGTTCCGTTCCGTTCCGTTCCGTTCCGTTCCGTTCTACTCGGATTGATTCCATTCTATTCCATTCCATTCATTCGATTCCATTCGATTCCATTCGATTCCATTCGATTCCATTCCATTCCATTCCATTCCATTGAATTCCATTCCATTCCATTCCATTCCATTCCATTCCATTCCATTGAATTCCATTGAATTCCATTCCATTGAATTCCATTCCATTCCATTCCATTCCGTTCCATTCCATTCCGTTCCATTCCATTCCATTCCATTCCATTCCATTCCGTTCCGTTCCATTCCGTTCCATTCCGTTCCATTCCATTGAATTCCGTTCCATTCCATTACATTCCTTTACGTTCCGTTCCGTTCCGTTCCGTTACGTTCCGTTCTACTCGGGTTGATTCCATTCTATTCCATTCCATTCCATTCGATTCCATTCTATTCCATTCGATTCCATTCGATTCAATTCGATTCGATTCGATTCCATTCCATTCCATTCCATTCCATTGAATTCCATTCTATTCCATTGAATTCCATTCCATTCCATTCCATTCCATTCCATTCCATGGAATTCCATTCCATTCCATTGAATTCCATTCCATTCCATTCCATTCGATTCCATTCCATTCCATGGAATTCCATTCCATTCGATTCCATTCCATTCCATGGAATTCCATTTCATTCCATTCCATTCCATTCCATTCCATTCCATAGAATTCCATTCCGTTCCATTCCATTCCATTCCATTCCATTCCGTTCCATTCCATTCCATCGAATTCCATTCCATTCCATTCCATTCCATTCCATTCCATTCCATTCCATTCCATTCTACTCGTGTTGATTCCATTCTATTACATTCCATTCCATTCGATTCCATTCGATTCCATTCGATTCCATTCGATTCCATTCCATTCCATTCCATTCCATTGAATTCCATTCCATTCCATTCCATTCCATTCCATTCCATTGAATTCCATTGAATTCCATTCCATTGAATTCCATTCCATTCCATTCCATTCCGTTCCATTCCATTCCGTTCCATTCCATTCCATTCCATTCCATTCCATTCCGTTCCGTTCCATTCCGTTCCATTCCGTTCCATTCCATTGAATTCCGTTCCATTGCATTGAATTCCGTTCCATTCCATTCCATTCCTTTCCGTTCCGTTCCGTTCCGTTCCGTTCCGTTCTACTCGGGTTGATTCCATTCTATTCCATTCCATTCCATTCGATTCCATTCGATTCCTTTCGATTCCATTCCATTCCATTCCATTCCATTCCATTGAATTCCATTCCATTCCATTCCATTCCATTCCATTGAATTCCATTCCATTCCATTCCATCGAATTCCATTCCACTCCATTGAATTCCATTCCATTCCATTCCATTCCATTCCAATCCATTCCATTCCATTCCATTCCATTCCATCGAATTCCATTCTATTCCATTCCATTCCATTCCATTCCATTCGATTCCATTCGATTCCATTCGATTCCATTCCATTCCATTCCATTCCATTGAATTCCGTTCCATTCCATTCCATTCCATTCCATTCCCTTCCATTGAATTCCATTACATTGAATTCCATTCCATTCCATTCCATTCCATGGAATTCCATTCCATTCCGTTCCGTTCCGTTCCGTTCCGTTCCGTACCGTTCCATTCCATTCCATTCCATTCCATTGAATTCCGTTCCATTCCATTGAATTCCATTCCATTCCGTTCCATTCCATTGAATTCCGTTCCGTTCCGTTCCGTTCCGTTCCGTTCCGTTCCATTCCGTTCCATTCCATTCCATTCCGTTCTACTCGGGTTCATTCCATTCCATTCCTTTCCGTTCCGTTCCGTTCCGTACCATTCCGTTCCGTTCTACTCGGGTTGATTCCATTCTATTCCATTCCATTCCATTCGATTCCATTCTATTCCATTCGATTCCATTCTATTCAATTCGATTCCATTCCATTCCAATCCATTCCATTACATTCCATTGAATTCCATTCCATTCCATTCCGTTCCATTCCATTCCGTTCCATTCCATTCCATTCCATTCCATTCCATTCCATTACGTTCCGTTCCATTCCGTTCCATTCCATTGAATTCCGATCCATTGCATTGAATTCCGTTCCATTCCATTCCATTCCATTCCATTCCATTCCATTGAATTCCATTCCATTGAATTCCTTTCCATTCCATTCCATTCCATTGAATTCCGTTCCATTCCATTGAATTCCATTCCATTCCGTTCCATTCCATTGAATTCCGTTCCGTTCCGTTCCGTTCCGTTCCGTTCCATTCCGTTCCATTCCGTTCCATTCCGTTCTACTCGGGTTGATTCCATTCTATTCCATTCCATTCCATTCGATTCCATTCCATTCCATTCCATTCCATTCCATTCCATTCCTTTCTACTCGGGTTCATTCCATTCCATTCCGTTCCGTTCCGTTCCGTTCCATTCCATTCCATTCCATTCCATTCCATTCCATTCCATTACGTTCCGTTCCATTCCGTTCCATTCCATTGAATTCCGATCCATTGCATTGAATTCCGTTCCATTCCATTCCATTCCATTCCATTCCATTAGATTCCATTCCATTCCATTGAATTCAATTCCGTTCCATTCCATTCCATTGAATTCCATTGAATTCCATTCCATTGAATTCCATTCCATTCCATTGAATTCCATTCCATTTCATTCCATTCCATTCCGTTCCATTCCATTCCGTTCCATTCCATTCCATTCCTTTCCATTCCATTCCATTCCGTTCCATTCCATTGAATTCCGTTCCATTGCACTGAATTCCGTTCCATTCCATTCCATTCCTTTCCGTTCCGTTCCGTTCCGTTCCGTTCCGTTCTACTCGGGTGGATTCCATTCTATTCCTTTCCATTCCATTCGATTCCATTCTATTCCATTCGATTCCATTCGATTCAATTCGATTCCATTCCATTCCATTCCATTCCATTCCATTCCATTCCATTGAATTCCATTCCATTCCATTCCGTTCCATTCCATTCCGTTCCATTCCATTCCATTCCATTCCATTACGTTCCGTTCCATTCCGTTCCATTCCGTTCCATTCCATTGAATTCCGATCCATTGCATTGAATTCCGTTCCATTCCATTCCATTCCTTTCCGTTCCGTTCCGTTCCGTTCCGTTCCGTTCTACTCGGATTGATTCCATTCTATTCCATTCCATTCCATTCGATTCCATTCGATTCCATTCGATTCCATTCGATTCCATTCCATTCCATTCCATTCCATTGAATTCCATTCCATTCCATTCCATTCCATTCCATTCCATTTCATTCCATTGAATTCCATTGAATTCCATTCCATTGAATTCCATTCCATTCCATTCCATTCCTTTCCATTCCATTCCGTTCCATTCCATTCCATTCCATTCCATTCCATTCCATTCCGTTCCGTTCCATTCCGTTCCATTCCGTTCCATTCCATTGAATTCCGTTCCATTCCATTACATTCCTTTACGTTCCGTTCCGTTCCGTTCCGTTCCGTTCCGTTCTACTCGGGTTGATTCCATTCTATTCCATTCCATTCCATTCGATTCCATTCTATTCCATTCGATTCCATTCGATAAAATTCGATTAGATTCGATTCCATTGAATTCCATTCCATTCCATTGAATTCCATTCCATTCCATTGAATTCCATTCCATTCCATTCCATTCCATTCCATTCCATGGAATTCCATTCCATTCCATTGAATTCCATTCCATTCCATTACATTCGATTCCATTCCATTCCATGGAATTCCATTCCATTCGATTCCATTCCATTCCATGGAATTCCATTTCATTCCATTCCATTCCATTCCATTCCATTCCATTCCATTCCATAGAATTCCATTCCGTTCCATTCCATTCCATTCCATTCCATTCCGTTCCATTCCATTCCATCGAATTCCATTCCATTCCATTCCATTCCATTCCATTCCATTCCATTCCATTCCATTCCATTCTACTCGGGTTGATTCCATTCTATTACATTCCATTCCATTCGATTCCATTCGATTCCATTCGATTCCATTCGATTCCATTCCATTCCATTCCATTCCATTGAATTCCATTCCATTCCATTCCATTCCATTCCATTCCATTCCATTGAATTCCATTGAATTCCATTCCATTGAATTCCATTCCATTCCATTCCATTCCGTTCCATTCCATTCCGTTCCATTCCATTCCATTCCATTCCATTCCATTCCATTCCGTTCCGTTCCATTCCGTTCCATTCCGTTCCATTCCATTGAATTCCGTTCCATTGCATTGAATTCCGTTCCATTCCATTCCATTCCTTTCCGTTCCGTTCCGTTCCGTTCCGTTCCGTTCCGTTCTACTCGGGTTGATTCCATTCTATTCCATTCCATTCCATTCGATTCCATTCGATTCCTTTCGATTCCATTCCATTCCATTCCATTCCATTCCATTGAATTCCATTCCATTCCATTCCATTCCATTCCATTGAATTCCATTCCATTCCATTCCATCGAATTCCATTCCATTCCATTGAATTCCATTCCATTCCATTCCATTCCATTCCATTCCATCGAATTCCATTCCATTCCATTCCATTCCATTCCATTCGATTCCATTCGATTCCATTCGATTCCATTCCATTCCATTCCATTCCATTCCATTGAATTCCGTTCCATTCCATTCCATTCCATTCCATTCCCTTCCATTGAATTCCATTACATTGAATTCCATTCCATTCCATTCCATTCCATGGAATTCCATTCCATTCTGTTCCGTTCCGTTCCGTTCCGTTCCGTACCGTTCCATTCCATTCCATTCCATTCCATTGAATTCCGTTCCATTCCATTGAATTCCATTCCATTCCGTTCCATTCCATTGAATTCCGTTCCGTTCCGTTCCGTTCCGTTCCGTTCCGTTCCATTCCGTTCCATTCCATTCCATTCCGTTCTACTCGGGTTCATTCCATTCCATTCCTTTCCGTTCCGTTCCGTTCCGTACCATTCCGTTCCGTTCTACTCGGGTTGATTCCATTCTATTCCATTCCATTCCATTCGATTCCATTCTATTCCATTCGATTCCATTCTATTCAATTCGATTCCATTCCATTCCAATCCATTCCATTACATTCCATTGAATTCCATTCCATTCCATTCCGTTCCATTCCATTCCGTTCCATTCCATTCCATTCCATTCCATTCCATTCCATTACGTTCCGTTCCATTCCGTTCCATTCCATTGAATTCCGATCCATTGCATTGAATTCCGTTCCATTCCATTCCATTCCATTCCATTCCATTCCATTGAATTCCATTCCATTGAATTCCGTTCCATTCCATTGAATTCCATTCCATTCCGTTCCATTCCATTGAATTCCGTTCCGTTCCGTTCCGTTCCGTTCCGTTCCATTCCGTTCCATTCCGTTCCATTCCGTTCTACTCGGGTTGATTCCATTCTATTCCATTCCATTCCATTCGATTCCATTCCATTCCATTCCATTCCATTCCATTCCATTCCATTCCATTCCATTCCATTCCATTCCATTCCATTCCATTCCTTTCTACTCGGGTTCATTCCATTCCATTCCGTTCCGTTCCGTTCCGTTCCGTTCCATTCCTTTCTACTTGTGTTGATTCCATTCCATTCCATTCTATTCCATTGAATTCCATTCCATTCCATTCCATTCCATTCCATTACATGGAATTCCATGGAATTCCATTGAATTCCATTCCATTGAATTCCATTCCATTCCATTCCATTCCATTCCATTGAATTCCATTCCATTCCATTCCATTCCATTCCATTGAATTCCATTCCATTCCATTCCATTCCATTCCATTCCATCGAATTCCATTCCATTCCATTCCATTCCATTCCATTCCATTCGATTCAATTCGATTCCATTCGATTCCATTCCATTCCATTCCATTCCATTGAATTCCGTTCCATTCCATTCCATTCCATTCCATTCCCTTCCATTGAATTCCATTACATTGAATTCCATTCCATTCCATTCCATTCCATGGAATTCCATTCCATTCCGTTCCGCTCCGTTCCGTTCCGTTCCGTACCGTTCCATTCCATTCCATTCCATTGAATTCCGTTCCATTCCATTGAATTCCATTCCATTCCGTTCCATTCCATTGAATTCCGTTCCGTTCCGTTCCGTTCCGTTCCGTTCCGTTCCATTCCGTTCCATTCCATTCCATTCCGTTCTACTCGGGTTCATTCCATTCCATTCCTTTCCGTTCCGTTCCATTCCGTTCCATTCCGTTCCGTTCCGTTCCGTTCTACTCGGGTTGATTCCATTCTATTCCATTCCATTCCATTCGATTCTAATCTATTCCATTCGATTCCATTCGATTCAATTCTATTCCATTCCATTCCATTCCATTTCATTCCATTCCATTCCATTCCATTGAATTCCATTCCATTCCATTCCGTTCCATTCCATTCCGTTCCATTCCATTCCATTCCATTCCATTCCATTCCTTTCCGTTCCGTTCCGTTCCGTTCCATTCCGTTCTACTCGGATTGATTCCATTCTATTCCATTCCATTCCATTCGATTCCATTCGATTCCATTCGATTCCATTCGATTCCATTCCATTCCATTCCATTCCATTCCATTCCATTCCATTCCATTGAACTCCATTCCATTCCATTCAATTCCATTCCATTCCATTGAATTCCATTCCATTCCATTCCATTCCATTGAATTCTGTTCCATTCAATTCCATTCCATTCCATTCCGTTCTACTCGGGTTGATTCCATTGTATTCCATTCCGTTCCGTTCCGTTCCGTTCCGTTCCGTTCCATTCCATTCCACTCGGGTTGATTCCATTCTATTCCATTCCATTCCATTCCATTCCATTCGATTCCATTCGATTCCATTCGATTCCATTCGATTCCATTCCATTCCATTGAATTCCATTCCATTCCATTCCATTCCATGGAATTCCGTTCCATTCCATTCCATTGCATTCCATTCCATTCCATTCCATTTGAATTCCATTCCATTCCATTCCATTCCATTCCATTCCATTCCATTCCATTCCATTCCACTCTACTCGGGTTGATTCCATTCTATTCCATTCCATTCCATTCGATTCCATTCGATTCCATTCGATTCCATTCGATTCCATTCCATTCCATTCCATTCCATTCCATTCCATTGAATTCCATTCCATTCCATTGAATTCCATTCCAATACATTCCATTCCATTGAATTCCGTTCCATTCCATTCCATTCCATTCCATTCCATTCCATTGAATTCCATTCCATTGAATTCCATTCCATTCCATTCCATTCCATTGAATTCCATTCCATTCCGTTCCGTTCCGGTCCGTTCCGTTCCGTTTCGTTCCGTTCCGTTCCGTTCCGTTCCATTCCATTCCATTCCATTCCATTCCATTGAATTCCGTTCCATTCCATTGAATTCCATTCCATTCCGTTCCATTCCATTGAATTCTGTTCCGTTCCGTTCCGTTCCGTTCCGTTCCATTCCGTTCCATTCCGTTCCTTTCCGTTCTACTCGGGTTGATTCCATTCTATTCCATTCCATTCCATTCGATTCCATTCGATTCCATTCGAATCCATTCGATTCCATTCGATTCCATTCGATTCCATTCCATTCCATTGAATTCCATTCCATTCCATTCCATTCCATTGAATTCCGTTCCATTCCATTCAATTCCATTCCATTCCATTCCTTTCCGTTCCGTTCCGTTCCGTTCCGTTCCGTTCCGCTCTACTCGGGTTGATTCCATTCTATTCCATTCCATACCATTCGATTCCATTCTATTCCATTCGATTCCATTCGATTCAATTCGATTCCATTCCATTCCATTCCATTCCATTCCATTCCATTGAATTCCGTTCCATTCCATTGAATTCCATTCCATTCCGTTCCATTCCATTGAATTCCGCTCCGTTCCGTTCCGTTCCGTTCCGTTCCATTCCGTTCCATTCCGTTCCATTCCGTTCTACTCGGGTTGATTCCATTCTATTCCATTCCATTCCATTCGATTCCATTCTATTCCATTCGATTCCATTCGATTCAATTCGATTCCATTCCATTCCATTCCATTCCATTCCATTCCATTGAATTCCATTGAATTCCATTCCATTCCATTCCGTTCCATTCCATTCCGTTCCATTCCATTCCATTCCATTCCATTCCATTCCATTCCATTCCATTCCGTTCTACTCGGGTTCATTCCATTCCATTCCGTTCCGTTCCGTTCCGTTCCGTTCCTTTCCTTTCTACTTGTGTTGATTCCATTCCATTCCATTCTATTCCATTGAATTCCATTCCATTCCATTCCATTCCATTCCATTACATGGAATTCCATTGAATTCCATTGAATTCCAATCCATAGAATTCCATTCCATTCCATTCCATTCCATTCCATGGAATTCCATTCCATTCCATTCCATTCCATTGAATTCCATTCCATTCCATTCCATTGAATTCCATTCCATTCCATTCCATTCGATTCCATTTCATTCCATTGAATTCCATTCCATTCCATTGAATTCCATTCCATTCCGTTCCATTCCATTGAATTCTGTTCCGTTCCGTTCCGTTCCGTTCCGTTCCATTCCGTTCCATTCCGTTCCTTTCCGTTCTACTCGGGTTGATTCCATTCTATTCCATTCCATTCCATTCGATTCCATTCTATTCCATTCGATTCCATTCGATTCAATTAGATTCCATTCCATTCCATTCCATTGCATTCCATTGAATTCCGTTCCATTCCATTGAATTCCATTCCATTCCGTTCCATTCCATTGAATTCCGCTCCGTTCCGTTCCGTTCCGTTCCGTTCCATTCCGTACCATTCCGTTCCATTCCGTTCTACTCGAGTTGATTCCATTCTATTCCATTCCATTCCATTCGATTCCATTCCATTCCATTCCATTCCATTCCATTCCGTTCTACTCGGGTTCATTCCATTCCATTCCGTTCCGTTCCGTTCCGTTCCGTTCCTTTCCTTTCTACTTGTGTTGATTCCATTCCATTCCTTTCTATTCCATTGAATTCCATTCCATTCCATTCCATTCCATTGAATTCCATTCCATTCCATTCCATTCGATTCCATTTCATTCCATTGAATTCCATTCCATTCCATTCCATTCCATTCCATTGAATTCCATTGAATTCCATTCCATTGAATTCCATTCCATTCCATTGAATTCCATTCCATTTCATTCCATTCCATTCCGTTCCATTCCATTCCATTCCATTCCATTCCATTCCTTTCCATTCCATTCCATTCCGTTCCATTCCATTGAATTCCGTTCCATTGCATTGAATTCCGTTCCATTCCATTCCATTCCTTTCCGTTCCGTTCCGTTCCGTTCCGTTCCGTTCCGTTCTACTCGGGTTGATTCCATTCTATTCCATTCCATTCCATTCGATTCCATTCTATTCCATTCGATTCCATTCGATTCAATTCGATTCCATTCGATTCCATTCCATTCCATTCCATTCCATTCCATTCCATTGAATTCCATTCCATTCCATTCCGTTCCATTCCATTCCGTTCCATTCCATTCCATTCCATTCCATTCCATTCCATTCCGTTCCATTCCATTCCATTCCTTTCCATTCCATTCCTTTCCGTTCCATTCCGTTCCGTTCCATTCCGTTCTACTCGGATTGATTCCATTATATTCCATTCCATTCCATTCCATTCGATTCCATTCGATTCCATTCAATTCCATTCGATTCCATTCCATTCCATTCCATTCCATTCCATTCCATTCCATTCCATTGAACTCCATTCCATTCCATTCCATTCCATTCCATTCCATTCCATTGAATTCCATTCCATTCCATTCCATTCCATTGAATTCTGTTCCATTCAATTCCATTCCATTCCATTCCGTTCTACTCGGGTTGATTCCATGCTATTCCATTCCGTTCCATTCCGTTCCGTTCCGTTCCGTTCCGTTCCGTTCCATTCCACTCAGGTTGATTCCATTCTATTCCATTCCATTCCATTCCATTCCATTCCATTCCATTCGATTCCATTCGATTCCATTCGATTCCATTCGATTCCATTCGATTCCATTCCATTCCATTGAATTCCATTCCATTCCATTCCATTCCATTGAATTCCGTTCCATTCCATGCCATTGCATTCCATTCCATTCCATTCCATTTGAATTCCATTCCATTCCATTCCATTCCATTCCATTCCATTCTACTCGGGTTGATTCCATTCTATTCCATTCCATTCCATTCGATTCCACTCGATTCCATTCGATTCCATTCGATTCCATTCCATTCCATTCCATTCCATTCCATTCCATTCCATTCCATTGAATTCCATTCCATTCCATGGAATTCCATTCCATTCCATTCCATTCCATTGAATTCCGTTCCATTCCATTCCATTCCATTCCATTCCATTCCATTGAATTCCATTCCATTGAATTCCATTCCATTGAATTCCATTCCATTGAATTCCATTCCATTCCGTTCCGTTCCGTTCCGTTCCGTTTCGTTCCGTTCCGTTCCGTTCCGTTCCATTCCATTCCATTCCATTCCATTGAATTCCGTTCCATTCCATTGTATTCCATTCCATTCCGTTCCATTCCATTGAATTCTGTTCCGTTCCGTTCCGTTCCGTTCCGTTCCATTCCGTTCCATTCCGTTCCTTTCCGTTCTACTCGGGTTGATTCCATTCTATTCCATTCCATTCCATTCGATTCCATTCGAATCCATTCGATTCCATTCGATTCCATTCGATTCCATTCCATTCCATTGAATTCCATTCCATTCCATTCCATTCCATTGAATTCCGTTCCATTCCATTCAATTCCATTCCATTCCATTCCTTTCCGTTCCGTTCCGTTCCGTTCCGTTCCGTTCCCTTCTACTCGGGTTGATTCCATTCTATTCCATTCCATTCCATTCGATTCCATTCTATTCCATTCTATTCCATTCGATTCAATTAGATTCCATTCCATTCCATTCCATTCCATTCCATTCCATTCCATTCCATTGAATTCCGTTCCATTCCATTGAATTCCATTCCATTCCGTTCCATTCCATTGAATTCCGCTCCGTTCCGTTCCGTTCCGTTCCGTTCCATTCCGTACCATTCCGTTCCATTCCGTTCTACTCGGGTTGATTCCATTCTATTCCATTCCATTCCATTCGATTCCATTCCATTCCATTCCATTCCATTCCATTCCGTTCTACTCGGGTTCATTCCATTCCATTCCGTTCCGTTCCATTCCGTTCCGTTCCTTTCCTTTCTACTTGTGTTGATTCCATTCCATTCCTTTCTATTCCATTGAATTCCATTCCTTTCCATTCCATTCCATTCCATTACATGGAATTCCATTGAATTCCATTGAATTCCATTCCATTGAATTCCATTCCATTCCATTCCATTCCATTCCATTCCATGGAATTCCATTCCATTCCATTCCATTCCATTCCATTGAATTCCATTCCATTCCATTCCATTCCATTGAATTCCGTTCCATTCCATTCCATTGCATTCCATTCCATTCCATTCCATTTGAATTCCATTCCATTCCATTCCATTCCATTCCATTCCATTCTACTCGGGTTGATTCCATTCTATTCCATTCCATTCCATTCGATTCCACTCGATTCCATTCGATTCCATTCGATTCCATTCCATTCCATTCCATTCCATTCCATTCCATTCCATTCCATTCCATTCCATTCCATTGAATTCCATTCCATTCCATTGAATTCCATTCCATTCCATTCCATTCCATTGAATTCCGTTCCATTCCATTCCATTCCATTCCATTCCATTCCATTGAATTCCATTCCATTGAATTCCATTCCATTGAATTCCATTCCATTGAATTCCATTCCATTCCGTTCCGTTCCGTTCCGTTCCGTTTCGTTCCGTTCCGTTCCGTTCCGTTCCATTCCATTCCATTCCATTCCATTGAATTCCGTTCCATTCCATTGAATTCCATTCCATTCCGTTCCGTTCCATTGAATTCTGTTCCGTTCCGTTCCGTTCCGTTCCGTTCCATTCCGTTCCATTCCGTTCCTTTCCGTTCTACTCGGGTTGATTCCATTCTATTCCATTCCATTCCATTCGATTCCATTCGAATCCATTCGATTCCATTCGATTCCATTCGATTCCATTCCATTCCATTGAATTCCATTCCATTCCATTCCATTCCATTGAATTCCGTTCCATTCCATTCAATTCCATTCCATTCCATTCCTTTCCGTTCCGTTCCGTTCCGTTCCGTTCCGTTCCCTTCTACTCGGGTTGATTCCATTCTATTCCATTCCATTCCATTCGATTCCATTCTATTCCATTCGATTCCATTCGATTCAATTAGATTCCATTCCATTCCATTCCATTCCATTCCATTCCATTCCATTGAATTCCGTTCCATTCCATTGAATTCCATTCCATTCCGTTCCATTCCATTGAATTCCGCTCCGTTCCGTTCCGTTCCGTTCCGTTCCATTCCGTACCATTCCGTTCCATTCCGTTCTACTCGGGTTGATTCCATTCTATTCCATTCCATTCCATTCCATTCCATTCCATTCCATTCCATTCCATTCCATTCCGTTCTACTCGGGTTCATTCCATTCCATTCCGTTCCGTTCCGTTCCGTTCCGTTCCTTTCCTTTCTACTGGTGTTGATTCCATTCCATTCCTTTCTATTCCATTGAATTCCATTCCTTTCCATTCCATTCCATTCCATTACATGGAATTCCATTGAATTCCATTGAATTCCATTCCATTGAATTCCATTCCATTCCATTCCATTCCATTCCATTCCATGGAATTCCATTCCATTCCATTCCATTCCATTCCATAGAATTCCATTCCATTCCATTCCATTGAATTCCATTCCATTCCATTCCATTCGATTCCATTCCATTCCATTGAATTCCATTCCATTCCATTCCATTCCATTCCATTCCATTCCATTCCATTGAATTCCATTGAATTCCATTCCATTGAATTCCATTCCATTCCATTGAATTCCATTCCATTTCACTCCATTCCATTCCGTTCCATTCCATTCCGTTCCATTCCATTCCATTCCTTTCCATTCCATTCCATTCCGTTCCATTCCATTGAATTCCGTTCCATTGCATTGAATTCCGTTCCATTCCATTCCATTCCTTTCCGTTCCGTTCCGTTCCGTTCCGTTCCGTTCCGTTCTACTCGGGTTGATTCCATTCTATTCCATTCCATTCCATTCGATTCCATTCTATTCCATTCGATTCCATTCGATTCAATTCGATTCCATTCCATTCCATTCCATTCCATTCCATTCCATTCCATTCCATTCCATTCCATTGAATTCCATTCCATTCCATTCCGTTCCATTCCATTCCGTTCCATTCCATTCCATTCCATTCCATTCCATTACATCGAATTCCAGTCCATTCCATTCCATTCCATTCCATTCCATTGTATTCCATTCCATTCCATTGAATTCCATTCCATTCCATTCCATTCCATTGAATTCCGTTCCATTGAATTCCATTCCTTTCCGTTCCCTTCCGTTCCGTTCTGTTCCATTCTACTCGGGTTGATTCCATTCTTTTCCATTACATTTCATTCGATTCCATTCGATTCCATTCCATTCCATTCCATTTGAATTCCATTGCATTCCATTCCATTCCATTCCATTCCATTCCATTCCATTCCATTCCATCGAATTCCATTCCATTCGATTCCATTCCATTCCATTCCATTGTATTCCATTCCATTCCATTCTACTCGGGTTGATTCCATTCTATTCCATTCCATTCCATTCGATTCCATTCGATTCCATTCGATTCCATTCGATTACATTCCATTCAATTCCATTCAATTGAATTCCATTCCATTACATTCCATTCCTTTCCATTCCATTCCATTCCATTCCATTCCATTCCATTCCATTCCATTCCGTTCTGCTCGGGTTGATTCCATTTTATTCCATTCCATTCCATTCGTTTCCATTCGATTCCATTCGATTCCATTCCATTCCATTCCATTCCATTGAATTCCATTCCATTCCATTCCATTCCATTCCATTCCATTCCATTCCATTCCATTCCATTCCATTCCGTTCCATTCCATTCCGTTCCTTTCCTTTCCATTCCGTTCCATTCCATTCCGTTCCGTTCCATTCCATTGCATTCCGTTCCATTCCATTGAATTCCGTTCCATTGCATTGAATTCCATTCCAATCCATTCCATTCCATTCCATTCCATTCCATTCCATTGAATTCCATTCCATTCCATTCCATTCCATTCCATTCCATTCCATTCCATTCCATTCCATTGAATTCCATTCCATTCCATTGAATTCCATTCCATTCCATTCCATTCGATTCCATTCCATTCCATTGAATTCCATTCCATTCCTTTCCATTCCATTCCATTCCATTCCATTCCATTGAATTCCATTCCATTGAATTCCATTCCATTCCATTGAATTCCTTTGCAATCCATTCCATTCCATTGAATTCCATTCCATTCCATTCCATTCCATTCCGTTCCATTCCATTTGAATTCCATTCCATTCCATTCCATTCCATTCCATTCTACTTGGGTTGATTCCATTCTATTCCATTCCATTCCATTCCATTCCATTCCATTCCATTCGATTCAATTCGATTCCATTCTATTCCATTCGATTCCATTCGATTCAATTCGATTCCATTCCATTCCATTCCATTCCATTCCATTCCATTCCATTCCATTGAATTCCATTCCATTCCATTCCGTTCCATTCCATTCCGTTCCATTCCATTCCATTCCATTGAACTCCATTCCATTCCATTCCATTCCATTCCATTCCATTCCATTGAATTCCATTCCACTCCATTCCATTCCATTGAATTCAGTTCCATTCAATTCCATTCGATTCCATTCCGTTCTACTCGGGTTGATTCCATTCTATTCCATTCCGTTCCGTTACGTTCCGTTCCGTTCCTTTCCGTTCCATTCCACTCGGGTTGATTCCTTTCTATTCCATTCCATTCCATTCGATTCCATTCGATTCCATTCGATTCCATTCGATTCCATTCGATTCCATTCCATTCCATAGAATTCCATTCCATTCCATTCCATTCCATTGAATTCCGTTCCATTCCATTCAATTCCATTCCATTCAATTCCATTCCATTTGAATTCCATTCCATTCCATTCCATTCCATTCCATTCCATGGAACTCCATTCCATTCCATTCCATTCCATTCCATTCCATTCCATTCCATTGAATTCCATTCCATTGAATTCCATTCCATTCCATTGAATTCCATTGCAATCCATTCCATTCCATTGAATTCCATTCCATTCCATTCCATTCCATTCCGTTCCATTCCATTTGAATTCCATTCCATTCCATTCCATTCCATTCCATTCTACTTGGGTTGATTCCATTCTATTCCATTCCATTCCATTCCATTCCATTCCATTCCATTCGATTCAATTCGATTCCATTCTATTCCATTCGATTCCATTCTATTCAATTCGATTCCATTCCATTCCATTCCATTCCATTCCATTCCATTCCATTCCATTGAATTCCATTCCATTCCATACCGTTCCATTCCATTCCGTTCCATTCCATTCCATTCCATTCCATTCCATTGAACTCCATTCCATTCCATTCCATTCCATTCCATTCCATTCCATTGAATTCCATTCCATTCCATTCCATTCCATTGAATTCAGTTCCATTCAATTCCATTCGATTCCATTCCGTTCTACTCGGGTTGATTCCATTCTATTCCATTCCGTTCCGTTACGTTCCGTTCCGTTCCTTTCCGTTCCATTCCACTCGGGTTGATTCCTTTCTATTCCATTCCATTCCATTCGATTCCATTCGATTCCATTCGATTCCATTCGATTCCATTCGATTCCATTCCATTCCATTCCATTCCATTGAATTCCATTCCATTCCATTCCATTCCATTGAATTCCGTTCCATTCCATTCCATTCCATTCCATTCCATTCCATTCCATTCCATTGAATTCCATTCCATTCCATTCCATTCCATTGAATTCTGTTCCATTCAATTCCATTCCATTCCATTCCGTTCTACTCGGGTTGATTCCATTCTATTCCATTCCGTTCCGTTCCGTTCCGTTCCGTTCCATTCCACTCGGGTTGATTCCATTCTATTCCATTCCATTCCATTCGATTCCATTCGATTCCATTCGATTCCATTCGATTCCATTCGATTCCATTCGATTCCATTCCATTCCATTGAATTCCATTCCATTCCATTGCATTCCATTGAATTCCGTTCCATTCCATTCAATTCCATTCCATTCCATTCCATTCCATTTGAATTCCATTCCATTCCATTCCATTCCATTCCATTCCATTCCATTCCATTCCATTCCATTCCATTCCATTCCATTCTACACGGGTTGATTCCATTCTATTCCATTCCATTCCATTCGATTCCATTCGATTCCATTCGATTCCATTCCATTCCATTCCATTCTATTCCATTCCATTCCATTCCATTCCATTGAATTCCATTCCATTCCATTGAATTCCATTCCATTCCATTCCATTCCATTGAATTCCGTTCCTTTCCATTCCATTCCATTCCATTCCATTGAATTCCATTCCATTGAATTCCATTCCATTCCATTCCATTCCACTGAATTCCATTCCATTCCGTTCCGTTCCGTTCCGTTCCGTTCCATTCCGTTCCATTCCATTCCATTCCATTCCATTGAATTCCGTTCCATTCCATTGAATTCCATTCCATTCCGTTCCATTCCATTGAATTCCGTTCCGTTCCGTTCCGTTCCATTCCGTTCCATTCCGTTCCATTCCGTTCTACTCGGGTTGATTCCATTCTATTCCATTCCATTCCATTCGATTCCATTCCATTCCATTCGATTCCATTCCATTCCGTTCTACTCGGGTTCATTCCATTCCATTCCGTTCCGTTCCGTTCCGTTCCGTTCCATTCCTTTCTACTTGTGTTGATTCCATTCCACTCCATTCTATTCCATTGAATTCCATTCCATTCCATTCCATTCCATTCCATTACATGGAATTCCATTGAATTCCATTGAATTCCATTCCATTGAATTCCATTCCATTCCATTGAATTCCATTCCATTCCATTCCATTCCATTCCATTGAATTCCATTCCTTTCCATTCCATTCCATTCCATTCCATTCCATTCCATTGAATTCCATTCCATTCCATTCCATTCGATTCCTTTCCATTCCATTGAATTCCATTCCATTCCATTCCATTCCATTCCATTCCATTGAATTCCATTGAATTCCATTCCATTCCGTTCCATTCCATTGAATTCCGTTCCGTTCCGTTCCGTTCCATTCCGTTCCGTTCCATTCCGTTCCATTCTGTTCTATTCCGTTCTACTCGGGTTGATTCCATTCTATTCCATTCCATTCCACTCGATTCCATTCCATTCCATTCCATTCCATTCCATTCCATTCCGTTCTACTCGGGTTCATTCCATTCCATTCCGTTCCGTTCCATTCCTTTCTACTTGTGTTGATTTCATTCCATTCCATTCTATTCCATTGAATTCCATTCCATTCCATTCCATTCCATTCCATGGAATTCCATTGAATTCCATTGAATTCCATTCCATGGAATTCCATTGAATTCCATGGAATTCCATTCCATGGAATTCCATTGAATTCCATTCCATTCCATTCCATGGAATTCCATTCCATTCCATTCCATTCCATTCCATTCCATTACATGGAATTCCATTGAATTCCATTGAATTCCATTCCATTCCATTCCATTCCATTCCGTTCCATTCCATTCCGATCCATTGCATTGAATTCCGCTCCATTCCATTCCATTCCTTTCCGTTCCGTTCCGTTCCGTTCCGTTCCTTTCCGTTCTACTCAGATTGATTCCATTCTACTCCATTCCATTCCATTCGATTGCATTCGATTCCATTCGATTCCATTCGATTCCATTCCATTCCATTCCATTCCATTCCATTGAATTCCATTACATTCCATTCCATTCCATTCCATTCCATTCCATTCCATTCCATAGAATTCCATTCCATTCCATTCCATTCCATTGAATTCTGTTCCATTCAGTTCCATTCCATTCCATTCCGTTCTACTCGGGTTTATTCCATTCTATTCCATTCCGTTCCGTTCCGTTCCGTTCCTTTCCGTTCCATTCCATTCCACTCGGGTTGGTTCCATTCTATTCCATTCCATTCCATTCGATTCCATTCGATTCCATTCGATTCCATTCGATTCCATTCGATTCCATTCCATTCCATTCCATTCCATTGAATTCCGTTCCATTCCATTCAATTCCATTCCATTCCATTCCATTCCATTTGAATTCCATTCCATTCCATTCCGTTCCATTCCATTCCATTCCATTCCATTCCATTCCGTTCTACTCGGGTTGATTCCATTCTATTCCATTCCATTCCATTCGATTCCATTCGATTCCATTCGATTCCATTCGATTCCATTCCATTCCATTCCATTCGATTCCATTCCATTCCATTGAATTCCATTCCATTCCATTGAATTCCATTCCATTCCATTCCATTCCATTGAAGTCCGTTCCATTCCATTCCATTCCATTCCATTCCATTCCATTGAATTCCATTCCATTGAATTCCATTCCATTCCATTCCATTCCATTGAATTCCATTCCATTCCGTTCCGTTCCGTTCCGTTCTGTTCCGTTCCGTTCCATTCCATTCCATTCCATTCCATTGAATTCCGTTCCATTCCATTGAATTCCATTCCATTCCGTTCCATTCCATTGAATTCCGTTCCGTTCCGTTCCGTTCCGTTCCATTCCGTTCCATTCCGTTCCATTCCGTTCTACTTGGGTTGATTCCATTCTATTCCATTCCATTCCATTCGATTCCATTCCATTCCGTTCCATTCCATTAAATTCCGTTCTACTCGGGTTCATTCCATTCCATTCCGTTCCTTTCCGTTCCGTACCATTCCTTTCTACTTGTGTTGATTCTATTCCATTCCATTCTATTCCATTGAATTCCATTCCATTCCATTCCATTCCATTCCATTCCATTCCATTGAATTCCATTCCATTCTATTCCATTCCATTCCATAGAATTCCATTCCATTCCATTCCATTCCATTCCATTCCATTCCTTTCCATTCCAATGAATTCCATTGAATTCCGTTCCATTGAATTCCATTCCATTCCATGGAATTCCATTCCATTCCATTCCATTCCATTCCGTTCCATTCCATTCAGTTCCATTCCATTCCATTCCATTCCATTCCGTTCCGTTCCATTCCGTTCCATTCCGTTCCATTCCATTGAATTCCGTTCCCTTGCACTGAATTCCGTTCCATTCCATTCCATTCCTTTCCGTTCCGTTCCGTTCCGTTCCGTTCCGTTCCGTTCTACTCGGGTTGATTCCATTCTATTCCATTCCATTCCATTCGATTCCATTCTAATCCATTCGATTCCATTCGATTCAATTCGATTCCATTCCATTCCATTTCATTCCATTCCATTCCAATGAATTCCATTCCATTCCATTGAATTCCATTCCATTCCATTCCATTCCATTGAATTCCATTCCATTCCATTGAATTCCATTCCATTCCATTCCATTCGATTCCATTCCATTCCATGGAATTCCATTCCATTCCATTCCATTCCATTCCATTCCATTCCATTCCATTCCATTCCATTCGATCCATTCTATTCCTTTCGATTCCATTCGATTCCATTCCATTCCATTCCATTGAATTCCATTCCATTCCATTCCATTCCATTGAATTCCATTCTATTCTATTCCATCGAATTCCATTCCATTCCATTGAATTCCGTTCCATTCCATTCCATTCCATTCCATTCCATTCCATTCCATTCCATTCCATTCCATCGAATTCCATTCCATTCCATTCCATTCCATTCCATTCCATTCCATTCCATTCTACTCGGGTTGATTCCATTCTATTACATTCCATTCCATTCGATTCCATTCGATTCCATTCGATTCCATTCGATTCCATTCCATTCCATTCCATTCAATTGAATTCCATTCCATTCCATTCCATTCCATTCCATTCCATTCCATTCAATTACATCGAATTCCAGTACATTCCATTCCATTCCATTCCATTCCATTGTATTCCATTCCATTCCATTGAATTCCATTCCATTCCATTCCATTCCATTGAATTCCGTTCCATTCCATTCCATTCCATTGAATTCCGATCCATTGAATTCCATTCCTTTCCGTTCCCTTCCGTTCCGTTCTGTTCCATTCTACTCGGGTTGATTCCATTCTTTTCCATTACATTCCATTCGATTCCATTCGATTCCATTCCATTCCATTCCATTTGAATTCCATTGCATTCCATTCCATTCCATTCCATTCCATTCCATTCCATTCCATTCCATCGAATTCCATTCCATTCGATTCCATTCCATTCCATTCCATTGCATTCCATTCCATTCCATTCTACTCGGGTTGATTCCATTCTATTCCATTCCATTCCATTCGATTCCATTTGATTCCATTCGATTCCATTCGATTCCATTCCATTCCATTCCATTCAATTGAATTCCATTCCATTCCATTCCATTCCTTTCCATTCCATTCCATTCCATTCCATTCCATTCCATTCCGTTCTGCTCGGGTTGATTCCATTTTATTCCATTCCATTCCATTCGATTCCATTCGATTCCATTCGATTCCATTCCATTCCATTCCATTCCATTGAATTCCATTCCATTCCATTCCATTCCATTCCATTCCATTCCATTCCATTCCATTCCTTTCCGTTCCATTCCATTCCGTTCCTTTCCTTTCCATTCCGTTCCATTCCATTCCGTTCCGTTCCATTCCATTGCATTCCGTTCCATTCCATTGAATTCCGTTCCATTGCATTGAATTCCATTCCAATCCATTCCATTCCATTCCGTTCCGTTCCGTTCCGTTCCGTTCCGTTCCGTTCTTCTCGGGTTGATTCCATTCTATTCCATTCCATTCCATTCGATTCCATTCGATTCCATTCGATTCCATTCGATTCCATTCGATTCCATTCCATTCAATTCCATTCCATTGAATTCCATTCCATTCCATTGAATTCCATTCCATTCCATTGAATTCCATTCCATTCCATCCCATTCGATTCCATTCCATTCCATTGAATTCCATTCCATTCCATTCCATTCCATTCCATTCCATTCCATTCCATTGAATTCCATTCCATTGAATTCCATTCCATTCCATTGAATTCCATTGCAATCCATTCCATTCCATTGAATTCCGTTCCATTCCATTCCATTCCATTCCGTTCCATTCCATTTGAATTCCATTCCATTCCATTCCATTCCATTCCATTCCATTCTACTCGGGTTGATTCCATTCTATTCCATTCCATTCCATTCCATTCCATTCCATTCCATTCCATTCAATTCGATTCCATTCTATTCCATTCGATTATATTCGATTCAATTCGATTCCATTCCATTCCATTCCATTCCATTCCATTCCATTGAATTCCATTCCATTCCATTCCGTTCCATTCCATTCCGTTCCATTCCATTCCATTCCATTCAATTCCATTGAACTCCATTCCATTCCATTCCATTCCATTCCATTCCATTCCATTCCATTGAATTCCATTCCATTCCATTCCATTCCATTGAATTCTGTTCCATTCAATTCCATTCGATTCCATTCCGTTCTACTCGGGTTGATTCCATTCTATTCCATTCCGTTCCGTTACGTTCCGTTCCGTTCCTTTCCGTTCCATTCCACTCGGGTTTATTCCTTTCTATTCCATTCCATTCCATTCGATTCCATTCGATTCCATTCGATTCCATTCGATTCCATTCGATTCCATTCCATTCCATTCCATTGAATTCCATTCCATTCCATTCCATTCCATTGAATTCCGTTCCATTCCATTCCATTCCATTCCATTCCATTCCATTCCATTCCATTGAATTCCATTCCATTCCGTTTCGTTCCGTTCCGTTCCGTTCCTTTCCGTTCCATTCCATTCCACTCGGGTTGGTTCCATTCTATTCCATTCCATTCCATTCGATTCCATTCGATTCCATTCGATTCCATTCGATTCCATTCGATTCCATTCCATTCCATTCCATTCCATTCCATTCCATTCCATTCCATTGAATTCCATTCCATTCCATTGAATTCCATTCCATTCCATTCCATTCCATTGAATTCCGTTCCATTCCATTCCATTCCATTCCATTCCATTCCATTGAATTCCATTCCATTGAATTCCATTCCATTCCATTCCATTCCACTGAATTCCATTCCATGCCGTTCCGTTCCGTTCCGTTCCGTTCCATTCCGTTCCATTCCATTCCATTCCATTCCATTGAATTCCGTTCCATTCCATTGAATTCCATTCCATTCCGTTCCATTCCATTGAATTCCGTTCCGTTCCGTTCCGTTCCGTTCCATTCCGTTCCATTCCGTTCCATTCCGTTCTACTCGGGTTGATTCCATTCTATTCCATTCCATTCCATTCGATTCCATTCCATTCCATTCGATTCCATTCCATTCCGTTCTACTCGGGTTCATTCCATTCCATTCCGTTCCGTTCTGTTCCGTTCCGTTCCATTCCTTTCTACTTGTGTTGATTCCATTCCATTCCATTCTATTCCATTGAATTCCATTCCATTCCATTCCATTCCATTCCATTACATGGAATTCCATTGAATTCCATTGAATTCCATTCCATTGAATTCCATTCCATTCCATTGAATTCCATTCCATTCCTTTCCATTCCATTCCATTGAATTCCATTCCATTCCATTCCATTCCATTCCATTCCATTCCATTCCATTCCATTCCATTCCATAGAATTCCATTCCATTCCATTCCATTCGATTCCTTTCCATTCCATTGAATTCCATTCCATTCCATTCCATTCCATTCCATTCCATTGAATTCCATTGAATTCCATTCCATTGAATTCCATTCCATTCCATTGAATTCCATTCCATTCCATTCCATTCCATTCCGTTCCATTCCATTCCGTTCCATTCCATTCCATTCCATTCCATTCCATTCCATTCCATTCCTTTCCGTTCCGTTCCGTTCCGTTCTACTCGGGTTGATTCCATTCTATTCCATTCCATTCCATTCCATTCCATTCTATTCCATTCGATTCCATTCGATTCAATTCGATTCCATTCCATACCATTCCATTCCATTCCATTCCATTCCATTGAATTCCATTCCATTCCATTCCGTTCCATTCCATTCCGTTCCATTCCATTCCATTCCATTCCATTCCATTACGTTCCGTTCCATTCCGTTCCATTCCGTTCCATTCCATTGAATTCCGATCCATTGCATTGAATTCCGCTCCATTCCATTCCATTCCTTTCCGTTCCGTTCCGTTCCGTTCCGTTCCGTTCCTTTCCGTTCTACTCAGATTGATTCCATTCTACTCCATTCCATTCCATTCGATTGCATTCGATTCCATTCGATTCCATTCCATTCCATTCCATTCCATTCCATTCCATTCCATTGAATTCCATTCCATTCCATTCCATTCCATTCCATTCCATTCCATTCCATTCCATTGAATTCCATTCCATTCCATTCCATTCCATTGAATTCTGTTCCATTCAATTCCATTCCATTCCATTCCGTTCTACTCGGGTTTATTCCATTCTATTCCATTCCGTTCCGTTCCGTTCCGTTCCTTTCCGTTCCATTCCATTCCACTCGGGTTGGTTCCATTCTATTCCATTCCATTCCATTCGATTCCATTCGATTCCATTCGATTCCATTCGATTCCATTCGATTCCATTCCATTCCATTCCATTCCATTGAATTCCGTTCCATTCCATTCAATTCCATTCCATTCCATTCCATTCCATTTGAATTCCATTCCATTCCATTCCGTTCCATTCCATTCCATTCCATTCCATTCCATTCCATTCCATTCCGTTCTACTCGGGTTGATTCCATTCTATTCCATTCCATTCCATTCGATTCCATTCGATTCCATTCGATTCCATTCGATTCCATTCCATTCCATTCGATTCCATTCCATTCCATTCCATTCCATTCCATTCCATTGAATTCCATTCCATTCCATTGAATTCCATTCCATTCCATTCCATTCCATTGAAGTCCGTTCCATTCCATTCCATTCCATTCCATTCCATTCCATTGAATTCCATTCCATTGAATTCCATTCCATTCCATTCCATTCCATTGAATTCCATTCCATTCCGTTCCGTTCCGTTCTGTTCCGTTCCGTTCCATTCCATTCCATTCCATTCCAATGAATTCCATTCCATTCCATTGAATTCCATTCCATTCCATTCCATTCCATTGAATTCCATTCCATTCCATTGAATTCCATTCCATTCCATTCGATTCGATTCCATTCCATTCCATGGAATTCCATTCCATTCCATTCCATTCCATTCCTTTCCATTCCATTCCATTCCATTCCATTCCATTCCATTCGATTCCATTCGATTCCTTTCGATTCCATTCGATTCCATTCCATTCCATTCCATTCCATTGAATTCCATTCCATTCCATTCCATTCCATTGAATTCCATTCCATTCCATTCCATCGAATTCCATTCCATTCCATTGAATTCCATTCCATTCCATTCCATTCCATTCCATTCCATTCCATTCCATTCCATTCCATTACATCGAATTCCAGTCCATTCCATTCCATTCCATTCCATTCCATTGTATTCCATTCCATTCCATTGAATTCCATTCCATTCCATTCCATTCCATTGAATTCCGTTCCATTGAATTCCATTCCTTTCCGTTCCCTTCCGTTCCGTTCTGTTCCATTCTACTCGGGTTGATTCCATTCTTTTCCATTACATTTCATTCGATTCCATTCGATTCCATTCCATTCCATTCCATTTGAATTCCATTGCATTCCATTCCATTCCATTACGTTCCGTTCCATTCTGTTCCATTCCGTTCCATTCCATTGAATTCCGATCCATTGCATTGAATTCCATTCCATTCCATTCCATTCCATTCCATTCCATTCCATTGAATTCCATTCCATTCCATTCCATTCCATTCCATTCCATTCCATTCCATTCCATTCCATTGAATTCCATTCCACTCCATTCCATTCCATTGAATTCTGTTCCATTCAATTCCATTCCATTCCATTCCGTTCTACTCGGGTTTATTCCATTCTATTCCATTCCGTTCCATTCCGTTCCGTTCCTTTCCGTTCCATTCCATTCCACTCGGGTTGGTTCCATTCTATTCCATTCCATTCCATTCGATTCCATTCGATTCCATTCGATTCCATTCGATTCCATTCGATTCCATTCCATTCCATTCCATTCCATTGAATTCCGTTCCATTCCATTCAATTACATTCCATTCCATTCCATTCCATTTGAATTCCATTCCATTCCATTCCGTTCAATTCCATTCCATTCCATTCCATTCCATTCCATTCCGTTCTACTCGGGTTGATTCCATTCTATTCCATTCCATTCCATTCGATTCCATTTGATTCCATTCGATTCCATTCGATTCCATTCCATTCCATTCCATTCCATTCCATTCCATTCCATTCCATTCCATTGAATTCCATTCCATTCCATTGAATTCCATTCCATTCCATTCCATTCCATTGAAGTCCGTTCCATTCCATTCCATTCCATTCCATTCCATTGAATTCCATTCCATTCCATTCCATTCCATTGAATTCCATTCCATTCCGTTCCGTTCCGTTCCGTTCCGTTCCGTTCCATTCCATTCCATTCCATTCCATTGAATTCCGTTCCATTCCATTGAATTCCATTCCATTCCGTTCCATTCCATTGAATTCCGTACCGTTCCGTTCCGTTCCGTTCCATTCCGTTCCATTCCGTTCCATTCCGTTCTACTTGGGTTGATTCCATTCTATTCCATTCCATTCCATTCGATTCCATTCCATTCCGTTCCATTCCATTAAATTCCGTTCTACTCGGGTTCATTCCATTCCATTCCGTTCCTTTCCGTTCCGTACCATTCCTTTCTACTTGTGTTGATTCCATTCCATTCCATTCTATTCCATTGAATTCCATTCCATTCCATTCCATTCCATTCCATTCCATTGAATTCCATTCCATTCCATTCCATTCCATTCCATTCCATTCCATTGAATTCCATTCCATTCTATTCCATTCCATTCCATTGAATTCCATTCCATTCCATTCCATTCCATTCCATTCCTTTCCATTCCATTGAATTCCATTGAATTCCGTTCCATTGAATTCCATTCCATTCCATGGAATTCCATTCCATTCCATTCCATTCCATTCCGTTCCATTCCATTCCGTTCCATTCCATACCATTCCATTCCATTCCGTTCCGTTCCATTCCGTTCCATTCCGTTCCATTCCATTGAATTCCGTTCCCTTGCACTGAATTCCGTTCCATTCCATTCCATTCCTTTCCGTTCCGTTCCGTTCCGTTCCGTTCCGTTCCGTTCTACTCGGGTTGATTCCATTCTATTCCATTCCATTCCATTCGATTCCATTCTAATCCATTCGATTCCATTCGATTCAATTCGATTCCATTCCATTCCATTTCATTCCATTCCATTCCAAAGAATTCCATTCCATTCCATTGAATTCCATTCCATTCCATTCCATTCCATTGAATTCCATTCCATTCCATTGAATTCCATTCCATTCCATTCCATTCGATTCCATTCCATTCCATGGAATTCCATTCCATTCCATTCCATTCCATTCCATTCCATTCCATTCCATTCCATTCCATTCCATTCCATTCGATTCCATTCGATTCCTTTCGATTCCATTCGATTCCATTCCATTCCATTCCATTCCTTTGAATTCCATTCCATTCCATTCCATTCCATTGAATTCCATTCCATTCCATTCCATCGAATTCCATTCCATTCCATTGAATTCCATTCCATTCCATTCCATTCCATTCCATTCCATTCCATTACATCGAATTCCAGTCCATTCCATTCCATTCCATTCCATTCCATTGTATTCCATTCCATTCCATTGAATTCCATTCCATTCCATTCCATTCCATTGAATTCCGTTCCATTGAATTCCATTCCTTTCCGTTCCCTTCCGTTCCGTTCTGTTCCATTCTACTCGGGTTGATTCCATTCTTTTCCATTACATTTCATTCGATTCCATTCGATTCCATTCCATTCCATTCAATTCCATTCCATTCCATTGAATTCCTTTCCATTCCATTCCATTCCATTGCATTCCATTCCATTCCATTCCATTGAATTCCATTCCATTCCATTCCATTCCATTCCATTCCATTGAATTCCATTCCATTCCATTCCATTCCATTCCATTCCATTCCATTCCATTCCATTCCATTGAATTCCATTGAATTCCATTCCATTGAATTCCATTCCATTCCATTGAATTCCATTCCATTCCATTCCATTCCATTCCCTTCCATTCCATTCCGTTCCATTGCATTCCATTCCATTCCATTCCATTCCGTTCCGTTCCATTCCGTTCCATTCCATTCCATTCCATTGAATTCCGTTCCATTGCATTGAATTCCGTTCCATTCCATTCCATTCCTTTCCGTTCCGTTCCGTTCCGTTCCGTTCCGTTCTACTCGGGTTGATTCCATTCTATTCCATTCCATTCCATTCTATTCCATTGTATTCCATTCGATTCCTTTCGATTCAATTCGATTCCATTCCATTCCATTCCATTCCATTCCATTCCATTCCATTCCATTGAATTCCATTCCATTCCATTCCGTTCCATTCCATTCCGTTCCATTCCATTCCATTCCATTCCATTCCATTCCGTTCCATTACGTTCCGTTCCATTCCGTTCCATTCCATTGAATTCCGATCCATTGCATTGAATTCCGTTCCATTCCATTCCATTCCTTTCCGTTCTGTTCCGTTCCGTTCCGTTCCGTTCTACTCGGATTGATTCCATTCTATTCCATTCCATTCCATTCCATTCCATTCCCTTCCATTCCATTCCGTTCCATTCCATTCCATTCCATTCCATTCCGTTCCGTTCCATTCCGTTCCATTCCGTTCCATTCCATTGAATTCCGTTCCATTGCATTGAATTCCGTTCCATTCCATTCCATTCCTTTCCGTTCCGTTCCGTTCCGTTCCGTTCCGTTCTACTCGGGTTGATTCCATTCTATTCCATTCCATTCCATTCTATTCCATTGTATTCCATTCGCTTCCATTCGATTCCATTCGACTCCATTCCATTCCATTCCATTCCATTCCATTCCATGGTACTCCATTCCATTCCATTGCATTCCATTCCATTCCTTTCCATTCCATTGAATTCCATTCCATTCCATTCCATTCCATTGAATTCTGTTCCATTCAATTCCATTCGATTCCATTCCGTTCTACTCGGGTTGATTCCATTCTATTCCGTTCCGTTCCGTTCCGTTCCGTTCCGTTCCATTCCATTCCACTCGGGTTGATTCCATTCGATTCCATTCCATTCCATTCGATTCCATTCGATTCCATTCGATTCCATTCGATTCCATTACATTCCATTCCATTCCATTGAATTCCATTCCATTCCATTCCATTCCATTGAATTCCGTTCCATTCCATTCTATTGCATTCCATTCCATTCCATTGAATTCCATTACATTGAATTCCATTCCATTCCATTCCCTTCCATTGAATTCCATTCCATTCCGTTCCGTTCCGTTCCGTTCCATTCCGTTCCATTCCATTCCATTCCATTCCATTGAATTCCGTTCCATTCCATTGAATACCGTTCCATTCCGTTCCATTCCATTGAATTCCGTTCCGTTCCGTTCCGTTCCGTTCCGTTCCGTTCCATTCCGTTCCATTCCGTTCTACTCGGGTTGATTCCATTCTATTCCGTTCCATTCCACTCGATTCCATTCCATTCAATTCCATTCCATTCCATTCCATTCCGTTCTACTCGGGTTCATTCCATTCCATTCCGTTCCGTTCCGTTCCGTTCCATTCCATTCTACTTGTGTTGATTTCATTCCATTCCATTCTATTCCATTGAATTCCATTCCATTCCATTCCATTCCATTCCATTGAATTCCATTCCATTGCATTCCATTCCATTCCATTCCATTGAATTCCATTGAATTCCATTCCATTGAATTCCATTCCATTCCATTGAATTCCATTCCATTCCATTCCATTCCATTCCGTTCCATTCCATTCCGTTACATTCCATTCCATTCCATTCCATTCCGTTCCATTCCGTTCCATTCCGTTCCATTCCATTGAATTCCGTTCCATTGCATTGAATTCCGTTCCATTCCATTCCATTCCATTCCATTCCGTTCCATTCCATTCCATTCCATTCCATTACGTTCCGTTCCATTCCGTTCCATTCCATTGAATTCCGATCCATTGCATTGAATTCCGTTCCATTCCATTCCATTCCTTTCCGTTCCGTTCCGTTCCGTTCCGTTCCGTTCTACTCGGATTGATTCCATTCTATTCCATTCCATTCCATTCGATTCCATTCGATTCCATTCGATTCCATTCGATTCCATTCCATTCCATTCCATTCCATTGAATTCCATTCCATTCCATTCCATTCCATTCCATTCCATTGAATTCCATTGAATCCCATTCCATTGAATTCCATTCCATTCCATTCCATTCCGTTCCATTCCATTCCGTTCCATTCCATTCCATTCCATTCCATTCCATTCCGTTCCGTTCCATTCCGTTCCATTCCGTTCCATTCCATTGAATTCCGTTCCATTGCATTGAATTCCGTTCCATTCCATTCCATTCCTTTCCGTTCCGTTCCGTTCCGTTCCGTTCCGTTCCATTCTACTCGGGTTGATTCCATTCCATTCCATTCCATTCCATTCGATTCCATTCTATTCCATTCGATTCCATTCGATTCAATTCGATTCGATTCCATTCCTTTCCATTCCATTCCATTCCATTCCATTGAATTCCATTCCATTGCATTCCATTCCATTCCATTCCATTGAATTCCATTGAATTCCATTCCATTGAATTCCATTCCATTCCATTGAATTCCATTCCATTCCATTCCATTCCATTCCGTTCCATTCCATTCCGTTACATTCCATTCCATTCCATTCCATTCCGTTCCATTCCGTTCCATTCCGTTCCATTCCATTGAATTCCGTTCCATTGCATTGAATTCCGTTCCATTCCATTCCATTCCATTCCATTCCGTTCCATTCCATTCCATTCCATTCCATTACGTTCCGTTCCATTCCGTTCCATTCCATTGAATTCCGATCCATTGCATTGAATTCCGTTCCATTCCATTCCATTCCTTTCCGTTCCGTTCCGTTCCGTTCCGTTCCGTTCTACTCGGATTGATTCCATTCTATTCCATTCTCTTCCATTCGATTCATTTCGATTCCATTCCATTCCATTCCATTCCATTCCATTCCATTCCATTCCATTCCATTCCATTCTACTCGGGTTGATTCCATTCTATTCCATTCCATTCCATTCGATTCCATTCGATTCCATTCGATTCCATTCCATTCCATTCCATTCCATTCCATTCCATTCCATTCCATTCCATTCCATTGAATTCCATTCCATTCCATTGAATTCCATTCCATTCCATTCCATTCCATTGAATTCCGTTCCATTCCCTTCCATTCCACTCCATTCCATTCCATTGAATTGCATTACATTGAATTCCATTCCATTCCATTCCATTCCATTGAATTCCATTCCATTCCGTTCCGTTCCGTTCCATTCCGTTCCGTTCCGTTCCATTCCATTCCATTCCATTCCATTGAATTCCGTTCCATTCCATTGAATTCCATTCCATTCCGTTCCATTCCATTGAATTCCGTTCCGTTCCGTTCCGTTCCATTCCGTTCCGTTCCATTCCGTTCCATTCCGTTCTATTCCGTTCTACTCGGGTTGATTTCATTCTATTCCATTCCATTCCACTCGATTCCATTCCATTCCATTCCATTCCATTCCATTCCATTCCATTCCGTTCTACTCGGGTTCATTCCATTCCATTCCGTTCCGTTCCATTCCTTTCTACTTGTGTTGATTTCATTCCATTCCATTCTATTCCATTGAATTCCATTCCATTCCATTCCATTCCATTCCATTCCTTTCCATTCCATTCCATTCCATTCCATTCCATTCCATTCGATTCCATTCGATTCCTTTCGATTCCATTCGATTCCATTCCATTCCATTCCATTCCATTGAATTCCATTCCATTCCATTCCATTCCATTGAATTCCATTCCATTCCATTCCATCGAATTCCATTCCATTCCATTGAATTCCATTCCATTCCATTCCATTCCATTCCATTCCATTCCATTCCATTCCATTCCATTACATCGAATTCCAGTCCATTCCATTCCATTCCATTCCATTCCATTGTATTCCATTCCATTCCATTGAATTCCATTCCATTCCATTCCATTCCATTGAATTCCGTTCCATTGAATTCCATTCCTTTCCGTTCCCTTCCGTTCCGTTCTGTTCCATTCTACTCGGGTTGATTCCATTCTTTTCCATTACATTTCATTCGATTCCATTCGATTCCATTCCATTCCATTCCATTTGAATTCCATTGCATTCCATTCCATTCCATTACGTTCCGTTCCATTCTGTTCCATTCCGTTCCATTCCATTGAATTCCGATCCATTGCATTGAATTCCATTCCATTCCATTCCATAACTTTCCGTTCCGTTCCGTTCCGTTCCGTTCCGTTCCGTTCTACTCGGGTTGATTCCATTCTATTCCATTCCATTCCATTCGATTCCATTCTAATCCATTCGATTCCATTCGATTCTATTCGATTCCATTCCATTCCATTTCATTCCATTCCATTCCAATGAATTCCATTCCATTCCATTGAATTCCATTCCATTCCTTTCCATTCCATTCCATTCCATTCCATTCCATTCCATTCGATTCCATTCGATTCCTTTCGATTCCATTCGATTCCATTCCATTCCATTCCATTCCATTGAATTCCATTCCATTCCATTCCATTCCATTGAATTCCATTCCATTCCATTCCATCGAATTCCATTCCATTCCATTGAATTCCATTCCATTCCATTCCATTCCATTCCATTCCATTCCATTTCATTCCATTCCATTCCATTACATCGAATTCCAGTCCATTCCATTCCATTCCATTCCATTCCATTGTATTCCATTCCATTCCATTGAATTCCATTCCATTCCATTGAATTCCGTTCCATTGAATTCCATTCCTTTCCGTTCCCTTCCGTTCCGTTCCGTTCCGTTCTACTCGGATTGATTCCATTCTACTCCATTCCATTCCATTCGATTGCATTCGATTCCATTCGATTCCATACGATTCCATTCCATTCCATTCCATTCCATTCCATTCCATTCCATTCCATTGAATTCCATTCCATTCCATTCCATTCCATTCCATTCCATTCCATTCCATTCCATTCCATTGAATTCCATTCCACTCCATTCCATTCCATTGAATTCTGTTCCATTCAATTCCATTCCATTCCATTCCGTTCTACTCGGGTTTATTCCATTCTATTCCATTCCGTTCCATTCCGTTCCGTTCCTTTCCGTTCCATTCCATTCCACTCGGGTTGGTTCCATTCTATTCCATTCCATTCCATTCGATTCCATTCGATTCCATTCGATTCCATTCGATTCCATTCGATTCCATTCCATTCCATTCCATTCCATTGAATTCCGTTCCATTCCATTCAATTACATTCCATTCCATTCCATTCCATTCCATTCCATTCCATTCCATTCCATTCCATTCCGTTCCATTCCATTCCATTCCTTTCCATTCCATTCCGTTCCATTCCATTCCATTCCTTTCCATTCCATTCCGTTCCGTTCCATTCCGTTCCATTCCGTACCATTCCATTGAATTCCGTTCCATTGCATTGAATTCCGTTCCATTCCATTCCATTCCTTTCCGTTCCGTTCCGTTCCGTTCCGTTCCGTTCCGTTCCGTTCCATTCCGTTCTACTCGGGTTGATTCCATTCTATTCCATTCCATTCAGTTCGATTCCATTCCATTCCATTCCATTCCATTCCATTGAATTCCATTCCTTTCCATTCCTTTCCATTCCATTCCGTTCCATTCCATTCCATTCCATTCCATTACGTTCCGTTCCATTCCGTTCCATTCCGTTCCATTCCACTGAATTCCGATCCATTGCATTGAATTCCGTTCCATTCCATTCCATTCCTTTCCGTTCCGTTCCGTTCCGTTCCGTTCTACTCGGATTGATTCCATTCTATTCCATTCCATTCCATTCGATTCCATTCGATTCCATTCGATTCCATTCCATTAAATTCCATTCCATTCCATTCCATTCCATTCCATTCCATTGAATTCCATGGAATTCCACTCCTTTCCATTCCATTCCATTCCATTCCATTCCATTCCATTCCATTGAATTCTGTTCCATTCAATTCCATTCCATTCCATTCCGTTCTACTCGGGTTGATTCCATTCTATTCCATTCCGTTCCGTTCCGTTCCGTTCCGTTCCATTCCACTCGGGTTGATTCCATTCTATTCCATTCCATTCCATTCGATTCCATTCGATTCCATTCGATTCCATTCGATTCCATTCGATTCCATTCGATTCCATTCGATTCCATTCCATTCCATTGAATTCCATTCCATTCCATTCCATTCCATTGAATTCCGTTCCATTCCATTCAATTCCATTCCATTCAATTCCATTCCATTTGAATTCCATTCCATTCCTTTCCGTTCCATTCCATTCCATTCCATTCCATTCCATTCTACTCGGGTTGATTCCATTCTATTCCATTCCATTCCATTCGATTCCATTCGATTCCATTCGATTCCATTCGATTCCATTCCATTCCATTCCATTCCATTCCATTCCATTCCATTCCATTCCATTCCGTTGAATTCCATTCCATTCCATTGAATTCCATTCCATTCCGTTCCATTCCATTGAATTCCGTTCCTTTCCATTCCATTCCATTCCATTCCATTCCATTGAATTCCATTCCATTGAATTCCATTCCATTCCATTCCATTCCATTGAATTCCATTCCATTCCGTTCCGTTCCGTTCCGTTCCGTTCCGTTCCGTTCCATTCCATTCCATTCCATTCCATTGAATTCCGTTCCATTCCATTGAATTCCATTCCATTCCGTTCCATTCCATTGAATTCTGTTCCGTTCCGTTCCGTTCCGTTCCGTTCCATTCCGTTCCATTCCGTTCCTTTCCGTTCTACTCGGGTTGATTCCATTCTATTCCATTCCATTTCATTCGATTCCATTCGATTCCATTCCATTCCATTCCATTCCATTCCATTCCATTCCATTCCATTGAATTCCATTCCATTCCATTCCATCGAATTCCATTCCATTCCATTGAATTCCATTCCATTCCATTCCATTCCATTCCATTCCATTCCATTCCATTCCATTCCATTCCATTCCATTCCATTCCATTCTACTCGGGTTGATTCCATTCTATTACATTCCATTCCATTCGATTCCATTCGATTCCATTCGATTCCATTCGATTCCATTCCATTCCATTCCATTCAATTGAATTCCATTCCATTCCATTCCATTCCAATCCATTCCATTCCATTCCATTCCATTCCATTCCATTCCATTCCATTCCATTCCATTGAATTCCATTCCATTCCATTCCATTCCATTGAATTCCGTTCCATTCCATTCCATTCCATTCCATTCCATTCCATTGAATTCCATTACATTCCGTTCCGTTCCGTTCCGTTCCGTTCTGTTCCGTTCCATTCCATTCCATTCCATTCCATTGAATTCCGTTCCATTCCATTGAATTCCATTCCATTCCGTTCCATTCCATTGAATTCCTTTCCGTTCCGTTCCGTTCCGTTCCGTTCCATTCCGTTCCATTCCGTTCCATTACGTTCTACTCGGGTTGATTCCATTCTATTCCATTCCATTCCACTCGATTCCATTCCATTCCATTCCATTCCATTCCATTCCGTTCTACTCGGGTTCATTCCATTCCATTCCTTTCCGTTCCGTTCCGTTCCGTTCCGTTCCGTTCCGTTCTACTCGGGTTGATTCCATTCTATTCCATTCCATTTCATTCGATTCCATTCGATTCCATTCGATTCCATTCCACTCCATTCCATTCCATTCCATTCCATTCCATTCCATTCCATTGAATTCCATTCCATTCCATTCCATTAAATTGAATTCCGTTCCATTCCATTCCATTCCATTCCATTCCATTCCATTGAATTCCATTCCATTGAATTCCATTCCATTCCATTCCATTCCACTGAATTCCATTCCATTCCGTTCTGTTCCGTTCCATTCCGTCCATTCCATTCCATTCCATTGAATTCCGTTCCATTCCATTGAATTCCATTCCATTCCGTTCCATTCCATTGAATTCCGTTCCGTTCCGTTCCGTTCCGTTCCATTCCGTTCCATTCCGTTCCATGCCGTTCTACTCGGGTTGACTCCATTCTATTCCATTCCATTCCATTCGATTCCATTCGATTCCATTCGATTCCATTCGATTCCATTCCATTCCATTCCATTCCATTCCATTCCATTCCATTGAATTCCATTCCATTCCATTCCATCGAATTCCATTCCATTCCATTGAATTCCATTCCATTCCATTCCATTCCATTCCATTCCATTCCATTCCATTCCATTCCATTCCATTCCATTCCATTCCATTCCATTCCATTCCATTCTACTCGGGTTGATTCCATTCTATTACATTCCATTCCATTCGATTCCATTCGATTCCATTCGATTCCATTCGATTCCATTCCATTCCATTCCATTCAATTGAATTCCATTCCATTCCATTCCATTCCATTCCTTTCCATTCCATTCCATTCCATTCCATTCCATTCCATTGAATTCCATTCCATTCCATTGAATTCCATTCCATTCCATTCCATTCCATTGAATTCCGTTCCGTTCCGTTCCATTCCATTCCATTCCATTCCATTGAATTCCGTTCCATTGCATTGAATTCCATTCCATTCCGTTCCATTCCATTGAATTCTGTTCCATTCCGTTCCGTTCCGTTCCGTTCCGTTCCGTTCTACTCGGATTGATTCCATTCTATTCCATTCCATTCCATTCGATTCCATTCGATTCCATTCGATTCCATTCGACTCCATTCCATTCCATTCAATTCCATTCCATTCCATTCCATTGAACTCCATTCCATTCCACTCCATTCCATTCCATTCCATTCCATTGAATTCCATTCCATTCCATTCCATTCCATTGAATTCTGTTCCATTCCATTCCATTCCATTCCATTCCATTCCATTCCATTCCATTACATTCCATTACGTTCCGTTCCATTCCGTTCCATTCCATTGAATTCCGATCCATTGCATTGAATTCCGTTCCATTCCATTCCATTCCTTTCCGTTCCGTTCCGTTGCGTTCCGTTCCGTTCTACTCGGGTTGATTCCGTTCCATTCCATTCCATTCCTTTCCGTTCCGTTCCGTTCCGTTCCATTCCGTTCTACTCGGATTGATTCCATTCTAATTCCATTCCAATCCATTCGATTCCATTCGATTCCATTCGATTCCATTCCATTCCATTCCATTCCATTCAATTCCATTGAACTCCATTCCATTCCATTCCATTCCATTCCATTCCATTCCATTCCATTGAATTCCATTCCATTCCATTCCATTCGATTGAATTCTGTTCCATTCAATTCCATTCCGTTCCATTCCGTTCTACTCGGGTTGATTCCATTCTATTCCATTCCGTTCCGTTCCGTTCCGTTCCGTTCCGTTCCACTCCACTCGGGTTGATTCCATTCTATTCCATTCCATTCCATTCCATTCCATTCCATTCCATTCGATTCCATTCGATTCCATTGGATTCCATTCGATTCCATTCGATTCCATTCCATTCCATTGAATTCCATTCCATTCCATTCCATTCCATTGAATTCCGTTCCATTCCATTCCATTGCATTCCATTCCATTCCATTCCATTTGAATTCCATTCCATTCCATTCCATTCCATTCCATTCCATTCCATTCTACTCGGGTTGATTCCATTCTATTCCATTCCATTCCATTCGATTCCATTCGATTCCATTCGATTCCATTCGATTCCATTCCATTCCATTCCATTCCATTCCATTCCATTGAATTCCATTCCATTCCGTTCCGTTCCGTTCCGTTCCGTTCCGTTTCGTTCCGTTCCGTTCTGTTCCGTTCCATTCCATTCCATTCCATTCCATTGAATTCCGTTCCATTCCATTGAATTCCATTCCATTCCGTTCCATTCCATTGAATTCTGTTCCGTTCCGTTCCGTTCCGTTCCATTCCGTTCCATTCCGTTCCTTTCCGTTCTACTCGGGTTGATTCCATTCTATTCCATTCCATTCCATTCGATTCCATTCGATTCCATTCGAATCCATTCGATTCCATTCGATTCCATTCGATTCAATTCCATTCCATTGAATTCCATTCCATTCCATTCCATTCCATTGAATTCCGTTCCATTCCATTCAATTCCATTCCATTCCATTCCTTTCCGTTCCGTTCCGTTCCGTTCCGTTCCGTTCTACTCGGGTTGATTCCATTCTATTCCATTCCATTCCATTCGATTCCATTCTATTCCATTTGATTCCATTCGATACAATTCGATTCCATTCCATTCTATTCCATTCCATTCCATTCCATTCCATTCCATTCCATTCCAGTGAATTCCATTCCGTTCCTTTCCGTTCCATTCCATTGAATTCCGATCCATTGCATTGAATTCCGTTCCATTCCATTCCATTCCTTTCCGTTCCGTTCCATTCCGTTCCGTACCGTTCTACTCGGATTGATTCCATTCTATTCCATTCCATTCCATTCGATTCCATTCGATTCCATTCGACTCCATTCCATTCCATTCCATTCCATTCCATTCCATTCCATTGAACTCCATTCCATTCCAATCCATTCCATTCCATTCCATTCCATTCCATTGAATTCCATTCCATTCCATTCCATTCCATTGAATTCTTTTCCATTCCATTCCATTCCATTCCATTCCGTTCTACTCAGGTTGATTCCATTCTATTCCATTCCGTTCCGTTCCGTTCCGTTCCGTTCCGTTCCATTCCACTCGGGTTGATTCCATTCTATTCCATTCCATTCCATTCGATTCCATTCGATTCCATTCGATTCCATTCCATTCCATTCCATTCCATTCCATTGAATTCCATTCCATTCCATTCCATTCCATTCCATTCCATTCCATTCCATTCCATTCCATTAAATTCTATTCCATTGAATTCCATTCCATTCCGTTCCATTCCAATCCATTCCATTCCATTCCATTCCATCGAATTCCGTTCCATTCCATTCCATTCCATTCCATTCCATTCCATTCCATTCTACTCGGGTTGATTCCATTCTATTACATTCCATTCCATTCGATTCCATTCGATTCCATTCGATTCCATTCGATTCCATTCCATTCCATTCAATTGAATTCCATTCCATTCCTTTCCATTCCATTCCATTCCATTCCATTCCATTCCATTGTATTCCATTCCATTCCATTGAATTCCATTCCATTGAATTCCATTCCATTCCATTGAATTCCATTCCATTCCATTCCATTCCATTGAATTCCGTTCCATTCCATTCCATTCCATTCCATTCCATTCCATGGAATTCCATTACATTGAATTCCATTCCATTCCGTTCCATTCCATTGAATTCCGTTCCGTTCCGTTCTGTTCCGTTCCGTTCCGTTCCATTCTGTTCCATTCCGTTCCATTCCGTTCTACTCGGGTTGATTCCATTCTATTCCATTCCATTCCACTCGATTCCATTCCATTCCATTCCATTCCATTCCATTCCATTCCGTTCTACTCGGGTTCATTCCATTCCATTCCTTTCCGTTCCGTTCCGTTCCGTTCCGTTCCATTCCGTTCCATTCCGTTCTACTCGGGTTGATTCCATTCTATTCCATTCCATTCCGTTCCATTACGTTCCGTTCCATTCGGTTCCATTCCATTGAATTCCGATCCATTGCATTGAATTCCGTTCCATTCCATTCCATTCCTTTCCGTTCCGTTCCGTTCCGTTCCGTTCCGTTCTACTCGGGTTGATTCCATTCTATTCCATTCCATTCCATTCCATTCGATTCCATTCTATTCCATTCGATTCCATTCGATTCAATTCGATTCCATTCCATTCCATTCCATTCCATTCCATTCCATTCCATTCCATTCCATTGAATTCCATTCCATTCCATTCCGTTCCATTCCATTCCGTTCCATTCCATTCCATTCCATTCCATTCCATTCCATTACGTTCCGTTCCATTCCGTTCCATTCCGTTCCATTCCATTGAATTCCGATCCATTGCATTGATTTCCGTTCCATTCCATTCCATTCCTTTCCGTTCCGTTCCGTTCCGTTCCATTCCGTTCTACTCGGATTGATTCCATTCTATTCCATTCCATTCCATTCGATTCCATTCGATTCCATTCGATTCCATTCGGTTCCATTCCATTCCATTCCATTCCATTCCATTCCATTCCATTGAACTCTATTCCATTCCATTCCATTCCATTCCATTCCATTCCATTCCATTGAATTCCATTCCATTCCATTCCATTCCATTGAATTCTGTTCCATTCAATTCCATTCCATTCCATTCCGTTCTACTCGGGTTGATTCCATTCTATTCCATTCCGTTCCGTTCCGTTCCGTTCCGTTCCGTTCCGTTCCGTTCCGTTCCATTCCACTCGGGTTGATTCCATTCTATTCCATTCCATTCCATTCCATTCCATTCGATTCCATTCGATTCCATTCGATTCCATTCGATTCCATTCGATTCCATTCCATTCCATTGAATTCCATTCCATTCCATTCCATTCCATTGAATTCCGTTCCATTCCATTCCATTGCATTCCATTCCATTCCATTCCATTTGAATTCCATTCCATTCCATTCCATTCCATTCCATTCCATTCCATTCCATTCCATTCCATTCCATTCCATTCTACTCGGGTTGATTCCATTCTATTCCATTCCATTCCATTCGATTCCATTCGATTCCATTCGATTCCATTCCATTCCATTCCATTCCATTCCATTCCATTCCATTGAATTCCATTCCATTCCATTGAATTCCATTCCATTCCATTCCATTCCATTGAATTCCTTTCCATTCCATTCCATTCCATTCCATTCCATTCCATTGAATTCCATTCCATTGAATTCCATTCCATTCCATTCCATTCCATTGAATTCCTTTCCATTCCGTTCCGTTCCGTTCCGTTCCGTTTCGTTCCGTTCCGTTCCGTTCCGTTCCATTCCATTCCATTCCATTCCATTGAATTCCGTTCCATTCCATTGAATTCCATTCCATTCCGTTCCATTCCATTGAATTCTGTTCCGTTCCGTTCCGTTCCATTCCGTTCCATTCAGTTCCTTTCCGTTCTACTCGGGTTGACTCCATTCTATTCCATTCCATTCCATTCGATTCCATTCGATTCCATTCGAATCCATTCGATTCCATTCGATTCCATTCGATTCCATTCCATTCCATTGAATTCCATTCCATTCCATTCCATTCCATTGAATTCCGTTCCATTCCATTCAATTCCATTCCATTCCACTCCTTTCCGTTCCGTTCCGTTACGTTCTACTCGGGTTGATTCCATTCTATTCCATTCCATTCCATTCGATTCCATTCTATTCCATTTGATTCCATTCGATTCCATTCGATTCCATTCGATTCCATTCGATTCCATTCCATTGCATTCCATTCCATTGAATTCCATTCCATTCCATTCCATTCCGTTGAATTCCGTTCCATTCCATTCAATTCCATTCCATTCCATTCCATTCCATTCCATTTGAATTCCATTCCATTCCATTCCATTCCATTCCATTCCATTCCATTCCATTCCATTCCATTCCATTCCATTCTACTCGGGTTGATTCCATTCTATTCCATTCCATTCCATTCGATTCCATTCGATTCCATTCGATTCCATTCGATTCCATTCGATTCCATTCGATTCCATTCCATTCCATTCCATTCCATTCCATTCCATTGAATTCCATTGCATTCCATTCCATTCCATTCCATTGAATTCCATTCCATTCCATTCCATTCCATTGAATTCTGTTCCATTCAATTCCATTCCATTCCATTCCGTTCTACTCGGGTTGATTCCATTCTATTCCATTCCGTTCCGTTCCGTTCCGTTCCGTTCCATTCCGTTCCGTTCCATTCCACTCGGGTTGATTCCATTCTATTCCATTCCATTCCATTCGATTCCATTCGATTCCATTCGATTACATTCGATTCCATTCGATTCCATTCGATTGCATTCCATTCCATTGAATTCCATTCCATTCCATTCCATTCCATTGAATTCCGTTCCATTCCATTCAATTTCATTCCATTCCATTCCATTCCATTTGAATTCCATTCCATTCCATTCCATTCCATTCCATTCCATTCCATTCCATTTGAATTCCTTTCCATTCCATTCCATTCCATTCCATTGAATTCCGTTCCATTTCATTCCATTCCATTCCATTCCATTCCATTGAATTCCATTCCATTGTATTCCATTCCATTCCATTCCATTCCATTGAATTCCATTCCATTCCGTTCCGTTCCGTTCCGTTCCGTTCCGTTCCGTTCCGTTCCGTTCCATTCCATTCCATTCCATTCCATTGAATTCCGTTCTATTCCATTGAATTCCATTCCATTCTGTTGCATTCCATTGAATTCCGTTCCGTTCCGTTCCGTTCCATTCCATTCCATTCCGTTCCATTCTGTTCTACTCGGGTTGATTCCATTCTATTCCATTCCATTCCATTCGATTCCATTCCATTCCATTCCATTCCATTCCATTCCGTTCTACTCGGGTTCATTCCATTCCATTCCGTTCCGTTCCGTTCCGTTCCGTTCCATTCCTTTCTACTTGTGTTGATTCCATTCCATTCCATTCTATTCCGTTGAATTCCATTCCATTCCATTCCATTCCATTCCGTTACATGGAATTCCATTGAATTCCATTGAATTCCATTCCATGGAATTCCATTGCATTCCATTCCATTCCATTCCATTGAATTCCATTCCATTAAATTCCATTCCATTCCATTCCATTCCATTCCATTCCATTCCATTGAATTCCATTCCTTTCCATTCCATTCGATTCCATTCCATTCCATTGAATTCCATTCCATTCCATTCCATTCCATTGAATTCCATTGAATTCCATTCCATTGAATTCCATTACATTCCATTGAATTCCATTCCATTCCATTCCATTCCATTCCATTCCATTCCATTCCATTCCGTTCCATTCCATTCCATTCCTTTCCATTCCATTCCGTTTCATTCCATTCCATTGCTTTCCATTCCATTCCGTTCCGTTCCATTCCGTTCCATTCCGTACCATTCCATTGAATTCCGTTCCATTGCATTGAATTCCGTTCCATTCCATTCCATTCCTTTCCGTTCCGTTCCGTTCCGTTCCGTTCCGTTCCATTCCGTTCTACTCGGGTTGATTCCATTCTATTCCATTCCATTCAGTTCGGTTCCATTCCATTCCATTCCATTCCATTCCATTGAATTCCATTCCTTTCCATTCCTTTCCATTCCATTCCGTTCCATTCCATTCCATTCCATTCCATTACGTTCCGTTCCATTCCGTTCCATTCCGTTCCATTCCACTGAATTCCGATCCATTGCATTGAATTCCGTTCCATTCCATTCCATTCCTTTCCGTTCCGTTCCGTTCCGTTCCGTTCTACTCGGATTGATTCCATTCTATTCCATTCCATTCCATTCGATTCCATTCGATTCCATTCGATTCCATTCCATTAAATTCCATTCCATTCCATTCCATTCCATTCCATTCCATTGAATTCCATGGAATTCCACTCCTTTCCATTCCATTCCATTCCATTCCATTCCATTCCATTCCATTGAATTCTGTTCCATTCAATTCCATTCCATTCCATTCCGTTCTACTCGGGTTGATTCCATTCTATTCCATTCCGTTCCGTTCCGTTCCGTTCCGTTCCATTCCACTCGGGTTGATTCCATTCTATTCCATTCCATTCCATTCCATTCCATTCGATTCCATTCGATTCCATTCGATTCCATTCGATTCCATTCGATTCCATTCGATTCCATTCCATTCCATTGAATTCCATTCCATTCCATTCCATTCCATTGAATTCCGTTCCATTCCATTCAATTCCATTCCATTCAATTCCATTCCATTTGAATTCCATTCCATTCCTTTCCGTTCCATTCCATTCCATTCCATTCCATTCCATTCTACTCGGGTTGATTCCATTCTATTCCATTCCATTCCATTCGATTCCATTCGATTCCATTCGATTCCATTCGATTCCATTCCATTCCATTCCATTCCATTCCATTCCATTCCATTCCATTCCATTCCGTTGAATTCCATTCCATTCCATTGAATTCCATTCCATTCCGTTCCATTCCATTGAATTCCGTTCCTTTCCATTCCATTCCATTCCATTCCATTCCATTGAATTCCATTCCATTGAATTCCATTCCATTCCATTCCATTCCATTGAATTCCATTCCATTCCGTTCCGTTCCGTTCCGTTCCGTTCCGTTCCGTTCCGTTCCGTTCCATTCCATTCCATTCCATTCCATTGAATTCCGTTCCATTCCATTGAATTCCATTCCATTCCGTTCCATTCCATTGAATTCTGTTCCGTTCCGTTCCGTTCCGTTCCGTTCCATTCCGTTCCATTCCGTTCCTTTCCGTTCTACTCGGGTTGATTCCATTCTATTCCATTCCATTTCATTCGATTCCATTCGATTCCATTCCATTCCATTCCATTCCATTCCATTCCATTCCATTGAATTCCATTCCATTCCATTCCATCGAATTCCATTCCATTCCATTGAATTCCATTCCATTCCATTCCATTCCATTCCATTCCATTCCATTCCATTCCATTCCATTCCATTCTACTCGGGTTGATTCCATTCTATTACATTCCATTCCATTCGATTCCATTCGATTCCATTCGATTCCATTCGATTCCATTCCATTCCATTCCATTCAATTGAATTCCATTCCATTCCATTCCATTCCATTCCATTCCATTACATACCATTCCATTCCATTCCATTCCATTCCATTCCATTCCATTGAATTCCACTCCATTCCATTGAATTCCATTCCATTCCATTCCATTCCATTGAATTCCGTTCCATTCCATTCCATTCCATTCCATTCCATTCCATTGAATTCCATTACATTCCGTTCCGTTCCGTTCCGTTCCGTTCCGTTCCGTTCCATTCCATTCCATTCCATTCCATTGAATTCCGTTCCATTCCATTGAATTCCATTCCATTCCGTTCCATTCCATTGAATTCCTTTCCGTTCCGTTCCGTTCCGTTCCGTTCCATTCCGTTCCATTCCGTTCCATTCCGTTCTACTCGGGTTGATTCCATTCTATTCCATTCCATTCCACTCGATTCCATTCCATTCCATTCCATTCCATTCCATTCCGTTCTACTCGGGTTCATTCCATTCCATTCCTTTCCGTTCCGTTCCGTTCCGTTCCGTTCCGTTCTACTCGGGTTGATTCCATTCTATTCCATTCCATTTCATTCGATTCCATTCGATTCCATTCGATTCCATTCCATTCCATTCCATTCCATTCCATTCCATTCCATTCCATGGAATTCCATTCCATTCCATTCCATTCCATTGAATTCCGTTCCATTCCATTCCATTCCATTCCATTCCATTCCATTGAATTCCATTCCATTGAATTCCATTCCATTCCATTCCATTCCACTGAATTCCATTCCATTCCGTTCTGTTCCGTTCCATTCCGTCCATTCCATTCCATTGAATTCCGTTCCATTCCATTGAATTCCATTCCATTCCGTTCCATTCCATTGAATTCCGTTCCGTTCCGTTCCGTTCCGTTCCATTCCGTTCCATTCCGTTCCATGCCGTTCTACTCGGGTTGACTCCATTCTATTCCATTCCATTCCATTCGATTCCATTCGATTCCATTCGATTCCATTCGATTCCATTCCATTCCATTCCATTCCATTCCATTCCATTCCATTGAATTCCATTCCATTCCATTCCATCGAATTCCATTCCATTCCATTGAATTCCATTCCATTCCATTCCATTCCATTCCATTCCATTCCATTCCATTCCATTCCATTCCATTCTACTCGGGTTGATTCCATTCTATTACATTCCATTCCATTCGATTCCATTCGATTCCATTCGATTCCATTCGATTCCATTCCATTCCACCCCATTCAATTGAATTCCATTCCATTCCATTCCATTCCATTCCATTCCATTCCATTCCATTCCATTGAATTCCATTCCATTGAATTCCATTCCATTCCATTCCATTCCACTGAATTCCATTCCATTCCGTTCTGTTCCGTTCCATTCCGTCCATTCCATTACATTCCATTCCATTGAATTCCGTTCCATTCCATTGAATTCCATTCCATTCCGTTCCATTCCATTGAATTCCGTTCCGTTCCGTTCCGTTCCGTTCCATTCCGTTCCATTCCGTTCCATGCCGTTCTACTCGGATTGATTCCATTCTATTCCATTCCATTCCATTCGATTCCATTCGATTCCATTCGATTCCATTCGACTCCATTCCATTCCATTCCATTCCATTCCATTCCATTGAATTCCATTCCATTCCATTCCATCGAATTCCATTCCATTCCATTGAATTCCATTCCATTCCATTCCATTCCATTCCATTCCATTCCATTCCATTCCATTCCATTCCATTCTACTCGGGTTGATTCCATTCTATTACATTCCATTCCATTCGATTCCATTCGATTCCATTCGATTCCATTCGATTCCATTCCATTCCATTCCATTCAATTGAATTCCATTCCATTCCATTCCATTCCATTCCTTTCCATTCCATTCCATTCCATTCCATTCCATTCCATTGAATTCCATTCCATTCCATTGAATTCCATTCCATTCCATTCCATTCCATTGAATTCCGTTCCGTTCCGTTCCATTCCATTCCATTCCATTCCATTGAATTCCGTTCCATTGCATTGAATTCCATTCCATTCCGTTCCATTCCATTGAATTCTGTTCCATTCCGTTCCGTTCCGTTCCGTTCCGTTCCGTTCTACTCGGATTGATTCCATTCTATTCCATTCCATTCCATTCGATTCCATTCGATTCCATTCGATTCCATTCGACTCCATTCCATTCCATTCAATTCCATTCCATTCCATTCCATTGAACTCCATTCCATTCCACTCCATTCCATTCCATTCCATTCCATTGAATTCCATTCCATTCCATTCCATTCCATTGAATTCTGTTCCATTCCATTCCATTCCATTCCATTCCATTCCATTCCATTCCATTCCATTCCATTACGTTCCGTTCCATTCCGTTCCATTCCATTGAATTCCGATCCATTGCATTGAATTCCGTTCCATTCCATTCCATTCCTTTCCGTTCCGTTCCGTTGCGTTCCGTTCCGTTCTACTCGGGTTGATTCCGTTCCATTCCATTCCATTCCTTTCCGTTCCGTTCCGTTCCGTTCCATTCCGTTCTACTCGGATTGATTCCATTCTAATTCCATTCCATTCCATTCGATTCCATTCGATTCCATTCGATTCCATTCCATTCCATTCCATTCCATTCAATTCCATTGAACTCCATTCCTTTCCATTCCATTCCATTCCATTCCATTCCATTCCATTCCATTGAATTCCATTCCATTCCATTCCATTCCATTGAATTCTGTTCCATTCAATTCCATTCCGTTCCATTCCGTTCTACTCGGGTTGATTCCATTCTATTCCATTCCGTTCCGTTCCGTTCCGTTCCGTTCCGTTCCATTCCACTCGGGTTGATTCCATTCTATTCCATTCCATTCCATTCCATTCCATTCCATTCGATTCCATTCGATTCCATTCGATTCCATTCGATTCCATTCGATTCCATTCCATTCCATTGAATTCCATTCCATTCCATTCCATTCCATTGAATTCCGTTCCATTCCATTCCATTGCATTCCATTCCATTCCATTCCATTTGAATTCCATTCCATTCCATTCCATTCCATTCCATTCCATTCCATTCCATTCCATTCTACTCGGGTTGATTCCATTCTATTCCATTCCATTCCATTCGATTCCATTCGATTCCATTCGATTCCATTCGATTCCATTCCATTCCATTCCATTCCATTCCATTGAATTCCATTCCATTCCGTTCCGTTCCGTTCCGTTCCGTTCCGTTTCGTTCCGTTCCGTTCTGTTCCGTTCCATTCCATTCCATTCCATTCCATTGAATTCCGTTCCATTCCATTGAATTCCATTCCATTCCGTTCCATTCCATTGAATTCTGTTCAGTTCCGTTCCGTTCCGTTCCATTCCGTTCCATTCCGTTCCTTTCCGTTCTACTCGGGTTGATTCCATTCTATTCCATTCCATTCCATTCGATTCCATTCGATTCCATTCGAATCCATTCGATTCCATTCGATTCCATTCGATTCAATTCCATTCCATTGAATTCCATTCCATTCCATTCCATTCCATTGAATTCCGTTCCATTCCATTCAATTCCATTCCATTCCATTCCTTTCCGTTCCGTTCCGTTCCGTTCCGTTCCGTTCTACTCGGGTTGATTCCATTCTATTCCATTCCATTCCATTCGATTCCATTCTATTCCATTTGATTCCATTCGATACAATTCGATTCCATTCCATTCTATTCCATTCCATTCCATTCCATTCCATTCCATTCCATTCCAGTGAATTCCATTCCGTTCCTTTCCGTTCCATTCCATTGAATTCCGATCCATTGCATTGAATTCCGTTCCATTCCATTCCATTCCTTTCCGTTCCGTTCCATTCCGTTCCGTTCCGTTCTACTCGGATTGATTCCATTCTATTCCATTCCATTCCATTCGATTCCATTCGATTCCATTCGACTCCATTCCATTCCATTCCATTCCATTCCATTCCATTCCATTGAACTCCATTCCATTCCAATCCATTCCATTCCATTCCATTCCATTCCATTGAATTCCATTCCATTCCATTCCATTCCATTGAATTCTTTTCCATTCCATTCCATTCCATTCCATTCCGTTCTACTCAGGTGGATTCCATTCTATTCCATTCCGTTCCGTTCCGTTCCGTTCCGTTCCGTTCCATTCCACTCGGGTTGACTCCATTCTATTCCATTCCATTCCATTCGATTCCATTCGATTCCATTCCATTCCATTCCATTCCATTCCATTCCATTCCATTCCATTCCATTCTACTCGGGTTGATTCCATTCTATTACATTCCATTCCATTCGATTCCATTCGATTCCATTCGATTCCATTCGATTCCATTCCATTCCACCCCATTCAATTGAATTCCATTCCATTCCATTCCATTCCATTCCATTCCATTCCATTCCATTCCATTCCATTCCATTGAATTCCATTCCATTGAATTCCATTCCATTCCATTCCATTCCACTGAATTCCATTCCATTCCGTTCTGTTCCGTTCCATTCCGTCCATTCCATTCCATTCCATTCCATTGAATTCCGTTCCATTCCATTGAATTCCATTCCATTCCGTTCCATTCCATTGAATTCCGTTCCGTTCCGTTCCGTTCCGTTCCATTCCGTTCCATTCCGTTCCATGCCGTTCTACTCGGATTGATTCCATTCTATTCCATTCCATTCCATTCGATTCCATTCGATTCCATTCGATTCCATTCGACTCCATTCCATTCCATTCCATTCCATTCCATTCCATTGAATTCCATTCCATTCCATTCCATCGAATTCCATTCCATTCCATTGAATTCCATTCCATTCCATTCCATTCCATTCCATTCCATTCCATTCCATTCCATTCCATTCCATTCCATTCTACTCGGGTTGATTCCATTCTATTACATTCCATTCCATTCGATTCCATTCGATTCCATTCGATTCCATTCGATTCCATTCCATTCCATTCCATTCAATTGAATTCCATTCCATTCCATTCCATTCCATTCCTTTCCATTCCATTCCATTCCATTCCATTCCATTGAATTCCATTCCATTCCATTGAATTCCATTCCATTCCATTCCATTCCATTGAATTCCGTTCCGTTCCGTTCCATTCCATTCCATTCCATTCCATTGAATTCCGTTCCATTGCATTGAATTCCATTCCATTCCGTTCCATTCCATTGAATTCTGTTCCATTCCGTTCCGTTCCGTTCCGTTCCGTTCCGTTCTACTCGGATTGATTCCATTCTATTCCATTCCATTCCATTCGATTCCATTCGATTCCATTCGATTCCATTCGACTCCATTCCATTCCATTCAATTCCATTCCATTCCATTCCATTGAACTCCATTCCATTCCACTCCATTCCATTCCATTCCATTCCATTGAATTCCATTCCATTCCATTCCATTCCATTGAATTCTGTTCCATTCCATTCCATTCCATTCCATTCCATTCCATTCCATTACATTCCATTACGTTCCGTTCCATTCCGTTCCATTCCATTGAATTCCGATCCATTGCATTGAATTCCGTTCCATTCCATTCCATTCCTTTCCGTTCCGTTCCGTTGCGTTCCGTTCCGTTCTACTCGGGTTGATTCCGTTCCATTCCATTCCATTCCTTTCCGTTCCGTTCCGTTCCGTTCCATTCCGTTCTACTCGGATTGATTCCATTCTAATTCCATTCCATTCCATTCGATTCCATTCGATTCCATTCGATTCCATTCCATTCCATTCCATTCCATTCAATTCCATTGAACTCCATTCCTTTCCATTCCATTCCATTCCATTCCATTCCATTCCATTCCATTGAATTCCATTCCATTCCATTCCATTCCATTGAATTCTGTTCCATTCAATTCCATTCCGTTCCATTCCGTTCTACTCGGGTTGATTCCATTCTATTCCATTCCGTTCCGTTCCGTTCCGTTCCGTTCCGTTCCATTCCACTCGGGTTGATTCCATTCTATTCCATTCCATTCCATTCCATTCCATTCCATTCGATTCCATTCGATTCCATTCGATTCCATTCGATTCCATTCGATTCCATTCCATTCCATTGAATTCCATTCCATTCCATTCCATTCCATTGAATTCCGTTCCATTCCATTCCATTGCATTCCATTCCATTCCATTCCATTTGAATTCCATTCCATTCCATTCCATTCCATTCCATTCCATTCCATTCCATTCCATTCTACTCGGGTTGATTCCATTCTATTCCATTCCATTCCATTCGATTCCATTCGATTCCATTCGATTCCATTCGATTCCATTCCATTCCATTCCATTCCATTCCATTCCATTGAATTCCATTCCATTCCGTTCCGTTCCGTTCCGTTCCGTTCCGTTTCGTTCCGTTCCGTTCTGTTCCGTTCCATTCCATTCCATTCCATTCCATTGAATTCCGTTCCATTCCATTCCATTGCATTCCATTCCATTCCATTCCATTTGAATTCCATTCCATTCCATTCCATTCCATTCCATTCCATTCCATTCCATTCCATTCTACTCGGGTTGATACCATTCTATTCCATTCCATTCCATTCGATTCCATTCGATTCCATTCGATTCCATTCGATTCCATTCCATTCCATTCCATTCCATTCCATTCCATTGAATTCCATTCCATTCCATTCCATTCCATTGCATTCCGTTCCATTCCATTCCATTCCATTCCATTCCATTCCATTGAATTCCATTCCATTGAATTCCATTCCATTCCATTCCATTCCATTGAATTCCATTCCATTCCGTTCCGTTCCGTTCCGTTCCGTTCCGTTTCGTTCCGTTCCGTTCTGTTCCGTTCCGTTCCATTCCATTCCATTCCATTGAATTCCGTTCCATTCCATTGAATTCCATTCCATTCCGTTCCATTCCATTGAATTCTGTTCCGTTCCGTTCCGTTCCGTTCCATTCCGTTCCATTCCGTTCCTTTCCGTTCTACTCGGGTTGATTCCATTCTATTCCATTCCATTCCATTCGATTCCATTCGATTCCATTCGAATCCATTCGATTCCATTCGATTCCATTCGATTCCATTCCATTCCATTGAATTCCATTCCATTCCATTCCATTCCATTGAATTCCGTTCCATTCCATTCAATTCCATTCCATTCCATTCCTTTCCGTTCCGTTCCGTTCCGTTCCGTTCCGTTCTACTCGGGTTGATTCCATTCTATTCCATTCCATTCCATTCGATTCCATTCTATTCCATTTGATTCCATTCGATACAATTCGATTCCATTCCATTCTATTCCATTCCATTCCATTCCATTCCATTCCATTCCAGTGAATTCCATTCCGTTCCTTTCCGTTCCATTCCATTGAATTCCGATCCATTGCATTGAATTCCATTCCATTCCATTCCATTCCATTGAATTCCATTCCATTCCGTTCCGTTCCGTTCCGTTCCGTTCCGTTTCGTTCCGTTCCGTTCTGTTCCGTTCCGTTCCATTCCATTCCATTCCATTGAATTCCGTTCCATTCCATTGAATTCCATTCCATTCCGTTCCATTCCATTGAATTCTGTTCCGTTCCGTTCCGTTCCGTTCCATTCCGTTCCATTCCGTTCCTTTCCGTTCTACTCGGGTTGATTCCATTCTATTCCATTCCATTCCATTCGATTCCAATCGATTCCATTCGAATCCATTCGATTCCATTCGATTCCATTCGATTCCATTCCATTCCATTGAATTCCATTCCATTCCATTCCATTCCATTGAATTCCGTTCCATTCCATTCAATTCCATTCCATTCCATTCCTTTCCGTTCCGTTCCGTTCCGTTCCGTTCCGTTCTACTCGGGTTGATTCCATTCTATTCCATTCCATTCCATTCGATTCCATTCTATTCCATTTGATTCCATTCGATACAATTCGATTCCATTCCATTCTATTCCATTCCATTCCATTCCATTCCATTCCATTCCAGTGAATTCCATTCCGTTCCTTTCCGTTCCATTCCATTGAATTCCGATCCATTGCATTGAATTCCGTTCCATTCCATTCCATTCCTTTCCGTTCCGTTCCATTCCGTTCCGTTCCGTTCTACTCGGATTGATTCCATTCTATTCCATTCCATTCCATTCGATTCCATTCGATTCCATTCGACTCCATTCCATTCCATTCCATTCCATTCCATTCCATTCCATTGAACTCCATTCCATTCCATTCCATTCCATTCCATTCCATTCCATTGAATTCTGTTCCATTCCATTCCATTCCATTCCATTCCGTTCTACTCAGGTTGATTCCATTCTATTCCATTCCGTTCCGTTCTGTTCCGTTCCGTTCCGTTCCATTCCACTCGGGTTGATTCCATTCTATTCCATTCCATTCCATTCGATTCCATTCAATTCCATTCGATTCCATTCGATTCCATTCGATTCCATTCCATTGCATTCCATTCCATTGAATTCCATTCCATTCCGTTGAATTCCGTTCCATTCCATTCAATTCCATTCCATTCCATTCCATTTGAATTCCATTCCATTCCATTCCATTCCATTCCATTCCATTCCATTCCATTCCATTCCATTCTACTCGGGTTGATTCCATTCTATTCCATTCCATTCCATTCGATTCCATTCGATTCCATTCGATTCCCTTCGATTGCATTCCATTCCATTCCATTCCATTCCATTCCATTCCATTCCATTCCATTCCATTGAATTCCATTCCATTCCATTGAATTCCATTCCATTCCATTCCATTCCATTGAATTCCGTTCCATTCCATTCCATTCCACTCCATTCCATTCCATTGAATTCCATTACATTGAATTCCTTTCCATTCCATTCCATTCCATTGAATTCCATTCCATTCCGTTCCGTTCCGTTCCGTTCCGTTCCGTTCCGTTCCATTCCATTCCATTCCATTCCATTGAATTCCATTCCATTCCATTGAATTCCATTCCATTCCATTCCATTCCATTCCCTTCCATTCCATTCCGTTCCATTCCATTCCATTCCATTCCATTCCATTCCGTTCCGTTCCATTCCGTTCCATTCCGTTCCATTCCATTGAATTCAGTTCCATTGCATTGAATTCCGTTCCATTCCAGTCCATTCCGTTCCGTTCCGTTCCGTTCCGTTCCGTTCTACTCGGGTTGATTCCATTCTATTCCATTCCATTCCATTCTATTCCATTGTATTCCATTCGATTCCATTCGATTCAATTCGATTCCATTCCATTCCATTCCATTCCATTCCATTCCATTGAATTCCATTCCATTCCATTCCGTTCCGTTCCATTCCGTTCCATTCCATTCCATTCCATTCCATTCCATTCCATTCCATTCCGTTCCATTACGTTCCGTTCCATTCCGTTCCATTCCAATGAATTTCGATCCTTTGCATTGAATTCCGTTCCATTCCATTCCATTCCTTTCCGTTCTGTTCCGTTCCGTTCCGTTCCGTTCTACTCGGATTGATTCCATTCTATTCCATTCCATTCCATTCCATTCCATTCGATTCCATTCGATTCCATTCGACTCCATTCCATTCCATTCCATTCCATTCCATTCCATTCCATTCCATGGAACTCCATTCCATTCCATTCCATTCCATTCCATTCCATTCCATTCCATTCCATTCCATTCCATTGAATTCCATTCCATTCCATTCCATTCCATTGAATTCTGTTCCATTCAATTCCATTCGATTCCATTCCGTTCTACTCGGGTTGATTCCATTCTATTCCATTCCGTTCCGTTCCGTTCCGTTCCGTTCCGTTCCATTCCATTCCACTCGGGTTGATTCCATTCGATTCCATTCCATTCCATTCCATTCCATTCGATTCCATTCGATTCCATTCGATTCCATTCCATTCCATTCCATTCCATTCCATTCAATTGAATTCCATTCCATTCCATTCCATTCCATGGAATTCCGTTCCATTCCATTCCATTGCATTCCATTCCATTCCATTGAATTCCATTACATTGAATTCCATTCCATTCCATTCCATTCCATTGAATTCCATTCCATTCCGTTCCGTTCCGTTCCTTTCCGTTCCGTTCCGTTCCATTCCATTCCATTCCATTCCATTGAATTCCGTTCCATTCCATTGAATTCCATTCCATTCCGTTCCATTCCATTGAATTCCGTTCCGTTCCGTTCCGTTCCGTTCCGTTCCGTTCCATTCCGTTCCATTCCGTTCTACTCGGGTTGATTCCATTCTATTCCATTCCATTTCACTCGATTCCATTCCATTCCATTCCATTCCATTCCATTCCATTCCGTTCTACTCGGGTTCATTCCATTCCATTCCGTTCCGTTCCGTTCCGTTCCATTCCTTTCTACTTGTGTTGATTTCATTCCATTCCATTCTATTCCATTGAATTCCATTCCATTCCATTCCATTCCATTCCATTCCATTCCATTCCATTCCATGGAATTCCATTGAATTCCATTGAATTCCATTCCATGGAATTCCATTGAATTCCATTCCATGGAATTCCATTCCATTCCATTCCATTCCATTGAATTCCATTCCATTGCATTCCATTCCATTCCATTCCATTGAATTCCATTGAATTCCATTCCATTGAATTCCATTCCATTCCATTGAATTCCATTCCATTCCATTCCATTCCATTCCGTTCCATTCCATTCCGTTCCATTCCATTCCATTCCATTCCATTCCATTCCGTTCCATTCCGTTCCATTCCGTTCCATTCCATTGAATTCCGTTCCATTGCATTGAATTCCGTTCCATTCCATTCCTTTCCATTCCATTCCATTTCATTCCATTCCGTTCCATTCCGTTCCATTCCGTTCCATTCCATTGAATTCCGTTCCATTGCATTGAATTCCGTTCCATTCCATTCCATTCCATTCCATTCCGTTCCATTCCATTCCATTCCATTCCATTACGTTCCGTTCCATTCCGTTCCATTCCATTGAATTCCGATCCATTGCATTGAATTCCGTTCCATTCCATTCCATTCCTTTCCGTTCCGTTCCGTTCCGTTCCTTTCTACTCGGATTGATTCCATTCTATTCCATTCTCTTCCATTCGATTCAATTCGATTCCATTCCATTCCATTCCATTCCATTCCATTCCGTTCCATTACGTTCCGTTCCATTCCGTTCCATTCCAATGAATTCCGATCCTTTGCATTGAATTCCGTTCCATTCCATTCCATTCCTTTCCGTTCTGTTCCGTTCCATTCCGTTCCGTTCTACTCGGATTGATTCCATTCTATTCCATTCCATTCCATTCGATTCCATTCGATTCCATTCGATTCCATTCGACTCCATTCCATTCCATTCCATTCCATTCCATTCCATTCCATGGAACTCCATTCCATTCCATTCCATTCCATTCCATTCCATGGAACTCCATTCCATTCCATTCCATTCCATTCCATTGAATTCCATTCCATTCCATTCCATTCCATTGAATTCTGTTCCATTCAATTCCATTCGATTCCATTCCGTTCTACTCGGGTTGATTCCATTCTATTCCATTCCGTTCCGTTCCGTTCCGTTCCGTTCCGTTCCGTTCCATTCCATTCCACTCGGGTTTATTCCATTCGATTCCATTCCATTCCATTCGATTCCATTCGATTCCATTCGATTCCATTCGATTCCATTCGATTCCATTCCATTCCATTCCATTCAATTGAATTCCATTCCATTCCATTCCATTCCATGGAATTCCGTTCCATTCCATTCCATTGCATTCCATTCCATTCCATTGAATTCCATTACATTGAATTCCATTCCATTCCATTCCATTCCATTGAATTCCATTCCATTCCGTTCCGTTCCGTTCCGTTCCGTTCCGTTCCATTCCATTCCATTCCATTCCATTGAATTCCGTTCCATTCCATTGAATTCCATTCCATTCCGTTCCATTCCATTGAATTCCGTTCCGTTCCGTTCCGTTCCGTTCCGTTCCGTTCCATTCCGTTCCATTCCGTTCTACTCGGGTTGATTCCATTCTATTCCATTCCATTTCACTCGATTCCATTCCATTCCATTCCATTCCATTCCATTCCATTCCGTTCTACTCGGGTTCATTCCATTCCATTCCGTTCCGTTCCGTTCCGTTCCATTCCTTTCTACTTGTGTTGATTTCATTCCATTCCATTCTATTCCATTGAATTCCATTCCATTCCATTCCATTCCATTCCATTCCATTCCATTCCATTCCATGGAATTCCATTGAATTCCATTGAATTCCATTCCATGGAATTCCATTGAATTCCATTCCATGGAATTCCATTCCATTCCATTCCATTCCATTGAATTCCATTCCATTGCATTCCATTCCATTCCATTCCATTGAATTCCATTGAATTCCATTCCATTGAATTCCATTCCATTCCATTGAATTCCATTCCATTCCATTCCATTCCATTCCGTTCCATTCCATTCCGTTCCATTCCATTCCGTTCCATTCCATTCCGTTCCATTCCATTCCATTCCATTCCATTCCATTCCATTCCATTCCGTTCCATTCCGTTCCATTCCGTTCCATTCCATTGAATTCCGTTCCATTGCATTGAATTCCGTTCCATTCCATTCCTTTCCATTCCATTCCATTCCATTCCATTCCGTTCCATTCCGTTCCATTCCGTTCCATTCCATTGAATTCCGTTCCATTGCATTGAATTCCGTTCCATTCCATTCCATTCCATTCCATTCCGTTCCATTCCATTCCATTCCATTCCATTACGTTCCGTTCCATTCCGTTCCATTCCATTGAATTCCGATCCATTGCATTGAATTCCGTTCCATTCCATTCCATTCCTTTCCGTTCCGTTCCGTTCCGTTCCTTTCTACTCGGATTGATTCCATTCTATTCCATTCTCTTCCATTCGATTCAATTCGATTCCATTCCATTCCATTCCATTCCATTCCATTCCATTCCATTCCTTTGAATTCCATTCCATTCCATTCCATTCCATTCCATTCCATTCCATTCCATTCCATTCCATTGAATTCCATTCCATTCCATTCCATTCCATTGAATTCTGTTCCATTCCATTCCATTCCATTCCATTCCATTACGTTCCGTTCCATTCCGTTCCATTCCGTTCCATTCCATTGAATTCCGATCCATTGCATTGAATTCCGTTCCATTCCATTCCATTCCTTTCCGTTCCGTTCCGTTCCGTTCCATTCCGTTCTACTCGGATTGATTCCATTCTAATTCCATTCCATTCCATTCGATTCCATTCGATTCCATTCGATTCCATTCCATTCCATTCCATTCCATTCCATTCCATTCAATTCCATTGAACTCCATTCCATTCCATTCCATTCCACTCCATTCCATTCCATTCCATTCAATTGAATTCCATTCCATTCCATTCCATTCCATTGAATTCTGTTCCATTCAATTCCATTCCATTCCATTCCGTTCTACTCGGGTTGATTCCATTCTATTCCATTCCGTTCCGTTCCGTTCCGTTCCTTTCCGTTCCGTTCCATTCCACTCGGGTTGATTCCATTCTATTCCATTCCATTCCATTGCATTCCATTCGATTCCATTCGATTCCATTCGATTCCATTCGATTCCATTCGATTCCATTGGATTCCATTCCATTCCATTGAATTCCGTTCCATTCCATTCCATTCCATTACATTACATTCCCTTCCATTCCATTCCATTCCGTTCCATTCCATTGAATTCCGATCCATTGCATTGAATTCCGTTCCATTCCATTCCATTCCTTTCCGTTCCGTTCCGTTCCGTTCCGTTCCGTTCTTCTCGGATTGATTCCATTCTATTCCATTCCATTCCATTCGATTCCATTCGATTCCATTCGATTCCATTCGACTCCATTCCATTCCATCCATTCCATTCCATTCCATTCCCTTGAACTCCATTCCATTCCATTCCATTCCATTCCATTCCATTCCATTCCATTGAATTCCATTCCATTCCATTGAATTCTGTTCCATTCCATTCCATTCCATTCCATTCCGTTCTACTCAGGTTGATTCCATTCTATTCCATTCCGTTCCGTTCCGTTCCGTTCCGTTCCGTTCCATTCCACTCGGGTTGATTCCATTCTATTCCATTCCATTCCATTCGATTCCATTCTATTCCATTCGATTCCATTCTATTCAATTCGATTCCATTCCATTCCATTCCATTCCATTCCATTCCATTCCATAGAATTCCATTCCATTCCATTCCGTTCCATTCCATTCCGTTCCATTCCATTCCATTCCATTCCATTCCATTACGTTCCATTCCATTCCGTTCCATTCCATTGAATTCCGATCCATTGCATTGAATTCCGTTCCATTCCATTCCATTCCTTTCCGTTCCGTTCCGTTCCGTTCCTTTCTACTCGGATTGATTCCATTCTATTCCATTCTCTTCCATTCGATTCAATTCGATTCCATTCCATTCCATTCCATTCCATTCCATTCCATTCCATTCCTTTGAATTCCGTTCCATTCCATTCCATTCCATTCCATTCCATTCCATTCCATTGAATTCCATTCCATTCCATTCCATTCCATTGAATTCTGTTCCATACCATTCCATTCCATTCCATTCCATTCCATTCCATTACGTTCCGTTCCATTCCGTTCCATTCCGTTCCATTCCATTGAATTCCGATCCATTGCATTGAATTCCGTTCCATTCCATTCCATTCCTTTCCGTTCCGTTCCGTTCCGTTCCATTCCGTTCTACTCGGATTGATTCCATTCTAATTCCATTCCATTCCATTCGATTCCATTCGATTCCATTCGATTCCATTCCATTCCATTCCATTCCATTCCATTCCATTCAATTCCATTGAACTCCATTCCATTCCATTCCATTCCACTCCATTCCATTCCATTCCATTCAATTGAATTCCATTCCATTCCATTCCATTCCATTGAATTCTGTTCCATTCAATTCCATTCCATTCCATTCCGTTCTACTCGGGTTGATTCCATTCTATTCCATTCCGTTCCGTTCCGTTCCGTTCCGTTCCGTTCCGTTCCATTCCACTCGGGTTGATTCCATTCTATTCCATTCCATTCCATTGCATTCCATTCGATTCCATTCGATTCCATTCGATTCCATTCGATTCCATTCGATTCCATTCCATTCCATTGAATTCCATTCCATTCCATTCCATTCCATTGAATTCCGTTCCATTCCATTCCATTGCATTCCATTCCATTCCATTCCATTTGAATTCCATTCCATTCCATTCCATTCCATTCCATTCCATTCCATTCCATTCCATTCTACTCGGGTTGATTCCATTCTATTCCATTCCATTCCATTCGATTCCATTCGATTCCATTCGATTCCATTCCATTCCATTTCATTCCATTCCATTCCATTCCATTCCATTCCATTCCATTCTACTCGGGTTGATTCCATTCTATTCCATTCCATTCCATTCGATTCCATTCGATTCCATTCGAATCCATTCGATTCCATTCCATTCCATTCCATTCCATTCCATTCCATTCCATTCCATTCCATTGAATTCCATTCCATTCCATTGAATTCCATTCCATTCCATTCCATTCCATTGAATTCCGTTCCATTCCATTCCGTTCCGTTCCGTTCCGTTCCGTTCCATTCCATTCCATTCCATTCCATTGAATTCCGTTCCATTCCATTGAATTCCATTCCATTCCGTTCCATTCCATTGAATTCCGTTCCGTTCCGTTCCGTTCCATTCCGTTCCATTCCATTCCGTTCCATTCCGTTCTATTCCGTTCTACTCGGGTTGATTCCATTCTATTCCATTCCATTCCACTCGATTCCATTCCATTCCATTCCATTTCATTCCATTCCATTCCATTCCATTCCATTCCATTCCATTCCGTTCTACTCGGGTTCATTCCATTCCATTCCGTTCCGTTCCATTCCTTTCTACTTGTGTTGATTTCATTCCATTCCATTCTATTCCATTGAATTCCATTCCATTCCATTCCATTCCATTCCATGGAATTCCATTGAATTCCATGGAATTCCATTCCATGGAATTCCAATGAATTCCACTGAATTCCATTCCATGGAATTCCATTGAATTCCATTCCATGGAATTCCATTCCATTCCATTCCATTCCATTCCATTCCATTCCATTCCATTCCATTCCATTGCATTCCATTCCATTCCATTCCATTGAATTCCATTCCATTCCATTCCATTCGATTCCATTCCATTCCATTGAATTCCATTCCATTCCATTCCATTCCATTCCATTCCATTCCATTCCATTGAATTCCATTGAATTCCATTCCATTGAATTCCATTCCATTCCATTGAATTCCATTCCATTCCATTCCATTCCATTCCCTTCCATTCCATTCCGTTCCATTCCATTCCATTCCATTCCATTCCATTCCGTTCCATTCCATTCCATTCCATTCCATTACGTTCCGTTCCATTCCGTTCCATTCCATTGAATTCCGATCAATTGCATTGAATTCCGTTCCATTCCATTCCATTCCTTTCCGTTCCGTTCCGTTCCGTTCCGTTCTGTTCTACTCGGGTTGATTCCATTCTATTCCATTCCATTCCATTCCATGGAATTCCATTCCATTCCATTCCATGGAATTCCATTCCATTCCATTCAATTCCATTGAATTCCATTCCATTGCATTCCATTCCATTCCATTCCATTGAATTCCATTGAATTCCATTCCATTGAATTCCATTCCATTCCATTCCATTCCGTTCCATTCCATTCCGTTACATTCCATTCCATTCCATTCCATTCCGTTCCATTCCGTTCCATTCCGTTCCATTCCATTGAATTCCGTTCCATTGCATTGAATTCCGTTCCATTCCATTCCATTCCATTCCATTCCATTCCGTTCCATTCCATTCCATTCCATTCCATTACGTTCCGTTCCATTCCGTTCCATTCCATTGAATTCCGATCCATTGCATTGAATTCCGTTCCATTCCATTCCATTCCTTTCCGTTCCGTTCCGTTCCGTTCCGTTCTACTCGGATTGATTCCATTCTATTCCATTCTCTTCCATTCGATTCAATTCGATTCCATTCCATTCCATTCCATTCCATTCCATTCCATTCCATTCCATTGAATTCCATTCCATTCCATTCCATTCCATTCCATTCCGTTCCATTCCATTCCATTCCATTCCATTACGTTCCGTTCCATTCCGTTCCATTCCATTGAATTCCGATCCATTGCATTGAATTCCGTTCCATTGCATTCCATTCCTTTCCGTTCCGTTCCGTTCCATTCCGTTCCGTTCTACTCGGATTGATTCCATTCTATTCCATTCCATTCCATTCGATTCCATTCGATTCCATTCGATTCCATTCCATTCCATTCCATTCCATTCCATTCCATTCCATTGCATTGAATTCCATTCCATTCCATTCCATTCCATTCCATTGAATTCCATTATATTCCATTCCATTCCATTTAATTCTGTTCCATTGAATTCCATTCCATTCCATTCCGTTCTACTCGGGTTGATTCCATTCTATTCCATTCCGTTCCGTTCCGTTCCGTTCCGTTCCGTTCTGTTCCATTCCACTCGGGTTGATTCCATTCTATTCCATTCCATTCCATTCGATTCCATTCGATTCCATTCGATTCCATTCGATTCCATTCGATTCCATTCGATTCCATTCCATTCCATTGAATTCCATTCCATTCCATTCCATTCCATTGAATTCCGTTCCATTCCATTCAATTCCATTCCATTCCATTCCATTCCATTTGAATTCCATTCCATTCTATTCCATTCCATTCCATTCCATTCCATTCCGTTCCATTCTACTCGGCTTGATTCCATTCTATTCCATTCCATTGCATTCGATTCCATTCGATTCCATTCCATTCCATTCCATTCCATTCCATTCCATTCCATTCCATTCCATTGAATTCCATTCCATTCCACTGAATTCCATTCCATTCCATTCCATTCCATTCCATTGAATTCCGTTCCATTCCATTCCATTCCATTCCACTGCATTCCATTGAATTCCATTCCATTGAATTCCATTCCATTCCATTCCATTCCACTGAATTCCATTCCATTCCGTTCCGTTCCGTTCCGTTCCGTTCCGTTCCGTTCCATTCCATTCCATTCCATTCCATTGAATTCCGTTCCATTCCATTGAATTCCATTCCATTCCGTTCCATTCCATTGAATTCCGTTCCGTTCCGTTCCGTTCCGTTCCGTTCCATTCCGTTCCATTCCGTTGCATTCGATTCCTTTCCATTCCATTCCATTCCATTCCATTCCGTTCTACTCGGGTTCATTCCATTCCATTCCGTTCCGTTCCGTTCCGCTCCGTTCCATTCCTTTCTACTTGTGTTGACTCCATTCCATTCCATTCTATTCCATTGAATTCCATTCCATTGAATTCAATTCCATTCCATTCCATTCCATTCCATTGAATTCCATTCCATTCCATTCCATTCCATTCCATTCCACTGAATTCCATTCCATTCCATTCAATTGAATTCCATTCCATTCCATTCCATTAGATTCCATTCCATTCCATTGAATTCCATTCCATTCCATTCCAATCCATTCCATTCCATTGAATTCCATTGAATTCCATTCCATTGAATTCCATTCCATTCCATTGAATTCCATTCCATTCCATTCCATTCCATTCCGTTCCATTCCATTCCGTTCCATTCCATTCCATTCCTTTCCATTCCATTCCGTTCCGTTCCATTCCGTTCCATTCCGTTCCATTCCATTGAATTCCGTTCCATTGCATTGAATTCCGTTCCATTCCATTCCATTCCTTTCCGTTCCGTTCCGTTCCGTTCCGTTCAGTTCCGTTCCGTTTTACTCGGGTTGATTCCATTCTATTCCATTCCATTCCACTCGATTCCATTCTATTCCATTCGATTCCATTCGATTCAATTCGATTCCATTCCATTACATTCCATTCCATTCCATTCCATTCCATTCCATTCCATTCCATTCCATTCCATTGAATTCCATTCCATTCCATTCCGTTCCATTCCATTCCTTTCCATTCCATTCCATTCCATTCCATTCCATTCCATTCCATTACGTTCCGTTCCATTCCGTTCCATTCCGTTCCATTCCATTGAATTCCGATCCATTGCATTGAATTCCATTCCATTCCATTCCATTCCTTTCCGTTCCGTTCCGTTCCGCTCCGTTCCGTTCCGTTCCGTTCTACTCGGATTGATTCCATTCTACTCCATTCCATTCCATTCGATTGCATTCGATTCCATTCGATTCCATTCGATTCCATTCCATTCCATTCCATTCCATTCCATTCCATTCCATTCCATTGAATTCCATTCCATTCCATTCCATTCCATTCCATTGAATTCCATTCCATTCCATTCCATTCCATTGAATTCTGTTCCATTCAATTCCATTCCATTCCATTCCGTTCTACTCGGGTTGATTCCATTCTATTCCATTCCGTTCCGTTCCGTTCCGTTCCGTTCCTTTCCGTTCCATTCCTTTCCACTCGGGTTAGTTCCATTCTATTCCATTCCATTCCATTCGATTCCATTCGATTCCATTGGATTCCATTCGATTCCATTCGATTCCATTCGATTCCATTCCATTCCATTCCATTCCATTGAATTCCGTTCCATTCCATTCAATTCCATTCCATTCCATTCCATTCCATTTGAATTCCATTCCATTCCATTCCATTCCGTTCCATTCCATTCCATTCCATTCCATTCCATTCCATTCCATTCCATTCCATTCTACTCGGGTTGATTCCATTCTATTCCATTGTATTCCATTCGATTCCATTCGATTCAATTCGATTCCTTTCCATTCCATTCCATTCCATTCCATTCCATTCCATTCCATTGAATTCCATTCCATTCCATTCCGTTCCATTCCATTCCGTTCCATTCCATTCCATTCCATTCCATTCCATTCCATTCCATTCCATTCCGTTCCATTACGTTCCGTTCCATTCCGTTCCATTCCATTGAATTCCGATCCTTTGCATTGAATTCCGTTCCATTCCATTCCATTCCTTTCCGTTCTGTTCCGTTCCGTTCCGTTCCGTTCTACTCGGATTGATTCCATTCTATTCCATTCCATTCCATTCGATTCCATTCGATTCCATTCGATTCCATTCGACTCCATTCCATTCCATTCCATTCCATTCCATTCCATGGAACTCCATTCCATTCCATTCCATTCCATTCCATTCCATTCCATTCCATTGAATTCCATTCCATTCCATTGAATTCTGTTCCATTCAATTCCATTCGATTCCATTCCGTTCTACTCGGGTTGATTCCATTCTATTCCATTCCGTTCCGTTCCGTTCCGTTCCGTTCTGTTCCATTCCATTCCACTCGGGTTGATTCCATTCGATTCCATTCCATTCCATTCGATTCCATTCGATTCCATTCGATTCCATTCTATTCCATTCGATTCCATTCCATTCCATTCCATTCCATTGAATTCCATTCCATTCCATTCCATTCCATTGAATTCCGTTCCATTCCATTCCATTGCATTCCATTCCATTCCATTGAATTCCATTACATTGAATTCCATTCCATTCCATTCCATTCCATTGAATTCCATCCCATTCCGTTCCGTTCCGTTCCGTTCCGTTCCGTTCCGTTCCATTCCATTCCATTCCATTCCATTGAATTCCGTTCCATTCCATTGAATTCCATTCCATTCCGTTCCATTCCATTGAATTCCGTTCCGTTCCGTTCCGTTCCGTTCCATTCCGTTCCATTCCGTTCTACTCGGGTTGATTCCATTCTATTCCATTCCATTCCACTCGATTCCATTCCATTCCATTCCATTCCATTCCATTCCATTCCGTTCTACTCGGGTTCATTCCATTCCATTCCGTTCCGTGTCGTTCCGTTCCATTCCTTTCTACTTGTGTTGATTTCATTCCATTCCATTCTATTCCATTGAATTCCATTCCATTCCATTCCATTCCATTCCATGGAATTCCATTGAATTCCATTGAATTCCATTCCATTCCATTGAATTCCATTCCATTGCATTCCTTTCCATTCCATTCCATTGAATTCCATTGAATTCCATTCCATTGAATTCCATTCCATTCCATTGAATTCCATTCCATTCCATTCCATTCCATTCCATTCCATTCCATTCCATTCCATTCCATTCCATTCCGTTCCGTTCCATTCCGTTCCATTCCGTTCCATTCCATTGAATTCCGTTCCATTGCATTGAATTCCGTTCCATTCCATTCCATTCCATTCCATTCCGTTCCATTCCATTCCATTCCATTCCATTACGTTCCGTTCCATTCCGTTCCATTCCATTGAATTCCGATCCATTGCATTGAATTCCGATCCATTGCATTGAATTCCGTTCCATTCCATTCCATTCCTTTCCGTTCCGTTCAGTTCCGTTCCGTTCCGTTCTACTCGGGTTGATTCCATTCTATTCCATTCCATTCCATTCGATTCAATTCTATTCCATTCGATTCCATTCGATTCAATTCGATTCCATTCCATTCCATTCCATTCCATTCCATTCCATTGAATTCCATTCCATTCCATTCCTTTCCATTCCATTCCGTTCCATTCCATTCCATTCCATTCCATTCCATTCCATTCCATTACGTTCCGTTCCATTCCGTTCCATTCCGTTCCATTCCATTGAATTCCGATCCATTGCATTGAATTCCGTTCCATTCCATTCCATTCCTTTCCGTTCCGTTCCGTTCCGTCCCATTCCGTTCTACTCGGTTTGATTCCATTCTAATTCCATTCCATTCCATTCGATTCCATTCGATTCCATTCGATTCCATTCCATTCCATTCCATTCCATTCCATTCCATTCCATTCAATTCCATTGAACTCCATTCCATTCCATTCCATTCCATTCCATTCCATTCCATTCCATTCAATTGAATTCCATTCCATTCCATTCCATTCCATTGAATTCTGTTCCATTCAATTCCATTCCATTCCATTCCGTTCTACTCGGGTTGATTCCATTCTATTCCATTCCGTTCCGTTCCGTTCCGTTCCGTTCCGTTCCGTTCTACTCGGGTTGATTCCATTCGATTCCATTCGATTCCATTCGATTCCATTCGATTCCATTCGATTCCATTCCATTCCATTGAATTCCATTCCATTCCATTCCATTCCATTGCATTCCATTCCATTCCATTCCATTTGAATTCCATTCCATTCCATTCCATTCCATTCCATTCCATTCCATTCCATTCTACTCGGGTTGATTCCATTCTATTCCATTCCATTCCATTCGATTCCATTCGATTCCATTCCATTCCATTCCATTCCATTCCATTCCATTGAATTCCATTCCATTCCATTGAATTCCATTCCATTCCATTCCATTCCATTGAATTCCGTTCCATTCCATTCCATTCCATTCCATTGAATTCCATTCCATTGAATTCCATTCCATTCCATTCCATTCCATTGAATTCCATTCCATTCCGTTCCGTTCCGTTCCGTTCCGTTCCGTTTCGTTCCGTTCCGTTCCGTTCCGTTCCATTCCATTCCATTCCATTCCATTGAATTCCGTTCCATTCCATTGAATTCCATTCCATTCCGTTCCATTCCATTGAATTCTGTTCCGTTCCGTTCTGTTCCGTTCCGTTCCATTCCGTTCCATTCCGTTCCTTTCCGTTCTACTCGGGTTGATTCCATTCTATACCATTCCATTCCATTCGATTCCATTCGATTCCATTCGAATCCATTCGATTCCATTCGATTCCATTCGATTCCATTCCATTCCATTGAATTCCATTCCATTCCATTCCATTCCGTTCCATTCCATTCAATTCCATTCCATTCCATTCCTTTCCGTTCCGTTCCGTTCCGTTCCGTTCCGTTCCGTTCTACTCGGGTTGATTCCATTCTATTCCATTCCATTCCATTCGATTCCATTCTATTCCATTTGATTCCATTCGATTCAATTCGATTCCATTCCATTCCATTCCATTCCATTCCATTCCAGTGAATTCCATTCCATTCCATTCCGTTCCATTCCATTCCGTTCCATTCAATTCCATTCCATTACATTACATTCCCTTCCATTCCATTCCATTCCGTTCCATTCCATTGAATTCCGATCCATTGCATTGAATTCCGTTCCATTCCATTCCATTCCTTTCCGTTCCGTTCCGTTCCGTTCCGTTCTACTCGGATTGATTCCATTCCATTCCATTCCATTCCATTCCATTCCATTCCATTCCATTGAACTCCATTCCATTCCATTCCATTCCATTCCATTCCATTCCATTCCATTGAATTCTGTTCCATTCCATTCCATTCCATTCCATTCCTTTCTACTCAGGTTGATTCCATTCTATTCCATTCTGTTCCGTTCCGTTCCGTTCCGTTCCGTTCCATTCCACTCGGGTTGATTCCATTCTATTCCATTCCATTCCATTCGATTCCATTCGATTCCATTCGATTCCATTCGATTCCATTCGATTCCATTCCATTCCATTCCATTCCATTGAATTCCGATCCATTGCATTGAATTCCGTTCCATTCCATTCCATTCCTTTCCGTTCCGTTCCGTTCCGTTCCGTTCCGTTCTACTCGGATTGATTCCATTCCATTCCATTCCATTCCATTCCATTCCATTGAACTCCATTCCATTCCATTCCATTCCATTCCATTCCATTCCATTCCATTCCATTCCATTCTACTCGGGTTGATTCCATTCTATTCCATTGTATTCCATTCGATTCCATTCGATTCAATTCGATTCCATTCGATTCCATTCGATTCCATTCCATTCCATTGAATTCCATTCCATTCCATTCCATTCCATTGCATTCCATTCCATTCCATTCCATTTGAATTCCATTCCATTCCATTCCATTCCATTCCATTCCATTCCATTCCATTCCATTCTACTCGGGTTGATTCCATTCTATTCCATTCCATTCCATTCGATTCCATTCGATTCCATTCCATTCCATTCCATTCCATTCCATTCCATTGAATTCCATTCCATTCCATTGAATTCCATTCCATTCCATTCCATTCCATTGAATTCCGTTCCATTCCATTCCATTCCATTCCATTGAATTCCATTCCATTGAATTCCATTCCATTCCATTCCATTCCATTGAATTCCATTCCATTCCGTTCCGTTCCGTTCCGTTCCGTTCCGTTTCGTTCCGTTCCGTTCCGTTCCGTTCCATTCCATTCCATTCCATTCCATTGAATTCCGTTCCATTCCATTGAATTCCATTCCATTCCGTTCCATTCCATTGAATTCTGTTCCGTTCCGTTCTGTTCCGTTCCGTTCCATTCCGTTCCATTCCGTTCCTTTCCGTTCTACTCGGGTTGATTCCATTCTATACCATTCCATTCCATTCGATTCCATTCGATTCCATTCGAATCCATTCGATTCCATTCGATTCCATTCGATTCCATTCCATTCCATTGAATTCCATTCCATTCCATTCCATTCCGTTCCATTCCATTCAATTCCATTCCATTCCATTCCTTTCCGTTCCGTTCCGTTCCGTTCCGTTCCGTTCCGTTCTACTCGGGTTGATTCCATTCTATTCCATTCCATTCCATTCGATTCCATTCTATTCCATTTGATTCCATTCGATTCAATTCGATTCCATTCCATTCCATTCCATTCCATTCCATTCCAGTGAATTCCATTCCATTCCATTCCGTTCCATTCCATTCCGTTCCATTCAATTCCATTCCATTACATTACATTCCCTTCCATTCCATTCCATTCCGTTCCATTCCATTGAATTCCGATCCATTGCATTGAATTCCGTTCCATTCCATTCCATTCCTTTCCGTTCCGTTCCGTTCCGTTCCGTTCTACTCGGATTGATTCCATTCCATTCCATTCCATTCCATTCCATTCCATTCCATTCCATTCCATTGAACTCCATTCCATTCCATTCCATTCCATTCCATTCCATTCCATTCCATTGAATTCTGTTCCATTCCATTCCATTCCATTCCATTCCTTTCTACTCAGGTTGATTCCATTCTATTCCATTCTGTTCCGTTCCGTTCCGTTCCGTTCCGTTCCATTCCACTCGGGTTGATTCCATTCTATTCCATTCCATTCCATTCGATTCCATTCGATTCCATTCGATTCCATTCGATTCCATTCGATTCCATTCCATTCCATTCCATTCCATTGAATTCCGATCCATTGCATTGAATTCCGTTCCATTCCATTCCATTCCTTTCCGTTCCGTTCCGTTCCGTTCCGTTCCGTTCTTCTCGGATTGATTCCATTCCATTCCATTCCATTCCATTCCATTCCATTGAACTCCATTCCATTCCATTCCATTCCATTCCATTCCATTCCATTCCATTCCATTCCATTCTACTCGGGTTGATTCCATTCTATTCCATTGTATTCCATTCGATTCCATTCGATTCAATTCGATTCCATTCCATTCCATTCCATTCCATTCCATTCCATTCCATTGAATTCCATTCCATTCCATTCCGTTCCATTCCATTCCGTTCCATTCCATTCCATTCCATTCCATTCCATTCCATTCCATTCCATTCCATTCCATTACGTTCCGTTCCTTTCCGTTCCATTCCATTGAATTCCGATCCTTTGCATTGAATTCTGTTCCATTCCATTCCATTCCTTTCCGTTCTGTTCCGTTCCGCTCCGTTCCGTTCTACTCGGATTGATTCCATTCTATTCCATTCCATTCCATTCGATTCCATTCGATTCCATTCGATTCCATTCGACTCCATTCCATTCCATTCCATTCCATTCCATTCCATTCCATGGAACTCCATTCCATTCCATTCCATTCCATTCCATTCCATTCCATTCAATTGAATTCCATTCCATTCCATTCCATTCCATTGAATTCTGTTCCATTCAATTCCATTCCATTCCATTCCGTTCTACTCGGGTTGATTCCATTCTATTCCATTCCGTTCCGTTCCGTTCCGTTCCGTTCCGTTCCGTTCTACTCGGGTTGATTCCATTCGATTCCATTCGATTCCATTCGATTCCATTCGATTCCATTCCATTCCATTGAATTCCTTTCCATTCCATTCCATTCCATTGCGTTCCATTCCATTCCATTCCATTTGAATTCCATTCCATTCCATTCCATTCCATTCCATTCCATTCCATTCCATTCCATTCTACTCGGGTTGATTCCATTCTATTCCATTCCATTCCATTCGATTCCATTCGATTCCATTCCATTCCATTCCATTCCATTCCATTCCATTGAATTCCATTCCATTCCATTGAATTCCATTCCATTCCATTCCATTCCATTCCATTCCATTCCATTCCATTCCATTCCATTCCATTCCATTCTACTGGTGTCCATTCCATTCCATTCCATTCCATTCCATTGCATTCTATTCCATTCCTTTCCATTCCATTGAATTCCATTCCATTCCATTCCATTCCATTGAATTCTGTTCCATTCAATTCCATTCGATTCCATTCCGTTCTACTCGGGTTGATTCCATTCTATTCCATTCCGTTCCGTTCCGTTCCGTTCCGTTCCATTCCATTCCACTCGGGTTGATTCCATTCGATTCCATTCCATTCCATTCGACTCCATTCGATTCCATTCGATTCCATTCGATTCCATTCCATTCCATTCCATTCCATTGAATTCCATTCCATTCCATTCCATTCCATTGAATTCCGTTCCATTCCATTCTATTGCATTCCATTCCATTCCATTGAATTCCATTACATTGAATTCCATTCCATTCCATTCCATTCCATTGAATTCCATTCCATTCCGTTCCGTTCCGTTCCGTTCCGTTCCGTTCCGTTCCATTCCATTCCATTCCATTCCATTGAATTCCGTTCCATTCCATTGAATACCATTCCATTCTGTTCCATTCCATTGAATTCCGTTCCGTTCCGTTCCGTTCCGTTCCGTTCCGTTCCATTCCGTTCCATTCCGTTCTACTCGGGTTGATTCCATTCTATTCCATTCCATTCCACTCGATTCCATTCCATTCAATTCCATTCCATTCCATTCCATTCCGTTCTACTCGGGTTCATTCCATTCCATTCCGTTCCGTTCCGTTCCGTTCCATTCCTTTCTACTTGTGTTGATTTCATTCCATTCCATTCCATTCCATTGAATTCCATTCCATTCCATTCCATTCCATTCCATTCCATGGAATTCCATGGAATTCCATTGAATTCCATGGAATTCCATTCCATTCCATTGAATTCCATTCCATTGCATTCCATTCCATTCCATTCCATTGAATTCCATTGAATTCCATTCCATTGAATTCCATTCCATTCCATTGAATTCCATTCCATTCCATTCCATTCCATTCCATTCCGTTCCATTCCATTCCGTTACATTCCATTCCATTCCATTCCATTCCATTCCATTCCGTTCCATTCCGTTCCATTCCGTTCCATTCCATTGAATTCCGTTCCATTGCATTGAATTCCGTTCCATTCCATTCCATTCCATTCCATTCCGTTCCATTCCATTCCATTCCATTCCATTACGTTCCGTTCCATTCCGTTCCATTCCATTGAATTCCGATCCATTGCATTGAATTCCGTTCCATTCCATTCCATTCCTTTCCGTTCCGTTCCGTTCCGTTCCGTTCCGTTCTACTCGGATTGATTCCATTCTATTCCATTCTCTTCCATTCGATTCAATTCGATTCCATTCCATTCCATTCCATTCCATTCCATTCCATTCCATTCCATTCCATTCCATTCCATTCTACTCGGGTTGATTCCATTCTATTCCATTCCATTCCATTCGATTCCATTCGATTCCATTCGATTCCATTCCATTCCATTCCATTCCATTCCATTCCATTCCATTCCATTCCATTGAATTCCATTCCATTCCATTGAATTCCATTCCATTCCATTCCATTCCATTGAATTCCGTTCCATTCCATTCCATTCCACTCCATTCCATTCCATTGAATTCCATTACATTGAATTCCATTCCATTCCATTCCATTCCATTGAATTCCATTCCATTCCGTTCCGTTCCGTTCCGTTCCGTTCCGTTCCGTTCCATTCCATTCCATTGAATTCCGTTCCATTCCATTGAATTCCATTCCATTCCGTTCCATTCCATTGAATTCCGTTCCGTTCCGTTCCGTTCCATTCCGTTCCGTTCCATTCCGTTCCATTCCGTTCTATTCCGTTCTACTCGGGTTGATTCCATTCTATTCCATTCCATTCCACTCGATTCCATTCCATTCCATTCCATTCCATTCCATTCCATTCCATTCCGTTCTACTCGGGTTCATTCCATTCCATTCCGTTCCGTTCCATTCCTTTCTACTTGTGTTGATTTCATTCCATTCCATTCTATTCCATTGAATTCCATTCCATTCCATTCCATTCCATTCCATGGAATTCCATTGAATTCCATTCCATGGAATTCCATTCCATTCCATTCCAATCCATTCCATTCCATTCCATTGAATTCCATTCCATTCCATTCCATTCCATTGCATTCCATTCCATTCCATTCCATTGAATTCCATTCCATTCCATTCCATTCCATTCCATTCCATTCCATTGAATTCTATTCCATTCCATTCCATTCCATTCCATTCCATTCCATTCCATTGAATTCCATTGAATTCCATTCCATTGAATTCCATTCCATTCCATTGAATTCCATTCCATTCCATTCCATTCCATTCCCTTCCATTCCATTCCGTTGCATTCCATTCCATTCCATTCCATTCCATTCCGTTCCGTTCCATTCCGTTCCATTCCATTCCATTCCATTGAATTCCGTTCCATTGCATTGAATTCCGTTCCATTCCATTCCATTCCTTTCCGTTCCGTTCCGTTCCGTTCCGTTCCGTTCTACTCGGGTTGATTCCATTCTATTCCATTCCATTCCATTCTATTCCATTGTATTCCATTCGATTCCATTCGATTCAATTCGATTCCATTCCATTCCATTCCATTCCATTCCATTCCATTCCATTGAATTCCATTCCATTCCATTCCGTTCCATTCCATTCCGTTCCATTCCATTCCATTCCATTCCATTCCATTCCGTTCCATTACGTTCCGTTCCATTCCGTTCCATTCCATTGAATTCCGATCCATTGCATTGAATTCCGTTCCATTCCATTCCATTCCTTTCCGTTCTGTTCCGTTCCGTTCCGTTCCGTTCTACTCGGATTGATTCCATTCTATTCCATTCCATTCCATTCCATTCCATTCCCTTCCATTCCATTCCGTTCCATTCCATTCCATTCCATTCCATTCCATTCCGTTCCGTTCCATTCCGTTCCATTCCGTTCCATTCCATTGAATTCCGTTCCATTGCATTGAATTCCGTTCCATTCCATTCCATTCCTTTCCGTTCCGTTCCGTTCCGTTCCGTTCCGTTCTACTCGGGTTGATTCCATTCTATTCCATTCCATTCCATTCTATTCCATTGTATTCCATTCGATTCCATTCGATTCCATTCGACTCCATTCCATTCCATTCCATTCCATTCCATGGAACTCCATTCCATTCCATTCCATTCCATTCCATTCCTTTCCATTCCATTGAATTCCATTCCATTCCATTCCATTCCATTGAATTCTGTTCCATTCAATTCCATTCGATTCCATTCCGTTCTACTCGGGTTGATTCCATTCTATTCCATTCCGTTCCGTTCCGTTCCGTTCCGTTCCGTTCCATTCCATTCCATTCCATTCGATTCCATTCCATTCCATTCCATTCCATTGAATTCCATTCCATTCCATTCCATTCCATTGAATTCCGTTCCATTCCATTCTATTGCATTCCATTCCATTCCATTGAATTCCATTACATTTAATTCCATTCCATTCCATTCCATTCCATTGAATTCCATTCCATTCCGTTCCGTTCCGTTCCGTTCCGTTCCGTTCCGTTCCACTCCATTCCATTGAATTCCGTTCCATTCCATTGAATACCATTCCATTCCGTTCCATTCCATTGAATTCCGTTCTGTTCCGTTCCGTTCCGTTCCATTCCGTTCCATTCCGTTCTACTCGCGTTGATTCCATTCTATTCCATTCCATTCCACTCGATTCCATTCCATTCAATTCCATTCCATTCCATTCCATTCCATTCCGTTCTACTCGGGTTCATTCCATTCCATTCCGTTCCGTTCCGTTCCGTTCCATTCCTTTCTACTTGTGTTGATTTCATTCCATTCCATTCTATTCCATGGAATTCCATTCCATTCCATTCCATTCCATTCCATTCCATTCCATTGAATTCCATTCCATTGCATTCCATTCCATTCCATTCCATTGAATTCCATTGAATTCCATTCCATTGAATTCCATTCCATTCCATTGAATTCCATTCCATTCCATTCCATTCCATTCCGTTCCATTCCATTCCGTTACATTCCATTCCATTCCATTCCATTCCATTCCATTCCGTTCCATTCCGTTCCATTCCGTTCCATTCCATTGAATTCCGTTCCATTGCATTGAATTCCGTTCCATTCCATTCCATTCCATTCCATTCCGTTCCATTCCATTCCATTCCATTCCATTACGTTCCGTTCCATTCCGTTCCATTCCATTGAATTCCGATCCATTGCATTGAATTCCGTTCCATTCCATTCCATTCCTTTCCGTTCCGTTCCGTTCCGTTCCGTTCCGTTCTACTCGGATTGATTCCATTCTATTCCATTCTCTTCCATTCGATTCAATTCGATTCCATTCCATTCCATTCCATTCCATTCCATTCCATTCCATTCCATTGAATTACATTCCATTCCATTCCATTCCATTCCATTCCGTTCCATTCCATTCCATTCCATTCCATTACGTTCCGTTCCATTCCGTTCCATTCCATTGAATTCCGATCCATTGCATTGAATTCCGTTCCATTGCATTCCATTCCTTTCCGTTCCGTTCCGTTCCGTTCCGTTCCGTTCTACTCGGATTGATTCCATTCTATTCCATTCGATTCCATTCGATTCCATTCGATTCCATTCGATTCCATTCCATTCCATTCCATTCCATTCCATTCCATTCCATTGCATTGAATTCCATTCCATTCCATTCCATTCCATTCCATTGAATTCCATTAAATTCCATTCCATTCCATTTAATTCTGTTCCATTCAATTCCATTCCATTCCATTCCGTTCTACTCGGGTTGATTCCATTCTATTCCATTCCGTTCCGTTCCGTTCCGTTCCGTTCCGTTCTGTTCCATTCCACTCGGGTTGATTCCATTCTATTCCATTCCATTCGATTCCATTCGATTCCATTCGATTCCATTCGATTCCATTCGATTCCATTCCATTCCATTGAATTCCATTCCATTCCATTCCATTCCATTGAATTCCGTTCCATTCCATTCAATTCCATTCCATTCCATTCCATTCCATTTGTATTCCATTCCATTCTATTCCATTCCATTCCATTCCATTCCATTCCGTTCCATTCTACTCGGCTTGATTCCATTCTATTCCATTCCATTGCATTCGATTCCATTCGATTCCATTCGATTCCATTCCATTCCATTCCATTCCATTCCATTCCATTCCATTGAATTCCATTCCATTCCATTGAATTCCATTCCATTCCATTCCATTCCATTGAATTCCGTTCCATTCCATTCCATTCCATTCCATTGCATTCCATTGAATTCCATTCCATTGAATTCCATTCCATTCCATTCCATTCCACTGAATTCCATTCCATTCCGTTCCGTTCCGTTCCGTTCCGTTCCATTCCATTCCATTCCATTCCATTGAATTCCGTTCCATTCCATTGAATTCCATTCCATTCCGTTCCATTCCATTGAATTCCGTTCCGTTCCGTTCCGTTCCGTTCCGTTCCGTTCCATTCCGTTCCATTCCGTTCCATTCGATTCCATTCCATTCCATTCCATTCCATTCCATTCCGTTCTACTCGGGTTCATTCCATTCCATTCCGTTCCGTTCCGTTCCGTTCCGTTCCATTCCTTTCTACTTGTGTTGATTCCATTCCATTCCATTCTATTCCATTGAATTCCATTCCATGGAATTCCATTCCATTCCATTCCATTCCATTCCATTGAATTCCATTCCATTCCATTCCATTCCATTCCACTGAATTCCATTCCATTCCATTCAATTGAATTCCATTCCATTCCATTCCATTAGATTCCATTCCATTCCATTGAATTCCATTCCATTCCATTCCAATCCATTCCATTCCATTGAATTCCATTGAATTCCATTCCATTGAATTCCATTCCATTCCATTGAATTCCATTCCATTCCATTCCATTCCATTCCGTTCCATTCCATTCCGTTCCATTCCATTCCATTCCTTTCCATTCCATTCCGTTCCGTTCCATTCCGTTCCATTCCGTTCCATTCCATTGAATTCCGTTCCATTGCATTGAATTCCGTTCCATTCCATTCCATTCCTTTCCGTTCCGTTCCGTTCCGTTCCGTTCAGTTCCGTTCCGTTCTACTCGGGTTGATTCCATTCTATTCCATTCCATTCCATTCCATTCCATTCTATTCCATTCGATTCCATTCGATTCAATTCGATTCCATTCCATTCCATTCCATTCCATTCCATTCCATTCCATTCCATTCCATTCCATTGAATTCCATTCCATTCCATTCCGTTCCATTCCATTCCGTTCCATTCCTTTCCATTCCATTCCATTCCATTCCATTCCATTATGTTCCGTTCCATTCTGTTCCATTCCGTTCCATTCCATTGAATTCCGATCCATTGCATTGAATTCCATTCCATTCCATTCCATTCCTTTCCGTTCCGTTGCGTTCTGCTCCGTTCCGTTCCGTTCCGTTCTACTCGGATTGATTCCATTCTACTCCATTCCATTCCATTCGATTGCATTCGATTCCATTCGATTCCATACGATTCCATTCCATTCCATTCCATTCCATTCCATTCCATTCCATTCCATTGAATTCCATTCCATTCCATTCCATTCCATTCCATTCCATTCCATTCCATTCCATTCCATTCCATTGAATTCCATTCCATTCCATTCCATTCCATTGAATTCTGTTCCATTCAATTCCATTCCATTCCATTCCGTTCTACTCGGGTTTATTCCATTCTATTCCATTCCGTTCCGTTCCGTTCCGTTCCTTTCCGTTCCATTCCATTCCACTCGGGTTGGTTCCATTCTATTCCATTCCATTCCATTCGATTCCATTCGATTCCATTCGATTCCATTCGATTCCATTCGATTCCATTCCATTCCATTCCATTCCATTGAATTCCGTTCCATTCCATTCAATTCCATTCCATTCCATTCCATTCCATTTGAATTCCATTCCATTCCATTCCGTTCCATTCCATTCCATTCCATTCCATTCCATTCCATTCCATTCCATTCCGTTCTACTCGGGTTGATTCCATTCTATTCCATTCCATTCCATTCGATTCCATTTGATTCCATTCGATTCCATTCGATTCCATTCCATTCCATTCCATTCCATTCCATTCCATTCCATTCCATTCCATTGAATTCCATTCCATTCCATTGAATTCCATTCCATTCCATTCCATTCCATTGAAGTCCATTCCATTCCATTCCATTCCATTGAATTCCATTCCATTCCACTCCATTCCATTGAATTCCATTCCATTCCGTTCCGTTCCGTTCCGTTCCGTTCCGTTCCGTTCCATTCCATTCCATTCCATTCCATTGAATTCCGTTCCATTCCATTGAATTCCATTCCATTCCGTTCCATTCCATTGAATTCCGTTCCGTTCCGTTCCGTTCCGTTCCATTCCGTTCCATTCCGTTCCATTCCGTTCTACTTGGGTTGATTCCATTCTATTCCATTCCATTCCATTCTATTCCATTCCATTCCGTGCCATTCCATTAAATTCCGTTCTACTCGGGTTCATTCCATTCCATTCCGTTCCTTTCCGTTCCGTACCATTCCTTTCTACTTGTGTTGATTCCATTCCATTCCATTCTATTCCATTGAATTCCATTCCTTTCCGTTCCATTCCATTCCATTACATGGAATTCCATTGAATTCCATTGAATTCCATTCCATTGAATTCCATTCCATTCCATTCCATTCCATTCCATTCCATTCCATTCCATTGAATTCCATTCCATTCCATTCCATTCCATTCCATTCCATTCCATTGAATTCCATTCCATTCCATTCCATTCCATTCCATTCCATTGAATTCCATTCCATTCTATTCCATTCCATTCCATTGAATTCCATTCCATTCCATTCCATTCCATTCCATTCCTTTCCATTCCATTGAATTCCATTGAATTCCGTTCCATTGAATTCCATTCCATTCCATGGAATTCCATTCCATTCCATTCCATTCCATTCCGTTCCATTCCATTCCGTTCCATTCCATTCCATTCCATTCCATTCCGTTCCGTTCCATTCCGTTCCATTCCGTTCCATTCCATTGAATTCCGTTCCCTTGCACTGAATTCCGTTCCATTCCATTCCATTCCTTTCCGTTCCGTTCCGTTCCGTTCCGTTCTACTCGGGTTGATTCCATTCTATTCCATTCCATTCCATTCGATTCCATTCTAATCCATTCGATTCCATTCGATTCAATTCGATTCCATTCCATTCCATTTCATTCCATTCCATTCCAATGAATTCCATTCCATTCCATTGAATTCCATTCCATTCCATTCCATTCCATTGAATTCCATTCCATTCCATTGAATTCCATTCCATTCCATTCCATTCGATTCCATTCCATTCCATGGAATTCCATTCCATTCCATTCCATTCCATTCCATTCCATTCCATTCCATTCCATTCCATTCCATTCCATTCCATTCCATTCCATTCCATTCCATTCCATTCCATTCGATTCCATTCGATTCCTTTCGATTCCATTCGATTCCATTCCATTCCATTCCATTCCATTGAATTCCATTCCATTCCATTCCATTCCATTGAATTCCATTCCATTCCATTCCATCGAATTCCATTCCATTCCATTGAATTCCATTCCATTCCATTCCATTCCATTCCATTCCATTCCATTACATCGAATTCCAGTCCATTCCATTCCATTCCATTCCATTCCATTGTATTCCATTCCATTCCATTGAATTCCATTCCATTCCATTCCATTCCATTGAATTCCGTTCCATTGAATTCCATTCCTTTCCGTTCCCTTCCGTTCCGTTCTGTTCCATTCTACTCGGGTTGATTCCATTCTTTTCCATTACATTTCATTCGATTCCATTCGATTCCATTCCATTCCATTCAATTCCATTCCATTCCATTGAATTCCATTCCATTCCATTCCATTCCATTGCATTCCATTCCATTCCATTCCATTGAATTCCATTCCATTCCATTCCATTCCATTCCATTCCATTGAATTCCATTCCATTCCATTCCATTCCATTCCATTCCATTCCATTCCATTGAATTCCATTGAATTCCATTCCATTGAATTCCATTCCATTCCATTGAATTCCATTCCATTCCATTCCATTCCATTCCCTTCCATTCCATTCCGTTCCATTGCATTCCATTCCATTCCATTCCATTCCGTTCCGTTCCATTCCGTTCCATTCCATTCCATTCCATTGAATTCCGTTCCTTTGCATTGAATTCCGTTCCATTCCATTCCATTCCTTTCCGTTCCGTTCCGTTCCGTTCCGTTCCGTTCTACTCGGGTTGATTCCATTCTATTCCATTCCATTCCATTCTATTCCATTGTATTCCATTCGATTCCATTCGATTCAATTCGATTCCGTTCCATTCCATTCCATTCCACTCCATTCCATTCCATTGAATTCCATTCCATTCCATTCCGTTCCATTCCATTCCGTTCCATTCCATTCCATTCCATTCCATTCCATTCCATTCCATTCCGTTCCATTACGTTCCGTTCCATTCCGTTCCATTCCATTGAATTCCGATCCGTTGCATTGAATTCCGTTCCATTCCATTCCATTCCTTTCCGTTCTGTTCCGTTCCGTTCCGTTCCGTTCTACTCGGATTGATTCCATTCTATTCCATTCCATTCCATTCCATTCCATTCCCTTCCATTCCATTCCGTTCCATTCCATTCCATTCCATTCCATTCCGTTCCGTTCCATTCCGTTCCATTCCGTTCCATTCCATTGAATTCCGTTCCATTGCATTGAATTCCGTTCCATTCCATTCCATTCCTTTCCGTTCCGTTCCGTTCCGTTCCGTTCCGTTCTACTCGGGTTGATTCCATTCTATTCCATTCCATTCCATTCTATTCCATTGTATTCCATTCGATTCCATTCGATTCCATTCGACTCCATTCCATTCCATTCCATTCCATTCCATTCCATGGAACTCCATTCCATTCCATTGCATTCCATTCCATTCCTTTCCATTCCATTGAATTCCATTCCATTCCATTCCATTCCATTGAATTCTGTTCCATTCAATTCCATTCGATTCCATTCCGTTCTACTCGGGTTGATTCCATTCTATTCCATTCCGTTCCGTTCCGTTCCGTTCCGTTCCATTCCATTCCACTCGGGTTGATTCCATTCGATTCCATTCCATTCCATTCGATTCCATTCGATTCCATTCGATTCCATTCGATTCCATTCCATTCCATTCCATTCCATTGAATTCCATTCCATTCCATTCCATTCCATTGAATTCCGTTCCATTCCATTCTATTGCATTCCATTCCATTCCATTGAATTCCATTACATTGAATTCCATTCCATTCCATTCCATTCCATTGAATTCCATTCCATTCCGTTCCGTTCCGTTCCGTTCCGTTCCGTTCCATTCCATTCCATTCCATTCCATTGAATTCCGTTCCATTCCATTGAATACCATTCCATTCCGTTCCATTCCATTGAATTCCGTTCCGTTCCGTTCCGTTCCGTTCCGTTCCGTTCCATTCCGTTCCATTCCGTTCTACTCGGGTTGATTCCATTCTATTCCATTCCATTCCACTCCATTCCATTCCATTCAATTCCATTCCATTCCATTCCATTCCGTTCTACTCGGGTTCATTCCATTCCATTCCGTTCCGTTCCGTTCCGTTCCATTCCTTTCTACTTGTGTTGATTTCATTCCATTCCTTTCTATTCCATTGAATTCCATTCCATTCCATTCCATTCCATTCCATTCCATGGAATTCCACGGAATTCCATTGAATTCCATGGAATTCCATTCCATTCCATGGAATTCCACGGAATTCCATTGAATTCCATGGAATTCCATTCCATTCCATTGAATTCCATTCCATTGCATTCCATTCCATTCCATTCCATTGAATTCCATTGAATTCCATTCCATTGAATTCCATTCCATTCCATTGAATTCCATTCCATTCCATTCCATTCCATTCCGTTCCATTCCATTCCGTTACATTCCATTCCATTCCATTCCATTCCGTTCCATTCCGTTCCATTCCGTTCCATTCCATTGAATTCCGTTCCATTGCATTGAATTCCGTTCCATTCCATTCCATTCCATTCCATTCCGTTCCATTCCATTCCATTCCATTCCATTACGTTCCGTTCCATTCCGTTCCATTCCATTGAATTCCGATCCATTGCATTGAATTCCGTTCCATTCCATTCCATTCCTTTCCGTTCCGTTCCGTTCCGTTCCGTTCCGTTCTACTCGGATTGATTCCATTCTATTCCATTCTCTTCCATTCGATTCAATTCGATTCCATTCCATTCCATTCCATTCCATTCCATTCCATTCCATTCCATTCCATTCCATTCTACTCAGGTTGATTCCATTCTATTCCATTCCATTCCATTCGATTCCATTCGATTCCTTTCGATTCCATTCCATTCCATTCCATTCCATTCCATTCCATTCCATTCCATTGAATTCCATTCCATTCCATTGAATTCCATTCCATTCCATTCCATTCCATTGAATTCCGTTCCATTCCATTCCATTCCACTCCATTCCATTCCATTGAATTCCATTACATTGAATTCCATTCCATTCCATTCCATTCCATTGAATTCCATTCCATTCCGTTCCGTTCCGTTCCGTTCCGTTCCGTTCCGTTCCATTCCATTCCATTCCATTCCATTGAATTCCGTTCCATTCCATTGAATTCCATTCCATTCCGTTCCATTCCATTGAATTCCGTTCCGTTCCGTTCCGTTCCATTCCGATCCGTTCCATTCCGTTCCATTCCGTTCTATTCCGTTCTGCTCGGGTTGATTCCATTCTATTCCATTCCATTCCACTCGATTCCATTCCATTCAATTCCATTCCATTCCATTCCATTCCGTTCTACTCGGGTTCATTCCATTCCATTCCGTTCCGTTCCGTTCCGTTCCATTCCTTTCTACTTGTGTTGATTTCATTCCATTCCATTCTATTCCATTGAATTCCATTCCATTCCATTCCATTCCATTCCATGGAATTCCATGGAATTCCATTGAATTCCATGGAATTACATTCCATGGAATTCCATTGAATTCCATTCCATGGAATTCCATTGAATTCCATTCCATGGAATTCCATTCCATTCCATTCCATTCCATTGAATTCCATTCCATTGCATTCCATTCCATTCCATTCCATTGAATTCCATTGAATTCCATTCCATTGAATTCCATTCCATTCCATTGAATTCCATTCCATTCCATTCCATTCCATTCCGTTCCATTCCATTCCGTTACATTCCATTCCATTCCATTCCATTCCATTCCATTCCGTTCCATTCCGTTCCATTCCGTTCCATTCCATTGAATTCCGTTCCATTGCATTGAATTCCGTTCCATTCCATTCCATTCCATTCCATTCCGTTCCATTCCATTCCATTCCATTCCATTACGTTCCGTTCCATTCCGTTCCATTCCATTGAATTCCGATCCATTGCATTGAATTCCGTTCCATTCCATTCCATTCCTTTCCGTTCCGTTCCGTTCCGTTCCGTTCCGTTCTACTCGGATTGATTCCATTCTATTCCATTCTCTTCCATTCGATTCAATTCGATTCCATTCCATTCCATTCCATTCCATTCCATTCCATTCCATTCCATTCCATTCCATTCCATTCCATTCCATTCTACTCGGGTTGATTCCATTCCATTCCATTCCATTCCATTCGATTCCATTCGATTCCATTCGATTCCATTCCATTCCATTCCATTCCATTCCATTCCATTCCATTCCATTCCATTCCATTGAATTCCATTCCATTCCGTTGAATTCCATTCCATTCCATTCCATTCCATTGAATTCCGTTCCATTCCATTCCATTCCTCTCCATTCCATTCCATTGAATTCCATTACATTGAATTCCATTCCATTCCATTCCATTCCATTGAATTCCATTCCATTCCGTTCCGTTCCGTTCCGTTCCGTTCCGTTCCGTTCCATTCCATTCCATTGAATTCCGTTCCATTCCATTGAATTCCATTCCATTCCGTTCCATTCCATTGAATTCCGTTCCGTTCCGTTCCGTTCCATTCCGTTCCGTTCCATTCCGTTCCATTCCTTTCTATTCCGTTCTACTCGGGTTGATTCCATTCTATTCCATTCCATTCCACTCGATTCCATTCCATTCCATTCCATTCCATTCCATTCCATTCCATTCCGTTCTACTCGGGTTCATTCCATTCCATTCCGTTCCGTTCCATTCCTTTCTACTTGTGTTGATTTCATTCCATTCCATTCTATTCCATTGAATTCCATTCCATTCCATTCCATTCCATTCCATGGAATTCCATTGAATTCCATTCCATGGAATTCCATTCCATTCCATTCCAATCCATTCCATTCCATTCCATTGAATTCCATTCCATTCCATTCCATTCCATTGCATTCCATTCCATTCCATTCCATTGAATTCCATTCCATTCCATTCCATTCCATTCCATTCCATTCCATTGAATTCTATTCCATTCCATTCCATTCCATTCCATTCCATTGAATTCCATTGAATTCCATTCCATTGAATTCCATTCCATTCCATTGAATTCCATTCCATTCCATTCCATTCCATTCCCTTCCATTCCATTCCGTTGCATTCCATTCCATTCCATTCCATTCCATTCCGTTCCGTTCCATTCCGTTCCATTCCGTTCCATTCCATTGAATTCCTTTCCATTGCATTGAATTCCGTTCCATTCCATTCCATTCCTTTCCGTTCCGTTCCGTTCCGTTCCGTTCCGTTCTACTCGGGTTGATTCCATTCTATTCCATTCCATTCCATTCTATTCCATTGTATTCCATTCGATTCCATTCGATTCAATTCGATTCCATTCCATTCCATTCCGTTCCATTCCGTTCCATTCCATTGAATTCCTTTCCATTGCATTGAATTCCGTTCCATTCCATTCCATTCCTTTCCGTTCCGTTCCGTTCCGTTCCGTTCCGTTCTACTCGGGTTGATTCCATTCTATTCCATTCCATTCCATTCTATTCCATTGTATTCCATTCGATTCCATTCGATTCAATTCGATTCCATTCCATTCCATTCCATTCCATTCCATTCCATTCCATTGAATTCCATTCCATTCCATTCCGTTCCATTCCATTCCGTTCCATTCCATTCCATTCCATTCCATTCCATTCCATTCCGTTCCATTACGTTCCGTTCCATTCCGTTCCATTCCATTGAATTCCGATCCATTGCATTGAATTCCGTTCCATTCCATTCCATTCCTTTCCGTTCTGTTCCGTTCCGTTCCGTTCCGTTCTACTCGGATTGATTCCATTCTATTCCATTCCATTCCATTCCATTCCATTCCCTTCCATTCCATTCCGTTCCATTCCATTCCATTCCATTCCATTCCATTCCGTTCCGTTCCATTCCGTTCCATTCCGTTCCATTCCATTGAATTCCGTTCCATTGCATTGAATTCCGTTCCATTCCATTCCATTCCTTTCCGTTCCGTTCCGTTCCGTTCCATTCTACTCGGGTTGATTCCATTCTATTCCATTCCATTCCATTCTATTCCATTGTATTCCATTCGATTCCATTCGATTCCATTCGACTCCATTCCATTCCATTCCATTCCATTCCATTCCATGGAACTCCATTCCATTCCATTCCATTCCATTCCATTCCTTTCCATTCCATTGAATTCCATTCCATTCCATTCCATTCCATTGAATTCTGTTCCATTCAATTCCATTCGATTCCATTCCGTTCTACTCGGGTTGATTCCATTCTATTCCATTCCGTTCCGTTCCGTTCCGTTCCGTTCCGTTCCATTCCATTCCATTCCATTCGATTCCATTCCATTCCATTCCATTCCATTGAATTCCATTCCATTCCATTCCATTCCATTGAATTCCGTTCCATTCCATTCTATTGCATTCCATTCCATTCCATTGAATTCCATTACATTGAATTCCATTCCATTCCATTCCATTCCATTGAATTCCATTCCATTCCTTTCCGTTCCGTTCCGTTCCGTTCCGTTCCGTTCCACTCCATTCCATTGAATTCCGTTCCATTCCATTGAATACCATTCCATTCCGTTCCATTCCATTGAATTCCGTTCTGTTCCGTTCCGTTCCGTTCCATTCCGTTCCATTCCGTTCTACTCGGGTTGATTCCATTCTATTCCATTCCATTCCACTCGATTCCATTCCATTCAATTCCATTCCATTCCATTCCATTCCGTTCTACTCGGGTTCATTCCATTCCATTCCGTTCCGTTCCGTTCCGTTCCATTCCTTTCTACTTGTGTTGATTTCATTCCATTCCATTCTATTCCATGGAATTCCATTCCATTCCATTCCATTCCATTCCATTCCATTGAATTCCATTCCATTGCATTCCTTTCCATTCCATTCCATTGAATTCCATTGAATTCCATTCCATTGAATTCCATTCCATTCCATTGAATTCCATTCCATTCCATTCCATTCCATTCCGTTCCATTCCATTCCGTTACATTCCATTCCATTCCATTCCATTCCATTCCATTCCATTCCATTCCGTTCCATTCCGTTCCATTCCGTTCCATTCCATTGAATTCCGTTCCATTGCATTGAATTCCGTTCCATTCCATTCCATTCCATTCCATTCCGTTCCATTCCATTCCATTCCATTCCATTACGTTCCGTTCCATTCCGTTCCATTCCATTGAATTCCGATCCATTGCATTGAATTCCGTTCCATTCCATTCCATTCCTTTCCGTTCCGTTCCGTTCCGTTCCGTTCCGTTCTACTCGGATTGATTCCATTCTATTCCATTCTCTTCCATTCGATTCAATTCGATTCCATTCCATTCCATTCCATTCCATTCCATTCCATTCCATTCCATTGAATTACATTCCATTCCATTCCATTCCATTCCATTCCGTTCCATTCCATTCCATTCCATTCCATTACGTTCCGTTCCATTCCGTTCCATTCCATTGAATTCCGATCCATTGCAATGAATTCCGTTCCATTGCATTCCATTCCTTTCCGTTCCGTTCCGTTCCGTTCCGTTCCGTTCTACTCGGATTGATTCCATTCTATTCCATTCGATTCCATTCGATTCCATTCGATTCCATTCGATTCCATTCCATTCCATTCCATTCCATTCCATTCCATTCCATTTAATTCTGTTCCATTCAATTCCATTCCATTCCATTCCGTTCTACTCGGGTTGATTCCATTCTATTCCATTCCGTTCCGTTCCGTTCCGTTCCGTTCCGTTCTGTTCCATTCCACTCGTGTTGATTCCATTCTATTCCATTCCATTCGATTCCATTCGATTCCATTCGATTCCATTCGATTCCATTCGATTCCATTCGATTCCATTCCATTCCATTGAATTCCATTCCATTCCATTCCATTCCATTGAATTCCGTTCCATTCCATTCAATTCCATTCCATTCCATTCCATTCCATTTGTATTCCATTCCATTCTATTCCATTCCATTCCATTCCATTCCATTCCGTTCCATTCTACTCGGCTTGATTCCATTCTATTCCATTCCATTGCATTCGATTCCATTCGATTCCATTCGATTCCATTCCATTCCATTCCATTCCATTCCATTCCATTCCATTCCATTGAATTCCATTCCATTCCATTGAATTCCATTCCATTCCATTCCATTCCATTGAATTCCGTTCCATTCCATTCCATTCCATTCCATTGCATTCCATTGAATTCCATTCCATTGAATTCCATTCCATTCCATTCCATTCCACTGAATTCCATTCCATTCCGTTCCGTTCCGTTCCGTTCCGTTCCATTCCATTCCATTCCATTCCATTGAATTCCGTTCCATTCCATTGAATTCCATTCCATTCCGTTCCATTCCATTGAATTCCGTTCCGTTCCGTTCCGTTCCGTTCCGTTCCGTTCCATTCCGTTCCATTCCGTTCCATTCGATTCCATTCCATTCCATTCCATTCCATTCCATTCCGTTCTACTCGGGTTCATTCCATTCCATTCCGTTCCGTTCCGTTCCGTTCCGTTCCATTCCTTTCTACTTGTGTTGATTCCATTCCATTCCATTCTATTCCATTGAATTCCATTCCATTGAATTCCATTCCATTCCATTCCATTCCATTCCATTGAATTCCATTCCATTCCATTCCATTCCATTCCACTGAATTCCATTCCATTCCATTCAATTGAATTCCATTCCATTCCATTCCATTAGATTCCATTCCATTCCATTGAATTCCATTCCATTCCATTCCAATCCATTCCATTCCATTGAATTCCATTGAATTCCATTCCATTGAATTCCATTCCATTCCATTGAATTCCATTCCATTCCATTCCATTCCATTCCGTTCCATTCCATTCCGTTCCATTCCATTCCATTCCATTCCGTTCCGTTCCATTCCGTTCCATTCCGTTCCATTCCATTGAATTCCGTTCCATTGCATTGAATTCCGTTCCATTCCATTCCATTCCTTTCCGTTCCGTTCCGTTCCGTTCCGTTGAGTTCCGTTCCGTTCTACTCGGGTTGATTCCATTCTATTCCATTCCATTCCATTCGATTCCATTCTATTCCATTCGATTCCATTCGATTCAATTCGATTCCATTCCATTCCATTCCATTCCATTCCATTCCATTGAATTCCATTCCATTCCATTGAATTCCATTCCATTCCATTCCGTTCCATTCCATTCCGTTCCATTCCATTCCATTCCATTCCATTCCATTCCATTCCATTACGTTCCGTTCCATTCTGTTCCATTCCGTTCCATTCCATTGAATTCCGATCCATTGCATTGAATTCCATTCCATTCCATTCCATTCCTTTCCGTTCCGTTCCGTTCCGCTCCGTTCCGTTCCGTTCCGTTCTACTCGGATTGATTCCATTCTACTCCATTCCATTCCATTCGATTGCATTCGATTCCATTCGATTCCATACGATTCCATTCCATTCCATTCCATTCCATTCCATTCCATTCCATTCCATTGAATTCCATTCCATTCCATTCCATTCCATTCCATTCCATTCCATTCCATTCCATTGAATTCCATTCCACTCCATTCCATTCCATTGAATTCTGTTCCATTCAATTCCATTCCATTCCATTCCGTTCTACTCGGGTTTATTCCATTCTATTCCATTCCGTTCCATTCCGTTCCGTTCCTTTCCGTTCCATTCCATTCCACTCGGGTTGGTTCCATTCTATTCCATTCCATTCCATTCGATTCCATTCGATTCCATTCGATTCCATTCGATTCCATTCGATTCCATTCCATTCCATTCCATTCCATTGAATTCCGTTCCATTCCATTCAATTCCATTCCATTCCATTCCATTCCATTTGAATTCCATTCCATTCCATTCCGTTCCATTCCATTCCATTCCATTCCATTCCATTCCATTCCATTCCGTTCTACTCGGGTTGATTCCATTCTATTCCATTCCATTCCATTCGATTCCATTTGATTCCATTCGATTCCATTCGATTCCATTCCATTCCATTCCATTCCATTCCATTCCATTCCATTCCACTGAATTCCATTCCATTCCATTGAATTCCATTCCATTCCATTCCATTCCATTGAAGTCCGTTCCATTCCATTCCATTCCATTCCATTCCATTCCATTGCATTCCATTGAATTCCATTCCATTGAATTCCATTCCATTCCATTCCATTCCACTGAATTCCATTCCATTCCGTTCCGTTCCGTTCCGTTCCGTTCCATTCCATTCCATTCCATTCCATTGAATTCCGTTCCATTCCATTGAATTCCATTCCATTCCGTTCCATTCCATTGAATTCCGTTCCGTTCCGTTCCGTTCCGTTCCGTTCCGTTCCATTCCGTTCCATTCCGTTCCATTCGATTCCATTCCATTCCATTCCATTCCATTCCATTCCGTTCTACTCGGGTTCATTCCATTCCATTCCGTTCCGTTCCGTTCCGTTCCGTTCCATTCCTTTCTACTTGTGTTGATTCCATTCCATTCCATTCTATTCCATTGAATTCCATTCCATTGAATTCCATTCCATTCCATTCCATTCCATTCCATTGAATTCCATTCCATTCCATTCCATTCCATTCCACTGAATTCCATTCCATTCCATTCAATTGAATTCCATTCCATTCCATTCCATTAGATTCCATTCCATTCCATTGAATTCCATTCCATTCCATTCCAATCCATTCCATTCCATTGAATTCCATTGAATTCCATTCCATAGAATTCCATTCCATTCCATTGAATTCCATTCCATTCCATTCCATTCCATTCCGTTCCATTCCATTCCGTTCCATTCCATTCCATTCCTTTCCATTCCATTCCGTTCCGTTCCATTCCGTTCCATTCCGTCCCATTCCATTGAATTCCATTCCATTCCATTCCATTCCATTGAAGTCCGTTCCATTCCATTCCATTCCATTCCATTCCATTGAAATCCATTCCATTCCATTCCATTCCATTGAATTCAATTCCATTCCGTTCCGTTCCGTTCCGTTCCGTTCCGTTCCGTTCCATTCCATTCCATTCCATTCCATTGAATTCCGTTCCATTCCATTGAATTCCATTCCATTCCGTTCCATTCCATTGAATTCCGTTCCGTTCCGTTCCGTTCCGTTCCATTCCGTTCCATTCCGTTCCATTCCGTTCTACTTGGGTTGATTCCATTCTATTCCATTCCATTCCATTCGATTCCATTCCATTCCGTTCCATTCCATTAAATTCCGTTCTACTCGGGTTCATTCCATTCCATTCCGTTCCTTTCCGTTCCGTACCATTCCTTTCTACTTGTGTTGATTCCATTCCATTCCATTCTATTCCATTGAATTCCATTCCATTCCATTCCATTCCATTCCATTACATGGAATTCCATTGAATTCCATTGAATTCCATTCCATTGAATTCCATTCCATTCCATTCCATTCCATTCCATTCCATTCCATTGAATTCCATTCCATTCCATTCCATTCCATTCCATTCCATTCCATTCCATTGAATTCCATTCCATTCTATTCCATTCCATTCCATTGAATTCCATTCCATTCCATTCCATTCCATTCCATTCCTTTCCATTCCATTGAATTCCATTGAATTCCGTTCCATTGAATTCCATTCCATTCCATGGAATTCCATTCCATTCCATTCCATTCCATTCCGTTCCATTCCATTCCGTTCCATTCCATTCCATTCCATTCCATTCCGTTCCGTTCCATTCCGTTCCATTCCGTTCCATTCCATTGAATTCCGTTCCCTTGCACTGAATTCCGTTCCATTCCATTCCATTCCTTTCCGTTCCGTTCCGTTCCGTTCCGTTCCGTTCTACTCGGGTTGATTCCATTCTATTCCATTCCATTCCATTCGATTCCATTCTAATCCATTCGATTCCATTCGATTCAATTCGATTCCATTCCATTCCATTTCATTCCATTCCATTCCAATGAATTCCATTCCATTCCATTGAATTCCATTCCATTCCATTCCATTCCATTGAATTCCATTCCATTCCATTGAATTCCATTCCATTCCATTCCATTCCATTCCATTCCATTCCATGGAATTCCATTCCATTCCATTCCATTCCATTCCATTCCATTCCATTCCATTCCATTCCATTCCATTCGATTCCATTCGATTCCTTTCGATTCCATTCGATTCCATTCCATTCCATTCCATTCCATTGAATTCCATTCCATTCCATTCCATTCCATTGAATTCCATTCCATTCCATTCCATCGAATTCCATTCCATTCCATTGAATTCCATTCCATTCCATTCCATTCCATTCCATTCCATTCCATTCCATTACATCGAATTCCAGTCCATTCCATTCCATTCCATTCCAATCCATTGTATTCCATTCCATTCCATTGAATTCCATTCCATTCCATTCCATTCCATTGAATTCCGTTCCATTGAATTCCATTCCTTTCCGTTCCCTTCCGTTCCGTTCTGTTCCATTCTACTCGGGTTGATTCCATTCTTTTCCATCACATTTCATTCGATTCCATTCGATTCCATTCCATTCCATTCAATTCCATTCCATTCCATTGAATTCCATTCCATTCCATTCCATTCCATTGAATTCCATTCCATTCCATTCCATTCCATTCCCTTCCATTCCATTCCGTTCCATTGCATTCCATTCCATTCCATTCCATTCCGTTCCGTTCCATTCCGTTCCATTCCATTCCATTCCATTGAATTCCGTTCCATTGCATTGAATTCTGTTCCATTCCATTCCATTCCTTTCCGTTCCGTTCCGTTCCGTTCCGTTCCGTTCTACTCGGGTTGATTCCATTCTATTCCATTCCATTCCATTCTATTCCATTGTATTCCATTCGATTCCATTCGATTCAATTCGATTCCATTCCATTCCATTCCATTCCATTCCATTCCATTCCATTGAATTCCATTCCATTCCATTCCGTTCCATTCCATTCCGTTCCATTCCATTCCATTCCATTCCATTCCATTCCATTCCGTTCCATTACGTTCCGTTCCATTCCGTTCCATTCCATTGAATTCCGATCCATTGCATTGAATTCCGTTCCATTCCATTCCATTCCTTTCCGTTCTGTTCCGTTCCGTTCCGTTCCGTTCTACTCGGATTGATTCCATTCTATTCCATTCCATTCCATTCCATTCCATTCCCTTCCATTCCATTCCGTTCCATTCCATTCCATTCCATTCCATTCCGTTCCGTTCCATTCCGTTCCATTCCGTTCCATTCCATTGAATTCCGTTCCATTGCATTGAATTCCGTTCCATTCCATTCCATTCCTTTCCGTTCCGTTCCATTCCGTTCCGTTCCGTTCTACTCGGGTTGATTCCATTCTATTCCATTCCATTCCATTCTATTCCATTGTATTCCATTCGATTCCATTCGATTCCATTCGACTCCATTCCATTCCATTCCATTCCATTCCATTCCATGGAACTCCATTCCATTCCATTGCATTCCATTCCATTCCTTTCCATTCCATTGAATTCCATTCCATTCCATTCCATTCCATTGAATTCTGTTCCATTCAATTCCATTCGATTCCATTCCGTTCTACTCGGGTTGATTCCATTCTATTCCGTTCCGTTCCGTTCCGTTCCGTTCCATTCCATTCCACTCGGGTTGATTCCATTCGATTCCATTCCATTCCATTCGATTCCATTCGATTCCAATCGATTCCATTCGATTCCATTCCATTCCATTCCATTCCATTGAATTCCATTCCATTCCATTCCATTCCATTGAATTCCGTTCCATTCCATTCTATTGCATTCCATTCCATTCCATTGAATTCCATTACATTGAATTCCATTCCATTCCATTCCCTTCCATTGAATTCCATTCCATTCCGTTCCGTTCCGTTCCGTTCCGTTCCATTCCATTCCATTCCATTCCATTGAATTCCGTTCCATTCCATTGAATACCGTTCCATTCCGTTCCATTCCATTGAATTCCGTTCCGTTCCGTTCCGTTCCGTTCCGTTCCGTTCCATTCCGTTCCATTCCGTTCTACTCGGGTTGATTCCATTCTATTCCATTCCATTCCACTCGATTCCATTCCATTCAATTCCATTCCATTCCATTCCATTCCGTTCTACTCGGGTTCATTCCATTCCATTCCGTTCCGTTCCGTTCCGTTCCATTCCTTTCTACTTGTGTTGATTTCATTCCATTCCATTCTATTCCATTGAATTCCATTCCATTCCATTCCATTCCATTCCATTCCATGGAATTCCACGGAATTCCATTGAATTCCATGGAATTCCATTCCATTCCATTGAATTCCATTCCATTGCATTCCATTCCATTCCATTCCATTGAATTACATTGAATTCCATTCCATTGAATTCCATTCCATTCCATTGAATTCCATTCCATTCCATTCCATTCCATTCCGTTCCATTCCATTCCGTTACATTCCATTCCATTCCATTCCATTCCGTTCCATTCCGTTCCATTCCGTTCCATTCCATTGAATTCCGTTCCATTGCATTGAATTCCGTTCCATTCCATTCCATTCCATTCCATTCCGTTCCATTCCATTCCATTCCATTCCATTACGTTCCGTTCCATTCCGTTCCATTCCATTGAATTCCGATCCATTGCATTGAATTCCGTTCCATTCCATTCCATTCCTTTCCGTTCCGTTCCGTTCCGTTCCGTTCCGTTCTACTCGGATTGATTCCATTCTATTCCATTCTCTTCCATTCGATTCAATTCGATTCCATTCCATTCCATTCCATTCCATTCCATTCCATTCCATTCCATTCCATTCCATTCCATTCCATTCTACTCGGGTTGATTCCATTCTATTCCATTCCATTCCATTCGATTCCATTCGATTCCATTCGATTCCATTCCATTCCATTCCATTCCATTCCATTCCATTCCATTCCATTGAATTCCATTCCATTCCATTGAATTCCATTCCATTCCATTCCATTCCATTGAATTCCGTTCCATTCCATTCCATTCCACTCCATTCCATTCCATTGAATTCCATTACATTGAATTCCATTCCATTCCATTCCATTCCATTGAATTCCATTCCATTCCGTTCCGTTCCGTTCCATTCCGTTCCGTTCCGTTCCATTCCATTCCATTCCATTCCATTGAATTCCGTTCCATTCCATTGAATTCCATTCCATTCCGTTCCATTCCATTGAATTCCGTTCCGTTCCGTTCCGTTCCATTCCGTTCCGTTCCATTCCGTTCCATTCCATTCTGTTCCGTTCTACTCGGGTTGATTCCATTCTATTCCATTCCATTCCACTCGATTCCATTCCATTCCATTCCATTCCATTCCATTCCATTCCATTCCGTTCTACTCGGGTTCATTCCATTCCATTCCGTTCCGTTCCATTCCTTTCTACTTGTGTTGATTTCATTCCATTCCATTCTATTCCATTGAATTCCATTCCATTCCATTCCATTCCATTCCATGGAATTCCATTGAATTCCATTCCATGGAATTCCATTCCATTCCATTCCAATCCATTCCATTCAATTCCATTGAATTCCATTCCATTCCATTCCATTCCATTGCATTCCATTCCATTCCATTCCATTGAATTCCATTCCATTCCATTCCATTCCATTCCATTCCATTCCATTCCATTGAATTCTATTCCATTCCATTCCATTCCATTCCATTCCATTCCATTCCATTGAATTCCATGGAATTCCATTCCATTGAATTCCATTCCATTCCATTGAATTCCATTCCATTCCATTCCATTCCATTCCCTTCCATTCCATTCCGTTGCATTCCATTCCATTCCATTCCATTCCATTGCTTTCCGTTCCATTCCGTTCCATTCCGTTCCATTCCATTGAATTCCGTTCCATTGCATTGAATTCCGTTCCATTCCATTCCATTCCTTTCCGTTCCGTTCCGTTCCGTTCCGTTCCGTTCTACTCGGGTTGATTCCATTCTATTCCATTCCATTCCATTCTATTCCATTGTATTCCATTCGATTCCATTCGATTCAATTCGATTCCATTCCATTCCATTCCATTCCATTCCATTGAATTCCATTCCATTCCATTCCGTTCCATTCCATTCCGTTCCATTCCATTCCATTCCATTCCATTCCATTCCATTCCGTTCCATTACGTTCCGTTCCATTCCGTTCCATTCCATTGAATTCCGATCCATTGCATTGAATTCCGTTCCATTCCATTCCATTCCTTTCCGTTCTGTTCCGTTCCGTTCCGTTCCGTTCTACTCGGATTGATTCCATTCTATTCCATTCCATTCCATTCCATTCCATTCCCTTCCATTCCATTCCGTTCCATTCCATTCCATTCCATTCCATTCCATTCCGTTCCGTTCCATTCCGTTCCATTCCGTTCCATTCCATTGAATTCCGTTCCATTGCATTGAATTCCGTTCCATTCCATTCCATTCCTTTCCGTCCCGTTCCGTTCCGTTCCGTTCCGTTCTACTCGGGTTGATTCCATTCTATTCCATTCCATTCCATTCTATTCCATTGTATTCCATTCTATTCCATTCGATTCCATTCGACTCCATTCCATTCCATTCCATTCCATTCCATTCCATGGAACTCCATTCCATTCCATTCCATTCCATTCCATTCCATTCCTTTCCATTCCATTGAATTCCATTCCATTCCATTCCATTCCATTGAATTCTGTTCCATTCAATTCCATTCGATTCCATTCCGTTCTACTCGGGTTGATTCCATTCTATTCCATTCCGTTCCGTTCTGTTCCGTTCCGTTCCGTTCCATTCCATTCCATTCCATTCGATTCCATTCCATTCCATTCCATTCCATTGAATTCCATTCCATTCCATTCCATTCCATTGAATTCCGTTCCATTCCATTCTATTGCATTCCATTCCATTCCATTGAATTCCATTACATTGAATTCCATTCCATTCCATTCCATTCCATTGAATTCCATTCCATTCCGTTCCGTTCCGTTCCGTTCCGTTCCGTTCCATTCCATTCCATTGAATTCCGTTCCATTCCATTGAATACCATTCCATTCCGTTCCATTCCATTGAATTCCGTTCCGTTCCGTTCCGTTCCGTTCCATTCCGTTCCATTCCGTTCTACTCGGGTTGATTCCATTCTATTCCATTCCATTCCACTCGATTCCATTCCATTCAATTCCATTCCATTCCATTCCATTCCGTTCTACTCGGGTTCATTCCATTCCATTCCGTTCCGTTCCGTTCCGTTCCATTCCTTTCTACTTGTGTTGATTTCATTCCATTCCATTCTATTCCATTGAATTCCATTCCATTCCATTCCATTCCATTCCATTCCATGGAATTCCATGGAATTCCATTCCATGGAATTCCATTCCATTCCATTCCATAGAATTCCATTCCATTGCATTCCATTCCATTCCATTCCATTGAATTCCATTGAATTCCATTCCATTGAATTCCATTCCATTCCGTTCCGTTCCGTTCCGTTCCGTTCCGTTCTGTTCCATTCCATTCCATTCCATTCCATTCCATTCCATTGAATTCCGTTCCATTCCATTGAATTCCATTCCATTCCGTTCCATTCCATTGAATTCCGTTCCGTTCCGTTCCGTTCCATTCCGTTCCGTTCCATTCCGTTCCATTCCGTTCTATTCCGTTCTACTCGGGTTGATTCCATTCTATTCCATTCCATTCCACTCGATTCCATTCCATTCCATTCCATTCCATTCCATTCCATTCCATTCCGTTCTACTCGGGTTCATTCCATTCCATTCCGTTCCGTTCCATTCCTTTCTACTTGTGTTGATTTCATTCCATTCCATTCTATTCCATTGAATTCCATTCCATTCCATTCCATTCCATTCCATGGAATTCCATTGAATTCCATTCCATGGAATTCCATTCCATTCCATTCCAGTCCATTCCATTCCATTCCATTGAATTCCATTCCATTCCATTCCATTCCATTGCATTCCATTCCATTCCATTCCATTGAATTCCATTCCATTCCATTCCATTCCATTCCATTGAATTCCATTGAATTCCATTCCATTGAATTCCATTCCATTCCATTGAATTCCATTCCATTCCATTCCATTCCATTCCCTTCCATTCCATTCCGTTGCATTCCATTCCATTCCATTCCATTCCATTCCGTTCCGTTCCATTCCGTTCCATTCCGTTCCATTCCATTGAATTCCGTTCCATTGCATTGAATTCCGTTCCATTCCATTCCATTCCTTTCCGTTCCGTTCCGTTCCGTTCCGTTCCGTTCTACTCGGGTTGATTCCATTCTATTCCATTCCATTCCATTCTATTCCATTGTATTCCATTCGATTCCATTCGATTCAATTCGATTCCATTCCATTCCATTCCATTCCATTCCATTCCATTCCATTGAATTCCATTCCATTCCATTCCGTTCCATTCCATTCCGTTCCATTCCATTCCATTCCATTCCATTCCATTCCATTCCGTTCCATTACGTTCCGTTCCATTCCGTTCCATTCCATTGAATTCCGATCCATTGCATTGAATTCCGTTCCATTCCATTCCATTCCTTTCCGTTCTGTTCCGTTCCGTTCCGTTCCGTTCTACTCGTATTGATTCCATTCTATTCCATTCCATTCCATTCCATTCCATTCCCTTCCATTCCATTCCGTTCCATTCCATTCCATTCCATTCCATTCCATTCCGTTCCGTTCCATTCCGTTCCATTCCGTTCCATTCCATTGAATTCCGTTCCATTGCATTGAATTCCGTTCCATTCCATTCCATTCCTTTCCGTTCCGTTCCGTTCCGTTCCGTTCCGTTCTACTCGGGTTGATTCCATTCTATTCCATTCCATTCCATTCTATTCCATTGTATTCCATTCGATTCCATTCTATTCCATTCGATTCCATTCGATTCAATTCGATTCCATTCCATTCCATTCCATTCCATTCCATTCCATTGAATTCCGTTCCATTCCATTGAATTCCATTCCATTCCGTTCCATTCCATTGAATTCCGCTCCGTTCCATTCCGTTCCGTTCCGTTCCATTCCGTTCCATTCCGTTCCATTCCGTTCTACTCGGGTTGATTCCATTCTATTCCATTCCATTCCATTCGATTCCATTCTATTCCATTCGATTCCATTCGATTCAATTCGATTCCATTCCATTCCATTCCATTCCATTCAATTCCATTGAATTCCATTGAATTCCATTCCATTCCATTCCGTTCCATTCCATTCCGTTCCATTCCTTTCCATTCCATTCCATTCCATTCCATTCCATTCCGTTCTACTCGGGTTCATTCCATTCCATTCCGTTCCGTTCCGTTCCGTTCCGTTCCTTTCCTTTCTACTTGTGTTGATTCCATTCCATTCCATTCTATTCCATTGAATTCCATTCCATTCCATTCCATTCCATTCCATTACATGGAATTCCATTGTATTCCATTGAATTCCATTCCATAGAATTCCATTCCATTCCATTCCATTCCATTCCATTCCATTCCATTGAATTCCATTCCATTCCATTCCATTGAATTCCATTCCATTCCATTCCATTGAATTCCATTCCATTCCATTCCATTCGATTCCATTTCATTCCATTGAATTCCATTCCATTCCATTGAATTCCATTCCATTCCGTTCCATTCCATTGAATTCTGTTCCGTTCCGTTCCGTTCCATTCCGTTCCATTCCGTTCCTTACCGTTCTACTCGGGTTGATTCCATTCTATTCCATTCCATTCCATTCGATTCCATTCTATTCCATTCGATTCCATTCGATTCAATTAGATTCCATTCCATTCCATTCCATTCCATTCCATTCCATTGAATTCCGTTCCATTCCATTGAATTCCATTCCATTCCGTTCCATTCCATTGAATTCCGCTCCGTTCCGTTCCGTTCCGTTCCGTTCCATTCCATACCATTCCGTTCCATTCCGTTCTACTCGGGTTGATTCCATTCTATTCCATTCCATTCCATTCGATTCCATTCCATTCCATTCCATTCCATTCCATTCCGTTCTACTCGGGTTCATTCCATTCCATTCCGTTCCGTTCCGTTCCGTTCCTTTCCTTTCTACTTGTGTTGATTCCATTCCATTCCTTTCTATTCCATTGAATTCCATTCCATTCCATTCCATTCCATTCCATTACATGGAATTCCATTGAATTCCATTGAATTCCATTCCATAGAATTCCATTCCATTCCATTCCATTCCATTCCATTCCATGGAATTCCATTCCATTCCATTCCATTCCATTCCATGGAATTCCATTCCATTCCATTCCATTCCATGGAATTCCATTCCATTCCATTCCATTGAATTCCATTCCATTCCATTCCATTCGATTCCATTTCATTCCATTGAATTCCATTCCATTCCATTCCATTCCATTGAATTCCATTGAATTCCATTCCATTGAATTCCATTCCATTCCATTGAATTCCATTCCATTTCATTCCATTCCATTCCGTTCCATTCCATTCCGTTCCATTCCATTCCATTCCTTTCCATTCCATTCCATTCCGTTCCATTCCATTGAATTCCGTTCCATTGCATTGAATTCCGTTCCATTCCATTCCATTCCTTTCCGTTCCGTTCCGTTCCGTTCCGTTCCGTTCCGTTCTACTCGGGTTGATTCCATTCTATTCCATTCCATTCCATTCGATTCCATTCTATTCCATTCGATTCCATTCGATTCAATTCGATTCCATTCCATTCCATTCCATTCCATTCCATTCCATTCCATTGAATTCCATTCCATTCCATTCCGTTCCATTCCATTCCGTTCCATTCCATTCCATTCCATTCCATTCCATTCCATTCCGTTCCATTCCATTCCATTCCTTTCCATTCCATTCCTTTCCGTTCAATTCCGTTCCGTTCCATTCCGTTCTACTCGGATTGATTCCATTCTATTCCATTCCATTCCATTCGATTCCATTTGATTCCATTCGATTCCATTCGATTCCATTCCATTCCATTCCATTCCATTCCATTCCATTCCATTCCATTCCATGGAACTCCATTCCATTCCATTCCATTCCATTCCATTCCATTCCATTCCATTGAATTCCATTCCATTCCATTCCATTCCATTGAATTCTGTTCCATTCAATTCCATTCCATTCCATTCCGTTCTACTCGGGTTGATTCCATGCTATTCCATTCCGTTCCATTCCGTTCCGTTCCGTTCCATTCCGTTCCGTTCCATTCCACTCGGGTTGATTCCATTCTATTCCATTCCATTCCATTCCATTCCATTCCATTCCATTCCATTCGATTCCATTCGGTTCCATTCGATTCCATTCGATTCCATTCGATTCCATTCCATTCCATTGAATTCCATTCCATTCCATTCCATTCCATTGAATTCCGTTCCATTCCATTCCATTGCATTCCATTCCATTCCATTCCATTTGAATTCCATTCCATTCCATTCCATTCCATTCCATTCCATTCCATTCCATTCCATTCTACTCGGGTTGATTCCATTCTATTCCATTCCATTCCATTCGATTCCATTCGATTCCATTCGATTCCATTCGATTCCATTCCATTCCATTCCATTCCATTCCATTCCATTCCATTCCATTCCATTGAATTCCATTCCATTCCATTGAATTCCATTCCATTCCATTCCATTCCATTGAATTCCGTTCCATTCCATTCCATTCGATTCCATTCCATTCCATTGAATTCCATTCCATTGAATTCCATTCCATTCCATTCCATTGAATTCCATTCCATTCCATTCCATTCGATTCCATTTCATTCCATTGAATTCCATTCCATTCCATTCCATTCCATTCCATTCCATTCCATTGAATTCCATTGAATTCCATTCCATTGAATTCCATTCCATTCCATTGAATTCCATTCCATTTCATTCCATTCCATTCCGTTCCATTCCATTCCGTCCCATTCCATTCCATTCCTTTCCATTCCATTCCATTCCGTTCCATTCCATTGAATTCCGTTCCATTGCATTGAATTCCGTTCCATTCCATTCCATTCCTTTCCGTTCCGTTCCGTTCCGTTCCGTTCCGTTCCGTTCTACTCGGGTTGATTCCATTCTATTCCATTCCATTCCATTCGATTCCATTCTATTCCATTCGTTTCCATTCGATTCAATTCGATTCCATTCCATTCCATTCCATTCCATTCCATTCCATTCCATTGAATTCCATTCCATTCCATTCCGTTCCATTCCATTCCGTTCCATTCCATTCCATTCCATTCCATTCCATTCCATTCCATTCCATTACGTTCCTTTCCATTCCGTTCCATTCCGTTCCATTCCATTGAATTCCGATCCATTGCATTGAATTCCGTTCCATTCCATTCCATTCCTTTCCGTTCCGTTCCGTTCCGTTCCGTTCCGTTCTACTCGGATTGATTCCATTCTATTCCATTCCATTCCATTCGATTCCATTCGATTCCATTCGATTCCATTCGATTCCATTCCATTCCATTCCATTCCATTGAATTCCATTCCATTCCATTCCATTCCATTCCATTCCATTCCATTGAATTCCATTGAATTCCATTCCATTGAATTCCATTCCATTCCATTCCATTCCGTTCCATTCCATTCCGTTCCATTCCATTCCATTCCATTCCATTCCATTCCGCTCCGTTCCATTCCGTTCCATTCCGTTCCATTCCATTGAATTCCGTTCCATTGCATTGAATTCCGTTCCATTCCATTCCATTCCTTTCCGTTCCGTTCCGTTCCGTTCCGTTCCGTTCCGTTCTACTCGGGTTGATTCCATTCTATTCCATTCCATTCCATTCCATTCCATTCTATTCCATTCGATTCCATTCGATTCAATTCGATTCGATTCCATTCCATTCCATTCCATTCCATTCCATTCCATAGAATTCCATTCCATTCCATTGAATTCAATTCCATTCCATTCCATTCCATTCCATTGAATTCCATTCCATTCCATTGAATTCCATTCCATTCCATTCCATTCGATTCCATTCCATTCCATGTAATTCCATTCCATTCGATTCCATTCCATTCCATGGAATTCCATTTCATTCCATTCCATTCCGTTCCATTCCATTCCATCGAATTCCATTCCATTCCATTCCATTCCATTCCATTCCATTCCATTCCATTCCATTCTACTCGGGTTCATTCCATTCTATTACATTCCATTCCATTCGATTCCATTCGATTCCATTCGATTCCATTCGATTCCATTCCATTCCATTCCATTCAATTGAATTCCATTCCATTCCATTCCATGCCATTCCATTCCATTCCATTCCATTCCATTGAATTCCATTCCATTACATTGAATTCCATTCCATTCCATTCCATTCCATTGAATTCCGTTCCATTCCATTCCTTTCCATTCCATTCCATTCCATTGAATTCCATTACATTGAATTCCATTCCATTCCATTCCATTCCATTCCATTCCATTGAATTCCATTCCATTCCATTGAATTCCATTCCATTCCATTCCATTCGATTCCATTCCATTCCATGGAATTCCATTCCTTTCCATTCCATTCCATTCCATTCCATTCCATTGAATTCCATTGAATTCCATTCCATTCCATTGAATTCCATTCCTTTCCATTCCATTCCATTGAATTCCGTTCAATTCCATTCCATTCCATTCCATTCCATTCCATTCCATTCGAATTCCATTCCATTCCATTCCATTCTATTCCATTCCATTCTACTCGGGTTGATTCCATTCTATTCCAATCCATTCCATTCGATTCCATTCTATTCCATTCGATTCCATTCGATTCAATTAGATTCCATTCCATTCCATTCCATTCCATTCCATTCCATTGAATTCCGTTCCATTCCATTGAATTCCATTCCATTCCGTTCCATTCCATTGAATTCCGCTCCGTTCCGTTCCGTTCCGTTCCGTTCCATTCCGTACCATTCCGTTCCATTCCGTTCTACTCGGGTTGATTCCATTCTATTCCATTCCATTCCATTCGATTCCATTCCATTCCATTCCATTCCATTCCATTCCGTTCTACTCGGGTTCATTCCATTCCATTCCGTTCCGTTCCGTTCCGTTCCGTTCCTTTCCTTTCTACTTGTGTTGATTCCATTCCATTCCTTTCTATTCCATTGAATTCCATTCCATTCCATTCCATTCCATTCCATTACATGGAATTCCATTGAATTCCATTGAATTCCATTCCATAGAATTCCATTCCATTCCATTCCATTCCATTCCATTCCATGGAATTCCATTCCATTCCATTCCATTCCATTCCATGGAATTCCATTCCATTCCATTCCATTCCATGGAATTCCATTCCATTCCATTCCATTGAATTCCATTCCATTCCATTCCATTCGATTCCATTTCATTCCATTGAATTCCATTCCATTCCATTCCATTCCATTGAATTCCATTGAATTCCATTCCATTGAATTCCATTCCATTCCATTGAATTCCATTCCATTTCATTCCATTCCATTCCGTTCCATTCCATTCCGTTCCATTCCATTCCATTCCTTTCCATTCCATTCCATTCCGTTCCATTCCATTGAATTCCGTTCCATTGCATTGAATTCCGTTCCATTCCATTCCATTCCTTTCCGTTCCGTTCCGTTCCGTTCCGTTCCGTTCCGTTCTACTCGGGTTGATTCCATTCTATTCCATTCCATTCCATTCGATTCCATTCTATTCCATTCGATTCCATTCGATTCAATTCGATTCCATTCCATTCCATTCCATTCCATTCCATTCCATTCCATTGAATTCCATTCCATTCCATTCCGTTCCATTCCATTCCGTTCCATTCCATTCCATTCCATTCCATTCCATTCCATTCCGTTCCATTCCATTCCATTCCTTTCCATTCCATTCCTTTCCGTTCAATTCCGTTCCGTTCCATTCCGTTCTACTCGGATTGATTCCATTCTATTCCATTCCATTCCATTCGATTCCATTTGATTCCATTCGATTCCATTCGATTCCATTCCATTCCATTCCATTCCATTCCATTCCATTCCATTCCATTCCATGGAACTCCATTCCATTCCATTCCATTCCATTCCATTCCATTCCATTCCATTGAATTCCATTCCATTCCATTCCATTCCATTGAATTCTGTTCCATTCAATTCCATTCCATTCCATTCCGTTCTACTCGGGTTGATTCCATGCTATTCCATTCCGTTCCATTCCGTTCCGTTCCGTTCCATTCCGTTCCGTTCCATTCCACTCGGGTTGATTCCATTCTATTCCATTCCATTCCATTCCATTCCATTCCATTCCATTCCATTCGATTCCATTCGGTTCCATTCGATTCCATTCGATTCCATTCGATTCCATTCCATTCCATTGAATTCCATTCCATTCCATTCCATTCCATTGAATTCCGTTCCATTCCATTCCATTGCATTCCATTCCATTCCATTCCATTTGAATTCCATTCCATTCCATTCCATTCCATTCCATTCCATTCCATTCCATTCCATTCTACTCGGGTTGATTCCATTCTATTCCATTCCATTCCATTCGATTCCATTCGATTCCATTCGATTCCATTCGATTCCATTCCATTCCATTCCATTCCATTCCATTCCATTCCATTCCATTGAATTCCATTCCATTCCATTGAATTCCATTCCATTCCATTCCATTCCATTGAATTCCGTTCCATTCCATTCCATTCCATTCCATTCCATTCCATTGAATTCCATTCCATTGAATTCCATTCCATTCCATTCCATTGAATTCCATTCCATTCCATTCCATTCGATTCCATTTCATTCCATTGAATTCCATTCCATTCCATTCCATTCCATTCCATTCCATTCCATTGAATTCCATTGAATTCCATTCCATTGAATTCCATTCCATTCCATTGAATTCCATTCCATTTCATTCCATTCCATTCCGTTCCATTCCATTCCGTCCCATTCCATTCCATTCCTTTCCATTCCATTCCATTCCGTTCCATTCCATTGAATTCCGTTCCATTGCATTGAATTCCGTTCCATTCCATTCCATTCCTTTCCGTTCCGTTCCGTTCCGTTCCGTTCCGTTCCGTTCTACTCGGGTTGATTCCATTCTATTCCATTCCATTCCATTCGATTCCATTCTATTCCATTCGTTTCCATTCGATTGAATTCGATTCCATTCCATTCCATTCCATTCCATTCCATTCCATTCCATTGAATTCCATTCCATTCCATTCCGTTCCATTCCATTCCGTTCCATTCCATTCCATTCCATTCCATTCCATTCCATTCCATTCCATTACGTTCCTTTCCATTCCGTTCCATTCCGTTCCATTCCATTGAATTCCGATCCATTGCATTGAATTCCGTTCCATTCCATTCCATTCCTTTCCGTTCCGTTCCGTTCCGTTCCGTTCCGTTCTACTCGGATTGATTCCATTCTATTCCATTCCATTCCATTCGATTCCATTCGATTCCATTCGATTCCATTCGATTCCATTCCATTCCATTCCATTCCATTGAATTCCATTCCATTCCATTCCATTCCATTCCATTCCATTCCATTGAATTCCATTGAATTCCATTCCATTGAATTCCATTCCATTCCATTCCATTCCGTTCCATTCCATTCCGTTCCATTCCATTCCATTCCATTCCATTCCATTCCGCTCCGTTCCATTCCGTTCCATTCCGTTCCATTCCATTGAATTCCGTTCCATTGCATTGAATTCCGTTCCATTCCATTCCATTCCTTTCCGTTCCGTTCCGTTCCGTTCCGTTCCGTTCTACTCGGGTTGATTCCATTCTATTCCATTCCATTCCATTCCATTCCATTCTATTCCATTCGATTCCATTCGATTCAATTCGATTCGATTCCATTCCATTCCATTCCATTCCATTCCATTCCATAGAATTCCATTCCATTCCATTGAATTCAATTCCATTCCATTCCATTCCATTCCATTGAATTCCATTCCATTCCATTGAATTCCATTCCATTCCATTCCATTCGATTCCATTCCATTCCATGTAATTCCATTCCATTCGATTCCATTCCATTCCATGGAATTCCATTTCATTCCATTCCATTCCGTTCCATTCCATTCCATCGAATTCCATTCCATTCCATTCCATTCCATTCCATTCCATTCCATTCCATTCCATTCTACTCGGGTTCATTCCATTCTATTACATTCCATTCCATTCGATTCCATTCGATTCCATTCGATTCCATTCGATTCCATTCCATTCCATTCCATTCAATTGAATTCCATTCCATTCCATTCCATGCCATTCCATTCCATTCCATTCCATTCCATTGAATTCCATTCCATTACATTGAATTCCATTCCATTCCATTCCATTCCATTGAATTCCGTTCCATTCCATTCCTTTCCATTCCATTCCATTCCATTGAATTCCATTACATTGAATTCCATTCCATTCCATTCCATTCCATTCCATTCCATTGAATTCCATTCCATTCCATTGAATTCCATTCCATTCCATTCCATTCGATTCCATTCCATTCCATGGAATTCCATTCCTTTCCATTCCATTCCATTCCATTCCATTCCATTGAATTCCATTGAATTCCATTCCATTCCATTGAATTCCATTCCTTTCCATTCCATTCCATTGAATTCCGTTCAATTCCATTCCATTCCATTCCATTCCATTCCATTCCATTCGAATTCCATTCCATTCCATTCCATTCCATTCCATTCTATTCCATTCCATTCTACTCGGGTTGATTCCATTCTATTCCAATCCATTCCATTCGATTCCATTCTATTCCATTCGATTCCATTCGATTCAATTAGATTCCATTCCATTCCATTCCATTCCATTCCATTCCATTGAATTCCGTTCCATTCCATTGAATTCCATTCCATTCCGTTCCATTCCATTGAATTCCGCTCCGTTCCGTTCCGTTCCGTTCCGTTCCATTCCGTACCATTCCGTTCCATTCCGTTCTACTCGGGTTGATTCCATTCTATTCCATTCCATTCCATTCGATTCCATTCCATTCCATTCCATTCCATTCCATTCCGTTCTACTCGGGTTCATTCCATTCCATTCCGTTCCGTTCCGTTCCGTTCCGTTCCTTTCCTTTCTACTTGTGTTGATTCCATTCCATTCCTTTCTATTCCATTGAATTCCATTCCTTTCCATTCCATTCCATTCCATTACATGGAATTCCATTGAATTCCATTCCATTGAATTCCATTCCATTCCATTGAATTCCATTCCATTTCTTTCCATTCCATTCCGTTCCATTCCATTCCGTCCCATTCCATTCCATTCCTTTCCATTCCATTCCATTCCGTTCCATTCCATTGAATTCCGTTCCATTGCATTGAATTCCGTTCCATTCCATTGAATTCCGTTCCATTGCATTGAATTCCGTTCCATTACATTCCATTCCTTTCCGTTCCGTTCCGTTCCGTTCCGTTCCGTTCCGTTCCGTTCTACACGGGTTGATTCCATTCTATTCCATTCCATTCCATTCGATTCCATTCTATTCCATTCGATTCCATTCGATTCAATTCGATTCCATTCCATTCCATTCCATTCCATTCCATTCCATTCCATTCCATTCCATTGAATTCCATTCCATTCCATTCCGTTCCATTCCATTCCGTTCCATTCCATTCCATTCCATTCCATTCCATTCCATTACGTTCCGTTCCATTCCGTTCCATTCCGTTCCATTCCATTGAATTCCGATCCATTGCATTGAATTCCGTTCCATTCCATTCCATTCCTTTCCGTTCCGTTCCGTTCCGTTCCGTTCCGTTCCGTTCTACTCGGATTGATTCCATTCTATTCCATTCCATTCCATTCGATTCCATTCGATTCCATTCGATTCCATTCGATTCCATTCCATTCCATTCCATTCCATTGAATTCCATTCCATTCCATTCCATTCCATTCCATTCCATTGAATTCCATTGAATTCCATTCCATTGAATTCCATTCCATTCCATTCCATTCCGTTCCATTCCATTCCGTTCCATTCCATTCCATTCCATTCCATTCCATTCCGCTCCGTTCCATTCCGTTCCATTCCGTTCCATTCCATTGAATTCCGTTCCATTGCATTGAATTCCGTTCCATTCCATTCCATTCCTTTCCGTTCCGTTCCGTTCCGTTCCGTTCCGTTCCGTTCTACTCGGGTTGATTCCATTCTATTCCATTCCATTGAATTCCATTCCATTCCATTCCATTCGATTCCATTCCATTCCATGTAATTCCATTCCATTCGATTCCATTCCATTCCATGGAATTCCATTTCATTCCATTCCATTCCGTTCCATTCCATTCCATCGAATTCCATTCCATTCCATTCCATTCCATTCCATTCCATTCCATTCCATTCTACTCGGGTTGATTCCATTCTATTACATTCCATTCCATTCGATTCCATTCGATTCCATTCGATTCCATTCGATTCCATTCCATTCCATTCCATTCAATTGAATTCCATTCCATTCCATTCCATTCCATTCCATTCCATTCCATTCCATTGAATTCCATTCCATTACATTGAATTCCATTCCATTCCATTCCATTCCATTGAATTCCGTTCCATTCCATTCCTTTCCATTCCATTCCATTCCATTGAATTCCATTACATTGAATTCCATTCCATTCCATTCCATTCCATTCCATTCCATTGAATTCCATTCCATTCCATTGAATTCCATTCCATTCCATTCCATTCGATTCCATTCCATTCCATGGAATTCCATTCCTTTCCATTCCATTCCATTCCATTCCATTCCATTCCATTCCATTCCATTGAATTCCATTGAATTCCATTCCATTCCATTGAATTCCATTCCTTTCCATTCCATTCCATTGAATTCCGTTCAATTCCATTCCATTCCATTCCATTCCATTCCATTCCATTCGAATTCCATTCCATTCCATTCCATTCCATTCCATTCCATTCCATTCCATTCTACTCGGGTTTATTCCATTCCATTCCATTCCATTCCATTCCATTCCATTCCTTTCGATTCCATTCCATTCCATTCCATTCCATTCCATTGAATTCCATTCCATTCCATTCCATTCCATTCCATTGAATTCCATTCCATTCCATTCCATCGAATTCCATTCCATTCCATTGAATTCCATTCCATTCCATTCCATTCCATTCCATTCCATTCCATTCCATTCCATTCCATCGAATTCCATTCCATTCCATTCCATTCCATTCCATTCCATTCGATTCCATTCGATTCCATTCGATTCCATTCCATTCCATTCCATTCCATTGAATTCCGTTCCATTGAATTCCGTTCCATTCCATTCCATTCCATTCCATTCCATTCCATTGAATTCCATTCCATTGAATTCCATTCCATTCCATTCCATTCCACTGAATTCCATTCCATTCCGTTCCGTTCCGTTCCGTTCCGTTCCGTTCCGTTCCATTCCATTCCATTCCATTCCATTGAATTCCGTTCCATTCCATTGAATTCCATTCCATTCCGTTCCATTCCATTGAATTCCGTTCCGTTCCGTTCCGTTCCGTTCCGTTCCATTCCGTTCCATTCCGTTCCATTCCGTTCTACTCGGGTTGATTCCATTCTATTCCATTCCATTCCATTCGATTCCATTCCATTCCATTCCATTCCATTCCATTCCATTCCTTTCTACTCGGGTTCATTCCATTCCATTCCGTTCCGTTCCGTTCCGTTCCGTTCCGTTCCATTCCTTTCTACTTGTGTTGATTCCATTCCATTCCATTCTATTCCATTGAATTCCATTCCATTCCATTCCATTCCATTCCATTCCATTACATGGAATTCCATTGAATTCCATTGAATTCCATTCCATTGAATTCCATTGAATTCCATTCCATTCCATTCCATGGAATTCAATTCCATTCCATTCCATTCCTTGGAATTCCGTTCCATTCCATTCCATTCCATTCCATTGAATTCCATTCCATTCCATTCAATTGAATTCCATTCCATTCCATTCCATTCGATTCCATTCCATTCCATTGAATTCCATTCCGTTCCATTCCATTCCATTGAATTCCATTCGATTCCATTCTATTCCATTCGATTCCATTCGATTCAATTCGATTCCATTCCATTCCATTCCATTCCATTCCATTCCATTCCATTCCATTGAATTCCATTCCATTCCATTCCGTTCCATTCCATTCCGTTCCATTCCATTCCATTCCATTCCATTACGTTCCGTTCCATTCCGTTCCATTCCGTTCCATTCCATTGAATTCCGATCCGTTGCATTGAATTCCGTTCCATTCCATTCCGTTCCTTTCCGTTCCGTTCCTTTCCGTTCCGTTCCGTTCCGTTCCGTTGTACTCGGATTGATTCCATTCTATTCCATTCCATTCCATTCGATTCCATTCGATTCCATTCGATTCCATTCGATTCCATTCGAATCCATTCGATTCCATTCCATTCCATTCCATTCCATTGAATTCCATTCCATTCCATTCCATTCCATTCCATTCCATGGAATTCCATTCCATTCCATTCCATTCGATTCCATTCCATTCCATGGAATTCCATTCCATTCGATTCCATTCCATTCCATGGAATTCCATTTCATTCCATTCCATTCCATTCCATTCCATTCCATTCCATTCCATTCCATCGAATTCCATTCCATTCCATTCCATTCCATTCCATTCCATTCCATTCCATTCCATTCTACTCGGGTTGATTCCATTCTATTACATTCCATTCCATTCGATTCCATTCGATTCCATTCGATTCCATTCGATTCCATTCCATTCCATTCCATTCCATTCCATTCAATTGAATTCCATTCCATTCCATTCCATTCCATTCCATTCCATTCCATTCCATTCCATTCCATTCCATTGAATTCCATTCCATTCCATTGAATTCCATTCCATTCCGTTCCATTCCATTGAATTCCGTTCCGTTCCGTTCCGTTCCGTTCCGTTCCGTTCCGTTCCATTCCGTTCCATTCCATTCCATTCCTTTCTACTCGGGTTCATTCCATTCCATTCCTTTCCGTTCCGTTCCGTTCCGTTCCGTTCCGTTGCGTTCCGTTCCGTTCTACTCGGGTTGATTCCATTCTATTCCATTCCATTCCATTCGATTCCATTCTATTCCATTCGATTCCATTCTATTCAATTCGATTCCATTCCATTCCATTCCATTCCATTGAATTCCATTGAATTCCATTCCATTCCATTCCGTTCCATTCCATTCCGTTCCATTCCATTCCATTCCATTCCATTCCATTCCATTCCATTACGTTCCGTTCCATTCCGTTCCATTCCAATGAATTCCGATCCATTGCATTGAATTCCGTTCCATTCCATTCCACTCCTTTCCGTTCCGTTCCGTTCCGTTCCGTTCCATTCTACGCGGGTTGATTCCATTCTATTCCATTCCATTCCATTCGATTCCAATCTATTCCATTCGATTCCATTCGATTCAATTCGATTCCATTCCATTCCATTCCATTCCATTCCATTCCATTGAATTCCATTCCATTCCATTCCGTTCCATTCCATTCCGTTCCATTCCATTCCATTCCATTCCATTCCATTCCTTTCCGTTACGTTCCGTTCCGTTCCATTCCGTTCTACTCGGATTGATTCCATTCTATTCCATTCCATTCCATTCGATTCCATTCGATTCCATTCGATTCCATTCGATTCCATTCCATTCCATTCCATTCCATTGAATTCCATTCCATTCCATTCCATTCCATTCCATTCCATTCCATTGAACTCCATTCCATTCCATTCCATTCCATTCCATTCCATTCCATTCCATTCCATTCCATTGAATTCCATTCCATTCCATTCCATTCCATTGAATTCCGTTCCATTCCATTCCTTTCCATTCCATTCCATTCCATTGAATTCCATTACATTGAATTCCATTCCATTTCATTCCATTCCATTCCATACCATTCCATTGAATTCCATTCCATTCCATAGAATTCCATTCCATTCCATTCCATTCGATTCCATTCCATTCCATGGAATTCCATTCCTTTCCATTCCATTCCATTCCATTCCATTCCATTGAATTCCATTGAATTCCATTCCATTCCATTGAATTCCATTCTTTTCCATTCCATTCCATTGAATTCCGTTCAATTCCATTCCATTCCATTCCATTTCATTCCATTCCATTCGAATTCCATTCCATTCCATTCCATTCCATTCCATTCCATTCAACTCGGGTTGATTCTATTCCATTCCATTCCATTCCATTCCATTGAATTCCATTCCATTCCATTGAATTCCATTCCATTCCATTCCATCGAATTCCATTCCATTCCATTGAATTCCATTCCATTGCATTCCATTCCATTCCATTCCATTCCATTCCATTCCATTCCATTCCATTCCTTCGAATTCCATTCCATTCCATTCCATTCCATTCCATTCCATTCCATTCGATTCCATTCGATTCCATTCGATTCCATTCGATTCCATTCGATTCCATTCCATTCCATTCCATTCCATTGAATTCCATTCCATTCCATTCCATTCCATTGAATTCCGTTCCATTCCTTTCAATTCCATTCCATTCCATTCCATTCCATTCCATTCCATTCCATTCCATTCCATTCCTTTCTACTCGGGTTGATTCCATTCTATTACGTTCCATTCCATTCGATTCCATTCGATTCCATTCGATTCCATTCGATTCCATTCCATTCCATTCCATTCCATTGAATTCCGTTCCATTCCATTCCATTCCATTCCATTCCATTCCATTGAATTCCTTTACATTGAATTCCATTCCATTCCGTTCCATTCCATTGAATTCCGTTCCGTTCCGTTCCGTTCCGTTCCGTTCCGTTCCATTCCGTTCCATTCCATTCCATTCCGTTCTACTCGGGTTCATTCCATTCCATTCCCTTCCTTTCCGTTCCGTTCCGTTCCGTTCCGTTCCGTTCCGTTCCGTTCTACTAGGGTTGATTCCATTCTATTCCATTCCATTCCATTCGATTCCATTCTATTCCATTCGATTCCATTCTATTCAATTCGATTCCATTCCATTCCAATCCATTCCATTACATTCCATTGAATTCCATTCCATTCCATTCCGTTCCATTCCATTCCGTTCCATTCCATTCCATTTCATTCCATTCCATTCCATTACGTTCCGTTCCATTCCGTTCCATTCCATTGAATTCCGATCCATTGCATTGAATTCCGTTCCATTCCATTCCACTCCTTTCCGTTCCGTTCCGTTCCGTTCCGTTCCGTTCTACTCGGGTTGATTCCATTCTATTCCATTCCATTCCATTCGATTCCAATCTATTCCATTCGATTCCATTCGATTCAATTCTATTCCATTCCATTCCATTCCATTTCATTCCATTCCATTCCATTCAATTGAATTCCATTCCATTCCATTCCGTTCCATTCCATTCTGTTCCATTCCATTCCATTCCATTCCATTCCATTCCTTTCCGTTACGTTCCGTTCCGTTCCATTCCGTTCTACTCGGATTGATTTCATTCTATTCCATTCCATTCCATTCGATTCCATTCGATTCCATTCGATTCCATTCCATTCCATTCCATTCCATTCCATTCCATTCCATTCCATTGAACTCCATTCCATTCCATTCCATTCCATTCCATTCCATTCCATTCCATTGAATTCCATTCCATTCCATTCCATTCCATTGAATTCTGTTCCATTCAATTCCATTCCATTCCATTCCGTTCTACTCGGGTTGATTCCATTCTATTCCATTCCGTTCCGTTCCGTTCCGTTCCGTTCCGTTCCGTTCCGTTCCGTTCCATTCCACTCGGGTTGATTCCATTCTATTCCATTCCATTCCATTCCATTCCATTCGATTCCATTCGATTCCATTCGATTCCATTCGATTCCATTCCATTCCATTGAATTCCATTCCATTCCATTCCATTCCATGGAATTCCGTTCCATTCCATTCCATTGCATTCCATTCCATTCCATTCCATTTGAATTCCATTCCATTCCATTCCATTCCATTCCATTCCATTCCATTCCATTCCATTCCATTCCATTCTACTCGGGTTGATTCCATTCTATTCCATTCCATTCCATTCGATTCCATTCGATTCCATTCGATTCCATTCGATTCCATTCCATTCCATTCCATTCCATTCCATTCCATTCCATTGAATTCCATTCCATTCCATTGAATTCCATTCCATTCCATTCCATTCCATTGAATTCCGTTCCATTCCATTCCATTCCATTCCATTCCATTCCATTCCATTGAATTCCATTCCATTGAATTCCATTCCATTCCATTCCATTCCATTGAATTCCATTCCATTCCGTTCCGTTCCGTTCCGTTCCGTTCCGTTTCGTTCCGTTCCGTTCCGTTCCGTTCCATTCCTTTCCATTCCATTCCATTGAATTCCGTTCCATTCCATTGAATTCCATTCCATTCCGTTCCATTCCATTGAATTCTGTTCCGTTCCGTTCCGTTCCGTTCCGTTCCATTCCGTTCCATTCCATTGAATTCTATTGAATTCCATTCCATTCCATTCCGTTCCATTCCATTCCGTTCCGTTCCATTCCATTCCATTCCATTCCATTCCATTCCATTCCGTTCTACTCGGGTTCATTCCATTCCATTCCGTTCCGTTCCGTTCCGTTCCGTTCCTTTCCTTTCTACTTGTGTTGATTCCATTCCATTCCATTCTATTCCATTGAATTCCATTCCATTCCATTCCATTCCATTCCATTACATGGAATTCCATTGAATTCCATTGAATTCCATTCCATAGAATTCCATTCCATTCCATTCCATTCCATTCCTTGGAATTCCATTCCATTCCATTCCATTCCATTCCATTGAATTCCATTCCATTCCATTCCATTGAATTCCATTCCATTCCATTCCATTCGATTCCATTTCATTCCATTGAATTCCATTCCATTCCATTCCATTCCATTCCATTGAATTCCATTGAATTCCATTCCATTGAATTCCATTCCACTCCATTGAATTCCATTCCATTTCATTCCATTCCATTCCGTTCCATTCCATTCCGTTCCATTCCATTCCATTCCTTTCCATTCCATTCCATTCCGTTCCATTCCATTGAATTCCGTTCCATTGCATTGAATTCCGTTCCATTCCATTCCATTCCTTTCCGTTCCGTTCCGTTCCGTTCCGTTCCGTTCCGTTCTACTCGGGTTGATTCCATTCTATTCCATTCCATTCCATGCGATTCCATTCTATTCCATTCGATTCCATTCGATTCAATTCGATTCCATTCGATTCCATTCCATTCCATTCCATTCCATTCCATTCCATTCCATTGAATTCCATTCCATTCCATTCCGTTCCATTCCATTCCGTTCCATTCCATTCCATTCCATTCCATTCCATTCCGTTCCATTCCATTCCATTCCTTTCCATTCCATTCCTTTCCGTTCCATTCCGTTCCGTTCCATTCCGTTCTACTCGGATTGATTCCTTTCTATTCCATTCCATTCCATTCGATTCCATTCGATTCCATTCGATTCCATTCGATTCCATTCCATTCCATTCCATTCCATTCCATTCCATTCCATTCCATTGAACTCCATTCCATTCCATTCCATTCCATTCCATTCCATTCCATTCCATTCCATTCCATTCCATTCCATTGAATTCCATTCCATTCCATTCCATTCCATTGAATTCTGTTCCATTCAATTCCATTCCATTCCATTCCGTTCTACTCGGGTTGATTCCATGCTATTCCATTCTGTTCCATTCCGTTCCGTTCCGTTCCGTTCCGTTCCGTTCCATTCCACTCGGGTTGATTCCATTCTATTCCATTCCATTCCATTCCATTCCATTCGATTCCATTCGATTCCATTCGATTCCATTCGATTCCATTCGATTCCATTCCATTCCATTGAATTCAATTCCATTCCATTCCATTCCATTGAATTCCGTTCCATTCCATTCCATTGCATTCCATTCCATTCCATTCCATTTGAATTCCATTCCATTCCATTCCATTCCATTCCATTCCATTCCATTCCATTCCATTCTACTCGGGTTGATTCCATTCTATTCCATTCCATTCCATTCGATTCCATTCGATTCCATTCGATTCCATTCGATTCCATTCCATTCCATTCCATTCCATTCCATTCCATTCCATTCCATTCCATTCCATTCCATTGAATTCCATTCCATTGAATTCCATTCCATTCCATTCCATTCCATTGAATTCCATTCCATTCCGTTCCGTTCCGTTCCGTTTCGTTCCGTTCCGTTCCGTTCCGTTCCATTCCATTCCATTCCATTCCATTGAATTCCGTTCCATTCCATTGAATTCCATTCCATTCCGTTCCATTCCATTGAATTCTGTTCCGTTCCGTTCCGTTCCGTTCCGTTCCATTCCGTTCCATTCCGTTCCTTTCCGTTCTACTCGGGTTGATTCCATTCTATTCCATTCCATTCCATTCGATTCCATTCGATTCCATTCGAATCCATTCGATTCCATTCGATTCCATTCGATTCCATTCCATTCCATTGAATTCCATTCCATTCCATTCCATTCCATTGAATTCCGTTCCATTCCATTCAATTCCATTCCATTCCATTCCTTTCCGTTCCGTTCCGTTCCGTTCCGTTCCGTTCCGTTCTACTCGGGTTGATTCCATTCTATTCCATTCCATTCCATTCGATTCCATTCTATTCCATTCGATTCCATTCGATTCAATTAGATTCCATTCCATTCCATTCCATTCCATTCCATTCCATTGAATTCCGTTCCATTCCATTGAATTCCATTCCATTCCGTTCCATTCCATTGAATTCCGCTCCGTTCCGTTCCGTTCCGTTCCGTTCCATTCCGTACCATTCCATTCCATTCCGTTCTACTCGGGTTGATTCCATTCTATTCCATTCCATTCCATTTGATTCCATTCCATTCCATTCCATTCCATTCCATTCCGTTCTACTCGGGTTCATTCCATTCCATTCCGTTCCGTTCCGTTCCGTTCCGTTCCTTTCCTTTCTACTTGTGTTGATTCCATTCCATTCCTTTCTATTCCATTGAATTCCATTCCATTCCATTCCATTCCATTCCATTACATGGAATTCCATTGAATTCCATCGAATTCCATTCCATTGAATTCCATTCCATTCCATTCCATTCCATTCCATTCCATTCCATGGAATTCCATTCCATTCCATTCCATTCCATTCCATGGAATTCCATTCCATTGAATTCCATTCCATTCCATTCCATTCGATTCCATTTCATTCCATTGAGTTCCATTCCATTCCATTCCATTCCTTTGAATTCCATTCCATTCCATTCCATTCCATTCCATTCCATTCCTTTCCATTGAATTCCATTCCATTCCATTCCATTCCATTGAATTCCATTCCATTCCATTCCATTCCATTGAATTCCATTCCATTCCGTTCCGTTCCGTTCCGTTCCGTTCCGTTCTGTTCCGTTCCGTTTCGTTCCGTTCCGTTCCGTTCCGTTCCATTCCATTCCATTCCATTCCATTGAATTCCGTTCCATTCCATTGAATTCCATTCCATTCCGTTCCATTCCATTGAATTCTGTTCCGTTCCGTTCCGTTCCGTTCCGTTCCATTCCGTTCCATTCTGTTCCTTTCCGTTCTACTCGGATTGATTCCATTCTATTCCATTCCATTCCATTCGATTCCATTCGATTCCATTCGAATCCATTCGATTCCATTCGATTCCATTCGATTCCATTCCACTCCATTGAATTCCATTCCATTCCATTCCATTCCATTGAATTCCGTTCCATTCCATTCAATTCCATTCCATTCCATTCCTTTCCGTTCCGTTCCGTTCCGTTCCGTTCCGTTATACAAGGGTTGATTCCATTCTATTCCATTCCATTCCATTCGATTCCATTCTATTCCATTCGATTCCATTCGATTCAATTCGATTCCATTCCATTCCATTCCATTCCATTCCATTCCATTCCATTGAATTCCATTCCATTCCATTCCGTTCCATTCCATTCCGTTCCATTCCATTCCGTTCCATTCCATTCCATTCCATTCCATTCCCTTCCATTCCGTTCCATTCCGTTCCATTCCATTGAATTCCGATCCATTGCATTGAATTCCGTTCCATTCCATTCCATTCCTTTCCATTCCGTTCCGTTCCGTTCCGTACCGTTCTACTCGGATTGATTCCATTCTATTCCATTCCATTCCATTCGATTCCATTCGATTCCATTCGATTCCATTCGACTCCATTCCATTCCATTCCATTCCATTCCATTCCATTCCATTGAACTCCATTCCATTCCATTCCATTCCATTCCATTCCATTCCATTCCATTGAATTCCATTCCATTCCATTCCATTCCTTTGAATTCTGTTCCATTCCATTCCATTCCATTCCATTCCGTTCTACTCGGGTTGATTCCATTCTATTCCATTCCGTTCCGTTCCGTTCCGTTCCGTTCCATTCCATTCCACTCGGGTTGATTCCATTCTATTCCATTGCATTCCATTCGATTCCATTCGATTCCATTCGATTCCATTCGATTCCATTCGATTCCATTCGATTCCATTCCATTCCATTCCATTCCATTGAATTCCATTCCATTCCATTCCATTCCATTGAATTCCGTTCCATTCCATTCAATTCCATTCCATTCCATTCCATTCCATTCCATTTGAATTCCATTCCATTCCATTCCATTCAATTCCATTCCATTCCATTCCATTCCATTCCATTCCATTCCATTCCATTCTACTCGGGTTGATTCCATTCTATTCCATTCCATTCCATTCGATTCCATTCGATTCCATTCGATTCCATTCGATTCCATTCCATTCCATTCCATTCCATTCCATTCCATTCCATTCCATTCCATTCCATTCCATTCCATTGAATTCCATTCCATTCCATTGAATTCCATTCCATTCCATTCCATTCCATTGAATTCCGTTCCGTTCCATTCCTTTCCATTCCATTCCATTCCATTCCATTGAATTCCATTCCATTCCATTGAATTCCATTCCATTCCATTCCATTCCATTGAATTCCGTTCCGTTCCATTCCTTTCCATTCCATTCCATTCCATTGTATTCCATTACATTGAATTCCATTCCATTCCATTCCATTCCATTGTATTCCATTACATTGAATTCCATTCCATTCCATTCCATTCCATTGAATTCCATTCCATTCCATTGAATTACATTCCATTCCATTCCATTCGATTCCATTCCATTCCATGGAATTCCATTCCTTTCCATTCCATTCCATTCCATTGAATTCCATTGAATTCCATTCCATTCCATTGAATTCCATTCCTTTCCATTCCATTCCATTGAATTCCGTTCAATTCCATTCCATTCCATTCCATTCCATTCCATTCCATTCCATTCGAATTCCATTCCATTCCTTTCCATTCCATTAAATTCCATTCCATTCCATTCTACTCGTGTTGATTCCATTCTATTCCATTCCATTCCATTCGATTCAATTCGATTCCTTTCGATTCCATTCCATTCCATTCCATTCCATTCCATTCCATTGAATTCCATTCCATTCCATTCCATTCCATTGAATTCCATTCCATTCCATTCCATCGAATTCCATTCCATTCCATTGAATTCCATTCCATCCATTCCATTCCATTCCATTCCATTCCATTGAATTCCGTTCCATTCCATTCCATTGCATTCCATTCCATTCCATTCCATTTGAATTCCATTCCATTCCATTCCATTCCATTCCATTCCATTCCATTCCATTCTACTCGGGTTGATTCCATTCTATTCCATTCCATTCCATTCCATTCCATTCCATTCCATTCCATTCCATTCCTTTCCATTCCATTCCATTCCATTCCATGGAATTCCATTCCATTCCATTGAATTCCATTCCATTCCATTCCATTCCATTCCATTCCGTTCCATTCCATTCCATTCCTTTCCATTCCATTCCTTTCCGTTCAATTCCGTTCCGTTCCATTCCGTTCTACTCGGATTGATTCCATTCTATTCCATTCCATTCCATTCGATTCCATTTGATTCCATTCGATTCCATTCGATTCCATTCCATTCCATTCCATTCCATTCCATTCCATTCCATTCCATGGAACTCCATTCCATTCCATTCCATTCCATTCCATTCCATTCCATTCCATTGAATTCCATTCCATTGCATTCCATTCCATTGAATTCTGTTCCATTCAATTCCATTCCATTCCATTCCGTTCTACTCGGGTTGATTCCATGCTATTCCATTCCGTTCCATTCCGTTCCGTTCCGTTCCGTTCCGTTCCGTTCCATTCCACTCGGGTTGATTCCATTCTATTCCATTCCATTCCATTCCATTCCATTCCATTCCATTCCATTCGATTCCATTCGATTCCATTCGATTCCATTCGATTCCATTCGATTCCATTCCATTCCATTGAATTCCATTCCATTCCATTCCATTCCATTGAATTCCGTTCCATTCCATTCCATTGCATTCAATTCCATTCCATTCCATTTGAATTCCATTCCATTCCATTCCATTCCATTCCATTCCATTCCATTCCATTCCATTCTACTCGGGTTGATTCCATTCTATTCCATTCCATTCCATTCGATTCCATTCGATTCCATTCGATTCCATTCGATTCCATTCCATTCCATTCCATTCCATTCCATTCCATTCCATTCCATTGAATTCCATTCCATTCCATTGAATTCCATTCCATTCCATTCCATTCCATTGAATTCCGTTCCATTCCATTCCATTCCATTCCATTCCATTCCATTGAATTCCATTCCATTGAATTCCATTCCATTCCATTCCATTGAATTCCATTCCATTCCATTCCATTCGATTCCATTTCATTCCATTGAATTCCATTCCATTCCATTCCATTCCATTCCATTCCATTCCATTGAATTCCATTGAATTCCATTCCATTGAATTCCATTCCATTCCATTGAATTCCATTCCATTTCATTCCATTCCATCCCGTTCCATTCCATTCCGTCCCATTCCATTCCATTCCTTTCCATTCCATTCCATTCCGTTCCATTCCATTGAATTCCGTTCCATTGCATTGAATTCCGTTCCATTCCATTCCATTCCTTTCCGTTCCGTTCCGTTCCGTTCCGTTCCGTTCCGTTCTACTCGGGTTGATTCCATTCTATTCCATTCCATTCCATTCGATTCCATTGTATTCCATTCGATTCCATTCGATTCAATTCGATTCCATTCCATTCCATTCCATTCCATTCCATTCCATTCCATTGAATTCCATTCCATTCCATTCCGTTCCATTCCATTCCGTTCCATTCCATTCCATTCCATTCCATTCCATTCCATTACGTTCCTTTCCATTCCGTTCCATTCCGTTCCATTCCATTGAATTCCGATCCATTGCATTGAATTCCGTTCCATTCCATTCCATTCCTTTCCGTTCCGTTCCGTTCCGTTCCGTTCCGTTCTACTCGGATTGATTCCATTCTATTCCATTCCATTCCATTCGATTCCATTCGATTCCATTCGATTCCATTCGATTCCATTCCATTCCATTCCATTCCATTGAATTCCGTTCCATTCCATTCCATTCCATTCCATTCCATTCCATTGAATTCCATTGAATTCCATTCCATTGAATTCCATTCCATTCCATTCCATTCCGTTCCATTCCATTCCGTTCCATTCCATTCCATTCCATTCCATTCCATTCTGCTCCGTTCCATTCCGTTCCATTCCGTTCCATTCCATTGAATTCCGTTCCATTGCATTGAATTCCGTTCCATTCCATTCCATTCCTTTCCGTTCCGTTCCGTTCCGTTCCGTTCCGTTCCGTTCTACTCGGGTTGATTCCATTCTATTCCATTCCATTCCATTCCATTCCATTCTATTCCATTCGATTCCATTCGATTCAATTCGATTCGATTCCATTCCATTCCATTCCATTCCATTCCATTCCATAGAATTCCATTCCATTCCATTGAATTCAATTCCATTCCATTCCATTCCATTCCATTGAATTCCATTCCATTCCATTGAATTCCATTCCATTCCATTCCATTCGATTCCATTCCATTCCATGTAATTCCATTCCATTCGATTCCATTCCATTCCATGGAATTCCATTTCATTCCATTCCATTCCGTTCCATTCCATTCCATCGAATTCCATTCCATTCCATTCCATTCCATTCCATTCCATTCCATTCCATTCTACTCGGGTTCATTCCATTCTATTACATTCCATTCCATTCGATTCCATTCGATTCCATTCGATTCCATTCGATTCCATTCCATTCCATTCCATTCAATTGAATTCCATTCCATTCCATTCCATTCCATTCCATTCCATTCCATTCCATTGAATTCCATTCCATTACATTGAATTCCATTCCATTCCATTCCATTCCATTGAATTCCGTTCCATTCCATTCCTTTCCATTCCATTCCATTCCATTGAATTCCATTACATTGAATTCCATTCCATTCCATTCCATTCCATTCCATTCCATTGAATTCCATTCCTTTCCATTGAATTCCATTCCATTCCATTCCATTCGATTCCATTCCATTCCATGGAATTCCATTCCTTTCCGTTCCATTCCATTCCATTCCATTCCATTCCATTCCATTGAATTCCATTGAATTCCATTCCATTCCATTGAATTCCATTCCTTTCCATTCCATTCCATTGAATTCCGTTCAATTCCATTCCATTCCATTCCATTCCATTCCATTCCATTCGAATTCCATTCCATTCCATTCCATTCCATTCCATTCTATTCCATTCCATTCTACTCGGGTTGATTCCATTCTATTCCATTCCATTCCATTCGATTCCATTCTATTCCATTCGATTCCATTCGATTCAATTAGATTCCATTCCATTCCATTCCATTCCATTCCATTGAATTCCGTTCCATTCCATTGAATTCCATTCCATTCCGTTCCATTCCATTGAATTCCGCTCCGTTCCGTTCCGTTCCGTTCCGTTCCATTCCGTACCATTCCGTTCCATTCCGTTCTACTCGGGTTGATTCCATTCTATTCCATTCCATTCCATTCGATTCCATTCCATTCCATTCCATTCCATTCCATTCCGTTCTACTCGGGTTCATTCCATTCCATTCCGTTCCGTTCAGTTCCGTTCCGTTCCTTTCCTTTCTACTTGTGTTGATTCCATTCCATTCCTTTCTATTCCATTGAATTCCATTCCTTTCCATTCCATTCCATTCCATTACATGGAATTCCATTCCATTCCATTGAATTCCATTCCATTTCTTTCCATTCCATTCCGTTCCATTCCATTCCGTCCCATTCCATTCCATTCCTTTCCATTCCATTCCATTCCGTTCCATTCCATTGAATTCCGTTCCATTGCATTGAATTCCGTTCCATTCCATTGAATTCCGTTCCATTGCATTGAATTCCGTTCCATTCCATTCCATTCCTTTCCGTTCCGTTCCGTTCCGTTCCGTTCCGTTCCGTTCCGTTCTACACGGGTTGATTCCATTCTATTCCATTCCATTCCATTCGATTCCATTCTATTCCATTCGATTCCATTCGATTCAATTCGATTCCATTCCATTCCATTCCATTCCATTCCATTCCATTCCATTCCATTGAATTCCATTCCATTCCATTCCGTTCCATTCCATTCCGTTCCATTCCATTCCATTCCATTCCATTACGTTCCGTTCCATTCCGTTCCATTCCGTTCCATTCCATTGAATTCCGATCCATTGCATTGAATTCCGTTCCATTCCATTCCATTCCTTTCCGTTCCGTTCCGTTCCGTTCCGTTCCGTTCCGTTCTACTCGGATTGATTCCATTCTATTCCATTCCATTCCATTCGATTCCATTCGATTCCATTCGATTCCATTCGATTCCATTCCATTCCATTCCATTCCATTGAATTCCATTCCATTCCATTCCATTCCATTCCATTCCATTGAATTCCATTGAATTCCATTCCATTGAATTCCATTCCATTCCATTCCATTCCGTTCCATTCCATTCCGTTCCATTCCATTCCATTCCATTCCATTCCATTCCGCTCCGTTCCATTCCGTTCCATTCCGTTCCATTCCATTGAATTCCGTTCCATTGCATTGAATTCCGTTCCATTCCATTCCATTCCTTTCCGTTCCGTTCCGTTCCGTTCCGTTCCGTTCCGTTCTACTCGGGTTGATTCCATTCTATTCCATTCCATTGAATTCCATTCCATTCCATTCCATTCGATTCCATTCCATTCCATGTAATTCCATTCCATTCGATTCCATTCCATTCCATGGAATTCCATTTCATTCCATTCCATTCCGTTCCATTCCATTCCATCGAATTCCATTCCATTCCATTCCATTCCATTCCATTCCATTCCATTCCATTCTACTCGGGTTGATTCCATTCTATTACATTCCATTCCATTCGATTCCATTCGATTCCATTCGATTCCATTCGATTCCATTCCATTCCATTCCATTCAATTGAATTCCATTCAATTCCATTCCATTCCATTCCATTCCATTCCATTCCATTGAATTCCATTCCATTACATGGAATTCCATTCCATTCCATTCCATTCCATTGAATTCCGTTCCATTCCATTCCTTTCCATTCCATTCCATTCCATTGAATTCCATTACATTGAATTCCATTCCATTCCATTCCATTCCATTCCATTCCATTGAATTCCATTCCATTCCATTGAATTCCATTCCATTCCATTCCATTCGATTCCATTCCATTCCATGGAATTCCATTCCTTTCCATTCCATTCCATTCCATTCCATTCCATTCCATTGAATTCCATTGAATTCCATTCCATTCCATTGAATTCCATTCCTTTCCATTCCATTCCATTGAATTCCGTTCAATTCCATTCCATTCCATTCCATTCCATTCCATTCCATTCGAATTCCATTCCATTCCATTCCATTCCATTCCATTCCATTCCATTCCATTCTACTCGGGTTGATTCCATTCTATTCCATTCCATTCCATTCCATTCCATTCCATTCCATTCCTTTCGATTCCATTCCATTCCATTCCATTCCATTCCATTGAATTCCATTCCATTCCATTCCATTCCATTGAATTCCATTCCATTCCATTCCATCGAATTCCATTCCATTCCATTGAATTCCATTCCATTCCATTCCATTCCATTCCATTCCATTCCATTCCATTCCATTCCATCGAATTCCATTCCATTCCATTCCATTCCATTCCATTCCATTCGATTCCATTCGATTCCATTCGATTCCATTCCATTCCATTCCATTCCATTGAATTCCGTTCCATTCCATTCCATTCCATTCCATTCCCTTCCATTGAATTCCATTACATTGAATTCCATTCCATTCCATTCCATTCCATGGAATTCCATTCCATTCCGTTCCGTTCCGTTCCGTTCCGTTCCGTACCGTTCCATTCCATTCCATTCCATTCCATTGAATTCCGTTCCATTCCATTGAATTCCATTCCATTCCGTTCCATTCCATTGAATTCCGTTCCGTTCCGTTCCGTTCCGTTCCGTTCCGTTCCATTCCGTTCCATTCCATTCCATTCCGTTCTACTCGGGTTCATTCCATTCCATTCCTTTCCGTTCCGTTCCGTTCCGTACCATTCCGTTCCGTTCTACTCGGGTTGATTCCATTCTATTCCATTCCATTCCATTCGATTCCATTCTATTCCATTCGATTCCATTCTATTCAATTCGATTCCATTCCATTCCAATCCATTCCATTACATTCCATTGAATTCCATTCCATTCCATTCCGTTCCATTCCATTCCGTTCCATTCCATTCCATTCCATTCCATTCCATTCCATTACGTTCCGTTCCATTCCGTTCCATTCCATTGAATTCCGATCCATTGCATTGAATTCCGTTCCATTCCATTCCATTCCATTCCATTCCATTCCATTGAATTCCATTCCATTGAATTCCATTCCATTCCATTCCATTCCACTGAATTCCATTCCATTCCGTTCCGTTCCGTTCCGTTCCGTTCCGTTCCGTTCCATTCCATTCCATTCCATTCCATTGAATTCCGTTCCATTCCATTGAATTCCATTCCATTCCGTTCCATTCCATTGAATTCCGTTCCGTTCCGTTCCGTTCCGTTCCGTTCCATTCCGTTCCATTCCGTTCCATTCCGTTCTACTCGGGTTGATTCCATTCTATTCCATTCCATTCCATTCGATTCCATTACATTCCATTCCATTCCATTCCATTCCATTCCATTCCTTTCTACTCGGGTTCATTCCATTGCATTCCGTTCCGTTCCGTTCCGTTCCGTTCCGTTCCATTCCTTTCTACTTGTGTTGATTCCATTCCATTCCATTCTATTCCATTGAATTCCATTCCATTCCATTCCATTCCATTCCATTCCATTACATGGAATTCCATTGAATTCCATTGAATTCCATTCCATTGAATTCCATTGAATTCCATTCCATTCCATTCCATGGAATTCAATTCCATTCCATTCCATTCCTTGGAATTCCGTTCCATTCCATTCCATTCCATTCCATTGAATTCCATTCCATTCCATTCAATTGAATTCCATTCCATTCCATTCCATTCGATTCCATTCCATTCCATTGAATTCCATTCCGTTCCATTCCATTCCATTGAATTCCATTCGATTCCATTCTATTCCATTCGATTCCATTCGATTCAATTCGATTCCATTCCATTCCATTCCATTCCATTCCATTCCATTCCATTGAATTCCATTCCATTCCATTCCGTTCCATTCCATTCCGTTCCATTCCATTCCATTCCATTCCATTACGTTCCGTTCCATTCCGTTCCATTCCGTTCCATTCCATTGAATTCCGATCCGTTGCATTGAATTCCTTTCCATTCCATTCCATTCCATTCCATTCCATTCCATTCCATTCCATTCCATTGAATTCCATTCCATTCCATTGAATTCCATTCCATTCCGTTCCATTCCATTGAATTCCGTTCCGTTCCGTTCCGTTCCGTTCCGTTCCGTTCCGTTCCATTCCGTTCCATTCCATTCCATTCCTTTCTACTCGGGTTCATTCCATTCCATTCCTTTCCGTTCCGTTCCGTTCCGTTCCGTTCCGTTGCGTTCCGTTCCGTTCTACTCGGGTTGATTCCATTCTATTCCATTCCATTCCATTCGATTCCATTCTATTCCATTCGATTCCATTCTATTCAATTCGATTCCATTCCATTCCATTCCATTCCATTCCATTCCATTCCATTGAATTCCATTCCATTCCATTCCGTTCCATTCCATTCCGTTCCATTCCATTCCATTCCATTCCATTCCATTCCATTACGTTCCGTTCCATTCCGTTCCATTCCATTGAATTCCGATCCATTGCATTGAATTCCGTTCCATTCCATTCCACTCCTTTCCGTTCCGTTCCGTTCCGTTCCGTTCCGTTCTACTCGGGTTGATTCCATTCTATTCCATTCCATTCCATTCGATTCCAATCTATTCCATTCGATTCCATTCGATTCAATTCGATTCCATTCCATTCCATTCCATTCCATTCCATTCCATTGAATTCCATTCCATTCCATTCCGTTCCATTCCATTCCGTTCCATTCCATTCCATTCCATTCCATTCCATTCCTTTCCGTTACGTTCCGTTCCGTTCCATTCCGTTCTACTCGGATTGATTCCATTCTATTCCATTCCATTCCATTCGATTCCATTCGATTCCATTCGATTCCATTCGATTCCATTCCATTCCATTCCATTCCATTGAACTCCATTCCATTCCATTCCATTCCATTCCATTCCATTCCATTGAACTCCATTCCATTCCATTCCATTCCATTCCATTCCATTCCATTCCATTCCATTCCATTGAATTCCATTCCATTCCATTCCATTCCATTGAATTCCGTTCCATTCCATTCCTTTCCATTCCATTCCATTCCATTGAATTCCATTACATTGAATTCCATTCCATTTCATTCCATTCCATTCCATTCCATTCCATTGAATTCCATTCCATTCCATAGAATTCCATTCCATTCCATTCCATTCGATTCCATTCCATTCCATGGAATTCCATTCCTTTCCATTCCATTCCATTCCATTCCATTCCATTGAATTCCATTGAATTCCATTCCATTCCATTGAATTCCATTCTTTTCCATTCCATTCCATTGAATTCCATTGAATTCCATTCCATAGAATACGATTCCATTCCATTCCATTCCATTCCTTGGAATTCCATTCCATTCCATTCCATTCCATTCCATTGAATTCCATTCCATTCCATTCCATTGAATTCCATTCCATTCCATTCCATTCAATTCCATTTCATTCCATTGAATTCCATTCCATTCCATTCCATTGAATTCCATTGAATTCCATTCCATTGAATTCCATTCCACTACATTGAATTCCATTCCATTTCATTCCATTCCATTCCGTTCCATTCCATTCCGTTCCATTCCATTCCATTCCTTTCCATTCCATTCCATTCCGTTCCATTCCATTGAATTCCGTTCCATTGCATTGAATTCCGTTCCATTCCATTCCATTCCTTTCCGTTCCGTTCCGTTCCGTTCCGTTCCGTTCCGTTCTACTCGGGTTGATTCCATTCTATTCCATTCCATTCCATGCGATTCCATTCTATTCCATTCGATTCCATTCGATTCAATTCGATTCCATTCGATTCCATTCCATTCCATTCCATTCCATTCCATTCCATTGAATTCCATTCCATTCCATTCCGTTCCATTCCATTCCGTTCCATTCCATTCCATTCCATTCCATTCCATTCCGTTCCATTCCATTCCATTCCTTTCCATTCCATTCCTTTCCGTTCCATTCCGTTCCGTTCCATTCCGTTCTACTCGGATTGATTCCATTCTATTCCATTCCATTCCATTCGATTCCATTCGATACCATTCGATTCCATTCGATTCCATTCCATTCCATTCCATTCCATTCCATTCCATTCCATTCCATTGAACTCCATTCCATTCCATTCCATTCCATTCCATTGAACTCCATTCCATTCCATTCCATTCCATTCCATTCCATTCCATTGAATTCCATTCCATTCCATTCCATTCCATTGAATTCTGTTCCATTCAATTCCATTCCATTCCATTCCGTTCTACTCGGGTTGATTCCATGCTATTCCATTCCGTTCCATTCCGTTCCGTTCCGTTCCGTTCCGTTCCGTTCCATTCCACTCGGGTTGATTCCATTCTATTCCATTCCATTCCATTCCATTCCATTCGATTCCATTCGATTCCATTCGATTCCATTCGATTCCATTCGATTCCATTCCATTCCATTGAATTCCATTCCATTCCATTCCATTCCATTGAATTCCGTTCCATTCCATTCCATTGCATTCCATTCCATTCCATTCCATTTGAATTCCATTCCATTCCATTCCATTCCATTCCATTCCATTCCATTCCATTCCATTCCATTCTACTCGGGTTGATTCCATTCTATTCCATTACATTCCATTCGATTCCATTCGATTCCATTCGATTCCATTCGATTCCATTCCATTCCATTCCATTCCATTCCATTCCATTCCATTCCATTCCATTGAATTCCATTCCATTGAATTCCATTCCATTCCATTCCATTCCATTGAATTCCATTCCATTCCGTTCCGTTCCGTTCCGTTTCGTTCCGTTCCGTTCCGTTCCGTTCCATTCCATTCCATTCCATTCCATTGAATTCCGTTCCATTCCATTGAATTCCATTCCATTCCGTTCCATTCCATTGAATTCTGTTCCGTTCCGTTCCGTTCCGTTCCGTTCCATTCCGTTCCATTCCGTTCCTTTCCGTTCTACTCGGGTTGATTCCATTCTATTCCATTCCATTCCATTCGATTCCATTCGATTCCATTCGAATCCATTCGATTCCATTCGATTCCATTCGATTCCATTCCATTCCATTGAATTCCATTCCATTCCATTCCATTCCATTGAATTCCGTTCCATTCCATTCAATTCCATTCCATTCCATTCCTTTCCGTTCCGTTCCGTTCCGTTCCGTTCCGTTCCGTTCTACTCGGGTTGATTCCATTCTATTCCATTCCATTCCATTCGATTCCATTCTATTCCATTCGATTCCATTCGATTCAATTAGATTCCATTCCATTCCATTCCATTCCATTCCATTCCATTGAATTCCGTTCCATTCCATTGAATTCCATTCCATTCCGTTCCATTCCATTGAATTCCGCTCCGTTCCATTCCGTTCCGTTCCGTTCCATTCCGTACCATTCCATTCCATTCCGTTCTACTCGGGTTGATTCCATTCTATTCCATTCCATTCCATTTGATTCCATTCCATTCCATTCCATTCCATTCCATTCCATTCCGTTCTACTCGGGTTCATTCCATTCCATTCCGTTCCGTTCCGTTCCGTTCCGTTCCTTTCCTTTCTACTTGTGTTGATTCCATTCCATTCCTTTCTATTCCATTGAATTCCATTCCATTCCATTCCATTCCATTCCATTACATGGAATTCCATTGAATTCCATCGAATTCCATTCCATTGAATTCCATTCCATTCCATTCCATTCCATTCCATTCCATGGAATTCCATTCCATTCCATTCCATTCCATTCCATTCCATTCCATTCCATTGAATTCCATTCCATTGAATTCCATTCCATTCCATTCCATTCGATTCCATTTCATTCCATTGAATTCCATTCCATTCCATTCCATTCCATTCCATTCCATTCCATTCCATTGAATTCCATTGAATTCCATTCCATGGAATTCCATTCCATTCCATTGAATGGAATGGAATGGAATGGAATGGAATGGAATGGAATGGAATCGCAACGAATCGAATGGAATCGAATGGAATCGAATGGAATGGAATGGAATGGAATGGAATGGAATCAACCCGAGTAGAATGGAATGGAATGGAACGGAACGGAATGGAACGGAACGGAACGGAATGGAATGGAATGGAATTCAACGGAATGGAATGGAATGGAATGGAATGGAATCAACCCGAGTAGAATGGAATGGATCGGAATGGATTGGAATGGAATGGAATGGAATGGAACGGAATCGAATCGAATGGAATCGAATGGAATGGAATGGAATGGAATGGAATGGAATGGAATGGAATGGAATGGAATGGAATCAACCCGAGTAGAACGGAATGGATTGGAATGGAATGGAATGGAATGGAATTAAAAGGAATAGAATGGAATGGAAAGGAATGGAGTGGAATGGAATGGATTGGAATTCAATGGAATAGAATGGAATGGAATGGAATGGAATGGAATGGAATGGAATGGAATGGAATGGAATCGAATCGAATGGAATCGAACGGAATCAAATGGAATGGAGTGGAATAGAATGGAATCAACCCGATTATAATGGAATGGAATGGAATGGAACGGAATGGAACGAACCCGAGTAGAACGGAACTGAACGGAACGGAACGGAACGGAACGGAACGGAACGGAGTGAAATGGAATGGAATGGAATCGAATGGAACCGAATGGAATGGAATGGAATGGAATGGAATGGAATGGAATGGAATGGAATGGAATGGAATGGAATCAACCCTAGTAGAATGGAATGGAATCGAATGGAATGGAATGGAATGGAATGGAATGGAATCAACCCGAGTAGAATGGAATGGATTGGAATGGAATGGAATGGAATGGAATGGAATGGAATGGAATCGAATGGAATGGAAAGGAATGGAATGGAATGGAATGGAATCAACCAGAGTGGAGTGGAGTTAAGTGGAGTGGAGTGGAGTGGAGTGGAGTGGAATGGAATGGAATGGAATGGAATGGAATGGAATGGAATGGAATGGAATAGAATGGAATCAACCCGAGTAGAACGGAATGGAATGGAATGGAATGGAATGGAACGGAATGGAACAGAACGGAATGGAAAGGAACGGAACAGAACGGAATGGAGTTTAATGAACCCGAGTAGAACGGAATGGAATGGAATGGAATGGAATGGAATGGAATGGAATGGAATCGAATCGAATGGAATCGAATGGAATGGAAAGGAATGGAATGGAATGGAATGGAATGGAATGGAATCATCCCGAGAAGAACGGAATGGAATGGAATGGAGTGGAATGGAATGGAATTGAATGGAATGGAATGGAATAAACCCGTGTAGAATGGAATGGATTGGAATGGAATGGAATGGAATGGAATGGAATGGAATGGAATGGAATGGAATGGAGTGGAATAGAATGGAATCAACCCGAGTAGAACGGAATGGAATGGAATGGAACGGAATGGAACGAACCCGATCCATTCCATTGAATTCCATTCCATTCCATTCCATTCCTTTGAATTCCGTTCCATTCCATTCCATTCCATTCCATTCCATTGAATTCCGTTCCATTCCATTGAATTCCATTCCATTCCGTTCCATTCCATTGAATTCCGTTCCGTTCCGTTCCGTTCCGTTCCGTTCCGTTCCATTCCGTTCCATTCCGTTCTACTGGGGTTGCTTCCATTTTATTCCATTCCATTCCACTCGATTCCATTCCATTCCATTCCATTCCATTCCATTCCATTCCATTCCGTTCTACTCGGGTTCATTCCATTCCATTCCTTTCCGTTCCGTTCCGTTCCGTTCTACTCGGGTTGATTCCATTCTATTCCATTCCATTCCATTCGATTCCATTCGATTCAATTCGATTCCATTCCAATCCATTCCATTCCATTCCATTGAATTCCATTCCATTCCATTCCGTTCCATTCCATTCCATTACGTTCCGTTCCATTCCGTTCCATTCCATTGAATTCCGATCCATTGCATTGAATTCCGTTCCATTCCATTCCATTCCTTTCCGTTCCGTTCCGTTCCGTTCCGTTCCGTTCTACTCGGGTTGATTCCATTCTATTCCATTCCATTCCATTCGATTCCAATCTATTCCATTCGATTCCATTCGATTCAATTCGATTCCATTCCATTCCATTCCATTCCATTCCATTCCATTGAATTCCGTTCCATTCCATTCCATTGCATTCCATTCCATTCCATTCCATTTTAATTCCATTCCATTCCATTCCATTCCATTCCATTCCATTCCATTCCATTCCATTCCATTCTACTAGGGTTGATTCCATTCTATTCCATTCCATTCCATTCGATTCCATTCGATTCCATTCGATTCCATTCGATTCCATTCCATTCCATTCCATTCCATTGAATTCCATTCCATTCCATTGAATTCCATTCCATTCCATTCCATTCCATTGAATTCCGTTCCATTCCATTCCATTCCATTCCATTCCATTCCATTGAATTCCATTCCATTGAATTCCATTCCATTCCATTCCATTCCATTGAATTCCATTCCATTCCGTTCCGTTCCGTTCCTTTCCGTTCCGTTTCGTTCCGTTCCGTTCCGTTCCTTTCCTTTCCATTCCATTCCATTCCATTGAATTCCGTTCCATTCCATTGAATTCCATTCCATTCCGTTCCATTCCATTGAATTCTGTTCCGTTCCGTTCCGTTCCGTTCCGTTCCATTCCGTTCCATTCCGTTCCTTTCCGTTCTACTCGGATTGATTCCATTCCATTCCATTCCATTCCATTCCATTCCATTCGATTCCATTCGAATCCATTCGATTCCATTCGATTCCATTCGATTCCATTCCATTCCATTGAATTCCATTCCATTCCATTCCATTCCATTGAATTCCGTTCCATTCCATTCAATTCCATTCCATTCCATTCCTTTCCATTCCGTTCCGTTCCGTTCCGTTCCGTTCTACTCGGGTTGATTCCATTCTATTCCATTCCATTCCATTCGATTCCAATCTATTCCATTCGATTCCATTCGATTCAATTCGATTCCATTCCATTCCATTCCATTCCATTCCATTCCATTCCATTGAATTCCATTCCATTCCATTCCGTTCCATTCCATTCCATTCCATTCCATTCCATTCTATTCCATTCCATTACGTTCCGTTCCATTCCATTCCATTCCATTCTACTCGGGTTGATTCCATTCTATTCCATTCCATTCCATTCCATTCCATTCCATTCCATTCCATTCCTTTCGATTCCATTCCATTCCATTCCATTCCATTCCATTGAATTCCATTCCATTCCATTCCATTCCATTCCATCGAATTCCATTCCATTCCATTCCATTCCATTCCATTCCATTCGATTCCATTCGATTCCATTCGATTCCATTCCATTCCATTCCATTCCATTGAATTCCGTTCCATTCCATTCCATTCCATTCCATTCCCTTCCATTGAATTCCATTACATTGAATTCCATTCCATTCCATTCCATTCCATGGAATTCCATTCCATTCCGTTCCGTTCCGTTCCGTTCCGTTCCGTACCGTTCCATTCCATTCCATTCCATTCCATTGAATTCCGTTCCATTCCATTGAATTCCATTCCATTCCGTTCCATTCCATTGAATTCCGTTCCGTTCCGTTCCGTTCCGTTCCGTTCCGTTCCATTCCGTTCCATTCCATTCCATTCCGTTCTACTCGGGTTCATTCCATTCCATTCCTTTCCGTTCCGTTCCGTTCCGTACCATTCCGTTCCGTTCTACTCGGGTTGATTCCATTCTATTCCATTCCATTCCATTCGATTCCATTCTATTCCATTCGATTCCATTCTATTCAATTTGATTCCATTCCATTCCAATCCATTCCATTACATTCCATTGAATTCCATTCCATTCCATTCCGTTCCATTCCATTCCGTTCCATTCCATTCCATTCCATTCCATTCCATTCCATTTCGTTCCGTTCCATTCCGTTCCATTCCATTGAATTCCGATCCATTGCATTGAATTCCGTTCCATTCCATTCCATTCCATTCCATTCCATTCCATTGAATTCCATTCCATTGAATTCCATTCCATTCCATTCCATTCCACTGAATTCCATTCCATTCCGTTCCGTTCCGTTCCGTTCCGTTCCGTTCCGTTCCATTCCATTCCATTCCATTCCATTGAATTCCGTTCCATTCCATTGAATTCCATTCCATTCCGTTCCATTCCATTGAATTCCGTTCCGTTCCGTTCCGTTCCGTTCCGTTCCATTCCGTTCCATTCAGTTCCATTCCGTTCTACTCGGGTTGATTCCATTCTATTCCATTCCATTCCATTCGATTCCATTCCATTCCATTCCATTCCATTCCATTCCATTCCTTTCTACTCGGGTTCATTCCATTCCATTCCGTTCCGTTCCGTTCCGTTCCGTTCCGTTCCATTCCTTTCTACTTGTGTTGATTCCATTCCATTCCATTCTATTCCATTGAATTCCATTCCATTCCATTCCATTCCATTCCATTCCATTACATGGAATTCCATTGAATTCCATTGAATTCCATTCCATTGAATTCCATTGAATTCCATTCCATTCCATTCCATGGAATTCAATTCCATTCCATTCCATTCCTTGGAATTCCGTTCCATTCCATTCCATTCCATTCCATTGAATTCCATTCCATTCCATTCAATTGAATTCCATTCCATTCCATTCCATTCGATTCCATTCCATTCCATTGAATTCCATTCCGTTCCATTCCATTCCATTGAATTCCATTCGATTCCATTCTATTCCATTCGATTCCATTCGATTCAATTCGATTCCATTCCATTCCATTCCATTCCATTCCATTCCATTCCATTGAATTCCATTCCATTCCATTCCGTTCCATTCCATTCCGTTCCATTCCATTCCATTCCATTCCATTACGTTCCGTTCCATTCCGTTCCATTCCGTTCCATTCCATTGAATTCCGATCCGTTGCATTGAATTCCGTTCCATTCCATTCCATTCCATTCCATTCCATTCCATTCCATTCCATTGAATTCCATTCCATTCCATTGAATTCCATTCCATTCCGTTCCATTCCATTGAATTCCGTTCCGTTCCGTTCCGTTCCGTTCCGTTCCGTTCCGTTCCATTCCGTTCCATTCCATTCCATTCCTTTCTACTCGGGTTCATTCCATTCCATTCCTTTCCGTTCCGTTCCGTTCCGTTCCGTTCCGTTGCGTTCCGTTCCGTTCTACTCGGGTTGATTCCATTCTATTCCATTCCATTCCATTCGATTCCATTCTATTCCATTCGATTCCATTCTATTCAATTCGATTCCATTCCATTCCATTCCATTCCATTCCATTCCATTCCATTGAATTCCATTCCATTCCATTCCGTTCCATTCCATTCCGTTCCATTCCATTCCATTCCATTCCATTCCATTCCATTACGTTCCGTTCCATTCCGTTCCATTCCATTGAATTCCGATCCATTGCATTGAATTCCGTTCCATTCCATTCCACTCCTTTCCGTTCCGTTCCGTTCCGTTCCGTTCCGTTCTACTCGGGTTGATTCCATTCTATTCCATTCCATTCCATTCGATTCCAATCTATTCCATTCGATTCCATTCGATTCAATTCGATTCCATTCCATTCCATTCCATTCCATTGAATTCCATTCCATTCCATTCCGTTCCATTCCATTCCGTTCCATTCCATTCCATTCCATTCCATTCCATTCCTTTCCGTTACGTTCCGTTCCGTTCCATTCCGTTCTACTCGGATTGATTCCATTCTATTCCATTCCATTCCATTCGATTCCATTCGATTCCATTCGATTCCATTCGATTCCATTCCATTCCATTCCATTCCATTGAACTCCATTCCATTCCATTCCATTCCATTCCATTCCATTCCATTGAACTCCATTCCATTCCATTCCATTCCATTCCATTCCATTCCATTCCATTCCATTCCATTGAATTCCATTCCATTCCATTCCATTCCATTGAATTCCGTTCCATTCCATTCCTTTCCATTCCATTCCATTCCATTGAATTCCATTACATTGAATTCCATTCCATTTCATTCCATTCCATTCCATTCCATTCCATTGAATTCCATTCCATTCCATAGAATTCCATTCCATTCCATTCCATTCGATTCCATTCCATTCCATGGAATTCCATTCCTTTCCATTCCATTCCATTCCATTCCATTCCATTGAATTCCAATGAATTCCATTCCATTCCATTGAATTCCATTCTTTTCCATTCCATTCCATTGAATTCCGTTCAATTCCATTCCATTCCATTCCATTCCATTCCATTCCATTCGAATTCCATTCCATTCCATTCCATTCCATTCCATTCCATTCAACTCGGGTTGATTCTATTCCATTCCATTCCATTCCATTCCATTGAATTCCATTCCATTCCATTGAATTCCATTCCATTCCATTCCATCGAATTCCATTCCATTCCATTGAATTCCATTCCATTGCATTCCATTCCATTCCATTCGATTCCTTCGAATTCCATTCCATTCCATTCCATTCCATTCCATTCCATTCGATTCCATTCGATTCCATTCGATTCCATTCGATTCCATTCGATTCCATTCCATTCCATTCCATTCCATTGAATTCCATTCCATTCCATTCCATTCCATTGAATTCCGTTCCATTCCTTTCAATTCCATTCCATTCCATTCCATTCCATTCCATTCCATTCCATTCCATTCCATTCCATTCCATTCCATTCTACTCGGGTTGATTCCATTCTATTACGTTCCATTCCATTCGATTCCATTCGATTCCATTCGATTCCATTCCATTCCATTCCATTCCATTGAATTCCGTTCCATTCCATTCCATTCCATTCCATTCCATTCCATTGAATTCCATTACATTGAATTCCATTCCATTCCATTCCATTCCATGGAATTCCATTCCATTCCATTCCATTCCATGGAATTCCATTCCATTCCGTTCCGTTCCGTTCCGTTCCGTTCCGTACCGTTCCATTCCATTCCATTCCATTCCATTGAATTCCGTTCCATTCCATTGAATTCCATTCCATTCCGTTCCATTCCATTGAATTCCGTTCCGTTCTGTTCCGTTCCGTTCCGTTCCGTTCCATTCCGTTCCATTCCATTCCATTCCGTTCTACTCGGGTTCATTCCATTCCATTCCCTTCCTTTCCGTTCCGTTCCGTTCCGTTCCGTTCCGTCCCGTTCCGTTCTACTAGGGTTGATTCCATTCTATTCCATTCCATTCCATTCGATTCCATTCTATTCCATTCGATTCCATTCTATTCAATTCGATTCCATTCCATTCCTATCCATTCCATTACATTCCATTGAATTCCATTCCATTCCATTCCGTTCCATTCCATTCCGTTCCATTCCATTCCATTTCATTCCATTCCATTCCATTACGTTCCGTTCCATTCCGTTCCATTCCATTGAATTCCGATCCATTGCATTGAATTCCGTTCCATTCCATTCCACTCCTTTCCGTTCCGTTCCGTTCCGTTCCGTTCCGTTCTACTCGGGTTGATTCCATTCTATTCCATTCCATTCCATTCGATTCCAATCTATTCCATTCGATTCCATTCGATTCAATTCTATTCCATTCCATTCCATTCCATTTCATTCCATTCCATTCCATTCCATTGAATTCCATTCCATTCCATTCCGTTCCATTCCATTCTGTTCCATTCCATTCCATTCCATTCCATTCCATTCCTTTCCGTTACGTTCCGTTCCGTTCCATTCCGTTCTACTCGGATTGATTCCATTCTATTCCATTCCATTCCATTCGATTCCATTCGATTCCATTCGATTCCATTCCATTCCATTCCATTCCATTCCATTCCATTCCATTCCATTGAACTCCATTCCATTCCATTCCATTCCATTCCATTCCATTCCATTCCATTGAATTCCATTCCATTCCATTCCATTCCATTGAATTCTGTTCCATTCAATTCCATTCCATTCCATTCCGTTCTACTCGGGTTGATTACATTCTATTCCATTCCGTTCCGTTCCGTTCCGTTCCGTTCCGTTCCGTTCCGTTCCATTCCACTCGGGTTGATTCCATTCTATTCCATTCCATTCCATTCCATTCCATTCGATTCCATTCGATTCCATTCGATGCCATTCGATTCCATTCCATTCCATTGAATTCCATTCCATTCCATTCCATTCCATGGAATTCCGTTCCATTCCATTCCATTGCATTCCATTCCATTCCATTCCATTTGAATTCCATTCCATTCCATTCCATTCCATTCCATTCCATTCCATTCCATTCCATTCCATTCCATTCCATTCTACTCGGGTTGATTCCATTCTATTCCATTCCATTCCATTCGATTCCATTCGATTCCATTCGATTCCATTCGATTCCATTCCATTCCATTCCATTCCATTCCATTCCATTGAATTCCATTCCATTCCATTGAATTCCATTCCATTCCATTCCATTCCATTGAATTCCGTTCCATTCCATTCCATTCCATTCCATTCCATTCCATTGAATTCCATTCCATTGAATTCCATTCCATTCCATTCCATTCCATTGAATTCCATTCCATTCCGTTCCGTTCCGTTCCGTTCCGTTCCGTTTCGTTCCGTTCCGTTCCGTTCCGTTCCATTCCTTTCCATTCCATTCCATTGAATTCCGTTCCATTCCATTGAATTCCATTCCATTCCGTTCCATTCCATTGAATTCTGTTCCGTTCCGTTCCGTTCCGTTCCGTTCCATTCCGTTCCATTCCATTGAATTCTATTGAATTCCATTCCATTCCATTCCGTTCCATTCCATTCCGTTCCGTTCCATTCCATTCCATTCCATTCCATTCCATTCCATTCCATTCCATTCCGTTCTACTCGGGTTCATTCCATTCCATTCCGTTCCGTTCCGTTCCGTTCCGTTCCTTTCCTTTCTACTTGTGTTGATTCCATTCCATTTCTTTCTATTCCATTGAATTCCATTCCATTCCATTCCATTCCATTCCATTCCATTACATGGAATTCCATTGAATTCCATTGAATTCCATTCCATAGAATTCCATTCCATTCCATTCCATTCCATTCCTTGGAATTCCATTCCATTCCATTCCATTCCATTCCATTGAATTCCATTCCATTCCATTCCATTGAATTCCATTCCATTCCATTCCATTCGATTCCATTTCATTCCATTGAATTCCATTCCATTCCATTCCATTGAATTCCATTGAATTCCATTCCATTGAATTCCATTCCACTCCATTGAATTCCATTCCATTTCATTCCATTCCATTCCGTTCCATTCCATTCCGTTCCATTCCATTCCATTCCTTTCCATTCCATTCCATTCCGTTCCATTCCATTGAATTCCGTTCCATTGCATTGAATTCCGTTCCATTCCATTCCATTCCTTTCCGTTCCGTTCCGTTCCGTTCCGTTCCGTTCCGTTCTACTCGGGTTGATTCCATTCTATTCCATTCCATTCCATGCGATTCCATTCTATTCCATTCGATTCCATTCGATTCAATTCGATTCCATTCGATTCCATTCCATTCCATTCCATTCCATTCCATTCCATTGAATTCCATTCCATTCCATTCCGTTCCATTCCATTCCGTTCCATTCCATTCCATTCCATTCCATTCCATTCCGTTCCATTCCATTCCATTCCTTTCCATTCCATTCCTTTCCGTTCAATTCCGTTCCGTTCCATTCCGTTCTACTCGGATTGATTCCATTCTATTCCATTCCATTCCATTCGATTCCATTCGATTCCATTCGATTCCATTCGATTCCATTCCATTCCATTCCATTCCATTCCATTCCATTCCATTGAACTCCATTCCATTCCATTCCATTCCATTCCATTCCATTCCATTCCATTCCATTCCATTGAATTCCATTCCATTCCATTCCATTCCATTGAATTCTGTTCCATTCAATTCCATTCCATTCCATTCCGTTCTACTCGGGTTGATTCCATGCTATTCCATTCCGTTCCATTCCGTTCCGTTCCGTTCCGTTCCGTTCCGTTCCATTCCACTCGGGTTGATTCCATTCTATTCCATTCCATTCCATTCCATTCCATTCGATTCCATTCGATTCCATTCGATTCCATTCCATTCCATTCCATTCCATTCCATTCCATTCCATTCCATTCCATTCCATTGAATTCCATTCCATTGAATTCCATTCCATTCCATTCCATTCCATTGAATTCCATTCCATTCCGTTCCGTTCCGTTCCGTTTCGTTCCGTTCCGTTCCGTTCCGTTCCATTCCATTCCATTCCATTCCATTGAATTCCGTTCCATTCCATTGAATTCCATTCCATTCCGTTCCATTCCATTGAATTCTGTTCCGTTCCGTTCCGTTCCGTTCCGTTCCATTAGGTTCCATTCCGTTCCTTTCCGTTCTACTCGGGTTGATTCCATTCTATTCCATTCCATTCCATTCGATTCCATTCGATTCCATTCGAATCCATTCGATTCCATTCGATTCCATTCGATTCCATTCCATTCCATTGAATTCCATTCCATTCCATTCCATTCCATTGAATTCCGTTCCATTCCATTCAATTCCATTCCATTCCATTCCTTTCCGTTCCGTTCCGTTCCGTTCCGTTCCGTTCCGTTCTACTCGGGTTGATTCCATTCTATTCCATTCCATTCCATTCGATTCCATTCTATTCCATTCGATTCCATTCGATTCAATTAGATTCCATTCCATTCCATTCCATTCCATTCCATTCCATTGAATTCCGTTCCATTCCATTGAATTCCATTCCATTCCGTTCCATTCCATTGAATTCCGCTCCGTTCCATTCCGTTCCGTTCCGTTCCATTCCGTACCATTCCATTCCATTCCGTTCTACTCGGGTTGATTCCATTCTATTCCATTCCATTCCATTTGATTCCATTCCATTCCATTCCATTCCATTCCATTCCGTTCTACTCGGGTTCATTCCATTCCATTCCGTTCCGTTCCGTTCCGTTCCGTTCCTTTCCTTTCTACTTGTGTTGATTCCATTCCATTCCTTTCTATTCCATTGAATTCCATTCCATTCCATTCCATTCCATTCCATTACATGGAATTCCATTGAATTCCATCGAATTCCATTCCATTGAATTCCATTCCATTCCATTCCATTCCATTCCATTCCATGGAATTCCATTCCATTCCATTCCATTCCATTCCATTGAATTCCATTCCATTGAATTCCATTCCATTCCATTCCATTCGATTCCATTTCATTCCATTGAATTCCATTCCATTCCATTCCATTCCATTCCATTCCATTCCATTCCATTGAATTCCATTGAATTCCATTCCATTGAATTCCATTCCATTCCATTGAATGGAATGGAATGGAATGGAATGGAATGGAATGGAATGGAATCGCAACGAATCGAATGGAATCGAATGGAATCGAATGGAATGGAATGGAATGGAATGGAATGGAATCAACCCGAGTAGAATGGAATGGAATGGAACGGAACGGAATGGAACGGAACGGAACGGAATGGAATGGAATGGAATTCAACGGAATGGAATGGAATGGAATGGAATGGAATGGAATCAACCCGAGTAGAATGGAATGGATCGGAATGGATTGGAATGGAATGGAATGGAATGGAACGGAATCGAATCGAATGGAATCGAATGGAATGGAATGGAATGGAATGGAATGGAATGGAATGGAATGGAATGGAATGGAATCAACCCGAGTAGAACGGAATGGATTGGAATGGAATGGAATGGAATGGAATTAAAAGGAATAGAATGGAATGGAAAGGAATGGAGTGGAATGGAATGGATTGGAATTCAATGGAATAGAATGGAATGGAATGGAATGGAATGGAATGGAATGGAATGGAATCGAATCGAATGGAATCGAACGGAATCAAATGGAATGGAGTGGAATAGAATGGAATCAACCCGATTATAATGGAATGGAATGGAATGGAACGGAATGGAACGAACCCGAGTAGAACGGAACTGAACGGAACGGAACGGAACGGAACGGAACGGAACGGAGTGAAATGGAATGGAATGGAATCGAATGGAACCGAATGGAATGGAATGGAATGGAATGGAATGGAATGGAATGGAATGGAATGGAATGGAATCAACCCTAGTAGAATGGAATGGAATCGAATGGAATGGAATGGAATGGAATGGAATGGAATCAACCCGAGTAGAATGGAATGGATTGGAATGGAATGGAATGGAATGGAATGGAATGGAATGGAATCGAATGGAATGGAAAGGAATGGAATGGAATGGAATGGAATCAACCAGAGTGGAGTGGAGTTAAGTGGAGTGGAGTGGAGTGGAGTGGAGTGGAATGGAATGGAATGGAATGGAATGGAATGGAATGGAATAGAATGGAATCAACCCGAGTAGAACGGAATGGAATGGAATGGAATGGAATGGAACGGAATGGAACAGAACGGAATGGAAAGGAACGGAACAGAACGGAATGGAGTTTAATGAACCCGAGTAGAACGGAATGGAATGGAATGGAATGGAATGGAATGGAATGGAATGGAATCGAATCGAATGGAATCGAATGGAATGGAAAGGAATGGAATGGAATGGAATGGAATGGAATGGAATCATCCCGAGAAGAACGGAATGGAATGGAATGGAGTGGAATGGAATGGAATTGAATGGAATGGAATGGAATAAACCCGTGTAGAATGGAATGGATTGGAATGGAATGGAATGGAATGGAATGGAATGGAATGGAATGGAATGGAATGGAGTGGAATAGAATGGAATCAACCCGAGTAGAACGGAATGGAATGGAATGGAACGGAATGGAACGAACCCGATCCATTCCATTGAATTCCATTCCATTCCATTCCATTCCTTTGAATTCCGTTCCATTCCATTCCATTCCATTCCATTCCATTGAATTCCGTTCCATTCCATTGAATTCCATTCCATTCCGTTCCATTCCATTGAATTCCGTTCCGTTCCGTTCCGTTCCGTTCCGTTCCATTCCGTTCCATTCCGTTCTACTGGGGTTGCTTCCATTTTATTCCATTCCATTCCACTCGATTCCATTCCATTCCATTCCATTCCATTCCATTCCATTCCATTCCGTTCTACTCGGGTTCATTCCATTCCATTCCTTTCCGTTCCGTTCCGTTCCGTTCTACTCGGGTTGATTCCATTCTATTCCATTCCATTCCATTCGATTCCATTCGATTCAATTCGATTCCATTCCAATCCATTCCATTCCATTCCATTGAATTCCATTCCATTCCATTCCGTTCCATTCCATTCCATTACGTTCCGTTCCATTCCGTTCCATTCCATTGAATTCCGATCCATTGCATTGAATTCCGTTCCATTCCATTCCATTCCTTTCCGTTCCGTTCCGTTCCGTTCCGTTCCGTTCTACTCGGGTTGATTCCATTCTATTCCATTCCATTCCATTCGATTCCAATCTATTCCATTCGATTCCATTCGATTCAATTCGATTCCATTCCATTCCATTCCATTCCATTCCATTCCATTGAATTCCGTTCCATTCCATTCCATTGCATTCCATTCCATTCCATTCCATTTTAATTCCATTCCATTCCATTCCATTCCATTCCATTCCATTCCATTCCATTCCATTCCATTCTACTCGGGTTGATTCCATTCTATTCCATTCCATTCCATTCGATTCCATTCGATTCCATTCGATTCCATTCGATTCCATTCCATTCCATTCCATTCCATTGAATTCCATTCCATTCCATTGAATTCCATTCCATTCCATTCCATTCCATTGAATTCCGTTCCATTCCATTCCATTCCATTCCATTCCATTCCATTGAATTCCATTCCATTGAATTCCATTCCATTCCATTCCATTCCATTGAATTCCATTCCATTCCGTTCCGTTCCGTTCCTTTCCGTTCCGTTTTGTTCCGTTCCGTTCCGTTCCTTTCCTTTCCATTCCATTCCATTCCATTGAATTCCGTTCCATTCCATTGAATTCCATTCCATTCCGTTCCATTCCATTGAATTCTGTTCCGTTCCGTTCCGTTCCGTTCCGTTCCATTCCGTTCCATTCCGTTCCTTTCCGTTCTACTCGGATTGATTCCATTCCATTCCATTCCATTCCATTCCATTCCATTCCATTCGATTCCATTCCATTCCATTCCATTCGATTCCATTCGAATCCATTCGATTCCATTCGATACCATTCGATTCCATTACATTCCATTGAATTCCATTCCATTCCATTCCATTCCATTGAATTCCGTTCCATTCCATTCAATTCCATTCCATTCCATTCCTTTCCATTCCGTTCCGTTCCGTTCCGTTCCGTTCCGTTCTACTCGGGTTGATTCCATTCTATTCCATTCCATTCCATTCGATTCCAATCTATTCCATTCGATTCCATTCGATTCAATTCGATTCCATTCCATTCCATTCCATTCCATTCCATTCCATTGAATTCCATTCCATTCCATTCCGTTCCATTCCATTCCATTCCATTCCATTCCATTCTATTCCATTCCATTACGTTCCGTTCCATTCCGTTCCATTCCGTTCCTTTCCATTGAATTCCGATCCATTGCATTGAATTCCGTTCCATTCCATTCCATTCCTTTCCGTTCCATTCCGTTCCGTTCCATTCCGTTCTACTCGGATTGATTCCATTCTAATCCATTCCATTCCATTCGATTCCATTCGATTCCATTCGATTGCATTCGATTCCATTCCATTCCATTCCATTCCATTCCATTCCGTTCCATTGAATTCCGTTCCATTCCATTCCATTCCATTCCATTCCATTCCATTCCATTGAATTCCATTCCATTGAATTCCATTCCATTCCATTCCATTCCATTGAATTCCATTCCATTCCGTTCCGTTCCGTTCCGTTCCGTTCCGTTCTGTTCCGTTCCGTTTCGTTCCGTTCCGTTCCGTTCCGTTCCATTCCATTCCATTCCATTCCATTGAATTCCGTTCCATTCCATTGAATTCCATTCCATTCCGTTCCATTCCATTGAATTCTGTTCCGTTCCGTTCCGTTCCGTTCCGTTCCATTCCGTTCCATTCCGTTCCTTTCCGTTCTACTCGGATTGATTCCATTCTATTCCATTCCATTCCATTCGATTCCATTCGATTCCATTCGAATCCATTCGATTCCATTCGATTCCATTCGATTCCATTCCATTCCATTGAATTCCATTCCATTCCATTCCATTCCATTGAATTCCGTTCCATTCCATTCAATTCCATTCCATTCCATTCCTTTCCGTTCCGTTCCGTTCCGTTCCGTTCCGTTATACAAGGGTTGATTCCATTCTATTCCATTCCATTCCATTCGATTCCATTCTATTCCATTCGATTCCATTCGATTCAATTCGATTCCATTCCATTCCATTCCATTCCATTCCATTCCATTCCATTGAATTCCATTCCATTCCATTCCGTTCCATTCCATTCCGTTCCATTCCATTCCATTCCATTCCATTCCATTCCATTCCATTCCCTTCCATTCCGTTCCATTCCGTTCCATTCCATTGAATTCCGATCCATTGCATTGAATTCCGTTCCATTCCATTCCATTCCTTTCCATTCCGTTCCGTTCCGTTCCGTACCGTTCTACTCGGATTGATTCCATTCTATTCCATTCCATTCCATTCGATTCCATTCGATTCCATTCGATTCCATTCGACTCCATTCCATTCCATTCCATTCCATTCCATTCCATTCCATTGAACTCCATTCCATTCCATTCCATTCCATTCCATTCCATTCCATTGAATTCCATTCCATTCCATTCCATTCCTTTGAATTCTGTTCCATTCCATTCCATTCCATTCCATTCCGTTCTACTCGGGTTGATTCCATTCTATTCCATTCCGTTCCGTTCCGTTCCGTTCCGTTCCATTCCATTCCACTCGGGTTGATTCCATTCTATTCCATTGCATTCCATTCGATTCCATTCGATTCCATTCGATTCCATTCGATTCCATTCGATTCCATTCCATTCCATTCCATTCCATTGAATTCCATTCCATTCCATTCCATTCCATTGAATTCCGTTCCATTCCATTCAATTCCATTCCATTCCATTCCATTCCATTCCATTTGAATTCCATTCCATTCCATTCCATTCAATTCCATTCCATTCCATTCCATTCCATTCCATTCCATTCCATTCTACTCGGGTTGATTCCATTCTATTCCATTCCATTCCATTCGATTCCATTCGATTCCATTCGATTCCATTCGATTCCATTCCATTCCATTCCATTCCATTCCATTCCATTCCATTCCATTCCATTCCATTCCATTGAATTCCATTCCATTCCATTGAATTCCATTCCATTCCATTCCATTCCATTGAATTCCGTTCCGTTCCATTCCTTTCCATTCCATTCCATTCCATTCCATTGAATTCCATTCCATTCCATTGAATTCCATTCCATTCCATTCCATTCCATTGAATTCCGTTCCGTTCCATTCCTTTCCATTCCATTCCATTCCATTGTATTCCATTACATTGAATTCCATTCCATTCCATTCCATTCCATTGTATTCCATTACATTGAATTCCATTCCATTCCATTCCATTCCATTGAATTCCATTCCATTCCATTGAATTACATTCCATTCCATTCCATTCGATTCCATTCCATTCCATTGAATTCCATTCCTTTCCATTCCATTCCATTGAATTCCGTTCAATTCCATTCCATTCCATTCCATTCCATTCCATTCCATTCCATTCGAATTCCATTCCATTCCTTTCCATTCCATTAAATTCCATTCCATTCCATTCTACTCGTGTTGATTCCATTCTATTCCATTCCATTCCATTCGATTCAATTCGATTCCTTTCGATTCCATTCCATTCCATTCCATTCCATTCCATTCCATTGAATTCCATTCCATTCCATTCCATTCCATTGAATTCCATTCCATTCCATTCCATCGAATTCCATTCCATTCCATTGAATTCCATTCCATCCATTCCATTCCATTCCATTCCATTCCATTGAATTCCGTTCCATTCCATTCCATTGCATTCCATTCCATTCCATTCCATTTGAATTCCATTCCATTCCATTCCATTCCATTCCATTCCATTCCATTCCATTCTACTCGGGTTGATTCCATTCTATTCCATTCCATTCCATTCCATTCCATTCCATTCCATTCCATTCCATTCCTTTCCATTCCATTCCATTCCATTCCATGCAATTCCATTCCATTCCATTGAATTCCATTCCATTCCATTCCATTCCATTGAATTCCGTTCCATTCCATTCCATTCCATTCCATTCCATTCCATTGAATTCCATTCCATTGAATTCCATTCCATTCCATTCCATTCCATTGAATTCCATTCCATTCCGTTCCGTTCCGTTCCGTTCCATTCCGTTTCGTTCCGTTCCGTTCCGTTCCGTTCCATTCCATTCCATTCCATTCCATTGAATTCCGTTCCATTCCATTGAATTCCATTCCATTCCGTTCCATTCCATTGAATTCTGTTCCGTTCCGTTCCGTTCCGTTCCATTCCGTTCCATTCCGTTCCTTTCCGTTCTACTCGGATTGATTCCATTCTATTCCATTCCATTCCATTCGATTCCATTCGATTCCATTCGAATCCATTCGATTCCATTCGATTCCATTCGATTCCATTCCATTCCATTGAATTCCATTCCATTCCATTCCATTCCATTGAATTCCGTTCCATTCCATTCAATTCCATTCCATTCCATTCCTTTCCGTTCCGTTCCGTTCCGTTCCGTTCCGTTCCGTTCTACTCGGGTTGATTCCATTCTATTCCATTCCATTCCATTCGATTCCAATCTATTCCATTCGATTCCATTCGATTCAATTCGATTCCATTCCATTCCATTCCATTCCATTCCATTGAATTCCATTCCATTCCATTCCATCGAATTCCATTCCATTCCATTGAATTCCATTCCATTCCATTCCATTCCATTCCATTCCATTCCATTCCATTCCATTCCATCGAATTCCATTCCATTCTATTCCATTCCATTCCATTCCATTCCATTCCATTCGATTCCATTCGATTCCATTCGATTCCATTCGATTCCATTCCATTCCATTCCATTCCATTGAATTCCATTCCATTCCATTCCATTCCATTCTACTCGGGTTGATTCCATTCTATTCCATTCCATTCCATTCGATTCCATTCTATTCCATTCGATTCCATTCGATTCAATTCGATTCGATTCCATTCCATTCCATTCCATTCCATTCCATTCCATTGAATTCCATTCCATTCCATAGAATTCCATTCCATTCCATTCCATTCCATTCCATTCCATTCGATTCCATTCCATTCCATGGAATTCCATTCCATTCGATTCCATTCCATTCCATGGAATTCCATTTCATTCCATTCCATTCCATTCCATTCCATTCCATTCCCTAGAATTCCATTCCATTCCATTCCATTCCATTCCATTCCATTCCCTAGAATTCCATTCCATTCCATTCCATTCCATTCCATTCCATTCCATTCCATTCCATTCCATTCCATTCCATTCCATTCCATTCCACTCTACTCGGGTTGATTCCATTCTATTACATTCCATTCCATTCGATTCCATTCGATTCCATTCGATTCCTTTCGATTCCATTCCATTCAATTGAATTCCATTCCATTCCATTCCATTCCATTCCATTCCATTCCATTGAATTCCATTCCATTCCATTGAATTCCATTCCATTCCATTCCATTCCATGGAATTCCGTTCCATTCCATTCCTTTCCATTCCATTGAATTCCATTACATTGAATTCCATTCCATTCCATTCCATTCCATTGAATTCCATTCCATTCCATTGAATTCCATTCCATTCCATTCCATTCGATTCCATTCCATTCCATGGAATTCCATTCCTTTCCATTCCATTCCATTCCATACCATTCCATTCCATTCCTTTGAATTCCATTGAATTCCATTCCATTCCATTGAATTCCATTCCTTTCCATTCCATTCCATTGAATTCCGTTCAATTCCATTCCATTCCATTCCATTCCATTCCATTCCATTCCATTCGAATTCCATTCCATTCCATTGAATTCCATTCCATTCCATTCCATTCGATTCCATTCCATTCCATGGAATTCCATTCCATTCGATTCCATTCCATTCCATGGAATTCCATTTCATTCCATTCCATTCCATTCCATTCCATTCCATTCCCTATAATTCCATTCCATTCCATTCCATTCCATTCCATTCCATTCCGTTCCATTCCATTCCATCGAATTCCATTCCATTCCATTCCATTCCATTCCATTCCATTCCATTCCATTCCATTCCATTCCATTCCATTCCATTCCATTCCACTCTACTCGGGTTGATTCCATTCTATTACATTCCATTCCATTCGATTCCATTTGATTCCATTCGATTCCATTCGATTCCATTCCATTCAATTGAATTCCATTCCATTCCATTCCATTCCATTCCATTCCATTCCATTCCATTCCATTCCATTCCATTGAATTCCATTCCATTCCATTCTGTTCCATTCCATTCCGTTCCATTCCATTCCATTCCATTCCATTCCATTCCATTCCATTCCCTTCCATTCCGTTCCATTCCGTTCCATTCCATTGAATTCCGATCCATTGCATTGAATTCCGTTCCATTCCATTCCATTCCTTTCCATTCCGTTCCGTTCCGTTCCGTACCGTTCTACTCGGATTGATTCCATTCTATTCCATTCCATTCCATTCGATTCCATTCGATTCCTTTCGATTCCATTCCATTCCATTCCATTCCATTCCATTCCATTGAATTCCATTCCATTCCATTCCATTCCATTCCATTGAATTCCATTCCATTCCATTCCATCGAATTCCATTCCATTCCATTGAATTCCATTCCATCCATTCCATTCCATTCCATTCCATTCCATTGAATTCCGTTCCATTCCATTCCATTGCATTCCATTCCATTCCATTCCATTTGAATTCCATTCCATTCCATTCCATTCCATTCCATTCCATTCCATTCCATTCCATTCCATTCTACTCGGGTTGATTCCATTCTATTCCATTCCATTCCATTCCATTCCATTCCATTCCATTCCATTCCATTCCATTCCTTTCCATTCCATTCCATTCCATTCCATGGAATTCCATTCCATTCCATTCCTTTCCATTCCATTCCATTCCATTCCATGGAATTCCATTCCATTCCATTCCATGGAATTCCATTCCATTCCATTGAATTCCATTCCATTCCATTCCATTCCATTGAATTCCGTTCCATTCCATTCCATTCCATTCATTCCATTCCATTCCATTCCATTCCATTGAATTCCATTCCATTGAATTCCATTCCATTCCATTCCATTCCATTGAATTCCATTCCATTCCGTTCCGTTCCGTTCCGTTCCGTTCCGTTTCGTTCCGTTCCGTTCCGTTCCGTTCCATTCCATTCCATTCCATTCCATTGAATTCCGTTCCATTCCATTGAATTCCATTCCATTCCGTTCCATTCCATTGAATTCTGTTCCGTTCCGTTCCGTTCCGTTCCGTTCCATTCCGTTCCATTCCGTTCCTTTCCGTTCTACTCGGATTGATTCCATTCTATTCCATTCCATTCCATTCGATTCCATTCGATTCCATTCGAATCCATTCGATTCCATTCGATTCCATTCGATTCCATTCCATTCCATTGAATTCCATTCCATTCCATTCCATTCCATTGAATTCCGTTCCATTCCATTCAATTCCATTCCATTCCATTCCTTTCCGTTCCGTTCCGTTCCGTTCTACTCGGGTTGATTCCATTCTATTCCATTCCATTCCATTCGATTCCAATCTATTCCATTCGATTCCATTCGATTCAATTCGATTCCATTCCATTCCATTCCATTCCATTCCATTCCATTCCATTCCATTGAATTCCATTCCATTCCATTCCATCGAATTCCATTCCATTCCATTGAATTCCATTCCATTCCATTCCATTCCATTCCATTCCATTCCATTCCATTCCATTCCATTCCATCGAATTCCATTCCATTCCATTCCATTCCATTCCATTCCATTCCATTCCATTCCATTCCATTCGATTCCATTCGATTCCATTCGATTCCATTCCATTCCATTCCATTCCATTGAATTCCATTCCATTCCATTCCATTCCATTGAATTCCGTTCCATTCCTTTCAATTCCATTCCATTCCATTCCATTCCATTCCATTCCATTCCATTCCATTCCATTCCATTCTACTCGGGTTGATTCCATTCTATTACATTCCATTCCATTCGATTCCATTCGATTCCATTCGATTCCATTCGATTCCATTCCATTCCATTCCATTCCATTGAATTCCGTTCCATTCCATTCCATTCCATTCCATTCCATTCCATTGAATTCCATTACATTGAATTCCATTCTATTCCATTCCATTCCATGGAATTCCATTCCATTCCGTTCCATTCCGTTCCGTTCCGTTCCATACCGTTCCATTCCATTCCATTCCATTCCATTGAATTCCGTTCCATTCCATTGAATTCCATTCCATTCCGTTCCATTCCATTGAATTCCGTTCCGTTCCGTTCCGTTCCATTCCGTTCCGTTCCATTCCGTTCCATTCCATTCCATTCCGTTCTACTCGGGTTCATTCCATTCCATTCCTTTCCGTTCCGTTCCGTTCCGTTCCGTTCCGTTCCGTTCCGTTCTACTCGGGTTGATTCCATTCTATTCCATTCCATTCCATTCGATTCCATTCTATTCCATTCGATTCTATTCTATTCAATTCGATTCCATTCCATTCCATTCCATTCCATTCCATTCCATTCCATTGAATTCCATTCCATTCCATTCCGTTCCATTCCATTCCGTTCCATTCCATTCCATTCCATTCCATTCCATTCCATTACGTTCCGTTCCATTCCGTTCCATTCCATTGAATTCCGATCCATTGCATTGAATTCCGTTCCATTCCATTCCATTCCTTTCCGTTCCGTTCCGTTCCGTTCCGTTCTACTCGGGTTGATTCCATTCTATTCCATTCCATTCCATTCGATTCCATTCTATTCCATTCGATTCCATTCGATTCCATTCGATTCCATTCGATTCCATTCCATTCCATTGAATTCCATTCCATTCCATTCCATTCCACTGAATTCCATTCCATTCCATTCAATTGAATTCCATTCCATTCCATTCCATTCGATTCCATTCCATTCCATTCCATTCCATTCCATTCCATTCCATTCCTTTCTACTCGGGTTCATTCCATTCCATTCCGTTCCGTTCCGTTCCGTTCCGTTCCATTCCTTTCTACTTTTGTTGATTCCATTCCATTCCATTCTATTCCATTGAATTCCATTCCATTCCATTGCATTCCATTCCATTACATGGAATTCCATTGAATTCCATTGAATTCCATTCCATTGAATTCCATTCCATTCCATTCCATTCCATTCCATTGAATTCCATTCCATTCCATTCCATTCCATTCCATTCCATTCCATTCCATTCCATCGAATTCCATTCCATTCCATTCCATTCCATTCCATTCCATTCGATTCAATTCGATTCCATTCGATTCCATTCCATTCCATTCCATTCCATTGAATTCCGTTCCATTCCATTCCATTCCATTCCATTCCCTTCCATTGAATTCCATTACATTGAATTCCATTCCATTCCATTCCATTCCATTGAATTCCATTCCATTCCATTCCATTCCTTTCCATTCCATTCCGTTCCATTCCATTCAATTCCATTCCATTCCATTCCATTCCGTTCCGTTCCATTCCGTTCCATTCCGTTCCATTCCATTGAATTCCGTTCCATTCCATTACATTCCTTTACGTTCCGTTCCGTTCCGTTCCGTTCCGTTCCGTTCTACTCGGGTTGATTCCATTCTATTCCATTCCATTCCATTCGATTCCATTCTATTCCATTCGATTCCATTCGATTCAATTCGATTCGATTCGATTCCATTCCATTCCATTCCATTCCATTGAATTCCATTCCATTCCATTGAATTCCATTCCATTCCATTCCATTCCATTCCATTCCATGGAATTCCATTCCATTCCATTGAATTCCATTCCATTCCATTCCATTCGATTCCATTCCATTCCATGGAATTCCATTCCATTCGATTCCATTCCATTCCATGGAATTCCATTTCATTCCATTCCATTCCATTCCATTCCATTCCATTCCATAGAATTCCATTCCGTTCCATTCCATTCCATTCCATTCCATTCCGTTCCATTCCATTCCATCGAATTCCATTCCATTCCATTCCATTCCATTCCATTCCATTCCATTCCATTCCATTCCATTCCATTCCATTCTACTCGGGTTGATTCCATTCTATTACATTACATTCCATTCGATTCCATTCGATTCCATTCGATTCCATTCGATTCCATTCCATTCCATTCCATTCCATTGAATTCCATTCCATTCCATTCCATTCCATTCCATTCCATTGAATTCCATTGAATTCCATTCCATTGAATTCCATTCCACTCCATTCCATTCCGTTCCATTCCATTCCGTTCCATTCCATTCCATTCCATTCCATTCCATTCCATTCCGTTCCGTTCCATTCCATTCCATTCCGTTCCATTCCATTGAATTCCGTTCCATTGCATTGAATTCCGTTCCATTCCATTCCATTCCTTTCCGTTCCGTTCCGTTCCGTTCCGTTCCGTTCCGTTCTACTCGGGTTGATTCCATTCTATTCCATTCCATTCCATTCGATTCCATTCGATTCCTTTCGATTCCATTCCATTCCATTCCATTCCATTCCATTCCATTCCATTCCATTGAATTCCATTCCATTCCATTCCATCGAATTCCATTCCATTCCATTGAATTCCATTCCATTCCATTCCATTCCATTCCATTCCATCGAATTCCATTCCATTCCATTCCATTCGATTCCATTCGATTCCATTCGATTCCATTCCATTCCATTCCATTCCATTGAATTCCGTTCCATTCCATTCCATTCCATTCCATTCCCTTCCATTGAATTCCATTACATTGAATTCCATTCCATTCCATTCCATTCCATGGAATTCCATTCCATTCCGTTCCGTTCCGTTCCGTTCCGTTCCGTACCGTTCCATTCCATTCCATTCCATTCCATTGAATTCCGTTCCATTCCATTGAATTCCATTCCATTCCGTTCCATTCCATTGAATTCCGTTCCGTTCCGTTCCGTTCCGTTCCATTCCGTTCCATTCCATTCCATTCCGTTCTACTCGGGTTCATTCCATTCCATTCCTTTCCGTTCCGTTCCGTTCCGTACCATTCCGTTCCGTTCTACTCGGGTTGATTCCATTCTATTCCATTCCATTCCATTCGATTCCATTCTATTCCATTCGATTCCATTCTATTCAATTCGATTCCATTCCATTCCAATCCATTCCATTACATTCCATTGAATTCCATTCCATTCCATTCCGTTCCATTCCATTCCGTTCCATTCCATTCCATTCCTTTCCATTCCATTCCATTCCGTTCCATTCCATTGAATTCCGTTCCATTGCACTGAATTCCGTTCCATTCCATTCCATTCCTTTCCGTTCCGTTCCGTTCCGTTCCGTTCCGTTCCGTTCTACTCAGGTTGATTCCATTCTATTCCTTTCCATTCCATTCGATTCCATTCTATTCCATTCGATTCCATTCGATTCAATTCGATTCCATTCCATTCCATTCCATTCCATTCCATTCCATGGAATTCCATTCCATTCCATTCCGTTCCATTCCATTCCGTTCCATTCCATTCCATTCCATTCCATTACGTTCCATTCCATTCCGTTCCATTCCGTTCCTTTCCATTGAATTCCGATCCATTGCATTGATTTCCGTTCCATTCCATTCCATTCCTTTCCGTTCCGTTCCGTTCCGTTCCGTTCCGTTCCGTTCTACTCGGATTGATTCCATTCTATTCCATTCCATTCCAGTCGATTCCATTCGATTCCATTCGATTCCATTCGATTCCATTCCATTCCATTCCATTCCATTGAATTCCATTCCATTCCATTCCATTCCATTCCATTCCATTCCATTGAATTCCATTGAATTCCATTCCATTGAATTCCATTCCATTCCATTCCATTCCGTTCCATTCCATTCCGTTCCATTCCATTCCATTCCATTCCATTCCATTCCGTTCCGTTCCATTCCGTTCCATTCCGTTCCATTCCATTGAATTCCGTTCCATTCCATTACATTCCTTTACGTTCCGTTCCGTTCCGTTCCGTTCTACTCGGGTTGATTCCATTCTATTCCATTCCATTCCATTCCATTCCATTCTATTCCATTCGATTCCATTCGATTCAATTCGATTCGATTCGATTCCATTCCATTCCATTCCATTCCATTGAATTCCATTCCATTCCATTGAATTCCATTCCATTCCATTCCATTCCATTCCATTCCATGGAATTCCATTCCATTCCATTGAATTCCATTCCATTCCATTCCATTCGATTCCATTCCATTCCATGGAATTCCATTCCATTCGATTCCATTCCATTCCATGGAATTCCATTTCATTCCATTCCATTCCATTCCATTCCATTCCATTCCATTCCATCGAATTCCATTCCATTCCATTCCATTCCATTCCATTCCATTCCATTCCATTCCATTCTACTCGGGTTGATTCCATTCTATTACATTCCATTCCATTCGATTCCATTCGATTCCATTCGATTCCATTCGATTCCATTCCATTCCATTCCATTCAATTGAATTCCATTCCATTCCATTCCATTCCATTCCATTCCATTCCATTGAATTCCATTCCATTCCATTGAATTCCATTCCATTCCATTCCATTCCATTGAATTCCGTTCCATTCCATTCCTTTCCATTCCATTCCATTCCATTGAATTACATTACATTGAATTCCATTCCATTCCATTCCATTCCATTGAATTCCATTCCATTCCATTCCATTCGATTCCATTCCATTCCATGGAATTCCATTCCTTTCCATTCCATTCCATTCCATTCCTTTCCATTCCATTCCATTGAATTCCATTGAATTCCATTCCATTCCATTGAATTCCATTCCTTTCCATTCCATTCCATTGAATTCCGTTCAATTCCATTCCATTCCATTCCATTCCATTCCATTCCATTCGAATTCCATTCAATTCCATTCCATTCCATTCCATTCCATTCCATTCCATTCCATTCTACTCGGGTTGATTCCATTCAATTCCATTCCATTCCATTCGATTCCATTCGATTCCTTTCGATTCCATTCCATTCCATTCCATTCCATTCCATTGAATTCCATTCCATTCCATTCCATTCCATTCCATTGAATTCCATTCCATTCCATTCCATTCCATTCCATTCCATTCCATTCCATTCCATTCCATCGAATTCCATTCCATTCCATTCCATTCCATTCCATTCCATTCGATTCAATTCGATTCCATTCGATTCCATTCCATTCCATTCCATTCCATTGAATTCCGTTCCATTCCATTCCATTCCATTCCATTCCCTTCCATGGAATTCCATTACATTGAATTCCATTCCATTCCATTCCATTCCATGGAATTCCATTCCATTCCGTTCCGTTCCGTTCCGTTCCGTTCCGTACCGTTCCATTCCATTCCATTCCATTCCATTGAATTCCGTTCCATTCCATTGAATTCCATTCCATTCCGTTCCATTCCATTGAATTCCGTTCCGTTCCGTTCCGTTCCGTTCCGTTCCATTCCGTTCCATTCCATTCCATTCCGTTCTACTCGGGTTCATTCCATTCCATTCCTTTCCGTTCCGTTCCGTTCCGTTCCATTCCGTTCCGTTCCGTTCCGTTCTACTCGGGTTGATTCCATTCTATTCCATTCCATTCCATTTGATTCCAATCTATTCCATTCGATTCCATTCGATTCAATTCTATTCCATTCCATTCCATTCCATTTCATTCCTTCCATTCCATTCCATTGAATTCCATTCCATTCCATTCCGTTCCATTCCATTCCGTTCCATTCCATTCCATTCCATTCCATTCCATTCCTTTCCGTTCCGTTCCGTTCCGTTCCATTCCGTTCTACTCGGATTGATTCCATTCTATTCCATTCCATTCCATTCGATTCCATTCGATTCCATTCGATTCCATTCGATTCCATTCCATTCCATTCCATTCCATTCCATTCCATTCCATTCCATTGAACTCCATTCCATTCCATTCCATTCCATTCAATTCCATTCCATTCCATTGAATTCCATTCCATTCCATTCCATTCCATTGAATTCTGTTCCATTCAATTCCATTCCATTCCATTCCGTTCTACTCGGGTTGATTCCATTCTATTCCATTCCGTTCCGTTCCGTTCCGTTCCGTTCCGTTCCATTCCACTCGGGTTGATTCCATTCTATTCCATTCCATTCCATTCCATTCCATTCGATTCCATTCGATTCCATTCGATTCCATTCGATTCCATTCCATTCCATTGAATTCCATTCCATTCCATTCCATTCCATGGAATTCCGTTCCATTCCATTCCATTGCATTCCATTCCATTCCATTCCATTTGAATTCCATTCCATTCCATTCCATTCCATTCCATTCCATTCCACTCCATTCCATTCCATTCTACTCGGGTTGATTCCATTCTATTCCATTCCATTCCATTCGATTCCATTCGATTCCATTCGATTCCATTCGATTCCATTCCATTCCATTCCATTCCATTCCATTCCATTGAATTCCATTCCATTCCATTGAATTCCATTCCATTGAATTCCATTCCATTGAATTCCGTTCCATTCCATTCCATTCCATTCCATTCCATTCCATTGAATTCCATTCCATTGAATTCCATTCCATTCCATTCCATTCCATTGAATTCCATTCCATTCCGTTCCGTTCCGTTCCGTTCCGTTCCGTTTCGTTCCGTTCCGTTCCGTTCCGTTCCATTCCATTCCATTCCATTCCATTGAATTCCGTTCCATTCCATTGAATTCCATTCCATTCCGTTCCATTCCATTGAATTCTGTTCCGTTCCGTTCCGTTCCGTTCCATTCCGTTCCATTCCGTTCCTTTCCGTTCTACTCGGGTTGATTCCATTCTATTCCATTCCATTCCATTCGATTCCATTCGATTCCATTCGAATCCATTCGATTCCATTCGATTCCATTCGATTCCATTCCATTCCATTGAATTCCATTCCATTCCATTCCATTCCATTGAATTCCGTTCCATTCCATTCAATTCCATTCCATTCCATTCCTTTCCGTTCCGTTCCGTTCCGTTCCGTTCCGTTCCGTTCTACTCGGGTTGATTCCATTCTATTCCATTCCATACCATTCGATTCCATTCTATTCCATTCGATTCCATTCGATTCAATTCGATTCCATTCCATTCCATTCCATTCCATTCCATTCCATTGAATTCCGTTCCATTCCTTTGAATTCCATTCCATTCCGTTCCATTCCATTGAATTCCGCTCCGTTCCGTTCCGTTCCGTTCCGTTCCATTCCGTTCCATTCCGTTCCATTCCGTTCTACTCGGGTTGATTCCATTCTATTCCATTCCATTCCATTCGATTCCATTCTATTCCATTCGATTCCATTCGATTCAATTAGATTCCATTCCATTCCATTCCATTCCATTCCATTCCATTGAATTCCGTTCCATTCCATTGAATTCCATTCCATTCCGTTCCATTCCATTGAATTCCGCTCCGTTCCGTTCCGTTCCGTTCCGTTCCATTCCGTACCATTCCGTTCCATTCCGTTCTACTCGGGTTGATTCCATTCTATTCCATTCCATTCCATTCGATTCCATTCCATTCCATTCCATTCCATTCCATTCCGTTCTACTCGGGTTCATTCCATTCCATTCCGTTCCGTTCCGTTCCGTTCCGTTCCTTTCCTTTCTACTTGTGTTGATTCCATTCCATTCCTTTCTATTCCATTGAATTCCATTCCATTCCATTCCATTACATGGAATTCCATTGAATTCCATGGAATTCCATTCCATTGAATTCCATTCCATTCCATTCCATTCCATTCCATTCCATGGAATTCCATTCCATTCCATTCCATTCCATTCCATTGAATTCCATTCCATTCCATTCCATTGAATTCCATTCCATTCCATTCCATTCGATTCCATTTCATTCCATTGAATTCCATTCCATTCCATTCCATTCCATTCCATTCCATTGAATTCCATTGAATTCCATTCCATTGAATTCCATTCCATTCCATTGAATTCCATTCCATTTCATTCCATTCCATTCCGTTCCATTCCATTCCGTTCCATTCCATTCCATTCCTTTCCATTCCATTCCATTCCGTTCCATTCCATTGAATTCCGTTCCATTGCATTGAACTCCGTTCCATTCCATTCCATTCCTTTCCGTTCCGTTCCGTTCCGTTCCGTTCCGTTCTACTCGGGTTGATTCCATTCTATTCCATTCCATTCCATTCGATTCCATTCTATTCCATTCGATTCCATTAGATTCAATTCGATTCCATTCGATTCCATTCCATTCCATTCCATTCCATTCCATTCCATTCCATTGAATTCCATTCCATTCCATTCCGTTCCATTCCATTCCGTTCCATTCCATTCCATTCCATTCCATTCCATTCCATTCCGTTCCATTCCATTCCATTCCTTTCCATTCCATTCCTTTCCGTTCCATTCCGTTCCGTTCCATTCCGTTCTACTCGGATTGATTCCATTCTATTCCATTCCATTCCATTCGATTCCATTCGATTCCATTCGATTCCATTCGATTCCATTCCATTCCATTCCATTCCATTCCATTCCATTCCATTGAACTCCATTCCATTCCATTCCATTCCATTACATTCCATTCCATTGAATTCCATTCCATTCCATTCCATTCCATTGAATTCTGTTCCATTCAATTCCATTCCATTCCATTCCGTTCTACTCGGGTTGATTCCATGCTATTCCATTCCGTTCCGTTCCGTTCCGTTCCGTTCCGTTCCATTCCACTCGGGTTGATTCCATTCTATTCCATTCCATTCCATTCCATTCCATTCCATTCCATTCGATTCCATTCGATTCCATTCCATTCCATTCGATTCCATTCGATTCCATTCCATTCCATTGAATTCCATTCCATTCCATTCCATTCCATTGAATTCCGTTCCATTCCATTCCATTGCATTCCATTCCATTCCATTCCATTTGAATTCCATTCCATTCCATTCCATTCCATTCCATTCCATTCTACTCGGGTTGATTCCATTCTATTCCATTCCATTCCATTCGATTCCATTCGATTCCATTCGATTCCATTCGATTCCATTCGATTCCATTCCATTCCATTCCATTCCATTCCATTCCATTCCATTGAATTCCATTCCATTCCATTGAATTCCATTCCATTCCATTCCATTCCATTGAATTCCGTTCCATTCCATTCCATTCCATTCCATTCCATTCCATTGAATTCCATTCCATTGAATTCAATTCCATTCCATTCCATACCATTGAATTCCATTCCATTCCGTTCCGTTCCGTTCCGTTCCGTTTCGTTCCGTTCCGTTCCGTTCCGTTCCATTCCATTCCATTCCATTCCATTGAATTCCGTTCCATTCCATTGAATTCCATTCCATTCCGTTCCATTCCATTGAATTCTGTTCCGTTCCGTTCCGTTCCGTTCCGTTCCATTCCGTTCCATTCCGTTCCTTTCCGTTCTACTCGGGTTGATTCCATTCTATTCCATTCCATTCCATTCGATTCCATTCGATTCCATTCGAATCCATTCGATTCCATTCGATTCCATTCGATTCCATTCCATTCCATTGAATTCCATTCCATTCCATTCCATTCCATTGAATTCCGTTCCATTCCATTCAATTCCATTCCATTCCATTCCTTTCCATTCCGTTCCGTTCCGTTCCGTTCCCTTCTACTCGGGTTGATTCCATTCTATTCCATTCCATTCCATTCGATTCCATTCTATTCCATTCGATTCCATTCGATTCAATTAGATTCCATTCCATTCCATTCCATTCCATTGAATTCCGTTCCATTCCATTGAATTCCATTCCATTCCGTTCCATTCCATTGAATTCCGCTCCGTTCCGTTCCGTTCCGTTCCGTTCCATTCCGTACCATTCCGTTCCATTCCGTTCTACTCGGGTTGATTCCATTCTATTCCATTCCATTCCATTCGATTCCATTCCATTCCATTCCATTCCATTCCATTCCGTTCTACTCGGGTTCATTCCATTCCATTCCGTTCCGTTCCGTTCCGTTCCGTTCCTTTCCTTTCTACTTGTGTTGATTCCATTCCATTCCTTTCTATTCCATTGAATTCCATTCCTTTCCATTCCATTCCATTCCATTACATGGAATTCCATTGAATTCCATTGAATTCCATTCCATTGAATTCCATTCCATTCCATTCCATTCCATTCCATTCCATGGAATTCCATTCCATTCCATTCCATTCCATTCCATTGAATTCCATTCCATTCCATTCCATTGAATTCCATTCCATTCCATTCCATTCGATTCCATTTCATTCCATTGAATTCCATTCCATTCCATTCCATTCCATTCCATTCCATTCCATTGAATTCCATTGAATTCCATTCCATTGAATTCCATTCCATTCCATTGAATTCCATTCCATTTCATTCCATTCCATTCCATTCCATTCCATTCCGTTCCATTCCATTCCATTCCTTTCCATTCCATTCCATTCCGTTCCATTCCATTGAATTCCGTTCCATTGCATTGAATTCCGTTCCATTCAATTCCATTCCTTTCCGTTCCGTTCCGTTCCGTTCCGTTCCGTTCCGTTCTACTCGGGTTGATTCCATTCTATTCCATTCCAATCCATTCGATTCCATTCTATTCCATTCGATTCCATTCTATTCCATTCGATTCCATTCCATTCCATTCCATTCCATTCCATTCCATTCCATTCCATTGAATTCCATTCCATTCCATTCCGTTCCATTCCATTCCGTTCCATTCCATTCCATTCCATTCCATTCCATTCCATTACGTTCCGTTCCATTCCGTTCCATTCCGTTCCATTCCATTGAATTCCGATCCATTCCATTCCATTCCTTTCCGTTCCATTCCGTTCCGTTCCGTTCCGTTCCGTTCTACTCGGATTGATTCCATTCTATTCCATTCCATTCCATTCGATTCCATTCGATTCCATTCGATTCCATTCGATTCCATTCCATTCCATTCCATTCCATTGAATTCCATTCCATTCCATTCCATTCCATTCCATTCCATTGAATTCCATTGAATTCCATTCCATTGAATTCCATTCCATTCCATTCCATTCCGTTCCATTCCATTCCGTTCCATTCCATTCCATTCCATTCCATTCCATTCCGTTCCGTTCCATTCCGTTCCATTCCGTTCCATTAAATTGAATTCCGTTCCATTGCGTTGAATTCCGTTCCATTCCATTCCATTCCTTTACGTTCCGTTCCGTTCCGTTCCGTTCCGTTCCGTTCTACTCGGGTTGATTCCATTCTATTCCATTCCATTCCATTCGATTCCATTCTATTCCATTCGATTCCATTCGATTCAATTCGATTCGATTCCATTCCATTCCATTCCATTCCATTCCATTCCATAGAATTCCATTCCATTCCATTGAATTCCATTCCATTCCATTGAATTCCATTCCATTGAATTCCATTCCATTCCATGGAATTCCATTCCATTCCATTCCATTCGATTCCATTCCATTCCATGGAATTCCATTCCATTCGATTCCATTCCATTCCATGGAATTCCATTTCATTCCATTCCATTCCGTTCCATTCCATTCCATCGAATTCCATTCCATTCCATTCCATTCCATTCCATTCCATTCCATTCTACTCGGGTTGATTCCATTCTATTACATTCCATTCCATTCGATTCCATTCGATTCCATTCGATTCCATTCGATTCCATTCCATTCCATTCCATTCAATTGAATTCCATTCCATTCCATTCCATTCCATTCCATTCCATTCCATTGAATTCCATTCCATTCCATTGAATTCCATTCCATTCCATTCCATTCCATTGAATTCCATTCCTTTCCATTCCATTCCATTGAATTCCGTTCAATTCCATTCCATTCCATTCCATTCCATTCCATTCGAATTCCATTCCATTCCATTCCATTCCATTCCATTCCATTCTACTCGGGTTGATTCCATTCTATTCCATTCCATTCCATTCGATTCCATTCGATTCCTTTCGATTCCATTCCATTCCATTCCATTCCATTCCATTGAATTCCATTCCATTCCATTCCATTCCATTCCATTGAATTCGATTCAATTCCATTCCATCGAATTCCATTCCATTCCATTGAATTTCATTCCATTCCATTCCATTCCATTCCATTCCATTCCATTCCATTCCATTCGATTCCATCGAATTCCATTCCATTCCATTCCATTCCATTCCATTCCATTCGATTCCATTCGATTCCATTCGATTCCATTCCATTCCATTCGATTCCATTGAATTCCGTTCCATTCCATTCCATTCCATTCCATTCCCTTCCATTGAATTCCATTACATTGAATTCCATTCCATTCCATTCCATTCCATGGAATTCCATTCCATTCCGTTCCGTTCCGTTCCGTTCCGTTCCGTACCGTTCCATTCCATTCCATTTCATTCCATTGAATTCCGTTCCATTCCATTGAATTCCATTCCATTCCGTTCCATTCCATTGAATTCCGTTCCGTTCCGTTCCGTTCCGTTCCGTTCCGTTCCATTCCGTTCCATTCCATTCCATTCCGTTCTACTCGGGTTCATTCCATTCCATTCCTTTCCGTTCCGTTCCGTTCCATACCATTCCGTTCCGTTCTACTCGGGTTGATTCCATTCTATTCCATTCCATTCCATTCGATTCCATTCTATTCCATTCGATTCCATTCTATTCAATTCGATTCCATTCCATTCCAATCCATTCCATTACATTCCATTGAATTCCATTCCATTCCATTCCGTTCCATTCCATTCCGTTCCATTCCATTCCATTCCATTCCATTCCATTCCATTCCATTACCTTCCGTTCCATTCCGTTCCATTCCATTGAATTCCGATCCATTGCATTGAATTCCGTTCCATTCCATTCCATTCCATTCCATTCCATTCCATTGAATTCCATTCCATTGAATTCCATTCCATTCCATTCCATTCCATTGAATTCCGTTCCATTCCATTGAATTCCATTCCATTCCGTTCCATTCCATTGAATTCCGTTCCGTTCCGTTCCGTTCCGTTCCATTCCGTTCCATTCCGTTCCATTCCGTTCTACTCGGGTTGATTCCATTCTATTCCATACCATTCCATTCGATTCCATTCCATTCCATTCCATTCCATTCCATTCCATTCCTTTCTACTCGGGTTCATTCCATTCCATTCCGTTCCGTTCCGTTCCGTTCCGTTCCATTCCTTTCTACTTGTGTTGATTCCATTCCATTCCATTCTATTCCATTGAATTCCATTCCATTCCATTCCATTCCATTCCATTACATGGAATTCCATTGAATTCCATTGAATTCCATTCCATTGAATTCCATTGAATTCCATTCCATTCCATTCCATGGAATTCAATTCCATTCCATTCCATTCCTTGGAATTCCATTCCATTCCATTCCATTCCATTCCATTGAATTCCATTCCATTCCATTCAATTGAATTCCATTCCATTCCATTCCATTCGATTCCATTCCATTCCATTGAATTCAATTCCGTTCCATTCCATTCCATTGAATTCCATTGAATTCCATTCCATTGAATTCCATTCCATTCCATTGAATTCCATTCCATTTCATTCCATTCCATTCCGTTCCATTCCATTCCGTTCCATTCCATTCCATTCCTTTCCATTCCATTCCATTCCGTTCCATTCCATTGAATTCCGTTCCATTGCATTGAACTCCGTTCCATTCCATTCCATTCCTTTCCGTTCCGTTCCGTTCCGTTCCGTTCCGTTCTACTCGGGTTGATTCCATTCTATTCCATTCCATTCCATTCGATTCCATTCTTTTCCATTCGATTCCATTAGATTCAATTCGATTCCATTCGATTCCATTCCATTCCATTCCATTCCATTCCATTCCATTCCATTGAATTCCATTCCATTCCATTCCGTTCCATTCCATTCCGTTCCATTCCATTCCATTCCATTCCATTCCATTCCATTCCGTTCCATTCCATTCCATTCCTTTCCATTCCATTCCTTTCCGTTCCATTCCGTTCCGTTCCATTCCGTTCTACTCGGATTGATTCCATTCTATTCCATTCCATTCCATTCGATTCCATTCGATTCCATTCGATTCCATTCGATTCCATTCCATTCCATTCCATTCCATTCCATTCCATTCCATTGAACTCCATTCCATTCCATTCCATTCCATTACATTCCATTCCATTGAATTCCATTCCATTCCATTCCATTCCATTGAATTCTGTTCCATTCAATTCCATTCCATTCCATTCCGTTCTACTCGGGTTGATTCCATGCTATTCCATTCCGTTCCGTTCCGTTCCGTTCCGTTCCGTTCCATTCCACTCGGGTTGATTCCATTCTATTCCATTCCATTCCATTCCATTCCATTCCATTCCATTCGATTCCATTCGATTCCATTCGATTCCATTCGATTCCATTCGATTCCATTCCATTCCATTGAATTCCATTCCATTCCATTCCATTCCATTGAATTCCGTTCCATTCCATTCCATTGCATTCCATTCCATTCCATTCCATTTGAATTCCATTCCATTCCATTCCATTCCATTCCATTCCATTCTACTCGGGTTGATTCCATTCTATTCCATTCCATTCCATTCGATTCCATTCGATTCCATTCGATTCCATTCGATTCCATTCCATTCCATTCCATTCCATTCCATTGAATTCCATTCCATTCCATTCCATTGAATTCCATTCCATTCCATTCCATTCGATTCCATTTCATTCCATTGAATTCCATTCCATTCCATTCCATTCCATTCCATTCCATTCCATTCCATTGAATTCCATTGAATTCCATTCCATTGAATTCCATTCCATTCCATTGAATTCCATTCCATTTCATTCCATTCCATTCCGTTCCATTCCATTCCGTTCCATTCCATTCCATTCCTTTCCATTCCATTCCATTCCGTTCCATTCCATTGAATTCCGTTCCATTGCATTGAATTCCGTTCCATTCAATTCCATTCCTTTCCGTTCCGTTCCGTTCCGTTCCGTTCCGTTCCGTTCTACTCGGGTTGATTCCATTCTATTCCATTCCAATCCATTCGATTCCATTCTATTCCATTCGATTCCATTCTATTCCATTCGATTCCATTCCATTCCATTCCATTCCATTCCATTCCATTCCATTCCATTCCATTGAATTCCATTCCATTCCATTCCGTTCAATTCCATTCCGCTCCATTCCATTCCATTCCATTCCATTCCATTCCATTACGTTCCGTTCCATTCCGTTCCATTCCGTTCCATTCCATTGAATTCCGATCCATTCCATTCCATTCCTTTCCGTTCCATTCCGTTCCGTTCCGTTCCGTTCTGTTCTACTCGGATTGATTCCATTCTATTCCATTCCATTCCATTCGATTCCATTCGATTCCATTCGATTCCATTCGATTCCATTCCATTCCATTCCATTCCATTGAATTCCATTCCATTCCATTCCATTCCATTCCATTCCATTGAATTCCATTGAATTCCATTCCATTGAATTCCATTCCATTCCATTCCATTCCGTTCCATTCCATTCCGTTCCATTCCATTCCATTCCATTCCATTCCATTCCGTTCCGTTCCATTCCGTTCCATTCCGTTCCATTAAATTGAATTCCGTTCCATTGCGTTGAATTCCGTTCCATTCCATTCCATTCCTTTACGTTCCGTTCCGTTCCGTTCCGTTCCGTTCCGTTCTACTCGGGTTGATTCCATTCTATTCCATTCCATTCCATTCGATTCCATTCTATTCCATTCGATTCCATTCGATTCAATTCGATTCGATTCCATTCCATTCCATTCCATTCCATTCCATTCCATTCCATAGAATTCCATTCCATTCCATTGAATTCCATTCCATTCCATTGAATTCCATTCCATTGAATTCCATTCCATTCCATGGAATTCCATTCCATTCCATTCCATTCGATTCCATTCCATTCCATGTAATTCCATTCCATTCGATTCCATTCCATTCCATGGAATTCCATTTCATTCCATTCCATTCCGTTCCATTCCATTCCATCGAATTCCATTCCATTCCATTCCATTCCATTCCATTCCATTCCATTCCATTCCATTCTACTCGGGTTGATTCCATTCTATTACATTCCATTCCATTCGATTCCATTCGATTCCATTCGATTCCATTCGATTCCATTCCATTCCATTCCATTCAATTGAATTCCATTCCATTCCATTCCATTCCATTCCATTCCATTCCATTCCATTCCATTGAATTCCATTCCATTACGTTGAATTCCATTCCATTCCATTCCATTCCATTGAATTCCGTTCCATTCCATTCCTTTCCATTCCATTCCATTCCATTGAATTCCATTACATTGAATTCCATTCCATTCCATTCCATTCCATTCCATTCCATTGAATTCCATTCCATTCCATTGAATTCCATTCCATTCCATTCCATTCGATTCCATTCCATTCCATGGAATTCCATTCCTTTCCATTCCATTCCATTCCATACCATTCCATTCCATTGAATTCCATTGAATTCCATTCCATTCCATTGAATTCCATTCCTTTCCATTCCATTCCATTGAATTCCGTTCAATTCCATTCCATTCCATTCCATTCCATTCCATTCGAATTCCATTCCATTCCATTCCATTCCATTCCATTCCATTCCATTCCATTCTACTCGGGTTGATTCCATTCTATTCCATTCCATTCCATTCGATTCCATTCGATTCCTTTCGATTCCATTCCATTCCATTCCATTCCATTCCATTCCATTGAATTCCATTCCATTCCATTCCATTCCATTCCATTGAATTCGATTCCATTCCATTCCATCGAATTCCATTCCATTCCATTGAATTTCATTCCATTCCATTCCATTCCATTCCATTCCATTCCATTCCATTCCATTCGATTCCATCGAATTCCATTCCATTCCATTCCATTCCATTCCATTCCATTCCATTCCATTCGATTCCATTCGATTCCATTCGATTCCATTCCATTCCATTCCATTCCATTGAATTCCGTTCCATTCCATTCCATTCCATTCCATTCCCTTCCATTGAATTCCATTACATTGAATTCCATTCCATTCCATTCCATTCCATGGAATTCCATTCCATTCCGTTCCGTTCCGTTCCGTTCCGTACCGTTCCATTCCATTCCATTTCATTCCATTGAATTCCGTTCCATTCCATTGAATTCCATTCCATTCCGTTCCATTCCATTGAATTCCGTTCCGTTCCGTTCCGTTCCGTTCCGTTCCGTTCCATTCCGTTCCATTCCATTCCATTCCGTTCTACTCGGGTTCATTCCATTCCATTCCTTTCCGTTCCGTTCCGTTCCATACCATTCCGTTCCGTTCTACTCGGGTTGATTCCATTCTATTCCATTCCATTCCATTCGATTCCATTCTATTCCATTCGATTCCATTCTATTCAATTCGATTCCATTCCATTCCAATCCATTCCATTACATTCCATTGAATTCCATTCCATTCCATTCCGTTCCATTCCATTCCGTTCCATTCCATTCCATTCCATTCCATTCCATTCCATTCCATTACCTTCCGTTCCATTCCGTTCCATTCCATTGAATTCCGATCCATTGCATTGAATTCCGTTCCATTCCATTCCATTCCATTCCATTCCATTGAATTCCATTCCATTGAATTCCATTCCATTCCATTCCATTCCATTGAATTCCGTTCCATTCCATTGAATTCCATTCCATTCCGTTCCATTCCATTGAATTCCGTTCCGTTCCGTTCCGTTCCGTTCCATTCCGTTCCATTCCGTTCCATTCCGTTCTACTCGGGTTGATTCCATTCTATTCCATTCCATTCCATTCGATTCCATTCCATTCCATTCCATTCCATTCCATTCCATTCCTTTCTACTCGGGTTCATTCCATTCCATTCCGTTCCGTTCCGTTCCGTTCCGTTCCATTCCTTTCTACTTGTGTTGATTCCATTCCATTCCATTCTATTCCATTGAATTCCATTCCATTCCATTCCATTCCATTCCATTACATGGAATTCCATTGAATTCCATTGAATTCCATTCCATTGAATTCCATTGAATTCCATTCCATTCCATTCCATGGAATTCAATTCCATTCCATTCCATTCCTTGGAATTCCATTCCATTCCATTCCATTCCATTCCATTGAATTCCATTCCATTCCATTCAATTGAATTCCATTCCATTCCATTCCATTCGATTCCATTCCATTCCATTGAATTCAATTCCGTTCCATTCCATTCCATTGAATTCCATTGAATTCCATTCCATTGAATTCCATTCCATTCCATTGAATTCCATTCCATTTCATTCCATTCCATTCCGTTCCATTCCATTCCGTTCCATTCCATTCCATTCCTTTCCATTCCATTCCATTCCGTTCCATTCCATTGAATTCCGTTCCATTGCATTGAACTCCGTTCCATTCCATTCCATTCCTTTCCGTTCCGTTCCGTTCCGTTCCGTTCCGTTCTACTCGGGTTGATTCCATTCTATTCCATTCCATTCCATTCGATTCCATTCTATTCCATTCTATTCCATTAGATTCAATTCGATTCCATTCGATTCCATTCCATTCCATTCCATTCCATTCCATTCCATTCCATTGAATTCCATTCCATTCCATTCCGTTCCATTCCATTCCGTTCCATTCCATTCCATTCCATTCCGTTCCATTCCATTCCGTTCCATTCCATTCCATTCCTTTCCATTCCATTCCTTTCCGTTCCATTCCGTTCCGTTCCATTCCGTTCTACTCGGATTGATTCCATTCTATTCCATTCCATTCCATTCGATTCCATTCGATTCCATTCGATTCCATTCGATTCCATTCCATTCCATTCCATTCCATTCCATTCCATTCCATTCCATTGAACTCCATTCCATTCCATTCCATTCCATTACATTCCATTCCATTGAATTCCATTCCATTCCATTCCATTCCATTGAATTCTGTTCCATTCAATTCCATTCCATTCCATTCCGTTCTACTCGGGTTGATTCCATGCTATTCCATTCCGTTCCGTTCCGTTCCGTTCCGTTCCGTTCCATTCCACTCGGGTTGATTCCATTCTATTCCATTCCATTCCATTCCATTCCATTCCATTCCATTCGATTCCATTCGATTCCATTCGATTCCATTCGATTCCATTCGATTCCATTCCATTCCATTGAATTCCATTCCATTCCATTCCATTCCATTGAATTCCGTTCCATTCCATTCCATTGCATTCCATTCCATTCCATTCCATTTGAATTCCATTCCATTCCATTCCATTCCATTCCATTCCATTCTACTCGGGTTGATTCCATTCTATTCCATTCCATTCCATTCGATTCCATTCGATTCCATTCGATTCCATTCGATTCCATTCCATTCCATTCCATTCCATTCCATTCCATTCCATTCCATTCCATTCCATTGAATTCCATTCCATTCCATTGAATTCCATTCCATTCCATTCCATTCCATTGAATTCCGTTCCATTCCATTCCATTCCATTCCATTCCATTCCATTGAATTCCATTCCATTGAATTCAATTCCATTCCATTCCATACCATTGAATTCCATTCCATTCCGTTCCGTTCCGTTCCGTTCCGTTTCGTTCCGTTCCGTTCCGTTCCGTTCCATTCCATTCCATTCCATTCCATTGAATTCCGTTCCATTCCATTGAATTCCATTCCATTCCGTTCCATTCCATTGAATTCTGTTCCGTTCCGTTCCGTTCCGTTCCGTTCCATTCCGTTCCATTCCGTTCCTTTCCGTTCTACTCGGGTTGATTCCATTCTATTCCATTCCATTCCATTCGATTCCATTCGATTCCATTCGAATCCATTCGATTCCATTCGATTCCATTCGATTCCATTCCATTCCATTGAATTCCATTCCATTCCATTCCATTCCATTGAATTCCGTTCCATTCCATTCAATTCCATTCCATTCCATTCCTTTCCGTTCCGTTCCGTTCCGTTCCGTTCCCTTCTACTCGGGTTGATTCCATTCTATTCCATTCCATTCCATTCGATTCCATTCTATTCCATTCGATTCCATTCGATTCAATTAGATTCCATTCCATTCCATTCCATTCCATTGAATTCCGTTCCATTCCATTGAATTCCATTCCATTCCGTTCCATTCCATTGAATTCCGCTCCGTTCCGTTCCGTTCCGTTCCGTTACATTCCGTACCATTCCGTTCCATTCCGTTCTACTCGGGTTGATTCCATTCTATTCCATTCCATTCCATTCGATTCCATTCCATTCCATTCCATTCCATTCCATTCCGTTCTACTCGGGTTCATTCCATTCCATTCCGTTCCGTTCCGTTCCGTTCCGTTCCTTTCCTTTCTACTTGTGTTGATTCCATTCCATTCCTTTCTATTCCATTGAATTCCATTCCTTTCCATTCCATTCCATTCCATTACATGGAATTCCATTGAATTCCATTGAATTCCATTCCATTGAATTCCATTCCATTCCATTCCATTCCATTCCATTCCATGGAATTCCATTCCATTCCATTCCATTCCATTCCATTGAATTCCATTCCATTCCATTCCATTGAATTCCATTCCATTCCATTCCATTCGATTCCATTTCATTCCATTGAATTCCATTCCATTCCATTCCATTCCATTCCATTCCATTCCATTCCATTGAATTCCATTGAATTCCATTCCATTGAATTCCATTCCATTCCATTGAATTCCATTCCATTTCATTCCATTCCATTCCGTTCCATTCCATTCCGTTCCATTCCATTCCATTCCATTCCATTCCATTCCATTACGTTCCGTTCCATTCCGTTCCATTCCGTTCCATTCCATTGAATTCCGATCCATTCCATTCCATTCCTTTCCGTTCCATTCCGTTCCGTTCCGTTCCGTTCCGTTCTACTCGGATTGATTCCATTCTATTCCATTCCATTCCATTCGATTCCATTCGATTCCATTCGATTCCATTCGATTCCATTCCATTCCATTCCATTCCATTGAATTCCATTCCATTCCATTCCATTCCATTCCATTCCATTGAATTCCATTGAATTCCATTCCATTGAATTCCATTCCATTCCATTCCATTCCGTTCCATTCCATTCCGTTCCATTCCATTCCATTCCATTCCATTCCATTCCGTTCCGTTCCATTCCGTTCCATTCCGTTCCATTAAATTGAATTCCGTTCCATTGCGTTGAATTCCGTTCCATTCCATTCCATTCCTTTACGTTCCGTTCCGTTCCGTTCCGTTCCGTTCCGTTCTACTCGGGTTGATTCCATTCTATTCCATTCCATTCCATTCGATTCCATTCTATTCCATTCGATTCCATTCGATTCAATTCGATTCGATTCCATTCCATTCCATTCCATTCCATTCCATTCCATTCCATAGAATTCCATTCCATTCCATTGAATTCCATTCCATTCCATTGAATTCCATTCCATTGAATTCCATTCCATTCCATGGAATTCCATTCCATTCCATTCCATTCGATTCCATTCCATTCCATGGAATTCCATTCCATTCGATTCCATTCCATTCCATGGAATTCCATTTCATTCCATTCCATTCCGTTCCATTCCATTCCATCGAATTCCATTCCATTCCATTCCATTCCATTCCATTCCATTCCATTCCATTCCATTCTAATCGGGTTGATTCCATTCTATTACATTCCATTCCATTCGATTCCATTCGATTCCATTCGATTCCATTCGATTCCATTCCATTCCATTCCATTCAATTGAATTCCATTCCATTCCATTCCATTCCATTCCATTCCATTCCATTCCATTGAATTCCATTCCATTACATTGAATTCCATTCCATTCCATTCCATTCCATTGAATTCCGTTCCATTCCATTCCTTTCCATTCCATTCCATTCCATTGAATTCCATTACATTGAATTCCATTCCATTCCATTCCATTCCATTCCATTCCATTGAATTCCATTCCATTCCATTGAATTCCATTCCATTCCATTCCATTACATTCCATTCCATTCCATGGAATTCCATTCCTTTCCATTCCATTCCATTCCATACCATTCCATTCCATTGAATTCCATTGAATTCCATTCCATTCCATTGAATTCCATTCCTTTCCATTCCATTCCATTGAATTCCGTTCAATTCCATTCCATTCCATTCCATTCCATTCCATTCGAATTCCATTCCATTCCATTCCATTCCATTCCATTCCATTCCATTCCATTCTACTCGGGTTGATTCCATTCTATTCCATTCCATTCCATTCGATTCCATTCGATTCCTTTCGATTCCATTCCATTCCATTCCATTCCATTCCATTGAATTCCATTCCATTCCATTCCATTCCATTCCATTGAATTCGATTCCATTCCATTCCATCGAATTCCATTCCATTCCATTGAATTTCATTCCATTCCATTCCATTCCATTCCATTCCATTCCATTCCATTCCATTCGATTCCATCGAATTCCATTCCATTCCATTCCATTCCATTCCATTCCATTCGATTCCATTCGATTCCATTCGATTCCATTCCATTCCATTCCATTCCATTGAATTCCGTTCCATTCCATTCCATTCCATTCCATTCCCTTCCATTGAATTCCATTACATTGAATTCCATTCCATTCCATTCCTTTCCGTTCCGTTCCGTTCCGTTCCGTTCCGTTCTACTCGGGTTGATTTCATTCTATTCCATTCCATTCCATTCGATTCCATTCGATTCCTTTCGATTCCATTCCATTCCATTCCATTCCATTCCATTGAATTCCATTGCATTCCATTCCATTCCATTCCATTGAATTCCATTCCATTCCATTCCATCGAATTCCATTCCATTCCATTGAATTCCATTCCATTCCATTCCATTCCATTCCATTCCATTCCATTCCATTCCATCGAATTCCATTCCATTCCATTCCATTCCATTCCATTCCATTCCATTCGATTCCATTCGATTCCATTCGATTCCATTCCATTCCATTCCATTCCATTGAATTCCGTTCCATTCCATTCCATTCCATTCCATTGAATTCCGTTCCATTCCATTGAATTCCATTCCATTCCGTTCCATTCCATTGAATTCCGTTCCGTTCCGTTCCGTTCCGTTCCGTTCCGTTCCATTCCATTCCATTCCATTCCATTCCGTTCTACTCGGGTTCATTCCATTCCATTCCTTTCCGTTCAGTTCCGTTCCGCACCATTCCGTTCCGTTCTACTCGGGTTGATTCCATTCTATTCCATTCCATTCCATTCGATTCCATTCTATTCCATTCGATTCCATTCTATTCAATTCGATTCCATTCCATTCCAATCCATTCCATTACATTCCATTGAATTCCATTCCATTCCATTCCGTTCCATTCCATTCCGTTCCATTCCATTCCATTCCATTCCATTCCATTCCATTCCATTACGTTCCGTTCCATTCCGTTCCATTCCATTGAATTCCGATCCATTGCATTGAATTCCGTTCCATTCCATTCCATTCCATTCCATTCCATTCCATTGAATTCCATTCCATTGAATTCCGTTCCATTCCATTGAATTCCATTCCATTCCGTTCCATTCCATTGAATTCCGTTCCGTTCCGTTCCGTTCCGTTCCGTTCCGTTCCATTCCGTTCCATTCCATTCCATTCCGTTCTACTCGGGTTGATTCCATTCTATTCCATTCCATTCCACTCGATTCCATTCCATTCCATTCCATTCCATTCCATTCCATTCCTTTCTACTCGGGTTCATTCCATTCCATTCCGTTCCGTTCCGTTCCGTTCCGTTCCATTCCTTTCTACTTGTGTTGATTCCATTCCATTCCATTCTATTCCATTGAATTCCATTCCATTCCATTCCATTCCATTCCATTACATGGAATTCCATTGAATTCCATTGAATTCCATTCCATTGAATTCCATTGAATTCCATTCCATTCCATTCCATGGAATTCAATTCCATTCCATTCCATTCCTTGGAATTCCATTCCATTCCATTCCATTCCATTCCATTGAATTCCATTCCATTCCATTCAATTGAATTCCATTCCATTCCATTCCATTCGATTCCATTCCATTCCATTGAATTCAATTCCGTTCCATTCCATTCCATTGAATTCCATTGAATTCCATTCCATTGAATTCCATTCCATTCCATTGAATTCCATTCCATTTCATTCCATTCCATTCCGTTCCATTCCATTCCGTTCCATTCCATTCCATTCCTTTCCATTCCATTCCATTCCGTTCCATTCCATTGAATTCCGTTCCATTGCACTGAATTCCGTTCCATTCCATTCCATTCCTTTCCGTTCCGTTCCGTTCCGTTCCGTTCCGTTCCGTTCTACTCGGGTTGATTCCATTCTATTCCTTTCCATTCCATTCGATTCCATTCTATTCCATTCGATTCCATTCGATTCAATTCGATTCCATTCCATTCCATTCCATTCCATTCCATTCCATTCCATTCCATTGAATTCCATTCCATTCCATTCCGTTCCATTCCATTCCGTTCCATTCCATTCCATTCCATTCCATTACGTTCCGTTCCATTCCGTTCCATTCCGTTCCATTCCATTGAATTCCGATCCATTGCATTGAATTCCGTTCCATTCCATTCCATTCCTTTCCGTTCCGTTCCGTTCCGTTCCGTTCCGTTCCGTTCTACTCGGATTGATTCCATTCTATTCCATTCCATTCCATTCGATTCCATTCGATTCCATTCGATTCCATTCGATTCCATTCCATTCCATTCCATTCCATTGAATTCCATTCCATTCCATTCCATTCCGTTCCATTCCATTCCGTTCCATTCCATTCCATTCCATTCCATTCCATTCCGTTCCGTTCCATTCCGTTCCATTCCTTTCCATTCCATTGAATTCCGTTCCATTCCATTACATTCCTTTACGTTCCGTTCCGTTCCGTTCCGTTCCGTTCCGTTCTACTCGGGTTGATTCCATTCTATTCCATTCCATTCCATTCGATTCCATTCTATTCCATTCGATTCCATTCGATTCAATTCGATTCGATTCGATTCCATTCCATTCCATTCCATTCCATTGAATTCCATTCCATTCCATTGAATTCCATTCCATTCCATTCCATTCCATTCCATTCCATGGAATTCCATTCCATTCCATTCCATGGAATTCCATTCCATTCCATTGAATTCCATTCCATTCCATTCCATTCGATTCCATTCCATTCCATGGAATTCCATTCCATTCGATTCCATTCCATTCCATGGAATTCCATTTCATTCCATTCCATTCCATTCCATTCCATTCCATTCCATTCCATAGAATTCCATTCCATTCCATTCCATTCCATGCCATTCCATTCCATCGAATTCCATTCCATTCCATTCCATTCCATTCCATTCTACTAGGGTTGTTTCCATTCTATTACATTCCATTCCATTCGATTCCATTCGATTCCATTCGATTCCATTCGATTCCATTCCATTCCATTCCATTCAATTGAATTCCATTCCATTCCATTCCATTCCATTCCATTCCATTCCATTCCATTCCATTCCATTCCATTGAATTCCATTCCATTCCATTGAATTCCATTCCATTCCGTTCCATTCCATTGAATTCCGTTCCGTTCCGTTCCGTTCCGTTCCGTTCCGTTCCGTTCCGTTCCATTCCGTTCCATTCCTTTCCATTCCGTTCTACTCGGGTTCATTCCATTCCATTCCTTTCCGTTCCTTTCCGTTCCGTTCCGTTCCGTTGCGTTCCGTTCCGTTCTACTCGGGTTGATTCCATTCTATTCCATTCCATCCCATTCGATTCCATTCTATTCCATTCGATTCCATTCTATTCAATTCGATTCCATTCCATTCCATTCCATTCCATTCCATTGAATTCCATTCCATTCCATTCCGTTCCATTCCATTCCGTTCCATTCCATTCCATTCCATTCCATTCCATTCCATTACGTTCCGTTCCATTCCGTTCCATTCCATTGAATTCCGATCCATTGCATTGAACTCCGTTCCATTCCATTCCACTCCTTTCCGTTCCGTTCCGTTCCGTTCCGTTCCGTTCTACTCGGGTTGATTCCATTCTATTCCATTCCATTCCATTCGATTCCAATCTATTCCATTCGATTCCATTCGATTCAATTCGATTCCATTCCATTCCATTCCATTCCATTCCATTCCATTCCATTGAATTCCATTCCATTCCATTCCGTTCCATTCCATTCCGTTCCATTCCATTCCATTCCATTCCATTCCATTCCTTTCTGTTACATTCCGTTCCGTTCCATTCCGTTCTACTCGGATTGATTCCATTCTATTCCATTCCATTCCATTCGATTCCATTCGATTCCATTCGATTCCATTCCATTCCATTCCATTCCATTGAACTCCATTCCAATCCATTCCATTCCATTCCATTCCATCGAATTCCATTCCATTCCATTGAATTCCATGCCATTCCATTCCATTCCATTCCATTCCATTCCATTCCATTCCATTCCATTCCATCGAATTCCATTCCATTCAATTCCATTCCATTCGATTCCATTCTATTCCATTCGATTCCATTCGATTCAATTCGATTCCATTCCATTCCATTCCATTCCATTCCATTCCATTCCACTGAATTCCTTTCCATTCCATTCCGTTCCATTCCATTCCGTTCCATTCCTTTCCATTCCATTCCATTCCATTCCATTCCATTATTTTCCGTTCCATTCCGTTCCATTCCGTTCCATTCCATTGAATTCCGATCCATTGCATTGAATTCCGTTCCATTCCATTCCATTCCTTTCCGTTCCGTTCCGTTCCGTTCCGTTCTACTCGGATTGATTCCATTCTATTCCATTCCATTCCATTCGATTCCTTTCGATTGCATTCGATTCCATTCGATTCCATTCCATTCCATTCCATTCCATTGAATTCCATTCCATTCCATTCCATTCCATTCCATTCCATTGAATTCCATTGAATTCCATTCCATTGAATTCCATTCCATTCCATTCCATTCCGTTCCATTCCATTCCGTTCCATTCCATTCCATTCCATTCCATTCCATTCCGTTCCGTTCCATTCCGTTCCATTCCGTTCCATTCCATTGAATTCCGTTCCATTGCATTGAATTCCGTTCCATTCCATTCCATTCCTTTCCGTTCCGTTCCGTTCCGTTCCGTTCCGTTCTACTCGGGTTGATTCCATTCTATTCCACTCCATTCCATTCGATTCCATTCTATTCCATTCGATTCCATTCGATTCAATTCGATTCGATTCCATTCCATTCCATTCCATTCCATTCCATTCCATAGAATTCCATTCCGTTCCATTCCATTCCATTCCATTCCATTCCGTTCCATTCCATTCCATCGAATTCCATTCCATTCCATTCCATTGCATTCCATTCCATTCCATTCCATTCCATTCCATTCCATTCTACTCGGGTTGATTCCATTCTATTACATTCCATTCCATTCGATTCCATTCGATTCCATTCGATTCCATTCGATTCCATTCCATTCCATTCCATTCCATTGAATTCCATTCCATTCCATTCCATTCCATTCCATTCCATTGAATTCCATTGAATTCCATTCCATTGAATTCCATTCCATTCCATTCCATTCCGTTCCATTCCATTCCGTTCCATTCCATTCCATTCCATTCCATTCCATTCCGTTCCGTTCCATTCCGTTCCATTCCGTTCCATTCCATTGAATTCCGTTCCATTCCATTCCATTCCTTTCCGTTCCGTTCCGTTCCGTTCCGTTCCGTTCCGTTCTACTCGGGTTGATTTCATTCTATTCCATTCCATTCCATTCGATTCCATTCGATTCCTTTCGATTCCATTCCATTCCATTCCATTCCATTCCATTGAATTCCATTGCATTCCATTCCATTCCATTCCATTGAATTCCATTCCATTCCATTCCATCGAATTCCATTCCATTCCATTGAATTCCATTCCATTCCATTCCATTCCATTCCATTCCATTCCATTCCATTCCATCGAATTCCATTCCATTCCATTCCATTCCATTCCATTCCATTCCATTCGATTCCATTCGATTCCATTCGATTCCATTCGATTCCATTCCATTCCATTGAATTCCGTTCCATTCCATTCCATTCCATTCCATTGAATTCCGTTCCATTCCATTGAATTCCATTCCATTCCGTTCCATTCCATTGAATTCCGTTCCGTTCCGTTCCGTTCCGTTCCGTTCCGTTCCATTCCATTCCATTCCATTCCATTCCGTTCTACTCGGGTTCATTCCATTCCATTCCTTTCCGTTCCGTTCCGTTCCGCACCATTCCGTTCCGTTCTACTCGGGTTGATTCCATTCTATTCCATTCCATTCCATTCGATTCCATTCTATTCCATTCGATTCCATTCTATTCAATTCGATTCCATTCCATTCCAATCCATTCCATTACATTCCATTGAATTCCATTCCATTCCATTCCGTTCCATTCCATTCCGTTCCATTCCATTCCATTCCATTCCATTCCATTCCATTCCATTACGTTCCGTTCCATTCCGTTCCATTCCATTGAATTCCGATCCATTGCATTGAATTCCGTTCCATTCCATTCCATTCCATTCCATTCCATTCCATTGAATTCCATTCCATTGAATTCCGTTCCATTCCATTGAATTCCATTCCATTCCGTTCCATTCCACTGAATTCCGTTCCGTTCCGTTCCGTTCCGTTCCGTTCCGTTCCATTCCGTTCCATTCCATTCCATTCCGTTCTACTCGGGTTGATTCCATTCTATTCCATTCCATTCCACTCGATTCCATTCCATTCCATTCCATTCCATTCCATTCCATTCCTTTCTACTCGGGTTCATTCCATTCCATTCCGTTCCGTTCCGTTCCGTTCCGTTCCATTCCTTTCTACTTGTGTTGATTCCATTCCATTCCATTCTATTCCATTGAATTCCATTCCATTCCATTCCATTCCATTCCATTACATGGAATTCCATTGAATTCCATTGAATTCCATTCCACTGAATTCCATTGAATTCCATTCCATTCCATTCCATGGAATTCCATTCCATTCTATTCCATTCCTTGGAATTCCATTCCATTCCATTCCATTCCATTCCATTGAATTCCATTCCATTCCATTCAATTGAATTCCATTCCATTCCATTCCATTCGATTCCATTCCATTCCATTGAATTCAATTCCGTTCCATTCCATTCCATTGAATTCCATTGAATTCCATTCCATTGAATTCCATTCCATTCCATTGAATTCCATTCCATTTCATTCCATTCCATTCCGTTCCATTCCATTCCGTTCCATTCCATTCCATTCCTTTCCATTCCATTCCATTCCGTTCCATTCCATTGAATTCCGTTCCATTGCACTGAATTCCGTTCCATTCCATTCCATTCGTTTCCGTTCCGTTCCGTTCCGTTCCGTTCCGTTCCGTTCTACTCGGGTTGATTCCATTCTATTCCTTTCCATTCCATTCGATTCCATTCTATTCCATTCGATTCCATTCGATTCAATTCGATTCCATTCCATTCCATTCCATTCCATTCCATTCCATTCCATTCCATTGAATTCCATTCCATTCCATTCCGTTCCATTCCATTCCGTTCCATTCCATTCCATTACGTTCCGTTCCATTCCGTTCCATTCCGTTCCATTCCATTGAATTCCGATCCATTGCATTGAATTCCGTTCCATTCCATTCCATTCCTTTCCGTTCCGTTCCGTTCCGTTCCGTTCCGTTCCTTTCTACTCGGATTGATTCCATTCTATTCCATTCCATTCCATTCCATTCCATTCGATTCCATTCGATTCCATTCGATTCCATTCCATTCCATTCCATTCCATTGAATTCCATTCCATTCCATTCCATTCCGTTCCATTCCATTCCGTTCCATTCCATTCCATTCCATTCCATTCCATTCCGTTCCGTTCCATTCCGTTCCATTCCGTTCCATTCCATTGAATTCCGTTCCATTCCATTACATTCCTTTACGTTCCGTTCCGTTCCGTTCCGTTCCGTTCCGTTCTACTCGGGTTGATTCCATTCTATTCCATTCCATTCCATTCGATTCCATTCTATTCCATTCGATTCCATTCGATTCAATTCGATTCGATTCGATTCCATTCCATTCCATTCCATTCCATTGAATTCCATTCCATTCCATTGAATTCCATTCCATTCCATTCCATTCCATTCCATTCCATGGAATTCCATTCCATTCCATTGAATTCCATTCCATTCCATTCCATTCGATTCCATTCCATTCCATGGAATTCCATTCCATTCGATTCCATTCCATTCCATGGAATTCCATTTCATTCCATTCCATTCCATTCCATTCCATTCCATTCCATTCCATTCCATTCCATAGAATTCCATTCCATTCCATTCCATTCCATGCCATTCCATTCCATCGAATTCCATTCCATTCCATTCCATTCCATTCCATTCCATTCTACTAGGGTTGTTTCCATTCTATTACATTCCATTCCATTCGATTCCATTCGATTCCATTCGATTCCATTCGATTCCATTCCATTCCATTCCATTCAATTGAATTCCATTCCATTCCATTCCATTCCATTCCATTCCATTCCATTCCATTCCATTCCATTCCATTGAATTCCATTCCATTCCATTGAATTCCATTCCATTCCGTTCCATTCCATTGAATTCCGTTCCGTTCCGTTCCGTTCCGTTCCGTTCCGTTCCGTTCCGTTCCATTCCGTTCCATTCCTTTCCATTCCGTTCTACTCGGGTTCATTCCATTCCATTCCTTTCCGTTCCGTTCCGTTCCGTTCCGTTCCGTTGCGTTCCGTTCCGTTCTACTCGGGTTGATTCCATTCTATTCCATTCCATCCCATTCGATTCCATTCTATTCCATTCGATTCCATTCTATTCAATTCGATTCCATTCCATTCCATTCCATTCCATTCCATTGAATTCCATTCCATTCCATTCCGTTCCATTCCATTCCATTCCATTCCATTCCATTCCATTACGTTCCGTTCCATTCCGTTCCATTCCATTGAATTCCGATCCATTGCATTGAATTCCGTTCCATTCCATTCCACTCCTTTCCGTTCCGTTCCGTTCCGTTCCGTTCCGTTCTACTCGGGTTGATTCCATTCTATTCCATTCCATTCCATTCGATTCCAATCTATTCCATTCGATTCCATTCGATTCAATTCGATTCCATTCCATTCCATTCCATTCCATTCCATTCCATTCCATTCCATTCCATTGAATTCCATTCCATTCCATTCCGTTCCATTCCATTCCGTTCCATTCCATTCCATTCCATTCCATTCCATTCCTTTCTGTTACATTCCGTTCCGTTCCATTCCGTTCTACTCGGATTGATTCCATTCTATTCCATTCCATTCCATTCGATTCCATTCGAATCCATTCGATTCCATTCCATTCCATTCCATTCCATTGAACTCCATTCCATTCCATTCCATTCCATTCCATTCCATCGAATTCCATTCCATTCCATTGAATTCCATGCCATTCCATTCCATTCCATTCCATTCCATTCCATTCCATTCCATTCCATTCCATCGAATTCCATTCCATTCAATTCAATTCCATTCGATTCCATTCTATTCCATTCGATTCCATTCGATTCAATTCGATTCCATTCCATTCCATTCCATTCCATTCCATTCCATTCCACTGAATTCCTTTCCATTCCATTCCGTTCCATTCCATTCCGTTCCATTCCATTCCATTCCATTCCATTGCATTCCATTCCATTATTTTCCGTTCCATTCCGTTCCATTCCGTTCCATTCCATTGAATTCCGATCCATTGCATTGAATTCCGTTCCATTCCGTTCCATTCCTTTCCGTTCCGTTCCGTTCCGTTCCGTTCCATTCCGTTCTACTCGGATTGATTCCATTCTATTCCATTCCAATCCATTCGATTCCATTCGATTGCATTCGATTCCATTCGATTCAATTCGATTCGATTCCATTCCATTCCATTCCATTCCATTCCATTCCATAGAATTCCATTCCGTTCCATTCCATTCCATTCCATTCCATTCCGTTCCATTCCATTCCATCGAATTCCATTCCATTCCATTCCATTGCATTCCATTCCATTCCATTCCATTCCATTCCATTCCATTCTACTCGGGTTGATTCCATTCTATTACATTCCATTCCATTCGATTCCATTCGATTCCATTCGATTCCATTCGATTCCATTCGATTCCATTCCATTCCATTCCATTCCATTGAATTCCATTCCATTCCATTCCATTCCATTCCATTCCATTGAATTCCATTGAATTCCATTCCATTGAATTCCATTCCATTCCATTCCATTCCGTTCCATTCCATTCCGTTCCATTCCATTCCATTCCATTCCATTCCATTCCGTTCCGTTCCATTCCGTTCCATTCCGTTCCATTCCATTGAATTCCGTTCCATTCCATTCCATTCCTTTCCGTTCCGTTCCGTTCCGTTCCGTTCCGTTCCGTTCTACTCGGGTTGATTTCATTCTATTCCATTCCATTCCATTCGATTCCATTCGATTCCTTTCGATTCCATTCCATTCCATTCCATTCCATTCCATTGAATTCCATTGCATTCCATTCCATTGCATTCCATTGAATTCCATTCCATTCCATTCCATTCCATTCCATTCCATTCCATTCCATTCCATCGAATTCCATTCCATTCCATTCCATTCCATTCCATTCCATTCCATTCGATTCCATTCGATTCCATTCGATTCCATTCGATTCCATTCCATTCCATTGAATTCCGTTCCATTCCATTCCATTCCATTCCATTGAATTCCGTTCCATTCCATTGAATTCCATTCCATTCCGTTCCATTCCATTGAATTCCGTTCCGTTCCGTTCCGTTCCGTTCCGTTCCGTTCCATTCCATTCCATTCCATTCCATTCCGTTCTACTCGGGTTCATTCCATTCCATTCCTTTCCGTTCCGTTCCGTTCCGCACCATTCCGTTCCGTTCTACTCGGGTTGATTCCATTCTATTCCATTCCATTCCATTCGATTCCATTCTATTCCATTCGATTCCATTCTATTCAATTCGATTCCATTCCATTCCAATCCATTCCATTACATTCCATTGAATTCCATTCCATTCCATTCCGTTCCATTCCATTCCGTTCCATTCCATTCCATTCCATTCCATTCCATTCCATTCCATTACGTTCCGTTCCATTCCGTTCCATTCCATTGAATTCCGATCCATTGCATTGAATTCCGTTCCATTCCATTCCATTCCATTCCATTCCATTCCATTGAATTCCATTCCATTGAATTCCGTTCCATTCCATTGAATTCCATTCCATTCCGTTCCATTCCATTGAATTCCGTTCCGTTCCGTTCCGTTCCGTTCCGTTCCGTTGCATTCCGTTCCATTCCATTCCATTCCGTTCTACTCGGGTTGATTCCATTCTATTCCATTCCATTCCACTCGATTCCATTCCATTCCATTCCATTCCATTCCATTCCATTCCTTTCTACTCGGGTTCATTCCATTCCATTCCGTTCCGTTCCGTTCCGTTCCGTTCCATTCCTTTCTACTTGTGTTGATTTCATTCCATTCCATTCTATTCCATTGAATTCCATTCCATTCCATTCCATTCCATTCCATTACATGGAATTCCATTGAATTCCATTGAATTCCATTCCACTGAATTCCATTGAATTCCATTCCATTCCATTCCATGGAATTCAATTCCATTCCATTCCATTCCTTGGAATTCCATTCCATTCCATTCCATTCCATTCCATTGAATTCCATTCCATTCCATTCAATTGAATTCCATTCCATTCCATTCCATTCGATTCCATTCCATTCCATTGAATTCAATTCCGTTCCATTCCATTCCATTGAATTCCATAGAATTCCATTCCATTGAATTCCATTCCATTCCATTGAATTCCATTCCATTTCATTCCATTCCATTCCGTTCCATTCCATTCCGTTCCATTCCATTCCATTCCTTTCCATTCCATTCCATTCCGTTCCATTCCATTGAATTCCGTTCCATTGCACTGAATTCCGTTCCATTCCATTCCATTCCTTTCCGTTCCGTTCCGTTCCGTTCCGTTCCGTTCCGTTCTACTCGGGTTGATTCCATTCTATTCCTTTCCATTCCATTCGATTCCATTCTATTCCATTCGATTCCATTCGATTCAATTCGATTCAATTCCATTCCATTCCATTCCATTCCATTCCATTCCATTCCATTCCATTGAATTCCATTCCATTCCATTCCGTTCCATTCCATTCCATTCCATGGAATTCCATTCCTTTCCATTCCATTCCATTCCATACCATTCCATTCCATTGAATTCCATTGAATTCCATTCCATTCCATTGAATTCCATTCCTTTCCATTCCATTCCATTGAATTCCGTTCAATTCCATTCCATTCCATTCCATTCCATTCCATTCGAATTCCATTCCATTCCATTCCATTCCATTCCATTCCATTCCATTCCATTCTACTCGGGTTGATTCCATTCTATTCCATTCCATTCCATTCGATTCCATTCGATTCCTTTCGATTCCATTCCATTCCATTCCATTCCATTCCATTGAATTCCATTCCATTCCATTCCATTCCATTCCATTGAATTCGATTCCATTCCATTCCATCGAATTCCATTCCATTCCATTGAATTTCATTCCATTCCATTCCATTCCATTCCATTCCATTCCATTCCATTCCATTCGATTCCATCGAATTCCATTCCATTCCATTCCATTCCATTCCATTCCATTCGATTCCATTCGATTCCATTCGATTCCATTCCATTCCATTCCATTCCATTGAATTCCGTTCCATTCCATTCCATTCCATTCCATTCCCTTCCATTGAATTCCATTACATTGAATTCCATTCCATTCCATTCCTTTCCGTTCCGTTCCGTTCCGTTCCGTTCCGTTCTACTCGGGTTGATTTCATTCTATTCCATTCCATTCCATTCGATTCCATTCGATTCCTTTCGATTCCATTCCATTCCATTCCATTCCATTCCATTGAATTCCATTGCATTCCATTCCATTCCATTCCATTGAATTCCATTCCATTCCATTCCATCGAATTCCATTCCATTCCATTGAATTCCATTCCATTCCATTCCATTCCATTCCATTCCATTCCATTCCATTCCATCGAATTCCATTCCATTCCATTCCATTCCATTCCATTCCATTCCATTCGATTCCATTCGATTCCATTCGATTCCATTCCATTCCATTCCATTCCATTGAATTCCGTTCCATTCCATTCCATTCCATTCCATTGAATTCCGTTCCATTCCATTGAATTCCATTCCATTCCGTTCCATTCCATTGAATTCCGTTCCGTTCCGTTCCGTTCCGTTCCGTTCCGTTCCATTCCATTCCATTCCATTCCATTCCGTTCTACTCGGGTTCATTCCATTCCATTCCTTTCCGTTCAGTTCCGTTCCGCACCATTCCGTTCCGTTCTACTCGGGTTGATTCCATTCTATTCCATTCCATTCCATTCGATTCCATTCTATTCCATTCGATTCCATTCTATTCAATTCGATTCCATTCCATTCCAATCCATTCCATTACATTCCATTGAATTCCATTCCATTCCATTCCGTTCCATTCCATTCCGTTCCATTCCATTCCATTCCATTCCATTCCATTCCATTCCATTACGTTCCGTTCCATTCCGTTCCATTCCATTGAATTCCGATCCATTGCATTGAATTCCGTTCCATTCCATTCCATTCCATTCCATTCCATTCCATTGAATTCCATTCCATTGAATTCCGTTCCATTCCATTGAATTCCATTCCATTCCGTTCCATTCCATTGAATTCCATTCCGTTCCGTTCCGTTCCGTTCCGTTCCGTTCCATTCCGTTCCATTCCATTCCATTCCGTTCTACTCGGGTTGATTCCATTCTATTCCATTCCATTCCACTCGATTCCATTCCATTCCATTCCATTCCATTCCATTCCATTCCTTTCTACTCGGGTTCATTCCATTCCATTCCGTTCCGTTCCGTTCCGTTCCGTTCCATTCCTTTCTACTTGTGTTGATTCCATTCCATTCCATTCTATTCCATTGAATTCCATTCCATTCCATTCCATTCCATTCCATTACATGGAATTCCATTGAATTCCATTGAATTCCATTCCATTGAATTCCATTGAATTCCATTCCATTCCATTCCATGGAATTCAATTCCATTCCATTCCATTCCTTGGAATTCCATTCCATTCCATTCCATTCCATTCCATTGAATTCCATTCCATTCCATTCAATTGAATTCCATTCCATTCCATTCCATTCGATTCCATTCCATTCCATTGAATTCAATTCCGTTCCATTCCATTCCATTGAATTCCATTGAATTCCATTCCATTGAATTCCATTCCATTCCATTGAATTCCATTCCATTTCATTCCATTCCATTCCGTTCCATTCCATTCCGTTCCATTCCATTCCATTCCTTTCCATTCCATTCCATTCCGTTCCATTCCATTGAATTCCGTTCCATTGCACTGAATTCCATTCCATTCCATTCCATTCCTTTCCGTTCCGTTCCGTTCCGTTCCGTTCCGTTCCGTTCTACTCGGGTTGATTCCATTCTATTCCTTTCCATTCCATTCGATTCCATTCTATTCCATTCGATTCCATTCTATTCAATTCGATTCCATTCCATTCCATTCCATTCCATTCCATTGAATTCCATTCCATTCCATTCCGTTCCATTCCATTCCGTTCCATTCCATTCCATTCCATTCCATTCCATTCCATTACGTTCCGTTCCATTCCGTTCCATTCCATTGAATTCCGATCCATTGCATTGAATTCCGTTCCATTCCATTCCACTCCTTTCCGTTCCGTTCCGTTCCGTTCCGTTCCGTTCTACTCGGGTTGATTCCATTCTATTCCATTCCATTCCATTCGATTCCAATCTATTCCATTCGATTCCATTCGATTCAATTCGATTCCATTCCATTCCATTCCATTCCATTCCATTCCATTCCATTGAATTCCATTCCATTCCATTCCGTTCCATTCCATTCCGTTCCATTCCATTCCATTCCATTCCATTCCATTCCTTTCTGTTACATTCCGTTCCGTTCCATTCCGTTCTACTCGGATTGATTCCATTCTATTCCATTCCATTCCATTCGATTCCATTCGATTCCATTCGATTCCATTCCATTCCATTCCATTCCATTGAACTCCATTCCAATCCATTCCATTCCATTCCATTCCATCGAATTCCATTCCATTCCATTGAATTCCATGCCATTCCATTCCATTCCATTCCATTCCATTCCATTCCATTCCATTCCATTCCATCGAATTCCATTCCATTCAATTCCATTCCATTCGATTCCATTCTATTCCATTCGATTCCATTCGATTCAATTCGATTCCATTCCATTCCATTCCATTCCATTCCATTCCATTCCACTGAATTCCTTTCCATTCCATTCCGTTCCATTCCATTCCGTTCCATTCCTTTCCATTCCATTCCATTCCATTCCATTCCATTATTTTCCGTTCCATTCCGTTCCATTCCGTTCCATTCCATTGAATTCCGATCCATTGCATTGAATTCCGTTCCATTCCATTCCATTCCTTTCCGTTCCGTTCCGTTCCGTTCCGTTCTACTCGGATTGATTCCATTCTATTCCATTCCATTCCATTCGATTCCTTTCGATTGCATTCGATTCCATTCGATTCCATTCCATTCCATTCCATTCCATTGAATTCCATTCCATTCCATTCCATTCCATTCCATTCCATTGAATTCCATTGAATTCCATTCCATTGAATTCCATTCCATTCCATTCCATTCCGTTCCATTCCATTCCGTTCCATTCCATTCCATTCCATTCCATTCCATTCCGTTCCGTTCCATTCCGTTCCATTCCGTTCCATTCCATTGAATTCCGTTCCATTGCATTGAATTCCGTTCCATTCCATTCCATTCCTTTCCGTTCCGTTCCGTTCCGTTCCGTTCCGTTCTACTCGGGTTGATTCCATTCTATTCCACTCCATTCCATTCGATTCCATTCTATTCCATTCGATTCCATTCGATTCAATTCGATTCGATTCCATTCCATTCCATTCCATTCCATTCCATTCCATAGAATTCCATTCCGTTCCATTCCATTCCATTCCATTCCATTCCGTTCCATTCCATTCCATCGAATTCCATTCCATTCCATTCCATTGCATTCCATTCCATTCCATTCCATTCCATTCCATTCCATTCTACTCGGGTTGATTCCATTCTATTACATTCCATTCCATTCGATTCCATTCGATTCCATTCGATTCCATTCGATTCCATTCCATTCCATTCCATTCCATTGAATTCCATTCCATTCCATTCCATTCCATTCCATTCCATTGAATTCCATTGAATTCCATTCCATTGAATTCCATTCCATTCCATTCCATTCCGTTCCATTCCATTCCGTTCCATTCCATTCCATTCCATTCCATTCCATTCCGTTCCGTTCCATTCCGTTCCATTCCGTTCCATTCCATTGAATTCCGTTCCATTCCATTCCATTCCTTTCCGTTCCGTTCCGTTCCGTTCCGTTCCGTTCCGTTCTACTCGGGTTGATTTCATTCTATTCCATTCCATTCCATTCGATTCCATTCGATTCCTTTCGATTCCATTCCATTCCATTCCATTCCATTCCATTGAATTCCATTGCATTCCATTCCATTCCATTCCATTGAATTCCATTCCATTCCATTCCATCGAATTCCATTCCATTCCATTGAATTCCATTCCATTCCATTCCATTCCATTCCATTCCATTCCATTCCATTCCATCGAATTCCATTCCATTCCATTCCATTCCATTCCATTCCATTCCATTCGATTCCATTCGATTCCATTCGATTCCATTCGATTCCATTCCATTCCATTGAATTCCGTTCCATTCCATTCCATTCCATTCCATTGAATTCCGTTCCATTCCATTGAATTCCATTCCATTCCGTTCCATTCCATTGAATTCCGTTCCGTTCCGTTCCGTTCCGTTCCGTTCCGTTCCATTCCATTCCATTCCATTCCATTCCGTTCTACTCGGGTTCATTCCATTCCATTCCTTTCCGTTCCGTTCCGTTCCGCACCATTCCGTTCCGTTCTACTCGGGTTGATTCCATTCTATTCCATTCCATTCCATTCGATTCCATTCTATTCCATTCGATTCCATTCTATTCAATTCGATTCCATTCCATTCCAATCCATTCCATTACATTCCATTGAATTCCATTCCATTCCATTCCGTTCCATTCCATTCCGTTCCATTCCATTCCATTCCATTCCATTCCATTCCATTCCATTACGTTCCGTTCCATTCCGTTCCATTCCATTGAATTCCGATCCATTGCATTGAATTCCGTTCCATTCCATTCCATTCCATTCCATTCCATTCCATTGAATTCCATTCCATTGAATTCCGTTCCATTCCATTGAATTCCATTCCATTCCGTTCCATTCCACTGAATTCCGTTCCGTTCCGTTCCGTTCCGTTCCGTTCCGTTCCATTCCGTTCCATTCCATTCCATTCCGTTCTACTCGGGTTGATTCCATTCTATTCCATTCCATTCCACTCGATTCCATTCCATTCCATTCCATTCCATTCCATTCCATTCCTTTCTACTCGGGTTCATTCCATTCCATTCCGTTCCGTTCCGTTCCGTTCCGTTCCATTCCTTTCTACTTGTGTTGATTCCATTCCATTCCATTCTATTCCATTGAATTCCATTCCATTCCATTCCATTCCATTCCATTACATGGAATTCCATTGAATTCCATTGAATTCCATTCCACTGAATTCCATTGAATTCCATTCCATTCCATTCCATGGAATTCCATTCCATTCCATTCCATTCCTTGGAATTCCATTCCATTCCATTCCATTCCATTCCATTGAATTCCATTCCATTCCATTCAATTGAATTCCATTCCATTCCATTCCATTCGATTCCATTCCATTCCATTGAATTCAATTCCGTTCCATTCCATTCCATTGAATTCCATTGAATTCCATTCCATTGAATTCCATTCCATTCCATTGAATTCCATTCCATTTCATTCCATTCCATTCCGTTCCATTCCATTCCGTTCCATTCCATTCCATTCCTTTCCATTCCATTCCATTCCGTTCCATTCCATTGAATTCCGTTCCATTGCACTGAATTCCGTTCCATTCCATTCCATTCCTTTCCGTTCCGTTCCGTTCCGTTCCGTTCCGTTCCGTTCTACTCGGGTTGATTCCATTCTATTCCTTTCCATTCCATTCGATTCCATTCTATTCCATTCGATTCCATTCGATTCAATTCGATTCCATTCCATTCCATTCCATTCCATTCCATTCCATTCCATTCCATTGAATTCCATTCCATTCCATTCCGTTCCATTCCATTCCGTTCCATTCCATTCCATTCCATTCCATTACGTTCCGTTCCATTCCGTTCCATTCCGTTCCATTCCATTGAATTCCGATCCATTGCATTGAATTCCGTTCCATTCCATTCCATTCCTTTCCGTTCCGTTCCGTTCCGTTCCGTTCCGTTCCTTTCTACTCGGATTGATTCCATTCTATTCCATTCCATTCCATTCGATTCCATTCGATTCCATTCGATTCCGTTCGATTCCATTCCATTCCATTCCATTCCATTGAATTCCATTCCATTCCATTCCATTCCGTTCCATTCCATTCCGTTCCATTCCATTCCATTCCATTCCATTCCATTCCGTTCCGTTCCATTCCGTTCCATTCCGTTCCATTCCATTGAATTCCGTTCCATTCCATTACATTCCTTTACGTTCCGTTCCGTTCCGTTCCGTTCCGTTCCGTTCTACTCGGGTTGATTCCATTCTATTCCATTCCATTCCATTCGATTCCATTCTATTCCATTCGATTCCATTCGATTCAATTCGATTCGATTCGATTCCATTCCATTCCATTCCATTCCATTGAATTCCATTCCATTCCATTGAATTCCATTCCATTCCATTCCATTCCATTCCATTCCATGGAATTCCATTCCATTCCATTGAATTCCATTCCATTCCATTCCATTCGATTCCATTCCATTCCATGGAATTCCATTCCATTCGATTCCATTCCATTCCATGGAATTCCATTTCATTCCATTCCATTCCATTCCATTCCATTCCATTCCATTCCATTCCATTCCATAGAATTCCATTCCATTCCATTCCATTCCATTCCATTCCATAGAATTCCATTCCATTCCATTCCATTCCATGCCATTCCATTCCATCGAATTCCATTCCATTCCATTCCATTCCATTCCATTCCATTCTACTAGGGTTGTTTCCATTCTATTACATTCCATTCCATTCGATTCCATTCGATTCCATTCGATTCCATTCGATTCCATTCCATTCCATTCCATTCAATTGAATTCCATTCCATTCCATTCCATTCCATTCCATTCCATTCCATTCCATTCCATTCCATTCCATTGAATTCCATTCCATTCCATTGAATTCCATTCCATTCCGTTCCATTCCATTGAATTCCGTTCCGTTCCGTTCCGTTCCGTTCCGTTCCGTTCCGTTCCGTTCCATTCCGTTCCATTCCTTTCCATTCCGTTCTACTCGGGTTCATTCCATTCCATTCCTTTCCGTTCCGTTCCGTTCCGTTCCGTTCCGTTGCGTTCCGTTCCGTTCTACTCGGGTTGATTCCATTCTATTCCATTCCATCCCATTCGATTCCATTCTATTCCATTCGATTCCATTCTATTCAATTCGATTCCATTCCATTCCATTCCATTCCATTCCATTGAATTCCATTCCATTCCATTCCGTTCCATTCCATTCCATTCCATTCCATTCCATTCCATTACGTTCCGTTCCATTCCGTTCCATTCCATTCCATTCCATTCCATTCCATTCCATTACATTGAATTCCATTCCATTCCATTCCATTCCATTGAATTCCGTTCCATTCCATTCCTTTCCATTCCATTCCATTCCATTGAATTCCATTACATTGAATTCCATTCCATTCCATTCCATTCCATTCCATTCCATTGAATTCCATTCCATTCCATTGAATTCCATTCCATTCCATTCCATTCGATTCCATTCCATTCCATGGAATTCCATTCCTTTCCATTCCATTCCATTCCATTCCATTCCATTCCATTGAATTCCATTGAATTCCATTCCATTCCATTGAATTCCATTCCTTTCCATTCCATTCCATTGAATTCCGTTCAATTCCATTCCATTCCATTCCATTCCATTCCATTCCATTCCATTCGAATTCCATTCCATTCCATTCCATTCCATTCCATTCCATTCCATTCTACTCGGGTTGATTCCATTCTATTCCATTCCATTCCATTCGATTCCATTCGATTCCTTTCGATTCCATTCCATTCCATTCCATTCCATTCCATTCCATTGAATTCCATTCCATTCCATTCCATCGAATTCCATTCCATTCCATTGAATTCCATTCCATTCCATTCCATTCCATTCCATTCCATTCCATTCCATTCCATTCCATCGAATTCCATTCCATTCCATTCCATTCCATTCCATTCCATTCGATTCCATTCGATTCCATTCGATTCCATTCCATTCCATTCCATTCCATTCCATTCCATTCCATTCCATTCCATTCCATTCCATTCTACTCCGGTTGATTCCATTCTATTACATTCCATTCCATTCGATTCCATTAGATTCCATTCGATTCCATTCGATTCCATTCCATTCCATTCCATTCCATTGAATTCCGTTCCATTCCATTCCATTCCATTCCATTCCATGGAATTCCATTCCATTCCGTTCCGTTCCGTTCCGTTCCGTTCCGTACCGTTCCATTCCATTCCATTCCATTCCATTGAATTCCGTTCCATTCCATTGAATTCCATTCCATTCCGTTCCATTCCATTGAATTCCGTTCCGTTCCGTTCCGTTCCGTTCCATTCCGTTCCATTCCATTCCATTCCGTTCTACTCGGGTTCATTCCATTCCATTCCTTTCCGTTCCGTTCCGTTCCGTTCCGTTCCGTTCCGTTCCGTTCTACTCGGGTTGATTCCATTCTATTCCATTCCATTCCATTCGATTCCTTTCTATTCCATTCGATTCCATTCTATTCAATTCGATTCCATTCCATTCCATTCCATTCCATTCCATTCCATTCCATTGAATTCCATTCCATTCCATTCCGTTCCATTCCATTCCGTTCCTTTCCATTCCATTCCATTCCATTCCATTCCATTACGTTCCGTTCCATTCCCTTCCATTCCATTGAATTCCGATCCATTGCATTGAATTCCGTTCCATTCCATTCCATTCCTTTCCGTTCCGTTCCGTTCCGTTCCGTTCTACTCGGGTTGATTCCATTCTATTCCATTCCATTCCATTCGATTCCATTCTATTCCATTCGCTTCCATTCGATTCAATTCGATTCGATTCCATTCCATTCCATTCCATTCCATTCCATTCCATTCCATTGAATTCCATTCCATTCCATAGAATTCCATTCCATTCCATTCCATTCCATTCCATTCCATTCCATTCCATTGAATTCCATTCCATTCCATTGAATTCCATTCCATTCCATTCCATTCGATTCCATTCCATTCCATGGAATTCCATTCCATTCGATTCCATTCCATTCCATGGAATTCCATTTCATTCCATTCCATTCCATTCCATTGCATTCCATTCCATTCCATAGAATTCCATTCCATTCCATTCCATTCCATTCCATTCCATTCCATTCCGTTCCATTCCATTCCATCGAATTCCATTCCATTCCATTCCATTCCATTCCATTCCATTCCATTCCATTCCATTCCATTCCATTCTACTCGGGTTGATTCCATTCTATTACATTCCATTCCATTCGATTCCATTCGATTCCATTCGATTCCATTCGATTCCATTCCATTCCATTCCATTCAATTGAATTCCATTCCATTCCATTCCATTCCATTCCATTCCATTCCATTGAATTCCATTCCATTCCATTGAATTCCATTCCATTCCATTCCATTCCATTGAATTCCGTTCCATTCCATTCCTTTCCATTCCATTCCATTCCATTGAATTCCATTACATTGAATTCCATTCCATTCCATTCCATTCCATTGAATTCCATTCCACTCCATTCCATTCGATTCCATTCCATTCCATGGAATTCCATTCCTTTCCATTCCATTCCATTCCATTCCTTTCCATTCCATTCCATTGAATTCCATTGAATTCCATTCCATTCCATTGAATTCCATTCCTTTCCATTCCATTCCATTGAATTCCGTTCAATTCCATTCCATTCCATTCCATTCCATTCCATTCCATTCGAATTCCATTCAATTCCATTCCATTCCATTCCATTCCATTCCATTCCATTCCATTCCATTCTACTCGGGTTGATTCCATTCTATTCCATTCCATTCCATTCGATTCCATTCGATTCCTTTCGATTCCATTCCATTCCATTCCATTCCATTCCATTGAATTCCATTCCATTCCATTCCATTCCATTCCATTCCATTGAATTCCATTCCATTCCATTCCATTCCATTCCATTCCATTCCATTCCATCGAATTCCATTCCATTCCATTCCATTCCATTCCATTCCATTCCATTCGATTCAATTCGATTCCATTCGATTCCATTCCATTCCATTCCATTCCATTGAATTCCGTTCCATTCCATTCCATTCCATTCCATTCCCTTCCATTGAATTCCATTACATTGAATTCCATTCCATTCCATTCCATTCCATGGAATTCCATTCCATTCCGTTCCGTTCCGTTCCGATCCGTTCCGTACCGTTCCATTCCATTCCATTCCATTCCATTGAATTCCGTTCCATTCCATTGAATTCCATTCCATTCCGTTCCATTCCATTGAATTCCGTTCCGTTCCGTTCCATTCCGTTCCGTTCCATTCCGTTCCATTCCATTCCATTCCGTTCTACTCGGGTTCATTCCATTCCATTCCTTTCCGTTCCGTTCCGTTCCGTTCCATTCCGTTCCGTTCCGTTCCGTTCTACTCGGGTTGATTCCATTCTATTCCATTCCATTCCATTCGATTCCAATCTATTCCATTCGATTCCATTCGATTCAGTTCTATTCCATTCCATTCCATTCCATTTCATTCCATTCCATTCCATTCCATTGAATTCCATTCCATTCCATTCCGTTCCATTCCATTCCGTTCCATTCCATTCCATTCCATTCCATTCCATTCCTTTCCGTTCCGTTCCGTTCCGTTCCATTCCGTTCTACTCGGATTGATTCCATTCTATTCCATTCCATTCCATTCGATTCCATTCGATTCCATTCGATTCCATTCGATTCCATTCCATTCCATTCCATTCCATTCCATTCCATTCCATTCCATTCCATTGAACTCCATTCCATTCCATTCCATTCCATTCCATTCCATTGAATTCTGTTCCATTCAATTCCATTCCATTCCATTCCGTTCTACTCGGGTTGATTCCATTCTATTCCATTCCGTTCCGTTCCGTTCCGTTCCGTTCCGTTCCGTTCCGTTCCGTTCCCTTCCACTCGGGTTGATTCCATTCTATTCCATTCCATTCCATTCCATTCCATTCGATTCCATTCGATTCCATTCGATTCCATTCGATTCCATTCCATTCCATTGAATTCCATTCCATTCCATTCCATTCCATGGAATTCCGTTCCATTCCATTCCATTGCATTCCATTCCATTCCATTCCATTTGAATTCCATTCCATTCCATTCCATTCCATTCCATTCCATTCCATTCCATTCCATTCCATTCCATTCTACTCGGGTTGATTCCATTCTATTCCATTCCATTCCATTCGATTCCATTCGATTCCATTCGAATCCATTCGATTCCATTCGATTCCATTCGATTCCATTCCATTCCATTGAATTCCATTCCATTCCATTCCATTCCATTGAATTCCGTTCCATTCCATTCAATTCCATTCCATTCCATTCCTTTCCGTTCCGTTCCGTTCCGTTCCCTTCCGTTCCGTTCTACTCGGGTTGATTCCATTCTATTCCATTCCATACCATTCGATTCCATTCTATTCCATTCGATTCCATTCGATTCAATTCGATTCCATTCCATTCCATTCCATTCCATTCCATTGAATTCCGTTCCATTCCATTGAATTCCATTCCATTCCGTTCCATTCCATTGAATTCCGCTCCGTTCCGTTCCGTTCCGTTCCATTCCATTCCGTTCCATTCCGTTCCATTCCGTTCTACTCGGGTTGATTCCATTCTATTCCATTCCATTCCATTCCATTCCATTCTATTCCATTCGATTCCATTCGATTCAATTCGATTCCATTCCATTCCATTCCATTCCATTCCATTCCATTCCATTGAATTCCATTCCATTCCATTCCGTTCCATTCCATTCCGTTCCATTCCATTCCATTCCATTCCATTCCATTCCATTCCATTCCATTCCATTCCGTTCTACTCGGGTTCATTCCATTCCATTCCGTTCCGTTCCGTTCCGTTCCGTTCCTTTCCTTTCTACTTGTGTTGATTCCATTCCATTCCATTCTATTCCATTGAATTCCATTCCATTCCATTCCATTCCATTCCATTACATGGAATTCCATTGTATTCCATTGAATTCCATTCCATAGAATTCCATTCCATTCCATTCCATTCCATTCCATGGAATTCCATTCCATTCCATTCCATTCCATTGAATTCCATTCCATTCCATTCCATTGAATTCCATTCCATTCCATTCCATTCGATTCCATTTCATTCCATTGAATTCCATTCCATTCCATTGAATTCCATTCCATTCCGTTCCATTCCATTGAATTCTGTTCCGTTCCGTTCCGTTCCGTTCCGTTCCATTCCGTTCCATTCCGTTCCTTTCCGTTCTACTCGGGTTGATTCCATTCTATTCCATTCCATTCCATTCGATTCCATTCTATTCCATTCGATTCCATTCGATTCAATTAGATTCCATTCCATTCCATTCCATTCCATTCCATTCCATTGAATTCCGTTCCATTCCATTGAATTCCATTCCATTCCGTTCCATTCCATTGAATTCCGCTCCATTCCGTTCCGTTCCGTTCTGTTCCATTCCGTACCATTCCGTTCCAATCCGTTCTACTCGGGTTGTTTCCATTCTATTCCATTCCATTCCATTCGATTCCATTCCATTCCATTCCATTCCATTCCATTCCGTTCTACTCGGGTTCATTCCATTCCATTCCATTACATGGAATTCCATTGAATTCCATTGAATTCCATTCCATTGAATTCCATTCCATTCCATTCCATTCCATTCCATTCCATGGAATTCCATTCCATTCCATTCCATTCCATTCCATGGAATTCCATTCCATTCCATTCCATTCCATTCCATTGAATTCCATTCCATTCCATTCCATTGAATTCCATTCCATTCCATTCCATTCCATTCCATTCCATTGAATTCCATTGAATTCCATTCCATTGAATTCCATTCCATTCCATTGAATTCCATTCCATTTCATTCCATTCCATTCCGTTCCATTCCATTCCGTTCCATTCCATTCCATTCCTTTCCATTCCATTCCATTCCGTTCCATTCCATTGAATTCCGTTCCATTGCATTGAATTCCGTTCCATTCCATTCCATTCCTTTCCGTTCCGTTCCGTTCCGTTCCGTTCCGTTCCGTTCTACTCGGGTTGATTCCATTCTATTCCATTCCATTCCATTCGATTCCATTCTATTCCATTCGATTCCATTCGATTCAATTCGATTCCATTCGATTCCATTCCATTCCATTCCATTCCATTCCATTCCATTGAATTCCATTGCATTCCATTCCGTTCCATTCCATTCCGTTCCATTCCATTCCATTCCATTCCATTCCATTCCAATCCGTTCCATTCCATTCCATTCCTTTCCATTCCATTCCTTTCCGTTCCATTCCGTTCCGTTCCATTCCGTTCTACTCGGATTGATTCCATTCTATTCCATTCCATTCCATTCGATTCCATTCGATTCCATTCGATTCCATTCGATTCCATTCCATTCCATTCCATTCCATTCCATTCCATTCCATTCCATTGAACTCCATTCCATTCCATTCCATTCCATTCCATTCCATTCCATTGAATTCCATTCCATTCCATTCCATTCCATTGAATTCCATTCCATTCCATTCCATTCCATTGAATTCTGTTCCATTCAATTCCATTCCATTCCATTCCGTTCTACTCGGGTTGATTCCATGCTATTCCATTCCGTTCCATTCCGTTCCGTTCCGTTCCGTTCCGTTCCGTTCCATTCCACTCGGGTTGATTCCATTCTATTCCATTCCATTCCATTCCATTCCATTCCATTCCATTCGATTCCATTCGATTCCATTCGATTCCATTCGATTCCATTCCATTCCATTCCATTCCATTCCATTGAATTCCGTTCCATTCCATTCCATTGCATTCCATTCCATTCCATTCCATTTGAATTCCATTCCATTCCATTCCATTCCATTCCATTCCATTCTACTCGGGTTGATTCCATTCTATTCCATTCCATTCCATTCGATTCCATTCGATTCCATTCGATTCCATTCCATTCCATTCCATTCCATTCCAATCCATTCCATTCCATTCCATTGAATTCCATTCCATTCCATTGAATTCCATTCCATTCCATTCCATTCCATTGAATTCCGTTCCATTCCATTCCATTCCATTCCATTCCATTGAATTCCATTCCATTGAATTCCATTCCATTCCATTCCATTCCATTGAATTCCATTCCATTCCGTTCCGTTCCGTTCCGTTCCGTTTCGTTCCGTTCCGTTCCGTTCCGTTCCATTCCATTCCATTCCATTCCATTGAATTCCGTTCCATTCCATTGAATTCCATTCCATTCCGTTCCATTCCATTGAATTCTGTTCCGTTCCGTTCCGTTCCATTCCATTCCGTTCCATTCCGTTCCTTTCCGTTCTACTCGGGTTGATTCCATTCCATTCCATTCGATTCCATTCGATTCCATTCGAATCCATTCGATTCCATTCGATTCCATTCGATTCCATTCCATTCCATTGAATTCCATTCCATTCCATTCCATTCCATTGAATTCCGTTCCATTCCATTCCATTCCATTGAATTCCGTTCCATTCCATTCAATTCCATTCCATTGAATTCCATTCCATTCCATTCCATTCGATTCCATTTCATTCCATTGAATTCCATTCCATTCCATTCCATTCCATTCCATTCCATTGAATTCCATTGAATTCCATTCCATTGAATTCCATTCCATTCCATTGAATTCCATTCCATTTCATTCCATTCCATTCCGTTCCATTCCATTCCGTTCCATTCCATTCCATTCCTTTCCATTCCATTCCTTTCCGTTCCATTCCATTGAATTCCGTTCCATTGCATTGAATTCCGTTCCATTCCATTCCATTCCTTTCCGTTCCGTTCCGTTCCATTCCGTTCCGTTCCGTTCTACTCGGGTTGATTCCATTCTATTCCATTCCATTCCATTCGATTCCATTCTATTCCATTCGATTCCATTCGATTCAATTCGATTCCATTCGATTCCATTCCATTCCATTCCATTCCATTCCATTCCATTCCATTGAATTCCATTGCATTCCATTCCGTTCCATTCCATTCCGTTCCATTCCATTCCATTCCATTCCATTCCATTCCAATCCGTTCCATTCCATTCCATTCCTTTCCATTCCATTCCTTTCCGTTCCATTCCGTTCCGTTCCATTCCGTTCTACTCGGATTGATTCCATTCTATTCCATTCCATTCCATTCGATTCCATTCGATTCCATTCGATTCCATTCGATTCCATTCCATTCCATTCCATTCCATTCCATTCCATTCCATTCCATTGAACTCCATTCCATTCCATTCCATTCCATTCCATTCCATTGAATTCCATTCCATTCCATTCCATTCCATTGAATTCTGTTCCATTCAATTCCATTCCATTCCATTCCGTTCTACTCGGGTTGATTCCATGCTATTCCATTCCGTTCCATTCCGTTCCGTTCCGTTCCGTTCCGTTCCGTTCCATTCCACTCGGGTTGATTCCATTCTATTCCATTCCATTCCATTCCATTCCATTCCATTCCATTCGATTCCATTCGATTCCATTCGATTCCATTCGATTCCATTCCATTCCATTCCATTCCATTGAATTCCATTCCATTCCATTCCATTCCATTGAATTCCGTTCCATTCCATTCCATTGCATTCCATTCCATTCCATTCCATTTGAATTCCATTCCATTCCATTCCATTCCATTCCATTCCATTCTACTCGGGTTGATTCCATTCTATTCCATTCCATTCCATTCGATTCCATTCGATTCCATTCGATTCCATTCCATTCCATTCCATTCCATTCCAATCCATTCCATTCCATTCCATTGAATTCCATTCCATTCCATTGAATTCCATTCCATTCCATTCCATTCCATTGAATTCCGTTCCATTCCATTCCATTCCATTCCATTCCATTCCATTGAATTCCATTCCTTTGAATTCCATTCCATTCCATTCCATTCCATGGAATTCCATTCCATTCCGTTCCGTTCCGTTCCGTTCCGTTTCGTTCCGTTCCGTTCCGTTCCGTTCCATTCCATTCCATTCCATTCCATTGAATTCCGTTCCATTCCATTGAATTCCATTCCATTCCGTTCCATTCCATTGAATTCTGTTCCGTTCCGTTCCGTTCCGTTCCATTCCATTGCGTTCCATTCCGTTCCTTTCCGTTCTACTCGGGTTGATTCCATTCCATTCCATTCGATTCCATTCGATTCCATTCGAATCCATTCGATTCCATTCGATTCCATTCGATTCCATTCCATTCCATTGAATTCCATTCCATTCCATTCCATTCCATTGAATTCCGTTCCATTCCATTCAATTCCATTCCATTCCATTCCTTTCCGTTCCGTTCCGTTCCGTTCCGTTCCGTTCCCTTCTACTCGGGTTGATTCCATTCTATTCCATTCCATTCCATTCGATTCCATTCTATTCCATTCGATTCCATTCGATTCAATTAGATTCCATTCCATTCCATTCCATTCCATTCCATTCCATTGAATTCCGTTCCATTCCATTGAATTCCATTCCATTCCGTTCCATTCCATTGAATTCCGCTCCGTTCCGTTCCGTTCCGTTCCGTTCCATTCCGTACCATTCCGTTCCATTCCGTTCTACTCGGGTTGATTCCATTCTATTCCATTCCATTCCATTCCATTCCATTCCATTCCATTCCATTCCATTCCATTCCATTCCATTCCGTTCTACTCGGGTTCATTCCATTCCATTCCGTTCCGTTCCGTTCCGTTCCGTTCCTTTCCTTTCTACTTGTGTTGATTCCATTCCATTCCTTTCTATTCCATTGAATTCCATTCCTTTCCATTCCATTCCATTCCATTACATGGAATTCCATTGAATTCAATTGAATTCCATTCCATGGAATTCCATTCCATTCCATTCCATTCCATTCCATTCCATGGAATTCCATTCCATTCCATTCCATTCCATTCCATTCCATTGAATTCCATTCCATTCCATTCCATTGAATTCCATTCCATTCCATTCCATTCGATTCCATTTCATTCCATTGAATTCCATTCCATTCCATTCCATTCCATTCCATTCCATTGTATTCCATTGAATTCCATTCCATTGAATTCCATTCCATTCCATTGAATTCCATTCCATTTCATTCCATTCCATTCCGTTCCATTCCATTCCGTTCCATTCCATTCCATTCCTTTCCATTCCATTCCATTCCGTTCCATTCCATTGAATTCCGTTCCATTGCATTGAATTCCGTTCCATTCCATTCCATTCCTTTCCGTTCCTTTCCGTTCCGTTCCGTTCCGTTCCGTTCTACTCGGGTTGATTCCATTCTATTCCATTCCATTCCATTCGATTCCATTCTATTCCATTCGATTCCATTCGATTCAATTCGATTCCATTCCATTCCATTCCATTCCATTCCATTCCATTGAATTCCATTCCATTCCATTCCGTTCCATTCCATTCCGTTCCATTCCATTCCATTCCATTCCATTCCATTCCATTACGTTCCGTTCCATTCCGTTCCATTCCGTTCCATTCCATTGAATTCCGATCCATTGCATTGAATTCCGTTCCATTCCATTCCATTCCTTTCCGTTCCGTTCCGTTCCGTTCCGTTCCGTTCCGTTCTACTCGGATTGATTCCATTCTATTCCATTCCATTCCATTCGATTCCATTCGATTCCATTCGATTCCATTCGATTCCATTCCATTCCATTCCATTCCATTGAATTCCATTCCATTCCATTCCATTCCATTCCATTCCATTCCATTGAATTCCATTGAATTCCATTCCATTGAATTCCATTCCATTCCATTCCATTCCGTTCCATTCCATTCCGTTCCATTCCATTCCATTCCATTCCATTCCATTCCGTTCCGTTCCATTCCGTTCCATTCCGTTCCATTCCATTGAATTCCATTCCATTGCATTGAATACCGTTCCATTCCATTCCATCCCTTTCCGTTCCGTTCCGTTCCGTTCCGTTCCGTTCCGTTCTACTCGGGTTGATTCCATTCTATTCCATTCCATTCCATTCGATTCCATTCTATTCCATTCGATTCCATTCGATTCAATTCGATTCGATTCCATTCCATTCCATTCCATTCCATTCCATTCCATAGAATTCCATTCCATTCCATTGAATTCCATTCCATTCCATTCCATTCCATTCCATTGAATTCCATTCCATTCCATGGAATTCCATTCCATTCCATTCCATTCTATTCCATTCCATTCCATGGAATTCCATTCCATTCGATTCCATTCCATTCCATGGAATTCCATTTCATTCCATTCCATTCCGTTCCATTCCATTCCATCGAATTCCATTCCATTCCATTCCATTCCATTCCATTCCATTCCATTCCATTCCATTCCATTCTACTCGGGTTGATTCCATTCTATTCCATTCCATTCCATTCGATTCCATTCGATTCCATTCGATTCCATTCCATTCCATTCCATTCCATTCCAATCCATTCCATTCCATTCCATTGAATTCCATTCCATTCCATTGAATTCCATTCCATTCCATTCCATTCCTTTGAATTCCATTCCATTCCATTCCATTCCATGGAATTCCATTCCATTCCGTTCCGTTCCGTTCCGTTCCGTTTCGTTCCGTTCCGTTCCGTTCCGTTCCATTCCATTCCATTCCATTCCATTGAATTCCGTTCCATTCCATTGAATTCCATTCCATTCCGTTCCATTCCATTGAATTCTGTTCCGTTCCGTTCCGTTCCGTTCCATTCCATTCCGTTCCATTCCGTTCCTTTCCGTTCTACTCGGGTTGATTCCATTCCATTCCATTCGATTCCATTCGATTCCATTCGAATCCATTCGATTCCATTCGATTCCATTCGATTCTATTCCATTCCATTGAATTCCATTCCATTCCATTCCATTCCATTGAATTCCGTTCCATTCCATTCAATTCCATTCCATTCCATTCCTTTCCGTTCCGTTCCGTTCCGTTCCGTTCCGTTCCCTTCTACTCGGGTTGATTCCATTCTATTCCATTCCATTCCATTCGATTCCATTCTATTCCATTCGATTCCATTCGATTCAATTAGATTCCATTCCATTCCATTCCATTCCATTCCATTCCATTGAATTCCGTTCCATTCCATTGAATTCCATTCCATTCCGTTCCATTCCATTGAATTCCGCTCCGTTCCGTTCCGTTCCGTTCCGTTCCATTCCGTACCATTCCGTTCCATTCCGTTCTACTCGGGTTGATTCCATTCTATTCCATTCCATTCCATTCCATTCCATTCCATTCCATTCCATTCCATTCCATTCCGTTCTACTCGGGTTCATTCCATTCCATTCCATTCCGTTCCGTTCCGTTCCGTTCCTTTCCTTTCTACTTGTGTTGATTCCATTCCATTCCTTTCTATTCCATTGAATTCCATTCCTTTCCATTCCATTCCATTCCATTACATGGAATTCCATTGAATTCAATTGAATTCCATTCCATGGAATTCCATTCCATTCCATTCCATTCCATTCCATTCCATGGAATTCCATTCCATTCCATTCCATTCCATTCCATTCCATTGAATTCCATTCCATTCCATTCCATTGAATTCCATTCCATTCCATTCCATTCGATTCCATTTCATTCCATTGAATTCCATTCCATTCCATTCCATTCCATTCCATTCCATTGTATTCCATTGAATTCCATTCCATTGAATTCCATTCCATTCCATTGAATTCCATTCCATTCCGTTCCATTCCATTGAATTCCGTTCCGTTCCGTTCCGTTCCGTTCCGTTCCGTTCCATTCCGTTCCATTCCATTCCATTCCGTTCTACTCGGGTTCATTCCATTCCATTCCTTTCCGTTCCGTTCCGTTCCGTTCCGTTCCGTTGCGTTCCGTTCCGTTCTACTCGGGTTGATTCCATTCTATTCCATTCCATTTCATTCGATTCCATTCTATTCCATTCGATTCCATTCTATTCAATTCGATTCCATTCCATTCCATTCCATTCCATTCCATTCCATTGAATTCCATTCCATTCCATTCCGTTCCATTCCATTCCGTTCCATTCCATTCCATTCCATTCCATTCCATTCCATTACGTTCCGTTCCATTCCGTTCCATTCCATTGAATTCCGATCCATTGCATTGAATTCCGTTCCATTCCATTCCACTCCTTTCCGTTCCGTTCCGTTCCGTTCCGTTCCGTTCTACTCGGGTTGATTCCATTCTATTCCATTCCATTCCATTCGATTCCAATCTATTCCATTCGATTCCATTCGATTCAATTCGATTCCATTCCATTCCATTCCATTCCATTCCATTCCATTCCATTCCATTGAATTCCATTCCATTCCATTCCGTTCCATTCCATTCCGTTCCATTCCATTCCATTCCATTCCATTCCATTCCTTTCCGTTACGTTCCGTTCCGTTCCATTCCGTTCTACTCGGATTGATTCCATTCTATTCCATTCCATTCCATTCGATTCCATTCGATTCCATTCGATTACATTCCATTCCATTCCATTCCATTCCATTCCATTGAACTCCATTCCATTCCATTCCATTCCATTCCATTCCATCGAATTCCATTCCATTCCATTGAATTCCATTCCATTCCATTCCATTCCATTCCATTCCATTCCATTACATTCCATTCCATCGAATTCCATTCCATTCCATTCCATTCCATTCGATTCCATTCTATTCCATTCGATTCCATTCGATTCAATTCGATTCCATTCCATTCCATTCCATTCCATTCCATTCCATTCCATTGAATTCCATTCCATTCCATTCCGTTCCATTCCATTCCGTTCCATTCCATTCCATTCCATTCCATTACGTTCCGTTCCATTCCGTTCCATTCCGTTCCATTCCATTGAATTCCGATCCATTGCATTGAATTCCGTTCCATTCCATTCCATTCCTTTCCGTTCCATTCCATTCCGTTCCGTTCCGTTCTGTTCTACTCGGATTGATTCCATTCTATTCCATTCCATTCCATTCCATTCCATTCGATTCCATTCGATTCAATTCGATTCCATTCCATTCCATTCCATTCCATTCCATTCCATTCCATAGAATTCCATTCCATTCCATTGAATTCCATTCCATTCCATTCCTTTCCATTCCATTGAATTCCATTCCATTCCATTGAATTCCATTCCATTCCATTCCATTCGATTCCATTCCATTCCATGGAATTCCATTCCATTCGATTCCATTGCATTCCATGGAATTCCATTTCATTCCATTCCATTCCATTCCATTCCATTCCATTCCATTCCATAGAATTCCATTCCGTTCCATTCCATTCCATTCCATTCCATTCCGTTCCATTCCATTCCATCGAATTCCATTCCATTCCATTCCATTCCATTCCATTCCATTCCATTCCATTCCATTCTACTCGGGTTGATTCCATTCTATTACATTCCATTCCATTCGATTCCATTCGATTCCATTCGATTCCATTCGATTCCATTCCATTCCATTCCATTCCATTCAATTCCATTCCATTCCATTCCATTCCATTCCATTCCATTCCATTCCATTCCATTCCATTCCATGGAATTCCATTCCATTACATTGAATTCCATTCCATTCCATTCCATTCCATTGAATTCCGTTCCATTCCATTCCTTTCCATTCCATTCCATTCCATTGAATTCCATTACATTGAATTCCATTCCATTCCATTCCATTCCATTCCATTCCATTGAATTCCATTCCATTCCATTGAATTCCATTCCATTCCATTCCATTCGATTCCATTCCATTCCATGGAATTCCATTCCTTTCCATTCCATTCCATTCCATTCCATTCCATTCCATTGAATTCCATTGAATTCCATTCCATTCCATTGAATTCCATTCCTTTCCATTCCATTCCATTGAATTCCGTTCAATTCCATTCCATTCCATTCCATTCCATTCCATTCGAATTCCATTCCATTCCATTCCATTCCATTCCATTCCATTCCATTCTACTCGGGTTGATTCCATTCTATTCCATTCCATTCCATTCGATTCCATTCGATTCCTTTCGATTCCATTCCATTCCATTCCATTCCATTCCATTCCATTGAATTCCATTCCATTCCATTCCATCGAATTCCATTCCATTCCATTGAATTCCATTGAATTCCATTCCATTCCATTCCATTCCATTCCATTCCATTCCATTCCATCGAATTCCATTCCATTCCATTCCATTCCATTCCATTCCATTCGATTCCATTCGATTCCATTCGATTCCATTCCATTCCATTCCATTCCATTCCATTCCATTCCATTCCATTCCATTCCATTCCATTCTACTCCGGTTGATTCCATTCTATTACATTCCATTCCATTCGATTCCATTAGATTCCATTCGATTCCATTCGATTCCATTCCATTCCATTCCATTCCATTGAATTCCGTTCCATTCCATTCCATTCCATTCCATTCCATGGAATTCCATTCCATTCCGTTCCGTTCCGTTCCGTTCCGTTCCGTACCGTTCCATTCCATTCCATTCCATTCCATTGAATTCCGTTCCATTCCATTGAATTCCATTCCATTCCGTTCCATTCCATTGAATTCCGTTCCGTTCCGTTCCGTTCCGTTCCATTCCGTTCCATTCCATTCCATTCCGTTCTACTCGGGTTCATTCCATTCCATTCCTTTCCGTTCCGTTCCGTTCCGTTCCGTTCCGTTCCGTTCCGTTCCGTTCTACTCGGGTTGATTCCATTCTATTCCATTCCATTCCATTCGATTCCTTTCTATTCCATTCGATTCCATTCTATTCAATTCGATTCCATTCCATTCCATTCCATTCCATTCCATTCCATTCCATTGAATTCCATTCCATTCCATTCCGTTCCATTCCATTCCGTTCCTTTCCATTCCATTCCATTCCATTCCATTCCATTACGTTCCGTTCCATTCCCTTCCATTCCATTGAATTCCGATCCATTGCATTGAATTCCGTTCCATTCCATTCCATTCCTTTCCGTTCCGTTCCGTTCCGTTCCGTTCTACTCGGGTTGATTCCATTCTATTCCATTCCATTCCATTCGATTCCATTCTATTCCATTCGCTTCCATTCGATTCAATTCGATTCGATTCCATTCCATTCCATTCCATTCCATTCCATTCCATTGAATTCCATTCCATTCCATAGAATTCCATTCCATTCCATTCCATTCCATTCCATTCCATTCCATTCCATTGAATTCCATTCCATTCCATTGAATTCCATTCCATTCCATTCCATTCGAATCCATTCCATTCCATGGAATTCCATTCCATTCGATTCCATTCCATTCCATGGAATTCCATTTCATTCCATTCCATTCCATTCCATTGCATTCCATTCCATTCCATAGAATTCCATTCCATTCCATTCCATTCCATTCCATTCCATTCCATTCCGTTCCATTCCATTCCATCGAATTCCATTCCATTCCATTCCATTCCATTCCATTCCATTCCATTCCATTCCATTCCATTCCATTCTACTCGGGTTGATTCCATTCTATTACATTCCATTCCATTCGATTCCATTCGATTCCATTCGATTCCATTCGATTCCATTCCATTCCATTCCATTCAATTGAATTCCATTCCATTCCATTCCATTCCATTCCATTCCATTCCATTGAATTCCATTCCATTCCATTGAATTCCATTCCATTCCATTCCATTCCATTGAATTCCGTTCCATTCCATTCCTTTCCATTCCATTCCATTCCATTGAATTCCATTACATTGAATTCCATTCCATTCCATTCCATTCCATTGAATTCCATTCCATTCCATTCCATTCGATTCCATTCCATTCCATGGAATTCCATTCCTTTCCATTCCATTCCATTCCATTCCTTTCCATTCCATTCCATTGAATTCCATTGAATTCCATTCCATTCCATTGAATTCCATTCCTTTCCATTCCATTCCATTGAATTCCGTTCAATTCCATTCCATTCCATTCCATTCCATTCCATTCCATTCGAATTCCATTCAATTCCATTCCATTCCATTCCATTCCATTCCATTCCATTCCATTCCATTCCATTCTACTCGGGTTGATTCCATTCTATTCCATTCCATTCCATTCGATTCCATTCGATTCCTTTCGATTCCATTCCATTCCATTCCATTCCATTCCATTGAATTCCATTCCATTCCATTCCATTCCATTCCATTCCATTGAATTCCATTCCATTCCATTCCATTCCATTCCATTCCATTCCATTCCATCGAATTCCATTCCATTCCATTCCATTCCATTCCATTCCATTCCATTCGATTCAATTCGATTCCATTCGATTCCATTCCATTCCATTCCATTCCATTGAATTCCGTTCCATTCCATTCCATTCCATTCCATTCCCTTCCATTGAATTCCATTACATTGAATTCCATTCCATTCCATTCCATTCCATGGAATTCCATTCCATTCCGTTCCGTTCCGTTCCGTTCCGTTCCGTACCGTTCCATTCCATTCCATTCCATTCCATTGAATTCCGTTCCATTCCATTGAATTCCATTCCATTCCGTTCCATTCCATTGAATTCCGTTCCGTTCCGTTCCGTTCCGTTCCGTTCCATTCCGTTCCATTCCATTCCATTCCGTTCTACTCGGGTTCATTCCATTCCATTCCTTTCCGTTCCGTTCCGTTCCGTTCCATTCCGTTCCGTTCCGTTCCGTTCTACTCGGGTTGATTCCATTCTATTCCATTCCATTCCATTCGATTCCAATCTATTCCATTCGATTCCATTCGATTCAGTTCTATTCCATTCCATTCCATTCCATTTCATTCCATTCCATTCCATTCCATTGAATTCCATTCCATTCCATTCCGTTCCATTCCATTCCGTTCCATTCCATTCCATTCCATTCCATTCCATTCCTTTCCGTTCCGTTCCGTTCCGTTCCATTCCGTTCTACTCGGATTGATTCCATTCTATTCCATTCCATTCCATTCGATTCCATTCGATTCCATTCGATTCCATTCGATTCCATTCCATTCCATTCCATTCCATTCCATTCCATTCCATTGAACTCCATTCCATTCCATTCCATTCCATTCCATTCCATTGAATTCTGTTCCATTCAATTCCATTCCATTCCATTCCGTTCTACTCGGGTTGATTCCATTCTATTCCATTCCGTTCCGTTCCGTTCCGTTCCGTTCCGTTCCGTTCCGTTCCCTTCCACTCGGGTTGATTCCATTCTATTCCATTCCATTCCATTCCATTCCATTCGATTCCATTCGATTCCATTCGATTCCATTCGATTCCATTCCATTCCATTGAATTCCATTCCATTCCATTCCATTCCATGGAATTCCGTTCCATTCCATTCCATTGCATTCCATTCCATTCCATTCCATTTGAATTCCATTCCATTCCATTCCATTCCATTCCATTCCATTCCATTCCATTCCATTCCATTCCATTCTACTCGGGTTGATTCCATTCTATTCCATTCCATTCCATTCGATTCCATTCGATTCCATTCGAATCCATTCGATTCCATTCGATTCCATTCGATTCCATTCCATTCCATTGAATTCCATTCCATTCCATTCCATTCCATTGAATTCCGTTCCATTCCATTCAATTCCATTCCATTCCATTCCTTTCCGTTCCGTTCCGTTCCGTTCCCTTCCGTTCCGTTCTACTCGGGTTGATTCCATTCTATTCCATTCCATACCATTCGATTCCATTCTATTCCATTCGATTCCATTCGATTCAATTCGATTCCATTCCATTCCATTCCATTCCATTCCATTGAATTCCGTTCCATTCCATTGAATTCCATTCCATTCCGTTCCATTCCATTGAATTCCGCTCCGTTCCGTTCCGTTCCGATCCATTCCATTCCGTTCCATTCCGTTCCATTCCGTTCTACTCGGGTTGATTCCATTCTATTCCATTCCATTCCATTCCATTCCATTCTATTCCATTCGATTCCATTCGATTCAATTCGATTCCATTCCATTCCATTCCATTCCATTCCATTCCATTCCATTGAATTCCATTGAATTCCATTCCATTCCATTCCGTTCCATTCCATTCCGTTCCATTCCATTCCATTCCATTCCATTCCATTCCATTCCATTCCATTCCATTCCGTTCTACTCGGGTTCATTCCATTCCATTCCGTTCCGTTCCGTTCCGTTCCGTTCCTTTCCTTTCTACTTGTGTTGATTCCATTCCATTCCATTCTATTCCATTGAATTCCATTCCATTCCATTCCATTCCATTCCATTACATGGAATTCCATTGTATTCCATTGAATTCCATTCCATAGAATTCCATTCCATTCCATTCCATTCCATTCCATGGAATTCCATTCCATTACATTCCATTCCATTGAATTCCATTCCATTCCATTCCATTGAATTCCATTCCATTCCATTCCATTCGATTCCATTTCATTCCATTGAATTCCATTCCATTCCATTGAATTCCATTCCATTCCGTTCCATTCCATTGAATTCTGTTCCGTTCCGTTCCGTTCCGTTCCGTTCCATTCCGTTCCATTCCGTTCCTTTCCGTTCTACTCGGGTTGATTCCATTCTATTCCATTCCATTCCATTCGATTCCATTCTATTCCATTCGATTCCATTCGATTCAATTAGATTCCATTCCATTCCATTCCATTCCATTCCATTCCATTGAATTCCGTTCCATTCCATTGAATTCCATTCCATTCCGTTCCATTCCATTGAATTCCGCTCCATTCCGTTCCGTTCCGTTCTGTTCCATACCGTACCATTCCGTTCCAATCCGTTCTACTCGGGTTGTTTCCATTCTATTCCATTCCATTCCATTCGATTCCATTCCATTCCATTCCATTCCATTCCATTCCGTTCTACTCGGGTTCATTCCATTCCATTCCATTACATGGAATTCCATTGAATTCCATTGAATTCCATTCCATTGAATTCCATTCCATTCCATTCCATTCCATTCCATTCCATGGAATTCCATTCCATTCCATTCCATTCCATTCCATTGAATTCCATTCCATTCCATTCCATTGAATTCCATTCCATTCCATTCCATTCCATTCCATTCCATTGAATTCCATTGAATTCCATTCCATTGAATTCCATTCCATTCCATTGAATTCCATTCCATTTCATTCCATTCCATTCCGTTCCATTCCATTCCGTTCCATTCCATTCCATTCCTTTCCATTCCATTCCATTCCGTTCCATTCCATTGAATTCCGTTCCATTGCATTGAATTCCGTTCCATTCCATTCCATTCCTTTCCGTTCCGTTCCGTTCCGTTCCGTTCCGTTCCGTTCTACTCGGGTTGATTCCATTCTATTCCATTCCATTCCATTCGATTCCATTCTATTCCATTCGATTCCATTCGATTCAATTCGATTCCATTCGATTCCATTCCATTCCATTCCATTCCATTCCATTCCATTGAATTCCATTGCATTCCATTCCGTTCCATTCCATTCCGTTCCATTCCATTCCATTCCATTCCATTCCATTCCAATCCGTTCCATTCCATTCCATTCCTTTCCATTCCATTCCTTTCCGTTCCATTCCGTTCCGTTCCATTCCGTTCTACTCGGATTGATTCCATTCTATTCCATTCCATTCCATTCGATTCCATTCGATTCCATTCGATTCCATTCGATTCCATTCCATTCCATTCCATTCCATTCCATTCCATTCCATTGAACTCCATTCCATTCCATTCCATTCCATTCCATTCCATAGAATTCCATTCCATTCCATTCCATTCCATTGAATTCTGTTCCATTCAATTCCATTCCATTCCATTCCGTTCTACTCGGGTTGATTCCATGCTATTCCATTCCGTTCCATTCCGTTCCGTTCCGTTCCGTTCCGTTCCGTTCCATTCCACTCGGGTTGATTCCATTCTATTCCATTCCATTCCATTCCATTCCATTCCATTCCATTCGATTCCATTCGATTCCATTCGATTCCATTCGATTCCATTCCATTCCATTCCATTCCATTGAATTCCATTCCATTCCATTCCATTCCATTGAATTCCGTTCCGTTCCATTCCGTTCCATTCCATTCCATTCCATTCCATTGAATTCCGTTCCATTCCATTGAATTCCATTCCATTCCGTTCCATTCCATTGAATTCCGCTCCGTTCCGTTCCGTTCCGTTCCGTTCCATTCCGTACCATTCCGTTCCATTCCGTTCTACTCGGGTTGATTCCATTCTATTCCATTCCATTCCATTCCATTCCATTCCATTCCATTCCATTCCATTCCATTCCATTCCGTTCTACTCGGGTTCATTCCATTCCATTCCGTTCCGTTCCGTTCCGTTCCGTTCCTTTCCTTTCTACTTGTGTTGATTCCATTCCATTCCTTTCTATTCCATTGAATTCCATTCCTTTCCATTCCATTCCATTCCATTACATGGAATTCCATTGAATTCAATTGAATTCCATTCCATGGAATTCCATTCCATTCCATTCCATTCCATTCCATTCCATTTAATTCCATTCCATTCCATTCCATTCCATTCCATTCCATTGAATTCCATTCCATTCCATTCCATTGAATTCCATTCCATTCCATTCCATTCGATTCCATTTCATTCCATTGAATTCCATTCCATTCCATTCCATTCCATTCCATTCCATTGTATTCCATTGAATTCCATTCCATTGAATTCCATTCCATTCCATTGAATTCCATTCCATTCCGTTCCATTCCATTGAATTCCGTTCCGTTCCGTTCCGTTCCGTTCCGTTCCGTTCCATTCCGTTCCATTCCATTACAATCCGTTCTACTCGGGTTCATTCCATTCCATTCCTTTCCGTTCCGTTCCGTTCCGTTCCGTTCCGTTGCGTTCCGTTCCGTTCTACTCGGGTTGATTCCATTCTATTCCATTCCATTTCATTCGATTCCATTCTATTCCATTCGATTCCATTCTATTCAATTCGATTCCATTCCATTCCATTCCATTCCATTCCATTCCATTGAATTCCATTCCATTCCATTCCGTTCCATTCCATTCCGTTCCATTCCATTCCATTCCATTCCATTCCATTCCATTACGTTCCGTTCCATTCCGTTCCATTCCATTGAATTCCGATCCATTGCATTGAATTCCGTTCCATTCCATTCCACTCCTTTCCGTTCCGTTCCGTTCCGTTCCGTTCCGTTCTACTCGGGTTGATTCCATTCTATTCCATTCCATTCCATTCGATTCCAATCTATTCCATTCGATTCCATTCGATTCAATTCGATTCCATTCCATTCCATTCCATTCCATTCCATTCCATTCCATTCCATTGAATTCCATTCCATTCCATTCCGTTCCATTCCATTCCGTTCCATTCCATTCCATTCCATTCCATTCCATTCCTTTCCGTTACGTTCCGTTCCGTTCCATTCCGTTCTACTCGGATTGATTCCATTCTATTCCATTCCATTCCATTCGATTCCATTCGATTCCATTCGATTACATTCCATTCCATTCCATTCCATTCCATTCCATTGAACTCCATTCCATTCCATTCCATTCCATTCCATTCCATCGAATTCCATTCCATTCCATTGAATTCCATTCCATTCCATTCCATTCCATTCCATTCCATTACATTCCATTCCATCGAATTCCATTCCATTCCATTCCATTCCATTCGATTCCATTCTATTCCATTCGATTCCATTCGATTCAATTCGATTCCATTCCATTCCATTCCATTCCATTCCATTCCATTCCATTGAATTCCATTCCATTCCATTCCGTTCCATTCCATTCCGTTCCATTCCATTCCATTCCATTCCATTCCATTACGTTCCGTTCCATTCCGTTCCATTCCGTTCCATTCCATTGAATTCCGATCCATTGCATTGAATTCCGTTCCATTCCATTCCATTCCTTTCCGTTCCGTTCCATTCCGTTCCGTTCCGTTCTGTTCTACTCGGATTGATTCCATTCTATTCCATTCCATTCCATTCGATTCCATTCGATTCCATTCGATTCAATTCGATTCCATTCCATTCCATTCCATTCCATTCCATTCCATTCCATAGAATTCCATTCCATTCCATTGAATTCCATTCCATTCCATTCCTTTCCATTCCATTGAATTCCATTCCATTCCATTGAATTCCATTCCATTCCATTCCATTCGATTCCATTCCATTCCATGGAATTCCATTCCATTCGATTCCATTGCATTCCATGGAATTCCATTTCATTCCATTCCATTCCATTCCATTCCATTCCATTCCATAGAATTCCATTCCGTTCCATTCCATTCCATTCCATTCCATTCCGTTCCATTCCATTCCATCGAATTCCATTCCATTCCATTCCATTCCATTCCATTCCATTCCATTCCATTCCATTCTACTCGGGTTGATTCCATTCTATTACATTCCATTCCATTCGATTCCATTCGATTCCATTCGATTCCATTCGATTCCATTCCATTCCATTCCATTCCATTCAATTCCATTCCATTCCATTCCATTCCATTCCATTCCATTCCATTCCATTCCATTCCATGGAATTCCATTCCATTACATTGAATTCCATTCCATTCCATTCCATTCCATTGAATTCCGTTCCATTCCATTCCTTTCCATTCCATTCCATTCCATTGAATTCCATTACATTGAATTCCATTCCATTCCATTCCATTCCATTCCATTCCATTGAATTCCATTCCATTCCATTGAATTCCATTCCATTCCATTCCATTCGATTCCATTCCATTCCATGGAATTCCATTCCTTTCCATTCCATTCCATTCCATTCCATTCCATTCCATTGAATTCCATTGAATTCCATTCCATTCCATTGAATTCCATTCCTTTCCATTCCATTCCATTGAATTCCGTTCAATTCCATTCCATTCCATTCCATTCCATTCCATTCCATTCCATTCGAATTCCATTCCATTCCATTCCATTCCATTCCATTCCATTCCATTCTACTCGGGTTGATTCCATTCTATTCCATTCCATTCCATTCGATTCCATTCGATTCCTTTCGATTCCATTCCATTCCATTCCATTCCATTCCATTCCATTGAATTCCATTCCATTCCATTCCATCGAATTCCATTCCATTCCATTGAATTCCATTCCATTCCATTCCATTCCATTCCATTCCATTCCATTCCATTCCATTCCATCGAATTCCATTCCATTCCATTCCATTCCATTCCATTCCATTCGATTCCATTCGATTCCATTCGATTCCATTCCATTCCATTCCATTCCATTCCATTCCATTCCATTCCATTCCATTCCATTCTACTCCGGTTGATTCCATTCTATTACATTCCATTCCATTCGATTCCATTAGATTCCATTCGATTCCATTCGATTCCATTCCATTCCATTCCATTCCATTGAATTCCGTTCCATTCCATTCCATTCCATTCCATTCCATGGAATTCCATTCCATTCCGTTCCGTTCCGTTCCGTTCCGTTCCGTACCGTTCCATTCCATTCCATTCCATTCCATTGAATTCCGTTCCATTCCATTGAATTCCATTCCATTCCGTTCCATTCCATTGAATTCCGTTCCGTTCCGTTCCGTTCCGTTCCATTCCGTTCCATTCCATTCCATTCCGTTCTACTCGGGTTCATTCCATTCCATTCCTTTCCGTTCCGTTCCGTTCCGTTCCGTTCCGTTCCATTCCGTTCTACTCGGGTTGATTCCATTCTATTCCATTCCATTCCATTCCATTCCATTCTATTCCATTCGATTCCATTCGATTCAATTCGATTCCATTCCATTCCATTCCATTCCATTCCATTCCATTCCATTGAATTCCATTGAATTCCATTCCATTCCATTCCGTTCCATTCCATTCCGTTCCATTCCATTCCATTCCATTCCATTCCATTCCATTCCATTCCATTCCATTCCGTTCTACTCGGGTTCATTCCATTCCATTCCGTTCCGTTCCGTTCCGTTCCGTTCCTTTCCTTTCTACTTGTGTTGATTCCATTCCATTCCATTCTATTCCATTGAATTCCATTCCATTCCATTCCATTCCATTCCATTACATGGAATTCCATTGTATTCCATTGAATTCCATTCCATAGAATTCCATTCCATTCCATTCCATTCCATTCCATGGAATTCCATTCCATTACATTCCATTCCATTGAATTCCATTCCATTCCATTCCATTGAATTCCATTCCATTCCATTCCATTCGATTCCATTTCATTCCATTGAATTCCATTCCATTCCATTGAATTCCATTCCATTCCGTTCCATTCCATTGAATTCTGTTCCGTTCCGTTCCGTTCCGTTCCGTTCCATTCCGTTCCATTCCGTTCCTTTCCGTTCTACTCGGGTTGATTCCATTCTATTCCATTCCATTCCATTCGATTCCATTCTATTCCATTCGATTCCATTCGATTCAATTAGATTCCATTCCATTCCATTCCATTCCATTCCATTCCATTGAATTCCGTTCCATTCCATTGAATTCCATTCCATTCCGTTCCATTCCATTGAATTCCGCTCCATTCCGTTCCGTTCCGTTCTGTTCCATACCGTACCATTCCGTTCCAATCCGTTCTACTCGGGTTGTTTCCATTCTATTCCATTCCATTCCATTCGATTCCATTCCATTCCATTCCATTCCATTCCATTCCGTTCTACTCGGGTTCATTCCATTCCATTCCATTACATGGAATTCCATTGAATTCCATTGAATTCCATTCCATTGAATTCCATTCCATTCCATTCCATTCCATTCCATTCCATGGAATTCCATTCCATTCCATTCCATTCCATTCCATTGAATTCCATTCCATTCCATTCCATTGAATTCCATTCCATTCCATTCCATTCCATTCCATTCCATTGAATTCCATTGAATTCCATTCCATTGAATTCCATTCCATTCCATTGAATTCCATTCCATTTCATTCCATTCCATTCCGTTCCATTCCATTCCGTTCCATTCCATTCCATTCCTTTCCATTCCATTCCATTCCGTTCCATTCCATTGAATTCCGTTCCATTGCATTGAATTCCGTTCCATTCCATTCCATTCCTTTCCGTTCCGTTCCGTTCCGTTCCGTTCCGTTCCGTTCTACTCGGGTTGATTCCATTCTATTCCATTCCATTCCATTCGATTCCATTCTATTCCATTCGATTCCATTCGATTCAATTCGATTCCATTCGATTCCATTCCATTCCATTCCATTCCATTCCATTCCATTGAATTCCATTGCATTCCATTCCGTTCCATTCCATTCCGTTCCATTCCATTCCATTCCATTCCATTCCATTCCAATCCGTTCCATTCCATTCCATTCCTTTCCATTCCATTCCTTTCCGTTCCATTCCGTTCCGTTCCATTCCGTTCTACTCGGATTGATTCCATTCTATTCCATTCCATTCCATTCGATTCCATTCGATTCCATTCGATTCCATTCGATTCCATTCCATTCCATTCCATTCCATTCCATTCCATTCCATTGAACTCCATTCCATTCCATTCCATTCCATTCCATTCCATAGAATTCCATTCCATTCCATTCCATTCCATTGAATTCTGTTCCATTCAATTCCATTCCATTCCATTCCGTTCTACTCGGGTTGATTCCATGCTATTCCATTCCGTTCCATTCCGTTCCGTTCCGTTCCGTTCCGTTCCGTTCCATTCCACTCGGGTTGATTCCATTCTATTCCATTCCATTCCATTCCATTCCATTCCATTCCATTCGATTCCATTCGATTCCATTCGATTCCATTCGATTCCATTCCATTCCATTCCATTCCATTGAATTCCATTCCATTCCATTCCATTCCATTGAATTCCGTTCCGTTCCATTCCGTTCCATTCCATTCCATTCCATTCCATTGAATTCCGTTCCATTCCATTGAATTCCATTCCATTCCGTTCCATTCCATTGAATTCCGCTCCGTTCCGTTCCGTTCCGTTCCGTTCCATTCCGTACCATTCCGTTCCATTCCGTTCTACTCGGGTTGATTCCATTCTATTCCATTCCATTCCATTCCATTCCATTCCATTCCATTCCATTCCATTCCATTCCATTCCGTTCTACTCGGGTTCATTCCATTCCATTCCGTTCCGTTCCGTTCCGTTCCGTTCCTTTCCTTTCTACTTGTGTTGATTCCATTCCATTCCTTTCTATTCCATTGAATTCCATTCCTTTCCATTCCATTCCATTCCATTACATGGAATTCCATTGAATTCAATTGAATTCCATTCCATGGAATTCCATTCCATTCCATTCCATTCCATTCCATTCCATTTAATTCCATTCCATTCCATTCCATTCCATTCCATTCCATTGAATTCCATTCCATTCCATTCCATTGAATTCCATTCCATTCCATTCCATTCGATTCCATTTCATTCCATTGAATTCCATTCCATTCCATTCCATTCCATTCCATTCCATTGTATTCCATTGAATTCCATTCCATTGAATTCCATTCCATTCCATTGAATTCCATTCCATTCCGTTCCATTCCATTGAATTCCGTTCCGTTCCGTTCCGTTCCGTTCCGTTCCGTTCCATTCCGTTCCATTCCATTACAATCCGTTCTACTCGGGTTCATTCCATTCCATTCCTTTCCGTTCCGTTCCGTTCCGTTCCGTTCCGTTGCGTTCCGTTCCGTTCTACTCGGGTTGATTCCATTCTATTCCATTCCATTTCATTCGATTCCATTCTATTCCATTCGATTCCATTCTATTCAATTCGATTCCATTCCATTCCATTCCATTCCATTCCATTCCATTGAATTCCATTCCATTCCATTCCGTTCCATTCCATTCCGTTCCATTCCATTCCATTCCATTCCATTCCATTCCATTACGTTCCGTTCCATTCCGTTCCATTCCATTGAATTCCGATCCATTGCATTGAATTCCGTTCCATTCCATTCCACTCCTTTCCGTTCCGTTCCGTTCCGTTCCGTTCCGTTCTACTCGGGTTGATTCCATTCTATTCCATTCCATTCCATTCGATTCCAATCTATTCCATTCGATTCCATTCGATTCAATTCGATTCCATTCCATTCCATTCCATTCCATTCCATTCCATTCCATTCCATTGAATTCCATTCCATTCCATTCCGTTCCATTCCATTCCGTTCCATTCCATTCCATTCCATTCCATTCCATTCCTTTCCGTTACGTTCCGTTCCGTTCCATTCCGTTCTACTCGGATTGATTCCATTCTATTCCATTCCATTCCATTCGATTCCATTCGATTCCATTCGATTACATTCCATTCCATTCCATTCCATTCCATTCCATTGAACTCCATTCCATTCCATTCCATTCCATTCCATTCCATCGAATTCCATTCCATTCCATTGAATTCCATTCCATTCCATTCCATTCCATTCCATTCCATTACATTCCATTCCATCGAATTCCATTCCATTCCATTCCATTCCATTCGATTCCATTCTATTCCATTCGATTCCATTCGATTCAATTCGATTCCATTCCATTCCATTCCATTCCATTCCATTCCATTCCATTGAATTCCATTCCATTCCATTCCGTTCCATTCCATTCCGTTCCATTCCATTCCATTCCATTCCATTCCATTACGTTCCGTTCCATTCCGTTCCATTCCGTTCCATTCCATTGAATTCCGATCCATTGCATTGAATTCCGTTCCATTCCATTCCATTCCTTTCCGTTCCGTTCCATTCCGTTCCGTTCCGTTCTGTTCTACTCGGATTGATTCCATTCTATTCCATTCCATTCCATTCGATTCCATTCGATTCCATTCGATTCAATTCGATTCCATTCCATTCCATTCCATTCCATTCCATTCCATTCCATAGAATTCCATTCCATTCCATTGAATTCCATTCCATTCCATTCCTTTCCATTCCATTGAATTCCATTCCATTCCATTGAATTCCATTCCATTCCATTCCATTCGATTCCATTCCATTCCATGGAATTCCATTCCATTCGATTCCATTGCATTCCATGGAATTCCATTTCATTCCATTCCATTCCATTCCATTCCATTCCATTCCATAGAATTCCATTCCGTTCCATTCCATTCCATTCCATTCCATTCCGTTCCATTCCATTCCATCGAATTCCATTCCATTCCATTCCATTCCATTCCATTCCATTCCATTCCATTCCATTCTACTCGGGTTGATTCCATTCTATTACATTCCATTCCATTCGATTCCATTCGATTCCATTCGATTCCATTCGATTCCATTCCATTCCATTCCATTCCATTCAATTCCATTCCATTCCATTCCATTCCATTCCATTCCATTCCATTCCATTCCATTCCATGGAATTCCATTCCATTACATTGAATTCCATTCCATTCCATTCCATTCCATTGAATTCCGTTCCATTCCATTCCTTTCCATTCCATTCCATTCCATTGAATTCCATTACATTGAATTCCATTCCATTCCATTCCATTCCATTCCATTCCATTGAATTCCATTCCATTCCATTGAATTCCATTCCATTCCATTCCATTCGATTCCATTCCATTCCATGGAATTCCATTCCTTTCCATTCCATTCCATTCCATTCCATTCCATTCCATTGAATTCCATTGAATTCCATTCCATTCCATTGAATTCCATTCCTTTCCATTCCATTCCATTGAATTCCGTTCAATTCCATTCCATTCCATTCCATTCCATTCCATTCCATTCCATTCGAATTCCATTCCATTCCATTCCATTCCATTCCATTCCATTCCATTCTACTCGGGTTGATTCCATTCTATTCCATTCCATTCCATTCGATTCCATTCGATTCCTTTCGATTCCATTCCATTCCATTCCATTCCATTCCATTCCATTGAATTCCATTCCATTCCATTCCATCGAATTCCATTCCATTCCATTGAATTCCATTCCATTCCATTCCATTCCATTCCATTCCATTCCATTCCATTCCATTCCATCGAATTCCATTCCATTCCATTCCATTCCATTCCATTCCATTCGATTCCATTCGATTCCATTCGATTCCATTCCATTCCATTCCATTCCATTCCATTCCATTCCATTCCATTCCATTCCATTCTACTCCGGTTGATTCCATTCTATTACATTCCATTCCATTCGATTCCATTAGATTCCATTCGATTCCATTCGATTCCATTCCATTCCATTCCATTCCATTGAATTCCGTTCCATTCCATTCCATTCCATTCCATTCCATGGAATTCCATTCCATTCCGTTCCGTTCCGTTCCGTTCCGTTCCGTACCGTTCCATTCCATTCCATTCCATTCCATTGAATTCCGTTCCATTCCATTGAATTCCATTCCATTCCGTTCCATTCCATTGAATTCCGTTCCGTTCCGTTCCGTTCCGTTCCATTCCGTTCCATTCCATTCCATTCCGTTCTACTCGGGTTCATTCCATTCCATTCCTTTCCGTTCCGTTCCGTTCCGTTCCGTTCCGTTCCGTTCCGTTCTACTCGGGTTGATTCCATTCTATTCCATTCCATTCCATTCGATTCCTTTCTATTCCATTCGATTCCATTCTATTCAATTCGATTCCATTCCATTCCATTCCATTCCATTCCATTCCATTCCATTGAATTCCATTCCATTCCATTCCATTCCGTTCCATTCCATTCCGTTCCTTTCCATTCCATTCCATTCCATTCCATTCCATTACGTTCCGTTCCATTCCCTTCCATTCCATTGAATTCCGATCCATTGCATTGAATTCCGTTCCATTCCATTCCATTCCTTTCCGTTCCGTTCCGTTCCGTTCCGTTCTACTCGGGTTGATTCCATTCTATTCCATTCCATTCCATTCGATTCCATTCTATTCCATTCGCTTCCATTCGATTCAATTCGATTCGATTCCATTCCATTCCATTCCATTCCATTCCATTCCATTGAATTCCATTCCATTCCATAGAATTCCATTCCATTCCATTCCATTCCATTCCATTCCATTCCATTCCATTGAATTCCATTCCATTCCATTGAATTCCATTCCATTCCATTCCATTCGATTCCATTCCATTCCATGGAATTCCATTCCATTCGATTCCATTCCATTCCATGGAATTCCATTTCATTCCATTCCATTCCATTCCATTGCATTCCATTCCATTCCATAGAATTCCATTCCATTCCATTCCATTCCATTCCATTCCATTCCATTCCGTTCCATTCCATTCCATCGAATTCCATTCCATTCCATTCCATTCCATTCCATTCCATTCCATTCCATTCCATTCCATTCCATTCTACTCGGGTTGATTCCATTCTATTACATTCCATTCCATTCGATTCCATTCGATTCCATTCGATTCCATTCGATTCCATTCCATTCCATTCCATTCAATTGAATTCCATTCCATTCCATTCCATTCCATTCCATTCCATTCCATTGAATTCCATTCCATTCCATTGAATTCCATTCCATTCCATTCCATTCCATTGAATTCCGTTCCATTCCATTCCTTTCCATTCCATTCCATTCCATTGAATTCCATTACATTGAATTCCATTCCATTCCATTCCATTCCATTGAATTCCATTCCACTCCATTCCATTCGATTCCATTCCATTCCATGGAATTCCATTCCTTTCCATTCCATTCCATTCCATTCCTTTCCATTCCATTCCATTGAATTCCATTGAATTCCATTCCATTCCATTGAATTCCATTCCTTTCCATTCCATTCCATTGAATTCCGTTCAATTCCATTCCATTCCATTCCATTCCATTCCATTCCATTCGAATTCCATTCAATTCCATTCCATTCCATTCCATTCCATTCCATTCCATTCCATTCCATTCTACTCGGGTTGATTCCATTCTATTCCATTCCATTCCATTCGATTCCATTCGATTCCTTTCGATTCCATTCCATTCCATTCCATTCCATTCCATTGAATTCCATTCCATTCCATTCCATTCCATTCCATTCCATTGAATTCCATTCCATTCCATTCCATTCCATTCCATTCCATTCCATTCCATCGAATTCCATTCCATTCCATTCCATTCCATTCCATTCCATTCGATTCAATTCGATTCCATTCGATTCCATTCCATTCCATTCCATTCCATTGAATTCCGTTCCATTCCATTCCATTCCATTCCATTCCCTTCCATTGAATTCCATTACATTGAATTCCATTCCATTCCATTCCATTCCATGGAATTCCATTCCATTCCGTTCCGTTCCGTTCCGTTCCGTTCCGTACCGTTCCATTCCATTCCATTCCATTCCATTGAATTCCGTTCCATTCCATTGAATTCCATTCCATTCCGTTCCATTCCATTGAATTCCGTTCCGTTCCGTTCCATTCCGTTCCGTTCCATTCCGTTCCATTCCATTCCATTCCGTTCTACTCGGGTTCATTCCATTCCATTCCTTTCCGTTCCGTTCCGTTCCGTTCCATTCCGTTCCGTTCCGTTCCGTTCTACTCGGGTTGATTCCATTCTATTCCATTCCATTCCATTCGATTCCAATCTATTCCATTCGATTCCATTCGATTCAGTTCTATTCCATTCCATTCCATTCCATTTCATTCCATTCCATTCCATTCCATTGAATTCCATTCCATTCCATTCCGTTCCATTCCATTCCGTTCCATTCCATTCCATTCCATTCCATTCCATTCCTTTCCGTTCCGTTCCGTTCCGTTCCATTCCGTTCTACTCGGATTGATTCCATTCTATTCCATTCCATTCCATTCGATTCCATTCGATTCCATTCGATTCCATTCGATTCCATTCCATTCCATTCCATTCCATTCCATTCCATTCCATTCCATTCCATTGAACTCCATTCCATTCCATTCCATTCCATTCCATTCCATTGAATTCTGTTCCATTCAATTCCATTCCATTCCATTCCGTTCTACTCGGGTTGATTCCATTCTATTCCATTCCGTTCCGTTCCGTTCCGTTCCGTTCCGTTCCGTTCCCTTCCACTCGGGTTGATTCCATTCTATTCCATTCCATTCCATTCCATTCCATTCGATTCCATTCGATTCCATTCGATTCCATTCGATTCCATTCCATTCCATTGAATTCCATTCCATTCCATTCCATTCCATGGAATTCCGTTCCATTCCATTCCATTGCATTCCATTCCATTCCATTCCATTTGAATTCCATTCCATTCCATTCCATTCCATTCCATTCCATTCCATTCCATTCCATTCCATTCCATTCTACTCGGGTTGATTCCATTCTATTCCATTCCATTCCATTCGATTCCATTCGATTCCATTCGAATCCATTCGATTCCATTCGATTCCATTCGATTCCATTCCATTCCATTGAATTCCATTCCATTCCATTCCATTCCATTGAATTCCGTTCCATTCCATTCAATTCCATTCCATTCCATTCCTTTCCGTTCCGTTCCGTTCCGTTCCGTTCCGTTCCGTTCTACTCGGGTTGATTCCATTCTATTCCATTCCATACCATTCGATTCCATTCTATTCCATTCGATTCCATTCGATTCAATTCGATTCCATTCCATTCCATTCCATTCCATTCCATTGAATTCCGTTCCATTCCATTGAATTCCATTCCATTCCGTTCCATTCCATTGAATTCCGCTCCGTTCCGTTCCGTTCCGTTCCATTCCATTCCGTTCCATTCCGTTCCATTCCGTTCTACTCGGGTTGATTCCATTCTATTCCATTCCATTCCATTCCATTCCATTCTATTCCATTCGATTCCATTCGGTTCAATTCGATTCCATTCCATTCCATTCCATTCCATTCCATTCCATTCCATTGAATTCCATTGAATTCCATTCCATTCCATTCCGTTCCATTCCATTCCGTTCCATTCCATTCCATTCCATTCCATTCCATTCCATTCCATTCCATTCCGTTCTACTCGGGTTCATTCCATTCCATTCCGTTCCGTTCCGTTCCGTTCCGTTCCTTTCCTTTCTACTTGTGTTGATTCCATTCCATTCCATTCTATTCCATTGAATTCCATTCCATTCCATTCCATTCCATTCCATTACATGGAATTCCATTGTATTCCATTGAATTCCATTCCATAGAATTCCATTCCATTCCATTCCATTCCATTCCATGGAATTCCATTCCATTCCATTCCATTCCATTGAATTCCATTCCATTCCATTCCATTGAATTCCATTCCATTCCATTCCATTCGATTCCATTTCATTCCATTGAATTCCATTCCATTCCATTGAATTCCATTCCATTCCGTTCCATTCCATTGAATTCTGTTCCGTTCCGTTCCGTTCCGTTCCGTTCCATTCCGTTCCATTCCGTTCCTTTCCGTTCTACTCGGGTTGATTCCATTCTATTCCATTCCATTCCATTCGATTCCATTCTATTCCATTCGATTCCATTCGATTCAATTAGATTCCATTCCATTCCATTCCATTCCATTCCATTCCATTGAATTCCGTTCCATTCCATTGAATTCCATTCCATTCCGTTCCATTCCATTGAATTCCGCTCCATTCCGTTCCGTTCCGTTCTGTTCCATTCCGTACCATTCCGTTCCAATCCGTTCTACTCGGGTTGTTTCCATTCTATTCCATTCCATTCCATTCGATTCCATTCCATTCCATTCCATTCCATTCCATTCCGTTCTACTCGGGTTCATTCCATTCCATTCCATTACATGGAATTCCATTGAATTCCATTGAATTCCATTCCATTGAATTCCATTCCATTCCATTCCATTCCATTCCATTCCATGGAATTCCATTCCATTCCATTCCATTCCATTCCATGGAATTCCATTCCATTCCATTCCATTCCATTCCATTGAATTCCATTCCATTCCATTCCATTGAATTCCATTCCATTCCATTCCATTCCATTCCATTCCATTGAATTCCATTGAATTCCATTCCATTGAATTCCATTCCATTCCATTGAATTCCATTCCATTTCATTCCATTCCATTCCGTTCCATTCCATTCCGTTCCATTCCATTCCATTCCTTTCCATTCCATTCCATTCCGTTCCATTCCATTGAATTCCGTTCCATTGCATTGAATTCCGTTCCATTCCATTCCATTCCTTTCCGTTCCGTTCCGTTCCGTTCCGTTCCGTTCCGTTCTACTCGGGTTGATTCCATTCTATTCCATTCCATTCCATTCGATTCCATTCTATTCCATTCGATTCCATTCGATTCAATTCGATTCCATTCGATTCCATTCCATTCCATTCCATTCCATTCCATTCCATTGAATTCCATTGCATTCCATTCCGTTCCATTCCATTCCGTTCCATTCCATTCCATTCCATTCCATTCCATTCCAATCCGTTCCATTCCATTCCATTCCTTTCCATTCCATTCCTTTCCGTTCCATTCCGTTCCGTTCCATTCCGTTCTACTCGGATTGATTCCATTCTATTCCATTCCATTCCATTCGATTCCATTCGATTCCATTCGATTCCATTCGATTCCATTCCATTCCATTCCATTCCATTCCATTCCATTCCATTCCATTGAACTCCATTCCATTCCATTCCATTCCATTCCATTCCATTGAATTCCATTCCATTCCATTCCATTCCATTGAATTCTGTTCCATTCAATTCCATTCCATTCCATTCCGTTCTACTCGGGTTGATTCCATGCTATTCCATTCCGTTCCATTCCGTTCCGTTCCGTTCCGTTCCGTTCCGTTCCATTCCACTCGGGTTGATTCCATTCTATTCCATTCCATTCCATTCCATTCCATTCCATTCCATTCGATTCCATTCGATTCCATTCGATTCCATTCGATTCCATTCCATTCCATTCCATTCCATTGAATTCCATTCCATTCCATTCCATTCCATTGAATTCCGTTCCATTCCATTCCATTGCATTCCATTCCATTCCATTCCATTTGAATTCCATTCCATTCCATTCCATTCCATTCCATTCCATTCTACTCGGGTTGATTCCATTCTATTCCATTCCATTCCATTCGATTCCATTCGATTCCATTCGATTCCATTCCATTCCATTCCATTCCATTCCAATCCATTCCATTCCATTCCATTGAATTCCATTCCATTCCATTGAATTCCATTCCATTCCATTCCATTCCATTGAATTCCGTTCCATTCCATTCCATTCCATTCCATTCCATTGAATTCCATTCCATTGAATTCCATTCCATTCCATTCCATTCCATTGAATTCCATTCCATTCCGTTCCGTTCCGTTCCGTTCCGTTTCGTTCCGTTCCGTTCCGTTCCGTTCCATTCCATTCCATTCCATTCCATTGAATTCCGTTCCATTCCATTGAATTCCATTCCATTCCGTTCCATTCCATTGAATTCTGTTCCGTTCCGTTCCGTTCCATTCCATTCCGTTCCATTCCGTTCCTTTCCGTTCTACTCGGGTTGATTCCATTCCATTCCATTCGATTCCATTCGATTCCATTCGAATCCATTCGATTCCATTCGATTCCATTCGATTCCATTCCATTCCATTGAATTCCATTCCATTCCATTCCATTCCATTGAATTCCGTTCCATTCCATTCCATTCCATTGAATTCCGTTCCATTCCATTCAATTCCATTCCATTGAATTCCATTCCATTCCATTCCATTCGATTCCATTTCATTCCATTGAATTCCATTCCATTCCATTCCATTCCATTCCATTCCATTGAATTCCATTGAATTCCATTCCATAGAATTCCATTCCATTCCATTGAATTCCATTCCATTTCATTCCATTCCATTCCGTTCCATTCCATTCCGTTCCATTCCATTCCATTCCTTTCCATTCCATTCCTTTCCGTTCCATTCCATTGAATTCCGTTCCATTGCATTGAATTCCGTTCCATTCCATTCCATTCCTTTCCGTTCCGTTCCGTTCCATTCCGTTCCGTTCCGTTCTACTCGGGTTGATTCCATTCTATTCCATTCCATTCCATTCGATTCCATTCTATTCCATTCGATTCCATTCGATTCAATTCGATTCCATTCGATTCCATTCCATTCCATTCCATTCCATTCCATTCCATTCCATTGAATTCCATTGCATTCCATTCCGTTCCATTCCATTCCGTTCCATTCCATTCCATTCCATTCCATTCCATTCCAATCCGTTCCATTCCATTCCATTCCTTTCCATTCCATTCCTTTCCGTTCCATTCCGTTCCGTTCCATTCCGTTCTACTCGGATTGATTCCATTCTATTCCATTCCATTCCATTCGATTCCATTCGATTCCATTCGATTCCATTCGATTCCATTCCATTCCATTCCATTCCATTCCATTCCATTCCATTCCATTGAACTCCATTCCATTCCATTCCATTCCATTCCATTCCATTGAATTCCATTCCATTCCATTCCATTCCATTGAATTCTGTTCCATTCAATTCCATTCCATTCCATTCCGTTCTACTCGGGTTGATTCCATGCTATTCCATTCCGTTCCATTCCGTTCCGTTCCGTTCCGTTCCGTTCCATTCCACTCGGGTTGATTCCATTCTATTCCATTCCATTCCATTCCATTCCATTCCATTCCATTCGATTCCATTCGATTCCATTCGATTCCATTCGATTCCATTCCATTCCATTCCATTCCATTGAATTCCATTCCATTCCATTCCATTCCATTGAATTCCGTTCCATTCCATTCCATTGCATTCCATTCCATTCCATTCCATTTGAATTCCATTCCATTCCATTCCATTCCATTCCATTCCATTCTACTCGGGTTGATTCCATTCTATTCCATTCCATTCCATTCGATTCCATTCGATTCCATTCGATTCCATTCCATTCCATTCCATTCCATTCCAATCCATTCCATTCCATTCCATTGAATTCCATTCCATTCCATTGAATTCCATTCCATTCCATTCCATTCCATTCCATTACATGGAATTCCATTGAATTCCATTGAATTCCATTCCATTGAATTCCATTGAATTCCATTCCATTCCATTCCATGGAATTCAATTCCATTCCATTCCATTCCTTGGAATTCCATTCCATTCCATTCCATTCCATTCCATTCCATTCCATTGAATTCCATTCCATTCCATTCAATTGAATTCCATTCCATTCCATTCCATTCGATTCCATTCCATTCCATTGAATTCAATTCCGTTCCATTCCATTCCATTGAATTCCATTGAATTCCATTCCATTGAATTCCATTCCATTCCATTGAATTCCATTCCATTTCATTCCATTCCATTCCGTTCCATTCCATTCCGTTCCATTCCATTCCATTCCTTTCCATTCCATTCCATTCCGTTCCATTCCATTGAATTCCGTTCCATTGCACTGAATTCCGTTCCATTCCATTCCATTCCTTTCCGTTCCGTTCCGTTCCGTTCCGTTCCTTTCCGTTCCGTTCCGTTCTACTCGGGTGGATTCCATTCTATTCCTTTCCATTCCATTCGATTCCATTCTATTCCATTCGATTCCATTCGATTCAATTCGATTCCATTCCATTCCATTCCATTCCATTCCATTCCATTCCATTGAATTCCATTCCATTCCATTCCGTTCCATTCCATTCCGTTCCATTCCATTTCATTCCATTCCATTACGTTCCGTTCCATTCCGTTCCATTCCGTTCCATTCCATTGAATTCCGATCCATTGCATTGAATTCCGTTCCATTCCATTCCATTCCTTTCCGTTCCGTTCCGTTCCGTTCCGTTCCGTTCCGTTCCGTTCTACTCGGATTGATTCCATTCTATTCCATTCCATTCCATTCGATTCCATTCGATTCCATTCGATTCCATTCGATTCCATTCCATTCCATTCCATTCCATTGAATTCCATTCCATTCCATTCCATTCCATTCCATTCCATTCCATTGAATTCCATTGAATTCCATTCCATTGAATTCCATTCCATTCCATTCCATTCCGTTCCATTCCATTCCGTTCCATTCCATTCCTTTCCATTCCATTCCATTCCGTTCCGTTCCATTCCGTTCCATTCCGTTCCATTCCATTGAATTCCGTTCCATTCCATTACATTCCTTTACGTTCCGTTCCGTTCCGTTCCGTTCCGTTCCGTTCTACTCGGGTTGATTCCATTCTATTCCATTCCATTCCATTCGATTCCATTCTATTCCATTCGATTCCATTCGATTCAATTCGATTCGATTCGATTCCATTCCATTCCATTCCATTCCATTGAATTCCATTCTATTCCTTTGAATTCCATTCCATTCCATTCCATTCCATTCCATTCCATGGAATTCCATTCCATTCCATTGAATTCCATTCCATTCCATTCCATTCGATTCCATTCCATTCCATGGAATTCCATTCCATTCGATTCCATTCCATTCCATGGAATTCCATTTCATTCCATTCCATTCCATTCCATTCCATTCCATTCCATTCCATTCCATTCCATCGAATTCCATTCCATTCCATTCCATTCCATTCCATTCCATTCCATTCCATTCCATTCCATTCTACTCGGGTTGATTCCATTCTATTACATTCCATTCCATTCGATTCCATTCGATTCCATTCGATTCCATTCGATTCCATTCCATTCCATTCCATTCAATTGAATTCCATTCCATTCCATTCCATTCCATTCCATTCCTTTCCATTCCATTGAATTCCATTCCATTCCATTGAATTCCATTCCATTCCATTCCATTCCATTGAATTCCGTTCCATTCCATTCCTTTCCATTCCATTCCATTCCATTGAATTACATTACATTGAATTCCATTCCATTCCATTCCATTCCATTGAATTCCATTCCATTCCATTCCATTCGATTCCATTCCATTCCATGGAATTCCATTCCTTTCCATTCCATTCCATTCCATTCCTTTCCATTCCATTCCATTGAATTCCATTGAATTCCATTCCATTCCATTGAATTCCATTCCTTTCCATTCCATTCCATTGAATTCCGTTCAATTCCATTCCATTCCATTCCATTCCATTCCATTCCATTCGAATTCCATTCAATTCCATTCCATTCCATTCCATTCCATTCCATTCCATTCTACTCGGGTTGATTCCATTCTATTCCATTCCATTCCATTCCATTCCATTCGATTCCTTTCGATTCCATTCCATTCCATTCCATTCCATTCCATTGAATTCCATTCCATTCCATTCCATTCCATTCCATTCCATTGAATTCCATTCCATTCCATTGAATTCCATTCCATTCCATTCCATTCCATTGAATTCCGTTCCATTCCATTCCATTCCATTCCATTCCATTCCATTGAATTCCATTCCATTGAATTCCATTCCATTCCATTCCAATCCATTGAATTCCATTCCATTCCGTTCCGTTCCGTTCCGTTCCGTTCCGTTTCGTTCCGTTCCGTTCCGTTCCGTTCCATTCCATTCCATTCCATTCCATTGAATTCCGTTCCATTCCATTGAATTCCATTCCATTCCGTTCCATTCCATTGAATTCTGTTCCGTTCCGTTCCGTTCCGTTCCATTCCATTCCGTTCCATTCCGTTCCTTTCCGTTCTACTCGGGTTGATTCCATTCTATTCCATTCCATTCCATTCGATTCCATTCGATTCCATTCGAATCCATTCGATTCCATTCGATTCCATTCGATTCCATTCCATTCCATTGAATTCCATTCCATTCCATTCCATTCCATTGAATTCCGTTCCATTCCATTCAATTCCATTCCATTCCATTCCTTTCCGTTCCGTTCCGTTCCGTTCCGTTCCGTTCCGTTCTACTCGGGTTGATTCCATTCTATTCCATTCCATACCATTCGATTCCATTCTATTCCATTCGATTCCATTCGATTCAATTCGATTCCATTCCATTCCATTCCATTCCATTCCATTCCATTGAATTCCGTTCCATTCCATTGAATTCCATTCCATTCCGTTCCATTCCATTGAATTCCGCTCCGTTCCGTTCCGTTCCGTTCCGTTCCATTCCGTTCCATTCCGTTCCATTCCGTTCTACTCGGGTTGATTCTATTCTATTCCATTCCATTCCATTCGATTCCATTCTATTCCATTCGATTCCATTCTATTCAATTCGATTCCATTCCATTCCATTCCATTCCATTCCATTCCATTGAATTCCATTGAATTCCATTCCATTCCATTCCGTTCCATTCCATTCCGTTCCATTCCATTCCATTCCATTCCATTCCATTCCATTCCATTCCGTTCTACTCGGGTTCATTCCATTCCATTCCATTCCGTTCCGTTCCGTTCCGTTCCTTTCCTTTCTACTTGTGTTGATTCCATTCCATTCCATTCTATTCCATTGAATTCCATTCCATTCCATTCCATTCCATTCCATTACATGGAATTCCATTGAATTCCATTGAATTCCATTCCATAGAATTCCATTCCATTCCATTCCATTCCATTCCATGGAATTCCATTCCATTCCATTCCATTCCATGGAATTCCATTCCATTCCATTCCATTGAATTCCATTCCATTCCATTCCATTCGATTCCATTTCATTCCATTGAATTCCATTCCATTCCATTGAATTCCATTCCATTCCGTTCCCTTCCATTGAATTCTGTTCCGTTCCGTTCCGTTCCGTTCCGTTCCATTCCGTTCCATTCCGTTCCTTTCCGTTCTACTCGGGTTGATTCCATTCTATTCCATTCCATTCCATTCGATTCCATTCTATTCCATTCGATTCCATTCCATTCCATTCCATTCCATTTCATTCCATTGAATTCCATTCCATTCCATTGCATTCCATTCCATTCCGTTCCATTCCATTGAATTCCGCTCCGTTCCGTTCCGTTCCGTTCCGTTCCATTCCGTTCCATTCCGTTCCTTTCCGTTCTACTCGGGTTGATTCCATTCTATTCCATTCCATTCCATTCGATTCCATTCTATTCCATTCGATTCCATTCGATTCAATTAGATTCCATTCCATTCCATTCCATTGAATTCCGTTCCATTCCATTGAATTCCATTCCATTCCGTTCCATTCCATTGAATTCCGCTCCGTTCCGTTCCGTTCCGTTCCGTTCCGTTCCATTCCGTACCATTCCGTTCCATTCCGTTCTACTCGGGTTGATTCCATTCTATTCCATTCCATTCCATTCGATTCCATTCCATTCCATTCCATTCCATTCCATTCCGTTCTACTCGGGTTCATTCCATTCCATTCCATTACATGGAATTCCATTGAATTCCATTGAATTCCATTCCATTGAATTCCATTCCATTCCATTCCATTCCATTCCATTCCATGGAATTCCATTCCATTCCATTCCATTCCATTCCATTGAATTCCATTCCATTCCATTCCATTGAATTCCATTCCATTCCATTCCATTCGATTCCATTTCATTCCATTGAATTCCATTCCATTCCATTCCATTCCATTCCATTCCATTGAATTCCATTGAATTCCATTCCATTGAATTCCATTCCATTCCATTGAATTCCATTCCATTTCATTCCATTCCATTCCGTTCCATTCCATTCCGTTCCATTCCATTCCATTCCTTTCCATTCCATTCCATTCCGTTCCATTCCATTGAATTCCGTTCCATTGCATTGAATTCCGTTCCATTCCATTCCATTCCTTTCCGTTCCGTTCCGTTCCGTTCCGTTCCGTTCCGTTCTACTCGGGTTGATTCCATTCTATTCCATTCCATTCCATTCGATTCCATTCTATTCCATTCGATTCCATTCGATTCAATTCGATTCCATTCGATTCCATTCCATTCCATTCCATTCCATTCCATTCCATTGAATTCCATTCCATTCCATTCCGTTCCATTCCATTCCGTTCCATTCCATTCCATTCCATTCCATTCCATTCCATTCCATTCCGTTCCATTCCATTCCATTCCTTTCCATTCCATTCCTTTCCGTTCCATTCCGTTCCGTTCCATTCCGTTCTACTCGGATTGATTCCATTCTATTCCATTCCATTCCATTCGATTCCATTCGATTCCATTCGATTCCATTCGATTCCATTCCATTCCATTCCATTCCATTCCATTCCATTCCATTCCATTGAACTCCATTCCATTCCATTCCATTCCATTCCATTCCATTGAATTCCATTTCATTCCATTCCATTCCATTGAATTCTGTTCCATTCAATTCCATTCCATTCCATTCCGTTCTACTCGGGTGGATTCCATGCTATTCCATTCCGTTCCATTCCGTTCGGTTCCGTTCCGTTCCGTTCCGTTCCATTCCACTCGGGTTGATTCCATTCTATTCTATTCCATTCCATTCCATTCCATTCCATTCCATTCGATTCCATTCGATTCCATTCGATTCCATTCGATTCCATTCCATTCCATTCCATTCCATTGAATTCCATTCCATTCCATTCCATTCCATTGAATTCTGTTCCATTCCATTCCATTGCATTCCATTCCATTCCATTCCATTTGAATTCCATTCCATTCCATTCCATTCCATTCCATTCCATTCTACTCGGGTTGATTCCATTCTATTCCATTCCATTCCATTCGATTCCATTCGATTCCATTCGATTCCATTCGATTCCATTCCATTCCATTCCATTCCATTCCATTCCATTCCATTCCATTGAATTCCATTCCATTCCATTGAATTCCATTCCATTCCATTCCATTCCATTGAATTCCGTTCCATTCCATTCCATTCCATTCCATTCCATTCCATTGAATTCCATTCCATTGAATTCCATTCCATTCCATTCCATTCCATTGAATTCCATTCCATTCCGTTCCGTTCCGTTTCGTTCCGTTCCGTTCCGTTCCGTTCCATTCCATTCCATTCCATTCCATTGAATTCCGTTCCATTCCATTGAATTCCATTCCATTCCGTTCCATTCCATTGAATTCTGTTCCGTTCCGTTCCGTTCCGTTCCATTCCATTCCGTTCCATTCCGTTCCTTTCCGTTCTACTCGGGTTGATTCCATTCTATTCCATTCCATTCCATTCGATTCCATTCGATTCCATTCGAATCCATTCGATTCCATTCGATTCCATTCGATTCCATTCCATTCCATTGAATTCCATTCCATTCCATTCCATTCCATTGAATTCCGTTCCATTCCATTCAATTCCATTCCATTCCATTCCTTTCCGTTCCGTTCCGTTCCGTTCCGTTCCGTTCCCTTCTACTCGGGTTGATTCCATTCTATTCCATTCCATTCCATTCGATTCCATTCTATTCCATTCGATTCCATTCGATTCAATTTGATTCCATTCCATTCCATTCCATTCCATTCCATTCCATTCCATTGAATTCCGTTCCATTCCATTGAATTCCATTCCATTCCGTTCCATTCCATTGAATTCCGCTCCGTTCCGTTCCGTTCCGTTCCGTTCCATTCCGTACCATTCCGTTCCATTCCGTTCTACTCGGGTTGATTCCATTCTATTCCATTCCATTCCATTCGATTCCATTCCATTCCATTCCATTCCATTCCATTCCGTTCTACTCGGGTTCATTCCATTCCATTCCGTTCCGTTCCGTTCCGTTCCGTTCCTTTCCTTTCTACTTGTGTTGATTCCATTCCATTCCTTTCTATTCCATTGAATTCCATTCCTTTCCATTCCATTCCATTCCATTACATGGAATTCCATTGAATTCAATTGAATTCCATTCCATTGAATTCCATTCCATTCCATTCCATTCCATTCCATTCCATTGAATTCCATTCCATTCCATTCCATTGAATTCCATTCCATTCCATTCCATTCGATTCCATTTCATTCCATTGAATTCCATTCCATTCCATTCCATTCCATTCCATTCCATTGAATTCCATTGAATTCCATTCCATTGAATTCCATTCCATTCCATTGAATTCCATTCCATTTCATTCCATTCCATTCCGTTCCATTCCATTCCGTTCCATTCCATTCCATTCCTTTCCATTCCATTCCATTCCGTTCCATTCCATTGAATTCCGTTCCATTGCATTGAATTCCGTTCCATTCCATTCCATTCCTTTCCGTTCCTTTCCGTTCCGTTCCGTTCCGTTCCGTTCTACTCGGGTTGATTCCATTCTATTCCATTCCATTCCATTCGATTCCATTCTATTCCATTCGATTCCATTCGATTCAATTCGATTCCATTCCATTCCATTCCATTCCATGGAATTCCATTCCATTCCGTTCCGTTCCGTTCCGTTCCGTTCCGTACCGTTCCATTCCATTCCGTTCCGTTCCATTCCATTCCATTCCATTCCATTGAATTCCATTCCATTCCGTTCCGTTCCGTTCCGTTCCGTTCCGTTTCGTTCCGTTCCGTTCCGTTCCGTTCCATTCCTTTCCATTCCATTCCATTGAATTCCGTTCCATTCCATTGAATTCCATTCCATTCCGTTCCATTCCATTGAATTCTGTTCCGTTCCGTTCCGTTCCGTTCCGTTCCATTCCGTTCCATTCCATTGAATTCTATTGAATTCCATTCCATTCCATTCCGTTCCATTCCATTCCGTTCCGTTCCATTCCATTCCATTCCATTCCATTCCATTCCATTCCGTTCTACTCGGGTTCATTCCATTCCATTCCGTTCCGTTCCGTTCCGTTCCGTTCCTTTCCTTTCTACTTGTGTTGATTCCATTCCATTCCATTCTATTCCATTGAATTCCATTCCATTCCATTCCATTCCATTCCATTACATGGAATTCCATTGAATTCCATTGAATTCCATTCCATAGAATTCCATTCCATTCCATTCCATTCCATTCCTTGGAATTCCATTCCATTCCATTCCATTCCATTCCATTGAATTCCATTCCATTCCATTCCATTGAATTCCATTCCATTCCATTCCATTCGATTCCATTTCATTCCATTGAATTCCATTCCATTCCATTCCATTCCATTCCATTGAATTCCATTGAATTCCATTCCATTGAATTCCATTCCACTCCATTGAATTCCATTCCATTTCATTCCATTCCATTCCGTTCCATTCCATTCCGTTCCATTCCATTCCATTCCTTTCCATTCCATTCCATTCCGTTCCATTCCATTGAATTCCGTTCCATTGCATTGAATTCCGTTCCATTCCATTCCATTCCTTTCCGTTCCGTTCCGTTCCGTTCCGTTCCGTTCCGTTCTACTCGGGTTGATTCCATTCTATTCCATTCCATTCCATGCGATTCCATTCTATTCCATTCGATTCCATTCGATTCAATTCGATTCCATTCGATTCCATTCCATTCCATTCCATTCCATTCCATTCCATTGAATTCCATTCCATTCCATTCCGTTCCATTCCATTCCGTTCCATTCCATTCCATTCCATTCCATTCCATTCCGTTCCATTCCATTCCATTCCTTTCCATTCCATTCCTTTCCGTTCCATTCCGTTCCGTTCCATTCCGTTCTACTCGGATTGATTCCTTTCTATTCCATTCCATTCCATTCGATTCCATTCGATTCCATTCGATTCCATTCGATTCCATTCCATTCCATTCCATTCCATTCCATTCCATTCCATTCCATTGAACTCCATTCCATTCCATTCCATTCCATTCCATTCCATTCCATTCCATTCCATTCCATTCCATTGAATTCCATTCCATTCCATTCCATTCCATTGAATTCTGTTCCATTCAATTCCATTCCATTCCATTCCGTTCTACTCGGGTTGATTCCATGCTATTCCATTCTGTTCCATTCCGTTCCGTTCCGTTCCGTTCCGTTCCGTTCCATTCCACTCGGGTTGATTCCATTCTATTCCATTCCATTCCATTCCATTCCATTCGATTCCATTCGATTCCATTCGATTCCATTCGATTCCATTCGATTCCATTCCATTCCATTGAATTCAATTCCATTCCATTCCATTCCATTGAATTCCGTTCCATTCCATTCCATTGCATTCCATTCCATTCCATTCCATTTGAATTCCATTCCATTCCATTCCATTCCATTCCATTCCATTCCATTCCATTCTACTCGGGTTGATTCCATTCTATTCCATTCCATTCCATTCGATTCCATTCGATTCCATTCGATTCCATTCGATTCCATTCCATTCCATTCCATTCCATTCCATTCCATTCCATTCCATTCCATTCCATTGAATTCCATTCCATTGAATTCCATTCCATTCCATTCCATTCCATTGAATTCCATTCCATTCCGTTCCGTTCCGTTCCGTTTCGTTCCGTTCCGTTCCGTTCCGTTCCATTCCATTCCATTCCATTCCATTGAATTCCGTTCCATTCCATTGAATTCCATTCCATTCCGTTCCATTCCATTGAATTCTGTTCCGTTCCGTTCCGTTCCGTTCCGTTCCATTCCGTTCCATTCCGTTCCTTTCCGTTCTACTCGGGTTGATTCCATTCTATTCCATTCCATTCCATTCGATTCCATTCGATTCCATTCGAATCCATTCGATTCCATTCGATTCCATTCGATTCCATTCCATTCCATTGAATTCCATTCCATTCCATTCCATTCCATTGAATTCCGTTCCATTCCATTCAATTCCATTCCATTCCATTCCTTTCCGTTCCGTTCCGTTCCGTTCCGTTCCGTTCCGTTCTACTCGGGTTGATTCCATTCTATTCCATTCCATTCCATTCGATTCCATTCTATTCCATTCGATTCCATTCGATTCAATTAGATTCCATTCCATTCCATTCCATTCCATTCCATTCCATTGAATTCCGTTCCATTCCATTGAATTCCATTCCATTCCGTTCCATTCCATTGAATTCCGCTCCGTTCCGTTCCGTTCCGTTCCGTTCCATTCCGTACCATTCCATTCCATTCCGTTCTACTCGGGTTGATTCCATTCTATTCCATTCCATTCCATTTGATTCCATTCCATTCCATTCCATTCCATTCCATTCCGTTCTACTCGGGTTCATTCCATTCCATTCCGTTCCGTTCCGTTCCGTTCCGTTCCTTTCCTTTCTACTTGTGTTGATTCCATTCCATTCCTTTCTATTCCATTGAATTCCATTCCATTCCATTCCATTCCATTCCATTACATGGAATTCCATTGAATTCCATCGAATTCCATTCCATTGAATTCCATTCCATTCCATTCCATTCCATTCCATTCCATTCCATGGAATTCCATTCCATTCCATTCCATTCCATTCCATTCCATTGAATTCCATTCCATTGAATTCCATTCCATTCCATTCCATTCGATTCCATTTCATTCCATTGAATTCCATTCCATTCCATTCCATTCCATTCCATTCCATTCCATTGAATTCCATTGAATTCCATTCCATTGAATTCCATTCCATTCCATTGAATGGAATGGAATGGAATGGAATGGAATGGAATGGAATGGAATCGCAACGAATCGAATGGAATCGAATGGAATCGAATGGAATGGAATGGAATGGAATGGAATGGAATCAACCCGAGTAGAATGGAATGGAATGGAACGGAACGGAATGGAACGGAACGGAACGGAATGGAATGGAATGGAATTCAACGGAATGGAATGGAATGGAATGGAATGGAATCAACCCGAGTAGAATGGAATGGATCGGAATGGATTGGAATGGAATGGAATGGAATGGAACGGAATCGAATCGAATCGAATGGAATGGAATGGAATGGAATGGAATGGAATGGAATGGAATGGAATGGAATGGAATCAACCCGAGTAGAACGGAATGGATTGGAATGGAATGGAATGGAATGGAATTAAATGGAATAGAATGGAATGGAAAGGAATGGAGTGGAATGGAATGGATTGGAATTCAATGGAATAGAATGGAATGGAATGGAATGGAATGGAATGGAATGGAATGGAATCGAATCGAATGGAATCGAACGGAATCAAATGGAATGGAGTGGAATAGAATGGAATCAACCCGATTATAATGGAATGGAATGGAATGGAACGGAATGGAACGAACCCGAGTAGAACGGAACTGAACGGAACGGAACGGAACGGAACGGAACGGAGTGAAATGGAATGGAATGGAATCGAATGGAACCGAATGGAATGGAATGGAATGGAATGGAATGGAATGGAATGGAATGGAATGGAATGGAATCAACCCTAGTAGAATGGAATGGAATCGAATGGAATGGAATGGAATGGAATGGAATGGAATCAACCCGAGTAGAATGGAATGGATTGTAATGGAATGGAATGGAATGGAATGGAATGGAATGGAATCGAATGGAATGGAAAGGAATGGAATGGAATGGAATGGAATCAACCAGAGTGGAGTGGAGTTAAGTGGAGTGGAGTGGAGTGGAGTGGAGTGGAATGGAATGGAATGGAATGGAATGGAATGGAATGGAATGGAATAGAATGGAATCAACCCGAGTAGAACGGAATGGAATGGAATGGAATGGAATGGAACGGAATGGAAGAGAACGGAATGGAAAGGAACGGAACAGAACGGAATGGAGTTTAATGAACCCGAGTAGAACGGAATGGAATGGAATGGAATGGAATGGAATGGAATGGAATGGAATCGAATCGAATGGAATCGAATGGAATGGAAAGGAATGGAATGGAATGGAATGGAATGGAATGGAATCATCCCGAGAAGAACGGAATGGAATGGAATGGAGTGGAATGGAATGGAATTGAATGGAATGGAATGGAATAAACCCGTGTAGAATGGAATGGATTGGAATGGAATGGAATGGAATGGAATGGAATGGAATGGAATGGAGTGGAATAGAATGGAATCAACCCGAGTAGAACGGAATGGAATGGAATGGAACGGAATGGAACGAACCCGATCCATTCCATTGAATTCCATTCCATTCCATTCCATTCCTTTGAATTCCGTTCCATTCCATTCCATTCCATTCCATTCCATTGAATTCCGTTCCATTCCATTGAATTCCATTCCATTCCGTTCCATTCCATTGAATTCCGTTCCGTTCCGTTCCGTTCCGTTCCGTTCCGTTCCATTCCGTTCCATTCCGTTCTACTGGGGTTGCTTCCATTTTATTCCATTCCATTCCACTCGATTCCATTCCATTCCATTCCATTCCATTCCATTCCATTCCATTCCATTCCGTTCTACTCGGGTTCATTCCATTCCATTCCTTTCCGTTCCGTTCCGTTCCGTTCTACTCGGGTTGATTCCATTCTATTCCATTCCATTCCATTCGATTCCATTCGATTCAATTCGATTCCATTCCAATCCATTCCATTCCATTCCATTGAACTCCATTCCATTCCATTCCGTTCCATTCCATTCCATTACGTTCCGTTCCATTCCGTTCCATTCCATTGAATTCCGATCCATTGCATTGAATTCCGTTCCATTCCATTCCATTCCTTTCCGTTCCGTTCCGTTCCGTTCCGTTCCGTTCTACTCGGGTTGATTCCATTCTATTCCATTCCATTCCATTCGATTCCAATCTATTCCATTCGATTCCATTCGATTCAAGTCGATTCCATTCCATTCCATTCCATTCCATTCCATTCCATTGAATTCCGTTCCATTCCATTCCATTGCATTCCATTCCATTCCATTCCATTTTAATTCCATTCCATTCCATTCCATTCCATTCCATTCCATTCCATTCCATTCCATTCCATTCCATTCCATTCCATTCCATTCTACTCGGGTTGATTCCATTCTATTCCATTCCATTCCATTCGATTCCATTCGATTCCATTCGATTCCATTCGATTCCATTCCATTCCATTCCATTCCATTGAATTCCATTCCATTCCATTCCATTCCATTCCATTCCATTCCATTCCATTCCATTCCATTCCATTGAATTCCATTCCATTGAATTCCATTCCATTCCATTCCATTCCATTGAATTCCATTCCATTCCGTTCCGTTCCGTTCCTTTCCGTTCCGTTTCGTTCCGTTCCGTTCCGTTCCTTTCCTTTCCATTCCATTCCATTCCATTGAATTCCGTTCCATTCCATTGAATTCCATTCCATTCCGTTCCATTCCATTGAATTCTGTTCCGTTCCGTTCCGTTCCGTTCCATTCCGTTCCATTCCGTTCCTTTCCGTTCTACTCGGATTGATTCCATTCCATTCCATTCCATTCCATTCGATTCCATTCGATTCCATTCGAATCCATTCGATTCCATTCGATTCCATTCGATTCCATTCCATTCCATTGAATTCCATTCCATTCCATTCCATTCCATTGAATTCCGTTCCATTCCATTCAATTCCATTCCATTCCTTTCCGTTCCGTTCCGTTCCGTTCCGTTCTACTCGGGTTGATTCCATTCTATTCCATTCCATTCCATTCGATTCCAATCTATTCCATTCGATTCCATTCGATTCAATTCGATTCCATTCCATTCCATTCCATTCCATTCCATTCCATTGAATTCCATTCCATTCCATTCCGTTCCATTCCATTCCATTCCATTCCATTCCATTCCATTCTATTCCATTCCATTACGTTCCGTTCCATTCCGTTCCATTCCGTTCCTTTCCATTGAATTCCGATCCATTGCATTGAATTCCGTTCCATTCCATTCCATTCCTTTCCGTTCCATTCCGTTCCGTTCCATTCCGTTCTACTCGGATTGATTCCATTCTAATCCATTCCATTCCATTCGATTCCATTCGATTCCATTCGATTGCATTCGATTCCATTCCATTCCATTCCATTCCATTCCATTCCGTTCCATTGAATTCCGTTCCATTCCATTCCATTCCATTCCATTCCATTGAATTCCATTCCATTGAATTCCATTCCATTCCATTCCATTCCATTGAATTCCATTCCATTCCGTTCCGTTCCGTTCCGTTCCGTTCCGTTCTGTTCCGTTCCGTTTCGTTCCGTTCCGTTCCGTTCCGTTCCATTCCATTCCATTCCATTCCATTGAATTCCGTTCCATTCCATTGAATTCCATTCCATTCCGTTCCATTCCATTGAATTCTGTTCCGTTCCGTTCCGTTCCGTTCCGTTCCATTCCGTTCCATTCTGTTCCTTTCCGTTCTACTCGGATTGATTCCATTCTATTCCATTCCATTCCATTCGATTCCATTCGATTCCATTCGAATCCATTCGATTCCATTCGATTCCATTCGATTCCATTCCACTCCATTGAATTCCATTCCATTCCATTCCATTCCATTGAATTCCGTTCCATTCCATTCAATTCCATTCCATTCCATTCCTTTCCGTTCCGTTCCGTTCCGTTCCGTTCCGTTATACAAGGGTTGATTCCATTCTATTCCATTCCATTCCATTCGATTCCATTCTATTCCATTCGATTCCATTCGATTCAATTCGATTCCATTCCATTCCATTCCATTCCATTCCATTCCATTCCATTCCATTCCATTGAATTCCATTCCATTCCATTCCGTTCCATTCCATTCCGTTCCATTCCATTCCGTTCCATTCCATTCCATTCCATTCCATTCCCTTCCATTCCGTTCCATTCCGTTCCATTCCATTGAATTCCGATCCATTGCATTGAATTCCGTTCCATTCCATTCCATTCCTTTCCATTCCGTTCCGTTCCGTTCCGTACCGTTCTACTCGGATTGATTCCATTCTATTCCATTCCATTCCATTCGATTCCATTCGATTCCATTCGATTCCATTCGACTCCATTCCATTCCATTCCATTCCATTCCATTGAACTCCATTCCATTCCATTCCATTCCATTCCATTCCATTCCATTCCATTCCATTGAATTCCATTCCATTCCATTCCATTCCTTTGAATTCTGTTCCATTCCATTCCATTCCATTCCATTCCGTTCTACTCGGGTTGATTCCATTCTATTCCATTCCGTTCCGTTCCGTTCCGTTCCGTTCCATTCCATTCCACTCGGGTTGATTCCATTCTATTCCATTGCATTCCATTCGATTCCATTCGATTCCATTCGATTCCATTCGATTCCATTCGATTCCATTCCATTCCATTCCATTCCATTGAATTCCATTCCATTCCATTCCATTCCATTGAATTCCGTTCCATTCCATTCAATTCCATTCCATTCCATTCCATTCCATTCCATTTGAATTCCATTCCATTCCATTCCATTCAATTCCATTCCATTCCATTCCATTCCATTCCATTCCATTCCATTCCATTCTACTCGGGTTGATTCCATTCTATTCCATTCCATTCCATTCGATTCCATTCGATTCCATTCGATTCCATTCGATTCCATTCCATTCCATTCCATTCCATTCCATTCCATTCCATTCCATTCCATTCCATTCCATTGAATTCCATTCCATTCCATTGAATTCCATTCCATTCCATTCCATTCCATTGAATTCCGTTCCGTTCCATTCCTTTCCATTCCATTCCATTCCATTCCATTGAATTCCATTCCATTCCATTGAATTCCATTCCATTCCATTCCATTCCATTGAATTCCGTTCCGTTCCATTCCTTTCCATTCCATTCCATTCCATTGTATTCCATTACATTGAATTCCATTCCATTCCATTCCATTCCATTGTATTCCATTACATTGAATTCCATTCCATTCCATTCCATTCCATTGAATTCCATTCCATTCCATTGAATTACATTCCATTCCATTCCATTCGATTCCATTCCATTCCATGGAATTCCATTCCTTTCCATTCCATTCCATTCCATTGAATTCCATTGAATTCCATTCCATTCCATTGAATTCCATTCCTTTCCATTCCATTCCATTGAATTCCGTTCAATTCCATTCCATTCCATTCCATTCCATTCCATTCCATTCCATTCGAATTCCATTCCATTCCTTTCCATTCCATTAAATTCCATTCCATTCCATTCTACTCGTGTTGATTCCATTCTATTCCATTCCGTTCCATTCGATTCAATTCGATTCCTTTCGATTCCATTCCATTCCATTCCATTCCATTCCATTCCATTGAATTCCATTCCATTCCATTCCATTCCATTGAATTCCATTCCATTCCATTCCATCGAATTCCATTCCATTCCATTGAATTCCATTCCATCCATTCCATTCCATTCCATTCCATTCCATTGAATTCCGTTCCATTCCATTCCATTGCATTCCATTCCATTCCATTCCATTTGAATTCCATTCCATTCCATTCCATTCCATTCCATTCCGTTCCATTCCATTCCATTCCTTTCCATTCCATTCCTTTCCGTTCAATTCCGTTCCGTTCCATTCCGTTCTACTCGGATTGATTCCATTCTATTCCATTCCATTCCATTCGATTCCATTTGATTCCATTCGATTCCATTCGATTCCATTCCATTCCATTCCATTCCATTCCATTCCATTCCATTCCATGGAACTCCATTCCATTCCATTCCATTCCATTCCATTCCATTCCATTCCATTGAATTCCATTCCATTGCATTCCATTCCATTGAATTCTGTTCCATTCAATTCCATTCCATTCCATTCCGTTCTACTCGGGTTGATTCCATGCTATTCCATTCCGTTCCATTCCGTTCCGTTCCGTTCCGTTCCGTTCCGTTCCATTCCACTCGGGTTGATTCCATTCTATTCCATTCCATTCCATTCCATTCCATTCCATTCCATTCCATTCCATTCCATTCCATTCCATTCGATTCCATTCGATTCCATTCGATTCCATTCGATTCCATTCCATTCCATTGAATTCCATTCCATTCCATTCCATTCCATTGAATTCCGTTCCATTCCATTCCATTGCATTCAATTCCATTCCATTCCATTTGAATTCCATTCCATTCCATTCCATTCCATTCCATTCCATTCCATTCCATTCCATTCTACTCGGGTTGATTCCATTCTATTCCATTCCATTCCATTCGATTCCATTCGATTCCATTCGATTCCATTCGATTCCATTCCATTCCATTCCATTCCATTCCATTCCATTCCATTCCATTGAATTCCATTCCATTCCATTGAATTCCATTCCATTCCATTCCATTCCATTGAATTCCGTTCCATTCCATTCCATTCCATTCCATTCCATTCCATTGAATTCCATTCCATTGAATTCCATTCCATTCCATTCCATTGAATTCCATTCCATTCCATTCCATTCGATTCCATTTCATTCCATTGAATTCCATTCCATTCCATTCCATTCCATTCCATTCCATTGAATTCCATTGAATTCCATTCCATTGAATTCCATTCCATTCCATTGAATTCCATTCCATTTCATTCCATTCCATTCCGTTCCATTCCATTCCGTCCCATTCCATTCCATTCCTTTCCATTCCATTCCATTCCGTTCCATTCCATTGAATTCCGTTCCATTGCATTGAATTCCGTTCCATTCCATTCCATTCCTTTCCGTTCCGTTCCGTTCCGTTCCGTTCCGTTCCGTTCTACTCGGGTTGATTCCATTCTATTCCATTCCATTCCATTCGATTCCATTGTATTCCATTCGATTCCATTCGATTCAATTCGATTCCATTCCATTCCATTCCATTCCATTCCATTCCATTCCATTGAATTCCATTCCATTCCATTCCGTTCCATTCCATTCCGTTCCATTCCATTCCATTCCATTCCATTCCATTCCATTACGTTCCTTTCCATTCCGTTCCATTCCGTTCCATTCCATTGAATTCCGATCCATTGCATTGAATTCCGTTCCATTCCATTCCATTCCTTTCCGTTCCGTTCCGTTCCGTTCCGTTCCGTTCTACTCGGATTGATTCCATTCTATTCCATTCCATTCCATTCGATTCCATTCGATTCCATTCGATTCCATTCGATTCCATTCCATTCCATTCCATTCCATTGAATTCCGTTCCATTCCATTCCATTCCATTCCATTCCATTCCATTGAATTCCATTGAATTCCATTCCATAGAATTCCATTCCATTCCATTCCATTCCGTTCCATTCCATTCCGTTCCATTCCATTCCATTCCATTCCATTCCATTCTGCTCCGTTCCATTCCGTTCCATTCCGTTCCATTCCATTGAATTCCGTTCCATTGCATTGAATTCCGTTCCATTCCATTCCATTCCTTTCCGTTCCGTTCCGTTCCGTTCCGTTCCGTTCCGTTCTACTCGGGTTGATTCCATTCTATTCCATTCCATTCCATTCCATTCCATTCTATTCCATTCGATTCCATTCGATTCAATTCGATTCGATTCCATTCCATTCCATTCCATTCCATTCCATTCCATAGAATTCCATTCCATTCCATTGAATTCAATTCCATTCCATTCCATTCCATTCCATTGAATTCCATTCCATTCCATTGAATTCCATTCCATTCCTTTCCATTCGATTCCATTCCATTCCATGTAATTCCATTCCATTCGATTCCATTCCATTCCATGGAATTCCATTTCATTCCATTCCATTCCGTTCCATTCCATTCCATCGAATTCCATTCCATTCCATTCCATTCCATTCCATTCCATTCCATTCCATTCTACTCGGGTTCATTCCATTCTATTACATTCCATTCCATTCGATTCCATTCGATTCCATTCGATTCCATTCGATTCCATTCCATTCCATTCCATTCAATTGAATTCCATTCCATTCCATTCCATTCCATTCCATTCCATTCCATTCCATTGAATTCCATTCCATTACATTGAATTCCATTCCATTCCATTCCATTCCATTGAATTCCGTTCCATTCCATTCCTTTCCATTCCATTCCATTCCATTGAATTCCATTACATTGAATTCCATTCCATTCCATTCCATTCCATTCCATTCCATTGAATTCCATTCCTTTCCATTGAATTCCATTCCATTCCATTCCATTCGATTCCATTCCATTCCATGGAATTCCATTCCTTTCCGTTCCATTCCATTCCATTCCATTCCATTCCATTCCATTGAATTCCATTGAATTCCATTCCATTCCATTGAATTCCATTCCTTTCCATTCCATTCCATTGAATTCCGTTCAATTCCATTCCATTCCATTCCATTCCATTCCATTCCATTCGAATTCCATTCCATTCCATTCCATTCCATTCCATTCTATTCCATTCCATTCTACTCGGGTTGATTCCATTCTATTCCATTCCATTCCATTCGATTCCATTCTATTCCATTCGATTCCATTCGATTCAATTAGATTCCATTCCATTCCATTCCATTCCATTCCATTCCATTGAATTCCGTTCCATTCCATTGAATTCCATTCCATTCCGTTCCATTCCATTGAATTCCGCTCCGTTCCGTTCCGTTCCGTTCCGTTCCATTCCGTACCATTCCGTTCCATTCCGTTCTACTCGGGTTGATTCCATTCGATTCCATTCCATTCCATTCCATTCCATTCCATTCCATTCCATTCCATTCCGTTCTACTCGGGTTCATTCCATTCCATTCCGTTCCGTTCCGTTCCGTTCCGTTCCTTTCCTTTCTACTTGTGTTGATTCCATTCCATTCCTTTCTATTCCATTGAATTCCATTCCTTTCCATTCCATTCCATTCCATTACATGGAATTCCATTCCATTCCATTGAATTCCATTCCATTTCTTTCCATTCCATTCCGTTCCATTCCATTCCGTCCCATTCCATTCCATTCCTTTCCATTCCATTCCATTCCGTTCCATTCCATTGAATTCCGTTCCATTGCATTGAATTCCGTTCCATTCCATTGAATTCCGTTCCATTGCATTGAATTCCGATCCATTCCATTCCATTCCTTTCCGTTCCGTTCCGTTCCTTTCCGTTCCGTTCCGTTCCATTCTACACGGGTTGATTCCATTCTATTCCATTCCATTCCATTCGATTCCATTCTATTCCATTCGATTCCATTCGATTCAATTCGATTCCATTCCATTCCATTCCATTCCATTCCATTCCATTCCATTCCATTGAATTCCATTCCATTCCATTCCGTTCCATTCCATTCCGTTCCATTCCATTCCATTCCATTCCATTCCATTCCATTCCATTACGTTCCGTTCCATTCCGTTCCATTCCGTTCCATTCCATTGAATTCCGATCCATTGCATTGAATTCCGTTCCATTCCATTCCATTCCTTTCCGTTCCGTTCCGTTCCGTTCCGTTCCGTTCCGTTCCGTTCTACTCGGATTGATTCCATTCTATTCCATTCCATTCCATTCGATTCCATTCGATTCCATTCGATTCCATTCGATTCCATTCCATTCCATTCCATTCCATTGAATTCCATTCCATTCCATTCCATTCCATTCCATTCCATTGAATTCCATTGAATTCCATTCCATTGAATTCCATTCCATTCCATTCCATTCCGTTCCATTCCATTCCGTTCCATTCCATTCCATTCCATTCCATTCCATTCCGCTCCGTTCCATTCCGTTCCATTCCGTTCCATTCCATTGAATTCCGTTCCATTGCATTGAATTCCGTTCCATTCCATTCCATTCCTTTCCGTTCCGTTCCGTTCCGTTCCGTTCCGTTCCGTTCTACTCGGGTTGATTCCATTCTATTCCATTCCATTGAATTCCATTCCATTCCATTCCATTCGATTCCATTCCATTCCATGTAATTCCATTCCATTCGATTCCATTCCATTCCATGGAATTCCATTTCATTCCATTCCATTCCGTTCCATTCCATTCCATCGAATTCCATTCCATTCCATTCCATTCCATTCCATTCCATTCCATTCCATTCTACTCGGGTTGATTCCATTCTATTACATTCCATTCCATTCGATTCCATTCGATTCCATTCGATTCCATTCGATTCCATTCCATTCCATTCCATTCAATTGAATTCCATTCCATTCCATTCCATTCCATTCCATTCCATTGAATTCCATTCCATTACATTGAATTCCATTCCATTCCATTCCATTCCATTGAATTCCGTTCCATTCCATTCCTTTCCATTCCATTCCATTCCATTGAATTCCATTACATTGAATTCCATTCCATTCCATTCCATTCCATTCCATTCCATTGAATTCCATTCCATTCCATTGAATTCCATTCCATTCCATTCCATTCGATTCCATTCCATTCCATGGAATTCCATTCCTTTCCATTCCATTCCATTCCATTCCATTCCATTCCATTCCATTGAATTCCATTGAATTCCATTCCATTCCATTGAATTCCATTCCTTTCCATTCCATTCCATTGAATTCCGTTCAATTCCATTCCATTCCATTCCATTCCATTCCATTCCATTCGAATTCCATTCCATTCCATTCCATTCCATTCCATTCCATTCTACTCGGGTTGATTCCATTCTATTCCATTCCATTCCATTCCATTCCATTCCATTCCATTCCTTTCGATTCCATTCCATTCCATTCCATTCCATTCCATTGAATTCCATTCCATTCCATTCCATTCCATTCCATTGAATTCCATTCAATTCCATTCCATCGAATTCCATTCCATTCCATTGAATTCCATTCCATTCCATTCCATTCCATTCCATTCCATTCCATTCCATTCCATTCCATCGAATTCCATTCCATTCCATTCCATTCCATTCCATTCCATTCGATTCCATTCGATTCCATTCGATTCCATTCCATTCCATTCCATTCCATTGAATTCCGTTCCATTCCATTCCATTCCATTCCATTCCCTTCCATTGAATTCCATTACATTGAATTCCATTCCATTCCATTCCATTCCATGGAATTCCATTCCATTCCGTTCCGTTCCGTTCCGTTCCGTTCCGTACCGTTCCATTCCATTCCATTCCATTCCATTGAATTCCGTTCCATTCCATTGAATTCCATTCCATTCCGTTCCATTCCATTGAATTCCGTTCCGTTCCGTTCCGTTCCGTTCCGTTCCGTTCCATTCCGTTCCATTCCATTCCATTCCGTTCTACTCGGGTTCATTCCATTCCATTCCTTTCCGTTCCGTTCCGTTCCGTACCATTCCGTTCCGTTCTACTCGGGTTGATTCCATTCTATTCCATTCCATTCCATTCGATTCCATTCTATTCCATTCGATTCCATTCTATTCAATTCGATTCCATTCCATTCCAATCCATTCCATTACATTCCATTGAATTCCATTCCATTCCATTCCGTTCCATTCCATTCCGTTCCATTCCATTCCATTCCATTCCATTCCATTCCATTACGTTCCGTTCCATTCCGTTCCATTCCATTGAATTCCGATCCATTGCATTGAATTCCGTTCCATTCCATTCCATTCCATTCCATTCCATTCCATTGAATTCCATTCCATTGAATTCCATTCCATTCCATTCCATTCCACTGAATTCCATTCCATTCCGTTCCGTTCCGTTCCGTTCCGTTCCGTTCCGTTCCATTCCATTCCATTCCATTCCATTGAATTCCGTTCCATTCCATTGAATTCCATTCCATTCCGTTCCATTCCATTGAATTCCGTTCCGTTCCGTTCCGTTCCGTTCCGTTCCATTCCGTTCCATTCCGTTCCATTCCGTTCTACTCGGGTTGATTCCATTCTATTCCATTCCATTCCATTCGATTCCATTCCATTCCATTCCATTCCATTCCATTCCATTCCTTTCTACTCGGGTTCATTCCATTCCATTCCGTTCCGTTCCGTTCCGTTCCGTTCCGTTCCATTCCTTTCTACTTGTGTTGATTCCATTCCATTCCATTCTATTCCATTGAATTCCATTCCATTCCATTCCATTCCATTCCATTCCATTACATGGAATTCCATTGAATTCCATTGAATTCCATTCCATTGAATTCCATTGAATTCCATTCCATTCCATTCCATGGAATTCAATTCCATTCCATTCCATTCCTTGGAATTCCGTTCCATTCCATTCCATTCCATTCCATTGAATTCCATTCCATTCCATTCAATTGAATTCCATTCCATTCCATTCCATTCGATTCCATTCCATTCCATTGAATTCCATTCCGTTCCATTCCATTCCATTGAATTCCATTCGATTCCATTCTATTCCATTCGATTCCATTCGATTCAATTCGATTCCATTCCATTCCATTCCATTCCATTCCATTCCATTCCATTGAATTCCATTCCATTCCATTCCGTTCCATTCCATTCCGTTCCATTCCATTCCATTCCATTCCATTACGTTCCGTTCCATTCCGTTCCATTCCGTTCCATTCCATTGAATTCCGATCCGTTGCATTGAATTCCGTTCCATTCCATTCCATTCCATTCCATTCCATTCCATTCCATTCCATTCCATTGAATTCCATTCCATTCCATTGAATTCCATTCCATTCCGTTCCATTCCATTGAATTCCGTTCCGTTCCGTTCCGTTCCGTTCCGTTCCGTTCCGTTCCATTCCGTTCCATTCCATTCCATTCCTTTCTACTCGGGTTCATTCCATTCCATTCCTTTCCGTTCCGTTCCGTTCCATTCCGTTCCGTTGCGTTCCGTTCCGTTCTACTCGGGTTGATTCCATTCTATTCCATTCCATTCCATTCGATTCCATTCTATTCCATTCGATTCCATTCTATTCAATTCGATTCCATTCCATTCCATTCCATTCCATTCCATTCCATTGAATTCCATTCCATTCCATTCCGTTCCATTCCATTCCGTTCCATTCCATTCCATTCCATTCCATTCCATTCCATTACGTTCCGTTCCATTCCGTTCCATTCCATTGAATTCCGATCCATTGCATTGAATTCCGTTCCATTCCATTCCACTCCTTTCCGTTCCGTTCCGTTCCGTTCCGTTCCGTTCTACTCGGGTTGATTCCATTCTATTCCATTCCATTCCATTCGATTCCAATCTATTCCATTCGATTCCATTCGATTCAATTCGATTCCATTCCATTCCATTCCATTCCATTCCATTCCATTGAATTCCATTCCATTCCATTCCGTTCCATTCCATTCCGTTCCATTCCATTCCATTCCATTCCATTCCATTCCTTTCCGTTACGTTCCGTTCCGTTCCATTCCGTTCTACTCGGATTGATTCCATTCTATTCCATTCCATTCCATTCGATTCCATTCGATTCCATTCGATTCCATTCGATTCCATTCCATTCCATTCCATTCCATTGAACTCCATTCCATTCCATTCCATTCCATTCCATTCCATTCCATTGAACTCCATTCCATTCCATTCCATTCCATTCCATTCCATTCCATTCCATTGAATTCCATTCCATTCCATTCCATTCCATTGAATTCCGTTCCATTCCATTCCTTTCCATTCCATTCCATTCCATTGAATTCCATTACATTGAATTCCATTCCATTTCATTCCATTCCATTCCATTCCATTCCATTGAATTCCATTCCATTCCATAGAATTCCATTCCATTCCATTCCATTCGATTCCATTCCATTCCATGGAATTCCATTCCTTTCCATTCCATTCCATTCCATTCCATTCCATTGAATTCCATTGAATTCCATTCCATTCCATTGAATTCCATTCTTTTCCATTCCATTCCATTGAATTCCGTTCAATTCCATTCCATTCCATTCCATTCCATTCCATTCGAATTCCATTCCATTCCATTCCATTCCATTCCATTCCATTCAACTCGGGTTGATTCTATTCCATTGAATTCCATTCCATTCCATTGAATTCCATTCCATTCCATTGAATTCCATTCCATTCCATTCCATCGAATTCCATTCCATTCCATTGAATTCCATTCCATTGCATTCCATTCCATTCCATTCCATTCCATTCCATTCCATTCCATTCCATTCCATTGAATTCCATTCCATTCCATTCCATTCCATTGAATTCCGTTCCATTCCTTTCAATTCCATTCCATTCCATTCCATTCCATTCCATTCCATTCCATTCCATTCCATTCCATTCCATTCCATTCTACTCGGGTTGATTCCATTCTATTACGTTCCATTCCATTCGATTCCATTCGATTCCATTCGATTCCATTCGATTCCATTCCATTCCATTCCATTCCATTGAATTCCGTTCCATTCCATTCCATTCCATTCCATTCCATTCCATTGAATTCCATTACATTGAATTCCATTCCATTCCATTCCATTCCATGGAATTCCATTCCATTCCGTTCCGTTCCGTTCCGTTCCGTTCCGTACCGTTCCATTCCATTCCATTCCATTCCATTGAATTCCGTTCCATTCCATTGAATTCCATTCCATTCCGTTCCATTCCATTGAATTCCGTTCCGTTCCGTTCCGTTCCGTTCCGTTCCGTTCCATTCCGTTCCATTCCATTCCATTCCGTTCTACTCGGGTTCATTCCATTCCATTCCCTTCCTTTCCGTTCCGTTCCGTTCCGTTCCGTTCCGTTCCGTTCTACTAGGGTTGATTCCATTCTATTCCATTCCATTCCATTCGATTCCATTCTATTCCATTCGATTCCATTCTATTCAATTCGATTCCATTCCATTCCAATCCATTCCATTACATTCCATTGAATTCCATTCCATTCCATTCCGTTCCATTCCATTCCGTTCCATTCCATTCCATTTCATTCCATTCCATTCCATTACGTTCCGTTCCATTCCGTTCCATTCCATTGAATTCCGATCCATTGCATTGAATTCCGTTCCATTCCATTCCACTCCTTTCCGTTCCGTTCCGTTCCGTTCCGTTCCGTTCTACTCGGGTTGATTCCATTCTATTCCATTCCATTCCATTCGATTCCAATCTATTCCATTCGATTCCATTCGATTCAATTCTATTCCATTCCATTCCATTCCATTTCATTCCATTCCATTCCATTCCATTGAATTCCATTCCATTCCATTCCGTTCCATTCCATTCTGTTCCATTCCATTCCATTCCATTCCATTCCATTCCTTTCCGTTACGTTCCGTTCCGTTCCATTCCGTTCTACTCGGATTGATTCCATTCTATTCCATTCCATTCCATTCGATTCCATTCGATTCCATTCGATTCCATTCCATTCCATTCCATTCCATTCCATTCCATTCCATTCCATTCCATTGAACTCCATTCCATTCCATTCCATTCCATTCCATTCCATTCCATTCCATTGAATTCCATTCCATTCCATTCCATTCCATTGAATTCTGTTCCATTCAATTCCATTCCATTCCATTCCGTTCTACTCGGGTTGATTCCATTCTATTCCATTCCGTTCCGTTCCGTTCCGTTCCGTTCCGTTCCGTTCCGTTCCATTCCACTCGGGTTGATTCCATTCTATTCCATTCCATTCCATTCCATTCCATTCGATTCCATTCGATGCCATTCGATTCCATTCCATTCCATTGAATTCCATTCCATTCCATTCCATTCCATGGAATTCCGTTCCATTCCATTCCATTGCATTCCATTCCATTCCATTCCATTTGAATTCCATTCCATTCCATTCCATTCCATTCCATTCCATTCCATTCCATTCCATTCCATTCCATTCCATTCTACTCGGGTTGATTCCATTCTATTCCATTCCATTCCATTCGATTCCATTCGATTCCATTCGATTCCATTCGATTCCATTCCATTCCATTCCATTCCATTCCATTCCATTCCATTGAATTCCATTCCATTCCATTGAATTCCATTCCATTCCATTCCATTCCATTGAATTCCGTTCCATTCCATTCCATTCCATTCCATTCCATTCCATTGAATTCCATTCCATTGAATTCCATTCCATTCCATTCCATTCCATTGAATTCCATTCCATTCCGTTCCGTTCCGTTCCGTTCCGTTCCGTTTCGTTCCGTTCCGTTCCGTTCCGTTCCATTCCTTTCCATTCCATTCCATTGAATTCCGTTCCATTCCATTGAATTCCATTCCATTCCGTTCCATTCCATTGAATTCTGTTCCGTTCCGTTCCGTTCCGTTCCGTTCCATTCCGTTCCATTCCATTGAATTCTATTGAATTCCATTCCATTCCATTCCGTTCCATTCCATTCCGTTCCGTTCCATTCCATTCCATTCCATTCCATTCCATTCCATTCCATTCCGTTCTACTCGGGTTCATTCCATTCCATTCCGTTCCGTTCCGTTCCGTTCCGTTCCTTTCCTTTCTACTTGTGTTGATTCCATTCCATTCCATTCTATTCCATTGAATTCCATTCCATTCCATTCCATTCCATTCCATTACATGGAATTCCATTGAATTCCATTGAATTCCATTCCATAGAATACCATTCCATTCCATACCATTCCATTCCTTGGAATTCCATTCCATTCCATTCCATTCCATTCCATTGAATTCCATTCCATTCCATTCCATTGAATTCCATTCCATTCCATTCCATTCGATTCCATTTCATTCCATTGAATTCCATTCCATTCCATTCCATTGAATTCCATTGAATTCCATTCCATTGAATTCCATTCCACTCCATTGAATTCCATTCCATTTCATTCCATTCCATTCCGTTCCATTCCATTCCGTTCCATTCCATTCCATTCCTTTCCATTCCATTCCATTCCGTTCCATTCCATTGAATTCCGTTCCATTGCATTGAATTCCGTTCCATTCCATTCCATTCCTTTCCGTTCCGTTCCGTTCCGTTCCGTTCCGTTCCGTTCTACTCGGGTTGATTCCATTCTATTCCATTCCATTCCATGCGATTCCATTCTATTCCATTCGATTCCATTCGATTCAATTCGATTCCATTCGATTCCATTCCATTCCATTCCATTCCATTCCATTCCATTGAATTCCATTCCATTCCATTCCGTTCCATTCCATTCCGTTCCATTCCATTCCATTCCATTCCATTCCATTCCGTTCCATTCCATTCCATTCCTTTCCATTCCATTCCTTTCCGTTCCATTCCGTTCCGTTCCATTCCGTTCTACTCGGATTGATTCCATTCTATTCCATTCCATTCCATTCGATTCCATTCGATACCATTCGATTCCATTCGATTCCATTCCATTCCATTCCATTCCATTCCATTCCATTCCATTGAACTCCATTCCATTCCATTCCATTCCATTCCATTCCATTCCATTCCATTCCATTGAATTCCATTCCATTCCATTCCATTCCATTGAATTCTGTTCCATTCAATTCCATTCCATTCCATTCCGTTCTACTCGGGTTGATTCCATGCTATTCCATTCCGTTCCATTCCGTTCCGTTCCGTTCCGTTCCGTTCCGTTCCAATCCACTCGGGTTGATTCCATTCTATTCCATTCCATTCCATTGCATTCCATTCGATTCCATTCGATTCCATTCGATTCCATTCGATTCCATTCTATTCCATTCCATTCCATTGAATTCCATTCCATTCCATTCCATTCCATTGAATTCCGTTCCATTCCATTCCATTGCATTCCATTCCATTCCATTCCATTTGAATTCCATTCCATTCCATTCCATTCCATTCCATTCCATTCCATTCCATTCCATTCTACTCGGGTTGATTCCATTCTATTCCATTACATTCCATTCGATTCCATTCGATTCCATTCGATTCCATTCGATTCCATTCCATTCCATTCCATTCCATTCCATTCCATTCCATTCCATTCCATTCCATTGAATTCCATTCCATTGAATTCCATTCCATTCCATTCCATTCCATTGAATTCCATTCCATTCCGTTCCGTTCCGTTCCGTTTCGTTCCGTTCCGTTCCGTTCCGTTCCATTCCATTCCATTCCATTCCATTGAATTCCGTTCCATTCCATTGAATTCCATTCCATTCCGTTCCATTCCATTGAATTCTGTTCCGTTCCGTTCCGTTCCGTTCCGTTCCATTCCGTTCCATTCCGTTCCTTTCCGTTCTACTCGGGTTGATTCCATTCTATTCCATTCCATTCCATTCGATTCCATTCGATTCCATTCGAATCCATTCGATTCCATTCGATTCCATTCGATTCCATTCCATTCCATTGAATTCCATTCCATTCCATTCCATTCCATTGAATTCCGTTCCATTCCATTCAATTCCATTCCATTCCATTCCTTTCCGTTCCGTTCCGTTCCGTTCCGTTCCGTTCCGTTCTACTCGGGTTGATTCCATTCTATTCCATTCCATTCCATTCGATTCCATTCTATTCCATTCGATTCCATTCGATTCAATTAGATTCCATTCCATTCCATTCCATTCCATTCCATTCCATTCCATTGAATTCCGTTCCATTCCATTGAATTCCATTCCATTCCGTTCCATTCCATTGAATTCCGCTCCGTTCCATTCCGTTCCGTTCCGTTCCATTCCGTACCATTCCATTCCATTCCGTTCTACTCGGGTTGATTCCATTCTATTCCATTCCATTCCATTTGATTCCATTCCATTCCATTCCATTCCATTCCATTCCGTTCTACTCGGGTTCATTCCATTCCATTCCGTTCCGTTCCGTTCCGTTCCGTTCCTTTCCTTTCTACTTGTGTTGATTCCATTCCATTCCTTTCTATTCCATTGAATTCCATTCCATTCCATTCCATTCCATTCCATTACATGGAATTCCATTGAATTCCATCGAATTCCATTCCATTGAATTCCATTCCATTCCATTCCATTCCATTCCATTCCATGGAATTCCATTCCATTCCATTCCATTCCATTCCATTGAATTCCATTCCATTGAATTCCATTCCTTTCCATTCCATTCGATTCCATTTCATTCCATTGAATTCCATTCCATTCCATTCCATTCCATTCCATTCCATTCCATTCCATTCCATTGAATTCCATTGAATTCCATTCCATTGAATTCCATTCCATTCCATTGAATGGAATGGAATGGAATGGAATGGAATGGAATGGAATGGAATCGCAACGAATCGAATGGAATCGAATGGAATCGAATGGAATGGAATGGAATGGAATGGAATGGAATCAACCCGAGTAGAATGGAATGGAATGGAACGGAACGGAATGGAACGGAACGGAACGGAATGGAATGGAATGGAATTCAACGGAATGGAATGGAATGGAATGGAATGGAATCAACCCGAGTAGAATGGAATGGATCGGAATGGATTGGAATGGAATGGAATGGAATGGAACGGAATCGAATCGAATGGAATCGAAAGGAATGGAATGGAATGGAATGGAATGGAATGGAATGGAATGGAATGGAATGGAATGGAATCAACCCGAGTAGAACGGAATGGATTGGAATGGAATGGAATGGAATGGAATTAAAAGGAATAGAATGGAATGGAAAGGAATGGAGTGGAATGGAATGGATTGGAATTCAATGGAATAGAATGGAATGGAATGGAATGGAATGGAATGGAATGGAATGGAATGGAATCGAATCGAATGGAATCGAACGGAATCAAATGGAATGGAGTGGAATAGAATGGAATCAACCCGATTATAATGGAATGGAATGGAATGGAACGGAATGGAACGAACCCGAGTAGAACGGAACTGAACGGAACGGAACGGAACGGAACGGAACGGAACGGAGTGAAATGGAATGGAATGGAATCGAATGGAACCGAATGGAATGGAATGGAATGGAATGGAATGGAATGGAATGGAATGGAATGGAATGGAATCAACCCTAGTAAAATGGAATGGAATCGAATGGAATGGAATGGAATGGAATGGAATGGAATCAACCCGAGTAGAATGGAATGGATTGGAATGGAATGGAATGGAATGGAATGGAATGGAATGGAATCGAATGGAATGGAAAGGAATGGAATGGAATGGAATGGAATCAACCAGAGTGGAGTGGAGTTAAGTGGAGTGGAGTGGAGTGGAGTGGAGTGGAATGGAATGGAATGGAATGGAATGGAATGGAATGGAATGGAATGGAATAGAATGGAATCAACCCGAGTAGAACGGAATGGAATGGAATGGAATGGAATGGAACGGAATGGAACAGAACGGAATGGAAAGGAACGGAACAGAACGGAATGGAGTTTAATGAACCCGAGTAGAACGGAATGGAATGGAATGGAATGGAATGGAATGGAATGGAATCGAATCGAATGGAATCGAATGGAATGGAAAGGAATGGAATGGAATGGAATGGAATGGAATGGAATCATCCCGAGAAGAACGGAATGGAATGGAATGGAGTGGAATGGAATGGAATTGAATGGAATGGAATGGAATAAACCCGTGTAGAATGGAATGGATTGGAATGGAATGGAATGGAATGGAATGGAATGGAATGGAATGGAATGGAGTGGAATAGAATGGAATCAACCCGAGTAGAACGGAATGGAATGGAATGGAACGGAATGGAACGAACCCGATCCATTCCATTGAATTCCATTCCATTCCATTCCATTCCTTTGAATTCCGTTCCATTCCATTCCATTCCATTCCATTCCATTGAATTCCGTTCCATTCCATTGAATTCCATTCCATTCCGTTCCATTCCATTGAATTCCGTTCCGTTCCGTTCCGTTCCGTTCCGTTCCGTTCCATTCCGTTCCATTCCGTTCTACTGGGGTTGCTTCCATTTTATTCCATTCCATTCCACTCGATTCCATTCCATTCCATTCCATTCCATTCCATTCCATTCCATTCCGTTCTACTCGGGTTCATTCCATTCCATTCCTTTCCGTTCCGTTCCGTTCCGTTCTACTCGGGTTGATTCCATTCTATTCCATTCCATTCCATTCGATTCCATTCGATTCAATTCGATTCCATTCCAATCCATTCCATTCCATTCCATTGAATTCCATTCCATTCCATTCCGTTCCATTCCATTCCATTACGTTCCGTTCCATTCCGTTCCATTCCATTGAATTCCGATCCATTGCATTGAATTCCGTTCCATTCCATTCCATTCCTTTCCGTTCCGTTCCGTTCCGTTCCGTTCCGTTCTACTCGGGTTGATTCCATTCTATTCCATTCCATTCCATTCGATTCCAATCTATTCCATTCGATTCCATTCGATTCAATTCGATTCCATTCCATTCCATTCCATTCCATTCCATTCCATTGAATTCCGTTCCATTCCATTCCATTGCATTCCATTCCATTCCATTCCATTTTAATTCCATTCCATTCCATTCCATTCCATTCCATTCCATTCCATTCCATTCCATTCCATTCCATTCTACTCGGGTTGATTCCATTCTATTCCATTCCATTCCATTCGATTCCATTCGATTCCATTCGATTCCATTCGATTCCATTCCATTCCATTCCATTCCATTGAATTCCATTCCATTCCATTGAATTCCATTCCATTCCATTCCATTCCATTGAATTCCGTTCCATTCCATTCCATTCCATTCCATTCCATTCCATTGAATTCCATTCCATTGAATTCCATTCCATTCCATTCCATTCCATTGAATTCCATTCCATTCCGTTCCGTTCCGTTCCTTTCCGTTCCGTTTCGTTCCGTTCCGTTCCGTTCCTTTCCTTTCCATTCCATTCCATTCCATTGAATTCCGTTCCATTCCATTGAATTCCATTCCATTCCGTTCCATTCCATTGAATTCTGTTCCGTTCCGTTCCGTTCCGTTCCGTTCCATTCCGTTCCATTCCGTTCCTTTCCGTTCTACTCGGATTGATTCCATTCCATTCCATTCCATTCCATTCCATTCCATTCGATTCCATTCGAATCCATTCGATTCCATTCGATTCCATTCGATTCCATTCCATTCCATTGAATTCCATTCCATTCCATTCCATTCCATTGAATTCCGTTCCATTCCATTCAATTCCATTCCATTCCATTCCTTTCCATTCCGTTCCGTTCCGTTCCGTTCCGTTCCGTTCTACTCGGGTTGATTCCATTCTATTCCATTCCATTCCATTCGATTCCAATCTATTCCATTCGATTCCATTCGATTCAATTCGATTCCATTCCATTCCATTCCATTCCATTCCATTCCATTGAATTCCATTCCATTCCATTCCGTTCCATTCCATTCCATTCCATTCCATTCCATTCTATTCCATTCCATTACGTTCCGTTCCATTCCATTCCATTCCATTCTACTCGGGTTGATTCCATTCTATTCCATTCCATTCCATTCCATTCCATTCCATTCCTTTCGATTCCATTCCATTCCATTCCATTCCATTCCATTGAATTCCATTCCATTCCATTCCATTCCATTCCATCGAATTCCATTCCATTCCATTCCATTCCATTCCATTCCATTCGATTCCATTCGATTCCATTCGATTCCATTCCATTCCATTCCATTCCATTGAATTCCGTTCCATTCCATTCCATTCCATTCCATTCCCTTCCATTGAATTCCATTACATTGAATTCCATTCCATTCCATTCCATTCCATGGAATTCCATTCCATTCCGTTCCGTTCCGTTCCGTTCCGTTCCGTACCGTTCCATTCCATTCCATTCCATTCCATTGAATTCCGTTCCATTCCATTGAATTCCATTCCATTCCGTTCCATTCCATTGAATTCCGTTCCGTTCCGTTCCGTTCCGTTCCGTTCCGTTCCATTCCGTTCCATTCCATTCCATTCCGTTCTACTCGGGTTCATTCCATTCCATTCCTTTCAGTTCCGTTCCGTTCCGTACCATTCCGTTCCGTTCTACTCGGGTTGATTCCATTCTATTCCATTCCATTCCATTCGATTCCATTCTATTCCATTCGATTCCATTCTATTCAATTCGATTCCATTCCATTCCAATCCATTCCATTACATTCCATTGAATTCCATTCCATTCCATTCCGTTCCATTCCATTCCGTTCCATTCCATTCCATTCCATTCCATTCCATTCCATTTCGTTCCGTTCCATTCCGTTCCATTCCATTGAATTCCGATCCATTGCATTGAATTCCGTTCCATTCCATTCCATTCCATTCCATTCCATTCCATTGAATTCCATTCCATTGAATTCCATTCCATTCCATTCCATTCCACTGAATTCCATTCCATTCCGTTCCGTTCCGTTCCGTTCCGTTCCGTTCCGTTCCATTCCATTCCATTCCATTCCATTGAATTCCGTTCCATTCCATTGAATTCCATTCCATTCCGTTCCATTCCTTTGAATTCCGTTCCGTTCCGTTCCGTTCCGTTCCGTTCCATTCCGTTCCATTCCGTTCCATTCCGTTCTACTCGGGTTGATTCCATTCTATTCCATTCCATTCCATTCGATTCCATTCCATTCCATTCCATTCCATTCCATTCCATTCCTTTCTACTCGGGTTCATTCCATTCCATTCCGTTCCGTTCCGTTCCGTTCCGTTCCGTTCCATTCCTTTCTACTTGTGTTGATTCCATTCCATTCCATTCTATTCCATTGAATTCCATTCCATTCCATTCCATTCCATTCCATTCCATTACATGGAATTCCATTGAATTCCATTGAATTCCATTCCATTGAATTCCATTGAATTCCATTCCATTCCATTCCATGGAATTCAATTCCATTCCATTCCATTCCTTGGAATTCCGTTCCATTCCATTCCATTCCATTCCATTGAATTCCATTCCATTCCATTCAATTGAATTCCATTCCATTCCATTCCATTCGATTCCATTCCATTCCATTGAATTCCATTCCGTTCCATTCCATTCCATTGAATTCCATTCGATTCCATTCTATTCCATTCGATTCCATTCGATTCAATTCGATTCCATTCCATTCCATTCCATTCCATTCCATTCCATTCCATTCCATTGAATTCCATTCCATTCCATTCCGTTCCATTCCATTCCGTTCCATTCCATTCCATTCCATTCCATTACGTTCCGTTCCATTCCGTTCCATTCCGTTCCATTCCATTGAATTCCGATCCGTTGCATTGAATTCCGTTCCATTCCATTCCATTCCATTCCATTCCATTCCATTCCATTCCATTGAATTCCATTCCATTCCATTGAATTCCATTCCATTCCGTTCCATTCCATTGAATTCCGTTCCGTTCCGTTCCGTTCCGTTCCGTTCCATTCCGTTCCATTCCATTCCATTCCTTTCTACTCGGGTTCATTCCATTCCATTCCTTTCCGTTCCGTTCCGTTCCGTTCCGTTCCGTTCCGTTGCGTTCCTTTCCGTTCTACTCGGGTTGATTCCATTCTATTCCATTCCATTCCATTCGATTCCATTCTATTCCATTCGATTCCATTCTATTCAATTCGATTCCATTCCATTCCATTCCATTCCATTCCATTCCATTGAATTCCATTCCATTCCATTCCGTTCCATTCCATTCCGTTCCATTCCATTCCATTCCATTCCATTCCATTCCATTACGTTCCGTTCCATTCCGTTCCATTCCATTGAATTCCGATCCATTGCATTGAATTCCGTTCCATTCCATTCCACTCCTTTCCGTTCCGTTCCGTTCCGTTCCGTTCCGTTCTACTCGGGTTGATTCCATTCTATTCCATTCCATTCCATTCGATTCCAATCTATTCCATTCGATTCCATTCGATTCAATTCGATTCCATTCCATTCCATTCCATTCCATTCCATTCCATTGAATTCCATTCCATTCCATTCCGTTCCATTCCATTCCGTTCCATTCCATTCCATTCCATTCCATTCCATTCCTTTCCGTTACGTTCCGTTCCGTTCCATTCCGTTCTACTCGGATTGATTCCATTCTATTCCATTCCATTCCATTCGATTCCATTCGATTCCATTCGATTCCATTCGATTCCATTCCATTCCATTCCATTCCATTGAACTCCATTCCATTCCATTCCATTCCATTCCATTGAACTCCATTCCATTCCATTCCATTCCATTCCATTCCATTCCATTCCATTCCATTCCATTGAATTCCATTCCATTCCATTCCATTCCATTGAATTCCGTTCCATTCCATTCCTTTCCATTCCATTCCATTCCATTGAATTCCATTACATTGAATTCCATTCCATTTCATTCCATTCCATTCCATTCCATTCCATTGAATTCCATTCCATTCCATAGAATTCCATTCCATTCCATTCCATTCGATTCCATTCCATTCCATGGAATTCCATTCCTTTCCATTCCATTCCATTCCATTCCATTCCATTGAATTCCATTGAATTCCATTCCATTCCATTGAATTCCATTCTTTTCCATTCCATTCCATTGAATTCCGTTCAATTCCATTCCATTCCATTCCATTCCATTCCATTCCATTCGAATTCCATTCCATTCCATTCCATTCCATTCCATTCCATTCAACTCGGGTTGATTCTATTCCATTCCATTCCATTCCATTCCATTGAATTCCATTCCATTCCATTGAATTCCATTCCATTCCATTCCATCGAATTCCATTCCATTCCATTGAATTCCATTCCATTGCATTCCATTCCATTCCATTCCATTCCATTCCATTCCATTCCATTCCTTCGAATTCCATTCCATTCCATTCCATTCCATTCCATTCCATTCGATTCCATTCGATTCCATTCGATTCCATTCGATTCCATTCGATTCCATTCCATTCCATTCCATTCCATTGAATTCCATTCCATTCCATTCCATTCCATTGAATTCCGTTCCATTCCTTTCAATTCCATTCCATTCCATTCCATTCCATTCCATTCCATTCCATTCCATTCCATTCCATTCCATTCCATTCTACTCGGGTTGATTCCATTCTATTACGTTCCATTCCATTCGATTCCATTCGATTCCATTCGATTCCATTCGATTCCATTCCATTCCATTCCATTCCATTGAATTCCGTTCCATTCCATTCCATTCCATTCCATTCCATTCCATTGAATTCCATTACATTGAATTCCATTCCATTCCATTCCATTCCATGGAATTCCATTCCATTCCGTTCCGTTCCGTTCCGTTCCGTACCGTTCCATTCCATTCCATTCCATTCCATTGAATTCCGTTCCATTCCATTGAATTCCATTCCATTCCGTTCCATTCCATTGAATTCCGTTCCGTTCTGTTCCGTTCCGTTCCGTTCCGTTCCATTCCGTTCCATTCCATTCCATTCCGTTCTACTCGGGTTCATTCCATTCCATTCCCTTCCTTTCCGTTCCGTTCCGTTCCGTTCCGTTCCGTTCCGTTCCGTTCTACTAGGGTTGATTCCATTCTATTCCATTCCATTCCATTCGATTCCATTCTATTCCATTCGATTCCATTCTATTCAATTCGATTCCATTCCATTCCTATCCATTCCATTACATTCCATTGAATTCCATTCCATTCCATTCTGTTCCATTCCATTCCGTTCCATTCCATTCCATTTCATTCCATTCCATTCCATTACGTTCCGTTCCATTCCGTTCCATTCCATTGAATTCCGATCCATTGCATTGAATTCCGTTCCATTCCATTCCACTCCTTTCCGTTCCGTTCCGTTCCGTTCCGTTCCGTTCTACTCGGGTTGATTCCATTCTATTCCATTCCATTCCATTCGATTCCAATCTATTCCATTCGATTCCATTCGATTCAATTCTATTCCATTCCATTCCATTCCATTTCATTCCATTCCATTCCATTCCATTGAATTCCATTCCATTCCATTCCGTTCCATTCCATTCTGTTCCATTCCATTCCATTCCATTCCATTCCATTCCTTTCCGTTACGTTCCGTTCCGTTCCATTCCGTTCTACTCGGATTGATTCCATTCTATTCCATTCCATTCCATTCGATTCCATTCGATTCCATTCGATTCCATTCCATTCCATTCCATTCCATTCCATTCCATTCCATTCCATTGAACTCCATTCCATTCCATTCCATTCCATTCCATTCCATTCCATTCCATTGAATTCCATTCCATTCCATTCCATTCCATTGAATTCTGTTCCATTCAATTCCATTCCATTCCATTCCGTTCTACTCGGGTTGATTCCATTCTATTCCATTCCGTTCCGTTCCGTTCCGTTCCGTTCCGTTCCGTTCCGTTCCATTCCACTCGGGTTGATTCCATTCTATTCCATTCCATTCCATTCCATTCCATTCGATTCCATTCGATTCCATTCGATGCCATTCGATTCCATTCCATTCCATTGAATTCCATTCCATTCCATTCCATTCCATGGAATTCCGTTCCATTCCATTCCATTGCATTCCATTCCATTCCATTCCATTTGAATTCCATTCCATTCCATTCCATTCCATTCCATTCCATTCCATTCCATTCCATTCCATTCCATTCTACTCGGGTTGATTCCATTCTATTCCATTCCATTCCATTCGATACCATTCGATTCCATTCGATTCCATTCGATTCCATTCCATTCCATTCCATTCCATTCCATTCCATTCCATTGAATTCCATTCCATTCCATTGAATTCCATTCCATTCCATTCCATTCCATTGAATTCCGTTCCATTCCATTCCATTCCATTCCATTCCATTCCATTCCATTGAATTCCATTCCATTGAATTCCATTCCATTCCATTCCATTCCATTGAATTCCATTCCATTCCGTTCCGTTCCGTTCCGTTCCGTTCCGTTTCGTTCCGTTCCGTTCCGTTCCGTTCCATTCCTTTCCATTCCATTCCATTGAATTCCGTTCCATTCCATTGAATTCCATTCCATTCCGTTCCATTCCATTGAATTCTGTTCCGTTCCGTTCCGTTCCGTTCCGTTCCATTCCGTTCCATTCCATTGAATTCTATTGAATTCCATTCCATTCCATTCCGTTCCATTCCATTCCGTTCCGTTCCATTCCATTCCATTCCATTCCATTCCATTCCATTCCATTCCGTTCTACTCGGGTTCATTCCATTCCATTCCGTTCCGTTCCGTTCCGTTCCGTTCCTTTCCTTTCTACTTGTGTTGATTCCATTCCATTTCTTTCTATTCCATTGAATTCCATTCCATTCCATTCCCTTCCATTCCATTACATGGAATTCCATTGAATTCCATTGAATTCCATTCCATAGAATTCCATTCCATTCCATTCCATTCCATTCCTTGGAATTCCATTCCATTCCATTCCATTCCATTCCATTGAATTCCATTCCATTCCATTCCATTGAATTCCATTCCATTCCATTCCATTCGATTCCATTTCATTCCATTGAATTCCATTCCATTCCATTCCATTGAATTCCATTGAATTCCATTCCATTGAATTCCATTCCACTCCATTGAATTCCATTCCATTTCATTCCATTCCATTCCGTTCCATTCCATTCCGTTCCATTCCATTCCATTCCTTTCCATTCCATTCCATTCCGTTCCATTCCATTGAATTCCGTTCCATTGCATTGAATTCCGTTCCATTCCATTCCATTCCTTTCCGTTCCGTTCCGTTCCGTTCCGTTCCGTTCTACTCGGGTTGATTCCATTCTATTCCATTCCATTCCATGCGATTCCATTCTATTCCATTCGATTCCATTCGATTCAATTCGATTCCATTCGATTCCATTCCATTCCATTCCATTCCATTCCATTCCATTGAATTCCATTCCATTCCATTCCGTTCCATTCCATTCCGTTCCATTCCATTCCATTCCATTCCATTCCATTCCGTTCCATTCCATTCCATTCCTTTCCATTCCATTCCTTTCCGTTCCATTCCGTTCCGTTCCATTCCGTTCTACTCGGATTGATTCCATTCTATTCCATTCCATTCCATTCGATTCCATTCGATTCCATTCGATTCCATTCGATTCCATTCCATTCCATTCCATTCCATTCCATTCCATTCCATTCCATTGAACTCCATTCCATTCCATTCCATTCCATTCCATTCCATTCCATTCCATTCCATTCCATTCCATTCCATTCCATTCCATTCCATTGAATTCTGTTCCATTCAATTCCATTCCATTCCATTCCGTTCTACTCGGGTTGATTCCATGCTATTCCATTCCGTTCCATTCCGTTCCGTTCCGTTCCGTTCCGTTCCGTTCCATTCCACTCGGGTTGATTCCATTCTATTCCATTCCATTCCATTCCATTCCATTCGATTCCATTCGATTCCATTCGATTCCATTCGATTCCATTCGATTCCATTCCATTCCATTGAATTCCATTCCATTCCATTCCATTCCATTGAATTCCGTTCCATTCCATTCCATTGCATTCCATTCCATTCCATTCCATTTGAATTCCATTCCATTCCATTCCATTCCATTCCATTCCATTCCATTCCATTCCATTCTACTCGGGTTGATTCCATTCTATTCCATTACATTCCATTCGATTCCATTCGATTCCATTCGATTCCATTCGATTCCATTCCATTCCATTCCATTCCATTCCATTCCATTCCATTCCATTCCATTCCATTCCATTCCATTGAATTCCATTCCATTGAATTCCATTCCATTCCATTCCATTCCATTGAATTCCATTCCATTCCGTTCCGTTCCGTTCCGTTTCGTTCCGTTCCGTTCCGTTCCGTTCCATTCCATTCCATTCCATTCCATTGAATTCCGTTCCATTCCATTGAATTCCATTCCATTCCGTTCCATTCCATTGAATTCTGTTCCGTTCCGTTCCGTTCCGTTCCGTTCCATTCCGTTCCATTCCGTTCCTTTCCGTTCTACTCGGGTTGATTCCATTCTATTCCATTCCATTCCATTCGATTCCATTCGATTCCATTCGAATCCATTCGATTCCATTCGATTCCATTCGATTCCATTCCATTCCATTGAATTCCATTCCATTCCATTCCATTCCATTGAATTCCGTTCCATTCCATTCAATTCCATTCCATTCCATTCCTTTCCGTTCCGTTCCGTTCCGTTCCGTTCCGTTCCGTTCTACTCGGGTTGATTCCATTCTATTCCATTCCATTCCATTCGATTCCATTCTATTCCATTCGATTCCATTCGATTCAATTAGATTCCATTCCATTCCATTCCATTCCATTCCATTCCATTGAATTCCGTTCCATTCCATTGAATTCCATTCCATTCCGTTCCATTCCATTGAATTCCGCTCCGTTCCATTCCGTTCCGTTCCGTTCCATTCCGTACCATTCCATTCCATTCCGTTCTACTCGGGTTGATTCCATTCTATTCCATTCCATTCCATTTGATTCCATTCCATTCCATTCCATTCCATTCCATTCCGTTCTACTCGGGTTCATTCCATTCCATTCCGTTCCGTTCCGTTCCGTTCCGTTCCTTTCCTTTCTACTTGTGTTGATTCCATTCCATTCCTTTCTATTCCATTGAATTCCATTCCATTCCATTCCATTCCATTCCATTACATGGAATTCCATTGAATTCCATCGAATTCCATTCCATTGAATTCCATTCCATTCCATTCCATTCCATTCCATTCCATGGAATTCCATTCCATTCCATTCCATTCCATTCCATTGAATTCCATTCCATTGAATTCCATTCCATTCCATTCCATTCGATTCCATTTCATTCCATTGAATTCCATTCCATTCCATTCCATTCCATTCCATTCCATTCCATTCCATTGAATTCCATTGAATTCCATTCCATTGAATTCCATTCCATTCCATTGAATGGAATGGAATGGAATGGAATGGAATGGAATGGAATGGAATCGCAACGAATCGAATGGAATCGAATGGAATCGAATGGAATGGAATGGAATGGAATGGAATGGAATCAACCCGAGTAGAATGGAATGGAATGGAACGGAACGGAATGGAACGGAACGGAATGGAATGGAATGGAATGGAATTCAACGGAATGGAATGGAATGGAATGGAATGGAATCAACCCGAGTAGAATGGAATGGATCGGAATGGATTGGAATGGAATGGAATGGAATGGAACGGAATCGAATCGAATGGAATCGAATGGAATGGAATGGAATGGAACGGAATGGAATGGAATGGAATGGAATGGAATGGAATGGAATGGAATCAACCCGAGTAGAACGGAATGGATTGGAATGGAATGTAATGGAATGGAATTAAAAGGAATAGAATGGAATGGAAAGGAATGGAGTGGAATGGAATGGATTGGAATTCAATGGAATAGAATGGAATGGAATGGAATGGAATGGAATGGAATGGAATGGAATCGAATCGAATGGAATCGAACGGAATCAAATGGAATGGAGTGGAATAGAATGGAATCAACCCGATTATAATGGAATGGAATGGAATGGAACGGAATGGAACGAACCCGAGTAGAACGGAACTGAACGGAACGGAACGGAACGGAACGGAACGGAACGGAGTGAAATGGAATGGAATGGAATCGAATGGAACCGAATGGAATGGAATGGAATGGAATGGAATGGAATGGAATGGAATGGAATGGAATGGAATCAACCCTAGTAGAATGGAATGGAATCGAATGGAATGGAATGGAATGGAATGGAATGGAATCAACCCGAGTAGAATGGAATGGATTGGAATGGAATGGAATGGAATGGAATGGAATGGAATGGAATTGAATGGAATGGAAAGGAATGGAATGGAATGGAATGGAATCAACCAGAGTGGAGTGGAGTTAAGTGGAGTGGAGTGGAGTGGAGTGGAGTGGAATGGAATCGAATGGAATGGAATGGAATGGAATGGAATGGAATAGAATGGAATCAACCCGAGTAGAACGGAATGGAATGGAATGGAATGGAATGGAACGGAATGGAACAGAACGGAATGGAAAGGAACGGAACAGAACGGAATGGAGTTTAATGAACCCGAGTAGAACGGAATGGAATGGAATGGAATGGAATGGAATGGAATGGAATGGAATCGAATCGAATGGAATCGAATGGAATGGAAAGGAATGGAATGGAATGGAATGGAATGGAATGGAATGGAATCATCCCGAGAAGAACGGAATGGAATGGAATGGAGTGGAATGGAATGGAATTGAATGGAATGGAATGGAATAAACCCGTGTAGAATGGAATGGATTGGAATGGAATGGAATGGAATGGAATGGAATGGAATGGAATGGAATGGAATGGAATGGAGTGGAATAGAATGGAATCAACCCGAGTAGAACGGAATGGAATGGAATGGAACGGAATGGAACGAACCCGATCCATTCCATTGAATTCCATTCCATTCCATTCCATTCCTTTGAATTCCGTTCCATTCCATTCCATTCCATTCCATTCCATTGAATTCCGTTCCATTCCATTGAATTCCATTCCATTCCGTTCCATTCCATTGAATTCCGTTCCGTTCCGTTCCGTTCCGTTCCGTTCCGTTCCATTCCGTTCCATTCCGTTCTACTGGGGTTGCTTCCATTTTATTCCATTCCATTCCACTCGATTCCATTCCATTCCATTCCATTCCATTCCATTCCATTCCATTCCGTTCTACTCGGGTTCATTCCATTCCATTCCTTTCCGTTCCGTTCCGTTCCGTTCTACTCGGGTTGATTCCATTCTATTCCATTCCATTCCATTCGATTCCATTCGATTCAATTCGATTCCATTCCAATCCATTCCATTCCATTCCATTGAATTCCATTCCATTCCATTCCGTTCCATTCCATTCCATTACGTTCCGTTCCATTCCGTTCCATTCCATTGAATTCCGATCCATTGCATTGAATTCCGTTCCATTCCATTCCATTCCTTTCCGTTCCGTTCCGTTCCGTTCCGTTCCGTTCTACTCGGGTTGATTCCATTCTATTCCATTCCATTCCATTCGATTCCAATCTATTCCATTCGATTCCATTCGATTCAATTCGATTCCATTCCATTCCATTCCATTCCATTCCATTCCATTGAATTCCGTTCCATTCCATTCCATTGCATTCCATTCCATTCCATTCCATTTTAATTCCATTCCATTCCATTCCATTCCATTCCATTCCATTCCATTCCATTCCATTCCATTCTACTCGGGTTGATTCCATTCTATTCCATTCCATTGCATTCGATTCCATTCGATTCCATTCGATTCCATTCGATTCCATTCCATTCCATTCCATTCCATTGAATTCCATTCCATTCCATTGAATTCCATTCCATTCCATTCCATTCCATTGAATTCCGTTCCATTCCATTCCATTCCATTCCATTCCATTGCATTGAATTCCATTCCATTGAATTCCATTCCATTCCATTCCATTCCATTGAATTCCATTCCATTCCGTTCCGTTCCGTTCCTTTCCGTTCCGTTTCGTTCCGTTCCGTTCCGTTCCTTTCCTTTCCATTCCATTCCATTCCATTGAATTCCGTTCCATTCCATTGAATTCCATTCCATTCCGTTCCATTCCATTGAATTCTGTTCCGTTCCGTTCCGTTCCGTTCCGTTCCATTCCGTTCCATTCCGTTCCTTTCCGTTCTACTCGGATTGATTCCATTCCATTCCATTCCATTCCATTCCATTCCATTCCATTCGATTCCATTCGAATCCATTCGATTCCATTCGATTCCATTCGATTCCATTCCATTCCATTGAATTCCATTCCATTCCATTCCATTCCATTGAATTCCGTTCCATTCCATTCAATTCCATTCCATTCCATTCCTTTCCATTCCGTTCCGTTCCGTTCCGTTCCGTTCCGTTCTACTCGGGTTGATTCCATTCTATTCCATTCCATTCCATTCGATTCCAATCTATTCCATTCGATTCCATTCGATTCAATTCGATTCCATTCCATTCCATTCCATTCCATTCCATTCCATTGAATTCCATTCCATTCCATTCCGTTCCATTCCATTCCATTCCATTCCATTCCATTCTATTCCATTCCATTACGTTCCGTTCCATTCCGTTCCATTCCGTTCCTTTCCATTGAATTCCGATCCATTGCATTGAATTCCGTTCCATTCCATTCCATTCCTTTCCGTTCCATTCCGTTCCGTTCCATTCCGTTCTACTCGGATTGATTCCATTCTAATCCATTCCATTCCATTCGATTCCATTCGATTCCATTCGATTGCATTCGATTCCATTCCATTCCATTCCATTCCATTCCATTCCATTCCGTTCCATTGAATTCCGTTCCATTCCATTCCATTCCATTCCATTCCATTCCATTCCATTGAATTCCATTCCATTGAATTCCATTCCATTCCATTCCATTCCATTGAATTCCATTCCATTCCGTTCCGTTCCGTTCCGTTCCGTTCCGTTCTGTTCCGTTCCGTTTCGTTCCGTTCCGTTCCGTTCCGTTCCATTCCATTCCATTCCATTCCATTGAATTCCGTTCCATTCCATTGAATTCCATTCCATTCCGTTCCATTCCATTGAATTCTGTTCCGTTCCGTTCCGTTCCGTTCCGTTCCATTCCGTTCCATTCCGTTCCTTTCCGTTCTACTCGGATTGATTCCATTCTATTCCATTCCATTCCATTCGATTCCATTCGATTCCATTCGAATCCATTCGATTCCATTCGATTCCATTCGATTCCATTCCATTCCATTGAATTCCATTCCATTCCATTCCATTCCATTGAATTCCGTTCCATTCCATTCAATTCCATTCCATTCCATTCCTTTCCGTTCCGTTCCGTTCCGTTCCGTTCCGTTATACAAGGGTTGATTCCATTCTATTCCATTCCATTCCATTCGATTCCATTCTATTCCATTCGATTCCATTCGATTCAATTCGATTCCATTCCATTCCATTCCATTCCATTCCATTCCATTCCATTCCATTGAATTCCCATTCCATTGAATTCCATTCCATTCCATTGAATTCCATTCCATTTCATTCCATTCCATTCCGTTCCATTCCATTCCGTTCCATTCCATTCCATTCCTTTCCATTCCATTCCATTCCGTTCCATTCCATTGAATTCCGTTCCATTGCATTGAATTCCGTTCCATTCCATTCCATTCCTTTCCGTTCCGTTCCGTTCCGTTCCGTTCCGTTCCGTTCCGTTCTACTCGGGTTGATTCCATTCTATTCCATTCCATTCCATTCGATTCCATTCTATTCCATTCTATTCCATTCGATTCCATTCGATTCAATTCGATTCCATTCCATTCCATTCCATTCCATTCCATTCCATTGAATTCCATTCCATTCCATTCCTTTCCATTCCATTCGGTTCCATTCCATTCCATTCCATTCCATTACGTTCCGTTCCATTCCGTTCCATTCCGTTCCATTCCATTGAATTCCGATCCATTGCACTGAATTCCGTTCCATTCCATTCCATTCCTTTCCGTTCCGTTCCGTTCCGTTCCGTTCCATTCTACTCGGATTGATTCCATTCTATTCCAATCCATTCCATTCGATTCCATTCGATTCCATTCGATTCCATTCGTTTCCATTCCATTCCATTCCATTCCATTGAATTCCATTCCATTCCATTCCATTCCATTCCATTCCATTCCATGGAATTCCGTTCCATTCCGTTCCGTTCCATTGAATTCCGTTCCGTTCCATTGAATTCCATTCCATTCCATTCCATTGAATTCCATTCCATTCCATTCCATTCCATTCCATTCCATTCCATTCCATCGAATTCCATTCCATTCCATTCCATTCCATTCCATTGAATTCCGTTTCATTCCATTGAATTCCATTCCATTCCGTTCCATTCCATTGAATTCCGTTCCGTTCCGTTCCGTTCCATTCCGTTCTACTCGGGTTGATTCCATTCTATTCCATTCCAATCCACTCGATTCCATTCCATTCCATTCCATTCCATTCCATTCCATTCCGTTCTACTCGGGTTCATTCCATTCCATTCCTTTCCGTTCCATTCCGTTCCGTTCCGTTCCGTTCTACTCGGGTTGATTCCATTCTATTCCATTCCATTCCATTCGATTCCATTCTATTCCATTCGATTCCATTCGATTCAATTCGATTCGATTCCATTCCATTCCATTCCATTCCATTGCATTCCATTGAATTCCATTCCATTCCATTGAATTCCATTCCATTCCATTCCATTCCATTCCATTCCATTCCATTCCATTCCATTCCATTCCATCAAATTCCATTCCATTCCATTCCATTCCATTCCATTCAATTCCATTCGATTCCATTCGATTCCATTCGATTCCATTCGATTCCATTCCATTCCATTCCATTCCATTGAATTCCATTCCATTCCATTCCATTCCATTGAATTCCGTTCCATTCCTTTCAATTCCATTCCATTCCATTCCATTCCATTCCATTCCATTCCATTCCATTCCATTCCATTCCATTCTACTCGGGTTGATTCCATTCTATTACATTCCATTCCATTCGATTCCATTCGATTCCATTCGATTCCATTCGATTCCATTCCATTCCATTCCATTCCATTGAATTCCGTTCCATTCCATTCCATTCCATTCCATTCCATTCCATTCCTTTGAATTCCATTACATTGAATTCCATTCCATTCCTTTCCGTTCCGTTCCGTTCCGTTCCGTACCGTTCCATTCCATTCCATTCCGTTCCATTGAATTCCGTTCCATTCCATTGAATTCCATTCCATCCCGTTCCATTCCATTGAATTCCGTTCCGTTCCGTTCCGTTCCGTTCCGTTCTACTCGGGTTGATTCCATTCTATTCCATTCCATTCCATTCGATTCCATTCTATTCCATTCGATTCCATTCGATTCAATTCGATTCGATTCGATTCCATTCCATTCCATTCCATTGCATTCCATTGAATTCCATTCCATTCCATTGAATTCCATTCCATTCCATTCCATTCCATTCCATTCCATTCCATTCCATTCCATCGAATTCCATTCCATTCCATTCCATTCCATTCCATTCAATTCCATTCGATTCCATTCGATTCCATTCGATTCCGTTCGATTCCATTCCATTCCATTCCATTCCATTGAATTCCATTCCATTCCATTCCATTCCATTGAATTCCGTTCCATTCCTTTCAATTCCATTCCATTCCATTCCATTCCATTCCATTCCATTCCATTCCATTCCATTCCATTCCATTCCATTCCATTCGATTCTACTCGGGTTGATTCCATTCTATTACATTCCATTCCATTCGATTCCATTCGATTCCATTCGATTCCATTCCATTCCATTCCATTCCATTGAATTCCGTTCCATTCCATTCCATTCCATTCCATTCCATTCCATTCCATTGAATTCCATTACATTGAATTCCATTCCATTCCATTCCATTCCATGGAATTCCATTCCATTCCGTTCCGTTCCGTTCCGTTCCGTTCCGTACCGTTCCATTCCATTCCATTCCGTTCCATTGAATTCCGTTCCATTCCATTGAATTCCATTCCATTCCGTTCCATTCCATTGAATTCCGTTCCGTTCCGTTCCGTTCCGTTCCGTTCCATTCCGTTCCATTCCATTCCATTCCGTTCTACTCGGGTTCATTCCATTCCATTCCTTTCCGTTCCGTTCCGTTCCATTCCATTCCATTCCATTCCATTCCATTCCATTCTACTCGGGTTGATTCCATTCCATTCCATTCCATTCCATTCGATTCCATTCGATTCCATTCGATTCCATTCCATTCCATTCCATTCAATTGAATTCCATTCCATTCCATTCCATTCCATTCCATTCCATTCCATTCCATTCCATTCCATTCCATTCTACTCGGGATGATTCCATTCTATTACATTCCATTCCATTCGATTCCATTCGATTCCATTCGATTCCATTCCATTCGATTCCATTCAATTGAATTCCATTCCATTCCATTCCATTCCATTCCATTCCATTCCATTCCATTGAATTCCATTCCATTACATTCCATTCCATTGAATTCCATTCCATTCCATTCCATTCCACTCCATTCCATTCCATTCCATTCCATTGAATTCCATTACATTCAATTCCATTCCATGGAATTCCATTCCATTCCGTTCCGTTCCGTTCCGTTCCGTTCCATTCCATTCCATTCCATTCCATTGAATTCCGTTCCATTCCATTGAATTCCATTCCATTCCGTTCCATTCCATTGAATTCCGTTCCGTTCCGTTCCGTTCCGTTCCGTTCCATTCCGTTCCATTCCGTTCCATTCCGTTCTACTCGGGTTGATTCCATACTATTCCATTCCATTCCATTCGATTCCATTCCATTCCATTCCATTCCATTCCATTCCTTTCTACTCGGGTTCATTCCATTCCATTCCGTTCCGTTCCGTTCCTTTCCGTTCCATTCCTTTCTACTTGTGTTGATTCCATTCCATTCCATTCTATTCCATTGAATTCCATTCCATTCCATTCCATTCCATTCCATCACATGGAATTCCATTGAATTCCATTGAATTCCATTCCATTGAATTCCATTGAATTCCATTCCATTCCATTCCATGGAATTCCATTCCATTCCATTCCATTCCTTGGAATTCCATTCCATTCCATTCCATTCCATTCCATTGAATTCCATTCCATTCCATTCAATTGAATTCCATTCCATTCCATTCCATTCGATTCCATTCCATTCCATTGAATTCCATTCCATTCCATTCCATTCCATTGAATTCCATTGAATTCCATTCCATTGAATTCCATTCCATTCCATTGAATTCCATTCCATTTCATTCCATTCCATTCCGTTCCATTCCATTCCGTTCCATTCCATTCCATTCCATTCCATTCCATTCCATTCCATTACGTTCCGTTCCATTCCGTTCCATTCCATTGAATTCCGATCCATTGCATTGAATTCCGTTCCATTCCATTCCATTCCTTTCCGTTCCGTTCCGTTCCGTTCCGTTCCGTTCTACTCGGATTGATTCCATTCTATTCCATTCCATTCCATTCGATTCCATTCGATTCCATTCGATTCCATTCGATTCCATTCCATTCCATTCCATTCCATTGAATTCCATTCCATTCCATTCCATTCCATTCCATTCCATTGAATTCCATTGAATTCCATTCCATTGAATTCCATTCCATTCCATTCCATTCCGTTCCATTCCATTCCGTTCCATTCCATTCCATTCCATTCCATTCCATTCCGTTCCGTTCCATTCCGTTCCATTCCGTTCCATTCCATTGAATTCCGTTCCATTGCATTGAATTCCGTTCCATTCCATTCCATTCCTTTCCGTTCCGTTCCGTTCCGTTCCGTTCCGTTCCATTCTACTCGGGTTGATTCCATTCCATTCCATTCCATTCCATTCGATTCCATTCTATTCCATTCGATTCCATTCGATTCAATTCGATTCGATTCCATTCCTTTCCATTCCATTCCATTCCATTCCATAGAATTCCATTCCATTCCATTGAATTCCATTCCATTCCATTCCATTCCATTCCATTGAATTCCATTCCATTCCATTGAATTCCATTCCATTCCATTCCATTCGATTCCATTCCATTCCATGGAATTCCATTCCATTCAATTCCATTCCATTCCATGGAATTCCATTTCATTCCATTCCATTCCATTCCATTCCATTCCATTCCATAGAATTCCATTCCGTTCCATTCCATTCCATTCCATTCCATTCCGTTCCATTCCATTCCATCGAATTCCATTCCATTCCATTCCGTTCCATTCCATTCCATTCCATTCCATTCTACTCGGGTTGATTCCATTCGATTCCATTCCATTCCATTCGATTCCATTCGATTCCATTCGATTCCATTCGATTCCATTCCATTCCATTCCATTCAATTGAATTCCATTCCATTCCATTCCATTCCATTCCATTCCATTCCATTCCATTCCATTGAATTCCATTCCATTACATTGAATTCCATTCCATTCCATTCCATTCCATTGAATTCCGTTCCATTCCATTCCTTTCCATTCCATTCCATTCCATTGAATTCCATTACATTGAATTCCATTCCATTCCATTCCATTCCATTCCATTCCATTGAATTCCATTCCATTCCATTGAATTCCATTCCATTGAATTCCATTCGATTCCATTCCATTCCATGGAATTCCATTCCTTTCCATTCCATTCCATTCCATTCCATCCCATTCCATTGAATTCCATTGAATTCCATTCCATTCCATTGAATTCCATTCCTTTCCATTCCATTCCATTGAATTCCGTTCAATTCCATTCCATTCCATTCCATTCCATTCCATTCCATTCCATTCCATTCCATTCCATTCTACTCGGGTTGATTCCATTCTATTCCATTCCATTCCATTCGATTCCATTCGATTCCTTTCGATTCCATTCCATTCCATTCCATTCCATTCCATTGAGTTCCATTCCATTCCATTCCATTCCATTCCATTGAATTCCATTCCATTCCATTCCATCGAATTCCATTCCATTCCATTGAATTCCATTCCATTCCATTCCATTCCATTCCATTCCATTCCATTCCATTCCATTCCATCGAATTCCATTCCATTCCATTCCATTCCATTCCATTCCATTCGATTCCATTCGATTCCATTCGATTCCATTCCATTCCATTCCATTCCATTGAATTCCGTTCCATTCCATTCCATTCCATTCCATTCCCTTCCATTGAATTCCATTACATTGAATTCCATTCCATTCCATTCCATTCCATTCCGTTCCGTTCCGTTCCGTTCCGTTCCGTTTCGTTCCGTTCCGTTCCGTTCCGTTCCATTCCATTCCATTCCATTCCATTGAATTCAGTTCCATTCCATTGAATTCCATTCCATTCCGTTCCATTCCATTGAATTCTGTTCCGTTCCGTTCTGTTCCGTTCCGTTCTATTCCGTTCCATTCCGTTCCTTTCCGTTCTACTCGGGTTGATTCCATTCTATTCCATTCCATTCCATTCGATTCCATTCGATTCCATTCGAATCCATTCGATTCCACTCGATTCCATTCGATTCCATTCCATTCCATTGAATTCCATTCAATTCCATTCCATTCCATTGAATTCCGTTCCATTCCATTCAATTCCATTCCATTCCATTCCTTTCCGTTCCGTTCCGTTCCGTTCCGTTCCGTTCTACTCGGGTTGATTCCATTCTATTCCATTCCATACCATTCGATTCCATTCTATTCCATTCGATTCCATTAGATTCAATTCGATTCCATTCCATTCCATTCCATTCCATTCCATTCCATTGAATTCCATTCCATTCCATTGAATTCCATTCCATTGAATTCCATTCCATTGAATTCCGCTCCGTTCCGTTCCGTTCCGTTCCGTTCCATTCCGTTCCATTCCGTTCCATTCCGTTCTACTCGGGTTGATTCCATTCTATTCCATTCCATTCCATTCGATTCCATTCTATTCCATTCGATTCCATTCGATTCAATTCGATTCCATTCCATTCCATTCCATTCCATTCCATTCCATTGAATTCCATTGAATTCCATTCCATTCCATTCCGTTCCATTCCATTCCGTTCCATTCCATTCCATTCCATTCCATTCCATTCCATTCCGTTCTACTCGGGTTCATTCCATTCCATTCCGTTCCGTTCCGTTCCGTTCCGTTCCTTTCCTTTCTACTTGTGTTGATTCCATTCCATTCCATTCTATTCCATTGAATTCCATTCCATTCCATTCCATTCCATTCCATTACATGGAATTCCATTGAATTCCATTGAATTCCATTCCATAGAATTCCATTCCATTCCATTCCATTCCATTCCATGGAATTCCATTCCATTCCATTCCATTCCATTCCATTGAATTCCATTCCATTCCATTCCATTGAATTCCATTCCATTCCATTCCATTCGATTCCATTTCATTCCATTGAATTCCATTCCATTCCATTCCATTCCATTGAATTCCATTGAATTCCATTCCATTGAATTCCATTCCACTCCATTGAATTCCATTCCATTTCATTCCATTCCATTCCGTTCCATTCCATTCCGTTCCATTCCATTCCATTCCTTTCCATTCCATTCCATTCCGTTCCATTCCATTGAATTCCGTTCCATTGCATTGAATTCCGTTCCATTCCATTCCATTCCTTTCCGTTCCGTTCCGTTCCGTTCCGTTCCGTTCCGTTCTACTCGGGTTGATTCCATTCTATTCCATTCCATTCCATTCGATTCCATTCTATTCCATTCGATTCCATTCGATTCAATTCGATTCCATTCGATTCCATTCCATTCCATTCCATTCCATTCCATTCCATTGAATTCCATTCCATTCCATTCCGTTCCATTCCATTCCGTTCCATTCCATTCCATTCCATTCCATTCCATTCCATTCCGTTCCATTCCATTCCATTCCTTTCCATTCCATTCCTTTCCGTTCCATTCCGTTCCGTTCCATTCCGTTCTACTCGGATTGATTCCATTCTATTCCATTCCATTCCATTCGATTCCATTCGATTCCATTCGATTCCATTCGATTCCATTCCATTCCATTCCATTCCATTCCATTCCATTCCATTGAACTCCATTCCATTCCATTCCATTCCATTCCATTCCATTCCATTCCATTCCATTCCATTGAATTCCATTCCATTCCATTCCATTCCATTGAATTCTGTTCCATTCAATTCCATTCCATTCCATTCCGTTCTACTCGGGTTGATTCCATGCTATTCCATTCCGTTCCTTTCCGTTCCGTTCCGTTCCGTTCCGTTCCGTTCCATTCCACTCGGGTTGATTCCATTCTATTCCATTCCATTCCATTCCATTCCATTCCATTCCATTCCATTCCATTCGATTCCATTCGATTCCATTCGATTCCATTCGATTCCATTCCATTCCATTGAATTCCATTCCATTCCATTCCATTCCATTGAATTCCGTTCCATTCCATTCCATTGCATTCCATTCCATTCCATTCCATTTGAATTCCATTCCATTCCATTCCATTCCATTCCATTCCATTCTACTCGGGTTGATTCCATTCTATTCCATTCCATTCCATTCGATTCCATTCGATTCCATTCGATTCCATTCGATTCCATTCCATTCCATTCCATTCCATTCCATTCCATTCCATTCCATTCCATTGAATTCCATTCCATTCCATTGAATTCCATTCCATTCCATTCCATTCCATTGAATTCCGTTCCATTCCATTCCATTCCATTCCATTCCATTCCATTGAATTCCATTCCATTGAATTCCATTCCATTCCATTCCATTCCATTGAATTCCATTCCATTCCGTTCCGTTCCGTTCCATTCCGTTTCGTTCCGTTCCGTTCCGTTCCGTTCCATTCCATTCCATTCCATTCCATTGAATTCCGTTCCATTCCATTGAATTCCATTCCATTCCGTTCCATTCCATTGAATTCTGTTCCGTTCCGTTCCGTTCCGTTCCGTTCCATTCCGTTCCATTCCGTTCCTTTCCGTTCTACTCGGGTTGATTCCATTCTATTCCATTCCATTCCATTCGATTCCATTCTATTCCATTCGATTCCATTCGATTCAATTAGATTCCATTCCATTCCATTCCATTCCATTCCATTCCATTGAATTCCGTTCCATTCCATTGAATTCCATTCCATTCCGTTCCATTCCATTGAATTCCGCTCCGTTCCGTTCCGTTCCGTTCCGTTCCATTCCGTACCATTCCGATCCATTCCGTTCTACTCGGGTTGATTCCATTCTATTCCATTCCATTCCATTCGATTCCATTCCATTCCATTCCATTCCATTCCATTCTGTTCTACTCGGGTTCATTCCATTCCATTCCGTTCCGTTCCGTTCCGTTCCTTTCCTTTCTACTTGTGTTGATTCCATTCCATTCCTTTCTATTCCATTCCATTCCATGGAATTCCATTCCATTCCATTCCATTCCATTCCATTGAATTCCATTCCATTCCATTCCATTGAATTCCATTCCATTCCATTCCATTCGATTCCATTTCATTCCATTGAATTCCATTCCATTCCATTCCATTCCATTCCATTCCATTCCATTGAATTCCATTGAATTCCATTCCATTGAATTCCATTCCATTCCATTGAATTCCATTCCATTTCATTCCATTCCATTCCGTTCCATTCCATTCCGTTCCATTCCATTCCATTCCTTTCCATTCCATTCCATTCCGTTCCATTCCATTGAATTCCGTTCCATTGCATTGAATTCCGTTCCATTCCATTCCATTCCTTTCCGTTCCGTTCCGTTCCGTTCCGTTCCGTTCCGTTCTACTCGGGTTGATTCCATTCTATTCCATTCCATTCCATTCGATTCCATTCTATTCCATTCGATTCCATTCGATTCAATTCGATTCCATTCCATTCCATTCCATTCCATTCCATTCCATTCCATTCCATTCCATTCCATTGAATTCCATTCCATTCAATTCCGTTCCATTCCATTCCGTTCCATTCCATTCCGTTCCATTCCATTCCATTCCATTACGTTCCGTTCCATTCCGTTCCATTCCGTTCCATTCCATTGAATTCCGATCCATTGCATTGAATTCCGTTCCATTCCATTCCATTCCTTTCCGTTCCGTTCCGTTCCGTTCCGTTCCGTTCCGTTCTACTCGGATTGATTCCATTCTATTCCATTCCATTCCATTCGATTCCATTCGATTCCATTCGATTCCATTCGATTCCATTCCATTCCATTCCATTCCATTGAATTCCATTCCATTCCATTCCATTCCATTCCATTCCATTGAATTCCATGGAATTCCATTCCATTGAATTCCATTCCATTCCATTCCATTCCGTTCCATTCCATTCCGTTCCATTCCATTCCATTCCATTCCATTCCATTCCGTTCCGTTCCATTCCGTTCCATTCCGTTCCATTCCATTGAATTCCGTTCCATTGCATTGAATTCCGTTCCATTCCATTCCATTCCTTTCCGTTCCGTTCCGTTCCGTTCCGTTCCGTTCCGTTCTACTCGGGTTGATTCCATTCTATTCCATTCCATTCCATTCGATTCCATTCTATTCCATTCGATTCCATTCGATTCAATTCGATTCGATTCCATTCCATTCCATTCCATTCCATTCCATTCCATAGAATTCCATTCCATTCCATTGAATTCCATTCCATTCCATTCCATTCCATTCCATTCCATTCCATTCCATTGAATTCCATTCCATTCCATTGAATTCCATTCCATTCCATTCCATTCGATTCCATTCCATTCCATGGAATTCCATTCCATTCAATTCCATTCCATTCCATGGAATTCCATTTCATTCCATTCCATTCCATTCCATAGAATTCCATTCCGTTCCATTCCATTCCATTCCATTCCAATCCGTTCCATTCCATTCCATCGAATTCCATTCCATTCCATTCCATTCCATTCCATTCCATTCCATTCCATTCTACTCGGGTTGATTCCATTCTATTACATTCCATTCCATTCGATTCCATTCGATTCCATTCGATTCCATTCGATTCCATTCCATTCCATTCCATTCAATTGAATTCCATTCCATTCCATTCCATTCCATTCCATTCCATTCCATTGAATTCCATTCCATTACATTGAATTCCATTCCATTCCATTCCATTCCATTGAATTCCGTTCCATTCCATTCCTTTCCATTCCATTCCATTCCATTGAATGCCATTACATTGAATTCCATTCCATTCCATTCCATTCCATTCCATTCCTTTGAATTCCATTCCATTCCATTGAATTCCATTCCATTGAATTCCATTCGATTCCATTCCATTCCATGGAATTCCTTTCCATTCCATTCCATTCCATTCCATTCCAATCCATTCCATTGAATTCCATTTCATTGAATTCCATTCCATTCCATTCCATTCCATTCCATTGAATTCCATTCCATTCCATTCCATTCGATTCCATTCCATTCCATGGAATTCCATTCCTTTCCATTCCATTCCATTCCATTCCATTCCATTCCATTGAATTCCATTGAATTCCATTCCATTCCATTGAATTCCATTCCTTTCCATTCCATTCCATTGAATTCCGTTCAATTCCATTCCATTCCATTCCATTCCATTCCATTCCATTCGAATTCATTCCATTCCATTCCATTCCATTCCATTCCATTCCATTCTACTCGGGTTGATTCCATTCTATTCCATTCCATTCCAGTCGATTCCATTCGATTCCTTTCGATTCCATTCCATTCCATTCCATTCCATTCCATTCCATTCCATTCCATTCCATTCCATTCCATTCGATTCCATCGAATTCCATTCCATTCCATTCCATTCCATTCCATTCCATTCGATTCCATTCGATTCCATTCGATTCCATTCCATTCCATTCCATTCCATTGAATTCCGTTCCATTCCATTCCATTCCATTCCATTCCCTTCCATTGAATTCCATTACATTGAATTCCATTCCATTCAATTCCATTCCATGGAATTCCATTCCATTCCGTTCCGTTCCGTTCCGTTCCGTTCCGTACTGTTCCATTCCATTCCATTCCATTCCATTGAATTCCGTTCCATTCCATTGAATTCCATTCCATTCCGTTCCATTCCATTGAATTACGTTCCGTTCCGTTCCGTTCCGTTCCGTTCCGTTCCATTCCGTTCCATTCCATTCCATTCCGTTCTACTCGGGTTCATTCCATTCCATTCCTTTCCGTTCCGTTCTGTTCCGTTCCATTCCGTTCCGTTCCGTTCCGTTCTACTCGGGTTGATTCCATTCTATTCCATTCCATTCCATTCGATTCCATTCGAATCAATTCTATTCCATTCCATTCCATTCCATTTCATTCCATTCCATTCCATTCCATTGAATTCCATTCCATTCCATTCCGTTCCATTCCATTCCGTTCCATTCCATTCCATTCCATTCCATTCCATTCCTTTCCGTTCCGTTCCTTTCCGTTCCATTCCGTTCTACTCGGATTGATTCCATTCTATTCCATTCCATTCCATTCGATTCCATTCGATTCCATTCGATTCCATTCCATTCCATTCCATTCCATTCCATTCCATTCCATTCCATTCCATTCCATTCCATTGAACTCCATTCCATTCCATTCCATTCCATTCCATTCCATTCCATTCCATTCCATTGAATTCCATTCCATTCCATTCCATTCCATTGAATTCTGTTCCATTCAATTCCATTCCATTCCATTCCGTTCTACTCGGGTTGATTCCATTCTATTCCATTCCGTTCCGTTCCTTTCCGTTCCGTTCCGTTCCGTTCCATTCCACTCGGGTTGATTCCATTCTATTCCATTCCATTCCATTCCATTCCATTCGATTCCATTCGATTCCATTCGATTCCATTCGATTCCATTCCATTCCATTGAATTCCATTCCATTCCATTCCATTCCATGGAATTCCGTTCCATTCCATTCCATTGCATTCCATTCCATTCCATTCCATTTGAATTCCATTCCATTCCATTCCATTCCATTCCATTACATTCCATTCCATTCCATTCCATTCCATTCTACTCGGGTTGATTCCATTCTATTCCATTCCATTCCATTCGATTCCATTCGATTCCATTCGATTCCATTCCATTCCATTCCATTCCATTCCATTCCATTCCATTGAATTCCATTGCATTCCATTGAATTCCATTCCATTCCATTCCATTCCATTCCATTGAATTCCATTCCATTCCATTGAATTCCATTCCATTCCATTCCGTTCCATTCCATTCCGTTCCATTCCATTCCATTCCATTCCATTACGTTCCGTTCCATTCCGTTCCATTCCGTTCCATTCCATTGAATTCCGATCCATTGCATTGAATTCCGTTCCATTCCATTCCATTCCTTTCCGTTCCGTTCCGTTCCGTTCCGTTCCGTTCCGTTCTACTCGGATTGATTCCATTCTATTCCAATCCATTCCATTCGATTCCATTCGATTCCATTCGATTCCATTCGTTTCCATTCCATTCCATTCCATTCCATTGAATTCCATTCCATTCCATTCCATTCCATTCCATTCCATTCCATTCCATTCCATGGAATTCCGTTCCATTCCGTTCCGTTCCATTGAATTCCGTTCCGTTCCATTGAATTCCATTCCATTCCATTCCATCGAATTCCATTCCATTCCATTCCATTCCATTCCATTCCATTCCATTGAATTCCGTTCCATTCCATTGAATTCCATTCCATTCCGTTCCATTCCATTGAATTCCGTTCCGTTCCGTTCCGTTCCATTCCGTTCTACTCGGGTTGATTCCATTCTATTCCATTCCAATCCACTCGATTCCATTCCATTCCATTCCATTCCATTCCATTCCATTCCATTCCGTTCTACTCGGGTTCATTCCATTCCATTCCTTTCCGTTCCGTTCCGTTCCGTTCCGTTCCGTTCCGTTCTACTCGGGTTGATTCCATTCTATTCCATTCCATTCCATTCGATTCCATTCTATTCCATTCGATTCCATTCGATTCAATTCGATTCGATTCCATTCCATTCCATTCCATTCCATTGCATTCCATTGAATTCCATTCCATTCCATGGAATTCCATTCCATTCCATTCCATTCCATTCCATTCCATTCCATTCCATTCCATTCCATCGAATTCCATTCCATTCCATTCCATTCCATTCCATTCAATTCCATTCGATTCCATTCGATTCCATTCGATTCCATTCGATTCCATTCCATTCCATTCCATTCCATTGAATTCCATTCCATTCCATTCCATTCCATTGAATTCCATTCGATTCCATTCTACTCGGGTTGATTCCATTCTATTACATTCCATTCCATTCGATTCCATTCGATTCCATTCGATTCCATTCGATTCCATTCTATTCCATTCCATTCCATTGAATTCCGTTCCATTCCATTCCATTCCATTCCATTCCATTCCATTGAATTCCATTACATTGAATTCCATTCCATTCCATTCCATTCCATGGAATTCCATTCCATTCCGTTCCGTTCTGTTCCGTTCCGTACCGTTCCATTCCATTCCATTCCATTCCATTGAATTCCGTTCCATTCCATTGAATTCCATTCCATTCCGTTCCATTCCATTGAATTCCGTTCCGTTCCGTTCCGTTCCGTTCCGTTCCGTTCCATTCCGTTCCCTTCCATTCCATTCCGTTCTACTCGGGTTCATTCCATTCCATTCCTTTCCGTTCCGTTCCGTTCCGTTCCGTTCCGTTCCGTTCCGTTCTACTCGGGTTGATTCCATTCTATTCCATTCCATTCCATTCGATTCCATTCTATTCCATTCGATTCCATTCTATTCAATTCGATTCCATTCCATTCCATTCCATTCCATTCCATTCCATTCCATTGAATTCCATTCCATTCCATTCCGTTCCATTCCATTCCGTTCCATTCCATTCCATTCCATTCCATTCCATTCCATTACATTCCGTTCCATTCCGTTCCATTCCATTGAATTCCGATCCATTGCATTGAATTCCGTTCCATTCCATTCCATTCCTTTCCGTTCCGTTCCGTTCTGTTCCGTTCTACTCGGGTTGATTCCATTCTATTCCATTCCATTCCATTTGATTCCATTCTATTCCATTCGATTCCATTCGATTCAATTCGATTCGATTCCATTCCATTCCATTCCATTCCATTCCATTCCATTGAATTCCATTCCATTCCATAGAATTCCATTCCATTCCATTCCATTCCATTCCATTCCATTCCATTGAATTCCATTCCATTCCATTGAATTCCATTCCATTCCATTCCATTCGATTCCATTCCATTCCATGGAATTCCATTTCATTCGATTCCATTCCATTCCATGGAATTCCATTTCATTCCATTCCATTCCATTCCATTCCATTCCATTCCATAGAATTCTATTCCATTCCATTCCATTCCATTCCATTCCATTCCGTTCCATTCCATTCCATCGAATTCCATTCCATTCCATTCCATTCCATTCCATTCCATTCCATTCCATTCCATTCCATTCTACTAGGGTTGATTCCATTCTATTCCATTCCATTCCATTCGATTCCATTCGATTCCATTCGATTCCATTCGATTCCATTCCATTCCATTCCATTCCATTCAATTCCATTCCATTCCATTCCATTCCATTCCATTCCATTCCATTCCATTGAATTCCATTCCATTCCATTGAATTCCATTCCATTCCATTGAATTCCATTCCATTCCATTCCGTTCGATTCCATTCCATTCCATGGAATTCCATTCCTTTCCATTCCATTCCATTCCTTTCCATTCCATTCCATTGAATTCCGTTCAATTCCATTCCATTGCATTCCATTCCATTCCATTCCATTGAATTCCATTCCATTCCATTCGATTCCATTCGATTCCATTCCATTCCATTCCATTCTATTCCATTGAATTCCATTCCATTCCATTCCATTCCATTCCATTCCATTGAATTCCGTTCCGTTCCGTTCCGTTCCGTTCCGTTCCATTCCGTTCCATTCCGTTCCATTCCGTTCTACTCGGGTTGATTCCATTCTATTCCATTCCATTCCATTCGATTCCATTCCATTCCATTCCATTCCATTCCATTCCGTTCTACTCGGGTTCATTCCATTCCATTCCGTTCCGTTCCGTTCCGTTCCGTTCCATTCCTTTCTACTTGTGTTGATTCCATTCCATTCCATTCTATTCCATAGAATTCCATTCCATTCCATTCCATTCCATTCCATTACATGGAATTCCATGGAATTCCATTCCATTCCATTCCATTCCATTCCATTGAATTCCATTCCATTCCATTCCATTCCATTCCATTCCATTCTACTCGGGTTGATTCCATTCTATTCCATTCCATTCCATTCCATTCAATTGAATTCCATTCCATTCCATTCCATTCCATTCCATTCCATTCCATTCCATTGAATTCCATTCCATTCCATTGAATTCCATTCCATTCCATTCCATTCCATTGAATTCCGTTCCATTCCATTCCTTTCCATTCCATTCCATTCCATTGAATTCCATTACATTGAATTCCATTCCATTCCATTCCATTCCATTGAATTCCATTCCATTCCATAGAATTCCATTCCATTCCATTCCATTCGATTCCATTCCATTCCATGGAATTCCATTCCTTTCCATTCCATTCCATTCCATTCCATTGAATTCCATTGAATTCCATTCCATTCCATTGAATTCCATTCCTTTCCATTCCATTCCATTGAATTCCGTTCAATTCCATTCCATTCCATTCCATTCCATTCCATTCCATTCGAATTCCATTCCATTCCATTCCATTCCATTCCATTCCTTTCCATTCCATTCCATTCTACTCGGGTTGATTCCATTCTATTCCATTCCATCGAATTCCATTCCATTCCATTCCATTCCATTCCATTCCATTCCATTCCATTCCATTCCATTCGATTCCATTCGATTCCATTCGATTCCATTCGATTCCATTCCATTCCATTCCATTCCGTTCCGTTCCATTCCGTTCCATTCCGTTCCATTCCATTGAATTCCGTTCCATTGCATTGAATTCCGTTCCATTCCATTCCATTCCTTTCCGTTCCGTTCCGTTCCGTTCCGTTCCGTTCTACTCGGGTTGATTCCATTCTATTCCATTCCATTCCATTCGATTCCATTCTATTCCATTCGATTCCTTTCGATTCAATTCAATTCCATTCCATTCCATTCCATTCCATTCCATTGAATTCCATTCCATTCCATTGAATTCCATTCCATTCCATTCCATTCCATTCCATTCCATTGAATTCCACTCCATTCCATTGAATTCCATTCCATTCCATTCCATTCGATTCCATTCCATTCAATGGAATTCCATTCCATTCCATTCCATTCCATTCCATTGAATTCCATTGAAATCCATTGAATTCCATTGAATTCCATTCCATTCCATTGAATTCCATTCCTTTCCATTCCATTCCATTGAATTCCGTTCAATTCCATTCCATTGCATTCCATTCCATTCCATTCCATTCGAATTCCATTCCATTCCATTCCTTTCCATTCCATTCCATTCCATTCCATTCCATTCTACTCGGGTTGATTCCATTCTATTCCATTCCATTCCATTCGATTCCATTCGATTCCTTTCGATTCCATTCGATTCCATTCCATTCCATTCCATTCCATTGAATTCCATTCCATTCCATTCCATTCCATTCCATTCCATTCTACTCGGGTTGATTCCATTCTATTCCATTCCATTCCATTCGATTCCATTCGATTCCTTTCGATTCCATTCGATTCGATTCCATTCCATTCCATTCCATCGAATTTCATTCCATTCCATTCCATTCCATTCCATTCCATTCCATTCCATTCCATTCCATTCCATTCCATTCCATTCCATTCCATTCCATTCTACTCGGGTTGATTCCATTCTATTACATTCCATTCCATTCGATTCCATTCGATTCCATTCCATTCCATTCCATTCAATTGAATTCCATTCCATTCCATTCCATTCCATTACATTCCATTCCATTCCATTCCATTCCATTTCATTCCATTCCATTCTACTCGGGTTGATTCCATTCTATTACATTCCATTCCATTCGATTCCATTCGATTCCATTCGATTCCATTCGATTCCATTCCATTCGATTCCATTCAATTGAATTCCATTCCATTCCATTCCATTCCATTCCATTCCATTACATTCCATTCCATTCCATTGAATTCCATTCCATTCCATTGAATTCCATTCCATTACATTCCATTCCATTGAATTCCATTCCATTCCATTCCATTCCATTCCATTCCATTGAATTCCGTTCCATTCCATTCCATTCCATTCCATTCCATTCCATTGAATTCCATTCCATTGAATTCCATTCCATTCCATACCATTCCACTGAATTCCATTCCATTCCATTCCGTTCCGTTCCGTTCCGTTCCGTTCCGTTCCATTCCATTCCATTCCATTCCATTGAATTCCATTCCATTCCATTGAATTCCATTCCATTCCGTTCCATTCCATTGAATTCCGTTCCGTTCCATTCCGTTCCGTTCCGTTCCATTACGTTCCATTCTGTTCCATTCCGTTCTACTCGGGTTGATTCCATTCTATTCCATTCCATTCCATTCGATTCCATTCCATTCCATTCCATTCCATTCCATTCCATTCCATCGAATTCCATTCCATTCCATTGAATTCCATTCCATTCCATTCCATTCCATTCCATTCCATTCCATTCCATCGAATTCCATTCCATTCCATTCCATTCCATTCCATTCCATTCCATTCCATTCCATTCCATTCCATTCGATTCCATTCGATTCCATTCGATTCCATTCGATTCCATTCCATTCCATTCCATTCCGTTCCGTTCCATTCCGTTCCATTCCGTCCCATTCCATTGAATTCCGTTCCATTGCATTGAATTCCGTTCCATTCCATTCCATTCCTTTCCGTTCCGTTCCGTTCCGTTCCGCTCCGTTCTACTCGGGTTGATTCCATTCTATTCCATTCCATTCCATTCGATTCCATTCTATTCCATTCGATTCCATTCGATTCAATTCGATTCCATTCCATTCCATTCCATTCCATTCCATTGAATTCCATTCCATTCCATTGAATTCCATTCCATTCCATTCCATTCCATTCCATTCCATTCCATTGAATTCCATTCCATTCCATTGAATTCCATTCCATTCCATTCCATTCGATTCCATTCCATTCCATGGAATTCCATTCCATTCCATTCCATTCCATTCCATTCCATGGAATTCCATTGAATTCCATTGAATTCCATTCCATTCCATTGAATTCCATTCCTTTCCATTCCATTCCATTGAATTCCGTTCAATTCCATTCCATTGCATTCCATTCCATTCCATTCCATTCGAATTCCATTCCATTCCATTCCATTCCATTCCATTCCATTCCATTCCATTCCATTCTACTCGGGTTGATTCCATTCTATTCCATTCCATTCCATTCGATTCCATTCGATTCCTTTCGATTCCATTCGATTCCATTCCATTCCATTCCATTCCACTGAATTCCATTCCATTCCATTCCATTCCATTCCATTCCATTCCATTGAATTCCATTGAATTCCATTCCATTGAATTCCATTCCATTCCATTGAATTCCATTCCATTTCATTCCATTCCATTCCGTTCCATTCCATTCCGTTCCATTCCATTCCATTCCTTTCCATTCCATTCCATTCCGTTCCATTCCATTGAATTCCGTTCCATTGCATTGAATTCCGTTCCATTCCATTCCATTCCTTTCCGTTCCGTTCCGTTCCGTTCCGTTCCGTTCCGTTCTACTCGGGTTGATTCCATTCTATTCCATTCCATTCCATTCGATTCCATTCTATTCCATTCGATTCCATTCGATTCAATTCGATTCCATTCCATTCCATTCCATTCCATTCCATTCCATTCCATTCCATTCCATTCCATTGAATTCCATTCCATTCAATTCCGTTCCATTCCATTCCGTTCCATTCCATTCCGTTCCATTCCATTCCATTCCATTACGTTCCGTTCCATTCCGTTCCATTCCGTTCCATTCCATTGAATTCCGATCCATTGCATTGAATTCCGTTCCATTCCATTCCATTCCTTTCCGTTCCGTTCCGTTCCGTTCCGTTCCGTTCCGTTCTACTCGGATTGATTCCATTCTATTCCATTCCATTCCATTCGATTCCATTCGATTCCATTCGATTCCATTCGATTCCATTCCATTCCATTCCATTCCATTGAATTCCATTCCATTCCATTCCATTCCATTCCATTCCATTGAATTCCATTGAATTCCATTCCATTGAATTCCATTCCATTCCATTCCATTCCGTTCCATTCCATTCCGTTCCATTCCATTCCATTCCATTCCATTCCATTCCGTTCCGTTCCATTCCGTTCCATTCCGTTCCATTCCATTGAATTCCGTTCCATTGCATTGAATTCCGTTCCATTCCATTCCATTCCTTTCCGTTCCGTTCCGTTCCGTTCCGTTCCGTTCCGTTCTACTCGGGTTGATTCCATTCTATTCCATTCCATTCCATTCGATTCCATTCTATTCCATTCGATTCCATTCGATTCAATTCGATTCGATTCCATTCCATTCCATTCCATTCCATTCCATTCCATAGAATTCCATTCCATTCCATTGAATTCCATTCCATTCCATTCCATTCCATTCCATTGAATTCCATTCCATTCCATTGAATTCCATTCCATTCCATTCCATTCGATTCCATTCCATTCCATGGAATTCCATTCCATTCAATTCCATTCCATTCCATGGAATTCCATTTCATTCCATTCCATTCCATTCCATAGAATTCCATTCCGTTCCATTCCATTCCATTCCATTCCAATCCGTTCCATTCCATTCCATCGAATTCCATTCCATTCCATTCCATTCCATTCCATTCCATTCCATTCCATTCTACTCGGGTTGATTCCATTCTATTACATTCCATTCCATTCGATTCCATTCGATTCCATTCGATTCCATTCGATTCCATTCCATTCCATTCCATTCAATTGAATTCCATTCCATTCCATTCCATTCCATTCCATTCCATTCCATTCCATTGAATTCCATTCCATTACATTGAATTCCATTCCATTCCATTCCATTCCATTGAATTCCGTTCCATTCCATTCCTTTCCATTCCATTCCATTCCATTGAATGCCATTACATTGAATTCCATTCCATTCCATTCCATTCCATTCCATTCCTTTGAATTCCATTCCATTCCATTGAATTCCATTCCATTGAATTCCATTCGATTCCATTCCATTCCATGGAATTCCTTTCCATTCCATTCCATTCCATTCCATTCCATTCCATTCCATTGAATTCCATTTCATTGAATTCCATTCCATTCCATTCCATTCCATTCCATTGAATTCCATTCCATTCCATTCCATTCGATTCCATTCCATTCCATGGAATTCCATTCCTTTCCATTCCATTCCATTCCATTCCATTCCATTCCATTGAATTCCATTGAATTCCATTCCATTCCATTGAATTCCATTCCTTTCCATTCCATTCCATTGAATTCCGTTCAATTCCATTCCATTCCATTCCATTCCATTCCATTCCATTCGAATTCATTCCATTCCATTCCATTCCATTCCATTCCATTCCATTCTACTCGGGTTGATTCCATTCTATTCCATTCCATTCCAGTCGATTCCATTCGATTCCTTTCGATTCCATTCCATTCCATTCCATTCCATTCCATTCCATTCCATTCCATTCCATTCCATTCCATTCCATTCGATTCCATCGAATTCCATTCCATTCCATTCCATTCCATTCCATTCCATTCGATTCCATTCGATTCCATTCGATTCCATTCCATTCCATTCCATTCCATTGAATTCCGTTCCATTCCATTCCATTCCATTCCATTCCCTTCCATTGAATTCCATTACATTGAATTCCATTCCATTCAATTCCATTCCATGGAATTCCATTCCATTCAGTTCCGTTCCGTTCCGTTCCGTTCCGTACTGTTCCATTCCATTCCATTCCATTCCATTGAATTCCGTTCCATTCCATTGAATTCCATTCCATTCCGTTCCATTCCATTGAATTACGTTCCGTTCCGTTCCGTTCCGTTCCGTTCCGTTCCATTCCGTTCCATTCCATTCCATTCCGTTCTACTCGGGTTCATTCCATTCCATTCCTTTCCGTTCCGTTCTGTTCCGTTCCATTCCGTTCCGTTCCGTTCCGTTCTACTCGGGTTGATTCCATTCTATTCCATTCCATTCCATTCGATTCCATTCGAATCAATTCTATTCCATTCCATTCCATTCCATTTCATTCCATTCCATTCCATTCCATTGAATTCCATTCCATTCCATTCCGTTCCATTCCATTCCGTTCCATTCCATTCCATTCCATTCCATTCCATTCCTTTCCGTTCCGTTCCTTTCCGTTCCATTCCGTTCTACTCGGATTGATTCCATTCTATTCCATTCCATTCCATTCGATTCCATTCGATTCCGTTCGATTCCATTCCATTCCATTCCATTCCATTCCATTCCATTCCATTCCATTCCATTCCATTGAACTCCATTCCATTCCATTCCATTCCATTCCATTCCATTCCATTCCATTCCATTGAATTCCATTCCATTCCATTCCATTCCATTGAATTCTGTTCCATTCAATTCCATTCCATTCCATTCCGTTCTACTCGGGTTGATTCCATTCTATTCCATTCCGTTCCGTTCCTTTCCGTTCCGTTCCGTTCCGTTCCATTCCACTCGGGTTGATTCCATTCTATTCCATTCCATTCCATTCCATTCCATTCGATTCCATTCGATTCCATTCGATTCCATTCGATTCCATTCCATTCCATTGAATTCCATTCCATTCCATTCCATTCCATGGAATTCCGTTCCATTCCATTCCATTGCATTCCATTCCATTCCATTCCATTTGAATTCCATTCCATTCCATTCCATTCCATTCCATTACATTCCATTCCATTCCATTCCATTCCATTCTACTCGGGTTGATTCCATTCTATTCCATTCCATTCCATTCGATTCCATTCGATTCCATTCGATTCCATTCCATTCCATTCCATTCCATTCCATTCCATTCCATTGAATTCCATTGCATTCCATTGAATTCCATTCCATTCCATTCCATTCCATTCCATTGAATTCCATTCCATTCCATTGAATTCCATTCCATTCCATTCCATTCCATTGAATTCCGTTCCATTCCATTCCATTCCATTCCATTCCATTCCATTGAATTCCATTCCATTGAATTCCATTCCATTCCATTCCATTCCATTGAATTCCATTCCATTCCGTTCCGTTCTGTTCCGTTCCGTTCCGTTTCGTTCCGTTCCGTTCCGTTCCGTTCCATTCCATTCCATTCCATTCCATTGAATTCCGTTCCATTCCATTGAATTCCATTCCATTCCGTTCCATTCCATTGAATTCTGTTCCGTTCCGTTCCGTTCCGTTCCGTTCCATTCCGTTCCATTCCGTTCCTTTCCGTTCTACTCGGGTTGATTCCATTCTATTCCATTCCATTCCATTCGATTCCATTCGATTCCATTCGAATCCATTCGATTCCATTCGATTCCATTCGATTCCATTCTATTCCATTGAATTCCATTCCATTCCATTCCATTCCATTGAATTCCGTTCCATTCCATTCAATTCCATTCCATTCCATTCCTTTCCGTTCCGTTCCGTTCCGTTCCGTTCCGTTCCCTTCTACTCGGGTTGATTCCATTCTATTCCATTCGATTCCATTCGATTCAATTCGATTCCATTCCATTCCATTCCATTCCATTCCATTCCATTGAATTCCGTTCCATTCCATTGAATTCCATTCCATTCCGTTCCATTCCATTGAATTCCGCTCCGTTCCGTTCCGTTCCGTTCCGTTCCATTCCGTACCATTCCGTTCCATTCCGTTCTACTCGGGTTGATTCCATTCTATTCCATTCCATTCCATTCGATTCCATTCCATTCCATTCCATTCCATTCCATTCCGTTCTACTCGGGTTCATTCCATTCCATTCCGTTCCGTTCCTTTCCATTCCGTTCCTTTCCTTTCTACTTGTGTTGATTCCATTCCATTCCTTTCTATTCCATTGAATTCCATTGCATTCCATTCCATTCCATTCCATTACATGGAATTCCATTGAATTCCATTGAATTCCATTCCATTGAATTCCATTCCATTCCATTCCATTCCATTCCATTCCATGGAATTCCATTCCATTCCATTCCATTCCATTCCATTGAATTCCATTCCATTCCATTCCATTCGATTCCATTTCATTCCATTGAATTCCATTCCATTCCATTCCATTCCATTGAATTCCATTGAATTCCATTCCATTGAATTCCATTCCATTCCATTCCATCGATTCAATTCGATTCCATTCCATTCCATTCCATTCCATTCCATTGAATTCCATTCCATTCCATTCCGTTCCATTCCATTCGGTTCCATTCCATTCCATTCCATTCCATTACGTTCCGTTCCATTCCGTTCCATTCCATTGAATTCCGATCCATTGCATTGAATTCCGTTCCATTCCATTCCATTCCTTTCCGTTCCGTTCCGTTCCGTTCCGTTCCGTTCTACTCGGATTGATTCCATTCTATTCCAATCCATTCCATTCGATTCCATTCGATTCCATTCGATTCCATTCGTTTCCATTCCATTCCATTCCATTCCATTGAATTCCATTCCATTCCATTCCATTCCATTCCATTCCATTCCATGGAATTCCGTTCCATTCCGTTCCGTTCCATTGAATTCCGTTCCGTTCCATTGAATTCCATTCCATTCCATTCCATTGAATTCCATTCCATTCCATTCCATTCCATTCCATTCCATTCCATTCCATCGAATTCCATTCCATTCCATTCCATTCCATTCCATTCCATTGAATTCCGTTCCATTCCATTGAATTCCATTCCATTCCGTTCCATTCCATTGAATTCCGTTCCGTTCCGTTCCGTTCCATTCCGTTCTACTCGGGTTGATTCCATTCTATTCCATTCCAATCCACTCGATTCCATTCCATTCCATTCCATTCCATTCCATTCCATTCCGTTCTACTCGGGTTCATTCCATTCCATTCCTTTCCGTTCCATTCCGTTCCGTTCCGTTCCGTTCCGTTCTACTCGGGTTGATTCCATTCTATTCCATTCCATTCCATTCGATTCCATTCTATTCCATTCGATTCCATTCGATTCAATTCGATTCGATTCCATTCCATTCCATTCCATTCCATTGCATTCCATTGAATTCCATTCCATTCCATTGAATTCCATTCCATTCCATTCCATTCCATTCCATTCCATTCCATTCCATTCCATTCCATTCCATCAAATTCCATTCCATTCCATTCCATTCCATTCCATTCAATTCCATTCGATTCCATTCGATTCCATTCGATTCCATTCGATTCCATTCCATTCCATTCCATTCCATTGAATTCCATTCCATTCCATTCCATTCCATTGAATTCCGTTCCATTCCTTTCAATTCCATTCCATTCCATTCCATTCCATTCCATTCCATTCCATTCCATTCCATTCCATTCCATTCCATTCTACTCGGGTTGATTCCATTCTATTACATTCCATTCCATTCGATTCCATTCGATTCCATTCGATTCCATTCGATTCCATTCCATTCCATTCCATTCCATTGAATTCCGTTCCATTCCATTCCATTCCATTCCATTCCATTCCATTCCTTTGAATTCCATTACATTGAATTCCATTCCATTCCTTTCCGTTCCGTTCCGTTCCGTTCCGTACCGTTCCATTCCATTCCATTCCGTTCCATTGAATTCCGTTCCATTCCATTGAATTCCATTCCATCCCGTTCCATTCCATTGAATTCCGTTCAGTTCCGTTCCGTTCCGTTCCGTTCCGTTCCATTCCGTTCCATTCCATTCCATTGCGTTCTACTCGGGTTCATTCCATTCCATTCCTTTCCGTTCCGTTCCGTTCCGTTCCATTCCGTTCCGTTCCGTTCCGTTCTACTCGGGTTGATTCAATTCTATTCCATTCCATTCCATTCGATTCCATTCTATTCCATTCGATTCCATTCTATTCAATTCGATTCCATTCCATTCCATTCCATTCCATTCCATTCCATTCCATTCCATTGAATTCCATTCCATTCCATTCCGTTCCATTCCATTCCGTTCCATTCCATTCCATTCCATTCCATTCCATTCCATTACGTTCCGTTCCATTCCGTTCCATTCCATTGAATTCCGCTCCATTGCATTGAATTCCGTTCCATTCCATTCCATTCCTTTCCGTTCCGTTCCGTTCCGTTCCGTTCTACTCGGGTTGATTCCATTCTATTCCATTCCATTCCATTCGATTCCATTCTATTCCATTCGATTCCATTCGATTCAATTCTATTCGATTCCATTCCATTCCATTCCATTCCATTCCATTGAATTCCATTCCGTTCCATAGAATTCCATTCCATTCCATTCCATTCCATTCCATTCCATTGAATTCCATTCCATTCCATTGAATTCCATTCCATTCCATTCCATTCGATTCCATTCCATTCCATGGAATTCCATTCCATTCGATTCCATTCCATTCCATGGAATTCCATTTCATTCCATTCCATTCCATTCCATTCCATTCCATGGAATTCCATTCCATTCCATTCCATTCCATTCCATTCCGTTCCATTCCATTCCATCGAATTCCATTCCATTCCATTCCATTCCATTCCATTCCATTCCATTCCATTCCATTCCATTCCATTCTACTCGGGTTGATTCCATTCTATTCCATTCCATTCCATTCGATTCCATTCGATTCCATTCGATTCCATTCGATTCCATTCCATTCCATTCCATTCCATTCAATTCCATTCCATTCCATTCCATTCCATTCCATTCCATTCCATTCCATTCCATTGAATTCCATTCCATTCCATTGAATTCCATTCAATTCCATTCCATTCCATTGAATTCCGTTCCATTCCATTCCTTTCCATTCCATTCCATTCCATTGAATTCCATTACATTGAATTCCATTCCATTCCATTCCATTGAATTCCATTCCATTCCATTGAATTCCATTCCATTCCATTCCATTCGATTGCATTCCATTCCATGGAATTCCATTCCTTTCCATTCCATTCCATTCCATTCCATTCCATTCCATTCCATTCCATTCCATTCCATTCCATTCTCCTCGGGTTGATTCCATTCTATTCCATTCCATTCCATTCCATTCCATTCGATTCCATTCGATTCCATTCGATTCCATTCCATTCCATTCCATTCCATTCCATTCCATTCCATTCCATTCCATTGAATTCCATTCCATTCCATTGAATTCCATTCCATTCCATTCCATTCCATTGAATTCCGTTCCATTCCATTCCATTCCATTCGATTCCATTCCATTGAATTCCATTGAATTCCATTCCATTGAATTCCATTCCATTCCATTGAATTCCATTCCATTTCATTCCATTCCATTCCGTTCCATTCCATTCCGTTCCATTCCATTCCATTCCTTTCCATTCCATTCCATTCCGTTCCATTCCATTGAATTCCGTTCCATTGCATTGAATTCCGTTCCATTCCATTCCATTCCTTTCCGTTCCGTTCCGTTCCGTTCCGTTCCGTTCCGTTCCGTTCTACTCGGGTTGATTCCATTCTATTCCATTCCATTACATTCGATTCCATTCTATTCCATTCTATTCCATTCGATTCCATTCGATTCAATTCGATTCCATTCCATTCCATTTCATTCCATTCCATTCCATTCCATTCCATTGAATTCCATTCCATTCCATTCCGTTCCATTCCATTCGGTTCCATTCCATTCCATTCCATTCCATTACGTTCCGTTCCATTCCGTTCCATTCCGTTCCATTCCATTGAATTCCGATCCATTGCATTGAATTCCGTTCCATTCCATTCCATTCCTTTCCGTTCCGTTCCGTTCCGTTCCGTTCTACTCGGATTGATTCCATTCTATTCCAATCCATTCCATTCGATTCCATTCGATTCCATTCGATTCCATTCGTTTCCATTCCATTCCATTCCATTCCATTGAATTCCATTCCATTCCATTCCATTCCATTCCATTCCATTCCATGGAATTCCGTTCCATTCCGTTCCGTTCCATTGAATTCCGTTCCGTTCCATTGAATTCCATTCCATTCCATTCCATTGAATTCCATTCCATTCCATTCCATTCCATTCCATTCCATTCCATTCCATTCCATCGAATTCCATTCCATTCCATTCCATTCCATTCCATTCCATTGAATTCTGTTCCATTCCATTGAATTCCATTCCATTCCGTTCCATTCCATTGAATTCCGTTCCGTTCCGTTCCGTTCCATTCCGTTCTACTCGGGTTGATTCCATTCTATTCCATTCCAATCCACTCGATTCCATTCCATTCCATTCCATTCAATTCCATTCCATTCCGTTCTACTCGGGTTCATTCCATTCCATTCCTTTCCGTTCCATTCCGTTCCGTTCCGTTCCGTTCCGTTCTACTCGGGTTGATTCCATTCTATTCCATTCCATTCCATTCGATTCCATTCTATTCCATTCGATTCCATTCGATTCAATTCGATTCGATTCCATTCCATTCCATTCCATTCCATTGCATTCCATTGAATTCCATTCCATTCCATTGAATTCCATTCCATTCCATTCCATTCCATTCCATTCCATCAAATTCCATTCCATTCCATTCCATTCCATTCAATTCCATTCGATTCCATTCGATTCCATTCGATTCCATTCGATTCCATTCCATTCCATTCCATTCCATTGAATTCCATTCCATTCCATTCCATTCCATTCCATTCCATTCCATTCCATTCCATTCCATTCCATTCCATTCTACTCGGGTTGATTCCATTCTATTACATTCCATTCCATTCGATTCCATTCGATTCCATTCGATTCCATTCGATTCCATTCCATTCCATTCCATTCCATTGAATTCCGTTCCATTCCATTCCATTCCATTCCATTCCATTCCATTCCTTTGAATTCCATTACATTGAATTCCATTCCATTCCTTTCCGTTCCGTTCCGTTCCGTACCGTTCCAATCCATTCCATTCCGTTCCATTGAATTCCGTTCCATTCCATTCCATTGAATTCCATTCCATTCCATTCCATTCCATTCCATTCCATTCCATTCCATTCTACTCGGGATGATTCCATTCTATTACATTCCATTCCATTCGATTCCATTCGATTCCATTAGATTCCTTTCGATTCCATTCCATTCGATTCCATTCAATTGAATTCCATTCCATTCCATTCCATTCCATTCCATTCCATTCCATTGAATTCCATTCCATTCCATTGAATTCCATTCCATTACATTCCATTCCATTGAATTCCATTCCATTCCATTCCATTCCACTCCATTCCATTCCATTCCATTCCATTGAATTCCATTACATTCAATTCCATTCCATTCCATTCCATTCCATGGAATTCCATTCCATTCTGTTCCGTTCCGTTCCGTTCCATTCCATTCCATTCCATTCCATTGAATTCCGTTCCATTCCATTGAATTCCATTCCATTCCGTTCCATTCCATTGAATTCCGTTCCGTTCCGTTCCGTTCCGTTCCATTCCGTTCCATTCCGTTCCTTTCCGTTCTACTCGGGTTGATTCCATTCTATTCCATTCCATTCCATTCGATTCCATTCCATTCCATTCCATTCCATTCCATTCCTTTCTACTCGGGTTCATTCCATTCCATTCCGTTCCGTTCCGTTCTGATCCGTTCCATTCCTTTCTACTTGTGTTGATTCCATTCCATTCCATTCTATTCCATTGAATTCCATTCCATTCCATTCCATTACATGGAATTCCATTGAATTCCATTGAATTCCATTGAATTCCATTGAATTCCATTCCATTGAATTCCATTGAATTCCATTCCATTCCATTCCATGGAATTCCATTCCATTCCATTCCATTCCTTGGAATTCCATTCCATTCCATTCTATTCCATTCCATTGAATTCCATTCCATTCCATTCAATTGAATTCCATTCCATTCCATTCCATTCGATTCCATTCCATTCCATTGAATTCCATTCCATTCCATTGAATTCCATTCCATTTCATTCCATTCCATTCCGTTCCATTCCATTCCGTTCCATTCCATTCCATTCCTTTCCATTCCATTCCATTCCGTTCCTTTCCATTGAATTCCGTTCCATTGCATTGAATTCCGTTCCATTCCATTCCATTCCTTTCCGTTCCGTTCCGTTCCGTTCCGTTCCGTTCTACTCGGGTTGATTCCATTCTATTCCATTCCATTCCATTCGATTCCATTCTATTCCATTCTATTCCATTCGATTCCATTCGATTCAATTCGATTCCATTCCATTCCATTCCATTCCATTCCATTCCATTCCATTCCATTCCATTCCATTGAATTCCATTCCATTCCATTCCGTTCCATTCCATTCCGTTCCATTCCATTCCATTCCATTCCATTACGTTCCGTTCCATTCCGTTCCATTCCGTTCCATTCCATTGAATTCCGATCCATTGCATTGAATTCCGTTCCATTCCATTCCATTCCTTTCCGTTCCGTTCCGTTCCGTTCCGTTCCGTTCCGTTCTACTCGGATTGATTCCATTCTATTCCAATCCATTCCATTCGATTCCATTCGATTCCATTCGTTTCGATTCCATTCCATTCCATTCCATTGAATTCCATTCCATTCCATTCCATTCCATTCCATTCCATTCCATTCCATTCCATGGAATTCCGTTCCATTCCGTTCCGTTCCATTGAATTCCGTTCCGTTCCATTGAATTCCATTCCATTCCATTCCATCGAATTCCATTCCATTCCATTCCATTCCATTCCATTCCATTCCATTGAATTCCGTTCCATTCCATTGAATTCCATTCCATTCCGTTCCATTCCATTGAATTCCGTTCCGTTCCGTTCCGTTCCATTCCGTTCTACTCGGGTTGATTCCATTCTATTCCATTCCAATCCACTCGATTCCATTCCATTCCATTCCATTCCATTCCATTCCATTCCATTCCATTCCGTTCTACTCGGGTTCATTCCATTCCATTCCTTTCCGTTCCGTTCCGTTCCGTTCCGTTCCGTTCCGTTCTACTCGGGTTGATTCCATTCTATTCCATTCCATTCCATTCGATTCCATTCTATTCCATTCGATTCCATTCGATTCAATTCGATTCGATTCCATTCCATTCCATTCCATTCCATTGCATTCCATTGAATTCCATTCCATTCCATGGAATTCCATTCCATTCCATTCCATTCCATTCCATTCCATTCCATTCCATTCCATTCCATCGAATTCCATTCCATTCCATTCCATTCCATTCCATTCAATTCCATTCGATTCCATTCGATTCCATTCGATTCCATTCGATTCCATTCCATTCCATTCCATTCCATTGAATTCCATTCCATTCCATTCCATTCCATTGAATTCCATTCGATTCCATTCTACTCGGGTTGATTCCATTCTATTACATTCCATTCCATTCGATTCCATTCGATTCCATTCGATTCCATTCGATTCCATTCTATTCCATTCCATTCCATTGAATTCCGTTCCATTCCATTCCATTCCATTCCATTCCATTCCATTGAATTCCATTACATTGAATTCCATTCCATTCCATTCCATTCCATGGAATTCCATTCCATTCCGTTCCGTTCTGTTCCGTTCCGTACCGTTCCATTCCATTCCATTCCATTCCATTGAATTCCGTTCCATTCCATTGAATTCCATTCCATTCCGTTCCATTCCATTGAATTCCGTTCCGTTCCGTTCCGTTCCGTTCCGTTCCGTTCCATTCCGTTCCCTTCCATTCCATTCCGTTCTACTCGGGTTCATTCCATTCCATTCCTTTCCGTTCCGTTCCGTTCCGTTCCGTTCCGTTCCGTTCCGTTCTACTCGGGTTGATTCCATTCTATTCCATTCCATTCCATTCGATTCCATTCTATTCCATTCGATTCCATTCTATTCAATTCGATTCCATTCCATTCCATTCCATTCCATTCCATTCCATTCCATTGAATTCCATTCCATTCCATTCCGTTCCATTCCATTCCGTTCCATTCCATTCCATTCCATTCCATTCCATTCCATTACATTCCGTTCCATTCCGTTCCATTCCATTGAATTCCGATCCATTGCATTGAATTCCGTTCCATTCCATTCCATTCCTTTCCGTTCCGTTCCGTTCTGTTCCGTTCTACTCGGGTTGATTCCATTCTATTCCATTCCATTCCATTTGATTCCATTCTATTCCATTCGATTCCATTCGATTCAATTCGATTCGATTCCATTCCATTCCATTCCATTCCATTCCATTCCATTGAATTCCATTCCATTCCATAGAATTCCATTCCATTCCATTCCATTCCATTCCATTCCATTCCATTGAATTCCATTCCATTCCATTGAATTCCATTCCATTCCATTCCATTCGATTCCATTCCATTCCATGGAATTCCATTTCATTCGATTCCATTCCATTCCATGGAATTCCATTTCATTCCATTCCATTCCATTCCATTCCATTCCATTCCATAGAATTCTATTCCATTCCATTCCATTCCATTCCATTCCATTCCGTTCCATTCCATTCCATCGAATTCCATTCCATTCCATTCCATTCCATTCCATTCCATTCCATTCCATTCCATTCCATTCTACTAGGGTTGATTCCATTCTATTCCATTCCATTCCATTCGATTCCATTCGATTCCATTCGATTCCATTCGATTCCATTCCATTCCATTCCATTCCATTCAATTCCATTCCATTCCATTCCATTCCATTCCATTCCATTCCATTCCATTGAATTCCATTCCATTCCATTGAATTCCATTCCATTCCATTGAATTCCATTCCATTCCATTCCGTTCGATTCCATTCCATTCCATGGAATTCCATTCCTTTCCATTCCATTCCATTCCTTTCCATTCCATTCCATTGAATTCCGTTCAATTCCATTCCATTGCATTCCATTCCATTCCATTCCATTGAATTCCATTCCATTCCATTCGATTCCATTCGATTCCATTCCATTCCATTCCATTCTATTCCATTGAATTCCATTCCATTCCATTCCATTCCATTCCATTCCATTGAATTCCGTTCCGTTCCGTTCCGTTCCGTTCCGTTCCATTCCGTTCCATTCCGTTCCATTCCGTTCTACTCGGGTTGATTCCATTCTATTCCATTCCATTCCATTCGATTCCATTCCATTCCATTCCATTCCATTCCATTCCGTTCTACTCGGGTTCATTCCATTCCATTCCGTTCCGTTCCGTTCCGTTCCGTTCCATTCCTTTCTACTTGTGTTGATTCCATTCCATTCCATTCTATTCCATAGAATTCCATTCCATTCCATTCCATTCCATTCCATTACATGGAATTCCATGGAATTCCATTCCATTCCATTCCATTCCATTCCATTGAATTCCATTCCATTCCATTCCATTCCATTCCATTCCATTCTACTCGGGTTGATTCCATTCTATTCCATTCCATTCCATTCCATTCAATTGAATTCCATTCCATTCCATTCCATTCCATTCCATTCCATTCCATTGAATTCCATTCCATTCCATTGAATTCCATTCCATTCCATTCCATTCCATTGAATTCCGTTCCATTCCATTCCTTTCCATTCCATTCCATTCCATTGAATTCCATTACATTGAATTCCATTCCATTCCATTCCATTCCATGGAATTCCATTCCATTCCATAGAATTCCATTCCATTCCATTCCATTCGATTCCATTCCATTCCATGGAATTCCATTCCTTTCCATTCCATTCCATTCCATTCCATTGAATTCCATTGAATTCCATTCCATTCCATTGAATTCCATTCCTTTCCATTCCATTCCATTGAATTCCGTTCAATTCCATTCCATTCCATTCCATTCCATTCCATTCCATTCGAATTCCATTCCATTCCATTCCATTCCATTCCATTCCTTTCCATTCCATTCCATTCTACTCGGGTTGATTCCATTCTATTCCATTCCATCGAATTCCATTCCATTCCATTCCATTCCATTCCATTCCATTCCATTCCATTCCATTCGATTCCATTCGATTCCATTCGATTCCATTCGATTCCATTCCATTCCATTCCATTCCGTTCCGTTCCATTCCGTTCCATTCCGTTCCATTCCATTGAATTCCGTTCCATTGCATTGAATTCCGTTCCATTCCATTCCATTCCTTTCCGTTCCGTTCCGTTCCGTTCCGTTCCGTTCTACTCGGGTTGATTCCATTCTATTCCATTCCATTCCATTCGATTCCATTCTATTCCATTCGATTCCTTTCGATTCAATTCAATTCCATTCCATTCCATTCCATTCCATTCCATTGAATTCCATTCCATTCCATTCCATTCCATTGAATTCCGTTCCATTCCTTTCAATTCCATTCCATTCCATTCCATTCCATTCCATTCCATTCCATTCCATTCCATTCCATTCCATTCCATTCCATTCCATTCTACTCGGGTTGATTCCATTCTATTACATTCCATTCCATTCGATTCCATTCGATTCCATTCGATTCCATTCGATTCCATTCCATTCCATTCCATTCCATTGAATTCCGTTCCATTCCATTCCATTCCATTCCATTCCATTCCATTCCTTTGAATTCCATTACATTGAATTCCATTCCATTCCTTTCCGTTCCGTTCAGTTCCGTTCCGTACCGTTCCATTCCATTCCATTCCGTTCCATTGAATTCCGTTCCATTCCATTGAATTCCATTCCATCCCGTTCCATTCCATTGAATTCCGTTCAGTTCCGTTCCGTTCCGTTCCGTTCCGTTCCATTCCGTTCCATTCCATTCCATTGCGTTCTACTCGGGTTCATTCCATTCCATTCCTTTCCGTTCCGTTCCGTTCCGTTCCATTCCGTTCCGTTCCGTTCCGTTCTACTCGGGTTGATTCAATTCTATTCCATTCCATTCCATTCGATTCCATTCTATTCCATTCGATTCCATTCTATTCAATTCGATTCCATTCCATTCCATTCCATTCCATTCCATTCCATTCCATTGAATTCCATTCCATTCCATTCCGTTCCATTCCATTCCGTTCCATTCCATTCCATTCCATTCCATTCCATTCCATTACGTTCCGTTCCATTCCGTTCCATTCCATTGAATTCCGCTCCATTGCATTGAATTCCGTTCCATTCCATTCCATTCCTTTCCGTTCCGTTCCGTTCCGTTCCGTTCTACTCGGGTTGATTCCATTCTATTCCATTCCATTCCATTCGATTCCATTCTATTCCATTCGATTCCATTCGATTCAATTCTATTCGATTCCATTCCATTCCATTCCATTCCATTCCATTGAATTCCATTCCGTTCCATAGAATTCCATTCCATTCCATTCCATTCCATTCCATTCCATTGAATTCCATTCCATTCCATTGAATTCCATTCCATTCCATTCCATTCGATTCCATTCCATTCCATGGAATTCCATTCCATTCGATTCCATTCCATTCCATGGAATTCCATTTCATTCCATTCCATTCCATTCCATTCCATTCCATGGAATTCCATTCCATTCCATTCCATTCCATTCCATTCCGTTCCATTCCATTCCATCGAATTCCATTCCATTCCATTCCATTCCATTCCATTCCATTCCATTCCATTCCATTCCATTCCATTCTACTCGGGTTGATTCCATTCTATTCCATTCCATTCCATTCGATTCCATTCGATTCCATTCGATTCCATTCGATTCCATTCCATTCCATTCCATTCCATTCAATTCCATTCCATTCCATTCCATTCCATTCCATTCCATTCCATTCCATTCCATTGAATTCCATTCCATTCCATTGAATTCCATTCAATTCCATTCCATTCCATTGAATTCCGTTCCATTCCATTCCTTTCCATTCCATTCCATTCCATTGAATTCCATTACATTGAATTCCATTCCATTCCATTCCATTCCATTGAATTCCATTCCATTCCATTGAATTCCATTCCATTCCATTCCATTCGATTGCATTCCATTCCATGGAATTCCATTCCTTTCCATTCCATTCCATTCCATTCCATTCCATTCCATTCCATTCCATTCCATTCCATTCCATTCTCCTCGGGTTGATTCCATTCTATTCCATTCCATTCCATTCCATTCCATTCGATTCCATTCGATTCCATTCGATTCCATTCCATTCCATTCCATTCCATTCCATTCCATTCCATTCCATTCCATTGAATTCCATTCCATTCCATTGAATTCCATTCCATTCCATTCCATTCCATTGAATTCCGTTCCATTCCATTCCATTCCATTCGATTCCATTCCATTGAATTCCATTGAATTCCATTCCATTGAATTCCATTCCATTCCATTGAATTCCATTCCATTTCATTCCATTCCATTCCGTTCCATTCCATTCCGTTCCATTCCATTCCATTCCTTTCCATTCCATTCCATTCCGTTCCATTCCATTGAATTCCGTTCCATTGCATTGAATTCCGTTCCATTCCATTCCATTCCTTTCCGTTCCGTTCCGTTCCGTTCCGTTCCGTTCCGTTCCGTTCTACTCGGGTTGATTCCATTCTATTCCATTCCATTACATTCGATTCCATTCTATTCCATTCTATTCCATTCGATTCCATTCGATTCAATTCGATTCCATTCCATTCCATTTCATTCCATTCCATTCCATTCCATTCCATTGAATTCCATTCCATTCCATTCCGTTCCATTCCATTCGGTTCCATTCCATTCCATTCCATTCCATTACGTTCCGTTCCATTCCGTTCCATTCCGTTCCATTCCATTGAATTCCGATCCATTGCATTGAATTCCGTTCCATTCCATTCCATTCCTTTCCGTTCCGTTCCGTTCCGTTCCGTTCTACTCGGATTGATTCCATTCTATTCCAATCCATTCCATTCGATTCCATTCGATTCCATTCGATTCCATTCGTTTCCATTCCATTCCATTCCATTCCATTGAATTCCATTCCATTCCATTCCATTCCATTCCATTCCATTCCATGGAATTCCGTTCCATTCCGTTCCGTTCCATTGAATTCCGTTCCGTTCCATTGAATTCCATTCCATTCCATTCCATTGAATTCCATTCCATTCCATTCCATTCCATTCCATTCCATTCCATTCCATTCCATCGAATTCCATTCCATTCCATTCCATTCCATTCCATTCCATTGAATTCTGTTCCATTCCATTGAATTCCATTCCATTCCGTTCCATTCCATTGAATTCCGTTCCGTTCCGTTCCGTTCCATTCCGTTCTACTCGGGTTGATTCCATTCTATTCCATTCCAATCCACTCGATTCCATTCCATTCCATTCCATTCAATTCCATTCCATTCCGTTCTACTCGGGTTCATTCCATTCCATTCCTTTCCGTTCCATTCCGTTCCGTTCCGTTCCGTTCCGTTCTACTCGGGTTGATTCCATTCTATTCCATTCCATTCCATTCGATTCCATTCTATTCCATTCGATTCCATTCGATTCAATTCGATTCGATTCCATTCCATTCCATTCCATTCCATTGCATTCCATTGAATTCCATTCCATTCCATTGAATTCCATTCCATTCCATTCCATTCCATTCCATTCCATCAAATTCCATTCCATTCCATTCCATTCCATTCAATTCCATTCGATTCCATTCGATTCCATTCGATTCCATTCGATTCCATTCCATTCCATTCCATTCCATTGAATTCCATTCCATTCCATTCCATTCCATTCCATTCCATTCCATTCCATTCCATTCCATTCCATTCCATTCTACTCGGGTTGATTCCATTCTATTACATTCCATTCCATTCGATTCCATTCGATTCCATTCGATTCCATTCGATTCCATTCCATTCCATTCCATTCCATTGAATTCCGTTCCATTCCATTCCATTCCATTCCATTCCATTCCATTCCTTTGAATTCCATTACATTGAATTCCATTCCATTCCTTTCCGTTCCGTTCCGTTCCGTACCGTTCCAATCCATTCCATTCCGTTCCATTGAATTCCGTTCCATTCCATTCCATTGAATTCCATTCCATTCCATTCCATTCCATTCCATTCCATTCCATTCCATTCCATTCTACTCGGGATGATTCCATTCTATTACATTCCATTCCATTCGATTCCATTCGATTCCATTAGATTCCTTTCGATTCCATTCCATTCGATTCCATTCAATTGAATTCCATTCCATTCCATTCCATTCCATTCCATTCCATTCCATTGAATTCCATTCCATTCCATTGAATTCCATTCCATTACATTCCATTCCATTGAATTCCATTCCATTCCATTCCATTCCACTCCATTCCATTCCATTCCATTCCATTGAATTCCATTACATTCAATTCCATTCCATTCCATTCCATTCCATGGAATTCCATTCCATTCTGTTCCGTTCCGTTCCGTTCCATTCCATTCCATTCCATTCCATTGAATTCCGTTCCATTCCATTGAATTCCATTCCATTCCGTTCCATTCCATTGAATTCCGTTCCGTTCCGTTCCGTTCCGTTCCATTCCGTTCCATTCCGTTCCTTTCCGTTCTACTCGGGTTGATTCCATTCTATTCCATTCCATTCCATTCGATTCCATTCCATTCCATTCCATTCCATTCCATTCCTTTCTACTCGGGTTCATTCCATTCCATTCCGTTCCGTTCCGTTCTGATCCGTTCCATTCCTTTCTACTTGTGTTGATTCCATTCCATTCCATTCTATTCCATTGAATTCCATTCCATTCCATTCCATTACATGGAATTCCATTGAATTCCATTGAATTCCATTGAATTCCATTGAATTCCATTCCATTGAATTCCATTGAATTCCATTCCATTCCATTCCATGGAATTCCATTCCATTCCATTCCATTCCTTGGAATTCCATTCCATTCCATTCTATTCCATTCCATTGAATTCCATTCCATTCCATTCAATTGAATTCCATTCCATTCCATTCCATTCGATTCCATTCCATTCCATTGAATTCCATTCCATTCCATTGAATTCCATTCCATTTCATTCCATTCCATTCCGTTCCATTCCATTCCGTTCCATTCCATTCCATTCCTTTCCATTCCATTCCATTCCGTTCCTTTCCATTGAATTCCGTTCCATTGCATTGAATTCCGTTCCATTCCATTCCATTCCTTTCCGTTCCGTTCCGTTCCGTTCCGTTCCGTTCTACTCGGGTTGATTCCATTCTATTCCATTCCATTCCATTCGATTCCATTCTATTCCATTCTATTCCATTCGATTCCATTCGATTCAATTCGATTCCATTCCATTCCATTCCATTCCATTCCATTCCATTCCATTCCATTGAATTCCATTCCATTCCATTCCGTTCCATTCCATTCCGTTCCATTCCATTCCATTCCATTCCATTACGTTCCGTTCCATTCCGTTCCATTCCGTTCCATTCCATTGAATTCCGATCCATTGCATTGAATTCCGTTCCATTCCATTCCATTCCTTTCCGTTCCGTTCCGTTCCGTTCCGTTCCGTTCCGTTCTACTCGGATTGATTCCATTCTATTCCAATCCATTCCATTCGATTCCATTCGATTCCATTCGATTCCATTCGTTTCCATTCCATTCCATTCCATTCCATTGAATTCCATTCCATTCCATTCCATTCCATTCCATTCCATTCCATTCCATTCCATGGAATTCCGTTCCATTCCGTTCCGTTCCATTGAATTCCGTTCCGTTCCATTGAATTCCATTCCATTCCATTCCATCGAATTCCATTCCATTCCATTCCATTCCATTCCATTCCATTCCATTGAATTCCGTTCCATTCCATTGAATTCCATTCCATTCCGTTCCATTCCATTGAATTCCGTTCCGTTCCGTTCCGTTCCATTCCGTTCTACTCGGGTTGATTCCATTCTATTCCATTCCAATCCACTCGATTCCATTCCATTCCATTCCATTCCATTCCATTCCATTCCATTCCGTTCTACTCGGGTTCATTCCATTCCATTCCTTTCCGTTCCGTTCCGTTCCGTTCCGTTCCGTTCCGTTCTACTCGGGTTGATTCCATTCTATTCCATTCCATTCCATTCGATTCCATTCTATTCCATTCGATTCCATTCGATTCAATTCGATTCGATTCCATTCCATTCCATTCCATTCCATTGCATTCCATTGAATTCCATTCCATTCCATGGAATTCCATTCCATTCCATTCCATTCCATTCCATTCCATTCCATTCCATTCCATTCCATCGAATTCCATTCCATTCCATTCCATTCCATTCCATTCAATTCCATTCGATTCCATTCGATTCCATTCGATTCCATTCGATTCCATTCCATTCCATTCCATTCCATTGAATTCCATTCCATTCCATTCCATTCCATTGAATTCCATTCGATTCCATTCTACTCGGGTTGATTCCATTCTATTACATTCCATTCCATTCGATTCCATTCGATTCCATTCGATTCCATTCGATTCCATTCTATTCCATTCCATTCCATTGAATTCCGTTCCATTCCATTCCATTCCATTCCATTCCATTCCATTGAATTCCATTACATTGAATTCCATTCCATTCCATTCCATTCCATGGAATTCCATTCCATTCCGTTCCGTTCTGTTCCGTTCCGTACCGTTCCATTCCATTCCATTCCATTCCATTGAATTCCGTTCCATTCCATTGAATTCCATTCCATTCCGTTCCATTCCATTGAATTCCGTTCCGTTCCGTTCCGTTCCGTTCCGTTCCGTTCCATTCCGTTCCCTTCCATTCCATTCCGTTCTACTCGGGTTCATTCCATTCCATTCCTTTCCGTTCCGTTCCGTTCCTTTCCGTTCCGTTCCGTTCCGTTCTACTCGGGTTGATTCCATTCTATTCCATTCCATTCCATTCGATTCCATTCTATTCCATTCGATTCCATTCTATTCAATTCGATTCCATTCCATTCCATTCCATTCCATTCCATTCCATTCCATTGAATTCCATTCCATTCCATTCCGTTCCATTCCATTCCGTTCCATTCCATTCCATTCCATTCCATTCCATTCCATTACATTCCGTTCCATTCCGTTCCATTCCATTGAATTCCGATCCATTGCATTGAATTCCGTTCCATTCCATTCCATTCCTTTCCGTTCCGTTCCGTTCTGTTCCGTTCTACTCGGGTTGATTCCATTCTATTCCATTCCATTCCATTTGATTCCATTCTATTCCATTCGATTCCATTCGATTCAATTCGATTCGATTCCATTCCATTCCATTCCATTCCATTCCATTCCATTGAATTCCATTCCATTCCATAGAATTCCATTCCATTCCATTCCATTCCATTCCATTCCATTCCATTGAATTCCATTCCATTCCATTGAATTCCATTCCATTCCATTCCATTCGATTCCATTCCATTCCATGGAATTCCATTTCATTCGATTCCATTCCATTCCATGGAATTCCATTTCATTCCATTCCATTCCATTCCATTCCATTCCATTCCATAGAATTCTATTCCATTCCATTCCATTCCATTCCATTCCGTTCCATTCCATTCCATCGAATTCCATTCCATTCCATTCCATTCCATTCCATTCCATTCCATTCCATTCTACTAGGGTTGATTCCATTCTATTCCATTCCATTCCATTCGATTCCATTCGATTCCATTCGATTCCATTCGATTCCATTCCATTCCATTCCATTCCATTCAATTCCATTCCATTCCATTCCATTCCATTCCATTCCATTCCATTCCATTGAATTCCATTCCATTCCATTGAATTCCATTCCATTCCATTGAATTCCATTCCATTCCATTCCGTTCGATTCCATTCCATTCCATGGAATTCCATTCCTTTCCATTCCATTCCATTCCTTTCCATTCCATTCCATTGAATTCCGTTCAATTCCATTCCATTGCATTCCATTCCATTCCATTCCATTGAATTCCATTCCATTCCATTCGATTCCATTCGATTCCATTCCATTCCATTCCATTCTATTCCATTGAATTCCATTCCATTCCATTCCATTCCATTCCATTCCATTGAATTCCGTTCCGTTCCGTTCCGTTCCGTTCCGTTCCATTCCGTTCCATTCCGTTCCATTCCGTTCTACTCGGGTTGATTCCATTCTATTCCATTCCATTCCATTCGATTCCATTCCATTCCATTCCATTCCATTCCATTCCGTTCTACTCGGGTTCATTCCATTCCATTCCGTTCCGTTCCGTTCCGTTCCGTTCCATTCCTTTCTACTTGTGTTGATTCCATTCCATTCCATTCTATTCCATAGAATTCCATTCCATTCCATTCCATTCCATTCCATTACATGGAATTCCATGGAATTCCATTCCATTCCATTCCATTCCATTCCATTGAATTCCATTCCATTCCATTCCATTCCATTCCATTCCATTCTACTCGGGTTGATTCCATTCTATTCCATTCCATTCCATTCCATTCAATTGAATTCCATTCCATTCCATTCCATTCCATTCCATTCCATTCCATTGAATTCCATTCCATTCCATTGAATTCCATTCCATTCCATTCCATTCCATTGAATTCCGTTCCATTCCATTCCTTTCCATTCCATTCCATTCCATTGAATTCCATTACATTGAATTCCATTCCATTCCATTCCATTCCATGGAATTCCATTCCATTCCATAGAATTCCATTCCATTCCATTCCATTCGATTCCATTCCATTCCATGGAATTCCATTCCTTTCCATTCCATTCCATTCCATTCCATTGAATTCCATTGAATTCCATTCCATTCCATTGAATTCCATTCCTTTCCATTCCATTCCATTGAATTCCGTTCAATTCCATTCCATTCCATTCCATTCCATTCCATTCCATTCGAATTCCATTCCATTCCATTCCATTCCATTCCATTCCTTTCCATTCCATTCCATTCTACTCGGGTTGATTCCATTCTATTCCATTCCATCGAATTCCATTCCATTCCATTCCATTCCATTCCATTCCATTCCATTCCATTCCATTCCATTCGATTCCATTCGATTCCATTCGATTCCATTCGATTCCATTCCATTCCATTCCATTCCGTTCCGTTCCATTCCGTTCCATTCCGTTCCATTCCATTGAATTCCGTTCCATTGCATTGAATTCCGTTCCATTCCATTCCATTCCTTTCCGTTCCGTTCCGTTCCGTTCCGTTCCGTTCTACTCGGGTTGATTCCATTCTATTCCATTCCATTCCATTCGATTCCATTCTATTCCATTCGATTCCTTTCGATTCAATTCAATTCCATTCCATTCCATTCCATTCCATTCCATTGAATTCCATTCCATTCCATTGAATTCCATTCCATTCCATTCCATTCCATTCCATTCCATTGAATTCCACTCCATTCCATTGAATTCCATTCCATTCCATTCCATTCGATTCCATTCCATTCAATGGAATTCCATTCCATTCCATTCCATTCCATTCCATTGAATTCCATTGAAATCCATTGAATTCCATTGAATTCCATTCCATTCCATTGAATTCCATTCCTTTCCATTCCATTCCATTGAATTCCGTTCAATTCCATTCCATTGCATTCCATTCCATTCCATTCCATTCGAATTCCATTCCATTCCATTCCTTTCCATTCCATTCCATTCCATTCCATTCCATTCTACTCGGGTTGATTCCATTCTATTCCATTCCATTCCATTCGATTCCATTCGATTCCTTTCGATTCCATTCGATTCCATTCCATTCCATTCCATTCCATTGAATTCCATTCCATTCCATTCCATTCCATTCCATTCCATTCTACTCGGGTTGATTCCATTCTATTCCATTCCATTCCATTCGATTCCATTCGATTCCTTTCGATTCCATTCGATTCGATTCCATTCCATTCCATTCCATCGAATTTCATTCCATTCCATTCCATTCCATTCCATTCCATTCCATTCCATTCCATTCCATTCCATTCCATTCCATTCCATTCTACTCGGGTTGATTCCATTCTATTACATTCCATTCCATTCGATTCCATTCGATTCCATTCGATTCCATTCGATTCCATTCCATTCCATTCCATTCAATTGAATTCCATTCCATTCCATTCCATTCCATTACATTCCATTCCATTCCATTCCATTCCATTTCATTCCATTCCATTCTACTCGGGTTGATTCCATTCTATTACATTCCATTCCATTCGATTCCATTCGATTCCATTCGATTCCATTCGATTCCATTCCATTCGATTCCATTCAATTGAATTCCATTCCATTCCATTCCATTCCATTCCATTCCATTACATTCCATTCCATTCCATTGAATTCCATTCCATTCCATTGAATTCCATTCCATTACATTCCATTCCATTGAATTCCATTCCATTCCATTCCATTCCATTCCATTCCATTGAATTCCGTTCCATTCCATTCCATTCCATTCCATTCCATTCCATTGAATTCCATTCCATTGAATTCCATTCCATTCCATACCATTCCACTGAATTCCATTCCATTCCATTCCGTTCCGTTCCGTTCCGTTCCGTTCCGTTCCATTCCATTCCATTCCATTCCATTGAATTCCATTCCATTCCATTGAATTCCATTCCATTCCGTTCCATTCCATTGAATTCCGTTCCGTTCCATTCCGTTCCGTTCCGTTCCATTACGTTCCATTCTGTTCCATTCCGTTCTACTCGGGTTGATTCCATTCTATTCCATTCCATTCCATTCGATTCCATTCCATTCCATTCCATTCCATTCCATTCCATTCCATCGAATTCCATTCCATTCCATTGAATTCCATTCCATTCCATTCCATTCCATTCCATTCCATTCCATTCCATTCCATCGAATTCCATTCCATTCCATTCCATTCCATTCCATTCCATTCCATTCCATTCCATTCCATTCGATTCCATTCGATTCCATTCGATTCCATTCGATTCCATTCCATTCCATTCCATTCCGTTCCGTTCCATTCCGTTCCATTCCGTCCCATTCCATTGAATTCCGTTCCATTGCATTGAATTCCGTTCCATTCCATTCCATTCCTTTCCGTTCCGTTCCGTTCCGTTCCGCTCCGTTCTACTCGGGTTGATTCCATTCTATTCCATTCCATTCCATTCGATTCCATTCTATTCCATTCGATTCCATTCGATTCAATTCGATTCCATTCCATTCCATTCCATTCCATTCCATTGAATTCCATTCCATTCCATTGAATTCCATTCCATTCCATTCCATTCCATTCCATTCCATTCCATTGAATTCCATTCCATTCCATTGAATTCCATTCCATTCCATTCCATTCGATTCCATTCCATTCCATGGAATTCCATTCCATTCCATTCCATTCCATTCCATTCCATGGAATTCCATTGAATTCCATTGAATTCCATTCCATTCCATTGAATTCCATTCCTTTCCATTCCATTCCATTGAATTCCGTTCAATTCCATTCCATTGCATTCCATTCCATTCCATTCCATTCGAATTCCATTCCATTCCATTCCATTCCATTCCATTCCATTCCATTCCATTCCATTCTACTCGGGTTGATTCCATTCTATTCCATTCCATTCCATTCGATTCCATTCGATTCCTTTCGATTCCATTCGATTCCATTCCATTCCATTCCATTCCACTGAATTCCATTCCATTCCATTCCATTCCATTCCATTCCATTCCATTCCATTCTACTCGGGTTGATTCCATTCTATTCCATTCCATTCCATTCGATTCCATTCGATTCCTTTCGATTCCATTCGATTCCATTCCATTCCATTCCATTCCATCGAATTCCATTCCATTCCATTCCATTCCATTCCATTCCATTCCATTCCATTCCATTCCATTCCATTCTACTCGGGTTGATTCCATTCTATTACATTCCATTCCATTCGATTCCATTCGATTCCATTCGATTCCATTCGATTCCATTCCATTCCATTCCATTCAATTGAATTCCATTCCATTCCATTCCATTCCATTCCATTCCATTCCATTCCATTCCATTCCATTCTACTCGGGATGATTCCATTCTATTACATTCCATTCCATTCGATTCCATTCGATTCCATTAGATTCCTTTCGATTCCATTCCATTCGATTCCATTCAATTGAATTCCATTCCATTCCATTCCATTCCATTCCATTCCATTCCATTGAATTCCATTCCATTCCATTGAATTCCATTCCATTACATTCCATTCCATTGAATTCCATTCCATTCCATTCCATTCCACTCCATTCCATTCCATTCCATTCCATTGAATTCCATTACATTCAATTCCATTCCATTCCATTCCATTCCATGGAATTCCATTCCATTCTGTTCCGTTCCGTTCCGTTCCATTCCATTCCATTCCATTCCATTGAATTCCGTTCCATTCCATTGAATTCCATTCCATTCCGTTCCATTCCATTGAATTCCGTTCCGTTCCGTTCCGTTCCGTTCCATTCCGTTCCATTCCGTTCCTTTCCGTTCTACTCGGGTTGATTCCATTCTATTCCATTCCATTCCATTCGATTCCATTCCATTCCATTCCATTCCATTCCATTCCTTTCTACTCGGGTTCATTCCATTCCATTCCGTTCCGTTCCGTTCTGATCCGTTCCATTCCTTTCTACTTGTGTTGATTCCATTCCATTCCATTCTATTCCATTGAATTCCATTCCATTCCATTCCATTCCATTCCATTACATGGAATTCCATTGAATTCCATTGAATTCCATTGAATTCCATTGAATTCCATTCCATTGAATTCCATTGAATTCCATTCCATTCCATTCCATGGAATTCCATTCCATTCCATTCCATTCCTTGGAATTCCATTCCATTCCATTCTATTCCATTCCATTGAATTCCATTCCATTCCATTCAATTGAATTCCATTCCATTCCATTCCATTCGATTCCATTCCATTCCATTGAATTCCATTCCATTCCATTGAATTCCATTCCATTTCATTCCATTCCATTCCGTTCCATTCCATTCCGTTCCATTCCATTCCATTCCTTTCCATTCCATTCCATTCCGTTCCTTTCCATTGAATTCCGTTCCATTGCATTGAATTCCGTTCCATTCCATTCCATTCCTTTCCGTTCCGTTCCGTTCCGTTCCGTTCCGTTCCGTTCTACTCGGGTTGATTCCATTCTATTCCATTCCATTCCATTCGATTCCATTCTATTCCATTCTATTCCATTCGATTCCATTCGATTCAATTCGATTCCATTCCATTCCATTCCATTCCATTCCATTCCATTCCATTCCATTCCATTGAATTCCATTCCATTCCATTCCGTTCCATTCCATTCCGTTCCATTCCATTCCATTCCATTCCATTACGTTCCGTTCCATTCCGTTCCATTCCGTTCCATTCCATTGAATTCCGATCCATTGCATTGAATTCCGTTCCATTCCATTCCATTCCTTTCCGTTCCGTTCCGTTCCGTTCCGTTCCGTTCCGTTCTACTCGGATTGATTCCATTCTATTCCAATCCATTCCATTCGATTCCATTCGATTCCATTCGATTCCATTCGTTTCCATTCCATTCCATTCCATTCCATTGAATTCCATTCCATTCCATTCCATTCCATTCCATTCCATTCCATTCCATGGAATTCCGTTCCATTCCGTTCCGTTCCATTGAATTCCATTCCGTTCCATTGAATTCCATTCCATTCCATTCCATCGAATTCCATTCCATTCCATTCCATTCCATTCCATTCCATTCCATTGAATTCCGTTCCATTCCATTGAATTCCATTCCATTCCGTTCCATTCCATTGAATTCCGTTCCGTTCCGTTCCGTTCCATTCCGTTCTACTCGGGTTGATTCCATTCTATTCCATTCCAATCCACTCGATTCCATTCCATTCCATTCCATTCCATTCCATTCCATTCCGTTCTACTCGGGTTCATTCCATTCCATTCCTTTCCGTTCCGTTCCGTTCCGTTCCGTTCCGTTCTACTCGGGTTGATTCCATTCTATTCCATTCCATTCCATTCGATTCCATTCTATTCCATTCGATTCCATTCGATTCAATTCGATTCGACTCCATTCCATTCCATTCCATTCCATTGCATTCCATTGAATTCCATTCCATTCCATGGAATTCCATTCCATTCCATTCCATTCCATTCCATTCCATTCCATTCCATTCCATTCCATTCCATTCGATTCCATTCGATTCCATTCGATTCCATTCGATTCCATTCCATTCCATTCCATTCCGTTCCGTTCCATTCCGTTCCATTCCGTCCCATTCCATTGAATTCCGTTCCATTGCATTGAATTCCGTTCCATTCCATTCCATTCCTTTCCGTTCCGTTCCGTTCCGTTCCGCTCCGTTCTACTCGGGTTGATTCCATTCTATTCCATTCCATTCCATTCGATTCCATTCTATTCCATTCGATTCCATTCGATTCAATTCGATTCCATTCCATTCCATTCCATTCCATTCCATTCCATTCCATTCCATTCCATTCCATTCCATTCCATTGAATTCCATTCCATTCCATTGAATTCCATTCCATTCCATTCCATTCGATTCCATTCCATTCCATGGAATTCCATTCCATTCCATTCCATTCCATTCCATTCCATGGAATTCCATTGAATTCCATTGAATTCCATTCCATTCCATTGAATTCCATTCCTTTCCATTCCATTCCATTGAATTCCGTTCAATTCCATTCCATTGCATTCCATTCCATTCCATTTCATTCGAATTCCATTCCATTCCATTCCATTCCATTCCATTCCATTCCATTCTACTCGGGTTGATTCCATTCTATTCCATTCCATTCCATTCGATTCCATTCGATTCCTTTCGATTCCATTCGATTCCATTCCATTCCATTCCATTCCACTGAATTCCATTCCATTCCATTCCATTCCATTCCATTCCATTCCATTCCATTCTACTCGGGTTGATTCCATTCTATTCCATTCCATTCCATTCGATTCCATTCGATTCCTTTCGATTCCATTCGATTCCATTCCATTCCATTCCATTCCATCGAATTCCATTCCATTCCATTCCATTCCATTCCATTCCATTCCATTCCATTCCATTCCATTCCATTCCATTCTACTCGGGTTGATTCCATTCTATTACATTCCATTCCATTCGATTCCATTCGATTCCATTAGATTCCTTTCGATTCCATTCCATTCGATTCCATTCAATTGAATTCCATTCCATTCCATTCCATTCCATTCCATTCCATTCCATTGAATTCCATTCCATTCCATTGAATTCCATTCCATTACATTCCATTCCATTGAATTCCATTCCATTCCATTCCATTCCACTCCATTCCATTCCATTCCATTCCATTGAATTCCATTACATTCAATTCCATTCCATTCCATTCCATTCCATGGAATTCCATTCCATTCTGTTCCGTTCCGTTCCGTTCCATTCCATTCCATTCCATTCCATTGAATTCCGTTCCATTCCATTGAATTCCATTCCATTCCGTTCCATTCCATTGAATTCCGTTCCGTTCCGTTCCGTTCCGTTCCATTCCGTTCCATTCCGTTCCTTTCCGTTCTACTCGGGTTGATTCCATTCTATTCCATTCCATTCCATTCGATTCCATTCCATTCCATTCCATTCCATTCCATTCCTTTCTACTCGGGTTCATTCCATTCCATTCCGTTCCGTTCCGTTCTGATCCGTTCCATTCCTTTCTACTTGTGTTGATTCCATTCCATTCCATTCTATTCCATTGAATTCCATTCCATTCCATTCCATTCCATTCCATTACATGGAATTCCATTGAATTCCATTGAATTCCATTGAATTCCATTGAATTCCATTCCATTGAATTCCATTGAATTCCATTCCATTCCATTCCATGGAATTCCATTCCATTCCATTCCATTCCTTGGAATTCCATTCCATTCCATTCTATTCCATTCCATTGAATTCCATTCCATTCCATTCAATTGAATTCCATTCCATTCCATTCCATTCGATTCCATTCCATTCCATTGAATTCCATTCCATTCCATTGAATTCCATTCCATTTCATTCCATTCCATTCCGTTCCATTCCATTCCGTTCCATTCCATTCCATTCCTTTCCATTCCATTCCATTCCGTTCCTTTCCATTGAATTCCGTTCCATTGCATTGAATTCCGTTCCATTCCATTCCATTCCTTTCCGTTCCGTTCCGTTCCGTTCCGTTCTACTCGGGTTGATTCCATTCTATTCCATTCCATTCCATTCGATTCCATTCTATTCCATTCTATTCCATTCGATTCCATTCGATTCAATTCGATTCCATTCCATTCCATTCCATTCCATTCCATTCCATTCCATTCCATTCCATTCCATTGAATTCCATTCCATTCCATTCCGTTCCATTCCATTCCGTTCCATTCCATTCCATTCCATTCCATTACGTTCCGTTCCATTCCGTTCCATTCCGTTCCATTCCATTGAATTCCGATCCATTGCATTGAATTCCGTTCCATTCCATTCCATTCCTTTCCGTTCCGTTCCGTTCCGTTCCGTTCCGTTCCGTTCTACTCGGATTGATTCCATTCTATTCCAATCCATTCCATTCGATTCCATTCGATTCCATTCGATTCCATTCGTTTCCATTCCATTCCATTCCATTCCATTGAATTCCATTCCATTCCATTCCATTCCATTCCATTCCATTCCATTCCATGGAATTCCGTTCCATTCCGTTCCGTTCCATTGAATTCCATTCCGTTCCATTGAATTCCATTCCATTCCATTCCATCGAATTCCATTCCATTCCATTCCATTCCATTCCATTCCATTCCATTGAATTCCGTTCCATTCCATTGAATTCCATTCCATTCCGTTCCATTCCATTGAATTCCGTTCCGTTCCGTTCCGTTCCATTCCGTTCTACTCGGGTTGATTCCATTCTATTCCATTCCAATCCACTCGATTCCATTCCATTCCATTCCATTCCATTCCATTCCATTCCGTTCTACTCGGGTTCATTCCATTCCATTCCTTTCCGTTCCGTTCCGTTCCGTTCCGTTCCGTTCCGTTCTACTCGGGTTGATTCCATTCTATTCCATTCCATTCCATTCGATTCCATTCTATTCCATTCGATTCCATTCGATTCAATTCGATTCGACTCCATTCCATTCCATTCCATTCCATTGCATTCCATTGAATTCCATTCCATTCCATGGAATTCCATTCCATTCCATTCCATTCCATTCCATTCCATTCCATTCCATTCCATTCCATTCCATTCCATTCCATTCCATTCCATTCCATTCCATTCGATTCCATTCGATTCCATTCGATTCCATTCGATTCCATTCCATTCCATTCCATTCCGTTCCGTTCCATTCCGTTCCATTCCGTCCCATTCCATTGAATTCCGTTCCATTGCATTGAATTCCGTTCCATTCCATTCCATTCCTTTCCGTTCCGTTCCGTTCCGTTCCGCTCCGTTCTACTCGGGTTGATTCCATTCTATTCCATTCCATTCCATTCGATTCCATTCTATTCCATTCGATTCCATTCGATTCAATTCGATTCCATTCCATTCCATTCCATTCCATTCCATTCCATTCCATTCCATTCCATTCCATTCCATTCCATTGAATTCCATTCCATTCCATTGTATTCCATTCCATTCCATTCCATTCGATTCCATTCCATTCCATGGAATTCCATTCCATTCCATTCCATTCCATTCCATTCCATGGAATTCCATTGAATTCCATTGAATTCCATTCCATTCCATTGAATTCCATTCCTTTCCATTCCATTCCATTGAATTCCGTTCAATTCCATTCCATTGCATTCCATTCCATTCCATTCCATTCGAATTCCATTCCATTCCATTCCATTCCATTCCATTCCATTCCATTCTACTCGGGTTGATTCCATTCTATTCCATTCCATTCCATTCGATTCCATTCGATTCCTTTCGATTCCATTCGATTCCATTCCATTCCATTCCATTCCACTGAATTCCATTCCATTCCATTCCATTCCATTCCATTCCATTCCATTCCATTCTACTCGGGTTGATTCCATTCTATTCCATTCCATTCCATTCGATTCCATTCGATTCCTTTCGATTCCATTCGATTCCATTCCATTCCATTCCATTCCATCGAATTCCATTCCATTCCATTCCATTCCATTCCATTCCATTCCATTCCATTCCATTCCATTCCATTCCATTCTACTCGGGTTGATTCCATTCTATTACATTCCATTCCATTCGATTCCATTCGATTCCATTCGATTCCATTCGATTCCATTCCATTCCATTCCATTCAATTGAATTCCATTCCATTCCATTCCATTCCATTCCATTCCATTCCATTCCATTCCATTCCATTCCATTCCATTCTACTCGGGATGATTCCATTCTATTACATTCCATTCCATTCGATTCCATTCGATTCCATTAGATTCCTTTCGATTCCATTCCATTCGATTCCATTCAATTGAATTCCATTCCATTCCATTCCATTCCATTCCATTCCATTCCATTGAATTCCATTCCATTCCATTGAATTCCATTCCATTACATTCCATTCCATTGAATTCCATTCCATTCCATTCCATTCCACTCCATTCCATTCCATTCCATTCCATTGAATTCCATTACATTCAATTCCATTCCATTCCATTCCATTCCATGGAATTCCATTCCATTCTGTTCCGTTCCGTTCCGTTCCATTCCATTCCATTCCATTCCATTGAATTCCGTTCCATTCCATTGAATTCCATTCCATTCCGTTCCATTCCATTGAATTCCGTTCCGTTCCGTTCCGTTCCGTTCCGTTCCATTCCGTTCCATTCCGTTCCTTTCCGTTCTACTCGGGTTGATTCCATTCTATTCCATTCCATTCCATTCGATTCCATTCTATTCCATTCGATTCCATTCGATTCAATTCGATTCGATTCCATTCCATTCCATTCCATTCCATTGCATTCCATTGAATTCCATTCCATTCCATGGAATTCCATTCCATTCCATTCCATTCCATTCCATTCCATTCCATTCCATTCCATTCCATTCCATTCCATTCGATTCCATTCGATTCCATTCGATTCCATTCGATTCCATTCCATTCCATTCCATTCCGTTCCGTTCCATTCCGTTCCATTCCGTCCCATTCCATTGAATTCCGTTCCATTGCATTGAATTCCGTTCCATTCCATTCCATTCCTTTCCGTTCCGTTCCGTTCCGTTCCGCTCCGTTCTACTCGGGTTGATTCCATTCTATTCCATTCCATTCCATTCGATTCCATTCTATTCCATTCGATTCCATTCGATTCAATTCGATTCCATTCCATTCCATTCCATTCCATTCCATTCCATTCCATTCCATTCCATTCCATTGAATTCCATTCCATTCCATTGAATTCCATTCCATTCCATTCGATTCCATTCCATTCCATGGAATTCCATTCCATTCGATTCCATTCCATTCCATGGAATTCCATTTCATTCCATTCCATTCCATTCCATTCCATTCCATTCCATTCCATTCCATTGAATTCCATTCCATTCCATTCCGTTCCATTCCATTCCGTTCCATTCCATTCCATTCCATTCCATTACGTTCCGTTCCATTCCGTTCCATTCCGTTCCATTCCATTGAATTCCGATCCATTGCATTGAATTCCGTTCCATTCCATTCCATTCCTTTCCGTTCCGTTCCGTTCCGTTCCGTTCCGTTCCGTTCTACTCGGATTGATTCCATTCTATTCCAATCCATTCCATTCGATTCCATTCGATTCCATTCGATTCCATTCGTTTCCATTCCATTCCATTCCATTCCATTGAATTCCATTCCATTCCATTCCATTCCATTCCATTCCATTCCATTCCATGGAATTCCGTTCAATTCCGTTCCGTTCCATTGAATTCCGTTCCGTTCCATTGAATTCCATTCCATTCCATTCCATCGAATTCCATTCCATTCCATTCCATTCCATTCCATTCCATTCCATTGAATTCCGTTCCATTCCATTGAATTCCATTCCATTCCGTTCCATTCCATTGAATTCCGTTCCGTTCCGTTCCGTTCCATTCCGTTCTACTCGGGTTGATTCCATTCTATTCCATTCCAATCCACTCGATTCCATTCCATTCCATTCCATTCCATTCCATTCCATTCCGTTCTACTCGGGTTCATTCCATTCCATTCCTTTCCGTTCCGTTCCGTTCCGTTCCGTTCCGTTCCGTTCTACTCGGGTTGATTCCATTCTATTCCATTCCATTCCATTCGATTCCATTCTATTCCATTCGATTCCATTCGATTCAATTCGATTCGATTCCATTCCATTCCATTCCATTCCATTGCATTCCATTGAATTCCATTCCATTCCATGGAATTCCATTCCATTCCATTCCATTCCATTCCATTCCATTCCATTCCATTCCACTCCATTCCATCGAATTCCATTCCATTCCATTCCATTCCATTCCATTCAATTCCATTCGATTCCATTCGATTCCATTCGATTCCATTCGATTCCATTCCATTCCATTCCATTCCATTGAATTCCATTCCATTCCATTCCATTCCATTGAATTCCATTCGATTCCATTCTACTAGGGTTGATTCCATTCTATTACATTCCATTCCATTCGATTCCATTCGATTCCATTCGATTCCATTCGATTCCATTCTATTCCATTCCATTCCATTGAATTCCGTTCCATTCCATTCCATTCCATTCCATTCCATTCCATTGAATTCCATTACATTGAATTCCATTCCATTCCATTCCATTCCATGGAATTCCATTCCATTCCGTTCCGTTCTGTTCCGTTCCGTACCGTTCCATTCCATTCCATTCCATTCCATTGAATTCCGTTCCATTCCATTGAATTCCATTCCATTCCGTTCCATTCCATTGAATTCCGTTCCGTTCCGTTCCGTTCCGTTCCGTTCCGTTCCATTCCGTTCCCTTCCATTCCATTCCGTTCTACTCGGGTTCATTCCATTCCATTCCTTTCCGTTCCGTTCCGTTCCGTTCCGTTCCGTTCCGTTCCGTTCTACTCGGGTTGATTCCATTCTATTCCATTCCATTCCATTCGATTCCATTCTATTCCATTCGATTCCATTCTATTCAATTCGATTCCATTCCATTCCATTCCATTCCATTCCATTCCATTCCATTGAATTCCATTCCATTCCATTCCGTTCCATTCCATTCCGTTCCATTCCATTCCATTCCATTCCATTCCATTCCATTACATTCCGTTCCATTCCGTTCCATTCCATTGAATTCCGATCCATTGCATTGAATTCCGTTCCATTCCATTCCATTCCTTTCCGTTCCGTTCCGTTCTGTTCCGTTCTACTCGGGTTGATTCCATTCTATTCCATTCCATTCCATTCGATTCCATTCTATTCCATTCGATTCCATTCGATTCAATTCGATTCGATTCCATTCCATTCCATTCCATTCCATTCCATTCCATTGAATTCCATTCCATTCCATAGAATTCCATTCCATTCCATTCCATTCCATTCCATTCCATTCCATTCCATTCCATTCCATTCCATTGAATTCCATTCCATTCCATTCCATTCGATTCCATTCCATTCCATGGAATTCCATTCCATTCGATTCCATTCCATTCCATGGAATTCCATTCCATTCCATTCCATTCCATTCCATTCCATTCCATTCCATAGAATTCTATTCCATTCCATTCCATTCCATTCCATTCCATTCCGTTCCATTCCATTCCATCGAATTCCATTCCATTCCATTCCATTCCATTCCATTCCATTCCATTCCATTCCATTCCATTCTACTAGGGTTGATTCCATTCTATTCCATTCCATTCCATTCGATTCCATTCGATTCCATTCGATTCCATTCGATTCCATTCCATTCCATTCCATTCCATTCAATTCCATTCCATTCCATTCCATTCCATTCCATTCCATTCCATTCCATTGAATTCCATTCCATTCCATTGAATTCCATTCCATTCCATTCCATTCCATTGAATTCCGTTCCATTCCATTCCTTTCCATTCCATTCCATTCCATTGAATTCCATTACATTGAATTCCATTCCATTCCATTCCATTCCATTGAATTCCATTCCATTCCATTGAATTCCATTCCATTCCATTCCGTTCGATTCCATTCCATTCCATGGAATTCCATTCCTTTCCATTCCATTCCATTCCTTTCCATTCCATTCCATTGAATTCCGTTCAATTCCATTCCATTGCATTCCATTCCATTCCATTCCATTGAATTCCATTCCATTCCATTCGATTCCATTCGATTCCATTCCATTCCATTCCATTCTATTCCATTAAATTCCATTCCATTCCATTCCATTCCATTCCATTCCATTGAATTCCGTTCCGTTCCGTTCCGTTCCGTTCCGTTCCATTCCGTTCCATTCCGTTCCATTCCGTTCTACTCGGGTTGATTCCATTCTATTCCATTCCATTCCATTCGATTCCATTCCATTCCATTCCATTCCATTCCATTCCATTCTACTCGGGTTCATTCCATTCCATTCCGTTCCGTTCCGTTCCGTTCCGTTCCATTCCTTTCTACTTGTGTTGATTCCATTCCATTCCATTCTATTCCATAGAATTCCATTCCATTCCATTCCATTCCATTCCATTACATGGAATTCCATGGAATTCCATTCCATTCCATTCCATTCCATTCCATTGAATTCCATTCCATTCCATTCCATTCCATTCCATTCCATTCTACTCGGGTTGATTCCATTCTATTCCATTCCATTCCATTCCATTCAATTGAATTCCATTCCATTCCATTCCATTCCATTCCTTTCCATTCCATTGAATTCCATTCCATTCCATTGAATTCCATTCCATTCCATTCCATTCCATTGAATTCCGTTCCATTCCATTCCTTTCCATTCCATTCCATTCCATTGAATTCCATTACATTGAATTCCATTCCATTCCATTCCATTCCATTGAATTCCATTCCATTCCATAGAATTCCATTCCATTCCATTCCATTCGATTCCATTCCATTCCATGGAATTCCATTCCTTTCCATTCCATTCCATTCCATTCCATTCCATTCCATTGAATTCCATTGAATTCCATTCCATTCCATTGAATTCCATTCCTTTCCATTCCATTCCATTGAATTCCGTTCAATTCCATTCCATTCCATTCCATTCCATTCCATTCCATTCGAATTCCATTCCATTCCATTCCATTCCATTCCATTCCTTTCCATTCCATTCCATTCTACTCGGGTTGATTCCATTCTATTCCATTCCATCGAATTCCATTCCGTTCCATTCCATTCCATTCCATTCCATTCCATTCGATTCCATTCGATTCCATTCGATTCCATTCGATTCCATTCCATTCCATTCCATTCCGTTCCGTTCCATTCCGTTCCATTCCGTTCCATTCCATTGAATTCCGTTCCATTGCATTGAATTCCGTTCCATTCCATTCCATTCCTTTCCGTTCCGTTCCGTTCCGTTCCGTTCCGTTCTACTCGGGTTGATTCCATTCTATTCCATTCCATTCCATTCGATTCCATTCTATTCCATTCGATTCCTTTCGATTCAATTCAATTCCATTCCATTCCATTCCATTCCATTCCATTGAATTCCATTCCATTCCATTGAATTCCATTCCATTCCATTCCATTCCATTCCATTCCATTGAATTCCACTCCATTCCATTGAATTCCATTCCATTCCATTCCATTCGATTCCATTCCATTCAATGGAATTCCATTCCATTCCATTCCATTCCATTCCATTGAATTCCATTGAAATCCATTGAATTCCATTGAATTCCATTCCATTCCATTGAATTCCATTCCTTTCCATTCCATTCCATTGAATTCCGTTCAATTCCATTCCATTGCATTCCATTCCATTCCATTCCATTCGAATTCCATTCCATTCCATTCCTTTCCATTCCATTCCATTCCATTCCATTCCATTCTACTCGGGTTGATTCCATTCTATTCCATTCCATTCCATTCGATTCCATTCGATTCCTTTCGATTCCATTCGATTCCATTCCATTCCATTCCATTCCATTGAATTCCATTCCATTCCATTCCATTCCATTCCATTCCATTCCATTCTACTCGGGTTGATTCCATTCTATTCCATTCCATTCCATTCGATTCCATTCGATTCCTTTCGATTCCATTCGATTCGATTCCATTCCATTCCATTCCATCGAATTTCATTCCATTCCATTCCATTCCATTCCATTCCATTCCATTCCATTCCATTCCATTCCATTCCATTCTACTCGGGTTGATTCCATTCTATTACATTCCATTCCATTCGATTCCATTCGATTCCATTCGATTCCATTCGATTCCATTCCATTCCATTCCATTCAATTGAATTCCATTCCATTCCATTCCATTCCATTACATTCCATTCCATTCCATTCCATTCCATTTCATTCCATTCCATTCTACTCGGGTTGATTCCATTCTATTACATTCCATTCCATTCGATTCCATTCGATTCCATTCGATTCCATTCGATTCCATTCCATTCGATTCCATTCAATTGAATTCCATTCCATTCCATTCCATTCCATTCCATTCCATTCCATTCCATTCCATTCCATTGAATTCCATTCCATTCCATTGAATTCCATTCCATTACATTCCATTCCATTGAATTCCATTCCATTCCATTCCATTCCATTCCATTCCATTGAATTCCATTACATTCAATTCCATTCCATTCCATTCCATTCCATGGAATTCCATTCCATTCCGTTCCGTTCCGTTCCGTTCCGTTCCATTCCATTCCATTCCATTCCATTGAATTCCGTTCCATTCCATTGAATTCCATTCCATTCCGTTCCATTGCATTGAATTCCGTTCCGTTCCGTTCCGTTCCGTTCCGTTCCACTCCGTTCTACTCGGGTTGATTCCATTCTATTCCATTCCAATCCACTCGATTCCATTCCATTCCATTCCATTCCATTCCATTCCATTCCATTCCATTCCGTTCTACTCGGTTTCATTCCATTCCATTCCTTTCCGTTCCGTTCCGTTCCGTTCCGTTCTACTCGGGTTGATTCCATTCTATTCCATTCCATTCCATTCCATTCCATTCGATTCCATTCGATTTCATTCGATTCCATTCCATTCCATTCCATTCCATTCCATTCCATTCCATTGAATTCCATTCCATTCCATTCCATTCCATTGAATTCCGTTCCATTCCATTCCATTCCATTCCATTCCATTCCATTGAATTCCATTCCATTGAATTCCATTCCATTCCACTGAATTCCATTCCATTCTGTTCCGTTCCGTTCCGTTCCGTTCCGTTCCGTTCCATTCCATTCCATTGAATTCCGTTCCATTCCATTGAATTCCATTCCATTCCATTCCATTCCATTGAATTCCGTTCCGTTCCGTTCCGTTCCGTTCCGTTCCATTCCGTTCCATTCCGTTCCATTCCGTTCTACTCGGGTTGATTCCAGTCTATTCCATTCCATTCCATTCGATTCCATTCCATTCCATTCCATTCCATTCCATTCCGTTCTACTCGGGTTCATTCCATTCCATTCCGTTCCGTTCCGTTCCGTTCCGTTCCATTCTTTCTACTTGTGTTGATTCCATTCCATTCCATTCTATTCCATTGAATGCCATTCCATTCCATTCCATTCCATTACATGGAATTCCATGGAATTCCATTGAATTCCATTCCATGGAATTCCATTCCATTCCATTCCATTCCATTCCATTGAATTCCATTCCATTCCATTCCATTCCATTCCATTCCATTCCATTCCATTCCATTCCATTGAATTCCATTCCATTCCATGGAATTCCATTCCATTCCGTTCCGTTCCGTTCCGTTCCGTTCCGTTCCGTTCCGTTCCGTTCCATTCCGTTCCATTCCGTTCTACTCGGGTTGATTCCATTCTATTCCATTCCATTCCACTCGATTCCATTCCATTCCATTCCATTCCATTCCATTCCATTCCGTTCTACTCGGGTTCATTCCATTCCATTCCTTTCCGTTCCGTTCCGTTCCATTCCGTTCCATTCGGTTCTACTCGGGTTGATTCCATTCTATTCCATTCCATTCCACTCGATTCCATTCCATTCCGTTCCATTCCATTCCATTCCATTCCGTTCTACTCGGGTTCATTCCATTCCATTCCTTTCCGTTCCGTTCCGTTCCGTTCCGTTCCGTTCCGTTCCGTTCTACTCGGGTTGATTCCATTCTATTCCCTTCCATTCCATTCGATTCCATTCGATTCCATTCGATTCCATTCGATTACATTCCATTCCATTCCATTCCATTCCATTGAATTCCATTCCATTCCATTCCATTCCATTGAATTCCGTTCCATTCCATTCCATTCCATTCCATTCCATTCCATTCCATTGAATTCCATTCCATTGAATTCCATTCCATTCCATACCATTCCACTGAATTCCATTCCATTCCATTCCGTTCCGTTCCGTTCCGTTCCGTTCTGTTCCATTCCATTCCATTCCATTCCATTGAATTCCATTCCATTCCATTGAATTCCATTCCATTCCGTTCCATTCCATTGAATTCCGTTCCGTTCCGTTCCGTTCCGTTCCGTTCCATTCCGTTCCATTCTGTTCCATTCCGTTCTACTCGGGTTGATTCCATTCTATTCCATTCCATTCCATTCGATTCCATTCCATTCCATTCCATTCCATTCCATTCCATTCCATTCCATTCCTTTCTACTCGGGTTCATTCCATTCCATTCCGTTCCGTTCCGTTCCGTTCCGTTCCATTCCTTTCTACTTGTGTTGATTCCATTCCATTCCATTCTATTCCATTGAATTCCATTCCATTCCATTCCATTCCATTCCATTCCATTACATGGAATTCCATTGAAATCCATTGAATTCCATTCCATTGAATTCCATTGAATTCCATTCCATTCCATTCCATGGAATTCCATTTCATTCCATTCCATTCCTTGGAATTCCATTGAATTCCATTCCATTCCATTCAATTGAATTCCATTCCATTCCATTCCATTCGATTCCATTCCATTCCATTGAATTCCATTCCATTCCATTCCATTCCATTGAATTCCATTGAATTCCATTCCATTGATTTCCATTCCATTCCATTGAATTCCATTCCATTTCATTCCATTCCATTCCGTTCCATTCCATTCCGTTCCATTCCATTCCATTCCTTTCCATTCCATTCCATTCCGTTCCATTCCATTGAATTCCGTTCCATTGCATTGAATTCCGTTCCATTCCATTCCATTCGATTCCATTCCATTCCATGGAATTCCATTCCTTTCCATTCCATTCCATTCCATTCCATTCCATTCCATTCCATTCCATTGAATTCCATTGAATTCCATTCCATTCCATTGAATTCCATTCCTTTCCATTCCATTCCATTGAATTCCGTTCAATTCCATTCCATTCCATTCCATTCCATTCCATTCCGTTCGAATTCCATTCCATTCCATTCCATTCCATTCCATTCCATTCCATCGAATTCCATTCCATTCCATTGAATTCCATTCCATTCCATTCCATTCCATTCCATTCCATTCCATTCCATTCCATTCCATCGAATTCCATTCCATTCCATTCCATTCCATTCCATTCCATTCCATTCCATTCGATTCCATTCGATTCCATTCGATTCCATTCCATTCCATTCCATTCCATTCCATTCCATTGAATTCCATTCCATTCCATTCCATTCCATTGAATTCCGTTCCATTCCTTTCAATTCCATTCCATTCCATTCCATTCCATTCCATTCCATTCCATTCCATTCCATTCCATTCCATTCCATTCCATTCCATTCTGCTCGGGTTGATTCCATTCTATTACATTCCATTCCATTCGATTCCATTCGATTCCATTCGATTCCATTCGATTCCATTCCATTCCATTCCATTCCAATGAATTCCGTTCCATTCCATTCCATTCCATTCCATTCCATTCCATTCCATTGAATTCCATTACATTGAATTCCATTCCATTCCATTCCATTCCATGGAATTCCATTCCATTCCGTTCCGTTCCGTTCCGTTACGTACCGTTCCATTCCATTCCATTCCATTCCATTGAATTCCGTTCCATTCCATTGAATTCCATTCCATTCCGTTCCATTCCATTGAATTACGTTCCGTTCCGTTCCGTTCGGTTCCGTTCCATTCCGTTCCATTCCATTCCATTCCGTTCTACTCGGGTTCATTCCATTCCATTCCTTTCCGTTCCGTTCCGTTCCGTGCCATTCCGTTCCGTTCCGTTTCGTTCTACTCGGTTTGATTCCATTCTATTCCTTTCCATTCCATTCGATTCCATTCTATTCCATTCGATTCCATTCTATTCAATTCGATTCCATTCCATTCCATTCCATTCCATTCCATTCCATTCCACTGAATTCCATTCCATTCCATTCCGTTCCATTCCATTCCGTTCCATTCCATTGAATTCCATTCCATTCCATTCCATTACGTTCCGTTCCATTCCATTCCATTCCATTGAATTCCGATCCATTGCATTGAATTCCGTTCCATTCCATTCCATTCCTTTCCGTTCCGTTCCGTTCCGTTCCGTTCTACTCGGGTTGATTCCATTCTATTCCATTCCATTCCATTCGATTCCATTCTATTCCATTCGATTCCATTCGATTCAATTCTATTCGATTCCATTCCATTCCATTCCATTCCATTCCATTGAATTCCATTCCATTCCATAGAATTCCATTCCATTCCATTCCATTCCATTCCATTCCATTCCATTGAATTCCTTTCCATTCCATTGAATTCCACTCCATTCCATTCCATTCGATTCCATTCCATTCCATGGAATTCCATTCCATTCGATTCCATTCCATTCCATGGAATTCCATTTCATTCCATTCCATTCCATTCCATTCCATTCCATAGAATTCCATTCCATTCCATTCCATTCCATTCCATTCCATTCCATTGAATTCCATTCCATTCCATTGAATTCCATTCCATTCCATTCCATTCGATTCCATTCCATTCCATGGAATTCCATTCCATTCGATTCCATTCCATTCCATGGAATTCCATTCCTTTCCATTCCATTCCATTCCATTCCATTCCATCCCATTCCATGGAATTCCATTGAATTCCATTCCATTCCATTGAATTCCATTCCTTTCCATTCCATTCCATTGAATTCCGTTCAATTCCATTCCATTCCATTCCATTCCATTCCATTCCATTCGAATTCCATTCCATTCCATTCCATTCCATTCCATTCCATTCCATTCCATTCCATTCCATTCCATTCCATTCTACTCGGGTTGATTCCATTCTATTCCATTCCATTCCATTCGATTCCATTCGATTCCTTTCGATTCCATTCCATTCCATTCCATTCCATTGAATTCCATTCCATTCCATTCCATTCCATTCCATTGAATTCCATTCCATTCCATTCCATCGAATTCCATTCCATTCCATTGAATTCCATTCCATTCCATTCCATTCCATTGCATTCCATTCCATTCCATTCCATTCCATCGAATTCCATTCCATTCCATTCCATTCCATTCCATTCCATTCCATTCCATTCCATTCCATTCGATTCCATTCGATTCCATTCGATTCCATTCGATTCCATTCCATTCCATTCCATTCCGTTCCGTTCCATTCCGTTCCATTCCGTTCCATTCCATTGAATTCTGTTCCATTGCATTGAATTCCGTTCCATTCCATTCCGTACCTTTCCGTTCCGTTCCGTTCCGTTCCGTTCCGTTCTACTCGGGTTGATTCCATTCTATTCCATTCCATTCCATTCGATTCCATTCTATTCCATTCGATTCCATTCGATTCAATTCAATTCCATTCCATTCCATTCCATTCCATTCCATTCCATTGAATTCCATTCCATTCCATTGAATTCCATTCCATTCCATTCCATTCCATTCCATTCCATTCCATTGAATTCCATTCCATTCCATGGAATTCCATTCCATTCCATTCCATTCCATTCGATTCCATTCCATTCCATTCCATTGCATTCCATTCCATTCCACTCCATTGAATTCCATTGAATTCCATTGAATTCCATTCCATTCCATTGAATTCCATTCCTTTCCATTCCATTCCATTGAATTCCGTTCAATTCCATTCCATTGCATTCCATTCCATTCCATTCCATTCGAATTCCATTCCATTCCATTCCATTCCATTCCATTCCATTCCATTCCATTCTACTCGGGTTGATTCCATTCTATTCCATTCCATTCCATTCGATTCCATTCGATTCCTTTCGATTCCATTCGATTCCATTCCATTCCATTCCATTCCATTGAATTCCATTCCATTCCATTCCATTCCATTCCATTCCATTCCATTCCATTCCATTCTACTCGGGTTGATTCCATTCTATTCCATTCCATTCCATTCGATTCCATTCGATTCCTTTCGATTCCATTCGATTCCATTCCATTCCATTCCATTCCATCGAATTCCATTCCATTCCATTCCATTCCATTCCATTCCATTCCATTCCATTCCATTCCATTCCATTCTACTCGAGTTGATTCCATTCTATTACATTCCATTCCATTCGATTCCATTCGATTCCATTCGATTCCATTCGATTCCATTCCATTCCCTTCCATTCAATTGAATTCCATTCCATTCCATTCCATTCCATTCCATTCCATTCCATTCCATTCCATTCCATTCTACTCGGGATGATTCCATTCTATTACATTCGATTCCATTCGATTCCATTCGATTCCATTCGATTCCATTCCATTCGATTCCATTCAATTGAATTCCATTCCATTCCATTCCATTCCATTCCATTCCATTCCATTCCATTGAATTCCATTCCATTCCATTGAATTCCATTCCATTACATTCCATTCCATTGAATTCCATTCCATTCCATTCCATTCCACTCCATTCCATTCCATTCCATTCCATTGAATTCCATTACATTCAATTCCATTCCATTCCATTCCATTCCATGGAATTCCATTCCATTCCGTTCCGTTCCGTTCCGTTCCGTTCCATTCCATTCCATTCCATTCCATTGAATTCCGTTCCATTCCATTGAATTCCATTCCATTCCGTTCCAATCCATTGAATTCCGTTCCGTTCCGTTCCGTTCCGTTCCATTCCGTTCCATTCCGTTCCATTCCGTTCTACTCGGGTTGATTCCATTCTATTCCATTCCATTCCATTCGATTCCATTCCATTCCATTCCATTCCATTCCATTCCTTTCTACTCGGGTTCATTGCATTCCATTCCGTTCCGTTCCGTTCCGTTCCGTTCTACTCGGGTTGATTCCATTCTATTCCATTCCATTCCATTCGATTCCATTCTATTCCATTCCATTCCATTCGATTCCATTCTATTCCATTCTATTCCATTCGATTCCATTCGATTCAATTCGATTCCATTCCATTCCATTCCATTCCATTCCATTCCATTCCATTCCATTCCATTGAATTCCATTCCATTCCATTCCGTTCCATTCCATTCCGTTCCATTCCATTCCATTCCATTCCATTACGTTCCGTTCCATTCCGTTCCATTCCGTTCCATTCCATTGAATTCCGATCCATTGCATTGAATTCCGTTCCATTCCATTCCATTCCTTTCCGTTCCGTTCCGTTCCGTTCCGTTCCGTTCCGTTCTACTCGGATTGATTCCATTCTATTCCAATCCATTCCATTCGATTCCATTCGATTCCATTCGATTCCATTCGTTTCCATTCCATTCCATTCCATTCCATGGAATTCCATTCCATTCCATTCCATTCCATTCCATTCCATTCCATGGAATTCCGTTCCATTCCGTTCCGTTCCATTGAATTCCGTTCCGTTCCATTGAATTCCATTCCATTCCATTCCATCGAATTCCATTCCATTCCATTCCATTCCATTCCATTCCATTGAATTCCGTTCCATTCCATTGAATTCCATTCCATTCCGTTCCATTCCATTGAATTCCGTTCCGTTCCGTTCCGTTCCATTCCGTTCTACTCGGGTTGATTCCATTCTATTCCATTCCAATCCACTCGATTCCATTCCATTCCATTCCATTCCATTCCATTCCATTCCATTCCGTTCTACTCGGGTTCATTCCATTCCATTCCTTTCCGTTCCGTTCCGTTCCGTTCCGTTCCGTTCCGTTCTACTCGGGTTGATTCAATTCTATTCCATTCCATTCCATTCGATTCCATTCTATTCCATTCGATTCCATTCGATTCAATTCGATTCGATTCCATTCCATTCCATTCCATTCCATTGCATTCCATTGAATTCCATTCCATTCCATTGAATTCCATTCCATTCCATTCCATTCCATTCCATTCCATTCCATTCCATTCCATCGAATTCCATTCCATTCCATTCCATTCCATTCCATTCAATTCCATTCGATTCCATTCGATTCCATTCCATTCCATTGAATTCCATTCCATTCCATTCCATTCCATTGAATTCCGTTCCATTCCTTTCAATTCCATTCCATTCCATTCCATTCCATTCCATTCCATTCCATTCCATTAAATTCCATTCCATTTGAATTCCATTCCATTCCATTCCATTCCATTCCATTCCATTCCATTCTATTCTACTCGTGTTGATTCCATTCTATTCCATTCCATTCCATTCGATTCCACTCGATTCCATTCGATTCCATTCGATTCCATTCGATTCAATTCGATTCCATTCCATTCCATTCCATTCCATTCCATTCCATTCCATGGAATTCCATTCCATTCCGTTCCGTTCCGTTCCGTTCCGTTCCGTACCGTTCCATTCCATTCCATTCCATTCCATTCCATTGAATTCCGATCCATTCCATTGAATTCCATTCCATTACGTTCCATTCCATTGAATTCCGTTCCGTTCCGTTCCGTTCCGTTCCGTTCCGTTCCATTCCGTTCCATTCCATTCCATTCCGTTCTACTCAGGTTCATTCCATTCCATTCCTTTCCGTTCCGTTCCGTTCCGTTCCATTCCGTTCCGTTCCGTTCCGTTCTACTCGGGTTGATTCCATTCTATTCCATTCCATTCCATTCGATTCCATTCTATTCCATTCGATTCCATTCTATTCAATTCGATTCCATTCCATTCCATTCCATTCCATTACGTTCCGTTCCATTCCGTTCCATTCCATTGAATTCCGATCCATTGCATTGAATTCCGTTCCATTCCATTCCATTCCTTTCCGTTCCGTTCCGTTCTGTTCCGTTCTACTCGGGTTGATTCCATTCTATTCCATTCCATTCCATTCGATTCCATTCTATTCCATTCGATTCCATTCGATTCAATTTGATTCGATTCGATTCCATTCCATTCCATTCCATTCCATTCCATTGAATTCCATTCCATTCCATAGAATTCCATTCCATTCCATTCCATAGAATTCCATTCCATTCCATTCCATTCCATTCCATTCCATTCCATTGAATTCCATTCCATTCCATTGAATTCCATTCCATTCCATTCCATTCGATTCCATTCCATTCCATGGAATTCCATTCCATTCGATTCCATTCCATTCCATGGAATTCCATTTCATTCCATTCCATTCCATTCCATTCCATTCCATTCCATAGAATTCCATTCCATTCCATTCCATTCCATTCCATTCCGTTCCATTCCATTCCATCGAATTCCATTCCATTCCATTCCATTCCATTCCATTCCATTCCATTCCATTCCATTCCATTCCATTCCATTCCATTCCATTCTACTCGGGTTGATTCCATTCTATTCCATTCCATTCCATTCGATTCCATTCGATTCCATTCGATTCCATTCGATTCCATTCCATTCCATTCCATTCCATTCAATTCCATTCCATTCCATTCCATTCCATTCCATTCCATTCCATTCCATTCCATTCCATTCCATTGAATTCCATTCCATTCCATTGAATTCCATTCCATTCCATTCCATTCCATTGAATTCCGTTCCATTCCATTCCTTTCCATTCCATTCCATTCCATTGAATTCCCTTACATTGAATTCCATTCCATTCCATTCCATTCCATTGAATTCCATTCCATTCCATTGAATTCCATTCCATTCCATTCCATTCGATTCCATTCCATTCCATGGAATTCCATTCCTTTCCATTCCATTCCATTCCATTCCATTCCATTCCATTCCATTCCATGGAATTCCATTGAATTCCATTCCATTCCATTGAATTCCATTCCTTTCCATTCCATTCCATTGAATTCCGTTCAATTCCATTCCATTCCATTCCATTCCATTCCATTCCATTCGAATTCCATTCCATTCCATTCCATTCCATTCCATTCCATTCCATTCCATTCCATTCTACTCGGGTTGATTCCATTCTATTCCATTCCATTCCATTCGATTCCATTCGATTCCTTTCGATTCCATTCCATTCCATTCCATTCCATTCCATGGAATTCCATTCCATTCCATTCCATTCCATTCCATTGAATTCCACTCCATTCCATTCCATCGAATTCCATTCCATTCCATTGAATTCCATTCCATTCCATTCCATTCCATTCCATTCCATTCCATTCCATTCCATCGGATTCCATTCCATTCCATTCCATTCCATTCCATTCCATTCCATTCCGTTCCGTTCCATTCCGTTCCATTCCGTCCCATTCCATTGAATTCCGTTCCATTGCATTGAATTCCGTTCCATTCCATTCCATTCCTTTCCGTTCCGTTCCGTTCCGTTCCGCTCCGTTCTACTCGGGTTGATTCCATTCTATTCCATTCCATTCCATTCGATTCCATTCTATTCCATTCGATTCCATTCGATTCAATTCGATTCCATTCCATTCCATTCCATTCCATTCCATTCCATTGAATTCCATTCCATTCCATTGAATTCCATTCCATTCCATTCCGTTCCATTCCATTCCATTCCATTGAATTCCATTCCATTCCATTGAATTCCATTCCATTCCATTCCATTCCATTCCATTCCATTCCATGGAATTCCATTCCATTCCATTCCATTCCATTGAATTCCATTGAATTCCATTGAATTCCATTCCATTCCATTGAATTCCATTCCTTTCCATTCCATTCCATAGAATTCCGTTCAATTCCATTCCATTGCATTCCATTCCATTCCATTCCATTCGAATTCCATTCCATTCCATTCCATTCCATTCCATTCCATTCCATTCCATTCCATTCTACTCGGGTTGATTCCATTCTATTCCATTCCATTCCATTCGATTCCATTCGATTCCTTTCGATTCCTTTCCATTCCATTCCATTCCATTCCATTCCATTGAATTCCATTCCATTCCATTCCATTCCATTCCATTGAATTCCATTCCATTCCATTCCATTCCATGGAATTCCATTCCATTCCGTTCCGTTCCGTTCCGTTCCGTTCCGTACCGTTCCATTCCATTCCATTCCGTTCCATTGAATTCCGTTCCATTCCATTGAATTCCATTCCATTCCGTTCCATTCCATTGAATTCCGTTCCGTTCCGTTCCGTTCCGTTCCGTTCCGTTCCATTCCGTTCCATTCCATTCCATTCCGTTCTACTCGGGTTCATTCCATTCCATTCCTTTCCGTTCCGTTCCGTTCCGTTCCGTTCCGTTCCGTTCCGTTCCATTCCACTCGGGTTGATTCCATTCTATTCCATTCCATTCCATTCCATTCCATTCGATTCCATTCGATTCCATTCGATTCCATTCGATTCCATTCCATTCCATTCCATTCCATTCCATTGCATTCCATTGAATTCTGTTCCATTCCATTCCATTGCATTCCGTTCCATTCCATTCCATTTGATTTCCATTCCATTCCATTCCATTCCATTCCATTCCATTCCATTCCATTCCATTCCATTCTCCTCGGGTTGATTCCATTCTATTCCATTCCATTCCATTCCATTCCATTCGATTCCATTCGATTCCATTCGATTCCATTCCATTCCATTCCATTCCATTCCATTCCATTCCATTCCATTGAATTCCATTCCATTCCATTGAATTCCATTCCATTCCATTCCATTCCATTGAATTCCGTTCCATTCCATTCCATTCGATTCCATTCCATTGAATTCCATTGAATTCCATTCCATTGAATTCCATTCCATTCCATTGAATTCCATTCCATTTCATTCCATTCCATTCCGTTCCATTCCATTCCGTTCCATTCCATTCCATTCCTTTCCATTCCATTCCATTCCGTTCCATTCCATTGAATTCCGTTCCATTGCATTGAATTCCGTTCCATTCCATTCCATTCCTTTCCGTTCCGTTCCGTTCCGTTCCGTTCCGTTCCGTTCCGTTCTACTCGGGTTGATTCCATTCTATTCCATTCCATTCCATTCGATTCCATTCTATTCCATTCTATTCCATTCGATTCCATTCGATTCAATTCGATTCCATTCCATTCCATTCCATTCCATTCCATTCCATTGAATTCCATTCCATTCCATTCCGTTCCATTCCATTCGGTTCCATTCCATTCCATTCCATTCCATTACGTTCCGTTCCATTCCGTTCCATTCCGTTCCATTCCATTGAATTCCGATCCATTGCATTGAATTCCGTTCCATTCCATTCCATTCCTTTCCGTTCAGTTCCGTTCCGTTCCGTTCCGTTCTACTCGGATTGATTCCATTCTATTCCAATCCATTCCATTCGATTCCATTCGATTCCATTCGATTCCATTCGTTTCCATTCCATTCCATTCCATTCCATTGAATTCCATTCCATTCCATTCCATTCCATTCCATTCCATTCCATGGAATTCCGTTCCATTCCGTTCCGTTCCATTGAATTCCGTTCCGTTCCATTGAATTCCATTCCATTCCATTCCATTGAATTCCATTCCATTCCATTCCATTCCATTCCATTCCATTCCATTCCATCGAATTCCATTCCATTCCATTCCATTCCATTCCATTCCATTGAATTCCGTTCCATTCCATTGAATTCCATTCCATTCCGTTCCATTCCATTGAATTCCGTTCCGTTCCGTTCCGTTCCATTCCGTTCTACTCGGGTTGATTCCATTCTATTCCATTCCAATCCACTCGATTCCATTCCATTCCATTCCATTCCATTCCATTCCATTCCATTCCGTTCTACTCGGGTTCATTCCATTCCATTCCTTTCCGTTCCATTCCGTTCCGTTCCGTTCCGTTCTACTCGGGTTGATTCCATTCTATTCCATTCCATTCCATTCGATTCCATTCTATTCCATTCGATTCCATTCGATTCAATTCGATTCGATTCCATTCCATTCCATTCCATTCCATTGCATTCCATTGAATTCCATTCCATTCCATTGAATTCCATTCCATTCCATTCCATTCCATTCCATTCCATTCCATTCCATTCCATTCCATCAAATTCCATTCCATTCCATTCCATTCCATTCCATTCAATTCCATTCGATTCCATTCGATTCCATTCGATTCCATTCGATTCCATTCCATTCCATTCCATTCCATTGAATTCCATTCCATTCCATTCCATTGAATTCCGTTCCATTCCTTTCAATTCCATTCCATTCCATTCCATTCCATTCCATTCCATTCCATTCCATTCCATTCCATTCCATTCTACTCGGGTTGATTCCATTCTATTACATTCCATTCCATTCGATTCCATTCGATTCCATTCGATTCCATTCGATTCCATTCCATTCCATTCCATTCCATTGAATTCCGTTCCATTCCATTCCATTCCATTCCATTCCATTCCATTCCTTTGAATTCCATTACATTGAATTCCATTCCATTCCTTTCCGTTCCGTTCCGTTCCGTTCCGTACCGTTCCATTCCATTCCATTCCGTTCCATTGAATTCCGTTCCATTCCATTGAATTCCATTCCATCCCGTTCCATTCCATTGAATTCCGTTCCGTTCCGTTCCGTTCCGTTCCGTTCCATTCCATTCCGTTCCATTCCATTCCATTGCGTTCTACTCGGGTTCATTCCATTCCATTCCTTTCCGTTCCGTTCCGTTCCGTTCCATTCCGTTCCGTTCCGTTCCGTTCTACTCGGGTTGATTCAATTCTATTCCATTCCATTCCATTCGATTCCATTCTATTCCATTCGATTCCATTCTATTCAATTCGATTCCATTCCATTCCATTCCATTCCATTCCATTCCATTCCATTGAATTCCATTCCATTCCATTCCGTTCCATTCCATTCCGTTCCATTCCATTCCATTCCATTCCATTCCATTCCATTCCATTACGTTCCGTTCCATTCCGTTCCATTCCATTGAATTCCGCTCCATTGCATTGAATTCCGTTCCATTCCATTCCATTCCTTTCCGTTCCGTTCCGTTCCGTTCCGTTCTACTCGGGTTGATTCCATTCTATTCCATTCCATTCCATTCGATTCCATTCTATTCCATTCGATTCCATTCGATTCAATTCTATTCGATTCCATTCCATTCCATTCCATTCCATTCCATTGAATTCCATTCCATTCCATAGAATTCCATTCCATTCCATTCCATTCCATTCCATTCCATTCCATTGAATTCCATTCCATTCCATTGAATTCCATTCCATTCCATTCCATTCGATTCCATTCCATTCCATGGAATTCCATTCCATTCGATTCCATTCCATTCCATGGAATTCCATTTCATTCCATTCCATTCCATTCCATTCCATTCCATTCCATGGAATTCCATTCCATTCCATTCCATTCCATTCCATTCCGTTCCATTCCATTCCATCGAATTCCATTCCATTCCATTCCATTCCATTCCATTCCATTCCATTCCATTCCATTCCATTCCATTCCATTCTACTCGGGTTGATTCCATTCTATTCCATTCCATTCCATTCGATTCCATTCGATTCCATTCGATTCCATTCGATTCCATTCCATTCCATTCCATTCCATTCAATTCCATTCCATTCCATTCCATTCCATTCCATTCCATTCCATTCCATTCCATTGAATTCCATTCCATTCCATTGAATTCCATTCAATTCCATTCCATTCCATTGAATTCCGTTCCATTCCATTCCTTTCCATTCCATTCCATTCCATTGAATTCCATTACATTGAATTCCATTCCATTCCATTCCATTCCATTGAATTCCATTCCATTCCATTGAATTCCATTCCATTCCATTCCATTCGATTCCATTCCATTCCATGGAATTCCATTCCTTTCCATTCCATTCCATTCCATTCCATTCCATTCCATTCCATTCCATTCCATTCTCCTCGGGTTGATTCCATTCTATTCCATTCCATTCCATTCCATTCCATTCGATTCCATTCGATTCCATTCGATTCCATTCCATTCCATTCCATTCCATTCCATTCCATTCCATTCCATTGAATTCCATTCCATTCCATTGAATTCCATTCCATTCCATTCCATTCCATTGAATTCCGTTCCATTCCATTCCATTCCATTCGATTCCATTCCATTGAATTCCATTGAATTCCATTCCATTGAATTCCATTCCATTCCATTGAATTCCATTCCATTTCATTCCATTCCATTCCGTTCCATTCCATTCCGTTCCATTCCATTCCATTCCTTTCCATTCCATTCCATTCCGTTCCATTCCATTGTATTCCGTTCCATTGCATTGAATTCCGTTCCATTCCATTCCATTCCTTTCCGTTCCGTTCCGTTCCGTTCCGTTCCGTTCCGTTCCGTTCTACTCGGGTTGATTCCATTCTATTCCATTCCATTCCATTCGATTCCATTCTATTCCATTCTATTCCATTCGATTCCATTCGATTCAATTCGATTCCATTCCATTCCATTTCATTCCATTCCATTCCATTCCATTCCATTGAATTCCATTCCATTCCATTCCGTTCCATTCCATTCGGTTCCATTCCATTCCATTCCATTCCATTACGTTCCGTTCCATTCCGTTCCATTCCGTTCCATTCCATTGAATTCCGATCCATTGCATTGAATTCCGTTCCATTCCATTCCATTCCTTTCCGTTCCGTTCCGTTCCGTTCCGTTCCGTTCTACTCGGATTGATTCCATTCCATTCCATTCCATTCCATTGAATTCCATTCCATTCCATTCCATTCCATTCCATTCCATTCCATGGAATTCCGTTCCATTCCGTTCCGTTCCATTGAATTCCGTTCCGTTCCATTGAATTCCATTCCATTCCATTCCATTGAATTCCATTCCATTCCATTCCATTCCATTCCATTCCATTCCATTCCATTCCTTCGAATTCCATTCCATTCCATTCCATTCCATTCCATTCCATTGAATTCCGTTCCATTCCATTGAATTCCATTCCATTCCGTTCCATTCCATTGAATTCCGTTCCGTTCCGTTCCGTTCCATTCCGTTCTACTCGGGTTGATTCCATTCTATTCCATTCCAATCCACTCGATTCCATTCCATTCCATTCCATTCAATTCCATTCCATTCCGTTCTACTCGGGTTCATTCCATTCCATTCCTTTCCGTTCCATTCCGTTCCGTTCCGTTCCGTTCCGTTCTACTCGGGTTGATTCCATTCTATTCCATTCCATTCCATTCGATTCCATTCTATTCCATTCGATTCCATTCGATTCAATTCGATTCGATTCCATTCCATTCCATTCCATTCCATTGCATTCCATTGAATTCCATTCCATTCCATTGAATTCCATTCCATTCCATTCCATTCCATTCCATTCCATTCCATTCCATTCCATTCCATCAAATTCCATTCCATTCCATTCCATTCCATTCCATTCAATTCCATTCGATTCCATTCGATTCCATTCGATTCCATTCGATTCCATTCCATTCCATTCCATTCCATTGAATTCCATTCCATTCCATTCCATTCCATGGAATTCCGTTCCATTCCTTTCAATTCCATTCCATTCCATTCCATTCCATTCCATTCCATTCCATTCCATTCCATTCTACTCGGGTTGATTCCATTCTATTACATTCCATTCCATACGATTCCATTCGATTCCATTCGATTCCATTCGATTCCATTCCATTCCATTCCATTCCATTGAATTCCGTTCCATTCCATTGCATTCCATTCCATTCCATTCCATTCCTTTGAATTCCATTACATTGAATTCCATTCCATTCCTTTCCGTTCCGTTCCGTTCCGTACCGTTCCATTCCATTCCATTCCGTTCCATTGAATTCCGTTCCATTCCATTGAATTCCATTCCATTCCGTTCCATTCCATTGAATTCCGTTCCGTTCCGTTCCGTTCCGTTCCGTTCCGTTCCATTCCGTTCCATTCCATTCCATTGCGTTCTACTCGGGTTCATTCCATTCCATTCCTTTCCGTTCCGTTCCGTTCCGTTCCATTCCGTTCCGTTCCGTTCCGTTCTACTCGGGTTGATTCAATTCTATTCCATTCCATTCCATTCGATTCCATTCTATTCCATTCGATTCCATTCTATTCATTTCGATTCCATTCCATTCCATTCCATTCCATTCCATTCCATTCCATTGAATTCCATTCCATTCCATTCCGTTCCATTCCATTCCGTTCCATTCCATTCCATTCCATTCCATTCCATTCCATTACGTTCCGTTCCATTCCGTTCCATTCCATTGAATTCCGCTCCATTGCATTGAATTCCGTTCCATTCCATTCCATTCCTTTCCGTTCCGTTCCATTCCGTTCCGTTCTACTCGGGTTGATTCCATTCTATTCCATTCCATTCCATTCGATTCCATTCTATTCCATTCGATTCCATTCGATTCAATTCTATTCGATTCCATTCCATTCCATTCCATTCCATTCCATTCCATTGAATTCCATTCCATTCCATTCCATAGAATTCCATTCCATTCCATTCCATTCCATTCCATTCCATTCCATTGAATTCCATTCCATTCCATTGAATTCCATTCCATTCCATTCCATTCGATTCCATTCCATTCCATGGAATTCCATTCCATTCGATTCCATTCCATTCCATGGAATTCCATTTCATTCCATTCCATTCCATTCCATTCCATTCCATTCCATAGAATTCCATTCCATTCCATTCCATTCCATTCCATTCCGTTCCATTCCATTCCATCGAATTCCATTCCATTCCATTCCATTCCATTCCATTCCATTCCATTCCATTCCATTCCATTCCATTCCATTCCATTCCATTCTACTCGGGTTGATTCCATTCTATTCCATTCCATTCCATTCGATTCCATTCGATTCCATTCGATTCCATTCGATTCCATTCCATTCCATTCCATTCCATTCAATTCCATTCCATTCCATTCCATTCCATTCCATTCCATTCCATTCCATTCCATTGAATTCCATTCCATTCCATTGAATTCCATTCAATTCCATTCCATTCCATTGAATTCCGTTCCATTCCATTCCTTTCCATTCCATTCCATTCCATTGAATTCCATTACATTGAATTCCATTCCATTCCATTCCATTCCATTGAATTCCATTCCATTCCATTGAATTCCATTCCATTCCATTCCATTCGATTCCATTCCATTCCATGGAATTCCATTCCTATCCATTCCATTCCATTCCATTCCATTCCATTCCATTCCATGGAATTCCATTGAATTCCATTCCATTCCATTGAATTCCATTCCTTTCCATTCCATTCCATTGAATTTCGTTCAATTCCATTCCATTCCATTCCATTCCATTCCATGCCATTCGAATTCCATTCCATTCCATTCCATTCTTTCCATTCCATTCCATTCCATTCCATTCTACTCGGGTTGATTCGATTCTATTCCATTCCATTCCATTCGATTCCATTCGATTCCTTTCGATTCCATTCCATTCCATTCCATTCCATTCCATTGAATTCCATTCCATTCCATTCCATTCCATTCCATTGAATTCCATTCCATTCCATTCCATCGAATTCCTTTCCATTCCATTGAATTCCATTCCATTCCATTCCATTCCATTCCATTCCATTCCATTCCATTCCATTCCATTCCATTCCATCGAATTCCATTCCATTCCATTAAATTCCATTCCATTCCATTCCATTCCATTCCATTCCATTCCATTCCATTCGATTCCATTCGATTCCATTCGATTCCATTCCATTCCATTCCATTCCGTTCCGTTCCATTCCGTTCCATTCCGTTCCATTCCATTGAATTCTGTTCCATTGCATTGAATTCCGTTCCATTCCATTCCATACCTTTCCGTTCCGTTCCGTTCCGTTCCGTTCCGTTCTACTCGGGTTGATTCCATTCTATTCCATTCCATTCCATTCGATTCCATTCTATTCCATTCGATTCCATTCGATTCAATTCGATTCCATTCCATTCCATTCCATTCCATTCCATTCCATCGAATTCCATTCCATTCCATTGAATTCCATTCCATTCCATTCCATTCCATTCCATTCCATTCCATTCCATTCCATCGAATTCCATTCCATTCCATTCCATTCCATTCCATTCCATTCCATTCCATTCGATTCCATTCGATTCCATTCGATTCCATTCCATTCCATTCCATTCCATTCCATTCCATTCCATTCCATTCCATTCCATTCCATTCTCCTCCGGTTGATTGCATTCTATTACATTCCATTCCATTCGATTCCATTCGATTCCTCTCGATTCCATTCCATTCCATTCCATTCCATTCCATTGAATTCCATTCCATTCCATTCCATTCCATTCCATTGAATTCCATTCCATTCCATTCCATTCCATTCCATTCCGTTCCATTCCATTCCATTCCATTCCATTCCATTGAATTCCATTACATTGAATTCCATTCCATTCCATTCCATTCCATGGAATTCCATTCCATTCTGTTCCGTTCCGTTCCGTTCCGTTCCGTACCGTTCCATTCCATTCCATTCCATTCCATTGAATTCCGATCCATTCCATTGAATTCCATTCCATTCCGTTCCATTCCATTGAATTCCGTTCCGTTCCGTTCCGTTCCGTTCCGTTCCGTTCCATTCCGTTCCATTCCATTCCATTCCGTTCTACTCGGGTTCATTCCATTCCATTCCTTTCCGTTCCGTTCCGTTCCGTTCCATTCCGTTCCGTTCCGTTCCGTTCTACTCGGGTTGATTCCATTCTATTCCATTCCATTCCATTCGATTCCATTCTATTCCATTCGATTCCATTCTATTCAATTCGATTCCATTCCATTCCATTCCATTCCATTACGTTCCGTTCCATTCCGTTCCATTCCATTGAATTCCGATCCATTGCATTGAATTCCGTTCCATTCCATTCCATTCCTTTCCGTTCCGTTCCGTTCCGTTCCGTTCTACTCGGGTTGATTCAATTCTATTCCATTCCATTCCATTCGATTCCATTCTATTCCATTCGATTCCATTCGATTCAATTCTATTCGATTCCATTCCATTCCATTCCATTCCATTCCATTCCATTCGATTCCATTCCATTCCATGGAATTCCATTCCATTCGATTCCATTCCATTCCATGGAATTCCATTTCATTCCATTCCATTCCATTCCATTCCATTCCATTCCATAGAATTCCATTCCATTCCATTCCATTCCATTCCATTCCATTCCGTTCCATTCCATTCCATCGAATTCCATTCCATTCCATTCCATTCCATTCCATTCCATTCCATTCCATTCCATTCTACTCGGGTTGATTCCATTCTATTCCATTCCATTCCATTCGATTCCATTCGATTCCATTCGATTCCATTCGATTCCATTCCATTCCATTCCATTCCATTCAATTCCATTCCATTCCATTCCATTCCATTCCATTCCATTCCATTCCATTGAATTCCATTCCATTCCATTGAATTCCATTCCATTCCATTCCATTCCATTGAATTCCGTTCCATTCCATTCCTTTCCATTCCATTCCATTCCATTGAATTCCATTACATTGAATTCCATTCCATTCCATTCCATTCGATTCCATTCCATTCCATGGAATTCCATTCCTTTCCTTTCCATTCCATTCCATTCCATTCCATTCCATTCCATTCCATGGAATTCCATTGAATTCCATTCCATTCCATTGAATTCCATTCCTTTCCATTCCATTCCATTGAATTCCGTTCAATTCCATTCCATTCCATTCCATTCCATTCCATTCCATTCCATTCGAATTCCATTCCATTCCATTCCATTCTATTCCATTCCATTCCATTCCATTCCATTCCATTCTACTCGGGTTGATTCCATTCTATTCCATTCCATTCCATTCGATTCCATTCGATTCCTTTCGATTCCATTCCATTCCATTCCATTCCATTCCATTGAATTCCATTCCATTCCATTCCATTCCATTCCATTGAATTCCATTCCATTCCATTCCATTCCATTCCATTGAATTCCATTCCATTCCATTCCATCGAATTCCATTCCATTCCATTGAATTCCATTCCATTCCATTCCATTCCATTCCATTCCATTCCATTCCATTCCATCGAATTCCATTCCATTCCATTCCATTCCATTCCATTCCATTCCATTCCATTCCATTCCATTCCATTCCATTCCATTCGATTCCATTCGATTCCATTCCATTCCATTCCATTCCGTTCCGTTCCATTCCGTTCCATTCCGTCCCATTCCATTGAATTCCGTTCCATTGCATTGAATTCCGTTCCATTCCATTCCATTCCTTTCCGTTCCGTTCCGTTCCGTTCCGCTCCGTTCTACTCGGGTTGATTCCATTCTATTCCATTCCATTCCATTCGATTCCATTCTATTCCATTCGATTCCATTCGATTCCATTCGATTCCATTCCATTCCATTCCATTCCATTCCATTCCATTGAATTCCATTCCATTCCATTGAATTCCATTCCATTCCATTCCATTCCATTGCATTCCATTGAATTCCATTCCATTCCATTGAATTCCATTCCATTCCATTCCATTCGATTCCATTCCATTCCATGGAATTCCATTCCATTCCATTCCATTCCATTCCATTCCATTCCATGGAATTCCATTGAATTCCATTGAATTCCATTCCATTCCATTGAATTCCATTCCTTTCCATTCCATTCCATTGAATTCCGTTCAATTCCATTCCATTGCATTCCATTCCATTCCATTCCATTCGAATTCCATTCCATTCCATTCCATTCCATTCCATTCCATTCCATTCTACTCGGGTTGATTCCATTCTATTCCATTCCATTCCATTCGATTCCATTCGATTCCTTTCGATTCCATTCGTTTCCATTCCATTCCATTCCATTCCATCGAATTCCATTCCATTCCATTCCATTCCATTCCTTTCCATTCCATTCCATTCCATTCCATTCCATTCTACTCGGGTTGATTCCATTCTATTACATTCCATTCCATTCGATTCCATTCGATTCCATTCGATTCCATTCGATTCCATTCCATTCCATTCCATTCAATTGAATTCCATTCCATTCCATTCCATTCCATTCCATTCCATTCCATTCCATTCCATTCCATTCTACTCGGGATGATTCCATTCTATTACATTCCATTCCATTCGATTCCATTCGATTCCATTCGATTCCATTCGATTCCATTCCATTCGATTCCATTCAATTGAATTCCATTCCATTCCATTCCATTCCATTCCATTCCATTCCATTCCATTGAATTCCATTCCATTCCATTGAATTCCATTCCATTACATTCCATTCCATTGAATTCCATTCCATTCCATTCCATTCCACTCCATTCCATTCCATTCCATTCCATTGAATTCCATTACATTCAATTCCATTCCATTCCATTCCATTCCATGGAATTCCATTCCATTCTGTTCCGTTCCGTTCCGTTCCATTCCATTCCATTCCATTCCATTGAATTCCGTTCCATTCCATTGAATTCCATTCCATTCCGTTCCATTCCATTGAATTCCGTTCCGTTCCGTTCCGTTCCGTTCCATTCCGTTCCATTCCGTTCCTTTCCGTTCTACTCGGGTTGATTCCATTCTATTCCATTCCATTCCATTCGATTCCATTCCATTCCATTCCATTCCATTCCATTCCTTTCTACTCGGGTTCATTCCATTCCATTCCGTTCCGTTCCGTTCTGTTCCGTTCCATTCCTTTCTACTTGTGTTGATTCCATTCCATTCCATTCTATTCCATTGAATTCCATTCCATTCCATTCCATTCCATTCCATTACATGGAATTCCATTGAATTCCATTGAATTCCATTGAATTCCATTGAATTCCATTCCATTGAATTCCATTGAATTCCATTCCATTCCATTCCATTCCATTCCTTGGAATTCCATTCCATTCCATTCTATTCCATTCCATTGAATTCCATTCCATTCCATTCAATTGAATTCCATTCCATTCCATTCCATTCGATTCCATTCCATTCCATTGAATTCCATTCCATTCCATTCCATTCCATTGAATTCCATTGAATTCCATTCCATTGAATTCCATTCCATTCCATTGAATTCCATTCCATTTCATTCCATTCCATTCCGTTCCATTCCATTCCGTTCCATTCCATTCCATTCCTTTCCATTCCATTCCTTTCCGTTCCTTTCCATTGAATTCCGTTCCATTGCATTGAATTCCGTTCCATTCCATTCCATTCCTTTCCGTTCCGTTCCGTTCCGTTCCGTTCCGTTCCGTTCTACTCGGGTTGATTCCATTCTATTCCATTCCATTCCATTCGATTCCATTCTATTCCATTCGATTCCATTCGATTCCATTCGATTCAATTCGATTCCATTCCATTCCATTCCATTCCATTCCATTCCATTCCATTCCATTCCATTGAATTCCATTCCATTCCATTCCGTTCCATTCCATTCCGTTCCATTCCATTCCATTCCATTCCATTACGTTCCGTTCCATTCCGTTCCATTCCGTTCCATTCCATTGAATTCCGATCCATTGCATTGAATTCCGTTCCATTCCATTCCATTCCTTTCCGTTCCGTTCCGTTCCGTTCCGTTCCGTTCCGTTCTACTCGGATTGATTCCATTCTATTCCAATCCATTCCATTCGATTCCATTCGATTCCATTCGATTCCATTCGTTTCCATTCCATTCCATTCCATTCCATTGAATTCCATTCCATTCCATTCCATTCCATTCCATTCCATTCCATTCCATGGAATTCCGTTCCATTCCGTTCCGTTCCATTGAATTCCGTTCCGTTCCATTGAATTCCATTCCATTCCATTCCATCGAATTCCATTCCATTCCATTCCATTCCATTCCATTCCATTCCATTGAATTCCGTTCCATTCCATTGAATTCCATTCCATTCCGTTCCATTCCATTGAATTCCGTTCCGTTCCGTTCCGTTCCATTCCGTTCTACTCGGGTTGATTCCATTCTATTCCATTCCAATCCACTCGATTCCATTCCATTCCATTCCATTCCATTCCATTCCATTCCGTTCTACTCGGGTTCATTCCATTCCATTCCTTTCCGTTCCGTTCCGTTCCGTTCCGTTCCGTTCCGTTCTACTCGGGTTGATTCCATTCTATTCCATTCCATTCCGTTCGATTCCATTCTATTCCATTCGATTCCATTCGATTCAATTCGATTCGATTCCATTCCATTCCATTCCATTCCATTGCATTCCATTGAATTCCATTCCATTCCATGGAATTCCATTCCATTCCATTCCATTCCATTCCATTCCATTCCATTCCATTCCATTCCATTCCATTCGATTCCATTCGATTCCATTCGATTCCATTCCATTCCATTCCATTCCGTTCCGTTCCATTCCGTTCCATTCCGTCCCATTCCATTGAATTCCGTTCCATTGCATTGAATTCCGTTCCATTCCATTCCATTCCTTTCCGTTCCGTTCCGTTCCGTTCCGTTCCGTTCTACTCGGGTTGATTCCATTCTATTCCATTCCATTCCATTCGATTCCATTCGATTCAATTCGATTCCATTCGATTCCATTCCATTCCATTCCATTCCATTGAATTCCATTCCATTCCATTCCATTCCATTCCATTCCATTGAATTCCATTCCATTCCATTCCATTCCATTGAATTCCGTTCCATTCCTTTCAATTCCATTCCATTCCATTCCATTCCATTCCATTCCATTCCATTCCATTCCATTCCATTCCATTCCATTCGATTCTACTCGGGTTGATTCCATTCTATTACATTCCATTCCATTCGATTCCATTCGATTCCATTCGATTCCATTCCATTCCATTCCATTCCATTGAATTCCGTTCCATTCCATTCCATTCCATTCCATTCCATTCCATTCCATTGAATTCCATTACATTGAATTCCATTCCATTCCATTCCATTCCATGGAATTCCATTCCATTCCGTTCCGTTCCGTTCCGTTCCGTTCCGTACCGTTCCATTCCATTCCATTCCGTTCCATTGAATTCCGTTCCATTCCATTGAATTCCATTCCATTCCGTTCCATTCCATTGAATTCCGTTCCGTTCCGTTCCGTTCCGTTCCGTTCCATTCCGTTCCATTCCATTCCATTCCGTTCTACTCGGGTTCATTCCATTCCATTCCTTTCCGTTCCGTTCCGTTCCATTCCATTCCATTCCATTCCATTCCATTCTACTCGGGTTGATTCCATTCCATTCCATTCCATTCCATTCGATTCCATTCGATTCCATTCCATTCCATTCCATTCAATTGAATTCCATTCCATTCCATTCCATTCCATTCCATTCCATTCCATTCCATTCCATTCCATTCCATTCTACTCGGGATGATTCCATTCTATTACATTCCATTCCATTCGATTCCATTCGATTCCATTCGATTCCATTCCATTCGATTCCATTCAATTGAATTCCATTCCATTCCATTCCATTCCATTCCATTCCATTCCATTCCATTGAATTCCATTCCATTCCATTGAATTCCATTCCATTACATTCCATTCCATTGAATTCCATTCCATTCCATTCCATTCCACTCCATTCCATTCCATTCCATTCCATTGAATTCCATTACATTCAATTCCATTCCATGGAATTCCATTCCATTCCGTTCCGTTCCGTTCCGTTCCGTTCCATTCCATTCCATTCCATTCCATTGAATTCCGTTCCATTCCATTGAATTCCGTTCCGTTCCGTTCCGTTCCGTTCCGTTCCATTCCGTTCCATTCCGTTCCATTCCGTTCTACTCGGGTTGATTCCATTCTATTCCATTCCATTCCATTCGATTCCATTCCATTCCATTCCATTCCATTCCATTCCTTTCTACTCGGGTTCATTCCATTCCATTCCGTTCCGTTCCGTTCCTTTCCGTTCCATTCCTTTCTACTTGTGTTGATTCCATTCCATTCCATTCTATTCCATTGAATTCCATTCCATTCCATTCCATTCCATTCCATTACATGGAATTCCATTGAATTCCATTGAATTCCATTCCATTGAATTCCATTGAATTCCATTCCATTCCATTCCATGGAATTCCATTCCATTCCATTCCATTCCTTGGAATTCCATTCCATTCCATTCCATTCCATTCCATTGAATTCCATTCCATTCCATTCAATTGAATTCCATTCCATTCCATTCCATTCGATTCCATTCCATTCCATTGAATTCCATTCCATTCCATTCCATTCCATTGAATTCCATTGAATTCCATTCCATTGAATTCCATTCCATTCCATTGAATTCCATTCCATTTCATTCCATTCCATTCCGTTCCATTCCATTCCGTTCCATTCCATTCCATTCCATTCCATTCCATTCCATTCCATTCCATTACGTTCCGTTCCATTCCGTTCCATTCCATTGAATTCCGATCCATTGCATTGAATTCCGTTCCATTCCATTCCATTCCTTTCCGTTCCGTTCCGTTCCGTTCCGTTCCGTTCTACTCGGATTGATTCCATTCTATTCCATTCCATTCCATTCGATTCCATTCGATTCCATTCGATTCCATTCGATTCCATTCCATTCCATTCCATTCCATTGAATTCCATTCCATTCCATTCCATTCCATTCCATTGAATTCCATTGAATTCCATTCCATTGAATTCCATTCCATTCCATTCCATTCCGTTCCATTCCATTCCGTTCCATTCCATTCCATTCCATTCCATTCCATTCCATTCCGTTCCGTTCCATTCCGTTCCATTCCGTTCCATTCAATTGAATTCCGTTCCATTGCATTGAATTCCGTTCCATTCCATTCCATTCCTTTCCGTTCCGTTCCGTTCCGTTCCGTTCCGTTCCATTCTACTCGGGTTGATTCCATTCCATTCCATTCCATTCCATTCGATTCCATTCTATTCCATTCGATTCCATTCGATTCAATTCGATTCGATTCCATTCCTTTCCATTCCATTCCATTCCATTCCATAGAATTCCATTCCATTCCATTGAATTCCATTCCATTCCATTCCATTCCGTTCCATTGAATTCCATTCCATTCCATTGAATTCCATTCCATTCCATTCCATTCCATTCCATTCCATTCCATGGAATTCCATTCCATTCAATTCCATTCCATTCCATGGAATTCCATTTCATTCCATTCCATTCCATTCCATTCCATTCCATTCCATAGAATTCCATTCCGTTCCATTCCATTCCATTCCATTCCATTCCGTTCCATTCCATTCCATCGAATTCCATTCCATTCCATTCCATTCCATTCCATTCCATTCCATTCTACTCGGGTTGATTCCATTCGATTCCATTCCATTCCATTCGATTCCATTCGATTCCATTCGATTCCATTCCATTCCATTCCATTCCATTCCATTCAATTGAATTCCATTCCATTCCATTCCATTCCATTCCATTCCATTCCATTCCATTCCATTCCATTGAATTCCATTCCATTACATTGAATTCCATTCCATTCCATTCCATTCCATTGAATTCCGTTCCATTCCATTCCTTTCCATTCCATTCCATTCCATTGAATTCCATTACATTGAATTCCATTCCATTCCATTCCATTCCATTCCATTCCATAGAATTCCATTCCATTCCATTGAATTCCATTCCATTGAATTCCATTCGATTCCATTCCATTCCATGGAATTCCATTCCTTTCCATTCCATTCCATTCCATTCCATTCCATTCCATTGAATTCCATTGAATTCCATTCCATTCCATTGAATTCCATTCCTTTCCATTCCATTCCATTGAATTCCGTTCAATTCCATTCCATTCCATTCCATTCCATTCCATTCCATTCCATTCCATTCCATTCCATTCTACTCGGGTTGATTCCATTCTATTCCATTCCATTCCATTCGATTCCATTCGATTCCTTTCGATTCCATTCCATTCCATTCCATTCCATTCCATTGAGTTCCATTCCATTCCATTCCATTCCATTCCATTGAATTCCATTCCATTCCATTCCATCGAATTCCATTCCATTCCATTGAATTCCATTCCATTCCATTCCATTCCATTCCATTCCATTCCATTCCATTCCATTCCATCGAATTCCATTCCATTCCATTCCATTCCATTCCATTCCATTCGATTCCATTCGATTCCATTCGATTCCATTCCATTCCATTCCATTCCATTGAATTCCGTTCCATTCCATTCCATTCCATTCCATTCCCTTCCATTGAATTCCATTACATTGAATTCCATTCCATTCCATTCCATTCCATTCCGTTCCGTTCCGTTCCGTTCCGTTCCGTTTCGTTCCGTTCCGTTCCGTTCCGTTCCATTCCATTCCATTCCATTCCATTGAATTCAGTTCCATTCCATTGAATTCCATTCCATTCCGTTCCATTCCATTGAATTCTGTTCCGTTCCGTTCTGTTCCGTTCCGTTCTATTCCGTTCCATTCCGTTCCTTTCCGTTCTACTCGGGTTGATTCCATTCTATTCCATTCCATTCCATTCGATTCCATTCGATTCCATTCGAATCCATTCGATTCCATTCGATTCCATTCGATTCCATTCCATTCCATTGAATTCCATTCAATTCCATTCCATTCCATTGAATTCCGTTCCATTCCATTCAATTCCATTCCATTCCATTCCTTTCCGTTCCGTTCCGTTCCGTTCCGTTCCGTTCTACTCGGGTTGATTCCATTCTATTCCATTCCATACCATTCGATTCCATTCTATTCCATTCGATTCCATTCGATTCAATTCGATTCCATTCCATTCCATTCCATTCCATTCCATTCCATTGAATTCCGTTCCATTCCATTGAATTCCATTCCATTGAATTCCATTCCATTGAATTCCGCTCCGTTCCGTTCCGTTCCGTTCCGTTCCATTCCGTTCCATTCCGTTCCATTCCGTTCTACTCGGGTTGATTCCATTCTATTCCATTCCATTCCATTCGATTCCATTCTATTCCATTCGATTCCATTCGATTCAATTCGATTCCATTCCATTCCATTCCATTCCATTCCATTCCATTGAATTCCATTGAATTCCATTCCATTCCATTCCGTTCCATTCCATTCCGTTCCATTCCATTCCATTCCATTCCATTCCATTCCATTCCGTTCTACTCGGGTTCATTCCATTCCATTCCGTTCCGTTCCGTTCCGTTCCGTTCCTTTCCTTTCTACTTGTGTTGATTCCATTCCATTCCATTCTATTCCATTGAATTCCATTCCATTCCATTCCATTCCATTCCATTACATGGAATTCCATTGAATTCCATTGAATTCCATTCCATAGAATTCCATTCCATTCCATTCCATTCCATTCCATGGAATTCCATTCCATTCCATTCCATTCCATTCCATTGAATTCCATTCCATTCCATTCCATTGAATTCCATTCCATTCCATTCCATTCGATTCCATTTCATTCCATTGAATTCCATTCCATTCCATTCCATTCCATTGAATTCCATTGAATTCCATTCCATTGAATTCCATTCCACTCCATTGAATTCCATTCCATTTCATTCCATTCCATTCCGTTCCATTCCATTCCGTTCCATTCCATTCCATTCCTTTCCATTCCATTCCATTCCGTTCCATTCCATTGAATTCCGTTCCATTGCATTGAATTCCGTTCCATTCCATTCCATTCCTTTCCGTTCCGTTCCGTTCCGTTCCGTTCCGTTCCGTTCTACTCGGGTTGATTCCATTCTATTCCATTCCATTCCATTCGATTCCATTCTATTCCATTCGATTCCATTCGATTCAATTCGATTCCATTCGATTCCATTCCATTCCATTCCATTCCATTCCATTCCATTGAATTCCATTCCATTCCATTCCATTCCATTGAATTCCGTTCCATTCCTTTCAATTCCATTCCATTCCATTCCATTCCATTCCATTCCATTCCATTCCATTCCATTCCATTCCATTCGATTCTACTCGGGTTGATTCCATTCTATTACATTCCATTCCATTCGATTCCATTCGATTCCATTCGATTCCATTCCATTCCATTGAATTCCGTTCCATTCCATTCCATTCCATTCCATTCCATTCCATTCCATTGAATTCCATTACATTGAATTCCATTCCATTCCATTCCATTCCATGGAATTCCATTCCATTCCGTTCCGTTCCGTTCCGTTCCGTTCCGTACCGTTCCATTCCATTCCATTCCGTTCCATTGAATTCCGTTCCATTCCATTGAATTCCATTCCATTCCGTTCCATTCCATTGAATTCCGTTCCGTTCCGTTCCGTTCCGTTCCGTTCCATTCCGTTCCATTCCATTCCATTCCGTTCTACTCGGGTTCATTCCATTCCATTCCTTTCCGTTCCGTTCCGTTCCATTCCATTCCATTCCATTCCATTCCATTCCATTCTACTCGGGTTGATTCCATTCCATTCCATTCCATTCCATTCGATTCCATTCGATTCCATTCCATTCCATTCCATTCAATTGAATTCCATTCCATTCCATTCCATTCCATTCCATTCCATTCCATTCCATTCCATTCCATTCCATTCCATTCCATTCCATTCCATTCTACTCGGGATGATTCCATTCTATTACATTCCATTCCATTCGATTCCATTCGATTCCATTCGATTCCATTCCATTCGATTCCATTCAATTGAATTCCATTCCATTCCATTCCATTCCATTCCATTCCATTCCATTCCATTGAATTCCATTCCATTCCATTGAATTCCATTCCATTACATTCCATTCCATTGAATTCCATTCCATTCCATTCCATTCCACTCCATTCCATTCCATTCCATTCCATTGAATTCCATTACATTCAATTCCATTCCATGGAATTCCATTCCATTCCGTTCCGTTCCGTTCCGTTCCGTTCCATTCCATTCCATTCCATTCCATTGAATTCCGTTCCATTCCATTGAATTCCGTTCCGTTCCGTTCCGTTCCGTTCCGTTCCATTCCGTTCCATTCCGTTCCATTCCGTTCTACTCGGGTTGATTCCATTCTATTCCATTCCATTCCATTCGATTCCATTCCATTCCATTCCATTCCATTCCATTCCTTTCTACTCGGGTTCATTCCATTCCATTCCGTTCCGTTCCGTTCCTTTCCGTTCCATTCCTTTCTACTTGTGTTGATTCCATTCCATTCCATTCTATTCCATTGAATTCCATTCCATTCCATTCCATTCCATTCCATTACATGGAATTCCATTGAATTCCATTGAATTCCATTCCATTGAATTCCATTGAATTCCATTCCATTCCATTCCATGGAATTCCATTCCATTCCATTCCATTCCTTGGAATTCCATTCCATTCCATTCCATTCCATTCCATTGAATTCCATTCCATTCCATTCAATTGAATTCCATTCCATTCCATTCCATTCGATTCCATTCCATTCCATTGAATTCCATTCCATTCCATTCCATTCCATTGAATTCCATTGAATTCCATTCCATTGAATTCCATTCCATTCCATTGAATTCCATTCCATTTCATTCCATTCCATTCCGTTCCATTCCATTCCGTTCCATTCCATTCCATTCCATTCCATTCCATTCCATTCCATTACGTTCCGTTCCATTCCGTTCCATTCCATTGAATTCCGATCCATTGCATTGAATTCCGTTCCATTCCATTCCATTCCTTTCCGTTCCGTTCCGTTCCGTTCCGTTCCGTTCTACTCGGATTGATTCCATTCTATTCCATTCCATTCCATTCGATTCCATTCGATTCCATTCGATTCCATTCGATTCCATTCCATTCCATTCCATTCCATTGAATTCCATTCCATTCCATTCCATTCCATTCCATTGAATTCCATTGAATTCCATTCCATTGAATTCCATTCCATTCCATTCCATTCCGTTCCATTCCATTCCGTTCCATTCCATTCCATTCCATTCCATTCCATTCCATTCCGTTCCGTTCCATTCCGTTCCATTCCGTTCCATTCCATTGAATTCCGTTCCATTGCATTGAATTCCGTTCCATTCCATTCCATTCCTTTCCGTTCCGTTCCGTTCCGTTCCGTTCCGTTCCATTCTACTCGGGTTGATTCCATTCCATTCCATTCCATTCCATTCGATTCCATTCTATTCCATTCGATTCCATTCGATTCAATTCGATTCGATTCCATTCCTTTCCATTCCATTCCATTCCATTCCATAGAATTCCATTCCATTCCATTGAATTCCATTCCATTCCATTCCATTCCGTTCCATTGAATTCCATTCCATTCCATTGAATTCCATTCCATTCCATTCCATTCGATTCCATTCCATTCCATGGAATTCCATTCCATTCAATTCCATTCCATTCCATGGAATTCCATTTCATTCCATTCCATTCCATTCCATTCCATTCCATTCCATAGAATTCCATTCCGTTCCATTCCATTCCATTCCATTCCATTCCGTTCCATTCCATTCCATCGAATTCCATTCCATTCCATTCCATTCCATTCCATTCCATTCCATTCCATTCCATTCTACTCGGGTTGATTCCATTCGATTCCATTCCATTCCATTCGATTCCATTCGATTCCATTCGATTCCATTCGATTCCATTCCATTCCATTCCATTCAATTGAATTCCATTCCATTCCATTCCATTCCATTCCATTCCATTCCATTCCATTCCATTGAATTCCATTCCATTACATTGAATTCCATTCCATTCCATTCCATTCCATTGAATTCCGTTCCATTCCATTCCTTTCCATTCCATTCCATTCCATTGAATTCCATTACATTGAATTCCATTCCATTCCATTCCATTCCATTCCATTCCATAGAATTCCATTCCATTCCATTGAATTCCATTCCATTGAATTCCATTCGATTCCATTCCATTCCATGGAATTCCATTCCTTTCCATTCCATTCCATTCCATTCCATTCCATTCCATTGAATTCCATTGAATTCCATTCCATTCCATTGAATTCCATTCCTTTCCATTCCATTCCATTGAATTCCGTTCAATTCCATTCCATTCCATTCCATTCCATTCCATTCCATTCCATTCCATTCCATTCCATTCTACTCGGGTTGATTCCATTCTATTCCATTCCATTCCATTCGATTCCATTCGATTCCTTTCGATTCCATTCCATTCCATTCCATTCCATTCCATTGAGTTCCATTCCATTCCATTCCATTCCATTCCATTGAATTCCATTCCATTCCATTCCATCGAATTCCATTCCATTCCATTGAATTCCATTCCATTCCATTCCATTCCATTCCATTCCATTCCATTCCATTCCATTCCATCGAATTCCATTCCATTCCATTCCATTCCATTCCATTCCATTCCATTCGATTCCATTCGATTCCATTCGATTCCATTCCATTCCATTCCATTCCATTGAATTCCGTTCCATTCCATTCCATTCCATTCCATTCCCTTCCATTGAATTCCATTACATTGAATTCCATTCCATTCCATTCCATTCCATTCCGTTCCGTTCCGTTCCGTTCCGTTCCGTTTCGTTCCGTTCCGTTCCGTTCCGTTCCATTCCATTCCATTCCATTCCATTGAATTCAGTTCCATTCCATTGAATTCCATTCCATTCCGTTCCATTCCATTGAATTCTGTTCCGTTCCGTTCTGTTCCGTTCCGTTCTATTCCGTTCCATTCCGTTCCTTTCCGTTCTACTCGGGTTGATTCCATTCTATTCCATTCCATTCCATTCGATTCCATTCGATTCCATTCGAATCCATTCGATTCCATTCGATTCCATTCTATTCCATTCCATTCCATTGAATTCCATTCAATTCCATTCCATTCCATTGAATTCCGTTCCATTCCATTCAATTCCATTCCATTCCATTCCTTTCCGTTCCGTTCCGTTCCGTTCCGTTCCGTTCTACTCGGGTTGATTCCATTCTATTCCATTCCATACCATTCGATTCCATTCTATTCCATTCGATTCCATTAGATTCAATTCGATTCCATTCCATTCCATTCCATTCCATTCCATTCCATTGAATTCCGTTCCATTCCATTGAATTCCATTCCATTGAATTCCATTCCATTGAATTCCGCTCCGTTCCGTTCCGTTCCGTTCCGTTCCATTCCGTTCCATTCCGTTCCATTCCGTTCTACTCGGGTTGATTCCATTCTATTCCATTCCATTCCATTCGATTCCATTCTATTCCATTCGATTCCATTCGATTCAATTCGATTCCATTCCATTCCATTCCATTCCATTCCATTCCATTGAATTCCATTGAATTCCATTCCATTCCATTCCGTTCCATTCCATTCCGTTCCATTCCATTCCATTCCATTCCATTCCATTCCATTCCGTTCTACTCGGGTTCATTCCATTCCATTCCGTTCCGTTCCGTTCCGTTCCGTTCCTTTCCTTTCTACTTGTGTTGATTCCATTCCATTCCATTCTATTCCATTGAATTCCATTCCATTCCATTCCATTCCATTCCATTACATGGAATTCCATTGAATTCCATTGAATTCCATTCCATAGAATTCCATTCCATTCCATTCCATTCCATTCCATGGAATTCCATTCCATTCCATTCCATTCCATTCCATTGAATTCCATTCCATTCCATTCCATTGAATTCCATTCCATTCCATTCCATTCGATTCCATTTCATTCCATTGAATTCCATTCCATTCCATTCCATTCCATTGAATTCCATTGAATTCCATTCCATTGAATTCCATTCCACTCCATTGAATTCCATTCCATTTCATTCCATTCCATTCCGTTCCATTCCATTCCGTTCCATTCCATTCCATTCCTTTCCATTCCATTCCATTCCGTTCCATTCCATTGAATTCCGTTCCATTGCATTGAATTCCGTTCCATTCCATTCCATTCCTTTCCGTTCCGTTCCGTTCCGTTCCGTTCCGTTCCGTTCTACTCGGGTTGATTCCATTCTATTCCATTCCATTCCATTCGATTCCATTCTATTCCATTCGATTCCATTCGATTCAATTCGATTCCATTCGATTCCATTCCATTCCATTCCATTCCATTCCATTCCATTGAATTCCATTCCATTCCATTCCGTTCCATTCCATTCCGTTCCATTCCATTCCATTCCATTCCATTCCATTCCATTCTGTTCCATTCCATTCCATTCCTTTCCATTCCATTCCTTTCCGTTCCATTCCGTTCCGTTCCATTCCGTTCTACTCGGATTGATTCCATTCTATTCCATTCCATTCCATTCGATTCCATTCGATTCCATTCGATTCCATTCGATTCCATTCCATTCCATTCCATTCCATTCCATTCCATTGAACTCCATTCCATTCCATTCCATTCCATTCCATTCCATTCCATTCCATTCCATTGAATTCCATTCCATTCCATTCCATTCCATTGAATTCTGTTCCATTCAATTCCATTCCATTCCATTCCGTTCTACTCGGGTTGATTCCATGCTATTCCATTCCGTTCCTTTCCGTTCCGTTCCGTTCCGTTCCGTTCCGTTCCATTCCACTCGGGTTGATTCCATTCTATTCCATTCCATTCCATTCCATTCCATTCCATTCCATTCCATTCCATTCCATTCCATTCGATTCCATTCGATTCCATTCGATTCCATTCGATTCCATTCGATTCCATTCCATTCCATTGAATTCCATTCCATTCCATTCCATTCCATTGAATTCCGTTCCATTCCATTCCATTGCATTCCATTCCATTCCATTCCATTTGAATTCCATTCCATTCCATTCCATTCCATTCCATTCCATTCTACTCGGGTTGATTCCATTCTATTCCATTCCATTCCATTCGATTCCATTCGATTCCATTCGATTCCATTCGATTCCATTCCATTCCATTCCATTCCATTCCATTCCATTCCATTCCATTCCATTCCATTCCATTGAATTCCATTCCATTCCATTGAATTCCATTCCATTCCATTCCATTCCATTGAATTCCGTTCCATTCCATTCCATTCCATTCCATTCCATTCCATTGAATTCCATTCCATTGAATTCCATTCCATTCCATTCCATTCCATTGAATTCCATTCCATTCCGTTCCGTTCCGTTCCATTCCGTTTCGTTCCGTTCCGTTCCGTTCCGTTCCATTCCATTCCATTCCATTGAATTCCGTTCCATTCCATTGAATTCCATTCCATTCCGTTCCATTCCATTGAATTCTGTTCCGTTCCGTTCCGTTCCGTTCCGTTCCATTCCGTTCCATTCCGTTCCTTTCCGTTCTACTCGGGTTGATTCCATTCTGTTCCATTCCATTTCATTCGATTCCATTCTATTCCATTCGATTCCATTCGATTCAATTAGATTCCATTCCATTCCATTCCATTCCATTGAATTCCGTTCCATTCCATTGAATTCCATTCCATTCCGTTCCATTCCATTGAATTCCGCTCCGTTCCGTTCCGTTCCGTTCCGTTCCATTCCGTACCATTCCGTTCCATTCCGTTCTACTCGGGTTGATTCCATTCTATTCCATTCCATTCCATTCGATTCCATTCCATTCCATTCCATTCCATTCCATTCCGTTCTACTCGGGTTCATTCCATTCCATTCCGTTCCGTTCCGTTCCGTTCCTTTCCTTTCTACTTGTGTTGATTCCATTCCATTCCTTTCTATTCCATTGAATTCCATTCCATTCCATTCCATTCCATTCCATTACATGGAATTCCATTGAATTCCATTGAATTCCATTCCATTGAATTCCATTCCATTCCATTCCATTCCATTCCATTCCATGGAATTCCATTCCATTCCATTCCATTCCATTCCATTCCATTCCATTGAATTCCATTCCATTCTATTCCATTCCATTCCATTGAATTCCATTCCATTCCATTCCATTCCATTCCATTCCTTTCCATTCCATTGAATTCCATTGAATTCCGTTCCATTGAATTCCATTCCATTCCATGGAATTCCATTCCATTCCATTCCATTCCATTCCGTTCCATTCCATTCCGTTCCATTCCATTCCATTCCATTCCATTCCGTTCCGTTCCATTCCGTTCCGTTCCGTTCCGTTCCGTTGCGTTCCGTTCTACTCGGGTTGATTCCATTCTATTCCATTCCATTCCATTCGATTCCATTCTATTCCATTCTATTCCATTCGATTCCATTCGATTCCATTCGATTCCATTCCATTCCATTCCATTCCATTCCATTCCATTAAATTCCATTCCATTCCATTCCATTCCACTCCACTCCATTCCACTCCACTCCACTCCACTCCACTCCACTCCATTCCATTCCATTGAATTCCATTGAATTCCATTGAATTCCATTCCATTGAATTCCATTCCGTTCTGTTCCGTTCCGTTCCATTCCGTTCCGCTCTACTCGGGTTGATTCCATTCTATTCCATTCCATTCCATTCGATTCCATTCTATTCCATTCGATTCCATTCGATTCCATTCGATTCCATTCGATTCCATTCCATTCCATTCCATTCCATTCCATTCCATTCCATTCCTTTCCATTCCATTCCATTCCATTGAATTCCATTACATTGAATTCCATTCCATTCCATTCCATTCCATTGAATTCCATTCCATTCCATTCCATTGCATTGAATTCTGTTCCATTCCATTCCATTCCATTCCATTCCATTCCATTGAATTCCATTCCATTGAATTCCATTCCATTCCATTCCATTCCATTGAATTCCATTCCATTCCGTTCCGTTCCGTTCCATTCCGTTCCGTTTCGTTCCGTTCCGTTCCGTTCCGTTCCATTCCATTCCATTCCATTCCATTGAATTCCGTTCCATTCCATTGAATTCCATTCCATTCCGTTCCATTCCATTGAATTCTGTTCCGTTCCGTTCCGTTCCGTTCCGTTCCATTCCGTTCCATTCCGTTCCTTTCCGTTCTACTCGGGTTGATTCCATTCTATTCCATTCCATTCCATTCGATTCCATTCGATTCCATTCGAATCCATTCGATTCCATTCGATTCCATTCGATTCCATTCCATTCCATTGAATTCCATTCCATGCCATTCCATTCCATTGAATTCCGTTCCATTCCATTCAATTCCATTCCATTCCATTCCTTTCCGTTCCGTTCCGTTCCGTTCCGTTCCGTTCCGTTCCGTTCCGTTCTACTCGGGTTGATTCCATTCTATTCCATTCCATACCATTCGATTCCATTCTATTCCATTCGATTCCATTCGATTCAATTCGATTCCATTCCATTCCATTCCATTCCATTCCATTGAATTCCGTTCCATTCCATTGAATTCCATTCCATTCCGTTCCATTCCATTGAATTCCGCTCCGTTCCGTTCCGTTCCGTTCCGTTCCATTCCGTTCCATTCCGTTCCATTCCGTTCAACTCGGGTTGATTCCATTCTATTCCATTCCATTCCATTCGATTCCATTCTATTCCATTCGATTCCATTCGATTCAATTCGATTCCATTCCATTCCATTCCATTCCATTCCATTCCATTGAATTCCATTGAATTCCATTCCATTCCATTCCGTTCCATTCCATTCCGTTCCATTCCATTCCATTCCATTCCATTCCATTCCATTCCATTCCATTCCATTCCGTTCTACTCGGGTTCATTCCATTCCATTCCGTTCCGTTCCGTTCCGTTCCGTTCCTTTCCTTTCTACTTGTGTTGATTCCATTCCATTCCATTCTATTCCATTGAATTCCATTCCATTCCATTCCATTCCATTCCATTACATGGAATTCCATTGAATTCCATGGAATTCCATTCCATAGAATTCCATTCCATTCCATTCCATTCCATTCCATGGAATTCCATTCCATTCCATTCCATTCCATTCCATTCCATGGAATTCCATTCCATTCCATTCCATTGAATTCCATTCCATTCCATTCCATTCGATTCCATTTCATTCCATTTCATTCCATTCCATTCCATTCCATTCCATTCCATTCCATAGAATTCCATTCCATTCCATTCCATTCCATTCCATTCCGTTCCATTCCATTCCATCGAATTCCATTCCATTCCATTCCATTCCATTCCATTCCATTCCATTCCATTCCATTCCATTCCATTCCATTCCATTCCATTCCATTCCATTCCATTCCATTCCATTCCATTCTACTCGGGTTGATTCCATTCTATTCCATTCCATTCCATTCGATTCCATTCGATTCCATTCGATTCCATTCGATTCCATTCCATTCCATTCCATTCCATTCAATTCCATTCCATTCCATTCCATTCCATTCCATTCCATTCCATTCCATTCCATTCCATTCCATTGAATTCCATTCCATTCCATTGAATTCCATTCCATTCCATTCCATTCCATTGAATTCCGTTCCATTCCATTCCTTTCCATTCCATTCCATTCCATTGAATTCCCTTACATTGAATTCCATTCCATTCCATTCCATTCCATTGAATTCCATTCCATTCCATTGAATTCCATTCCATTCCATTCCATTCGATTCCATTCCATTCCATGGAATTCCATTCCTTTCCATTCCATTCCATTCCATTCCATTCCATTCCATTCCATTCCATGGAATTCCATTGAATTCCATTCCATTCCATTGAATTCCATTCCTTTCCATTCCATTCCATTGAATTCCGTTCAATTCCATTCCATTCCATTCCATTCCATTCCATTCCATTCGAATTCCATTCCATTCCATTCCATTCCATTCCATTCCATTCCATTCCATTCCATTCCATTCTACTCGGGTTGATTCCATTCTATTCCATTCCATTCCATTCGATTCCATTCGATTCCTTTCGATTCCATTCCATTCCATTCCATTCCATTCCATGGAATTCCATTCCATTCCATTCCATTCCATTCCATTGAATTCCACTCCATTCCATTCCATCGAATTCCATTCCATTCCATTGAATTCCATTCCATTCCATTCCATTCCATTCCATTCCATTCCATTCCATCGGATTCCATTCCATTCCATTCCATTCCATTCCATTCCATTCCATTCCGTTCCGTTCCATTCCGTTCCATTCCGTCCCATTCCATTGAATTCCGTTCCATTGCATTGAATTCCGTTCCATTCCATTCCATTCCTTTCCGTTCCGTTCCGTTCCGTTCCGCTCCGTTCTACTCGGGTTGATTCCATTCTATTCCATTCCATTCCATTCGATTCCATTCTATTCCATTCGATTCCATTCGATTCAATTCGATTCCATTCCATTCCATTCCATTCCATTCCATTCCATTGAATTCCATTCCATTCCATTGAATTCCATTCCATTCCATTCCGTTCCATTCCATTCCATTCCATTGAATTCCATTCCATTCCATTGAATTCCATTCCATTCCATTCCATTCCATTCCATTCCATTCCATGGAATTCCATTCCATTCCATTCCATTCCATTGAATTCCATTGAATTCCATTGAATTCCATTCCATTCCATTGAATTCCATTCCTTTCCATTCCATTCCATAGAATTCCGTTCAATTCCATTCCATTGCATTCCATTCCATTCCATTCCATTCGAATTCCATTCCATTCCATTCGATTCCATTCCATTCCATTCCATTCCATTCTACTCGGGTTGATTCCATTCTATTCCATTCCATTCCATTCGATTCCATTCGATTCCTTTCGATTCCTTTCCATTCCATTCCATTCCATTCCATTCCATTGAATTCCATTCCATTCCATTCCATTCCATTCCATTGAATTCCATTCCATTCCATTCCATTCCATGGAATTCCATTCCATTCCGTTCCGTTCCGTTCCGTTCCGTTCCGTACCGTTCCATTCCATTCCATTCCGTTCCATTGAATTCCGTTCCATTCCATTGAATTCCATTCCATTCCGTTCCATTCCATTGAATTCCGTTCCGTTCCGTTCCGTTCCGTTCCGTTCCGTTCCATTCCTTTCCATTCCATTCCATTCCGTTCTACTCGGGTTCATTCCATTCCATTCCTTTCCGTTCCGTTCCGTTCCGTTCCGTTCCGTTCCGTTCCGTTCCATTCCACTCGGGTTGATTCCATTCTATTCCATTCCATTCCATTCCATTCCATTCCATTCCATTCCATTGAATTCCATTCCATTCCATTCCGTTCCATTCCATTCCGTTCCATTCCATTCCATTCCATTCCATTACGTTCCGTTCCATTCCGTTCCATTCCGTTCCATTCCATTGAATTCCGATCCATTGCATTGAATTCCGTTCCATTCCATTCCATTCCTTTCCGTTCCGTTCCGTTCCGTTCCGTTCCGTTCCGTTCTACTCGGATTGATTCCATTCTATTCCAATCCATTCCATTCGATTCCATTCGATTCCATTCGATTCCATTCGTTTCCATTCCATTCCATTCCATTCCATTGAATTCCATTCCATTCCATTCCATTCCATTCCATTCCATTCCATTCCATGGAATTCCGTTCCATTCCGTTCCGTTCCATTGAATTCCGTTCCGTTCCATTGAATTCCATTCCATTCCATTCCATCGAATTCCATTCCATTCCATTCCATTCCATTCCATTCCATTCCATTGAATTCCGTTCCATTCCATTGAATTCCATTCCATTCCGTTCCATTCCATTGAATTCCGTTCCGTTCCGTTCCGTTCCATTCCGTTCTACTCGGGTTGATTCCATTCTATTCCATTCCAATCCACTCGATTCCATTCCATTCCATTCCATTCCATTCCATTCCATTCCGTTCTACTCGGGTTCATTCCATTCCATTCCTTTCCGTTCCGTTCCGTTCCGTTCCGTTCCGTTCCGTTCTACTCGGGTTGATTCCATTCTATTCCATTCCATTCCGTTCGATTCCATTCTATTCCATTCGATTCCATTCGATTCAATTCGATTCGATTCCATTCCATTCCATTCCATTCCATTGCATTCCATTGAATTCCATTCCATTCCATGGAATTCCATTCCATTCCATTCCATTCCATTCCATTCCATTCCATTCCATTCCATTCCGTTCCATTCGATTCCATTCGATTCCATTCGATTCCATTCGATTCCATTCCATTCCATTCCATTCCGTTCCGTTCCATTCCGTTCCATTCCGTCCCATTCCATTGAATTCCGTTCCATTGCATTGAATTCCGTTCCATTCCATTCCATTCCTTTCCGTTCCGTTCCGTTCCGTTCCGTTCCGTTCTACTCGGGTTGATTCCATTCTATTCCATTCCATTCCATTCGATTCCATTCGATTCAATTCGATTCCATTCGATTCCATTCCATTCCATTCCATTCCATTGAATTCCATTCCATTCCATTCCATTCCATTCCATTCCATTCCATTGAATTCCATTCCATTCCATTCCATTCCATTGAATTCCGTTCCATTCCTTTCAATTCCATTCCATTCCATTCCATTCCATTCCATTCCATTCCATTCCATTCCATTCCATTCCATTCCATTCGATTCTACTCGGGTTGATTCCATTCTATTACATTCCATTCCATTCGATTCCATTCGATTCCATTCGATTCCATTCCATTCCATTCCATTCCATTGAATTCCGTTCCATTCCATTCCATTCCATTCCATTCCATTCCATTCCATTGAATTCCATTACATTGAATTCCATTCCATTCCATTCCATTCCATGGAATTCCATTCCATTCCGTTCCGTTCCGTTCCGTTCCGTTCCGTACCGTTCCATTCCATTCCATTCCGTTCCATTGAATTCCGTTCCATTCCATTGAATTCCATTCCATTCCGTTCCATTCCATTGAATTCCGTTCCGTTCCGTTCCGTTCCGTTCCGTTCCATTCCGTTCCATTCCATTCCATTCCGTTCTACTCGGGTTCATTCCATTCCATTCCTTTCCGTTCCGTTCCGTTCCATTCCATTCCATTCCATTCCATTCCATTCCATTCTACTCGGGTTGATTCCATTCCATTCCATTCCATTCCATTCGATTCCATTCGATTCCATTCCATTCCATTCCATTCAATTGAATTCCATTCCATTCCATTCCATTCCATTCCATTCCATTCCATTCCATTCCATTCCATTCCATTCCATTCCATTCCATTCTACTCGGGATGATTCCATTCTATTACATTCCATTCCATTCGATTCCATTCGATTCCATTCGATTCCATTCCATTCGATTCCATTCAATTGAATTCCATTCCATTCCATTCCATTCCATTCCATTCCATTCCATTCCATTGAATTCCATTCCATTCCATTGAATTCCATTCCATTACATTCCATTCCATTGAATTCCATTCCATTCCATTCCATTCCACTCCATTCCATTCCATTCCATTCCATTGAATTCCATTACATTCAATTCCATTCCATGGAATTCCATTCCATTCCGTTCCGTTCCGTTCCGTTCCGTTCCATTCCATTCCATTCCATTCCATTGAATTCCGTTCCATTCCATTGAATTCCGTTCCGTTCCGTTCCGTTCCGTTCCGTTCCATTCCGTTCCATTCCGTTCCATTCCGTTCTACTCGGGTTGATTCCATTCTATTCCATTCCATTCCATTCGATTCCATTCCATTCCATTCCATTCCATTCCATTCCTTTCTACTCGGGTTCATTCCATTCCATTCCGTTCCGTTCCGTTCCTTTCCGTTCCATTCCTTTCTACTTGTGTTGATTCCATTCCATTCCATTCTATTCCATTGAATTCCGATCCATTGCATTGAATTCCGTTCCATTCCATTCCATTCCTTTCCGTTCCGTTCCGTTCCGTTCCGTTCCGTTCTACTCGGATTGATTCCATTCTATTCCATTCCATTCCATTCGATTCCATTCGATTCCATTCGATTCCATTCGATTCCATTCCATTCCATTCCATTCCATTGAATTCCATTCCATTCCATTCCATTCCATTCCATTGAATTCCATTGAATTCCATTCCATTGAATTCCATTCCATTCCATTCCATTCCGTTCCATTCCATTCCGTTCCATTCCATTCCATTCCATTCCATTCCATTCCATTCCATTCCGTTCCGTTCCATTCCGTTCCATTCCGTTCCATTCCATTGAATTCCGTTCCATTGCATTGAATTCCGTTCCATTCCATTCCATTCCTTTCCGTTCCGTTCCGTTCCGTTCCGTTCCATTCTACTCGGGTTGATTCCATTCCATTCCATTCCATTCCATTCGATTCCATTCTATTCCATTCGATTCCATTCGATTCAATTCGATTCGATTCCATTCCTTTCCATTCCATTCCATTCCATTCCATAGAATTCCATTCCATTCCATTGAATTCCATTCCATTCCATTCCATTCCGTTCCATTGAATTCCATTCCATTCCATTGAATTCCATTCCATTCCATTCCATTCGATTCCATTCCATTCCATGGAATTCCATTCCATTCAATTCCATTCCATTCCATGGAATTCCATTTCATTCCATTCCATTCCATTCCATTCCATTCCATTCCATAGAATTCCATTCCGTTCCATTCCATTCCATTCCATTCCATTCCGTTCCATTCCATTCCATCGAATTCCATTCCATTCCATTCCATTCCATTCCATTCCATTCCATTCCATTCTACTCGGGTTGATTCCATTCGATTCCATTCCATTCCATTCGATTCCATTCGATTCCACTCGATTCCATTCGATTCCATTCCATTCCATTCCATTCAATTGAATTCCATTCCATTCCATTCCATTCCATTCCATTCCATTCCATTCCATTCCATTGAATTCCATTCCATTACATTGAATTCCATTCCATTCCATTCCATTCCATTGAATTCCGTTCCATTCCATTCCTTTCCATTCCATTCCATTCCATTGAATTCCATTACATTGAATTCCATTCCATTCCATTCCATTCCATTCCATTCCATAGAATTCCATTCCATTCCATTGAATTCCATTCCATTGAATTCCATTCGATTCCATTCCATTCCATGGAATTCCATTCCTTTCCATTCCATTCCATTCCATTCCATTCCATTCCATTGAATTCCATTGAATTCCATTCCATTCCATTGAATTCCATTCCTTTCCATTCCATTCCATTGAATTCCGTTCAATTCCATTCCATTCCATTCCATTCCATTCCATTCCATTCCATTCCATTCCATTCTACTCGGGTTGATTCCATTCTATTCCATTCCATTCCATTCGATTCCATTCGATTCCTTTCGATTCCATTCCATTCCATTCCATTCCATTCCATTGAGTTCCATTCCATTCCATTCCATTCCATTCCATTGAATTCCATTCCATTCCATTCCATCGAATTCCATTCCATTCCATTGAATTCCATTCCATTCCATTCCATTCCATTGAATTCCATTGAATTCCATTCCATTCCATTCCGTTCCATTCCATTCCGTTCCATTCCATTCCATTCCATTCCATTCCATTCCATTCCGTTCTACTCGGGTTCATTCCATTCCATTCCGTTCTGTTCCGTTCCGTTCCGTTCCTTTCCTTTCTACTTGTGTTGATTCCATTCCATTCCATTCTATTCCATTGAATTCCATTCCATTCCATTCCATTCCATTCCATTACATGGAATTCCATTGAATTCCATTGAATTCCATTCCATAGAATTCCATTCCATTCCATTCCATTCCATTCCATGGAATTCCATTCCATTCCATTCCATTCCATTCCATTGAATTCCATTCCATTCCATTCCATTGAATTCCATTCCATTCCATTCCATTCGATTCCATTTCATTCCATTGAATTCCATTCCATTCCATTCCATTCCATTGAATTCCATTGAATTCCATTCCATTGAATTCCATTCCACTCCATTGAATTCCATTCCATTTCATTCCATTCCATTCCGTTCCATTCCATTCCGTTCCATTCCATTCCATTCCTTTCCATTCCATTCCATTCCGTTCCATTCCATTGAATTCCGTTCCATTGCATTGAATTCCGTTCCATTCCATTCCATTCCTTTCCGTTCCGTTCCGTTCCGTTCCGTTCCGTTCCGTTCTACTCGGGTTGATTCCATTCTATTCCATTCCATTCCATTCGATTCCATTCTATTCCATTCGATTCCATTCGATTCAATTCGATTCCATTCGATTCCATTCCATTCCATTCCATTCCATTCCATTCCATTGAATTCCATTCCATTCCATTCCATTCCATTGAATTCCGTTCCATTCCTTTCATTTCCATTCCATTCCATTCCATTCCATTCCATTCCATTCCATTCCATTCCATTCCATTCCATTCGATTCTACTCGGGTTGATTCCATTCTATTACATTCCATTCCATTCGATTCCATTCGATTCCATTCGATTCCATTCCATTCCATTCCATTCCATTGAATTCCGTTCCATTCCATTCCATTCCATTCCATTCCATTCCATTCCATTGAATTCCATTACATTGAATTCCATTCCATTCCATTCCATTCCATGGAATTCCATTCCATTCCGTTCCGTTCCGTTCCGTTCCGTTCCGTACCGTTCCATTCCATTCCATTCCGTTCCATTGAATTCCGTTCCATTCCATTGAATTCCATTCCATTCCGTTCCATTCCATTGAATTCCGTTCCGTTCCGTTCCGTTCCGTTCCGTTCCATTCCGTTCCATTCCATTCCATTCCGTTCTACTCGGGTTCATTCCATTCCATTCCTTTCCGTTCCGTTCCGTTCCATTCCATTCCATTCCATTCCATTCCATTCCATTCTACTCGGGTTGATTCCATTCCATTCCATTCCATTCCATTCGATTCCATTCGATTCCATTCCATTCCATTCCATTCAATTGAATTCCATTCCATTCCATTCCATTCCATTCCATTCCATTCCATTCCATTCCATTCCATTCCATTCCATTCCATTCCATTCCATTCCATTCTACTCGGGATGATTCCATTCTATTACATTCCATTCCATTCGATTCCATTCGATTCCATTCGATTCCATTCCATTCGATTCCATTCAATTGAATTCCATTCCATTCCATTCCATTCCATTCCATTCCATTCCATTCCATTGAATTCCATTCCATTCCATTGAATTCCATTCCATTACATTCCATTCCATTGAATTCCATTCCATTCCATTCCATTCCACTCCATTCCATTCCATTCCATTCCATTGAATTCCATTACATTCAATTCCATTCCATGGAATTCCATTCCATTCCGTTCCGTTCCGTTCCGTTCCGTTCCATTCCATTCCATTCCATTCCATTGAATTCCGTTCCATTCCATTGAATTCCGTTCCGTTCCGTTCCGTTCCGTTCCGTTCCATTCCGTTCCATTCCGTTCCATTCCGTTCTACTCGGGTTGATTCCATTCTATTCCATTCCATTCCATTCGATTCCATTCCATTCCATTCCATTCCATTCCATTCCTTTCTACTCGGGTTCATTCCATTCCATTCCGTTCCGTTCCGTTCCTTTCCGTTCCATTCCTTTCTACTTGTGTTGATTCCATTCCATTCCATTCTATTCCATTGAATTCCATTCCATTCCATTCCATTCCATTCCATTACATGGAATTCCATTGAATTCCATTGAATTCCATTCCATTGAATTCCATTGAATTCCATTCCATTCCATTCCATGGAATTCCATTCCATTCCATTCCATTCCTTGGAATTCCATTCCATTCCATTCCATTCCATTCCATTGAATTCCATTCCATTCCATTCAATTGAATTCCATTCCATTCCATTCCATTCGATTCCATTCCATTCCATTGAATTCCATTCCATTCCATTCCATTCCATTGAATTCCATTGAATTCCATTCCATTGAATTCCATTCCATTCCATTGAATTCCATTCCATTTCATTCCATTCCATTCCGTTCCATTCCATTCCGTTCCATTCCATTCCATTCCATTCCATTCCATTCCATTCCATTACGTTCCGTTCCATTCCGTTCCATTCCATTGAATTCCGATCCATTGCATTGAATTCCGTTCCATTCCATTCCATTCCTTTCCGTTCCGTTCCGTTCCGTTCCGTTCCGTTCTACTCGGATTGATTCCATTCTATTCCATTCCATTCCATTCGATTCCATTCGATTCCATTCGATTCCATTCGATTCCATTCCATTCCATTCCATTCCATTGAATTCCATTCCATTCCATTCCATTCCATTCCATTGAATTCCATTGAATTCCATTCCATTGAATTCCATTCCATTCCATTCCATTCCGTTCCATTCCATTCCGTTCCATTCCATTCCATTCCATTCCATTCCATTCCATTCCGTTCCGTTCCATTCCGTTCCATTCCGTTCCATTCCATTGAATTCCGTTCCATTGCATTGAATTCCGTTCCATTCCATTCCATTCCTTTCCGTTCCGTTCCGTTCCGTTCCGTTCCGTTCCATTCTACTCGGGTTGATTCCATTCCATTCCATTCCATTCCATTCGATTCCATTCTATTCCATTCGATTCCATTCGATTCAATTCGATTCGATTCCATTCCTTTCCATTCCATTCCATTCCATTCCATAGAATTCCATTCCATTCCATTGAATTCCATTCCATTCCATTCCATTCCGTTCCATTGAATTCCATTCCATTCCATTGAATTCCATTCCATTCCATTCCATTCGATTCCATTCCATTCCATGGAATTCCATTCCATTCAATTCCATTCCATTCCATGGAATTCCATTTCATTCCATTCCATTCCATTCCATTCCATTCCATTCCATAGAATTCCATTCCGTTCCATTCCATTCCATTCCATTCCATTCCGTTCCATTCCATTCCATCGAATTCCATTCCATTCCATTCCATTCCATTCCATTCCATTCCATTCCATTCTACTCGGGTTGATTCCATTCGATTCCATTCCATTCCATTCGATTCCATTCGATTCCATTCGATTCCATTCGATTCCATTCCATTCCATTCCATTCAATTGAATTCCATTCCATTCCATTCCATTCCATTCCATTCCATTCCATTCCATTGAATTCCATTCCATTACATTGAATTCCATTCCATTCCATTCCATTCCATTGAATTCCGTTCCATTCCATTCCTTTCCATTCCATTCCATTCCATTGAATTCCATTACATTGAATTCCATTCCATTCCATTCCATTCCATTCCATTCCATAGAATTCCATTCCATTCCATTGAATTCCATTCCATTGAATTCCATTCGATTCCATTCCATTCCATGGAATTCCATTCCTTTCCATTCCATTCCATTCCATTCCATTCCATTCCATTGAATTCCATTGAATTCCATTCCATTCCATTGAATTCCATTCCTTTCCATTCCATTCCATTGAATTCCGTTCAATTCCATTCCATTCCATTCCATTCCATTCCATTCCATTCCATTCCATTCTACTCGGGTTGATTCCATTCTATTCCATTCCATTCCATTCGATTCCATTCGATTCCTTTCGATTCCATTCCATTCCATTCCATTCCATTCCATTGAGTTCCATTCCATTCCATTCCATTCCATTCCATTGAATTCCATTCCATTCCATTCCATCGAATTCCATTCCATTCCATTGAATTCCATTCCATTCCATTCCATTCCATTCCATTCCATTCCATTCCATTCCATTCCATCGAATTCCATTCCATTCCATTCCATTCCATTCCATTCCATTCGATTCCATTCGATTCCATTCGATTCCATTCCATTCCATTCCATTCCATTGAATTCCGTTCCATTCCATTCCATTCCATTCCATTCCCTTCCATTGAATTCCATTACATTGAATTCCATTCCATTCCATTCCATTCCATTCCGTTCCGTTCCGTTCCGTTCCGTTCCGTTTCGTTCCGTTCCGTTCCGTTCCGTTCCATTCCATTCCATTCCATTCCATTGAATTCAGTTCCATTCCATTGAATTCCATTCCATTCCGTTCCATTCCATTGAATTCTGTTCCGTTCCGTTCTGTTCCGTTCCGTTCTATTCCGTTCCATTCCGTTCCTTTCCGTTCTACTCGGGTTGATTCCATTCTATTCCATTCCATTCCATTCGATTCCATTCGATTCCATTCGAATCCATTCGATTCCATTCGATTCCATTCGATTCCATTCCATTCCATTGAATTCCATTCAATTCCATTCCATTCCATTGAATTCCGTTCCATTCCATTCAATTCCATTCCATTCCATTCCTTTCCGTTCCGTTCCGTTCCGTTCCGTTCCGTTCTACTCGGGTTGATTCCATTCTATTCCATTCCATACCATTCGATTCCATTCTATTCCATTCGATTCCATTAGATTCAATTCGATTCCATTCCATTCCATTCCATTCCATTCCATTCCATTGAATTCCGTTCCATTCCATTGAATTCCATTCCATTGAATTCCATTCCATTGAATTCCGCTCCGTTCCGTTCCGTTCCGTTCCGTTCCATTCCGTTCCATTCCGTTCCATTCCGTTCTACTCGGGTTGATTCCATTCTATTCCATTCCATTCCATTCGATTCCATTCTATTCCATTCGATTCCATTCGATTCAATTCGATTCCATTCCATTCCATTCCATTCCATTCCATTCCATTGAATTCCATTGAATTCCATTCCATTCCATTCCGTTCCATTCCATTCCGTTCCATTCCATTCCATTCCATTCCATTCCATTCCATTCCGTTCTACTCGGGTTCATTCCATTCCATTCCGTTCCGTTCCGTTCCGTTCCGTTCCTTTCCTTTCTACTTGTGTTGATTCCATTCCATTCCATTCTATTCCATTGAATTCCATTCCATTCCATTCCATTCCATTCCATTACATGGAATTCCATTGAATTCCATTGAATTCCATTCCATAGAATTCCATTCCATTCCATTCCATTCCATTCCATGGAATTCCATTCCATTCCATTCCATTCCATTCCATGGAATTCCATTCCATTCCATTCCATTGAATTCCATTCCATTCCATTCCATTCGATTCCATTTCATTCCATTGAATTCCATTCCATTCCATTCCATTCCATTGAATTCCATTGAATTCCATTCCATTGAATTCCATTCCACTCCATTGAATTCCATTCCATTTCATTCCATTCCATTCCGTTCCATTCCATTCCGTTCCATTCCATTCCATTCCTTTCCATTCCATTCCATTCCGTTCCATTCCATTGAATTCCGTTCCATTGCATTGAATTCCGTTCCATTCCATTCCATTCCTTTCCGTTCCGTTCCGTTCCGTTCCGTTCCGTTCCGTTCTACTCGGGTTGATTCCATTCTATTCCATTCCATTCCATTCGATTCCATTCTATTCCATTCGATTCCATTCGATTCAATTCGATTCCATTCGATTCCATTCCATTCCATTCCATTCCATTCCATTCCATTGAATTCCATTCCATTCCATTCCGTTCCATTCCATTCCGTTCCATTCCATTCCATTCCATTCCATTCCATTCCATTCTGTTCCATTCCATTCCATTCCTTTCCATTCCATTCCTTTCCGTTCCATTCCGTTCCGTTCCATTCCGTTCTACTCGGATTGATTCCATTCTATTCCATTCCATTCCATTCGATTCCATTCGATTCCATTCGATTCCATTCGATTCCATTCCATTCCATTCCATTCCATTCCATTCCATTCCATGGAATTCCATTCCATTCCATTCCATTCCATTCCATTCCATTCCATTGAATTCCATTCCATTCTATTCCATTCCATTCCATTGAATTCCATTCCATTCCATTCCATTCCTTTCCATTCCTTTCCATTCCATTGAATTCCATTGAATTCCGTTCCATTGAATTCCATTCCATTCCATGGAATTCCATTCCATTCCATTCCATTCCATTCCGTTCCATTCCATTCCGTTCCATTCCATTCCATTCCATTCCATTCCGTTCCGTTCCATTCCGTTCCGTTCCGTTCCGTTCCGTTGCGTTCCGTTCTACTCGGGTTGATTCCATTCTATTCCATTCCATTCCATTCGATTCCATTCTATTCCATTCTATTCCATTCGATTCCATTCGATTCCATTCGATTCCATTCCATTCCATTCCATTCCATTCCATTCCATTGAATTCCATTCCATTCCATTAAATTCCATTCCATTCCATTCCATTCCACTCCACTCCATTCCACTCCACTCCACTCCACTCCACTCCACTCCATTCCATTCCATTGAATTCCATTGAATTCCATTGAATTCCATTCCATTGAATTCCATTCCGTTCTGTTCCGTTCCGTTCCATTCCGTTCCGCTCTACTCGGGTTGATTCCATTCTATTCCATTCCATTCCATTCGATTCAATTCTATTCCATTCGATTCCATTCGATTCCATTCGATTCCATTCGATTCCATTCCATTCCATTCCATTCCATTCCATTCCATTCCATTCCTTTCCATTCCATTCCATTCCATTGAATTCCATTACATTGAATTCCATTCCATTCCATTCCATTCCATTGAATTCCATTCCATTCCATTCCATTGCATTGAATTCTGTTCCATTCCATTCCATTCCATTCCATTCCATTCCATTGAATTCCATTCCATTGAATTCCATTCCATTCCATTCCATTCCATTGAATTCCATTCCATTCCGTTCCGTTCCGTTCCATTCCGTTCCGTTTCGTTCCGTTCCGTTCCGTTCCGTTCCATTCCATTCCATTCCATTCCATTGAATTCCGTTCCATTCCATTGAATTCCATTCCATTCCGTTCCATTCCATTGAATTCTGTTCCGTTCCGTTCCGTTCCGTTCCGTTCCATTCCGTTCCATTCCGTTCCTTTCCGTTCTACTCGGGTTGATTCCATTCTATTCCATTCCATTCCATTCGATTCCATTCGATTCCATTCGAATCCATTCGATTCCATTCGATTCCATTCGATTCCATTCCATTCCATTGAATTCCATTCCATGCCATTCCATTCCATTGAATTCCGTTCCATTCCATTCAATTCCATTCCATTCCATTCCTTTCCGTTCCGTTCCGTTCCGTTCCGTTCCGTTCCGTTCCGTTCCGTTCTACTCGGGTTGATTCCATTCTATTCCATTCCATACCATTCGATTCCATTCTATTCCATTCGATTCCATTCGATTCAATTCGATTCCATTCCATTCCATTCCATTCCATTCCATTGAATTCCGTTCCATTCCATTGAATTCCATTCCATTCCGTTCCATTCCATTGAATTCCGCTCCGTTCCGTTCCGTTCCGTTCCGTTCCATTCCGTTCCATTCCGTTCCATTCCGTTCAACTCGGGTTGATTCCATTCTATTCCATTCCATTCCATTCGATTCCATTCTATTCCATTCGATTCCATTCGATTCAATTCGATTCCATTCCATTCCATTCCATTCCATTCCATTCCATTGAATTCCATTGAATTCCATTCCATTCCATTCCGTTCCATTCCATTCCGTTCCATTCCATTCCATTCCATTCCATTCCATTCCATTCCATTCCATTCCATTCCATTCCGTTCTACTCGGGTTCATTCCATTCCATTCCGTTCCGTTCCGTTCCGTTCCGTTCCTTTCCTTTCTACTTGTGTTGATTCCATTCCATTCCATTCTATTCCATTGAATTCCATTCCATTCCATTCCATTCCATTCCATTACATGGAATTCCATTGAATTCCATGGAATTCCATTCCATAGAATTCCATTCCATTCCATTCCATTCCATTCCATGGAATTCCATTCCATTCCATTCCATTCCATTCCATTCCATGGAATTCCATTCCATTCCATTCCATTGAATTCCATTCCATTCCATTCCATTCGATTCCATTTCATTCCATTTCATTCCATTCCATTCCATTCCATTCCATTCCATTCCATAGAATTCCATTCCATTCCATTCCATTCCATTCCATTCCGTTCCATTCCATTCCATCGAATTCCATTCCATTCCATTCCATTCCATTCCATTCCATTCCATTCCATTCCATTCCATTCCATTCCATTCCATTCCATTCTACTCGGGTTGATTCCATTCTATTCCATTCCATTCCATTCGATTCCATTCGATTCCATTCGATTCCATTCGATTCCATTCCATTCCATTCCATTCCATTCAATTCCATTCCATTCCATTCCATTCCATTCCATTCCATTCCATTCATTCCATTCCATTCCATTGAATTCCATTCCATTCCATTGAATTCCATTCCATTCCATTCCATTCCATTGAATTCCGTTCCATTCCATTCCTTTCCATTCCATTCCATTCCATTGAATTCCCTTACATTGAATTCCATTCCATTCCATTCCATTCCATTGAATTCCATTCCATTCCATTGAATTCCATTCCATTCCATTCCATTCGATTCCATTCCATTCCATGGAATTCCATTCCTTTCCATTCCATTCCATTCCATTCCATTCCATTCCATTCCATTCCATGGAATTCCATTGAATTCCATTCCATTCCATTGAATTCCATTCCTTTCCATTCCATTCCATTGAATTCCGTTCAATTCCATTCCATTCCATTCCATTCCATTCCATTCCATTCGAATTCCATTCCATTCCATTCCATTCCATTCCATTCCATTCCATTCCATTCCATTCCATTCTACTCGGGTTGATTCCATTCTATTCCATTCCATTCCATTCGATTCCATTCGATTCCTTTCGATTCCATTCCATTCCATTCCATTCCATTCCATGGAATTCCATTCCATTCCATTCCATTCCATTCCATTGAATTCCACTCCATTCCATTCCATCGAATTCCATTCCATTCCATTGAATTCCATTCCATTCCATTCCATTCCATTCCATTCCATTCCATTCCATTCCATCGGATTCCATTCCATTCCATTCCATTCCATTCCATTCCATTCCATTCCGTTCCGTTCCATTCCGTTCCATTCCGTCCCATTCCATTGAATTCCGTTCCATTGCATTGAATTCCGTTCCATTCCATTCCATTCCTTTCCGTTCCGTTCCGTTCCGTTCCGCTCCGTTCTACTCGGGTTGATTCCATTCTATTCCATTCCATTCCATTCGATTCCATTCTATTCCATTCGATTCCATTCGATTCAATTCGATTCCATTCCATTCCATTCCATTCCATTCCATTCCATTGAATTCCATTCCATTCCATTGAATTCCATTCCATTCCATTCCGTTCCATTCCATTCCATTCCATTGAATTCCATTCCATTCCATTGAATTCCATTCCATTCCATTCCATTCCATTCCATTCCATTCCATTCCATGGAATTCCATTCCATTCCATTCCATTCCATTGAATTCCATTGAATTCCATTGAATTCCATTCCATTCCATTGAATTCCATTCCTTTCCATTCCATTCCATAGAATTCCGTTCAATTCCATTCCATTGCATTCCATTCCATTCCATTCCATTCGAATTCCATTCCATTCCATTCCATTCCATTCCATTCCATTCCATTCCATTCTACTCGGGTTGATTCCATTCTATTCCATTCCATTCCATTCGATTCCATTCGATTCCTTTCGATTCCTTTCCATTCCATTCCATTCCATTCCATTCCATTGAATTCCATTCCATTCCATTCCATTCCATTCCATTGAATTCCATTCCATTCCATTCCATTCCATGGAATTCCATTCCATTCCGTTCCGTTCCGTTCCGTTCCGTTCCGTACCGTTCCATTCCATTCCATTCCGTTCCATTGAATTCCGTTCCATTCCATTGAATTCCATTCCATTCCGTTCCATTCCATTGAATTCCGTTCCGTTCCGTTCCGTTCCGTTCCGTTCCGTTCCATTCCTTTCCATTCCATTCCATTCCGTTCTACTCGGGTTCATTCCATTCCATTCCTTTCCGTTCCGTTCCGTTCCGTTCCGTTCCGTTCCGTTCCGTTCCATTCCACTCGGGTTGATTCCATTCTATTCCATTCCATTCCATTCCATTCCATTCCATTCCATTCCATTGAATTCCATTCCATTCCATTCCGTTCCATTCCATTCCGTTCCATTCCATTCCATTCCATTCCATTACGTTCCGTTCCATTCCGTTCCATTCCGTTCCATTCCATTGAATTCCGATCCATTGCATTGAATTCCGTTCCATTCCATTCCATTCCTTTCCGTTCCGTTCCGTTCCGTTCCGTTCCGTTCCGTTCTACTCGGATTGATTCCATTCTATTCCAATCCATTCCATTCGATTCCATTCGATTCCATTCGATTCCATTCGTTTCCATTCCATTCCATTCCATTCCATTGAATTCCATTCCATTCCATTCCATTCCATTCCATTCCATTCCATTCCATGGAATTCCGTTCCATTCCGTTCCGTTCCATTGAATTCCGTTCCGTTCCATTGAATTCCATTCCATTCCATTCCATCGAATTCCATTCCATTCCATTCCATTCCATTCCATTCCATTCCATTGAATTCCGTTCCATTCCATTGAATTCCATTCCATTCCGTTCCATTCCATTGAATTCCGTTCCGTTCCGTTCCGTTCCATTCCGTTCTACTCGGGTTGATTCCATTCTATTCCATTCCAATCCACTCGATTCCATTCCATTCCATTCCATTCCATTCCATTCCATTCCGTTCTACTCGGGTTCATTCCATTCCATTCCTTTCCGTTCCGTTCCGTTCCGTTCCGTTCCGTTCTACTCGGGTTGATTCCATTCTATTCCATTCCATTCCGTTCGATTCCATTCTATTCCATTCGATTCCATTCGATTCAATTCGATTCGATTCCATTCCATTCCATTCCATTCCATTGCATTCCATTGAATTCCATTCCATTCCATGGAATTCCATTCCATTCCATTCCATTCCATTCCATTCCATTCCATTCCATTCCATTCCGTTCCATTCGATTCCATTCGATTCCATTCGATTCCATTCGATTCCATTCCATTCCATTCCATTCCGTTCCGTTCCATTCCGTTCCATTCCGTCCCATTCCATTGAATTCCGTTCCATTGCATTGAATTCCGTTCCATTCCATTCCATTCCTTTCCGTTCCGTTCCGTTCCGTTCCGTTCCGTTCTACTCGGGTTGATTCCATTCTATTCCATTCCATTCCATTCGATTCCATTCGATTCAATTCGATTCCATTCGATTCCATTCCATTCCATTCCATTCCATTGAATTCCATTCCATTCCATTCCATTCCATTCCATTCCATTGAATTCCATTCCATTCCATTCCATTCCATTGAATTCCGTTCCATTCCTTTCAATTCCATTCCATTCCATTCCATTCCATTCCATTCCATTCCATTCCATTCCATTCCATTCCATTCCATTCGATTCTACTCGGGTTGATTCCATTCTATTACATTCCATTCCATTCGATTCCATTCGATTCCATTCGATTCCATTCCATTCCATTCCATTCCATTGAATTCCGTTCCATTCCATTCCATTCCATTCCATTCCATTCCATTCCATTGAATTCCATTACATTGAATTCCATTCCATTCCATTCCATTCCATGGAATTCCATTCCATTCCGTTCCGTTCCGTTCCGTTCCGTTCCGTACCGTTCCATTCCATTCCATTCCGTTCCATTGAATTCCGTTCCATTCCATTGAATTCCATTCCATTCCGTTCCATTCCATTGAATTCCGTTCCGTTCCGTTCCGTTCCGTTCCGTTCCATTCCGTTCCATTCCATTCCATTCCGTTCTACTCGGGTTCATTCCATTCCATTCCTTTCCGTTCCGTTCCGTTCCATTCCATTCCATTCCATTCCATTCCATTCCATTCTACTCGGGTTGATTCCATTCCATTCCATTCCATTCCATTCGATTCCATTCGATTCCATTCCATTCCATTCCATTCAATTGAATTCCATTCCATTCCATTCCATTCCATTCCATTCCATTCCATTCCATTCCATTCCATTCCATTCCATTCCATTCCATTCTACTCGGGATGATTCCATTCTATTACATTCCATTCCATTCGATTCCATTCGATTCCATTCGATTCCATTCCATTCGATTCCATTCAATTGAATTCCATTCCATTCCATTCCATTCCATTCCATTCCATTCCATTCCATTGAATTCCATTCCATTCCATTGAATTCCATTCCATTACATTCCATTCCATTGAATTCCATTCCATTCCATTCCATTCCACTCCATTCCATTCCATTCCATTCCATTGAATTCCATTACATTCAATTCCATTCCATGGAATTCCATTCCATTCCGTTCCGTTCCGTTCCGTTCCGTTCCATTCCATTCCATTCCATTCCATTGAATTCCGTTCCATTCCATTGAATTCCGTTCCGTTCCGTTCCGTTCCGTTCCGTTCCATTCCGTTCCATTCCGTTCCATTCCGTTCTACTCGGGTTGATTCCATTCTATTCCATTCCATTCCATTCGATTCCATTCCATTCCATTCCATTCCATTCCATTCCTTTCTACTCGGGTTCATTCCATTCCATTCCGTTCCGTTCCGTTCCTTTCCGTTCCATTCCTTTCTACTTGTGTTGATTCCATTCCATTCCATTCTATTCCATTGAATTCCGATCCATTGCATTGAATTCCGTTCCATTCCATTCCATTCCTTTCCGTTCCGTTCCGTTCCGTTCCGTTCCGTTCTACTCGGATTGATTCCATTCTATTCCATTCCATTCCATTCGATTCCATTCGATTCCATTCGATTCCATTCGATTCCATTCCATTCCATTCCATTCCATTGAATTCCATTCCATTCCATTCCATTCCATTCCATTGAATTCCATTGAATTCCATTCCATTGAATTCCATTCCATTCCATTCCATTCCGTTCCATTCCATTCCGTTCCATTCCATTCCATTCCATTCCATTCCATTCCATTCCGTTCCGTTCCATTCCGTTCCATTCCGTTCCATTCCATTGAATTCCGTTCCATTGCATTGAATTCCGTTCCATTCCATTCCATTCCTTTCCGTTCCGTTCCGTTCCGTTCCGTTCCGTTCCATTCTACTCGGGTTGATTCCATTCCATTCCATTCCATTCCATTCGATTCCATTCTATTCCATTCGATTCCATTCGATTCAATTCGATTCGATTCCATTCCTTTCCATTCCATTCCATTCCATTCCATAGAATTCCATTCCATTCCATTGAATTCCATTCCATTCCATTCCATTCCGTTCCATTGAATTCCATTCCATTCCATTGAATTCCATTCCATTCCATTCCATTCGATTCCATTCCATTCCATGGAATTCCATTCCATTCAATTCCATTCCATTCCATGGAATTCCATTTCATTCCATTCCATTCCATTCCATTCCATTCCATTCCATAGAATTCCATTCCGTTCCATTCCATTCCATTCCATTCCATTCCGTTCCATTCCATTCCATCGAATTCCATTCCATTCCATTCCATTCCATTCCATTCCATTCCATTCTACTCGGGTTGATTCCATTCGATTCCATTCCATTCCATTCGATTCCATTCGATTCCACTCGATTCCATTCGATTCCATTCCATTCCATTCCATTCAATTGAATTCCATTCCATTCCATTCCATTCCATTCCATTCCATTCCATTCCATTCCATTGAATTCCATTCCATTACATTGAATTCCATTCCATTCCATTCCATTCCATTGAATTCCGTTCCATTCCATTCCTTTCCATTCCATTCCATTCCATTGAATTCCATTACATTGAATTCCATTCCATTCCATTCCATTCCATTCCATTCCATAGAATTCCATTCCATTCCATTGAATTCCATTCCATTGAATTCCATTCGATTCCATTCCATTCCATGGAATTCCATTCCTTTCCATTCCATTCCATTCCATTCCATTCCATTCCATTGAATTCCATTGAATTCCATTCCATTCCATTGAATTCCATTCCTTTCCATTCCATTCCATTGAATTCCGTTCAATTCCATTCCATTCCATTCCATTCCATTCCATTCCATTCCATTCCATTCCATTCCATTCTACTCGGGTTGATTCCATTCTATTCCATTCCATTCCATTCGATTCCATTCGATTCCTTTCGATTCCATTCCATTCCATTCCATTCCATTCCATTGAGTTCCATTCCATTCCATTCCATTCCATTCCATTGAATTCCATTCCATTCCATTCCATCGAATTCCATTCCATTCCATTGAATTCCATTCCATTCCATTCCATTCCATTGAATTCCATTGAATTCCATTCCATTCCATTCCGTTCCATTCCATTCCGTTCCATTCCATTCCATTCCATTCCATTCCATTCCATTCCGTTCTACTCGGGTTCATTCCATTCCATTCCGTTCCGTTCCGTTCCGTTCCGTTCCTTTCCTTTCTACTTGTGTTGATTCCATTCCATTCCATTCTATTCCATTGAATTCCATTCCATTCCATTCCATTCCATTCCATTACATGGAATTCCATTGAATTCCATTGAATTCCATTCCATAGAATTCCATTCCATTCCATTCCATTCCATTCCATGGAATTCCATTCCATTCCATTCCATTCCATTCCATTGAATTCCATTCCATTCCATTCCATTGAATTCCATTCCATTCCATTCCATTCGATTCCATTTCATTCCATTGAATTCCATTCCATTCCATTCCATTCCATTGAATTCCATTGAATTCCATTCCATTGAATTCCATTCCACTCCATTGAATTCCATTCCATTTCATTCCATTCCATTCCGTTCCATTCCATTCCGTTCCATTCCATTCCATTCCTTTCCATTCCATTCCATTCCGTTCCATTCCATTGAATTCCGTTCCATTGCATTGAATTCCGTTCCATTCCATTCCATTCCTTTCCGTTCCGTTCCGTTCCGTTCCGTTCCGTTCTACTCGGGTTGATTCCATTCTATTCCATTCCATTCCATTCGATTCCATTCTATTCCATTCGATTCCATTCGATTCAATTCGATTCCATTCGATTCCATTCCATTCCATTCCATTCCATTCCATTCCATTGAATTCCATTCCATTCCATTCCATTCCATTGAATTCCGTTCCATTCCTTTCAATTCCATTCCATTCCATTCCATTCCATTCCATTCCATTCCATTCCATTCCATTCCATTCCATTCCATTCGATTCTACTCGGGTTGATTCCATTCTATTACATTCCATTCCATTCGATTCCATTCGATTCCATTCGATTCCATTCCATTCCATTCCATTCCATTGAATTCCGTTCCATTCCATTCCATTCCATTCCATTCCATTCCATTCCATTGAATTCCATTACATTGAATTCCATTCCATTCCATTCCATTCCATGGAATTCCATTCCATTCCGTTCCGTTCCGTTCCGTTCCGTTCCGTACCGTTCCATTCCATTCCATTCCGTTCCATTGAATTCCGTTCCATTCCATTGAATTCCATTCCATTCCGTTCCATTCCATTGAATTCCTTTCCGTTCCGTTCCGTTCCGTTCCGTTCCATTCCGTTCCATTCCATTCCATTCCGTTCTACTCGGGTTCATTCCATTCCATTCCTTTCCGTTCCGTTCCGTTCCATTCCATTCCATTCCATTCCATTCCATTCCATTCTACTCGGGTTGATTCCATTCCATTCCATTCCATTCCATTCGATTCCATTCGATTCCATTCCATTCCATTCCATTCAATTGAATTCCATTCCATTCCATTCCATTCCATTCCATTCCATTCCATTCCATTCCATTCCATTCCATTCCATTCCATTCCATTCTACTCGGGATGATTCCATTCTATTACATTCCATTCCATTCGATTCCATTCGATTCCATTCGATTCCATTCCATTCGATTCCATTCAATTGAATTCCATTCCATTCCATTCCATTCCATTCCATTCCATTCCATTCCATTGAATTCCATTCCATTCCATTGAATTCCATTCCATTACATTCCATTCCATTGAATTCCATTCCATTCCATTCCATTCCACTCCATTCCATTCCATTCCATTCCATTGAATTCCATTACATTCAATTCCATTCCATGGAATTCCATTCCATTCCGTTCCGTTCCGTTCCGTTCCGTTCCATTCCATTCCATTCCATTCCATTGAATTCCGTTCCATTCCATTGAATTCCGTTCCGTTCCGTTCCGTTCCGTTCCGTTCCATTCCGTTCCATTCCGTTCCATTCCGTTCTACTCGGGTTGATTCCATTCTATTCCATTCCATTCCATTCGATTCCATTCCATTCCATTCCATTCCATTCCATTCCTTTCTACTCGGGTTCATTCCATTCCATTCCGTTCCGTTCCGTTCCTTTCCGTTCCATTCCTTTCTACTTGTGTTGATTCCATTCCATTCCATTCTATTCCATTGAATTCCATTCCATTCCATTCCATTCCATTCCATTACATGGAATTCCATTGAATTCCATTGAATTCCATTCCATTGAATTCCATTGAATTCCATTCCATTCCATTCCATGGAATTCCATTCCATTCCATTCCATTCCTTGGAATTCCATTCCATTCCATTCCATTCCATTCCATTGAATTCCATTCCATTCCATTCAATTGAATTCCATTCCATTCCATTCCATTCGATTCCATTCCATTCCATTGAATTCCATTCCATTCCATTCCATTCCATTGAATTCCATTGAATTCCATTCCATTGAATTCCATTCCATTCCATTGAATTCCATTCCATTTCATTCCATTCCATTCCGTTCCATTCCATTCCGTTCCATTCCATTCCATTCCATTCCATTCCATTCCATTCCATTACGTTCCGTTCCATTCCGTTCCATTCCATTGAATTCCGATCCATTGCATTGAATTCCGTTCCATTCCATTCCATTCCTTTCCGTTCCGTTCCGTTCCGTTCCGTTCCGTTCTACTCGGATTGATTCCATTCTATTCCATTCCATTCCATTCGATTCCATTCGATTCCATTCGATTCCATTCGATTCCATTCCATTCCATTCCATTCCATTGAATTCCATTCCATTCCATTCCATTCCATTCCATTGAATTCCATTGAATTCCATTCCATTGAATTCCATTCCATTCCATTCCATTCCGTTCCATTCCATTCCGTTCCATTCCATTCCATTCCATTCCATTCCATTCCATTCCGTTCCGTTCCATTCCGTTCCATTCCGTTCCATTCCATTGAATTCCGTTCCATTGCATTGAATTCCGTTCCATTCCATTCCATTCCTTTCCGTTCCGTTCCGTTCCGTTCCGTTCCGTTCCATTCTACTCGGGTTGATTCCATTCCATTCCATTCCATTCCATTCGATTCCATTCTATTCCATTCGATTCCATTCGATTCAATTCGATTCGATTCCATTCCTTTCCATTCCATTCCATTCCATTCCATAGAATTCCATTCCATTCCATTGAATTCCATTCCATTCCATTCCATTCCGTTCCATTGAATTCCATTCCATTCCATTGAATTCCATTCCATTCCATTCCATTCGATTCCATTCCATTCCATGGAATTCCATTCCATTCAATTCCATTCCATTCCATGGAATTCCATTTTATTCCATTCCATTCCATTCCATTCCATTCCATTCCATAGAATTCCATTCCGTTCCATTCCATTCCATTCCATTCCATTCCGTTCCATTCCATTCCATCGAATTCCATTCCATTCCATTCCATTCCATTCCATTCCATTCCATTCCATTCTACTCGGGTTGATTCCATTCGATTCCATTCCATTCCATTCGATTCCATTCGATTCCATTCGATTCCATTCGATTCCATTCCATTCCATTCCATTCAATTGAATTCCATTCCATTCCATTCCATTCCATTCCATTCCATTCCATTCCATTCCATTGAATTCCATTCCATTACATTGAATTCCATTCCATTCCATTCCATTCCATTGAATTCCGTTGCATTCCATTCCTTTCCATTCCATTCCATTCCATTGAATTCCATTACATTGAATTCCATTCCATTCCATTCCATTCCATTCCATTCCATAGAATTCCATTCCATTCCATTGAATTCCATTCCATTGAATTCCATTCGATTCCATTCCATTCCATGGAATTCCATTCCTTTCCATTCCATTCCATTCCATTCCATTCCATTCCATTGAATTCCATTGAATTCCATTCCATTCCATTGAATTCCATTCCTTTCCATTCCATTCCATTGAATTCCGTTCAATTCCATTCCATTCCATTCCATTCCATTCCATTCCATTCCATTCCATTCCATTCCATTCTACTCGGGTTGATTCCATTCTATTCCATTCCATTCCATTCGATTCCATTCGATTCCTTTCGATTCCATTCCATTCCATTCCATTCCATTCCATTGAGTTCCATTCCATTCCATTCCATTCCATTCCATTGAATTCCATTCCATTCCATTCCATCGAATTCCATTCCATTCCATTGAATTCCATTCCATTCCATTCCATTCCATTCCATTCCATTCCATTCCATTCCATTCCATCGAATTCCATTCCATTCCATTCCATTCCATTCCATTCCATTCGATTCCATTCGATTCCATTCGATTCCATTCCATTCCATTCCATTCCATTGAATTCCGTTCCATTCCATTCCATTCCATTCCATTCCCTTCCATTGAATTCCATTACATTGAATTCCATTCCATTCCATTCCATTCCATTCCGTTCCGTTCCGTTCCGTTCCGTTCCGTTTCGTTCCGTTCCGTTCCGTTCCGTTCCATTCCATTCCATTCCATTCCATTGAATTCAGTTCCATTCCATTGAATTCCATTCCATTCCGTTCCATTCCATTGAATTCTGTTCCGTTCCGTTCTGTTCCGTTCCGTTCTATTCCGTTCCATTCCGTTCCTTTCCGTTCTACTCGGGTTGATTCCATTCTATTCCATTCCATTCCATTCGATTCCATTCGATTCCATTCGAATCCATTCGATTCCATTCGATTCCATTCGATTCCATTCCATTCCATTGAATTCCATTCAATTCCATTCCATTCCATTGAATTCCGTTCCATTCCATTCAATTCCATTCCATTCCATTCCTTTCCGTTCCGTTCCGTTCCGTTCCGTTCCGTTCTACTCGGGTTGATTCCATTCTATTCCATTCCATACCATTCGATTCCATTCTATTCCATTCGATTCCATTAGATTCAATTCGATTCCATTCCATTCCATTCCATTCCATTCCATTCCATTGAATTCCGTTCCATTCCATTGAATTCCATTCCATTGAATTCCATTCCATTGAATTCCGCTCCGTTCCGTTCCGTTCCGTTCCGTTCCATTCCGTTCCATTCCGTTCCATTCCGTTCTACTCGGGTTGATTCCATTCTATTCCATTCCATTCCATTCGATTCCATTCTATTCCATTCGATTCCATTCGATTCAATTCGATTCCATTCCATTCCATTCCATTCCATTCCATTCCATTGAATTCCATTGAATTCCATTCCATTCCATTCCGTTCCATTCCATTCCGTTCCATTCCATTCCATTCCATTCCATTCCATTCCATTCCGTTCTACTCGGGTTCATTCCATTCCATTCCGTTCCGTTCCGTTCCGTTCCGTTCCTTTCCTTTCTACTTGTGTTGATTCCATTCCATTCCATTCTATTCCATTGAATTCCATTCCATTCCATTCCATTCCATTCCATTCCATTCCATTCCATTGAATTCCATTGAATTCCATTCCATAGAATTCCATTCCATTCCATTCCATTCCATTCCATGGAATTCCATTCCATTCCATTCCATTCCATTCCATTGAATTCCATTCCATTCCATTCCATTGAATTCCATTCCATTCCATTCCATTCGATTCCATTTCATTCCATTGAATTCCATTCCATTCCATTCCATTCCATTGAATTCCATTGAATTCCATTCCATTGAATTCCATTCCACTCCATTGAATTCCATTCCATTTCATTCCATTCCATTCCGTTCCATTCCATTCCGTTCCATTCCATTCCATTCCTTTCCATTCCATTCCATTCCGTTCCATTCCATTGAATTCCGTTCCATTGCATTGAATTCCGTTCCATTCCATTCCATTCCTTTCCGTTCCGTTCCGTTCCGTTCCGTTCCGTTCCGTTCTACTCGGGTTGATTCCATTCTATTCCATTCCATTCCATTCGATTCCATTCTATTCCATTCGATTCCATTCGATTCAATTCGATTCCATTCGATTCCATTCCATTCCATTCCATTCCATTCCATTCCATTGAATTCCATTCCATTCCATTCCGTTCCATTCCATTCCGTTCCATTCCATTCCATTCCATTCCATTCCATTCCATTCTGTTCCATTCCATTCCATTCCTTTCCATTCCATTCCTTTCCGTTCCATTCCGTTCCGTTCCATTCCGTTCTACTCGGATTGATTCCATTCTATTCCATTCCATTCCATTCGATTCCATTCGATTCCATTCGATTCCATTCGATTCCATTCCATTCCATTCCATTCCATTCCATTCCATTCCATTCCATTGAACTCCATTCCATTCCATTCCATTCCATTCCATTCCATTCCATTCCATTCCATTGAATTCCATTCCATTCCATTCCATTCCATTGAATTCTGTTCCATTCAATTCCATTCCATTCCATTCCGTTCTACTCGGGTTGATTCCATGCTATTCCATTCCGTTCCTTTCCGTTCCGTTCCGTTCCGTTCCGTTCCGTTCCATTCCACTCGGGTTGATTCCATTCTATTCCATTCCATTCCATTCCATTCCATTCCATTCCATTCCATTCCATTCCATTCCATTCCATTCGATTCCATTCGATTCCATTCGATTCCATTCGATTCCATTCGATTCCATTCCATTCCATTGAATTCCATTCCATTCCATTCCATTCCATTGAATTCCGTTCCATTCCATTCCATTGCATTCCATTCCATTCCATTCCATTTGAATTCCATTCCATTCCATTCCATTCCATTCCATTCCATTCTACTCGGGTTGATTCCATTCTATTCCATTCCATTCCATTCGATTCCATTCGATTCCATTCGATTCCATTCGATTCCATTCCATTCCATTCCATTCCATTCCATTCCATTCCATTCCATTCCATTCCATTGAATTCCATTCCATTCCATTGAATTCCATTCCATTCCATTCCATTCCATTGAATTCCGTTCCATTCCATTCCATTCCATTCCATTCCATTCCATTGAATTCCATTCCATTGAATTCCATTCCATTCCATTCCATTCCATTGAATTCCATTCCATTCCGTTCCGTTCCGTTCCATTCCGTTTCGTTCCGTTCCGTTCCGTTCCGTTCCATTCCATTCCATTCCATTCCATTGAATTCCGTTCCATTCCATTGAATTCCATTCCATTCCGTTCCATTCCATTGAATTCTGTTCCGTTCCGTTCCGTTCCGTTCCGTTCCATTCCGTTCCATTCCGTTCCTTTCCGTTCTACTCGGGTTGATTCCATTCTGTTCCATTCCATTTCATTCGATTCCATTCTATTCCATTCGATTCCATTCGATTCAATTAGATTCCATTCCATTCCATTCCATTCCATTGAATTCCGTTCCATTCCATTGAATTCCATTCCATTCCGTTCCATTCCATTGAATTCCGCTCCGTTCCGTTCCGTTCCGTTCCGTTCCATTCCGTACCATTCCGTTCCATTCCGTTCTACTCGGGTTGATTCCATTCTATTCCATTCCATTCCATTCGATTCCATTCCATTCCATTCCATTCCATTCCATTCCGTTCTACTCGGGTTCATTCCATTCCATTCCGTTCCGTTCCGTTCCGTTCCTTTCCTTTCTACTTGTGTTGATTCCATTCCATTCCTTTCTATTCCATTGAATTCCATTCCATTCCATTCCATTCCATTCCATTACATGGAATTCCATTGAATTCCATTGAATTCCATTCCATTGAATTCCATTCCATTCCATTCCATTCCATTCCATTCCATGGAATTCCATTCCATTCCATTCCATTCCATTCCATTCCATTCCATTGAATTCCATTCCATTCTATTCCATTCCATTCCATTGAATTCCATTCCATTCCATTCCATTCCATTCCATTCCTTTCCATTCCATTGAATTCCATTGAATTCCGTTCCATTGAATTCCATTCCATTCCATGGAATTCCATTCCATTCCATTCCATTCCATTCCGTTCCATTCCATTCCGTTCCATTCCATTCCATTCCATTCCATTCCGTTCCGTTCCATTCCGTTCCGTTCCGTTCCGTTCCGTTGCGTTCCGTTCTACTCGGGTTGATTCCATTCTATTCCATTCCATTCCATTCGATTCCATTCTATTCCATTCTATTCCATTCGATTCCATTCGATTCCATTCGATTCCATTCCATTCCATTCCATTCCATTCCATTCCATTGAATTCCATTCCATTCCATTAAATTCCATTCCATTCCATTCCATTCCACTCCACTCCATTCCACTCCACTCCACTCCACTCCACTCCACTCCATTCCATTCCATTGAATTCCATTGAATTCCATTGAATTCCATTCCATTGAATTCCATTCCGTTCTGTTCCGTTCCGTTCCATTCCGTTCCGCTCTACTCGGGTTGATTCCATTCTATTCCATTCCATTCCATTCGATTCCATTCTATTCCATTCGATTCCATTCGATTCCATTCGATTCCATTCGATTCCATTCCATTCCATTCCATTCCATTCCATTCCATTCCATTCCTTTCCATTCCATTCCATTCCATTGAATTCCATTACATTGAATTCCATTCCATTCCATTCCATTCCATTGAATTCCATTCCATTCCATTCCATTGCATTGAATTCTGTTCCATTCCATTCCATTCCATTCCATTCCATTGAATTCCATTCCATTGAATTCCATTCCATTCCATTCCATTCCATTGAATTCCATTCCATTCCGTTCCGTTCCGTTCCATTCCGTTCCGTTTCGTTCCGTTCCGTTCCGTTCCGTTCCATTCCATTCCATTCCATTCCATTGAATTCCGTTCCATTCCATTGAATTCCATTCCATTCCGTTCCATTCCATTGAATTCTGTTCCGTTCCGTTCCGTTCCGTTCCGTTCCATTCCGTTCCATTCCGTTCCTTTCCGTTCTACTCGGGTTGATTCCATTCTATTCCATTCCATTCCATTCGATTCCATTCGATTCCACTCGAATCCATTCGATTCCATTCGATTCCATTCGATTCCATTCCATTCCATTGAATTCCATTCCATGCCATTCCATTCCATTGAATTCCGTTCCATTCCATTCAATTCCATTCCATTCCATTCCTTTCCGTTCCGTTCCGTTCCGTTCCGTTCCGTTCCGTTCCGTTCCGTTCTACTCGGGTTGATTCCATTCTATTCCATTCCATACCATTCGATTCCATTCTATTCCATTCGATTCCATTCGATTCAATTCGATTCCATTCCATTCCATTCCATTCCATTCCATTGAATTCCGTTCCATTCCATTGAATTCCATTCCATTCCGTTCCATTCCATTGAATTCCGCTCCGTTCCGTTCCGTTCCGTTCCGTTCCATTCCGTTCCATTCCGTTCCATTCCGTTCAACTCGGGTTGATTCCATTCTATTCCATTCCATTCCATTCGATTCCATTCTATTCCATTCGATTCCATTCGATTCAATTCGATTCCATTCCATTCCATTCCATTCCATTCCATTCCATTGAATTCCATTGAATTCCATTCCATTCCATTCCGTTCCATTCCATTCCGTTCCATTCCATTCCATTCCATTCCATTCCATTCCATTCCATTCCATTCCATTCCGTTCTACTCGGGTTCATTCCATTCCATTCCGTTCCGTTCCGTTCCGTTCCGTTCCTTTCCTTTCTACTTGTGTTGATTCCATTCCATTCCATTCTATTCCATTGAATTCCATTCCATTCCATTCCATTCCATTCCATTACATGGAATTCCATTGAATTCCATGGAATTCCATTCCATAGAATTCCATTCCATTCCATTCCATTCCATTCCATGGAATTCCATTCCATTCCATTCCATTCCATTCCATTCCATGGAATTCCATTCCATTCCATTCCATTGAATTCCATTCCATTCCATTCCATTCGATTCCATTTCATTCCATTTCATTCCATTCCATTCCATTCCATTCCATTCCATTCCATAGAATTCCATTCCATTCCATTCCATTCCATTCCATTCCGTTCCATTCCATTCCATCGAATTCCATTCCATTCCATTCCATTCCATTCCATTCCATTCCATTCCATTCCATTCCATTCCATTCCATTCCATTCCATTCTACTCGGGTTGATTCCATTCTATTCCATTCCATTCCATTCGATTCCATTCGATTCCATTCGATTCCATTCGATTCCATTCCATTCCATTCCATTCCATTCAATTCCATTCCATTCCATTCCATTCCATTCCATTCCATTCCATTGAATTCCATTCCATTCCATTGAATTCCATTCCATTCCATTGAATTCCATTCCATTCCATTCCATTCCATTGAATTCCGTTCCATTCCATTCCTTTCCATTCCATTCCATTCCATTGAATTCCCTTACATTGAATTCCATTCCATTCCATTCCATTCCATTGAATTCCATTCCATTCCATTGAATTCCATTCCATTCCATTCCATTCGATTCCATTCCATTCCATGGAATTCCATTCCTTTCCATTCCATTCCATTCCATTCCATTCCATTCCATTCCATTCCATGGAATTCCATTGAATTCCATTCCATTCCATTGAATTCCATTCCTTTCCATTCCATTCCATTGAATTCCGTTCAATTCCATTCCATTCCATTCCATTCCATTCCATTCCATTCGAATTCCATTCCATTCCATTCCATTCCATTCCATTCCATTCCATTCCATTCCATTCTACTCGGGTTGATTCCATTCTATTCCATTCCATTCCATTCGATTCCATTCGATTCCTTTCGATTCCATTCCATTCCATTCCATTCCATTCCATGGAATTCCATTCCATTCCATTCCATTCCATTCCATTGAATTCCACTCCATTCCATTCCATCGAATTCCATTCCATTCCATTGAATTCCATTCCATTCCATTCCATTCCATTCCATTCCATTCCATTCCATCGGATTCCATTCCATTCCATTCCATTCCATTCCATTCCATTCCATTCCGTTCCGTTCCATTCCGTTCCATTCCGTCCCATTCCATTGAATTCCGTTCCATTGCATTGAATTCCGTTCCATTCCATTCCATTCCTTTCCGTTCCGTTCCGTTCCGTTCCGCTCCGTTCTACTCGGGTTGATTCCATTCTATTCCATTCCATTCCATTCGATTCCATTCTATTCCATTCGATTCCATTCGATTCAATTCGATTCCATTCCATTCCATTCCATTCCATTCCATTCCATTGAATTCCATTCCATTCCATTGAATTCCATTCCATTCCATTCCGTTCCATTCCATTCCATTCCATTGAATTCCATTCCATTCCATTGAATTCCATTCCATTCCATTCCATTCCATTCCATTCCATTCCATGGAATTCCATTCCATTCCATTCCATTCCATTGAATTCCATTGAATTCCATTGAATTCCATTCCATTCCATTGAATTCCATTCCTTTCCATTCCATTCCATAGAATTCCGTTCAATTCCATTCCATTGCATTCCATTCCATTCCATTCCATTCGAATTCCATTCCATTCCATTCCATTCCATTCCATTCCATTCCATTCCGTTCTACTCGGGTTGATTCCATTCTATTCCATTCCATTCCATTCGATTCCATTCGATTCCTTTCGATTCCTTTCCATTCCATTCCATTCCATTCCATTCCATTGAATTCCATTCCATTCCATTCCATTCCATTCCATTGAATTCCATTCCATTCCATTCCATTCCATGGAATTCCATTCCATTCCGTTCCGTTCCGTTCCGTTCCGTTCCGTACCGTTCCATTCCATTCCATTCCGTTCCATTGAATTCCGTTCCATTCCATTGAATTCCATTCCATTCCGTTCCATTCCATTGAATTCCGTTCCGTTCCGTTCCGTTCCGTTCCGTTCCGTTCCATTCCGTTCCATTCCATTCCATTCCGTTCTACTCGGGTTCATTCCATTCCATTCCTTTCCGTTCCGTTCCGTTCCGTTCCGTTCCGTTCCGTTCCGTTCCATTCCACTCGGGTTGATTCCATTCTATTCCATTCCATTCCATTCCATTCCATTCCATTCCATTCCATTGAATTCCATTCCATTCCATTCCGTTCCATTCCATTCCGTTCCATTCCATTCCATTCCATTCCATTACGTTCCGTTCCATTCCGTTCCATTCCGTTCCATTCCATTGAATTCCGATCCATTGCATTGAATTCCGTTCCATTCCATTCCATTCCTTTCCGTTCCGTTCCGTTCCGTTCCGTTCCGTTCCGTTCTACTCGGATTGATTCCATTCTATTCCAATCCATTCCATTCGATTCCATTCGATTCCATTCGATTCCATTCGTTTCCATTCCATTCCATTCCATTCCATTGAATTCCATTCCATTCCATTCCATTCCATTCCATTCCATTCCATTCCATGGAATTCCGTTCCATTCCGTTCCGTTCCATTGAATTCCGTTCCGTTCCATTGAATTCCATTCCATTCCATTCCATCGAATTCCATTCCATTCCATTCCATTCCATTCCATTCCATTCCATTGAATTCCGTTCCATTCCATTGAATTCCATTCCATTCCGTTCCATTCCATTGAATTCCGTTCCGTTCCGTTCCGTTCCATTCCGTTCTACTCGGGTTGATTCCATTCTATTCCATTCCAATCCACTCGATTCCATTCCATTCCATTCCATTCCATTCCATTCCATTCCGTTCTACTCGGGTTCATTCCATTCCATTCCTTTCCGTTCCGTTCCGTTCCGTTCCGTTCCGTTCCGTTCTACTCGGGTTGATTCCATTCTATTCCATTCCATTCCGTTCGATTCCATTCTATTCCATTCGATTCCATTCGATTCAATTCGATTCGATTCCATTCCATTCCATTCCATTCCATTGCATTCCATTGAATTCCATTCCATTCCATTCCATTCCATTCCATTCCATTCCATTCCATTCCATTCCATTCGATTCCATTCGATTCCATTCGATTCCATTCGATTCCATTCCATTCCATTCCATTCCGTTCCGTTCCATTCCGTTCCATTCCGTCCCATTCCATTGAATTCCTTTCCATTGCATTGAATTCCGTTCCATTCCATTCCATTCCTTTCCGTTCCGTTCCGTTCCGTTCCGTTCCGTTCTACTCGGGTTGATTCCATTCTATTCCATTCCATTCCATTCGATTCCATTCGATTCAATTCGATTCCATTCGATTCCATTCCATTCCATTCCATTCCATTGAATTCCATTCCATTCCATTCCATTCCATTCCATTCCATTGAATTCCATTCCATTCCATTCCATTCCATTGAATTCCGTTCCATTCCTTTCAATTCCATTCCATTCCATTCCATTCCATTCCATTCCATTCCATTCCATTCCATTCCATTCCATTCCATTCGATTCTACTCGGGTTGATTCCATTCTATTACATTCCATTCCATTCGATTCCATTCGATTCCATTCGATTCCATTCCATTCCATTCCATTCCATTGAATTCCGTTCCATTCCATTCCATTCCATTCCATTCCATTCCATTCCATTGAATTCCATTACATTGAATTCCATTCCATTCCATTCCATTCCATGGAATTCCATTCCATTCCGTTCCGTTCCGTTCCGTTCCGTTCCGTACCGTTCCATTCCATTCCATTCCGTTCCATTGAATTCCGTTCCATTCCATTGAATTCCATTCCATTCCGTTCCATTCCATTGAATTCCGTTCCGTTCCGTTCCGTTCCGTTCCGTTCCATTCCGTTCCATTCCATTCCATTCCGTTCTACTCGGGTTCATTCCATTCCATTCCTTTCCGTTCCGTTCCGTTCCATTCCATTCCATTCCATTCCATTCCATTCCATTCTACTCGGGTTGATTCCATTCCATTCCATTCCATTCCATTCGATTCCATTCGATTCCATTCCATTCCATTCCATTCAATTGAATTCCATTCCATTCCATTCCATTCCATTCCATTCCATTCCATTCCATTCCATTCCATTCCATTCCATTCCATTCCATTCTACTCGGGATGATTCCATTCTATTACATTCCATTCCATTCGATTCCATTCGATTCCATTCGATTCCATTCCATTCGATTCCATTCAATTGAATTCCATTCCATTCCATTCCATTCCATTCCATTCCATTCCATTCCATTGAATTCCATTCCATTCCATTGAATTCCATTCCATTACATTCCATTCCATTGAATTCCATTCCATTCCATTCCATTCCACTCCATTCCATTCCATTCCATTCCATTGAATTCCATTACATTCAATTCCATTCCATGGAATTCCATTCCATTCCGTTCCGTTCCGTTCCGTTCCGTTCCATTCCATTCCATTCCATTCCATTGAATTCCGTTCCATTCCATTGAATTCCGTTCCGTTCCGTTCCGTTCCGTTCCGTTCCATTCCGTTCCATTCCGTTCCATTCCGTTCTACTCGGGTTGATTCCATTCTATTCCATTCCATTCCATTCGATTCCATTCCATTCCATTCCATTCCATTCCATTCCTTTCTACTCGGGTTCATTCCATTCCATTCCGTTCCGTTCCGTTCCTTTCCGTTCCATTCCTTTCTACTTGTGTTGATTCCATTCCATTCCATTCTATTCCATTGAATTCCGATCCATTGCATTGAATTCCGTTCCATTCCATTCCATTCCTTTCCGTTCCGTTCCGTTCCGTTCCGTTCCGTTCTACTCGGATTGATTCCATTCTATTCCATTCCATTCCATTCGATTCCATTCGATTCCATTCGATTCCATTCGATTCCATTCCATTCCATTCCATTCCATTGAATTCCATTCCATTCCATTCCATTCCATTCCATTGAATTCCATTGAATTCCATTCCATTGAATTCCATTCCATTCCATTCCATTCCGTTCCATTCCATTCCGTTCCATTCCATTCCATTCCATTCCATTCCATTCCATTCCGTTCCGTTCCATTCCGTTCCATTCCGTTCCATTCCATTGAATTCCGTTCCATTGCATTGAATTCCGTTCCATTCCATTCCATTCCTTTCCGTTCCGTTCCGTTCCGTTCCGTTCCGTTCCATTCTACTCGGGTTGATTCCATTCCATTCCATTCCATTCCATTCGATTCCATTCTATTCCATTCGATTCCATTCGATTCAATTCGATTCGATTCCATTCCTTTCCATTCCATTCCATTCCATTCCATAGAATTCCATTCCATTCCATTGAATTCCATTCCATTCCATTCCATTCCGTTCCATTGAATTCCATTCCATTCCATTGAATTCCATTCCATTCCATTCCATTCGATTCCATTCCATTCCATGGAATTCCATTCCATTCAATTCCATTCCATTCCATGGAATTCCATTTCATTCCATTCCATTCCATTCCATTCCATTCCATTCCATAGAATTCCATTCCGTTCCATTCCATTCCATTCCATTCCATTCCGTTCCATTCCATTCCATCGAATTCCATTCCATTCCATTCCATTCCATTCCATTCCATTCCATTCCATTCCATTCTACTCGGGTTGATTCCATTCGATTCCATTCCATTCCATTCGATTCCATTCGATTCCACTCGATTCCATTCGATTCCATTCCATTCCATTCCATTCAATTGAATTCCATTCCATTCCATTCCATTCCATTCCATTCCATTCCATTCCATTCCATTGAATTCCATTCCATTACATTGAATTCCATTCCATTCCATTCCATTCCATTGAATTCCGTTCCATTCCATTCCTTTCCATTCCATTCCATTCCATTGAATTCCATTACATTGAATTCCATTCCATTCCATTCCATTCCATTCCATTCCATAGAATTCCATTCCATTCCATTGAATTCCATTCCATTGAATTCCATTCGATTCCATTCCATTCCATGGAATTCCATTCCTTTCCATTCCATTCCATTCCATTCCATTCCATTCCATTGAATTCCATTGAATTCCATTCCATTCCATTGAATTCCATTCCTTTCCATTCCATTCCATTGAATTCCGTTCAATTCCATTCCATTCCATTCCATTCCATTCCATTCCATTCCATTCCATTCCATTCCATTCTACTCGGGTTGATTCCATTCTATTCCATTCCATTCCATTCGATTCCATTCGATTCCTTTCGATTCCATTCCATTCCATTCCATTCCATTCCATTGAGTTCCATTCCATTCCATTCCATTCCATTCCATTGAATTCCATTCCATTCCATTCCATCGAATTCCATTCCATTCCATTGAATTCCATTCCATTCCATTCCATTCCATTCCATTCCATTCCATTCCATTCCATCGAATTCCATTCCATTCCATTCCATTCCATTCCATTCCATTCGATTCCATTCGATTCCATTCGATTCCATTCCATTCCATTCCATTCCATTGAATTCCGTTCCATTCCATTCCATTCCATTCCAATCCCTTCCATTGAATTCCATTACATTGAATTCCATTCCATTCCATTCCATTCCATTCCGTTCCGTTCCGTTCCGTTCCGTTCCGTTTCGTTCCGTTCCGTTCCGTTCCGTTCCATTCCATTCCATTCCATTCCATTGAATTCAGTTCCATTCCATTGAATTCCATTCCATTCCGTTCCATTCCATTGAATTCTGTTCCGTTCCGTTCTGTTCCGTTCCGTTCTATTCCGTTCCATTCCGTTCCTTTCCGTTCTACTCGGGTTGATTCCATTCTATTCCATTCCATTCCATTCGATTCCATTCGATTCCATTCGAATCCATTCGATTCCATTCGATTCCATTCGATTCCATTCCATTCCATTGAATTCCATTCAATTCCATTCCATTCCATTGAATTCCGTTCCATTCCATTCAATTCCATTCCATTCCATTCCTTTCCGTTCCGTTCCGTTCCGTTCCGTTCCGTTCTACTCGGGTTGATTCCATTCTATTCCATTCCATACCATTCGATTCCATTCTATTCCATTCGATTCCATTAGATTCAATTCGATTCCATTCCATTCCATTCCATTCCATTCCATTCCATTGAATTCCGTTCCATTCCATTGAATTCCATTCCATTGAATTCCATTCCATTGAATTCCGCTCCGTTCCGTTCCGTTCCGTTCCGTTCCATTCCGTTCCATTCCGTTCCATTCCGTTCTACTCGGGTTGATTCCATTCTATTCCATTCCATTCCATTCGATTCCATTCTATTCCATTCGATTCCATTCGATTCAATTCGATTCCATTCCATTCCATTCCATTCCATTCCATTCCATTCCATTGAATTCCATTGGATTCCATTCCATTCCATTCCGTTCCATTCCATTCCGTTCCATTCCGTTCCATTCCATTCCATTCCATTCCATTCCATTCCATTCCGTTCTACTCGGGTTCATTCCATTCCATTCCGTTCCGTTCCGTTCCGTTCCGTTCCTTTCCTTTCTACTTGTGTTGATTCCATTCCATTCCATTCTATTCCATTGAATTCCATTCCATTCCATTCCATTCCATTCCATTCCATTCCATTCCATTGAATTCCATTGAATTCCATTCCATAGAATTCCATTCCATTCCATTCCATTCCATTCCATGGAATTCCATTCCATTCCATTCCATTCCATTCCATTGAATTCCATTCCATTCCATTCCATTGAATTCCATTCCATTCCATTCCATTCGATTCCATTTCATTCCATTGAATTCCATTCCATTCCATTCCATTCCATTGAATTCCATTGAATTCCATTCCATTGAATTCCATTCCACTCCATTGAATTCCATTCCATTTCATTCCATTCCATTCCGTTCCATTCCATTCCGTTCCATTCCATTCCATTCCTTTCCATTCCATTCCATTCCGTTCCATTCCATTGAATTCCGTTCCATTGCATTGAATTCCGTTCCATTCCATTCCATTCCTTTCCGTTCCGTTCCGTTCCGTTCCGTTCCGTTCCGTTCTACTCGGGTTGATTCCATTCTATTCCATTCCATTCCATTCGATTCCATTCTATTCCATTCGATTCCATTCGATTCAATTCGATTCCATTCGATTCCATTCCATTCCATTCCATTCCATTCCATTCCATTGAATTCCATTCCATTCCATTCCGTTCCATTCCATTCCGTTCCATTCCATTCCATTCCATTCCATTCCATTCCATTCTGTTCCATTCCATTCCATTCCTTTCCATTCCATTCCTTTCCGTTCCATTCCGTTCCGTTCCATTCCGTTCTACTCGGATTGATTCCATTCTATTCCATTCCATTCCATTCGATTCCATTCGATTCCATTCGATTCCATTCGATTCCATTCCATTCCATTCCATTCCATTCCATTCCATTCCATTGAACTCCATTCCATTCCATTCCATTCCATTCCATTCCATTCCATTCCATTCCATTGAATTCCATTCCATTCCATTCCATTCCATTGAATTCTGTTCCATTCAATTCCATTCCATTCCATTCCGTTCTACTCGGGTTGATTCCATGCTATTCCATTCCGTTCCTTTCCGTTCCGTTCCGTTCCGTTCCGTTCCGTTCCATTCCACTCGGGTTGATTCCATTCTATTCCATTCCATTCCATTCCATTCCATTCCATTCCATTCCATTCCATTCCATTCGATTCCATTCGATTCCATTCGATTCCATTCGATTCCATTCGATTCCATTCCATTCCATTGAATTCCATTCCATTCCATTCCATTCCATTCCATTGAATTCCGTTCCATTCCATTCCATTGCATTCCATTCCATTCCATTCCATTTGAATTCCATTCCATTCCATTCCATTCCATTCCATTCCATTCTACTCGGGTTGATTCCATTCTATTCCATTCCATTCCATTCGATTCCATTCGATTCCATTCGATTCCATTCGATTCCATTCCATTCCATTCCATTCCATTCCATTCCATTCCATTCCATTCCATTCCATTGAATTCCATTCCATTCCATTGAATTCCATTCCATTCCATTCCATTCCATTGAATTCCGTTCCATTCCATTCCATTCCATTCCATTCCATTCCATTGAATTCCATTCCATTGAATTCCATTCCATTCCATTCCATTCCATTGAATTCCATTCCATTCCGTTCCGTTCCGTTCCATTCCGTTTCGTTCCGTTCCGTTCCGTTCCGTTCCATTCCATTCCATTCCATTCCATTGAATTCCGTTCCATTCCATTGAATTCCATTCCATTCCGTTCCATTCCATTGAATTCTGTTCCGTTCCGTTCCGTTCCGTTCCGTTCCATTCCGTTCCATTCCGTTCCTTTCCGTTCTACTCGGGTTGATTCCATTCTGTTCCATTCCATTTCATTCGATTCCATTCTATTCCATTCGATTCCATTCGATTCAATTAGATTCCATTCCACTCCATTCCATTCCATTGAATTCCGTTCCATTCCATTGAATTCCATTCCATTCCGTTCCATTCCATTGAATTCCGCTCCGTTCCGTTCCGTTCCGTTCCGTTCCATTCCGTACCATTCCGTTCCATTCCGTTCTACTCGGGTTGATTCCATTCTATTCCATTCCATTCCATTCGATTCCATTCCATTCCATTCCATTCCATTCCATTCCGTTCTACTCGGGTTCATTCCATTCCATTCCGTTCCGTTCCGTTCCGTTCCTTTCCTTTCTACTTGTGTTGATTCCATTCCATTCCTTTCTATTCCATTGAATTCCATTCCATTCCATTCCATTCCATTCCATTACATGGAATTCCATTGAATTCCATTGAATTCCATTCCATTGAATTCCATTGAATTCCATTCCATTCCATTCCATTCCATTCCATTCCATTCCATTCCATTCCATTCCATTCCATTCCATTCCATTGAATTCCATTCCATTCTATTCCATTCCATTCCATTGAATTCCATTCCATTCCATTCCATTCCATTCCATTCCATTCCGTTCCATTCGATTCCATTCGATTCCATTCGATTCCATTCGATTCCATTCCATTCCATTCCATTCCGTTCCGTTCCATTCCGTTCCATTCCGTCCCATTCCATTGAATTCCGTTCCATTGCATTGAATTCCGTTCCATTCCATTCCATTCCTTTCCGTTCCGTTCCGTTCCGTTCCGTTCCGTTCTACTCGGGTTGATTCCATTCTATTCCATTCCATTCCATTCGATTCCATTCGATTCAATTCGATTCCATTCGATTCCATTCCATTCCATTCCATTCCATTGAATTCCATTCCATTCCATTCCATTCCATTCCATTCCATTGAATTCCATTCCATTCCATTCCATTCCATTGAATTCCGTTCCATTCCTTTCAATTCCATTCCATTCCATTCCATTCCATTCCATTCCATTCCATTCCATTCCATTCCATTCCATTCCATTCGATTCTACTCGGGTTGATTCCATTCTATTACATTCCATTCCATTCGATTCCATTCGATTCCATTCGATTCCATTCCATTCCATTCCATTCCATTGAATTCCGTTCCATTCCATTCCATTCCATTCCATTCCATTCCATTCCATTGAATTCCATTACATTGAATTCCATTCCATTCCATTCCATTCCATGGAATTCCATTCCATTCCGTTCCGTTCCGTTCCGTTCCGTTCCGTACCGTTCCATTCCATTCCATTCCGTTCCATTGAATTCCGTTCCATTCCATTGAATTCCATTCCATTCCGTTCCATTCCATTGAATTCCGTTCCGTTCCGTTCCGTTCCGTTCCGTTCCATTCCGTTCCATTCCATTCCATTCCGTTCTACTCGGGTTCATTCCATTCCATTCCTTTCCGTTCCGTTCCGTTCCATTCCATTCCATTCCATTCCATTCCATTCCATTCTACTCGGGTTGATTCCATTCCATTCCATTCCATTCCATTCGATTCCATTCGATTCCATTCCATTCCATTCCATTCAATTGAATTCCATTCCATTCCATTCCATTCCATTCCATTCCATTCCATTCCATTCCATTCCATTCCATTCCATTCCATTCCATTCTACTCGGGATGATTCCATTCTATTACATTCCATTCCATTCGATTCCATTCGATTCCATTCGATTCCATTCCATTCGATTCCATTCAATTGAATTCCATTCCATTCCATTCCATTCCATTCCATTCCATTCCATTCCATTGAATTCCATTCCATTCCATTGAATTCCATTCCATTACATTCCATTCCATTGAATTCCATTCCATTCCATTCCATTCCACTCCATTCCATTCCATTCCATTCCATTGAATTCCATTACATTCAATTCCATTCCATGGAATTCCATTCCATTCCGTTCCGTTCCGTTCCGTTCCGTTCCATTCCATTCCATTCCATTCCATTGAATTCCGTTCCATTCCATTGAATTCCGTTCCGTTCCGTTCCGTTCCGTTCCGTTCCATTCCGTTCCATTCCGTTCCATTCCGTTCTACTCGGGTTGATTCCATTCTATTCCATTCCATTCCATTCGATTCCATTCCATTCCATTCCATTCCATTCCATTCCTTTCTACTCGGGTTCATTCCATTCCATTCCGTTCCGTTCCGTTCCTTTCCGTTCCATTCCTTTCTACTTGTGTTGATTCCATTCCATTCCATTCTATTCCATTGAATTCCATTCCATTCCATTCCATTCCATTCCATTACATGGAATTCCATTGAATTCCATTGAATTCCATTCCATTGAATTCCATTGAATTCCATTCCATTCCATTCCATGGAATTCCATTCCATTCCATTCCATTCCTTGGAATTCCATTCCATTCCATTCCATTCCATTCCATTGAATTCCATTCCATTCCATTCAATTGAATTCCATTCCATTCCATTCCATTCGATTCCATTCCATTCCATTGAATTCCATTCCATTCCATTCCATTCCATTGAATTCCATTGAATTCCATTCCATTGAATTCCATTCCATTCCATTGAATTCCATTCCATTTCATTCCATTCCATTCCGTTCCATTCCATTCCGTTCCATTCCATTCCATTCCATTCCATTCCATTCCATTCCATTACGTTCCGTTCCATTCCGTTCCATTCCATTGAATTCCGATCCATTGCATTGAATTCCGTTCCATTCCATTCCATTCCTTTCCGTTCCGTTCCGTTCCGTTCCGTTCCGTTCTACTCGGATTGATTCCATTCTATTCCATTCCATTCCATTCGATTCCATTCGATTCCATTCGATTCCATTCGATTCCATTCCATTCCATTCCATTCCATTGAATTCCATTCCATTCCATTCCATTCCATTCCATTGAATTCCATTGAATTCCATTCCATTGAATTCCATTCCATTCCATTCCATTCCGTTCCATTCCATTCCGTTCCATTCCATTCCATTCCATTCCATTCCATTCCATTCCGTTCCGTTCCATTCCGTTCCATTCCGTTCCATTCCATTGAATTCCGTTCCATTGCATTGAATTCCGTTCCATTCCATTCCATTCCTTTCCGTTCCGTTCCGTTCCGTTCCGTTCCGTTCCATTCTACTCGGGTTGATTCCATTCCATTCCATTCCATTCCATTCGATTCCATTCTATTCCATTCGATTCCATTCGATTCAATTCGATTCGATTCCATTCCTTTCCATTCCATTCCATTCCATTCCATAGAATTCCATTCCATTCCATTGAATTCCATTCCATTCCATTCCATTCCGTTCCATTGAATTCCATTCCATTCCATTGAATTCCATTCCATTCCATTCCATTCGATTCCATTCCATTCCATGGAATTCCATTCCATTCAATTCCATTCCATTCCATGGAATTCCATTTCATTCCATTCCATTCCATTCCATTCCATTCCATTCCATAGAATTCCATTCCGTTCCATTCCATTCCATTCCATTCCATTCCGTTCCATTCCATTCCATCGAATTCCATTCCATTCCATTCCATTCCATTCCATTCCATTCCATTCCATTCTACTCGGGTTGATTCCATTCGATTCCATTCCATTCCATTCGATTCCATTCGATTCCATTCGATTCCATTCGATTCCATTCCATTCCATTCCATTCAATTGAATTCCATTCCATTCCATTCCATTCCATTCCATTCCATTCCATTCCATTCCATTGAATTCCATTCCATTACATTGAATTCCATTCCATTCCATTCCATTCCATTGAATTCCGTTGCATTCCATTCCTTTCCATTCCATTCCATTCCATTGAATTCCATTACATTGAATTCCATTCCATTCCATTCCATTCCATTCCATTCCATAGAATTCCATTCCATTCCATTGAATTCCATTCCATTGAATTCCATTCGATTCCATTCCATTCCATGGAATTCCATTCCTTTCCATTCCATTCCATTCCATTCCATTCCATTCCATTGAATTCCATTGAATTCCATTCCATTCCATTGAATTCCATTCCTTTCCATTCCATTCCATTGAATTCCGTTCAATTCCATTCCATTCCATTCCATTCCATTCCATTCCATTCCATTCCATTCCATTCCATTCTACTCGGGTTGATTCCATTCTATTCCATTCCATTCCATTCGATTCCATTCGATTCCTTTCGATTCCATTCCATTCCATTCCATTCCATTCCATTGAGTTCCATTCCATTCCATTCCATTCCATTCCATTGAATTCCATTCCATTCCATTCCATCGAATTCCATTCCATTCCATTGAATTCCATTCCATTCCATTCCATTCCATTCCATTCCATTCCATTCCATTCCATTCCATCGAATTCCATTCCATTCCATTCCATTCCATTCCATTCCATTCGATTCCATTCGATTCCATTCGATTCCATTCCATTCCATTCCATTCCATTGAATTCCGTTCCATTCCATTCCATTCCATTCCATTCCCTTCCATTGAATTCCATTACATTGAATTCCATTCCATTCCATTCCATTCCATTCCGTTCCGTTCCGTTCCGTTCCGTTCCGTTTCGTTCCGTTCCGTTCCGTTCCGTTCCATTCCATTCCATTCCATTCCATTGAATTCAGTTCCATTCCATTGAATTCCATTCCATTCCGTTCCATTCCATTGAATTCTGTTCCGTTCCGTTCTGTTCCGTTCCGTTCTATTCCGTTCCATTCCGTTCCTTTCCGTTCTACTCGGGTTGATTCCATTCTATTCCATTCCATTCCATTCGATTCCATTCGATTCCATTCGAATCCATTCGATTCCATTCGATTCCATTCGATTCCATTCCATTCCATTGAATTCCATTCAATTCCATTCCATTCCATTGAATTCCGTTCCATTCCATTCAATTCCATTCCATTCCATTCCTTTCCGTTCCGTTCCGTTCCGTTCCGTTCCGTTCTACTCGGGTTGATTCCATTCTATTCCATTCCATACCATTCGATTCCATTCTATTCCATTCGATTCCATTAGATTCAATTCGATTCCATTCCATTCCATTCCATTCCATTCCATTCCATTGAATTCCGTTCCATTCCATTGAATTCCATTCCATTGAATTCCATTCCATTGAATTCCGCTCCGTTCCGTTCCGTTCCGTTCCGTTCCATTCCGTTCCATTCCGTTCCATTCCGTTCTACTCGGGTTGATTCCATTCTATTCCATTCCATTCCATTCGATTCCATTCTATTCCATTCGATTCCATTCGATTCAATTCGATTCCATTCCATTCCATTCCATTCCATTCCATTCCATTGAATTCCATTGAATTCCATTCCATTCCATTCCGTTCCATTCCATTCCGTTCCATTCCATTCCATTCCATTCCATTCCATTCCATTCCGTTCTACTCGGGTTCATTCCATTCCATTCCGTTCCGTTCCGTTCCGTTCCGTTCCTTTCCTTTCTACTTGTGTTGATTCCATTCCATTCCATTCTATTCCATTGAATTCCATTCCATTCCATTCCATTCCATTCCATTCCATTCCATTCCATTGAATTCCATTGAATTCCATTCCATAGAATTCCATTCCATTCCATTCCATTCCATTCCATGGAATTCCATTCCATTCCATTCCATTCCATTCCATTGAATTCCATTCCATTCCATTCCATTGAATTCCATTCCATTCCATTCCATTCGATTCCATTTCATTCCATTGAATTCCATTCCATTCCATTCCATTCCATTGAATTCCATTGAATTCCATTCCATTGAATTCCATTCCACTCCATTGAATTCCATTCCATTTCATTCCATTCCATTCCGTTCCATTCCATTCCGTTCCATTCCATTCCATTCCTTTCCATTCCATTCCATTCCGTTCCATTCCATTGAATTCCGTTCCATTGCATTGAATTCCGTTCCATTCCATTCCATTCCTTTCCGTTCCGTTCCGTTCCGTTCCGTTCCGTTCCGTTCTACTCGGGTTGATTCCATTCTATTCCATTCCATTCCATTCGATTCCATTCTATTCCATTCGATTCCATTCGATTCAATTCGATTCCATTCGATTCCATTCCATTCCATTCCATTCCATTCCATTCCATTGAATTCCATTCCATTCCATTCCGTTCCATTCCATTCCGTTCCATTCCATTCCATTCCATTCCATTCCATTCCATTCTGTTCCATTCCATTCCATTCCTTTCCATTCCATTCCTTTCCGTTCCATTCCGTTCCGTTCCATTCCGTTCTACTCGGATTGATTCCATTCTATTCCATTCCATTCCATTCGATTCCATTCGATTCCATTCGATTCCATTCGATTCCATTCCATTCCATTCCATTCCATTCCATTCCATTCCATTCCATTGAACTCCATTCCATTCCATTCCATTCCATTCCATTCCATTCCATTCCATTCCATTGAATTCCATTCCATTCCATTCCATTCCATTGAATTCTGTTCCATTCAATTCCATTCCATTCCATTCCGTTCTACTCGGGTTGATTCCATGCTATTCCATTCCGTTCCTTTCCGTTCCGTTCCGTTCCGTTCCGTTCCGTTCCATTCCACTCGGGTTGATTCCATTCTATTCCATTCCATTCCATTCCATTCCATTCCATTCCATTCCATTCCATTCCATTCCATTCGATTCCATTCGATTCCATTCGATTCCATTCGATTCCATTCGATTCCATTCCATTCCATTGAATTCCATTCCATTCCATTCCATTCCATTGAATTCCGTTCCATTCCATTCCATTGCATTCCATTCCATTCCATTCCATTTGAATTCCATTCCATTCCATTCCATTCCATTCCATTCCATTCTACTCGGGTTGATTCCATTCTACTCCATTCCATTCCATTCGATTCCATTCGATTCCATTCGATTCCATTCGATTCCATTCCATTCCATTCCATTCCATTCCATTCCATTCCGTTCCATTCCATTCCATTGAATTCCATTCCATTCCATTGAATTCCATTCCATTCCATTCCATTCCATTGAATTCCGTTCCATTCCATTCCATTCCATTCCATTCCATTCCATTGAATTCCATTCCATTGAATTCCATTCCATTCCATTCCATTCCATTGAATTCCATTCCATTCCGTTCCGTTCCGTTCCATTCCGTTTCGTTCCGTTCCGTTCCGTTCCGTTCCATTCCATTCCATTCCATTCCATTGAATTCCGTTCCATTCCATTGAATTCCATTCCATTCCGTTCCATTCCATTGAATTCTGTTCCGTTCCGTTCCGTTCCGTTCCGTTCCATTCCGTTCCATTCCGTTCCTTTCCGTTCTACTCGGGTTGATTCCATTCTGTTCCATTCCATTTCATTCGATTCCATTCTATTCCATTCGATTCCATTCGATTCAATTAGATTCCATTCCATTCCATTCCATTCCATTGAATTCCGTTCCATTCCATTGAATTCCATTCCATTCCGTTCCATTCCATTGAATTCCGCTCCGTTCCGTTCCGTTCCGTTCCGTTCCATTCCGTACCATTCCGTTCCATTCCGTTCTACTCGGGTTGATTCCATTCTATTCCATTCCATTCCATTCGATTCCATTCCATTCCATTCCATTCCATTCCATTCCGTTCTACTCGGGTTCATTCCATTCCATTCCGTTCCGTTCCGTTCCGTTCCTTTCCTTTCTACTTGTGTTGATTCCATTCCATTCCTTTCTATTCCATTGAATTCCATTCCATTCCATTCCATTCCATTCCATTACATGGAATTCCATTGAATTCCATTGAATTCCATTCCATTGAATTCCATTCCATTCCATTCCATTCCATTCCATTCCATGGAATTCCATTCCATTCCATTCCATTCCATTCCATTCCATTCCATTGAATTCCATTCCATTCTATTCCATTCCATTCCATTGAATTCCATTCCATTCCATTCCATTCCATTCCATTCCTTTCCATTCCATTGAATTCCATTGAATTCCGTTCCATTGAATTCCATTCCATTCCATGGAATTCCATTCCATTCCATTCCATTCCATTCCGTTCCATTCCATTCCGTTCCATTCCATTCCATTCCATTCCATTCCGTTCCGTTCCATTCCGTTCCGTTCCGTTCCGTTCCGTTGCGTTCCGTTCTACTCGGGTTGATTCCATTCTATTCCATTCCATTCCATTCGATTCCATTCTATTCCATTCTATTCCATTCGATTCCATTCGATTCCATTCGATTCCATTCCATTCCATTCCATTCCATTCCATTCCATTGAATTCCATTCCATTCCATTAAATTCCATTCCATTCCATTCCATTCCACTCCACTCCATTCCACTCCACTCCACTCCACTCCACTCCACTCCATTCCATTCCATTGAATTCCATTGAATTCCATTGAATTCCATTCCATTGAATTCCATTCCGTTCTGTTCCGTTCCGTTCCATTCCGTTCCGCTCTACTCGGGTTGATTCCATTCTATTCCATTCCATTCCATTCGATTCCATTCTATTCCATTCGATTCCATTCGATTCCATTCGATTCCATTCGATTCCATTCCATTCCATTCCATTCCATTCCATTCCATTCCATTCCTTTCCATTCCATTCCATTCCATTGAATTCCATTACATTGAATTCCATTCCATTCCATTCCATTCCATTGAATTCCATTCCATTCCATTCCATTGCATTGAATTCTGTTCCATTCCATTCCATTCCATTCCATTCCATTCCATTGAATTCCATTCCATTGAATTCCATTCCATTCCATTCCATTCCATTGAATTCCATTCCATTCCGTTCCGTTCCGTTCCATTCCGTTCCGTTTCGTTCCGTTCCGTTCCGTTCCGTTCCATTCCATTCCATTCCATTCCATTGAATTCCGTTCCATTCCATTGAATTCCATTCCATTCCGTTCCATTCCATTGAATTCTGTTCCGTTCCGTTCCGTTCCGTTCCGTTCCATTCCGTTCCATTCCGTTCCTTTCCGTTCTACTCGGGTTGATTCCATTCTATTCCATTCCATTCCATTCGATTCCATTCGATTCCATTCGAATCCATTCGATTCCATTCGATTCCATTCGATTCCATTCCATTCCATTGAATTCCATTCCATGCCATTCCATTCCATTGAATTCCGTTCCATTCCATTCAATTCCATTCCATTCCATTCCTTTCCGTTCCGTTCCGTTCCGTTCCGTTCCGTTCCGTTCCGTTCTACTCGGGTTGATTCCATTCTATTCCATTCCATACCATTCGATTCCATTCTATTCCATTCGATTCCATTCGATTCAATTCGATTCCATTCCATTCCATTCCATTCCATTCCATTGAATTCCGTTCCATTCCATTGAATTCCATTCCATTCCGTTCCATTCCATTGAATTCCGCTCCGTTCCGTTCCGTTCCGTTCCGTTCCATTCCGTTCCATTCCGTTCCATTCCGTTCAACTCGGGTTGATTCCATTCTATTCCATTCCATTCCATTCGATTCCATTCTATTCCATTCGATTCCATTCGATTCAATTCGATTCCATTCCATTCCATTCCATTCCATTCCATTCCATTGAATTCCATTGAATTCCATTCCATTCCATTCCGTTCCATTCCATTCCGTTCCATTCCATTCCATTCCATTCCATTCCATTCCATTCCATTCCATTCCATTCCGTTCTACTCGGGTTCATTCCATTCCATTCCGTTCCGTTCCGTTCCGTTCCGTTCCTTTCCTTTCTACTTGTGTTGATTCCATTCCATTCCATTCTATTCCATTGAATTCCATTCCATTCCATTCCATTCCATTCCATTACATGGAATTCCATTGAATTCCATGGAATTCCATTCCATAGAATTCCATTCCATTCCATTCCATTCCATTCCATGGAATTCCATTCCATTCCATTCCATTCCATTCCATTCCATGGAATTCCATTCCATTCCATTCCATTCCATTCCATGGAATTCCATTCCATTCCATTCCATTGAATTCCATTCCATTCCATTCCATTCGATTCCATTTCATTCCATTTCATTCCATTCCATTCCATTCCATTCCATTCCATTCCATAGAATTCCATTCCATTCCATTCCATTCCATTCCATTCCGTTCCATTCCATTCCATCGAATTCCATTCCATTCCATTCCATTCCATTCCATTCCATTCCATTCCATTCCATTCCATTCCATTCCATTCTACTCGGGTTGATTCCATTCTATTCCATTCCATTCCATTCGATTCCATTCGATTCCATTCGATTCCATTCGATTCCATTCCATTCCATTCCATTCCATTCAATTCCATTCCATTCCATTCCATTCCATTCCATTCCATTCCATTGAATTCCATTCCATTCCATTGAATTCCATTCCATTCCATTGAATTCCATTCCATTCCATTCCATTCCATTGAATTCCGTTCCATTCCATTCCTTTCCATTCCATTCCATTCCATTGAATTCCCTTACATTGAATTCCATTCCATTCCATTCCATTCCATTGAATTCCATTCCATTCCATTGAATTCCATTCCATTCCATTCCATTCGATTCCATTCCATTCCATGGAATTCCATTCCTTTCCATTCCATTCCATTCCATTCCATTCCATTCCATTCCATTCCATGGAATTCCATTGAATTCCATTCCATTCCATTGAATTCCATTCCTTTCCATTCCATTCCATTGAATTCCGTTCAATTCCATTCCATTCCATTCCATTCCATTCCATTCCATTCGAATTCCATTCCATTCCATTCCATTCCATTCCATTCCATTCCATTCCATTCCATTCTACTCGGGTTGATTCCATTCTATTCCATTCCATTCCATTCGATTCCATTCGATTCCTTTCGATTCCATTCCATTCCATTCCATTCCATTCCATGGAATTCCATTCCATTCCATTCCATTCCATTCCATTGAATTCCACTCCATTCCATTCCATCGAATTCCATTCCATTCCATTGAATTCCATTCCATTCCATTCCATTCCATTCCATTCCATTCCATTCCATCGGATTCCATTCCATTCCATTCCATTCCATTCCATTCCATTCCATTCCGTTCCGTTCCATTCCGTTCCATTCCGTCCCATTCCATTGAATTCCGTTCCATTGCATTGAATTCCGTTCCATTCCATTCCATTCCTTTCCGTTCCGTTCCGTTCCGTTCCGCTCCGTTCTACTCGGGTTGATTCCATTCTATTCCATTCCATTCCATTCGATTCCATTCTATTCCATTCGATTCCATTCGATTCAATTCGATTCCATTCCATTCCATTCCATTCCATTCCATTCCATTGAATTCCATTCCATTCCATTGAATTCCATTCCATTCCATTCCGTTCCATTCCATTCCATTCCATTGAATTCCATTCCATTCCATTGAATTCCATTCCATTCCATTCCATTCCATTCCATTCCATTCCATGGAATTCCATTCCATTCCATTCCATTCCATTGAATTCCATTGAATTCCATTGAATTCCATTCCATTCCATTGAATTCCATTCCTTTCCATTCCATTCCATAGAATTCCGTTCAATTCCATTCCATTGCATTCCATTCCATTCCATTCCATTCGAATTCCATTCCATTCCATTCCATTCCATTCCATTCCATTCCATTCCATTCTACTCGGGTTGATTCCATTCTATTCCATTCCATTCCATTCGATTCCATTCGATTCCTTTCGATTCCTTTCCATTCCATTCCATTCCATTCCATTCCATTGAATTCCATTCCATTCCATTCCATTCCATTCCATTGAATTCCATTCCATTCCATTCCATTCCATGGAATTCCATTCCATTCCGTTCCGTTCCGTTCCGTTCCGTTCCGTACCGTTCCATTCCATTCCATTCCGTTCCATTGAATTCCGTTCCATTCCATTGAATTCCATTCCATTCCGTTCCATTCCATTGAATTCCGTTCCGTTCCGTTCCGTTCCGTTCCGTTCCGTTCCATTCCGTTCCATTCCATTCCATTCCGTTCTACTCGGGTTCATTCCATTCCATTCCTTTCCGTTCCGTTCCGTTCCGTTCCGTTCCGTTCCGTTCCGTTCCATTCCACTCGGGTTGATTCCATTCTATTCCATTCCATTCCATTCCATTCCATTCCATTCCATTCCATTGAATTCCATTCCATTCCATTCCGTTCCATTCCATTCCGTTCCATTCCATTCCATTCCATTCCATTACGTTCCGTTCCATTCCGTTCCATTCCGTTCCATTCCATTGAATTCCGATCCATTGCATTGAATTCCGTTCCATTCCATTCCATTCCTTTCCGTTCCGTTCCGTTCCGTTCCGTTCCGTTCCGTTCTACTCGGATTGATTCCATTCTATTCCAATCCATTCCATTCGATTCCATTCGATTCCATTCGATTCCATTCGTTTCCATTCCATTCCATTCCATTCCATTGAATTCCATTCCATTCCATTCCATTCCATTCCATTCCATTCCATTCCATGGAATTCCGTTCCATTCCGTTCCGTTCCATTGAATTCCGTTCCGTTCCATTGAATTCCATTCCATTCCATTCCATCGAATTCCATTCCATTCCATTCCATTCCATTCCATTCCATTCCATTGAATTCCGTTCCATTCCATTGAATTCCATTCCATTCCGTTCCATTCCATTGAATTCCGTTCCGTTCCGTTCCGTTCCATTCCGTTCTACTCGGGTTGATTCCATTCTATTCCATTCCAATCCACTCGATTCCATTCCATTCCATTCCATTCCATTCCATTCCATTCCGTTCTACTCGGGTTCATTCCATTCCATTCCTTTCCGTTCCGTTCCGTTCCGTTCCGTTCCGTTCCGTTCTACTCGGGTTGATTCCATTCTATTCCATTCCATTCCGTTCGATTCCATTCTATTCCATTCGATTCCATTCGATTCAATTCGATTCGATTCCATTCCATTCCATTCCATTCCATTGCATTCCATTGAATTCCATTCCATTCCATGGAATTCCATTCCATTCCATTCCATTCCATTCCATTCCATTCCATTCCATTCCATTCCATTCCATTCGATTCCATTCGATTCCATTCGATTCCATTCGATTCCATTCCATTCCATTCCATTCCGTTCCGTTCCATTCCGTTCCATTCCGTCCCATTCCATTGAATTCCGTTCCATTGCATTGAATTCCGTTCCATTCCATTCCATTCCTTTCCGTTCCGTTCCGTTCCGTTCCGTTCCGTTCTACTCGGGTTGATTCCATTCTATTCCATTCCATTCCATTCGATTCCATTCGATTCAATTCGATTCCATTCGATTCCATTCCATTCCATTCCATTCCATTGAATTCCATTCCATTCCATTCCATTCCATTCCATTCCATTGAATTCCATTCCATTCCATTCCATTCCATTGAATTCCGTTCCATTCCTTTCAATTCCATTCCATTCCATTCCATTCCATTCCATTCCATTCCATTCCATTCCATTCCATTCCATTCCATTCGATTCTACTCGGGTTGATTCCATTCTATTACATTCCATTCCATTCGATTCCATTCGATTCCATTCGATTCCATTCCATTCCATTCCATTCCATTGAATTCCGTTCCATTCCATTCCATTCCATTCCATTCCATTCCATTCCATTGAATTCCATTACATTGAATTCCATTCCATTCCATTCCATTCCATGGAATTCCATTCCATTCCGTTCCGTTCCGTTCCGTTCCGTTCCGTACCGTTCCATTCCATTCCATTCCGTTCCATTGAATTCCGTTCCATTCCATTGAATTCCATTCCATTCCGTTCCATTCCATTGAATTCCGTTCCGTTCCGTTCCGTTCCGTTCCGTTCCATTCCGTTCCATTCCATTCCATTCCGTTCTACTCGGGTTCATTCCATTCCATTCCTTTCCGTTCCGTTCCGTTCCATTCCATTCCATTCCATTCCATTCCATTCCATTCTACTCGGGTTGATTCCATTCCATTCCATTCCATTCCATTCGATTCCATTCGATTCCATTCCATTCCATTCCATTCAATTGAATTCCATTCCATTCCATTCCATTCCATTCCATTCCATTCCATTCCATTCCATTCCATTCCATTCCATTCCATTCCATTCTACTCGGGATGATTCCATTCTATTACATTCCATTCCATTCGATTCCATTCGATTCCATTCGATTCCATTCCATTCGATTCCATTCAATTGAATTCCATTCCATTCCATTCCATTCCATTCCATTCCATTCCATTCCATTGAATTCCATTCCATTCCATTGAATTCCATTCCATTACATTCCATTCCATTGAATTCCATTCCATTCCATTCCATTCCACTCCATTCCATTCCATTCCATTCCATTGAATTCCATTACATTCAATTCCATTCCATGGAATTCCATTCCATTCCGTTCCGTTCCGTTCCGTTCCGTTCCATTCCATTCCATTCCATTCCATTGAATTCCGTTCCATTCCATTGAATTCCGTTCCGTTCCGTTCCGTTCCGTTCCGTTCCATTCCGTTCCATTCCGTTCCATTCCGTTCTACTCGGGTTGATTCCATTCTATTCCATTCCATTCCATTCGATTCCATTCCATTCCATTCCATTCCATTCCATTCCTTTCTACTCGGGTTCATTCCATTCCATTCCGTTCCGTTCCGTTCCTTTCCGTTCCATTCCTTTCTACTTGTGTTGATTCCATTCCATTCCATTCTATTCCATTGAATTCCGATCCATTGCATTGAATTCCGTTCCATTCCATTCCATTCCTTTCCGTTCCGTTCCGTTCCGTTCCGTTCCGTTCTACTCGGATTGATTCCATTCTATTCCATTCCATTCCATTCGATTCCATTCGATTCCATTCGATTCCATTCGATTCCATTCCATTCCATTCCATTCCATTGAATTCCATTCCATTCCATTCCATTCCATTCCATTGAATTCCATTGAATTCCATTCCATTGAATTCCATTCCATTCCATTCCATTCCGTTCCATTCCATTCCGTTCCATTCCATTCCATTCCATTCCATTCCATTCCATTCCGTTCCGTTCCATTCCGTTCCATTCCGTTCCATTCCATTGAATTCCGTTCCATTGCATTGAATTCCGTTCCATTCCATTCCATTCCTTTCCGTTCCGTTCCGTTCCGTTCCGTTCCGTTCCATTCTACTCGGGTTGATTCCATTCCATTCCATTCCATTCCATTCGATTCCATTCTATTCCATTCGATTCCATTCGATTCAATTCGATTCGATTCCATTCCTTTCCATTCCATTCCATTCCATTCCATAGAATTCCATTCCATTCCATTGAATTCCATTCCATTCCATTCCATTCCGTTCCATTGAATTCCATTCCATTCCATTGAATTCCATTCCATTCCATTCCATTCGATTCCATTCCATTCCATGGAATTCCATTCCATTCAATTCCATTCCATTCCATGGAATTCCATTTCATTCCATTCCATTCCATTCCATTCCATTCCATTCCATAGAATTCCATTCCGTTCCATTCCATTCCATTCCATTCCATTCCGTTCCATTCCATTCCATCGAATTCCATTCCATTCCATTCCATTCCATTCCATTCCATTCCATTCCATTCCATTCTACTCGGGTTGATTCCATTCGATTCCATTCCATTCCATTCGATTCCATTCGATTCCACTCGATTCCATTCGATTCCATTCCATTCCATTCCATTCAATTGAATTCCATTCCATTCCATTCCATTCCATTCCATTCCATTCCATTCCATTCCATTGAATTCCATTCCATTACATTGAATTCCATTCCATTCCATTCCATTCCATTGAATTCCGTTCCATTCCATTCCTTTCCATTCCATTCCATTCCATTGAATTCCATTACATTGAATTCCATTCCATTCCATTCCATTCCATTCCATTCCATAGAATTCCATTCCATTCCATTGAATTCCATTCCATTGAATTCCATTCGATTCCATTCCATTCCATGGAATTCCATTCCTTTCCATTCCATTCCATTCCATTCCATTCCATTCCATTGAATTCCATTGAATTCCATTCCATTCCATTGAATTCCATTCCTTTCCATTCCATTCCATTGAATTCCGTTCAATTCCATTCCATTCCATTCCATTCCATTCCATTCCATTCCATTCCATTCCATTCCATTCTACTCGGGTTGATTCCATTCTATTCCATTCCATTCCATTCGATTCCATTCGATTCCTTTCGATTCCATTCCATTCCATTCCATTCCATTCCATTGAGTTCCATTCCATTCCATTCCATTCCATTCCATTGAATTCCATTCCATTCCATTCCATCGAATTCCATTCCATTCCATTGAATTCCATTCCATTCCATTCCATTCCATTCCATTCCATTCCATTCCATTCCATCGAATTCCATTCCATTCCATTCCATTCCATTCCATTCCATTCGATTCCATTCGATTCCATTCGATTCCATTCCATTCCATTCCATTCCATTGAATTCCGTTCCATTCCATTCCATTCCATTCCATTCCCTTCCATTGAATTCCATTACATTGAATTCCATTCCATTCCATTCCATTCCATTCCGTTCCGTTCCGTTCCGTTCCGTTCCGTTTCGTTCCGTTCCGTTCCGTTCCGTTCCATTCCATTCCATTCCATTCCATTGAATTCAGTTCCATTCCATTGAATTCCATTCCATTCCGTTCCATTCCATTGAATTCTGTTCCGTTCCGTTCTGTTCCGTTCCGTTCTATTCCGTTCCATTCCGTTCCTTTCCGTTCTACTCGGGTTGATTCCATTCTATTCCATTCCATTCCATTCGATTCCATTCGATTCCATTCGAATCCATTCGATTCCATTCGATTCCATTCGATTCCATTCCATTCCATTGAATTCCATTCAATTCCATTCCATTCCATTGAATTCCGTTCCATTCCATTCAATTCCATTCCATTCCATTCCTTTCCGTTCCGTTCCGTTCCGTTCCGTTCCGTTCTACTCGGGTTGATTCCATTCTATTCCATTCCATACCATTCGATTCCATTCTATTCCATTCGATTCCATTAGATTCAATTCGATTCCATTCCATTCCATTCCATTCCATTCCATTCCATTGAATTCCGTTCCATTCCATTGAATTCCATTCCATTGAATTCCATTCCATTGAATTCCGCTCCGTTCCGTTCCGTTCCGTTCCGTTCCATTCCGTTCCATTCCGTTCCATTCCGTTCTACTCGGGTTGATTCCATTCTATTCCATTCCATTCCATTCGATTCCATTCTATTCCATTCGATTCCATTCGATTCAATTCGATTCCATTCCATTCCATTCCATTCCATTCCATTCCATTCCATTGAATTCCATTGGATTCCATTCCATTCCATTCCGTTCCATTCCATTCCGTTCCATTCCGTTCCATTCCATTCCATTCCATTCCATTCCATTCCATTCCGTTCTACTCGGGTTCATTCCATTCCATTCCGTTCCGTTCCGTTCCGTTCCGTTCCTTTCCTTTCTACTTGTGTTGATTCCATTCCATTCCATTCTATTCCATTGAATTCCATTCCATTCCATTCCATTCCATTCCATTCCATTCCATTCCATTGAATTCCATTGAATTCCATTCCATAGAATTCCATTCCATTCCATTCCATTCCATTCCATGGAATTCCATTCCATTCCATTCCATTCCATTCCATTGAATTCCATTCCATTCCATTCCATTGAATTCCATTCCATTCCATTCCATTCGATTCCATTTCATTCCATTGAATTCCATTCCATTCCATTCCATTCCATTGAATTCCATTGAATTCCATTCCATTGAATTCCATTCCACTCCATTGAATTCCATTCCATTTCATTCCATTCCATTCCGTTCCATTCCATTCCGTTCCATTCCATTCCATTCCTTTCCATTCCATTCCATTCCGTTCCATTCCATTGAATTCCGTTCCATTGCATTGAATTCCGTTCCATTCCATTCCATTCCTTTCCGTTCCGTTCCGTTCCGTTCCGTTCCGTTCCGTTCTACTCGGGTTGATTCCATTCTATTCCATTCCATTCCATTCGATTCCATTCTATTCCATTCGATTCCATTCGATTCAATTCGATTCCATTCGATTCCATTCCATTCCATTCCATTCCATTCCATTCCATTGAATTCCATTCCATTCCATTCCGTTCCATTCCATTCCGTTCCATTCCATTCCATTCCATTCCATTCCATTCCATTCTGTTCCATTCCATTCCATTCCTTTCCATTCCATTCCTTTCCGTTCCATTCCGTTCCGTTCCATTCCGTTCTACTCGGATTGATTCCATTCTATTCCATTCCATTCCATTCGATTCCATTCGATTCCATTCGATTCCATTCGATTCCATTCCATTCCATTCCATTCCATTCCATTCCATTCCATTGAACTCCATTCCATTCCATTCCATTCCATTCCATTCCATTCCATTCCATTCCATTGAATTCCATTCCATTCCATTCCATTCCATTGAATTCTGTTCCATTCAATTCCATTCCATTCCATTCCGTTCTACTCGGGTTGATTCCATGCTATTCCATTCCGTTCCTTTCCGTTCCGTTCCGTTCCGTTCCGTTCCGTTCCATTCCACTCGGGTTGATTCCATTCTATTCCATTCCATTCCATTCCATTCCATTCCATTCCATTCCATTCCATTCCATTCGATTCCATTCGATTCCATTCGATTCCATTCGATTCCATTCGATTCCATTCCATTCCATTGAATTCCATTCCATTCCATTCCATTCCATTCCATTGAATTCCGTTCCATTCCATTCCATTGCATTCCATTCCATTCCATTCCATTTGAATTCCATTCCATTCCATTCCATTCCATTCCATTCCATTCTACTCGGGTTGATTCCATTCTATTCCATTCCATTCCATTCGATTCCATTCGATTCCATTCGATTCCATTCGATTCCATTCCATTCCATTCCATTCCATTCCATTCCATTCCATTCCATTCCATTCCATTGAATTCCATTCCATTCCATTGAATTCCATTCCATTCCATTCCATTCCATTGAATTCCGTTCCATTCCATTCCATTCCATTCCATTCCATTCCATTGAATTCCATTCCATTGAATTCCATTCCATTCCATTCCATTCCATTGAATTCCATTCCATTCCGTTCCGTTCCGTTCCATTCCGTTTCGTTCCGTTCCGTTCCGTTCCGTTCCATTCCATTCCATTCCATTCCATTGAATTCCGTTCCATTCCATTGAATTCCATTCCATTCCGTTCCATTCCATTGAATTCTGTTCCGTTCCGTTCCGTTCCGTTCCGTTCCATTCCGTTCCATTCCGTTCCTTTCCGTTCTACTCGGGTTGATTCCATTCTGTTCCATTCCATTTCATTCGATTCCATTCTATTCCATTCGATTCCATTCGATTCAATTAGATTCCATTCCACTCCATTCCATTCCATTGAATTCCGTTCCATTCCATTGAATTCCATTCCATTCCGTTCCATTCCATTGAATTCCGCTCCGTTCCGTTCCGTTCCGTTCCGTTCCATTCCGTACCATTCCGTTCCATTCCGTTCTACTCGGGTTGATTCCATTCTATTCCATTCCATTCCATTCGATTCCATTCCATTCCATTCCATTCCATTCCATTCCGTTCTACTCGGGTTCATTCCATTCCATTCCGTTCCGTTCCGTTCCGTTCCTTTCCTTTCTACTTGTGTTGATTCCATTCCATTCCTTTCTATTCCATTGAATTCCATTCCATTCCATTCCATTCCATTCCATTACATGGAATTCCATTGAATTCCATTGAATTCCATTCCATTGAATTCCATTGAATTCCATTCCATTCCATTCCATTCCATTCCATTCCATTCCATTCCATTCCATTCCATTCCATTCCATTCCATTGAATTCCATTCCATTCTATTCCATTCCATTCCATTGAATTCCATTCCATTCCATTCCATTCCATTCCATTCCATTCCGTTCCATTCGATTCCATTCGATTCCATTCGATTCCATTCGATTCCATTCCATTCCATTCCATTCCGTTCCGTTCCATTCCGTTCCATTCCGTCCCATTCCATTGAATTCCGTTCCATTGCATTGAATTCCGTTCCATTCCATTCCATTCCTTTCCGTTCCGTTCCGTTCCGTTCCGTTCCGTTCTACTCGGGTTGATTCCATTCTATTCCATTCCATTCCATTCGATTCCATTCGATTCAATTCGATTCCATTCGATTCCATTCCATTCCATTCCATTCCATTGAATTCCATTCCATTCCATTCCATTCCATTCCATTCCATTGAATTCCATTCCATTCCATTCCATTCCATTGAATTCCGTTCCATTCCTTTCAATTCCATTCCATTCCATTCCATTCCATTCCATTCCATTCCATTCCATTCCATTCCATTCCATTCCATTCGATTCTACTCGGGTTGATTCCATTCTATTACATTCCATTCCATTCGATTCCATTCGATTCCATTCGATTCCATTCCATTCCATTCCATTCCATTGAATTCCGTTCCATTCCATTCCATTCCATTCCATTCCATTCCATTCCATTGAATTCCATTACATTGAATTCCATTCCATTCCATTCCATTCCATGGAATTCCATTCCATTCCGTTCCGTTCCGTTCCGTTCCGTTCCGTACCGTTCCATTCCATTCCATTCCGTTCCATTGAATTCCGTTCCATTCCATTGAATTCCATTCCATTCCGTTCCATTCCATTGAATTCCGTTCCGTTCCGTTCCGTTCCGTTCCGTTCCATTCCGTTCCATTCCATTCCATTCCGTTCTACTCGGGTTCATTCCATTCCATTCCTTTCCGTTCCGTTCCGTTCCATTCCATTCCATTCCATTCCATTCCATTCCATTCTACTCGGGTTGATTCCATTCCATTCCATTCCATTCCATTCGATTCCATTCGATTCCATTCCATTCCATTCCATTCAATTGAATTCCATTCCATTCCATTCCATTCCATTCCATTCCATTCCATTCCATTCCATTCCATTCCATTCCATTCCATTCCATTCTACTCGGGATGATTCCATTCTATTACATTCCATTCCATTCGATTCCATTCGATTCCATTCGATTCCATTCCATTCGATTCCATTCAATTGAATTCCATTCCATTCCATTCCATTCCATTCCATTCCATTCCATTCCATTCCATTCCATTCCATTCCATTGAATTCCATTCCATTACATTCCATTCCATTGAATTCCATTCCATTCCATTCCATTCCACTCCATTCCATTCCATTCCATTCCATTGAATTCCATTACATTCAATTCCATTCCATGGAATTCCATTCCATTCCGTTCCGTTCCGTTCCGTTCCGTTCCATTCCATTCCATTCCATTCCATTGAATTCCGTTCCATTCCATTGAATTCCGTTCCGTTCCGTTCCGTTCCGTTCCGTTCCATTCCGTTCCATTCCGTTCCATTCCGTTCTACTCGGGTTGATTCCATTCTATTCCATTCCATTCCATTCGATTCCATTCCATTCCATTCCATTCCATTCCATTCCTTTCTACTCGGGTTCATTCCATTCCATTCCGTTCCGTTCCGTTCCTTTCCGTTCCATTCCTTTCTACTTGTGTTGATTCCATTCCATTCCATTCTATTCCATTGAATTCCGATCCATTGCATTGAATTCCGTTCCATTCCATTCCATTCCTTTCCGTTCCGTTCCGTTCCGTTCCGTTCCGTTCTACTCGGATTGATTCCATTCTATTCCATTCCATTCCATTCGATTCCATTCGATTCCATTCGATTCCATTCGATTCCATTCCATTCCATTCCATTCCATTGAATTCCATTCCATTCCATTCCATTCCATTCCATTGAATTCCATTGAATTCCATTCCATTGAATTCCATTCCATTCCATTCCATTCCGTTCCATTCCATTCCGTTCCATTCCATTCCATTCCATTCCATTCCATTCCATTCCGTTCCGTTCCATTCCGTTCCATTCCGTTCCATTCCATTGAATTCCGTTCCATTGCATTGAATTCCGTTCCATTCCATTCCATTCCTTTCCGTTCCGTTCCGTTCCGTTCCGTTCCGTTCCATTCTACTCGGGTTGATTCCATTCCATTCCATTCCATTCCATTCGATTCCATTCTATTCCATTCGATTCCATTCGATTCAATTCGATTCGATTCCATTCCTTTCCATTCCATTCCATTCCATTCCATAGAATTCCATTCCATTCCATTGAATTCCATTCCATTCCATTCCATTCCGTTCCATTGAATTCCATTCCATTCCATTGAATTCCATTCCATTCCATTCCATTCGATTCCATTCCATTCCATGGAATTCCATTCCATTCAATTCCATTCCATTCCATGGAATTCCATTTCATTCCATTCCATTCCATTCCATTCCATTCCATTCCATAGAATTCCATTCCGTTCCATTCCATTCCATTCCATTCCATTCCGTTCCATTCCATTCCATCGAATTCCATTCCATTCCATTCCATTCCATTCCATTCCATTCCATTCCATTCTACTCGGGTTGATTCCATTCGATTCCATTCCATTCCATTCGATTCCATTCGATTCCACTCGATTCCATTCGATTCCATTCCATTCCATTCCATTCAATTGAATTCCATTCCATTCCATTCCATTCCATTCCATTCCATTCCATTCCATTCCATTGAATTCCATTCCATTACATTGAATTCCATTCCATTCCATTCCATTCCATTGAATTCCGTTCCATTCCATTCCTTTCCATTCCATTCCATTCCATTGAATTCCATTACATTGAATTCCATTCCATTCCATTCCATTCCATTCCATTCCATAGAATTCCATTCCATTCCATTGAATTCCATTCCATTGAATTCCATTCGATTCCATTCCATTCCATGGAATTCCATTCCTTTCCATTCCATTCCATTCCATTCCATTCCATTCCATTGAATTCCATTGAATTCCATTCCATTCCATTGAATTCCATTCCTTTCCATTCCATTCCATTGAATTCCGTTCAATTCCATTCCATTCCATTCCATTCCATTCCATTCCATTCCATTCCATTCCATTCCATTCTACTCGGGTTGATTCCATTCTATTCCATTCCATTCCATTCGATTCCATTCGATTCCTTTCGATTCCATTCCATTCCATTCCATTCCATTCCATTGAGTTCCATTCCATTCCATTCCATTCCATTCCATTGAATTCCATTCCATTCCATTCCATCGAATTCCATTCCATTCCATTGAATTCCATTCCATTCCATTCCATTCCATTGAATTCCATTGAATTCCATTCCATTCCATTCCGTTCCATTCCATTCCGTTCCATTCCATTCCATTCCATTCCATTCCATTCCATTCCGTTCTACTCGGGTTCATTCCATTCCATTCCGTTCCGTTCCGTTCCGTTCCGTTCCTTTCCTTTCTACTTGTGTTGATTCCATTCCATTCCATTCTATTCCATTGAATTCCATTCCATTCCATTCCATTCCATTCCATTACATGGAATTCCATTGAATTCCATTGAATTCCATTCCATAGAATTCCATTCCATTCCATTCCATTCCATTCCATGGAATTCCATTCCATTCCATTCCATTCCATTCCATTGAATTCCATTCCATTCCATTCCATTGAATTCCATTCCATTCCATTCCATTCGATTCCATTTCATTCCATTGAATTCCATTCCATTCCATTCCATTCCATTGAATTCCATTGAATTCCATTCCATTGAATTCCATTCCACTCCATTGAATTCCATTCCATTTCATTCCATTCCATTCCGTTCCATTCCATTCCGTTCCATTCCATTCCATTCCTTTCCATTCCATTCCATTCCGTTCCATTCCATTGAATTCCGTTCCATTGCATTGAATTCCGTTCCATTCCATTCCATTCCTTTCCGTTCCGTTCCGTTCCGTTCCGTTCCGTTCCGTTCTACTCGGGTTGATTCCATTCTATTCCATTCCATTCCATTCGATTCCATTCTATTCCATTCGATTCCATTCGATTCAATTCGATTCCATTCGATTCCATTCCATTCCATTCCATTCCATTCCATTCCATTCCATTGAATTCCATTCCATTCCATTCCATTCCATTGAATTCCGTTCCATTCCTTTCAATTCCATTCCATTCCATTCCATTCCATTCCATTCCATTCCATTCCATTCCATTCCATTCCATTCCATTCCATTCGATTCTACTCGGGTTGATTCCATTCTATTACATTCCATTCCATTCGATTCCATTCGATTCCATTCGATTCCATTCCATTCCATTCCATTCCATTGAATTCCGTTCCATTCCATTCCATTCCATTCCATTCCATTCCATTCCATTGAATTCCATTACATTGAATTCCATTCCATTCCATTCCATTCCATGGAATTCCATTCCATTCCGTTCCGTTCCGTTCCGTTCCGTTCCGTACCGTTCCATTCCATTCCATTCCGTTCCATTGAATTCCGTTCCATTCCATTGAATTCCATTCCATTCCGTTCCATTCCATTGAATTCCTTTCCGTTCCGTTCCGTTCCGTTCCGTTCCATTCCGTTCCATTCCATTCCATTCCGTTCTACTCGGGTTCATTCCATTCCATTCCTTTCCGTTCCGTTCCGTTCCATTCCATTCCATTCCATTCCATTCCATTCCATTCTACTCGGGTTGATTCCATTCCATTCCATTCCATTCCATTCGATTCCATTCGATTCCATTCCATTCCATTCCATTCAATTGAATTCCATTCCATTCCATTCCATTCCATTCCATTCCATTCCATTCCATTCCATTCCATTCCATTCCATTCCATTCCATTCTACTCGGGATGATTCCATTCTATTACATTCCATTCCATTCGATTCCATTCGATTCCATTCGATTCCATTCCATTCGATTCCATTCAATTGAATTCCATTCCATTCCATTCCATTCCATTCCATTCCATTCCATTCCATTGAATTCCATTCCATTCCATTGAATTCCATTCCATTACATTCCATTCCATTGAATTCCATTCCATTCCATTCCATTCCACTCCATTCCATTCCATTCCATTCCATTGAATTCCATTACATTCAATTCCATTCCATGGAATTCCATTCCATTCCGTTCCGTTCCGTTCCGTTCCGTTCCATTCCATTCCATTCCATTCCATTGAATTCCGTTCCATTCCATTGAATTCCGTTCCGTTCCGTTCCGTTCCGTTCCGTTCCATTCCGTTCCATTCCGTTCCATTCCGTTCTACTCGGGTTGATTCCATTCTATTCCATTCCATTCCATTCGATTCCATTCCATTCCATTCCATTCCATTCCATTCCTTTCTACTCGGGTTCATTCCATTCCATTCCGTTCCGTTCCGTTCCTTTCCGTTCCATTCCTTTCTACTTGTGTTGATTCCATTCCATTCCATTCTATTCCATTGAATTCCATTCCATTCCATTCCATTCCATTCCATTACATGGAATTCCATTGAATTCCATTGAATTCCATTCCATTGAATTCCATTGAATTCCATTCCATTCCATTCCATGGAATTCCATTCCATTCCATTCCATTCCTTGGAATTCCATTCCATTCCATTCCATTCCATTCCATTGAATTCCATTCCATTCCATTCAATTGAATTCCATTCCATTCCATTCCATTCGATTCCATTCCATTCCATTGAATTCCATTCCATTCCATTCCATTCCATTGAATTCCATTGAATTCCATTCCATTGAATTCCATTCCATTCCATTGAATTCCATTCCATTTCATTCCATTCCATTCCGTTCCATTCCATTCCGTTCCATTCCATTCCATTCCATTCCATTCCATTCCATTCCATTACGTTCCGTTCCATTCCGTTCCATTCCATTGAATTCCGATCCATTGCATTGAATTCCGTTCCATTCCATTCCATTCCTTTCCGTTCCGTTCCGTTCCGTTCCGTTCCGTTCTACTCGGATTGATTCCATTCTATTCCATTCCATTCCATTCGATTCCATTCGATTCCATTCGATTCCATTCGATTCCATTCCATTCCATTCCATTCCATTGAATTCCATTCCATTCCATTCCATTCCATTCCATTGAATTCCATTGAATTCCATTCCATTGAATTCCATTCCATTCCATTCCATTCCGTTCCATTCCATTCCGTTCCATTCCATTCCATTCCATTCCATTCCATTCCATTCCGTTCCGTTCCATTCCGTTCCATTCCGTTCCATTCCATTGAATTCCGTTCCATTGCATTGAATTCCGTTCCATTCCATTCCATTCCTTTCCGTTCCGTTCCGTTCCGTTCCGTTCCGTTCCATTCTACTCGGGTTGATTCCATTCCATTCCATTCCATTCCATTCGATTCCATTCTATTCCATTCGATTCCATTCGATTCAATTCGATTCGATTCCATTCCTTTCCATTCCATTCCATTCCATTCCATAGAATTCCATTCCATTCCATTGAATTCCATTCCATTCCATTCCATTCCGTTCCATTGAATTCCATTCCATTCCATTGAATTCCATTCCATTCCATTCCATTCGATTCCATTCCATTCCATGGAATTCCATTCCATTCAATTCCATTCCATTCCATGGAATTCCATTTCATTCCATTCCATTCCATTCCATTCCATTCCATTCCATAGAATTCCATTCCGTTCCATTCCATTCCATTCCATTCCATTCCGTTCCATTCCATTCCATCGAATTCCATTCCATTCCATTCCATTCCATTCCATTCCATTCCATTCCATTCTACTCGGGTTGATTCCATTCGATTCCATTCCATTCCATTCGATTCCATTCGATTCCATTCGATTCCATTCGATTCCATTCCATTCCATTCCATTCAATTGAATTCCATTCCATTCCATTCCATTCCATTCCATTCCATTCCATTCCATTCCATTGAATTCCATTCCATTACATTGAATTCCATTCCATTCCATTCCATTCCATTGAATTCCGTTGCATTCCATTCCTTTCCATTCCATTCCATTCCATTGAATTCCATTACATTGAATTCCATTCCATTCCATTCCATTCCATTCCATTCCATAGAATTCCATTCCATTCCATTGAATTCCATTCCATTGAATTCCATTCGATTCCATTCCATTCCATGGAATTCCATTCCTTTCCATTCCATTCCATTCCATTCCATTCCATTCCATTGAATTCCATTGAATTCCATTCCATTCCATTGAATTCCATTCCTTTCCATTCCATTCCATTGAATTCCGTTCAATTCCATTCCATTCCATTCCATTCCATTCCATTCCATTCCATTCCATTCCATTCCATTCTACTCGGGTTGATTCCATTCTATTCCATTCCATTCCATTCGATTCCATTCGATTCCTTTCGATTCCATTCCATTCCATTCCATTCCATTCCATTGAGTTCCATTCCATTCCATTCCATTCCATTCCATTGAATTCCATTCCATTCCATTCCATCGAATTCCATTCCATTCCATTGAATTCCATTCCATTCCATTCCATTCCATTCCATTCCATTCCATTCCATTCCATTCCATCGAATTCCATTCCATTCCATTCCATTCCATTCCATTCCATTCGATTCCATTCGATTCCATTCGATTCCATTCCATTCCATTCCATTCCATTGAATTCCGTTCCATTCCATTCCATTCCATTCCATTCCCTTCCATTGAATTCCATTACATTGAATTCCATTCCATTCCATTCCATTCCATTCCGTTCCGTTCCGTTCCGTTCCGTTCCGTTTCGTTCCGTTCCGTTCCGTTCCGTTCCATTCCATTCCATTCCATTCCATTGAATTCAGTTCCATTCCATTGAATTCCATTCCATTCCGTTCCATTCCATTGAATTCTGTTCCGTTCCGTTCTGTTCCGTTCCGTTCTATTCCGTTCCATTCCGTTCCTTTCCGTTCTACTCGGGTTGATTCCATTCTATTCCATTCCATTCCATTCGATTCCATTCGATTCCATTCGAATCCATTCGATTCCATTCGATTCCATTCGATTCCATTCCATTCCATTGAATTCCATTCAATTCCATTCCATTCCATTGAATTCCGTTCCATTCCATTCAATTCCATTCCATTCCATTCCTTTCCGTTCCGTTCCGTTCCGTTCCGTTCCGTTCTACTCGGGTTGATTCCATTCTATTCCATTCCATACCATTCGATTCCATTCTATTCCATTCGATTCCATTAGATTCAATTCGATTCCATTCCATTCCATTCCATTCCATTCCATTCCATTGAATTCCGTTCCATTCCATTGAATTCCATTCCATTGAATTCCATTCCATTGAATTCCGCTCCGTTCCGTTCCGTTCCGTTCCGTTCCATTCCGTTCCATTCCGTTCCATTCCGTTCTACTCGGGTTGATTCCATTCTATTCCATTCCATTCCATTCGATTCCATTCTATTCCATTCGATTCCATTCGATTCAATTCGATTCCATTCCATTCCATTCCATTCCATTCCATTCCATTGAATTCCATTGAATTCCATTCCATTCCATTCCGTTCCATTCCATTCCGTTCCATTCCATTCCATTCCATTCCATTCCATTCCATTCCGTTCTACTCGGGTTCATTCCATTCCATTCCGTTCCGTTCCGTTCCGTTCCGTTCCTTTCCTTTCTACTTGTGTTGATTCCATTCCATTCCATTCTATTCCATTGAATTCCATTCCATTCCATTCCATTCCATTCCATTCCATTCCATTCCATTGAATTCCATTGAATTCCATTCCATAGAATTCCATTCCATTCCATTCCATTCCATTCCATGGAATTCCATTCCATTCCATTCCATTCCATTCCATTGAATTCCATTCCATTCCATTCCATTGAATTCCATTCCATTCCATTCCATTCGATTCCATTTCATTCCATTGAATTCCATTCCATTCCATTCCATTCCATTGAATTCCATTGAATTCCATTCCATTGAATTCCATTCCACTCCATTGAATTCCATTCCATTTCATTCCATTCCATTCCGTTCCATTCCATTCCGTTCCATTCCATTCCATTCCTTTCCATTCCATTCCATTCCGTTCCATTCCATTGAATTCCGTTCCATTGCATTGAATTCCGTTCCATTCCATTCCATTCCTTTCCGTTCCGTTCCGTTCCGTTCCGTTCCGTTCCGTTCTACTCGGGTTGATTCCATTCTATTCCATTCCATTCCATTCGATTCCATTCTATTCCATTCGATTCCATTCGATTCAATTCGATTCCATTCGATTCCATTCCATTCCATTCCATTCCATTCCATTCCATTGAATTCCATTCCATTCCATTCCGTTCCATTCCATTCCGTTCCATTCCATTCCATTCCATTCCATTCCATTCCATTCTGTTCCATTCCATTCCATTCCTTTCCATTCCATTCCTTTCCGTTCCATTCCGTTCCGTTCCATTCCGTTCTACTCGGATTGATTCCATTCTATTCCATTCCATTCCATTCGATTCCATTCGATTCCATTCGATTCCATTCGATTCCATTCCATTCCATTCCATTCCATTCCATTCCATTCCATTCCATTGAACTCCATTCCATTCCATTCCATTCCATTCCATTCCATTCCATTCCATTCCATTGAATTCCATTCCATTCCATTCCATTCCATTGAATTCTGTTCCATTCAATTCCATTCCATTCCATTCCGTTCTACTCGGGTTGATTCCATGCTATTCCATTCCGTTCCTTTCCGTTCCGTTCCGTTCCGTTCCGTTCCGTTCCATTCCACTCGGGTTGATTCCATTCTATTCCATTCCATTCCATTCCATTCCATTCCATTCCATTCCATTCCATTCCATTCCATTCGATTCCATTCGATTCCATTCGATTCCATTCGATTCCATTCGATTCCATTCCATTCCATTGAATTCCATTCCATTCCATTCCATTCCATTGAATTCCGTTCCATTCCATTCCATTGCATTCCATTCCATTCCATTCCATTTGAATTCCATTCCATTCCATTCCATTCCATTCCATTCCATTCTACTCGGGTTGATTCCATTCTATTCCATTCCATTCCATTCGATTCCATTCGATTCCATTCGATTCCATTCGATTCCATTCCATTCCATTCCATTCCATTCCATTCCATTCCATTCCATTCCATTCCATTGAATTCCATTCCATTCCATTGAATTCCATTCCATTCCATTCCATTCCATTGAATTCCGTTCCATTCCATTCCATTCCATTCCATTCCATTCCATTGAATTCCATTCCATTGAATTCCATTCCATTCCATTCCATTCCATTGAATTCCATTCCATTCCGTTCCGTTCCGTTCCATTCCGTTTCGTTCCGTTCCGTTCCGTTCCGTTCCATTCCATTCCATTCCATTCCATTGAATTCCGTTCCATTCCATTGAATTCCATTCCATTCCGTTCCATTCCATTGAATTCTGTTCCGTTCCGTTCCGTTCCGTTCCGTTCCATTCCGTTCCATTCCGTTCCTTTCCGTTCTACTCGGGTTGATTCCATTCTGTTCCATTCCATTTCATTCGATTCCATTCTATTCCATTCGATTCCATTCGATTCAATTAGATTCCATTCCATTCCATTCCATTCCATTGAATTCCGTTCCATTCCATTGAATTCCATTCCATTCCGTTCCATTCCATTGAATTCCGCTCCGTTCCGTTCCGTTCCGTTCCGTTCCATTCCGTACCATTCCGTTCCATTCCGTTCTACTCGGGTTGATTCCATTCTATTCCATTCCATTCCATTCGATTCCATTCCATTCCATTCCATTCCATTCCATTCCGTTCTACTCGGGTTCATTCCATTCCATTCCGTTCCGTTCCGTTCCGTTCCTTTCCTTTCTACTTGTGTTGATTCCATTCCATTCCTTTCTATTCCATTGAATTCCATTCCATTCCATTCCATTCCATTCCATTACATGGAATTCCATTGAATTCCATTGAATTCCATTCCATTGAATTCCATTCCATTCCATTCCATTCCATTCCATTCCATGGAATTCCATTCCATTCCATTCCATTCCATTCCATTCCATTCCATTGAATTCCATTCCATTCTATTCCATTCCATTCCATTGAATTCCATTCCATTCCATTCCATTCCATTCCATTCCTTTCCATTCCATTGAATTCCATTGAATTCCGTTCCATTGAATTCCATTCCATTCCATGGAATTCCATTCCATTCCATTCCATTCCATTCCGTTCCATTCCATTCCGTTCCATTCCATTCCATTCCATTCCATTCCGTTCCGTTCCATTCCGTTCCGTTCCGTTCCGTTCCGTTGCGTTCCGTTCTACTCGGGTTGATTCCATTCTATTCCATTCCATTCCATTCGATTCCATTCTATTCCATTCTATTCCATTCGATTCCATTCGATTCCATTCGATTCCATTCCATTCCATTCCATTCCATTCCATTCCATTGAATTCCATTCCATTCCATTAAATTCCATTCCATTCCATTCCATTCCACTCCACTCCATTCCACTCCACTCCACTCCACTCCACTCCACTCCATTCCATTCCATTGAATTCCATTGAATTCCATTGAATTCCATTCCATTGAATTCCATTCCGTTCTGTTCCGTTCCGTTCCATTCCGTTCCGCTCTACTCGGGTTGATTCCATTCTATTCCATTCCATTCCATTCGATTCCATTCTATTCCATTCGATTCCATTCGATTCCATTCGATTCCATTCGATTCCATTCCATTCCATTCCATTCCATTCCATTCCATTCCATTCCTTTCCATTCCATTCCATTCCATTGAATTCCATTACATTGAATTCCATTCCATTCCATTCCATTCCATTGAATTCCATTCCATTCCATTCCATTGCATTGAATTCTGTTCCATTCCATTCCATTCCATTCCATTCCATTCCATTGAATTCCATTCCATTGAATTCCATTCCATTCCATTCCATTCCATTGAATTCCATTCCATTCCGTTCCGTTCCGTTCCATTCCGTTCCGTTTCGTTCCGTTCCGTTCCGTTCCGTTCCATTCCATTCCATTCCATTCCATTGAATTCCGTTCCATTCCATTGAATTCCATTCCATTCCGTTCCATTCCATTGAATTCTGTTCCGTTCCGTTCCGTTCCGTTCCGTTCCATTCCGTTCCATTCCGTTCCTTTCCGTTCTACTCGGGTTGATTCCATTCTATTCCATTCCATTCCATTCGATTCCATTCGATTCCATTCGAATCCATTCGATTCCATTCGATTCCATTCGATTCCATTCCATTCCATTGAATTCCATTCCATGCCATTCCATTCCATTGAATTCCGTTCCATTCCATTCAATTCCATTCCATTCCATTCCTTTCCGTTCCGTTCCGTTCCGTTCCGTTCCGTTCCGTTCCGTTCCGTTCTACTCGGGTTGATTCCATTCTATTCCATTCCATACCATTCGATTCCATTCTATTCCATTCGATTCCATTCGATTCAATTCGATTCCATTCCATTCCATTCCATTCCATTCCATTGAATTCCGTTCCATTCCATTGAATTCCATTCCATTCCGTTCCATTCCATTGAATTCCGCTCCGTTCCGTTCCGTTCCGTTCCGTTCCATTCCGTTCCATTCCGTTCCATTCCGTTCAACTCGGGTTGATTCCATTCTATTCCATTCCATTCCATTCGATTCCATTCTATTCCATTCGATTCCATTCGATTCAATTCGATTCCATTCCATTCCATTCCATTCCATTCCATTCCATTGAATTCCATTGAATTCCATTCCATTCCATTCCGTTCCATTCCATTCCGTTCCATTCCATTCCATTCCATTCCATTCCATTCCATTCCATTCCATTCCATTCCGTTCTACTCGGGTTCATTCCATTCCATTCCGTTCCGTTCCGTTCCGTTCCGTTCCTTTCCTTTCTACTTGTGTTGATTCCATTCCATTCCATTCTATTCCATTGAATTCCATTCCATTCCATTCCATTCCATTCCGTTCCATTCCATTCCGTTCCATTCCATTCCATTCCATTCCATTCCATTCCATTCCGTTCCGTTCCATTCCGTTCCATTCCGTTCCATTCCATTGAATTCCGTTCCATTGCATTGAATTCCGTTCCATTCCATTCCATTCCTTTCCGTTCCGTTCCGTTCCGTTCCGTTCCGTTCCATTCTACTCGGGTTGATTCCATTCCATTCCATTCCATTCCATTCGATTCCATTCTATTCCATTCGATTCCATTCGATTCAATTCGATTCGATTCCATTCCTTTCCATTCCATTCCATTCCATTCCATAGAATTCCATTCCATTCCATTGAATTCCATTCCATTCCATTCCATTCCGTTCCATTGAATTCCATTCCATTCCATTGAATTCCATTCCATTCCATTCCATTCGATTCCATTCCATTCCATGGAATTCCATTCCATTCAATTCCATTCCATTCCATGGAATTCCATTTCATTCCATTCCATTCCATTCCATTCCATTCCATTCCATAGAATTCCATTCCGTTCCATTCCATTCCATTCCATTCCATTCCGTTCCATTCCATTCCATCGAATTCCATTCCATTCCATTCCATTCCATTCCATTCCATTCCATTCCATTCCATTCTACTCGGGTTGATTCCATTCGATTCCATTCCATTCCATTCGATTCCATTCGATTCCACTCGATTCCATTCGATTCCATTCCATTCCATTCCATTCAATTGAATTCCATTCCATTCCATTCCATTCCATTCCATTCCATTCCATTCCATTCCATTGAATTCCATTCCATTACATTGAATTCCATTCCATTCCATTCCATTCCATTGAATTCCGTTCCATTCCATTCCTTTCCATTCCATTCCATTCCATTGAATTCCATTACATTGAATTCCATTCCATTCCATTCCATTCCATTCCATTCCATAGAATTCCATTCCATTCCATTGAATTCCATTCCATTGAATTCCATTCGATTCCATTCCATTCCATGGAATTCCATTCCTTTCCATTCCATTCCATTCCATTCCATTCCATTCCATTGAATTCCATTGAATTCCATTCCATTCCATTGAATTCCATTCCTTTCCATTCCATTCCATTGAATTCCGTTCAATTCCATTCCATTCCATTCCATTCCATTCCATTCCATTCCATTCCATTCCATTCCATTCTACTCGGGTTGATTCCATTCTATTCCATTCCATTCCATTCGATTCCATTCGATTCCTTTCGATTCCATTCCATTCCATTCCATTCCATTCCATTGAGTTCCATTCCATTCCATTCCATTCCATTCCATTGAATTCCATTCCATTCCATTCCATCGAATTCCATTCCATTCCATTGAATTCCATTCCATTCCATTCCATTCCATTCCATTCCATTCCATTCCATTCCATCGAATTCCATTCCATTCCATTCCATTCCATTCCATTCCATTCGATTCCATTCGATTCCATTCGATTCCATTCCATTCCATTCCATTCCATTGAATTCCGTTCCATTCCATTCCATTCCATTCCATTCCCTTCCATTGAATTCCATTACATTGAATTCCATTCCATTCCATTCCATTCCATTCCGTTCCGTTCCGTTCCGTTCCGTTCCGTTTCGTTCCGTTCCGTTCCGTTCCGTTCCATTCCATTCCATTCCATTCCATTGAATTCAGTTCCATTCCATTGAATTCCATTCCATTCCGTTCCATTCCATTGAATTCTGTTCCGTTCCGTTCTGTTCCGTTCCGTTCTATTCCGTTCCATTCCGTTCCTTTCCGTTCTACTCGGGTTGATTCCATTCTATTCCATTCCATTCCATTCGATTCCATTCGATTCCATTCGAATCCATTCGATTCCATTCGATTCCATTCGATTCCATTCCATTCCATTGAATTCCATTCAATTCCATTCCATTCCATTGAATTCCGTTCCATTCCATTCAATTCCATTCCATTCCATTCCTTTCCGTTCCGTTCCGTTCCGTTCCGTTCCGTTCTACTCGGGTTGATTCCATTCTATTCCATTCCATACCATTCGATTCCATTCTATTCCATTCGATTCCATTAGATTCAATTCGATTCCATTCCATTCCATTCCATTCCATTCCATTCCATTGAATTCCGTTCCATTCCATTGAATTCCATTCCATTGAATTCCATTCCATTGAATTCCGCTCCGTTCCGTTCCGTTCCGTTCCGTTCCATTCCGTTCCATTCCGTTCCATTCCGTTCTACTCGGGTTGATTCCATTCTATTCCATTCCATTCCATTCGATTCCATTCTATTCCATTCGATTCCATTCGATTCAATTCGATTCCATTCCATTCCATTCCATTCCATTCCATTCCATTCCATTGAATTCCATTGGATTCCATTCCATTCCATTCCGTTCCATTCCATTCCGTTCCATTCCGTTCCATTCCATTCCATTCCATTCCATTCCATTCCATTCCGTTCTACTCGGGTTCATTCCATTCCATTCCGTTCCGTTCCGTTCCGTTCCGTTCCTTTCCTTTCTACTTGTGTTGATTCCATTCCATTCCATTCTATTCCATTGAATTCCATTCCATTCCATTCCATTCCATTCCATTCCATTCCATTCCATTGAATTCCATTGAATTCCATTCCATAGAATTCCATTCCATTCCATTCCATTCCATTCCATGGAATTCCATTCCATTCCATTCCATTCCATTCCATTGAATTCCATTCCATTCCATTCCATTGAATTCCATTCCATTCCATTCCATTCGATTCCATTTCATTCCATTGAATTCCATTCCATTCCATTCCATTCCATTGAATTCCATTGAATTCCATTCCATTGAATTCCATTCCACTCCATTGAATTCCATTCCATTTCATTCCATTCCATTCCGTTCCATTCCATTCCGTTCCATTCCATTCCATTCCTTTCCATTCCATTCCATTCCGTTCCATTCCATTGAATTCCGTTCCATTGCATTGAATTCCGTTCCATTCCATTCCATTCCTTTCCGTTCCGTTCCGTTCCGTTCCGTTCCGTTCCGTTCTACTCGGGTTGATTCCATTCTATTCCATTCCATTCCATTCGATTCCATTCTATTCCATTCGATTCCATTCGATTCAATTCGATTCCATTCGATTCCATTCCATTCCATTCCATTCCATTCCATTCCATTGAATTCCATTCCATTCCATTCCGTTCCATTCCATTCCGTTCCATTCCATTCCATTCCATTCCATTCCATTCCATTCTGTTCCATTCCATTCCATTCCTTTCCATTCCATTCCTTTCCGTTCCATTCCGTTCCGTTCCATTCCGTTCTACTCGGATTGATTCCATTCTATTCCATTCCATTCCATTCGATTCCATTCGATTCCATTCGATTCCATTCGATTCCATTCCATTCCATTCCATTCCATTCCATTCCATTCCATTGAACTCCATTCCATTCCATTCCATTCCATTCCATTCCATTCCATTCCATTCCATTGAATTCCATTCCATTCCATTCCATTCCATTGAATTCTGTTCCATTCAATTCCATTCCATTCCATTCCGTTCTACTCGGGTTGATTCCATGCTATTCCATTCCGTTCCTTTCCGTTCCGTTCCGTTCCGTTCCGTTCCGTTCCATTCCACTCGGGTTGATTCCATTCTATTCCATTCCATTCCATTCCATTCCATTCCATTCCATTCCATTCCATTCCATTCGATTCCATTCGATTCCATTCGATTCCATTCGATTCCATTCGATTCCATTCCATTCCATTGAATTCCATTCCATTCCATTCCATTCCATTCCATTGAATTCCGTTCCATTCCATTCCATTGCATTCCATTCCATTCCATTCCATTTGAATTCCATTCCATTCCATTCCATTCCATTCCATTCCATTCTACTCGGGTTGATTCCATTCTATTCCATTCCATTCCATTCGATTCCATTCGATTCCATTCGATTCCATTCGATTCCATTCCATTCCATTCCATTCCATTCCATTCCATTCCATTCCATTCCATTCCATTGAATTCCATTCCATTCCATTGAATTCCATTCCATTCCATTCCATTCCATTGAATTCCGTTCCATTCCATTCCATTCCATTCCATTCCATTCCATTGAATTCCATTCCATTGAATTCCATTCCATTCCATTCCATTCCATTGAATTCCATTCCATTCCGTTCCGTTCCGTTCCATTCCGTTTCGTTCCGTTCCGTTCCGTTCCGTTCCATTCCATTCCATTCCATTCCATTGAATTCCGTTCCATTCCATTGAATTCCATTCCATTCCGTTCCATTCCATTGAATTCTGTTCCGTTCCGTTCCGTTCCGTTCCGTTCCATTCCGTTCCATTCCGTTCCTTTCCGTTCTACTCGGGTTGATTCCATTCTGTTCCATTCCATTTCATTCGATTCCATTCTATTCCATTCGATTCCATTCGATTCAATTAGATTCCATTCCACTCCATTCCATTCCATTGAATTCCGTTCCATTCCATTGAATTCCATTCCATTCCGTTCCATTCCATTGAATTCCGCTCCGTTCCGTTCCGTTCCGTTCCGTTCCATTCCGTACCATTCCGTTCCATTCCGTTCTACTCGGGTTGATTCCATTCTATTCCATTCCATTCCATTCGATTCCATTCCATTCCATTCCATTCCATTCCATTCCGTTCTACTCGGGTTCATTCCATTCCATTCCGTTCCGTTCCGTTCCGTTCCTTTCCTTTCTACTTGTGTTGATTCCATTCCATTCCTTTCTATTCCATTGAATTCCATTCCATTCCATTCCATTCCATTCCATTACATGGAATTCCATTGAATTCCATTGAATTCCATTCCATTGAATTCCATTGAATTCCATTCCATTCCATTCCATTCCATTCCATTCCATTCCATTCCATTCCATTCCATTCCATTCCATTCCGTTCCATTCGATTCCATTCGATTCCATTCGATTCCATTCGATTCCATTCCATTCCATTCCATTCCGTTCCGTTCCATTCCGTTCCATTCCGTCCCATTCCATTGAATTCCGTTCCATTGCATTGAATTCCGTTCCATTCCATTCCATTCCTTTCCGTTCCGTTCCGTTCCGTTCCGTTCCGTTCTACTCGGGTTGATTCCATTCTATTCCATTCCATTCCATTCGATTCCATTCGATTCAATTCGATTCCATTCGATTCCATTCCATTCCATTCCATTCCATTGAATTCCATTCCATTCCATTCCATTCCATTCCATTCCATTGAATTCCATTCCATTCCATTCCATTCCATTGAATTCCGTTCCATTCCTTTCAATTCCATTCCATTCCATTCCATTCCATTCCATTCCATTCCATTCCATTCCATTCCATTCCATTCCATTCGATTCTACTCGGGTTGATTCCATTCTATTACATTCCATTCCATTCGATTCCATTCGATTCCATTCGATTCCATTCCATTCCATTCCATTCCATTGAATTCCGTTCCATTCCATTCCATTCCATTCCATTCCATTCCATTCCATTGAATTCCATTACATTGAATTCCATTCCATTCCATTCCATTCCATGGAATTCCATTCCATTCCGTTCCGTTCCGTTCCGTTCCGTTCCGTACCGTTCCATTCCATTCCATTCCGTTCCATTGAATTCCGTTCCATTCCATTGAATTCCATTCCATTCCGTTCCATTCCATTGAATTCCGTTCCGTTCCGTTCCGTTCCGTTCCGTTCCATTCCGTTCCATTCCATTCCATTCCGTTCTACTCGGGTTCATTCCATTCCATTCCTTTCCGTTCCGTTCCGTTCCATTCCATTCCATTCCATTCCATTCCATTCCATTCTACTCGGGTTGATTCCATTCCATTCCATTCCATTCCATTCGATTCCATTCGATTCCATTCCATTCCATTCCATTCAATTGAATTCCATTCCATTCCATTCCATTCCATTCCATTCCATTCCATTCCATTCCATTCCATTCCATTCCATTCCATTCCATTCTACTCGGGATGATTCCATTCTATTACATTCCATTCCATTCGATTCCATTCGATTCCATTCGATTCCATTCCATTCGATTCCATTCAATTGAATTCCATTCCATTCCATTCCATTCCATTCCATTCCATTCCATTCCATTCCATTCCATTCCATTCCATTGAATTCCATTCCATTACATTCCATTCCATTGAATTCCATTCCATTCCATTCCATTCCACTCCATTCCATTCCATTCCATTCCATTGAATTCCATTACATTCAATTCCATTCCATGGAATTCCATTCCATTCCGTTCCGTTCCGTTCCGTTCCGTTCCATTCCATTCCATTCCATTCCATTGAATTCCGTTCCATTCCATTGAATTCCGTTCCGTTCCGTTCCGTTCCGTTCCGTTCCATTCCGTTCCATTCCGTTCCATTCCGTTCTACTCGGGTTGATTCCATTCTATTCCATTCCATTCCATTCGATTCCATTCCATTCCATTCCATTCCATTCCATTCCTTTCTACTCGGGTTCATTCCATTCCATTCCGTTCCGTTCCGTTCCTTTCCGTTCCATTCCTTTCTACTTGTGTTGATTCCATTCCATTCCATTCTATTCCATTGAATTCCGATCCATTGCATTGAATTCCGTTCCATTCCATTCCATTCCTTTCCGTTCCGTTCCGTTCCGTTCCGTTCCGTTCTACTCGGATTGATTCCATTCTATTCCATTCCATTCCATTCGATTCCATTCGATTCCATTCGATTCCATTCGATTCCATTCCATTCCATTCCATTCCATTGAATTCCATTCCATTCCATTCCATTCCATTCCATTGAATTCCATTGAATTCCATTCCATTGAATTCCATTCCATTCCATTCCATTCCGTTCCATTCCATTCCGTTCCATTCCATTCCATTCCATTCCATTCCATTCCATTCCGTTCCGTTCCATTCCGTTCCATTCCGTTCCATTCCATTGAATTCCGTTCCATTGCATTGAATTCCGTTCCATTCCATTCCATTCCTTTCCGTTCCGTTCCGTTCCGTTCCGTTCCGTTCCATTCTACTCGGGTTGATTCCATTCCATTCCATTCCATTCCATTCGATTCCATTCTATTCCATTCGATTCCATTCGATTCAATTCGATTCGATTCCATTCCTTTCCATTCCATTCCATTCCATTCCATAGAATTCCATTCCATTCCATTGAATTCCATTCCATTCCATTCCATTCCGTTCCATTGAATTCCATTCCATTCCATTGAATTCCATTCCATTCCATTCCATTCGATTCCATTCCATTCCATGGAATTCCATTCCATTCAATTCCATTCCATTCCATGGAATTCCATTTCATTCCATTCCATTCCATTCCATTCCATTCCATTCCATAGAATTCCATTCCGTTCCATTCCATTCCATTCCATTCCATTCCGTTCCATTCCATTCCATCGAATTCCATTCCATTCCATTCCATTCCATTCCATTCCATTCCATTCCATTCTACTCGGGTTGATTCCATTCGATTCCATTCCATTCCATTCGATTCCATTCGATTCCACTCGATTCCATTCGATTCCATTCCATTCCATTCCATTCAATTGAATTCCATTCCATTCCATTCCATTCCATTCCATTCCATTCCATTCCATTCCATTGAATTCCATTCCATTACATTGAATTCCATTCCATTCCATTCCATTCCATTGAATTCCGTTCCATTCCATTCCTTTCCATTCCATTCCATTCCATTGAATTCCATTACATTGAATTCCATTCCATTCCATTCCATTCCATTCCATTCCATAGAATTCCATTCCATTCCATTGAATTCCATTCCATTGAATTCCATTCGATTCCATTCCATTCCATGGAATTCCATTCCTTTCCATTCCATTCCATTCCATTCCATTCCATTCCATTGAATTCCATTGAATTCCATTCCATTCCATTGAATTCCATTCCTTTCCATTCCATTCCATTGAATTCCGTTCAATTCCATTCCATTCCATTCCATTCCATTCCATTCCATTCCATTCCATTCCATTCCATTCTACTCGGGTTGATTCCATTCTATTCCATTCCATTCCATTCGATTCCATTCGATTCCTTTCGATTCCATTCCATTCCATTCCATTCCATTCCATTGAGTTCCATTCCATTCCATTCCATTCCATTCCATTGAATTCCATTCCATTCCATTCCATCGAATTCCATTCCATTCCATTGAATTCCATTCCATTCCATTCCATTCCATTGAATTCCATTGAATTCCATTCCATTCCATTCCGTTCCATTCCATTCCGTTCCATTCCATTCCATTCCATTCCATTCCATTCCATTCCGTTCTACTCGGGTTCATTCCATTCCATTCCGTTCCGTTCCGTTCCGTTCCGTTCCTTTCCTTTCTACTTGTGTTGATTCCATTCCATTCCATTCTATTCCATTGAATTCCATTCCATTCCATTCCATTCCATTCCATTACATGGAATTCCATTGAATTCCATTGAATTCCATTCCATAGAATTCCATTCCATTCCATTCCATTCCATTCCATGGAATTCCATTCCATTCCATTCCATTCCATTCCATTGAATTCCATTCCATTCCATTCCATTGAATTCCATTCCATTCCATTCCATTCGATTCCATTTCATTCCATTGAATTCCATTCCATTCCATTCCATTCCATTGAATTCCATTGAATTCCATTCCATTGAATTCCATTCCACTCCATTGAATTCCATTCCATTTCATTCCATTCCATTCCGTTCCATTCCATTCCGTTCCATTCCATTCCATTCCTTTCCATTCCATTCCATTCCGTTCCATTCCATTGAATTCCGTTCCATTGCATTGAATTCCGTTCCATTCCATTCCATTCCTTTCCGTTCCGTTCCGTTCCGTTCCGTTCCGTTCCGTTCTACTCGGGTTGATTCCATTCTATTCCATTCCATTCCATTCGATTCCATTCTATTCCATTCGATTCCATTCGATTCAATTCGATTCCATTCGATTCCATTCCATTCCATTCCATTCCATTCCATTCCATTCCATTGAATTCCATTCCATTCCATTCCATTCCATTGAATTCCGTTCCATTCCTTTCAATTCCATTCCATTCCATTCCATTCCATTCCATTCCATTCCATTCCATTCCATTCCATTCCATTCCATTCCATTCGATTCTACTCGGGTTGATTCCATTCTATTACATTCCATTCCATTCGATTCCATTCGATTCCATTCGATTCCATTCCATTCCATTCCATTCCATTGAATTCCGTTCCATTCCATTCCATTCCATTCCATTCCATTCCATTCCATTGAATTCCATTACATTGAATTCCATTCCATTCCATTCCATTCCATGGAATTCCATTCCATTCCGTTCCGTTCCGTTCCGTTCCGTTCCGTACCGTTCCATTCCATTCCATTCCGTTCCATTGAATTCCGTTCCATTCCATTGAATTCCATTCCATTCCGTTCCATTCCATTGAATTCCTTTCCGTTCCGTTCCGTTCCGTTCCGTTCCATTCCGTTCCATTCCATTCCATTCCGTTCTACTCGGGTTCATTCCATTCCATTCCTTTCCGTTCCGTTCCGTTCCATTCCATTCCATTCCATTCCATTCCATTCCATTCTACTCGGGTTGATTCCATTCCATTCCATTCCATTCCATTCGATTCCATTCGATTCCATTCCATTCCATTCCATTCAATTGAATTCCATTCCATTCCATTCCATTCCATTCCATTCCATTCCATTCCATTCCATTCCATTCCATTCCATTCCATTCCATTCTACTCGGGATGATTCCATTCTATTACATTCCATTCCATTCGATTCCATTCGATTCCATTCGATTCCATTCCATTCGATTCCATTCAATTGAATTCCATTCCATTCCATTCCATTCCATTCCATTCCATTCCATTCCATTGAATTCCATTCCATTCCATTGAATTCCATTCCATTACATTCCATTCCATTGAATTCCATTCCATTCCATTCCATTCCACTCCATTCCATTCCATTCCATTCCATTGAATTCCATTACATTCAATTCCATTCCATGGAATTCCATTCCATTCCGTTCCGTTCCGTTCCGTTCCGTTCCATTCCATTCCATTCCATTCCATTGAATTCCGTTCCATTCCATTGAATTCCGTTCCGTTCCGTTCCGTTCCGTTCCGTTCCATTCCGTTCCATTCCGTTCCATTCCGTTCTACTCGGGTTGATTCCATTCTATTCCATTCCATTCCATTCGATTCCATTCCATTCCATTCCATTCCATTCCATTCCTTTCTACTCGGGTTCATTCCATTCCATTCCGTTCCGTTCCGTTCCTTTCCGTTCCATTCCTTTCTACTTGTGTTGATTCCATTCCATTCCATTCTATTCCATTGAATTCCATTCCATTCCATTCCATTCCATTCCATTACATGGAATTCCATTGAATTCCATTGAATTCCATTCCATTGAATTCCATTGAATTCCATTCCATTCCATTCCATGGAATTCCATTCCATTCCATTCCATTCCTTGGAATTCCATTCCATTCCATTCCATTCCATTCCATTGAATTCCATTCCATTCCATTCAATTGAATTCCATTCCATTCCATTCCATTCGATTCCATTCCATTCCATTGAATTCCATTCCATTCCATTCCATTCCATTGAATTCCATTGAATTCCATTCCATTGAATTCCATTCCATTCCATTGAATTCCATTCCATTTCATTCCATTCCATTCCGTTCCATTCCATTCCGTTCCATTCCATTCCATTCCATTCCATTCCATTCCATTCCATTACGTTCCGTTCCATTCCGTTCCATTCCATTGAATTCCGATCCATTGCATTGAATTCCGTTCCATTCCATTCCATTCCTTTCCGTTCCGTTCCGTTCCGTTCCGTTCCGTTCTACTCGGATTGATTCCATTCTATTCCATTCCATTCCATTCGATTCCATTCGATTCCATTCGATTCCATTCGATTCCATTCCATTCCATTCCATTCCATTGAATTCCATTCCATTCCATTCCATTCCATTCCATTGAATTCCATTGAATTCCATTCCATTGAATTCCATTCCATTCCATTCCATTCCGTTCCATTCCATTCCGTTCCATTCCATTCCATTCCATTCCATTCCATTCCATTCCGTTCCGTTCCATTCCGTTCCATTCCGTTCCATTCCATTGAATTCCGTTCCATTGCATTGAATTCCGTTCCATTCCATTCCATTCCTTTCCGTTCCGTTCCGTTCCGTTCCGTTCCGTTCCATTCTACTCGGGTTGATTCCATTCCATTCCATTCCATTCCATTCGATTCCATTCTATTCCATTCGATTCCATTCGATTCAATTCGATTCGATTCCATTCCTTTCCATTCCATTCCATTCCATTCCATAGAATTCCATTCCATTCCATTGAATTCCATTCCATTCCATTCCATTCCGTTCCATTGAATTCCATTCCATTCCATTGAATTCCATTCCATTCCATTCCATTCGATTCCATTCCATTCCATGGAATTCCATTCCATTCAATTCCATTCCATTCCATGGAATTCCATTTCATTCCATTCCATTCCATTCCATTCCATTCCATTCCATAGAATTCCATTCCGTTCCATTCCATTCCATTCCATTCCATTCCGTTCCATTCCATTCCATCGAATTCCATTCCATTCCATTCCATTCCATTCCATTCCATTCCATTCCATTCTACTCGGGTTGATTCCATTCGATTCCATTCCATTCCATTCGATTCCATTCGATTCCATTCGATTCCATTCGATTCCATTCCATTCCATTCCATTCAATTGAATTCCATTCCATTCCATTCCATTCCATTCCATTCCATTCCATTCCATTCCATTGAATTCCATTCCATTACATTGAATTCCATTCCATTCCATTCCATTCCATTGAATTCCGTTGCATTCCATTCCTTTCCATTCCATTCCATTCCATTGAATTCCATTACATTGAATTCCATTCCATTCCATTCCATTCCATTCCATTCCATAGAATTCCATTCCATTCCATTGAATTCCATTCCATTGAATTCCATTCGATTCCATTCCATTCCATGGAATTCCATTCCTTTCCATTCCATTCCATTCCATTCCATTCCATTCCATTGAATTCCATTGAATTCCATTCCATTCCATTGAATTCCATTCCTTTCCATTCCATTCCATTGAATTCCGTTCAATTCCATTCCATTCCATTCCATTCCATTCCATTCCATTCCATTCCATTCCATTCCATTCTACTCGGGTTGATTCCATTCTATTCCATTCCATTCCATTCGATTCCATTCGATTCCTTTCGATTCCATTCCATTCCATTCCATTCCATTCCATTGAGTTCCATTCCATTCCATTCCATTCCATTCCATTGAATTCCATTCCATTCCATTCCATCGAATTCCATTCCATTCCATTGAATTCCATTCCATTCCATTCCATTCCATTCCATTCCATTCCATTCCATTCCATTCCATCGAATTCCATTCCATTCCATTCCATTCCATTCCATTCCATTCGATTCCATTCGATTCCATTCGATTCCATTCCATTCCATTCCATTCCATTGAATTCCGTTCCATTCCATTCCATTCCATTCCATTCCCTTCCATTGAATTCCATTACATTGAATTCCATTCCATTCCATTCCATTCCATTCCGTTCCGTTCCGTTCCGTTCCGTTCCGTTTCGTTCCGTTCCGTTCCGTTCCGTTCCATTCCATTCCATTCCATTCCATTGAATTCAGTTCCATTCCATTGAATTCCATTCCATTCCGTTCCATTCCATTGAATTCTGTTCCGTTCCGTTCTGTTCCGTTCCGTTCTATTCCGTTCCATTCCGTTCCTTTCCGTTCTACTCGGGTTGATTCCATTCTATTCCATTCCATTCCATTCGATTCCATTCGATTCCATTCGAATCCATTCGATTCCATTCGATTCCATTCGATTCCATTCCATTCCATTGAATTCCATTCAATTCCATTCCATTCCATTGAATTCCGTTCCATTCCATTCAATTCCATTCCATTCCATTCCTTTCCGTTCCGTTCCGTTCCGTTCCGTTCCGTTCTACTCGGGTTGATTCCATTCTATTCCATTCCATACCATTCGATTCCATTCTATTCCATTCGATTCCATTAGATTCAATTCGATTCCATTCCATTCCATTCCATTCCATTCCATTCCATTGAATTCCGTTCCATTCCATTGAATTCCATTCCATTGAATTCCATTCCATTGAATTCCGCTCCGTTCCGTTCCGTTCCGTTCCGTTCCATTCCGTTCCATTCCGTTCCATTCCGTTCTACTCGGGTTGATTCCATTCTATTCCATTCCATTCCATTCGATTCCATTCTATTCCATTCGATTCCATTCGATTCAATTCGATTCCATTCCATTCCATTCCATTCCATTCCATTCCATTGAATTCCATTGAATTCCATTCCATTCCATTCCGTTCCATTCCATTCCGTTCCATTCCATTCCATTCCATTCCATTCCATTCCATTCCGTTCTACTCGGGTTCATTCCATTCCATTCCGTTCCGTTCCGTTCCGTTCCGTTCCTTTCCTTTCTACTTGTGTTGATTCCATTCCATTCCATTCTATTCCATTGAATTCCATTCCATTCCATTCCATTCCATTCCATTCCATTCCATTCCATTGAATTCCATTGAATTCCATTCCATAGAATTCCATTCCATTCCATTCCATTCCATTCCATGGAATTCCATTCCATTCCATTCCATTCCATTCCATTGAATTCCATTCCATTCCATTCCATTGAATTCCATTCCATTCCATTCCATTCGATTCCATTTCATTCCATTGAATTCCATTCCATTCCATTCCATTCCATTGAATTCCATTGAATTCCATTCCATTGAATTCCATTCCACTCCATTGAATTCCATTCCATTTCATTCCATTCCATTCCGTTCCATTCCATTCCGTTCCATTCCATTCCATTCCTTTCCATTCCATTCCATTCCGTTCCATTCCATTGAATTCCGTTCCATTGCATTGAATTCCGTTCCATTCCATTCCATTCCTTTCCGTTCCGTTCCGTTCCGTTCCGTTCCGTTCCGTTCTACTCGGGTTGATTCCATTCTATTCCATTCCATTCCATTCGATTCCATTCTATTCCATTCGATTCCATTCGATTCAATTCGATTCCATTCGATTCCATTCCATTCCATTCCATTCCATTCCATTCCATTGAATTCCATTCCATTCCATTCCGTTCCATTCCATTCCGTTCCATTCCATTCCATTCCATTCCATTCCATTCCATTCTGTTCCATTCCATTCCATTCCTTTCCATTCCATTCCTTTCCGTTCCATTCCGTTCCGTTCCATTCCGTTCTACTCGGATTGATTCCATTCTATTCCATTCCATTCCATTCGATTCCATTCGATTCCATTCGATTCCATTCGATTCCATTCCATTCCATTCCATTCCATTCCATTCCATTCCATTCCATTGAACTCCATTCCATTCCATTCCATTCCATTCCATTCCATTCCATTCCATTCCATTGAATTCCATTCCATTCCATTCCATTCCATTGAATTCTGTTCCATTCAATTCCATTCCATTCCATTCCGTTCTACTCGGGTTGATTCCATGCTATTCCATTCCGTTCCTTTCCGTTCCGTTCCGTTCCGTTCCGTTCCGTTCCATTCCACTCGGGTTGATTCCATTCTATTCCATTCCATTCCATTCCATTCCATTCCATTCCATTCCATTCCATTCCATTCCATTCGATTCCATTCGATTCCATTCGATTCCATTCGATTCCATTCGATTCCATTCCATTCCATTGAATTCCATTCCATTCCATTCCATTCCATTGAATTCCGTTCCATTCCATTCCATTGCATTCCATTCCATTCCATTCCATTTGAATTCCATTCCATTCCATTCCATTCCATTCCATTCCATTCTACTCGGGTTGATTCCATTCTATTCCATTCCATTCCATTCGATTCCATTCGATTCCATTCGATTCCATTCGATTCCATTCCATTCCATTCCATTCCATTCCATTCCATTCCATTCCATTCCATTCCATTGAATTCCATTCCATTCCATTGAATTCCATTCCATTCCATTCCATTCCATTGAATTCCGTTCCATTCCATTCCATTCCATTCCATTCCATTCCATTGAATTCCATTCCATTGAATTCCATTCCATTCCATTCCATTCCATTGAATTCCATTCCATTCCGTTCCGTTCCGTTCCATTCCGTTTCGTTCCGTTCCGTTCCGTTCCGTTCCATTCCATTCCATTCCATTCCATTGAATTCCGTTCCATTCCATTGAATTCCATTCCATTCCGTTCCATTCCATTGAATTCTGTTCCGTTCCGTTCCGTTCCGTTCCGTTCCATTCCGTTCCATTCCGTTCCTTTCCGTTCTACTCGGGTTGATTCCATTCTGTTCCATTCCATTTCATTCGATTCCATTCTATTCCATTCGATTCCATTCGATTCAATTAGATTCCATTCCATTCCATTCCATTCCATTGAATTCCGTTCCATTCCATTGAATTCCATTCCATTCCGTTCCATTCCATTGAATTCCGCTCCGTTCCGTTCCGTTCCGTTCCGTTCCATTCCGTACCATTCCGTTCCATTCCGTTCTACTCGGGTTGATTCCATTCTATTCCATTCCATTCCATTCGATTCCATTCCATTCCATTCCATTCCATTCCATTCCGTTCTACTCGGGTTCATTCCATTCCATTCCGTTCCGTTCCGTTCCGTTCCTTTCCTTTCTACTTGTGTTGATTCCATTCCATTCCTTTCTATTCCATTGAATTCCATTCCATTCCATTCCATTCCATTCCATTACATGGAATTCCATTGAATTCCATTGAATTCCATTCCATTGAATTCCATTCCATTCCATTCCATTCCATTCCATTCCATGGAATTCCATTCCATTCCATTCCATTCCATTCCATTCCATTCCATTGAATTCCATTCCATTCTATTCCATTCCATTCCATTGAATTCCATTCCATTCCATTCCATTCCATTCCATTCCTTTCCATTCCATTGAATTCCATTGAATTCCGTTCCATTGAATTCCATTCCATTCCATGGAATTCCATTCCATTCCATTCCATTCCATTCCGTTCCATTCCATTCCGTTCCATTCCATTCCATTCCATTCCATTCCGTTCCGTTCCATTCCGTTCCGTTCCGTTCCGTTCCGTTGCGTTCCGTTCTACTCGGGTTGATTCCATTCTATTCCATTCCATTCCATTCGATTCCATTCTATTCCATTCTATTCCATTCGATTCCATTCGATTCCATTCGATTCCATTCCATTCCATTCCATTCCATTCCATTCCATTGAATTCCATTCCATTCCATTAAATTCCATTCCATTCCATTCCATTCCACTCCACTCCATTCCACTCCACTCCACTCCACTCCACTCCACTCCATTCCATTCCATTGAATTCCATTGAATTCCATTGAATTCCATTCCATTGAATTCCATTCCGTTCTGTTCCGTTCCGTTCCATTCCGTTCCGCTCTACTCGGGTTGATTCCATTCTATTCCATTCCATTCCATTCGATTCCATTCTATTCCATTCGATTCCATTCGATTCCATTCGATTCCATTCGATTCCATTCCATTCCATTCCATTCCATTCCATTCCATTCCATTCCTTTCCATTCCATTCCATTCCATTGAATTCCATTACATTGAATTCCATTCCATTCCATTCCATTCCATTGAATTCCATTCCATTCCATTCCATTGCATTGAATTCTGTTCCATTCCATTCCATTCCATTCCATTCCATTCCATTGAATTCCATTCCATTGAATTCCATTCCATTCCATTCCATTCCATTGAATTCCATTCCATTCCGTTCCGTTCCGTTCCATTCCGTTCCGTTTCGTTCCGTTCCGTTCCGTTCCGTTCCATTCCATTCCATTCCATTCCATTGAATTCCGTTCCATTCCATTGAATTCCATTCCATTCCGTTCCATTCCATTGAATTCTGTTCCGTTCCGTTCCGTTCCGTTCCGTTCCATTCCGTTCCATTCCGTTCCTTTCCGTTCTACTCGGGTTGATTCCATTCTATTCCATTCCATTCCATTCGATTCCATTCGATTCCATTCGAATCCATTCGATTCCATTCGATTCCATTCGATTCCATTCCATTCCATTGAATTCCATTCCATGCCATTCCATTCCATTGAATTCCGTTCCATTCCATTCAATTCCATTCCATTCCATTCCTTTCCGTTCCGTTCCGTTCCGTTCCGTTCCGTTCCGTTCCGTTCCGTTCTACTCGGGTTGATTCCATTCTATTCCATTCCATACCATTCGATTCCATTCTATTCCATTCGATTCCATTCGATTCAATTCGATTCCATTCCATTCCATTCCATTCCATTCCATTGAATTCCGTTCCATTCCATTGAATTCCATTCCATTCCGTTCCATTCCATTGAATTCCGCTCCGTTCCGTTCCGTTCCGTTCCGTTCCATTCCGTTCCATTCCGTTCCATTCCGTTCAACTCGGGTTGATTCCATTCTATTCCATTCCATTCCATTCGATTCCATTCTATTCCATTCGATTCCATTCGATTCAATTCGATTCCATTCCATTCCATTCCATTCCATTCCATTCCATTGAATTCCATTGAATTCCATTCCATTCCATTCCGTTCCATTCCATTCCGTTCCATTCCATTCCATTCCATTCCATTCCATTCCATTCCATTCCATTCCATTCCGTTCTACTCGGGTTCATTCCATTCCATTCCGTTCCGTTCCGTTCCGTTCCGTTCCTTTCCTTTCTACTTGTGTTGATTCCATTCCATTCCATTCTATTCCATTGAATTCCATTCCATTCCATTCCATTCCATTCCATTACATGGAATTCCATTGAATTCCATGGAATTCCATTCCATAGAATTCCATTCCATTCCATTCCATTCCATTCCATGGAATTCCATTCCATTCCATTCCATTCCATTCCATTCCATGGAATTCCATTCCATTCCATTCCATTCCATTCCATGGAATTCCATTCCATTCCATTCCATTGAATTCCATTCCATTCCATTCCATTCGATTCCATTTCATTCCATTTCATTCCATTCCATTCCATTCCATTCCATTCCATTCCATAGAATTCCATTCCATTCCATTCCATTCCATTCCATTCCGTTCCATTCCATTCCATCGAATTCCATTCCATTCCATTCCATTCCATTCCATTCCATTCCATTCCATTCCATTCCATTCCATTCCATTCTACTCGGGTTGATTCCATTCTATTCCATTCCATTCCATTCGATTCCATTCGATTCCATTCGATTCCATTCGATTCCATTCCATTCCATTCCATTCCATTCAATTCCATTCCATTCCATTCCATTCCATTCCATTCCATTCCATTCCATTCCATTCCATTGAATTCCATTCCATTCCATTGAATTCCATTCCATTCCATTCCATTCCATTGAATTCCGTTCCATTCCATTCCTTTCCATTCCATTCCATTCCATTGAATTCCCTTACATTGAATTCCATTCCATTCCATTCCATTCCATTGAATTCCATTCCATTCCATTGAATTCCATTCCATTCCATTCCATTCGATTCCATTCCATTCCATGGAATTCCATTCCTTTCCATTCCATTCCATTCCATTCCATTCCATTCCATTCCATTCCATGGAATTCCATTGAATTCCATTCCATTCCATTGAATTCCATTCCTTTCCATTCCATTCCATTGAATTCCGTTCAATTCCATTCCATTCCATTCCATTCCATTCCATTCCATTCGAATTCCATTCCATTCCATTCCATTCCATTCCATTCCATTCCATTCCATTCCATTCCATTCTACTCGGGTTGATTCCATTCTATTCCATTCCATTCCATTCGATTCCATTCGATTCCTTTCGATTCCATTCCATTCCATTCCATTCCATGGAATTCCATTCCATTCCATTCCATTCCATTCCATTGAATTCCACTCCATTCCATTCCATCGAATTCCATTCCATTCCATTGAATTCCATTCCATTCCATTCCATTCCATTCCATTCCATTCCATTCCATCGGATTCCATTCCATTCCATTCCATTCCATTCCATTCCATTCCATTCCATTCCGTTCCGTTCCATTCCGTTCCATTCCGTCCCATTCCATTGAATTCCGTTCCATTGCATTGAATTCCGTTCCATTCCATTCCATTCCTTTCCGTTCCGTTCCGTTCCGTTCCGCTCCGTTCTACTCGGGTTGATTCCATTCTATTCCATTCCATTCCATTCGATTCCATTCTATTCCATTCGATTCCATTCGATTCAATTCGATTCCATTCCATTCCATTCCATTCCATTCCATTCCATTGAAATCCATTCCATTCCATTGAATTCCATTCCATTCCATTCCGTTCCATTCCATTCCATTCCATTGAATTCCATTCCATTCCATTGAATTCCATTCCATTCCATTCCATTCCATTCCATTCCATTCCATGGAATTCCATTCCATTCCATTCCATTCCATTCCATGGAATTCCATTCCATTCCATTCCATTCCATTGAATTCCATTGAATTCCATTGAATTCCATTCCATTCCATTGAATTCCATTCCTTTCCATTCCATTCCATAGAATTCCGTTCAATTCCATTCCATTGCATTCCATTCCATTCCATTCCATTCGAATTCCATTCCATTCCATTCCATTCCATTCCATTCCATTCCATTCCATTCTACTCGGGTTGATTCCATTCTATTCCATTCCATTCCATTCGATTCCATTCGATTCCTTTCGATTCCTTTCCATTCCATTCCATTCCATTCCATTCCATTGAATTCCATTCCATTCCATTCCATTCCATTCCATTGAATTCCATTCCATTCCATGGAATTCCATTCCATTCCGTTCCGTTCCGTTCCGTTCCGTTCCGTACCGTTCCATTCCATTCCATTCCGTTCCATTGAATTCCGTTCCATTCCATTGAATTCCATTCCATTCCGTTCCATTCCATTGAATTCCGTTCCGTTCCGTTCCGTTCCGTTCCATTCCGTTCCATTCCATTCCATTCCGTTCTACTCGGGTTCATTCCATTCCATTCCTTTCCGTTCCGTTCCGTTCCGTTCCGTTCCGTTCCGTTCCGTTCCATTCCACTCGGGTTGATTCCATTCTATTCCATTCCATTCCATTCCATTCCATTCGATTCCATTCGATTCCATTCGATTCCATTCGATTCCATTCCATTCCATTCCATTCCATTCCATTGCATTCCATTGAATTCTGTTCCATTCCATTCCATTGCATTCCGTTCCATTCCATTCCATTTGATTTCCATTCCATTCCATTCCATTCCATTCCATTCCATTCCATTCCATTCCATTCCATTCCATTCTCCTCGGGTTGATTCCATTCTATTCCATTCCATTCCATTCCATTCCATTCGATTCCATTCGATTCCATTCGATTCCATTCCATTCCATTCCATTCCATTCCATTCCATTCCATTCCATTCCATTGAATTCCATTCCATTCCATTGAATTCCATTCCATTCCATTCCATTCCATTGAATTCCGTTCCATTCCATTCCATTCGATTCCATTCCATTGAATTCCATTGAATTCCATTCCATTGAATTCCATTCCATTCCATTGAATTCCATTCCATTTCATTCCATTCCATTCCGTTCCATTCCATTCCGTTCCATTCCATTCCATTCCTTTCCATTCCATTCCATTCCGTTCCATTCCATTGAATTCCGTTCCATTGCATTGAATTCCGTTCCATTCCATTCCATTCCTTTCCGTTCCGTTCCGTTCCGTTCCGTTCCGTTCCGTTCTACTCGGGTTGATTCCATTCTATTCCATTCCATTCCATTCGATTCCATTCTATTCCATTCTATTCCATTCGATTCCATTCGATTCAATTCGATTCCATTCCATTCCATTCCATTCCATTCCATTCCATTGAATTCCATTCCATTCCATTCCGTTCCATTCCATTCGGTTCCATTCCATTCCATTCCATTCCATTACGTTCCGTTCCATTCCGTTCCATTCCGTTCCATTCCATTGAATTCCGATCCATTGCATTGAATTCCGTTCCATTCCATTCCATTCCTTTCCGTTCAGTTCCGTTCCGTTCCGTTCCGTTCTACTCGGATTGATTCCATTCTATTCCAATCCATTCCATTCGATTCCATTCGATTCCATTCGATTCCATTCGTTTCCATTCCATTCCATTCCATTCCATTGAATTCCATTCCATTCCATTCCATTCCATTCCATTCCATTCCATGGAATTCCGTTCCATTCCGTTCCGTTCCATTGAATTCCGTTCCGTTCCATTGAATTCCATTCCATTCCATTCCATTGAATTCCATTCCATTCCATTCCATTCCATTCCATTCCATTCCATTCCATCGAATTCCATTCCATTCCATTCCATTCCATTCCATTCCATTGAATTCCGTTCCATTCCATTGAATTCCATTCCATTCCGTTCCATTCCATTGAATTCCGTTCCGTTCCGTTCCGTTCCATTCCGTTCTACTCGAGTTGATTCCATTCTATTCCATTCCAATCCACTCGATTCCATTCCATTCCATTCCATTCCATTCCATTCCATTCCATTCCGTTCTACTCGGGTTCATTCCATTCCATTCCTTTCCGTTCCATTCCGTTCCGTTCCGTTCCGTTCTACTCGGGTTGATTCCATTCTATTCCATTCCATTCCATTCGATTCCATTCTATTCCATTCGATTCCATTCGATTCAATTCGATTCGATTCCATTCCATTCCATTCCATTCCATTGCATTCCATTGAATTCCATTCCATTCCATTGAATTCCATTCCATTCCATTCCATTCCATTCCATTCCATTCCATTCCATTCCATCAAATTCCATTCCATTCCATTCCATTCCATTCCATTCAATTCCATTCGATTCCATTCGATTCCATTCGATTCCATTCGATTCCATTCCATTCCATTCCATTCCATTGAATTCCATTCCATTCCATTCCATTGAATTCCGTTCCATTCCTTTCAATTCCATTCCATTCCATTCCATTCCATTCCATTCCATTCCATTCCATTCCATTCCATTCCATTCTACTCGGGTTGATTCCATTCTATTACATTCCATTCCATTCGATTCCATTCGATTCCATTCGATTCCATTCGATTCCATTCCATTCCATTCCATTCCATTGAATTCCGTTCCATTCCATTCCATTCCATTCCATTCCATTCCATTCCTTTGAATTCCATTACATTGAATTCCATTCCATTCCTTTCCGTTCCGTTCCGTTCCGTTCCGTACCGTTCCATTCCATTCCATTCCGTTCCATTGAATTCCGTTCCATTCCATTGAATTCCATTCCATCCCGTTCCATTCCATTGAATTCCGTTCCGTTCCGTTCCGTTCCGTTCCGTTCCGTTCCATTCCGTTCCATTCCATTCCATTGCGTTCTACTCGGGTTCATTCCATTCCATTCCTTTCCGTTCCGTTCCGTTCCGTTCCATTCCGTTCCGTTCCGTTCCGTTCTACTCGGGTTGATTCAATTCTATTCCATTCCATTCCATTCGATTCCATTCTATTCCATTCGATTCCATTCTATTCAATTCGATTCCATTCCATTCCATTCCATTCCATTCCATTCCATTCCATTGAATTCCATTCCATTCCATTCCGTTCCATTCCATTCCGTTCCATTCCATTCCATTCCATTCCATTCCATTCCATTCCATTACGTTCCGTTCCATTCCGTTCCATTCCATTGAATTCCGCTCCATTGCATTGAATTCCGTTCCATTCCATTCCATTCCTTTCCGTTCCGTTCCGTTCCGTTCCGTTCTACTCGGGTTGATTCCATTCTATTCCATTCCATTCCATTCGATTCCATTCTATTCCATTCGATTCCATTCGATTCAATTCTATTCGATTCCATTCCATTCCATTCCATTCCATTCCATTGAATTCCATTCCATTCCATAGAATTCCATTCCATTCCATTCCATTCCATTCCATTCCATTCCATTGAATTCCATTCCATTCCATTGAATTCCATTCCATTCCATTCCATTCGATTCCATTCCATTCCATGGAATTCCATTCCATTCGATTCCATTCCATTCCATGGAATTCCATTTCATTCCATTCCATTCCATTCCATTCCATTCCATTCCATGGAATTCCATTCCATTCCATTCCATTCCATTCCATTCCGTTCCATTCCATTCCATCGAATTCCATTCCATTCCATTCCATTCCATTCCATTCCATTCCATTCCATTCCATTCCATTCCATTCTACTCGGGTTGATTCCATTCTATTCCATTCCATTCCATTCGATTCCATTCGATTCCATTCGATTCCATTCGATTCCATTCCATTCCATTCCATTCCATTCAATTCCATTCCATTCCATTCCATTCCATTCCATTCCATTCCATTCCATTCCATTGAATTCCATTCCATTCCATTGAATTCCATTCAATTCCATTCCATTCCATTGAATTCCGTTCCATTCCATTCCTTTCCATTCCATTCCATTCCATTGAATTCCATTACATTGAATTCCATTCCATTCCATTCCATTCCATTGAATTCCATTCCATTCCATTGAATTCCATTCCATTCCATTCCATTCGATTCCATTCCATTCCATGGAATTCCATTCCTTTCCATTCCATTCCATTCCATTCCATTCCATTCCATTCCATTCCATTCCATTCTCCTCGGGTTGATTCCATTCTATTCCATTCCATTCCATTCCATTCCATTCGATTCCATTCGATTCCATTCGATTCCATTCCATTCCATTCCATTCCATTCCATTCCATTCCATTCCATTGAATTCCATTCCATTCCATTGAATTCCATTCCATTCCATTCCATTCCATTGAATTCCGTTCCATTCCATTCCATTCCATTCGATTCCATTCCATTGAATTCCATTGAATTCCATTCCATTGAATTCCATTCCATTCCATTGAATTCCATTCCATTTCATTCCATTCCATTCCGTTCCATTCCATTCCGTTCCATTCCATTCCATTCCTTTCCATTCCATTCCATTCCGTTCCATTCCATTGAATTCCGTTCCATTGCATTGAATTCCGTTCCATTCCATTCCATTCCTTTCCGTTCCGTTCCGTTCCGTTCCGTTCCGTTCCGTTCCGTTCTACTCGGGTTGATTCCATTCTATTCCATTCCATTCCATTCGATTCCATTCTATTCCATTCTATTCCATTCGATTCCATTCGATTCAATTCGATTCCATTCCATTCCATTTCATTCCATTCCATTCCATTCCATTCCATTGAATTCCATTCCATTCCATTCCGTTCCATTCCATTCGGTTCCATTCCATTCCATTCCATTCCATTACGTTCCGTTCCATTCCGTTCCATTCCGTTCCATTCCATTGAATTCCGATCCATTGCATTGAATTCCGTTCCATTCCATTCCATTCCTTTCCGTTCCGTTCCGTTCCGTTCCGTTCCGTTCTACTCGGATTGATTCCATTCCATTCCATTGAATTCCATTCCATTCCATTCCATTCCATTCCATTCCATTCCATGGAATTCCGTTCCATTCCGTTCCGTTCCATTGAATTCCGTTCCGTTCCATTGAATTCCATTCCATTCCATTCCATTGAATTCCATTCCATTCCATTCCATTCCATTCCATTCCATTCCATTCCATTCCTTCGAATTCCATTCCATTCCATTCCATTCCATTCCATTCCATTGAATTCCGTTCCATTCCATTGAATTCCATTCCATTCCGTTCCATTCCATTGAATTCCGTTCCGTTCCGTTCCGTTCCATTCCGTTCTACTCGGGTTGATTCCATTCTATTCCATTCCAATCCACTCGATTCCATTCCATTCCATTCCATTCTATTCCATTCCATTCCGTTCTACTCGGGTTCATTCCATTCCATTCCTTTCCGTTCCATTCCGTTCCGTTCCGTTCCGTTCCGTTCTACTCGGGTTGATTCCATTCTATTCCATTCCATTCCATTCGATTCCATTCTATTCCATTCGATTCCATTCGATTCAATTCGATTCGATTCCATTCCATTCCATTCCATTCCATTGCATTCCATTGAATTCCATTCCATTCCATTGAATTCCATTCCATTCCATTCCATTCCATTCCATTCCATTCCATTCCATTCCATCAAATTCCATTCCATTCCATTCCATTCCATTCCATTCAATTCCATTCGATTCCATTCGATTCCATTCGATTCCATTCGATTCCATTCCATTCCATTCCATTCCATTGAATTCCATTCCATTCCATTCCATTCCATGGAATTCCGTTCCATTCCTTTCAATTCCATTCCATTCCATTCCATTCCATTCCATTCCATTCCATTCCATTCCATTCTACTCGGGTTGATTCCATTCTATTACATTCCATTCCATTCGATTCCATTCGATTCCATTCGATTCCATTCGATTCCATTCCATTCCATTCCATTCCATTGAATTCCGTTCCATTCCATTCCATTCCATTCCATTCCATTCCATTCCTTTGAATTCCATTACATTGAATTCCATTCCATTCCTTTCCGTTCCGTTCCGTTCCGTACCGTTCCATTCCATTCCATTCCGTTCCATTGAATTCCGTTCCATTCCATTGAATTCCATTCCATTCCGTTCCATTCCATTGAATTCCGTTCCGTTCCGTTCCGTTCCGTTCCGTTCCGTTCCATTCCGTTCCATTCCATTCCATTGCGTTCTACTCGGGTTCATTCCATTCCATTCCTTTCCGTTCCGTTCCGTTCCGTTCCATTCCGTTCCGTTCCTTTCCGTTCTACTCGGGTTGATTCAATTCTATTCCATTCCATTCCATTCCATTCCATTCCATTCCGTTCCATTCCATTCCATCGAATTCCATTCCATTCCATTCCATTCCATTCCATTCCATTCCATTCCATTCCATTCCATTCCATTCCATTCCATTCTACTCGGGTTGATTCCATTCTATTCCATTCCATTCCATTCGATTCCATTCGATTCCATTCGATTCCATTCGATTCCATTCCATTCCATTCCATTCCATTCAATTCCATTCCATTCCATTCCATTCCATTCCATTCCATTCCATTGAATTCCATTCCATTCCATTGAATTCCATTCAATTCCATTCCATTCCATTGAATTCCGTTCCATTCCATTCCTTTCCATTCCATTCCATTCCATTGAATTCCATTACATTGAATTCCATTCCATTCCATTCCATTCCATTGAATTCCATTCCATTCCATTGAATTCCATTCCATTCCATTCCATTCGATTCCATTCCATTCCATGGAATTCCATTCCTATCCATTCCATTCCATTCCATTCCATTCCATTCCATTCCATGGAATTCCATTGAATTCCATTCCATTCCATTGAATTCCATTCCTTTCCATTCCATTCCATTGAATTTCGTTCAATTCCATTCCATTCCATTCCATTCCATTCCATGCCATTCGAATTCCATTCCATTCCATTCCATTCTTTCCATTCCATTCCATTCCATTCCATTCTACTCGGGTTGATTCGATTCTATTCCATTCCATTCCATTCGATTCCATTCGATTCCTTTCGATTCCATTCCATTCCATTCCATTCCATTCCATTGAATTCCATTCCATTCCATTCCATTCCATTCCATTGAATTCCATTCCATTCCATTCCATCGAATTCCTTTCCATTCCATTGAATTCCATTCCATTCCATTCCATTCCATTCCATTCCATTCCATTCCATTCCATTCCATTCCATCGAATTCCATTCCATTCCATTAAATTCCATTCCATTCCATTCCATTCCATTCCATTCCATTCCATTCCATTCGATTCCATTCGATTCCATTCGATTCCATTCCATTCCATTCCATTCCGTTCCGTTCCATTCCGTTCCATTCCGTTCCATTCCATTGAATTCTGTTCCATTGCATTGAATTCCGTTCCATTCCATTCCATACCTTTCCGTTCCGTTCCGTTCCGTTCCGTTCCGTTCTACTCGGGTTGATTCCATTCTATTCCATTCCATTCCATTCGATTCCATTCTATTCCATTCGATTCCATTCGATTCAATTCGATTCCATTCCATTCCATTCCATTCCATTCCATTCCATCGAATTCCATTCCATTCCATTGAATTCCATTCCATTCCATTCCATTCCATTCCATTCCATTCCATTCCATTCCATCGAATTCCATTCCATTCCATTCCATTCCATTCCATTCCATTCCATTCCATTCGATTCCATTCGATTCCATTCGATTCCATTCCATTCCATTCCATTCCATTCCATTCCATTCCATTCCATTCCATTCCATTCCATTCCATTCTCCTCCGGTTGATTGCATTCTATTACATTCCATTCCATTCGATTCCATTCGATTCCTCTCGATTCCATTCCATTCCATTCCATTCCATTCCATTGAATTCCATTCCATTCCATTCCATTCCATTCCATTGAATTCCATTCCATTCCATTCCATTCCATTCCATTCCGTTCCATTCCATTCCATTCCATTCCATTCCATTGAATTCCATTACATTGAATTCCATTCCATTCCATTCCATTCCATGGAATTCCATTCCATTCTGTTCCGTTCCGTTCCGTTCCGTTCCGTACCGTTCCATTCCATTCCATTCCATTCCATTGAATTCCGATCCATTCCATTGAATTCCATTCCATTCCGTTCCATTCCATTGAATTCCGTTCCGTTCCGTTCCGTTCCGTTCCGTTCCGTTCCATTCCGTTCCATTCCATTCCATTCCGTTCTACTCGGGTTCATTCCATTCCATTCCTTTCCGTTCCGTTCCGTTCCGTTCCATTCCGTTCCGTTCCGTTCCGTTCTACTCGGGTTGATTCCATTCTATTCCATTCCATTCCATTCGATTCCATTCTATTCCATTCGATTCCATTCTATTCAATTCGATTCCATTCCATTCCATTCCATTCCATTACGTTCCGTTCCATTCCGTTCCATTCCATTGAATTCCGATCCATTGCATTGAATTCCGTTCCATTCCATTCCATTCCTTTCCGTTCCGTTCCGTTCCGTTCCGTTCTACTCGGGTTGATTCAATTCTATTCCATTCCATTCCATTCGATTCCATTCTATTCCATTCGATTCCATTCGATTCAATTCTATTCGATTCCATTCCATTCCATTCCATTCCATTCCATTCCATTCCATTCGATTCCATTCCATTCCATGGAATTCCATTCCATTCGATTCCATTCCATTCCATGGAATTCCATTTCATTCCATTCCATTCCATTCCATTCCATTCCATTCCATCGAATTCCATTCCATTCCATTCCATTCCATTCCATTCCATTCCGTTCCATTCCATTCCATCGAATTCCATTCCATTCCATTCCATTCCATTCCATTCCATTCCATTCCATTCCATTCCATTCCATTCCATTCTACTCGGGTTGATTCCATTCTATTCCATTCCATTCCATTCGATTCCATTCGATTCCATTCGATTCCATTCGATTCCATTCCATTCCATTCCATTCCATTCAATTCCATTCCATTCCATTCCATTCCATTCCATTCCATTCCATTCCATTGAATTCCATTCCATTCCATTGAATTCCATTCCATTCCATTCCATTCCATTGAATTCCGTTCCATTCCATTCCTTTCCATTCCATTCCATTCCATTGAATTCCATTACATTGAATTCCATTCCATTCCATTCCATTCGATTCCATTCCATTCCATGGAATTCCATTCCTTTCCATTCCATTCCATTCCATTCCATTCCATTCCATTCCATTCCATGGAATTCCATTGAATTCCATTCCATTCCATTGAATTCCATTCCTTTCCATTCCATTCCATTGAATTCCGTTCAATTCCATTCCATTCCATTCCATTCCATTCCATTCCATTCCATTCGAATTCCATTCCATTCCATTCCATTCCATTCCATTCCATTCCATTCCATTCCATTCCATTCTACTCGGGTTGATTCCATTCTATTCCATTCCATTCCATTCGATTCCATTCGATTCCTTTCGATTCCATTCCATTCCATTCCATTCCATTCCATTGAATTCCATTCCATTCCATTCCATTCCATTCCATTGAATTCCATTCCATTCCATTCCATTCCATTCCATTGAATTCCATTCCATTCCATTCCATCGAATTCCATTCCATTCCATTGAATTCCATTCCATTCCATTCCATTCCATTCCATTCCATTCCATTCCATTCCATCGAATTCCATTCCATTCCATTCCATTCCATTCCATTCCATTCCATTCCATTCCATTCCATTCCATTCCATTCGATTCCATTCGATTCCATTCCATTCCATTCCATTCCGTTCCGTTCCATTCCGTTCCATTCCGTCCCATTCCATTGAATTCCGTTCCATTGCATTGAATTCCGTTCCATTCCATTCCATTCCTTTCCGTTCCGTTCCGTTCCGTTCCGCTCCGTTCTACTCGGGTTGATTCCATTCTATTCCATTCCATTCCATTCGATTCCATTCTATTCCATTCGATTCCATTCGATTCCATTCGATTCCATTCCATTCCATTCCATTCCATTCCATTCCATTGAATTCCATTCCATTCCATTGAATTCCATTCCATTCCATTCCATTCCATTGCATTCCATTGAATTCCATTCCATTCCATTGAATTCCATTCCATTCCATTCCATTCGATTCCATTCCATTCCATGGAATTCCATTCCATTCCATTCCATTCCATTCCATTCCATTCCATGGAATTCCATTGAATTCCATTGAATTCCATTCCATTCCATTGAATTCCATTCCTTTCCATTCCATTCCATTGAATTCCGTTCAATTCCATTCCATTGCATTCCATTCCATTCCATTCCATTCGAATTCCATTCCATTCCATTCCATTCCATTCCATTCCATTCCATTCTACTCGGGTTGATTCCATTCTATTCCATTCCATTCCATTCGATTCCATTCGATTCCTTTCGATTCCATTCGATTCCATTCCATTCCATTCCATTCCACTGAATTCCATTCCATTCCATTCCATTCCATTCCATTCCATTCCATTCCATTCTACTCGGGTTTATTCCATTCTATTCCATTCCATTCCATTCGATTCCATTTGATTCCTTTCGATTCCATTCGTTTCCATTCCATTCCATTCCATTCCATCGAATTCCATTCCATTCCATTCCATTCCATTCCATTCCATTCCATTCCATTCCATTCCATTCCATTCTACTCGGGTTGATTCCATTCTATTACATTCCATTCCATTCGATTCCATTCGATTCCATTCGATTCCATTCGATTCCATTCCATTCCATTCCATTCAATTGAATTCCATTCCATTCCATTCCATTCCATTCCATTCCATTCCATTCCATTCCATTCCATTCCATTCCATTCTACTCGGGATGATTCCATTCTATTACATTCCATTCCATTCGATTCCATTCGATTCCATTCGATTCCATTCGATTCCATTCCATTCGATTCCATTCAATTGAATTCCATTCCATTCCATTCCATTCCATTCCATTCCATTCCATTGAATTCCATTCCATTCCATTGAATTCCATTCCATTACATTCCATTCCATTGAATTCCATTCCATTCCATTCCATTCCACTCCATTCCATTCCATTCCATTCCATTGAATTCCATTACATTCAATTCCATTCCATTCCATTCCATTCCATGGAATTCCATTCCATTCTGTTCCGTTCCGTTCCGTTCCATTCCATTCCATTCCATTCCATTGAATTCCGTTCCATTCCATTGAATTCCATTCCATTCCGTTCCATTCCATTGAATTCCGTTCCGTTCCGTTCCGTTCCGTTCCATTCCGTTCCATTCCGTTCCTTTCCGTTCTACTCGGGTTGATTCCATTCTATTCCATTCCATTCCATTCGATTCCATTCCATTCCATTCCATTCCATTCCATTCCTTTCTACTCGGGTTCATTCCATTCCATTCCGTTCCGTTCCGTTCTGTTCCGTTCCATTCCTTTCTACTTGTGTTGATTCCATTCCATTCCATTCTATTCCATTGAATTCCATTCCATTCCATTCCATTCCATTCCATTACATGGAATTCCATTGAATTCCATTGAATTCCATTGAATTCCATTGAATTCCATTCCATTGAATTCCATTGAATTCCATTCCATTCCATTCCATTCCATTCCTTGGAATTCCATTCCATTCCATTCTATTCCATTCCATTGAATTCCATTCCATTCCATTCAATTGAATTCCATTCCATTCCATTCCATTCGATTCCATTCCATTCCATTGAATTCCATTCCATTCCATTCCATTGAACTCCATTCCATTCCATTCCATTCCATTCCATTCCATTCCATTCCATTCCATTGAATTCCATTCCATTCCATTCCATTCCATTGAATTCTGTTCCATTCAATTCCATTCCATTCCATTCCGTTCTACTCGGGTTGATTCCATGCTATTCCATTCCGTTCCTTTCCGTTCCGTTCCGTTCCGTTCCGTTCCGTTCCATTCCACTCGGGTTGATTCCATTCTATTCCATTCCATTCCATTCCATTCCATTCCATTCCATTCCATTCCATTCCATTCGATTCCATTCGATTCCATTCGATTCCATTCGATTCCATTCGATTCCATTCCATTCCATTGAATTCCATTCCATTCCATTCCATTCCATTCCATTGAATTCCGTTCCATTCCATTCCATTGCATTCCATTCCATTCCATTCCATTTGAATTCCATTCCATTCCATTCCATTCCATTCCATTCCATTCTACTCGGGTTGATTCCATTCTATTCCATTCCATTCCATTCGATTCCATTCGATTCCATTCGATTCCATTCGATTCCATTCCATTCCATTCCATTCCATTCCATTCCATTCCATTCCATTCCATTCCATTGAATTCCATTCCATTCCATTGAATTCCATTCCATTCCATTCCATTCCATTGAATTCCGTTCCATTCCATTCCATTCCATTCCATTCCATTCCATTGAATTCCATTCCATTGAATTCCATTCCATTCCATTCCATTCCATTGAATTCCATTCCATTCCGTTCCGTTCCGTTCCATTCCGTTTCGTTCCGTTCCGTTCCGTTCCGTTCCATTCCATTCCATTCCATTCCATTGAATTCCGTTCCATTCCATTGAATTCCATTCCATTCCGTTCCATTCCATTGAATTCTGTTCCGTTCCGTTCCGTTCCGTTCCGTTCCATTCCGTTCCATTCCGTTCCTTTCCGTTCTACTCGGGTTGATTCCATTCTGTTCCATTCCATTTCATTCGATTCCATTCTATTCCATTCGATTCCATTCGATTCAATTAGATTCCATTCCACTCCATTCCATTCCATTGAATTCCGTTCCATTCCATTGAATTCCATTCCATTCCGTTCCATTCCATTGAATTCCGCTCCGTTCCGTTCCGTTCCGTTCCGTTCCATTCCGTACCATTCCGTTCCATTCCGTTCTACTCGGGTTGATTCCATTCTATTCCATTCCATTCCATTCGATTCCATTCCATTCCATTCCATTCCATTCCATTCCGTTCTACTCGGGTTCATTCCATTCCATTCCGTTCCGTTCCGTTCCGTTCCTTTCCTTTCTACTTGTGTTGATTCCATTCCATTCCTTTCTATTCCATTGAATTCCATTCCATTCCATTCCATTCCATTCCATTACATGGAATTCCATTGAATTCCATTGAATTCCATTCCATTGAATTCCATTGAATTCCATTCCATTCCATTCCATTCCATTCCATTCCATTCCATTCCATTCCATTCCATTCCATTCCATTGAATTCCATTCCATTCTATTCCATTCCATTCCATTGAATTCCATTCCATTCCATTCCATTCCATTCCATTCCATTCCGTTCCATTCGATTCCATTCGATTCCATTCGATTCCATTCGATTCCATTCCATTCCATTCCATTCCGTTCCGTTCCATTCCGTTCCATTCCGTCCCATTCCATTGAATTCCGTTCCATTGCATTGAATTCCGTTCCATTCCATTCCATTCCTTTCCGTTCCGTTCCGTTCCGTTCCGTTCCGTTCTACTCGGGTTGATTCCATTCTATTCCATTCCATTCCATTCGATTCCATTCGATTCAATTCGATTCCATTCGATTCCATTCCATTCCATTCCATTCCATTGAATTCCATTCCATTCCATTCCATTCCATTCCATTCCATTGAATTCCATTCCATTCCATTCCATTCCATTGAATTCCGTTCCATTCCTTTCAATTCCATTCCATTCCATTCCATTCCATTCCATTCCATTCCATTCCATTCCATTCCATTCCATTCCATTCGATTCTACTCGGGTTGATTCCATTCTATTACATTCCATTCCATTCGATTCCATTCGATTCCATTCGATTCCATTCCATTCCATTCCATTCCATTGAATTCCGTTCCATTCCATTCCATTCCATTCCATTCCATTCCATTCCATTGAATTCCATTACATTGAATTCCATTCCATTCCATTCCATTCCATGGAATTCCATTCCATTCCGTTCCGTTCCGTTCCGTTCCGTTCCGTACCGTTCCATTCCATTCCATTCCGTTCCATTGAATTCCGTTCCATTCCATTGAATTCCATTCCATTCCGTTCCATTCCATTGAATTCCGTTCCGTTCCGTTCCGTTCCGTTCCGTTCCATTCCGTTCCATTCCATTCCATTCCGTTCTACTCGGGTTCATTCCATTCCATTCCATTCCATTCCATTCCATTCCATTCCATTCCATTCCATTCCATTCCATTCTACTCGGGTTGATTCCATTCTATTCCATTCCATTCCATTCGATTCCATTCGATTCCATTCGATTCCATTCGATTCCATTCCATTCCATTCCATTCCATTCAATTCCATTCCATTCCATTCCATTCCATTCCATTCCATTCCATTCCATTGAATTCCATTCCATTCCATTGAATTCCATTCCATTCCATTCCATTCCATTGAATTCCGTTCCATTCCATTCCTTTCCATTCCATTCCATTCCATTGAATTCCATTACATTGAATTCCATTCCATTCCATTCCATTCGATTCCATTCCATTCCATGGAATTCCATTCCTTTCCATTCCATTCCATTCCATTCCATTCCATTCCATTCCATTCCATGGAATTCCATTGAATTCCATTCCATTCCATTGAATTCCATTCCTTTCCATTCCATTCCATTGAATTCCGTTCAATTCCATTCCATTCCATTCCATTCCATTCCATTCCATTCCATTCGAATTCCATTCCATTCCATTCCATTCCATTCCATTCCATTCCATTCCATTCCATTCCATTCCATTCTACTCGGGTTGATTCCATTCTATTCCATTCCATTCCATTCGATTCCATTCGATTCCTTTCGATTCCATTCCATTCCATTCCATTCCATTCCATTGAATTCCATTCCATTCCATTCCATTCCATTCCATTGAATTCCATTCCATTCCATTCCATTCCATTCCATTGAATTCCATTCCATTCCATTCCATCGAATTCCATTCCATTCCATTGAATTCCATTCCATTCCATTCCATTCCATTCCATTCCATTCCATTCCATTCCATCGAATTCCATTCCATTCCATTCCATTCCATTCCATTCCATTCCATTCCATTCCATTCCATTCCATTCGATTCCATTCGATTCCATTCCATTCCATTCCATTCCGTTCCGTTCCATTCCGTTCCATTCCGTCCCATTCCATTGAATTCCGTTCCATTGCATTGAATTCCGTTCCATTCCATTCCATTCCTTTCCGTTCCGTTCCGTTCCGTTCCGCTCCGTTCTACTCGGGTTGATTCCATTCTATTCCATTCCATTCCATTCGATTCCATTCTATTCCATTCGATTCCATTCGATTCCATTCGATTCCATTCCATTCCATTCCATTCCATTCCATTCCATTGAATTCCATTCCATTCCATTGAATTCCATTCCATTCCATTCCATTCCATTGCATTCCATTGAATTCCATTCCATTCCATTGAATTCCATTCCATTCCATTCCATTCGATTCCATTCCATTCCATGGAATTCCATTCCATTCCATTCCATTCCATTCCATTCCATTCCATGGAATTCCATTGAATTCCATTGAATTCCATTCCATTCCATTGAATTCCATTCCTTTCCATTCCATTCCATTGAATTCCGTTCAATTCCATTCCATTGCATTCCATTCCATTCCATTCCATTCGAATTCCATTCCATTCCATTCCATTCCATTCCATTCCATTCCATTCTACTCGGGTTGATTCCATTCTATTCCATTCCATTCCATTCGATTCCATTCGATTCCTTTCGATTCCATTCGATTCCATTCCATTCCATTCCATTCCACTGAATTCCATTCCATTCCATTCCATTCCATTCCATTCCATTCCATTCCATTCTACTCGGGTTTATTCCATTCTATTCCATTCCATTCCATTCGATTCCATTTGATTCCTTTCGATTCCATTCGTTTCCATTCCATTCCATTCCATTCCATCGAATTCCATTCCATTCCATTCCATTCCATTCCATTCCATTCCATTCCATTCCATTCCATTCCATTCTACTCGGGTTGATTCCATTCTATTACATTCCATTCCATTCGATTCCATTCGATTCCATTCGATTCCATTCGATTCCATTCCATTCCATTCCATTCAATTGAATTCCATTCCATTCCATTCCATTCCATTCCATTCCATTCCATTCCATTCCATTCCATTCCATTCTACTCGGGATGATTCCATTCTATTACATTCCATTCCATTCGATTCCATTCGATTCCATTCGATTCCATTCGATTCCATTCCATTCGATTCCATTCAATTGAATTCCATTCCATTCCATTCCATTCCATTCCATTCCATTCCATTGAATTCCATTCCATTCCATTGAATTCCATTCCATTACATTCCATTCCATTGAATTCCATTCCATTCCATTCCATTCCACTCCATTCCATTCCATTCCATTCCATTGAATTCCATTACATTCAATTCCATTCCATTCCATTCCATTCCATGGAATTCCATTCCATTCTGTTCCGTTCCGTTCCGTTCCATTCCATTCCATTCCATTCCATTGAATTCCGTTCCATTCCATTGAATTCCATTCCATTCCGTTCCATTCCATTGAATTCCGTTCCGTTCCGTTCCGTTCCGTTCCATTCCGTTCCATTCCGTTCCTTTCCGTTCTACTCGGGTTGATTCCATTCTATTCCATTCCATTCCATTCGATTCCATTCCATTCCATTCCATTCCATTCCATTCCTTTCTACTCGGGTTCATTCCATTCCATTCCGTTCCGTTCCGTTCTGTTCCGTTCCATTCCTTTCTACTTGTGTTGATTCCATTCCATTCCATTCTATTCCATTGAATTCCATTCCATTCCATTCCATTCCATTCCATTACATGGAATTCCATTGAATTCCATTGAATTCCATTGAATTCCATTGAATTCCATTCCATTGAATTCCATTGAATTCCATTCCATTCCATTCCATTCCATTCCTTGGAATTCCATTCCATTCCATTCTATTCCATTCCATTGAATTCCATTCCATTCCATTCAATTGAATTCCATTCCATTCCATTCCATTCGATTCCATTCCATTCCATTGAATTCCATTCCATTCCATTCCATTGAACTCCATTCCATTCCATTCCATTCCATTCCATTCCATTCCATTCCATTCCATTGAATTCCATTCCATTCCATTCCATTCCATTGAATTCTGTTCCATTCAATTCCATTCCATTCCATTCCGTTCTACTCGGGTTGATTCCATGCTATTCCATTCCGTTCCTTTCCGTTCCGTTCCGTTCCGTTCCGTTCCGTTCCATTCCACTCGGGTTGATTCCATTCTATTCCATTCCATTCCATTCCATTCCATTCCATTCCATTCCATTCCATTCCATTCGATTCCATTCGATTCCATTCGATTCCATTCGATTCCATTCGATTCCATTCCATTCCATTGAATTCCATTCCATTCCATTCCATTCCATTCCATTGAATTCCGTTCCATTCCATTCCATTGCATTCCATTCCATTCCATTCCATTTGAATTCCATTCCGTTCCATTCCATTCCATTCCATTCCATTCTACTCGGGTTGATTCCATTCTATTCCATTCCATTCCATTCGATTCCATTCGATTCCATTCGATTCCATTCGATTCCATTCCATTCCATTCCATTCCATTCCATTCCATTCCATTCCATTGAATTCCATTCCATTCCATTGAATTCCATTCCATTCCATTCCATTCCATTGAATTCCGTTCCATTCCATTCCATTCCATTCCATTCCATTCCATTGAATTCCATTCCATTGAATTCCATTCCATTCCATTCCATTCCATTGAATTCCATTCCATTCCGTTCCGTTCCGTTCCATTCCGTTTCGTTCCGTTCCGTTCCGTTCCGTTCCATTCCATTCCATTCCATTCCATTGAATTCCGTTCCATTCCATTGAATTCCATTCCATTCCGTTCCATTCCATTGAATTCTGTTCCGTTCCGTTCCGTTCCGTTCCGTTCCATTCCGTTCCATTCCGTTCCTTTCCGTTCTACTCGGGTTGATTCCATTCTGTTCCATTCCATTTCATTCGATTCCATTCTATTCCATTCGATTCCATTCGATTCAATTAGATTCCATTCCACTCCATTCCATTCCATTGAATTCCGTTCCATTCCATTGAATTCCATTCCATTCCGTTCCATTCCATTGAATTCCGCTCCGTTCCGTTCCGTTCCGTTCCGTTCCATTCCGTACCATTCCGTTCCATTCCGTTCTACTCGGGTTGATTCCATTCTATTCCATTCCATTCCATTCGATTCCATTCCATTCCATTCCATTCCATTCCATTCCGTTCTACTCGGGTTCATTCCATTCCATTCCGTTCCGTTCCGTTCCGTTCCTTTCCTTTCTACTTGTGTTGATTCCATTCCATTCCTTTCTATTCCATTGAATTCCATTCCATTCCATTCCATTCCATTCCATTACATGGAATTCCATTGAATTCCATTGAATTCCATTCCATTGAATTCCATTGAATTCCATTCCATTCCATTCCATTCCATTCCATTCCATTCCATTCCATTCCATTCCATTCCATTCCATTGAATTCCATTCCATTCTATTCCATTCCATTCCATTGAATTCCATTCCATTCCATTCCATTCCATTCCATTCCATTCCGTTCCATTCGATTCCATTCGATTCCATTCGATTCCATTCGATTCCATTCCATTCCATTCCATTCCGTTCCGTTCCATTCCGTTCCATTCCGTCCCATTCCATTGAATTCCGTTCCATTGCATTGAATTCCGTTCCATTCCATTCCATTCCTTTCCGTTCCGTTCCGTTCCGTTCCGTTCCGTTCTACTCGGGTTGATTCCATTCTATTCCATTCCATTCCATTCGATTCCATTCGATTCAATTCGATTCCATTCGATTCCATTCCATTCCATTCCATTCCATTGAATTCCATTCCATTCCATTCCATTCCATTCCATTCCATTGAATTCCATTCCATTCCATTCCATTCCATTGAATTCCGTTCCATTCCTTTCAATTCCATTCCATTCCATTCCATTCCATTCCATTCCATTCCATTCCATTCCATTCCATTCCATTCCATTCGATTCTACTCGGGTTGATTCCATTCTATTACATTCCATTCCATTCGATTCCATTCGATTCCATTCGATTCCATTCCATTCCATTCCATTCCATTGAATTCCGTTCCATTCCATTCCATTCCATTCCATTCCATTCCATTCCATTGAATTCCATTACATTGAATTCCATTCCATTCCATTCCATTCCATGGAATTCCATTCCATTCCGTTCCGTTCCGTTCCGTTCCGTTCCGTACCGTTCCATTCCATTCCATTCCGTTCCATTGAATTCCGTTCCATTCCATTGAATTCCATTCCATTCCGTTCCATTCCATTGAATTCCGTTCCGTTCCGTTCCGTTCCGTTCCGTTCCATTCCGTTCCATTCCATTCCATTCCGTTCTACTCGGGTTCATTCCATTCCATTCCTTTCCGTTCCGTTCCGTTCCATTCCATTCCATTCCATTCCATTCCATTCCATTCTACTCGGGTTGATTCCATTCCATTCCATTCCATTCCATTCGATTCCATTCGATTCCATTCCATTCCATTCCATTCAATTGAATTCCATTCCATTCCATTCCATTCCATTCCATTCCATTCCATTCCATTCCATTCCATTCCATTCCATTCCATTCCATTCTACTCGGGATGATTCCATTCTATTACATTCCATTCCATTCGATTCCATTCGATTCCATTCGATTCCATTCCATTCGATTCCATTCAATTGAATTCCATTCCATTCCATTCCATTCCATTCCATTCCATTCCATTCCATTGAATTCCATTCCATTCCATTGAATTCCATTCCATTACATTCCATTCCATTGAATTCCATTCCATTCCATTCCATTCCACTCCATTCCATTCCATTCCATTCCATTGAATTCCATTACATTCAATTCCATTCCATGGAATTCCATTCCATTCCGTTCCGTTCCGTTCCGTTCCGTTCCATTCCATTCCATTCCATTCCATTGAATTCCGTTCCATTCCATTGAATTCCGTTCCGTTCCGTTCCGTTCCGTTCCGTTCCATTCCGTTCCATTCCGTTCCATTCCGTTCTACTCGGGTTGATTCCATTCTATTCCATTCCATTCCATTCGATTCCATTCCATTCCATTCCATTCCATTCCATTCCTTTCTACTCGGGTTCATTCCATTCCATTCCGTTCCGTTCCGTTCCTTTCCGTTCCATTCCTTTCTACTTGTGTTGATTCCATTCCATTCCATTCTATTCCATTGAATTCCGATCCATTGCATTGAATTCCGTTCCATTCCATTCCATTCCTTTCCGTTCCGTTCCGTTCCGTTCCGTTCCGTTCTACTCGGATTGATTCCATTCTATTCCATTCCATTCCATTCGATTCCATTCGATTCCATTCGATTCCATTCGATTCCATTCCATTCCATTCCATTCCATTGAATTCCATTCCATTCCATTCCATTCCATTCCATTGAATTCCATTGAATTCCATTCCATTGAATTCCATTCCATTCCATTCCATTCCGTTCCATTCCATTCCGTTCCATTCCATTCCATTCCATTCCATTCCATTCCATTCCGTTCCGTTCCATTCCGTTCCATTCCGTTCCATTCCATTGAATTCCGTTCCATTGCATTGAATTCCGTTCCATTCCATTCCATTCCTTTCCGTTCCGTTCCGTTCCGTTCCGTTCCGTTCCATTCTACTCGGGTTGATTCCATTCCATTCCATTCCATTCCATTCGATTCCATTCTATTCCATTCGATTCCATTCGATTCAATTCGATTCGATTCCATTCCTTTCCATTCCATTCCATTCCATTCCATAGAATTCCATTCCATTCCATTGAATTCCATTCCATTCCATTCCATTCCGTTCCATTGAATTCCATTCCATTCCATTGAATTCCATTCCATTCCATTCCATTCGATTCCATTCCATTCCATGGAATTCCATTCCATTCAATTCCATTCCATTCCATGGAATTCCATTTCATTCCATTCCATTCCATTCCATTCCATTCCATTCCATAGAATTCCATTCCGTTCCATTCCATTCCATTCCATTCCATTCCGTTCCATTCCATTCCATCGAATTCCATTCCATTCCATTCCATTCCATTCCATTCCATTCCATTCCATTCTACTCGGGTTGATTCCATTCGATTCCATTCCATTCCATTCGATTCCATTCGATTCCACTCGATTCCATTCGATTCCATTCCATTCCATTCCATTCAATTGAATTCCATTCCATTCCATTCCATTCCATTCCATTCCATTCCATTCCATTCCATTGAATTCCATTCCATTACATTGAATTCCATTCCATTCCATTCCATTCCATTGAATTCCGTTCCATTCCATTCCTTTCCATTCCATTCCATTCCATTGAATTCCATTACATTGAATTCCATTCCATTCCATTCCATTCCATTCCATTCCATAGAATTCCATTCCATTCCATTGAATTCCATTCCATTGAATTCCATTCGATTCCATTCCATTCCATGGAATTCCATTCCTTTCCATTCCATTCCATTCCATTCCATTCCATTCCATTGAATTCCATTGAATTCCATTCCATTCCATTGAATTCCATTCCTTTCCATTCCATTCCATTGAATTCCGTTCAATTCCATTCCATTCCATTCCATTCCATTCCATTCCATTCCATTCCATTCCATTCCATTCTACTCGGGTTGATTCCATTCTATTCCATTCCATTCCATTCGATTCCATTCGATTCCTTTCGATTCCATTCCATTCCATTCCATTCCATTCCATTGAGTTCCATTCCATTCCATTCCATTCCATTCCATTGAATTCCATTCCATTCCATTCCATCGAATTCCATTCCATTCCATTGAATTCCATTCCATTCCATTCCATTCCATTGAATTCCATTGAATTCCATTCCATTCCATTCCGTTCCATTCCATTCCGTTCCATTCCATTCCATTCCATTCCATTCCATTCCATTCCGTTCTACTCGGGTTCATTCCATTCCATTCCGTTCCGTTCCGTTCCGTTCCGTTCCTTTCCTTTCTACTTGTGTTGATTCCATTCCATTCCATTCTATTCCATTGAATTCCATTCCATTCCATTCCATTCCATTCCATTACATGGAATTCCATTGAATTCCATTGAATTCCATTCCATAGAATTCCATTCCATTCCATTCCATTCCATTCCATGGAATTCCATTCCATTCCATTCCATTCCATTCCATTGAATTCCATTCCATTCCATTCCATTGAATTCCATTCCATTCCATTCCATTCGATTCCATTTCATTCCATTGAATTCCATTCCATTCCATTCCATTCCATTGAATTCCATTGAATTCCATTCCATTGAATTCCATTCCACTCCATTGAATTCCATTCCATTTCATTCCATTCCATTCCGTTCCATTCCATTCCGTTCCATTCCATTCCATTCCTTTCCATTCCATTCCATTCCGTTCCATTCCATTGAATTCCGTTCCATTGCATTGAATTCCGTTCCATTCCATTCCATTCCTTTCCGTTCCGTTCCGTTCCGTTCCGTTCCGTTCCGTTCTACTCGGGTTGATTCCATTCTATTCCATTCCATTCCATTCGATTCCATTCTATTCCATTCGATTCCATTCGATTCAATTCGATTCCATTCGATTCCATTCCATTCCATTCCATTCCATTCCATTCCATTGAATTCCATTCCATTCCATTCCATTCCATTGAATTCCGTTCCATTCCTTTCAATTCCATTCCATTCCATTCCATTCCATTCCATTCCATTCCATTCCATTCCATTCCATTCCATTCCATTCCATTCGATTCTACTCGGGTTGATTCCATTCTATTACATTCCATTCCATTCGATTCCATTCGATTCCATTCGATTCCATTCCATTCCATTCCATTCCATTGAATTCCGTTCCATTCCATTCCATTCCATTCCATTCCATTCCATTCCATTGAATTCCATTACATTGAATTCCATTCCATTCCATTCCATTCCATGGAATTCCATTCCATTCCGTTCCGTTCCGTTCCGTTCCGTTCCGTACCGTTCCATTCCATTCCATTCCGTTCCATTGAATTCCGTTCCATTCCATTGAATTCCATTCCATTCCGTTCCATTCCATTGAATTCCTTTCCGTTCCGTTCCGTTCCGTTCCGTTCCATTCCGTTCCATTCCATTCCATTCCGTTCTACTCGGGTTCATTCCATTCCATTCCTTTCCGTTCCGTTCCGTTCCATTCCATTCCATTCCATTCCATTCCATTCCATTCTACTCGGGTTGATTCCATTCCATTCCATTCCATTCCATTCGATTCCATTCGATTCCATTCCATTCCATTCCATTCAATTGAATTCCATTCCATTCCATTCCATTCCATTCCATTCCATTCCATTCCATTCCATTCCATTCCATTCCATTCCATTCCATTCTACTCGGGATGATTCCATTCTATTACATTCCATTCCATTCGATTCCATTCGATTCCATTCGATTCCATTCCATTCGATTCCATTCAATTGAATTCCATTCCATTCCATTCCATTCCATTCCATTCCATTCCATTCCATTGAATTCCATTCCATTCCATTGAATTCCATTCCATTACATTCCATTCCATTGAATTCCATTCCATTCCATTCCATTCCACTCCATTCCATTCCATTCCATTCCATTGAATTCCATTACATTCAATTCCATTCCATGGAATTCCATTCCATTCCGTTCCGTTCCGTTCCGTTCCGTTCCATTCCATTCCATTCCATTCCATTGAATTCCGTTCCATTCCATTGAATTCCGTTCCGTTCCGTTCCGTTCCGTTCCGTTCCATTCCGTTCCATTCCGTTCCATTCCGTTCTACTCGGGTTGATTCCATTCTATTCCATTCCATTCCATTCGATTCCATTCCATTCCATTCCATTCCATTCCATTCCTTTCTACTCGGGTTCATTCCATTCCATTCCGTTCCGTTCCGTTCCTTTCCGTTCCATTCCTTTCTACTTGTGTTGATTCCATTCCATTCCATTCTATTCCATTGAATTCCATTCCATTCCATTCCATTCCATTCCATTACATGGAATTCCATTGAATTCCATTGAATTCCATTCCATTGAATTCCATTGAATTCCATTCCATTCCATTCCATGGAATTCCATTCCATTCCATTCCATTCCTTGGAATTCCATTCCATTCCATTCCATTCCATTCCATTGAATTCCATTCCATTCCATTCAATTGAATTCCATTCCATTCCATTCCATTCGATTCCATTCCATTCCATTGAATTCCATTCCATTCCATTCCATTCCATTGAATTCCATTGAATTCCATTCCATTGAATTCCATTCCATTCCATTGAATTCCATTCCATTTCATTCCATTCCATTCCGTTCCATTCCATTCCGTTCCATTCCATTCCATTCCATTCCATTCCATTCCATTCCATTACGTTCCGTTCCATTCCGTTCCATTCCATTGAATTCCGATCCATTGCATTGAATTCCGTTCCATTCCATTCCATTCCTTTCCGTTCCGTTCCGTTCCGTTCCGTTCCGTTCTACTCGGATTGATTCCATTCTATTCCATTCCATTCCATTCGATTCCATTCGATTCCATTCGATTCCATTCGATTCCATTCCATTCCATTCCATTCCATTGAATTCCATTCCATTCCATTCCATTCCATTCCATTGAATTCCATTGAATTCCATTCCATTGAATTCCATTCCATTCCATTCCATTCCGTTCCATTCCATTCCGTTCCATTCCATTCCATTCCATTCCATTCCATTCCATTCCGTTCCGTTCCATTCCGTTCCATTCCGTTCCATTCCATTGAATTCCGTTCCATTGCATTGAATTCCGTTCCATTCCATTCCATTCCTTTCCGTTCCGTTCCGTTCCGTTCCGTTCCGTTCCATTCTACTCGGGTTGATTCCATTCCATTCCATTCCATTCCATTCGATTCCATTCTATTCCATTCGATTCCATTCGATTCAATTCGATTCGATTCCATTCCTTTCCATTCCATTCCATTCCATTCCATAGAATTCCATTCCATTCCATTGAATTCCATTCCATTCCATTCCATTCCGTTCCATTGAATTCCATTCCATTCCATTGAATTCCATTCCATTCCATTCCATTCGATTCCATTCCATTCCATGGAATTCCATTCCATTCAATTCCATTCCATTCCATGGAATTCCATTTCATTCCATTCCATTCCATTCCATTCCATTCCATTCCATAGAATTCCATTCCGTTCCATTCCATTCCATTCCATTCCATTCCGTTCCATTCCATTCCATCGAATTCCATTCCATTCCATTCCATTCCATTCCATTCCATTCCATTCCATTCTACTCGGGTTGATTCCATTCGATTCCATTCCATTCCATTCGATTCCATTCGATTCCATTCGATTCCATTCGATTCCATTCCATTCCATTCCATTCAATTGAATTCCATTCCATTCCATTCCATTCCATTCCATTCCATTGAATTCCATTCCATTACATTGAATTCCATTCCATTCCATTCCATTCCATTGAATTCCGTTGCATTCCATTCCTTTCCATTCCATTCCATTCCATTGAATTCCATTACATTGAATTCCATTCCATTCCATTCCATTCCATTCCATTCCATAGAATTCCATTCCATTCCATTGAATTCCATTCCATTGAATTCCATTCGATTCCATTCCATTCCATGGAATTCCATTCCTTTCCATTCCATTCCATTCCATTCCATTCCATTCCATTGAATTCCATTGAATTCCATTCCATTCCATTGAATTCCATTCCTTTCCATTCCATTCCATTGAATTCCGTTCAATTCCATTCCATTCCATTCCATTCCATTCCATTCCATTCCATTCCATTCCATTCCATTCTACTCGGGTTGATTCCATTCTATTCCATTCCATTCCATTCGATTCCATTCGATTCCTTTCGATTCCATTCCATTCCATTCCATTCCATTCCATTGAGTTCCATTCCATTCCATTCCATTCCATTCCATTGAATTCCATTCCATTCCATTCCATCGAATTCCATTCCATTCCATTGAATTCCATTCCATTCCATTCCATTCCATTCCATTCCATTCCATTCCATTCCATTCCATCGAATTCCATTCCATTCCATTCCATTCCATTCCATTCCATTCGATTCCATTCGATTCCATTCGATTCCATTCCATTCCATTCCATTCCATTGAATTCCGTTCCATTCCATTCCATTCCATTCCATTCCCTTCCATTGAATTCCATTACATTGAATTCCATTCCATTCCATTCCATTCCATTCCGTTCCGTTCCGTTCCGTTCCGTTCCGTTTCGTTCCGTTCCGTTCCGTTCCGTTCCATTCCATTCCATTCCATTCCATTGAATTCAGTTCCATTCCATTGAATTCCATTCCATTCCGTTCCATTCCATTGAATTCTGTTCCGTTCCGTTCTGTTCCGTTCCGTTCTATTCCGTTCCATTCCGTTCCTTTCCGTTCTACTCGGGTTGATTCCATTCTATTCCATTCCATTCCATTCGATTCCATTCGATTCCATTCGAATCCATTCGATTCCATTCGATTCCATTCGATTCCATTCCATTCCATTGAATTCCATTCAATTCCATTCCATTCCATTGAATTCCGTTCCATTCCATTCAATTCCATTCCATTCCATTCCTTTCCGTTCCGTTCCGTTCCGTTCCGTTCCGTTCTACTCGGGTTGATTCCATTCTATTCCATTCCATACCATTCGATTCCATTCTATTCCATTCGATTCCATTAGATTCAATTCGATTCCATTCCATTCCATTCCATTCCATTCCATTCCATTGAATTCCGTTCCATTCCATTGAATTCCATTCCATTGAATTCCATTCCATTGAATTCCGCTCCGTTCCGTTCCGTTCCGTTCCGTTCCATTCCGTTCCATTCCGTTCCATTCCGTTCTACTCGGGTTGATTCCATTCTATTCCATTCCATTCCATTCGATTCCATTCTATTCCATTCGATTCCATTCGATTCAATTCGATTCCATTCCATTCCATTCCATTCCATTCCATTCCATTGAATTCCATTGAATTCCATTCCATTCCATTCCGTTCCATTCCATTCCGTTCCATTCCATTCCATTCCATTCCATTCCATTCCATTCCGTTCTACTCGGGTTCATTCCATTCCATTCCGTTCCGTTCCGTTCCGTTCCGTTCCTTTCCTTTCTACTTGTGTTGATTCCATTCCATTCCATTCTATTCCATTGAATTCCATTCCATTCCATTCCATTCCATTCCATTCCATTCCATTCCATTGAATTCCATTGAATTCCATTCCATAGAATTCCATTCCATTCCATTCCATTCCATTCCATGGAATTCCATTCCATTCCATTCCATTCCATTCCATTGAATTCCATTCCATTCCATTCCATTGAATTCCATTCCATTCCATTCCATTCGATTCCATTTCATTCCATTGAATTCCATTCCATTCCATTCCATTCCATTGAATTCCATTGAATTCCATTCCATTGAATTCCATTCCACTCCATTGAATTCCATTCCATTTCATTCCATTCCATTCCGTTCCATTCCATTCCGTTCCATTCCATTCCATTCCTTTCCATTCCATTCCATTCCGTTCCATTCCATTGAATTCCGTTCCATTGCATTGAATTCCGTTCCATTCCATTCCATTCCTTTCCGTTCCGTTCCGTTCCGTTCCGTTCCGTTCCGTTCTACTCGGGTTGATTCCATTCTATTCCATTCCATTCCATTCGATTCCATTCTATTCCATTCGATTCCATTCGATTCAATTCGATTCCATTCGATTCCATTCCATTCCATTCCATTCCATTCCATTCCATTGAATTCCATTCCATTCCATTCCGTTCCATTCCATTCCGTTCCATTCCATTCCATTCCATTCCATTCCATTCCATTCTGTTCCATTCCATTCCATTCCTTTCCATTCCATTCCTTTCCGTTCCATTCCGTTCCGTTCCATTCCGTTCTACTCGGATTGATTCCATTCTATTCCATTCCATTCCATTCGATTCCATTCGATTCCATTCGATTCCATTCGATTCCATTCCATTCCATTCCATTCCATTCCATTCCATTCCATTCCATTGAACTCCATTCCATTCCATTCCATTCCATTCCATTCCATTCCATTCCATTCCATTGAATTCCATTCCATTCCATTCCATTCCATTGAATTCTGTTCCATTCAATTCCATTCCATTCCATTCCGTTCTACTCGGGTTGATTCCATGCTATTCCATTCCGTTCCTTTCCGTTCCGTTCCGTTCCGTTCCGTTCCGTTCCATTCCACTCGGGTTGATTCCATTCTATTCCATTCCATTCCATTCCATTCCATTCCATTCCATTCCATTCCATTCCATTCCATTCGATTCCATTCGATTCCATTCGATTCCATTCGATTCCATTCGATTCCATTCCATTCCATTGAATTCCATTCCATTCCATTCCATTCCATTGAATTCCGTTCCATTCCATTCCATTGCATTCCATTCCATTCCATTCCATTTGAATTCCATTCCATTCCATTCCATTCCATTCCATTCCATTCTACTCGGGTTGATTCCATTCTATTCCATTCCATTCCATTCGATTCCATTCGATTCCATTCGATTCCATTCGATTCCATTCCATTCCATTCCATTCCATTCCATTCCATTCCATTCCATTCCATTCCATTGAATTCCATTCCATTCCATTGAATTCCATTCCATTCCATTCCATTCCATTGAATTCCGTTCCATTCCATTCCATTCCATTCCATTCCATTCCATTGAATTCCATTCCATTGAATTCCATTCCATTCCATTCCATTCCATTGAATTCCATTCCATTCCGTTCCGTTCCGTTCCATTCCGTTTCGTTCCGTTCCGTTCCGTTCCGTTCCATTCCATTCCATTCCATTCCATTGAATTCCGTTCCATTCCATTGAATTCCATTCCATTCCGTTCCATTCCATTGAATTCTGTTCCGTTCCGTTCCGTTCCGTTCCGTTCCATTCCGTTCCATTCCGTTCCTTTCCGTTCTACTCGGGTTGATTCCATTCTGTTCCATTCCATTTCATTCGATTCCATTCTATTCCATTCGATTCCATTCGATTCAATTAGATTCCATTCCATTCCATTCCATTCCATTGAATTCCGTTCCATTCCATTGAATTCCATTCCATTCCGTTCCATTCCATTGAATTCCGCTCCGTTCCGTTCCGTTCCGTTCCGTTCCATTCCGTACCATTCCGTTCCATTCCGTTCTACTCGGGTTGATTCCATTCTATTCCATTCCATTCCATTCGATTCCATTCCATTCCATTCCATTCCATTCCATTCCGTTCTACTCGGGTTCATTCCATTCCATTCCGTTCCGTTCCGTTCCGTTCCTTTCCTTTCTACTTGTGTTGATTCCATTCCATTCCTTTCTATTCCATTGAATTCCATTCCATTCCATTCCATTCCATTCCATTACATGGAATTCCATTGAATTCCATTGAATTCCATTCCATTGAATTCCATTCCATTCCATTCCATTCCATTCCATTCCATGGAATTCCATTCCATTCCATTCCATTCCATTCCATTCCATTCCATTGAATTCCATTCCATTCTATTCCATTCCATTCCATTGAATTCCATTCCATTCCATTCCATTCCATTCCATTCCTTTCCATTCCATTGAATTCCATTGAATTCCGTTCCATTGAATTCCATTCCATTCCATGGAATTCCATTCCATTCCATTCCATTCCATTCCGTTCCATTCCATTCCGTTCCATTCCATTCCATTCCATTCCATTCCGTTCCGTTCCATTCCGTTCCGTTCCGTTCCGTTCCGTTGCGTTCCGTTCTACTCGGGTTGATTCCATTCTATTCCATTCCATTCCATTCGATTCCATTCTATTCCATTCTATTCCATTCGATTCCATTCGATTCCATTCGATTCCATTCCATTCCATTCCATTCCATTCCATTCCATTGAATTCCATTCCATTCCATTAAATTCCATTCCATTCCATTCCATTCCACTCCACTCCATTCCACTCCACTCCACTCCACTCCACTCCACTCCATTCCATTCCATTGAATTCCATTGAATTCCATTGAATTCCATTCCATTGAATTCCATTCCGTTCTGTTCCGTTCCGTTCCATTCCGTTCCGCTCTACTCGGGTTGATTCCATTCTATTCCATTCCATTCCATTCGATTCCATTCTATTCCATTCGATTCCATTCGATTCCATTCGATTCCATTCGATTCCATTCCATTCCATTCCATTCCATTCCATTCCATTCCATTCCTTTCCATTCCATTCCATTCCATTGAATTCCATTACATTGAATTCCATTCCATTCCATTCCATTCCATTGAATTCCATTCCATTCCATTCCATTGCATTGAATTCTGTTCCATTCCATTCCATTCCATTCCATTCCATTCCATTGAATTCCATTCCATTGAATTCCATTCCATTCCATTCCATTCCATTGAATTCCATTCCATTCCGTTCCGTTCCGTTCCATTCCGTTCCGTTTCGTTCCGTTCCGTTCCGTTCCGTTCCATTCCATTCCATTCCATTCCATTGAATTCCGTTCCATTCCATTGAATTCCATTCCATTCCGTTCCATTCCATTGAATTCTGTTCCGTTCCGTTCCGTTCCGTTCCGTTCCATTCCGTTCCATTCCGTTCCTTTCCGTTCTACTCGGGTTGATTCCATTCTATTCCATTCCATTCCATTCGATTCCATTCGATTCCATTCGAATCCATTCGATTCCATTCGATTCCATTCGATTCCATTCCATTCCATTGAATTCCATTCCATGCCATTCCATTCCATTGAATTCCGTTCCATTCCATTCAATTCCATTCCATTCCATTCCTTTCCGTTCCGTTCCGTTCCGTTCCGTTCCGTTCCATTCCGTTCCGTTCTACTCGGGTTGATTCCATTCTATTCCATTCCATACCATTCGATTCCATTCTATTCCATTCGATTCCATTCGATTCAATTCGATTCCATTCCATTCCATTCCATTCCATTCCATTGAATTCCGTTCCATTCCATTGAATTCCATTCCATTCCGTTCCATTCCATTGAATTCCGCTCCGTTCCGTTCCGTTCCGTTCCGTTCCATTCCGTTCCATTCCGTTCCATTCCGTTCAACTCGGGTTGATTCCATTCTATTCCATTCCATTCCATTCGATTCCATTCTATTCCATTCGATTCCATTCGATTCAATTCGATTCCATTCCATTCCATTCCATTCCATTCCATTCCATTGAATTCCATTGAATTCCATTCCATTCCATTCCGTTCCATTCCATTCCGTTCCATTCCATTCCATTCCATTCCATTCCATTCCATTCCATTCCATTCCATTCCGTTCTACTCGGGTTCATTCCATTCCATTCCGTTCCGTTCCGTTCCGTTCCGTTCCTTTCCTTTCTACTTGTGTTGATTCCATTCCATTCCATTCTATTCCATTGAATTCCATTCCATTCCATTCCATTCCATTCCATTACATGGAATTCCATTGAATTCCATGGAATTCCATTCCATAGAATTCCATTCCATTCCATTCCATTCCATTCCATGGAATTCCATTCCATTCCATTCCATTCCATTCCATTCCATGGAATTCCATTCCATTCCATTCCATTCCATTCCATGGAATTCCATTCCATTCCATTCCATTGAATTCCATTCCATTCCATTCCATTCGATTCCATTTCATTCCATTTCATTCCATTCCATTCCATTCCATTCCATTCCATTCCATAGAATTCCATTCCATTCCATTCCATTCCATTCCATTCCGTTCCATTCCATTCCATCGAATTCCATTCCATTCCATTCCATTCCATTCCATTCCATTCCATTCCATTCCATTCCATTCCATTCCATTCCATTCTACTCGGGTTGATTCCATTCTATTCCATTCCATTCCATTCGATTCCATTCGATTCCATTCGATTCCATTCGATTCCATTCCATTCCATTCCATTCCATTCAATTCCATTCCATTCCATTCCATTCCATTCCATTCCATTCCATTCCATTCCATTCCATTGAATTCCATTCCATTCCATTGAATTCCATTCCATTCCATTCCATTCCATTGAATTCCGTTCCATTCCATTCCTTTCCATTCCATTCCATTCCATTGAATTCCCTTACATTGAATTCCATTCCATTCCATTCCATTCCATTGAATTCCATTCCATTCCATTGAATTCCATTCCATTCCATTCCATTCGATTCCATTCCATTCCATGGAATTCCATTCCTTTCCATTCCATTCCATTCCATTCCATTCCATTCCATTCCATTCCATGGAATTCCATTGAATTCCATTCCATTCCATTGAATTCCATTCCTTTCCATTCCATTCCATTGAATTCCGTTCAATTCCATTCCATTCCATTCCATTCCATTCCATTCCATTCGAATTCCATTCCATTCCATTCCATTCCATTCCATTCCATTCCATTCCATTCCATTCCATTCTACTCGGGTTGATTCCATTCTATTCCATTCCATTCCATTCGATTCCATTCGATTCCTTTCGATTCCATTCCATTCCATTCCATTCCATGGAATTCCATTCCATTCCATTCCATTCCATTCCATTGAATTCCACTCCATTCCATTCCATCGAATTCCATTCCATTCCATTGAATTCCATTCCATTCCATTCCATTCCATTCCATTCCATTCCATTCCATCGGATTCCATTCCATTCCATTCCATTCCATTCCATTCCATTCCATTCCATTCCGTTCCGTTCCATTCCGTTCCATTCCGTCCCATTCCATTGAATTCCGTTCCATTGCATTGAATTCCGTTCCATTCCATTCCATTCCTTTCCGTTCCGTTCCGTTCCGTTCCGCTCCGTTCTACTCGGGTTGATTCCATTCTATTCCATTCCATTCCATTCGATTCCATTCTATTCCATTCGATTCCATTCGATTCAATTCGATTCCATTCCATTCCATTCCATTCCATTCCATTCCATTGAATTCCATTCCATTCCATTGAATTCCATTCCATTCCATTCCGTTCCATTCCATTCCATTCCATTGAATTCCATTCCATTCCATTGAATTCCATTCCATTCCATTCCATTCCATTCCATTCCATTCCATGGAATTCCATTCCATTCCATTCCATTCCATTCCATGGAATTCCATTCCATTCCATTCCATTCCATTGAATTCCATTGAATTCCATTGAATTCCATTCCATTCCATTGAATTCCATTCCTTTCCATTCCATTCCATAGAATTCCGTTCAATTCCATTCCATTGCATTCCATTCCATTCCATTCCATTCGAATTCCATTCCATTCCATTCCATTCCATTCCATTCCATTCCATTCCATTCTACTCGGGTTGATTCCATTCTATTCCATTCCATTCCATTCGATTCCATTCGATTCCTTTCGATTCCTTTCCATTCCATTCCATTCCATTCCATTCCATTGAATTCCATTCCATTCCATTCCATTCCATTCCATTGAATTCCATTCCATTCCATGGAATTCCATTCCATTCCGTTCCGTTCCGTTCCGTTCCGTTCCGTACCGTTCCATTCCATTCCATTCCGTTCCATTGAATTCCGTTCCATTCCATTGAATTCCATTCCATTCCGTTCCATTCCATTGAATTCCGTTCCGTTCCGTTCCGTTCCGTTCCATTCCGTTCCATTCCATTCCATTCCGTTCTACTCGGGTTCATTCCATTCCATTCCTTTCCGTTCCGTTCCGTTCCGTTCCGTTCCGTTCCGTTCCGTTCCATTCCACTCGGGTTGATTCCATTCTATTCCATTCCATTCCATTCCATTCCATTCGATTCCATTCGATTCCATTCGATTCCATTCGATTCCATTCCATTCCATTCCATTCCATTCCATTGCATTCCATTGAATTCTGTTCCATTCCATTCCATTGCATTCCGTTCCATTCCATTCCATTTGATTTCCATTCCATTCCATTCCATTCCATTCCATTCCATTCCATTCCATTCCATTCCATTCCATTCTCCTCGGGTTGATTCCATTCTATTCCATTCCATTCCATTCCATTCCATTCGATTCCATTCGATTCCATTCGATTCCATTCCATTCCATTCCATTCCATTCCATTCCATTCCATTCCATTCCATTGAATTCCATTCCATTCCATTGAATTCCATTCCATTCCATTCCATTCCATTGAATTCCGTTCCATTCCATTCCATTCGATTCCATTCCATTGAATTCCATTGAATTCCATTCCATTGAATTCCATTCCATTCCATTGAATTCCATTCCATTTCATTCCATTCCATTCCGTTCCATTCCATTCCGTTCCATTCCATTCCATTCCTTTCCATTCCATTCCATTCCGTTCCATTCCATTGAATTCCGTTCCATTGCATTGAATTCCGTTCCATTCCATTCCATTCCTTTCCGTTCCGTTCCGTTCCGTTCCGTTCCGTTCCGTTCTACTCGGGTTGATTCCATTCTATTCCATTCCATTCCATTCGATTCCATTCTATTCCATTCTATTCCATTCGATTCCATTCGATTCAATTCGATTCCATTCCATTCCATTCCATTCCATTCCATTCCATTGAATTCCATTCCATTCCATTCCGTTCCATTCCATTCGGTTCCATTCCATTCCATTCCATTCCATTACGTTCCGTTCCATTCCGTTCCATTCCGTTCCATTCCATTGAATTCCGATCCATTGCATTGAATTCCGTTCCATTCCATTCCATTCCTTTCCGTTCAGTTCCGTTCCGTTCCGTTCCGTTCTACTCGGATTGATTCCATTCTATTCCAATCCATTCCATTCGATTCCATTCGATTCCATTCGATTCCATTCGTTTCCATTCCATTCCATTCCATTCCATTGAATTCCATTCCATTCCATTCCATTCCATTCCATTCCATTCCATGGAATTCCGTTCCATTCCGTTCCGTTCCATTGAATTCCGTTCCGTTCCATTGAATTCCATTCCATTCCATTCCATTGAATTCCATTCCATTCCATTCCATTCCATTCCATTCCATTCCATTCCATCGAATTCCATTCCATTCCATTCCATTCCATTCCATTCCATTGAATTCCGTTCCATTCCATTGAATTCCATTCCATTCCGTTCCATTCCATTGAATTCCGTTCCGTTCCGTTCCGTTCCATTCCGTTCTACTCGGGTTGATTCCATTCTATTCCATTCCAATCCACTCGATTCCATTCCATTCCATTCCATTCCATTCCATTCCATTCCATTCCGTTCTACTCGGGTTCATTCCATTCCATTCCTTTCCGTTCCATTCCGTTCCGTTCCGTTCCGTTCTACTCGGGTTGATTCCATTCTATTCCATTCCATTCCATTCGATTCCATTCTATTCCATTCGATTCCATTCGATTCAATTCGATTCGATTCCATTCCATTCCATTCCATTCCATTGCATTCCATTGAATTCCATTCCATTCCATTGAATTCCATTCCATTCCATTCCATTCCATTCCATTCCATTCCATTCCATTCCATCAAATTCCATTCCATTCCATTCCATTCCATTCCATTCAATTCCATTCGATTCCATTCGATTCCATTCGATTCCATTCGATTCCATTCCATTCCATTCCATTCCATTGAATTCCATTCCATTCCATTCCATTGAATTCCGTTCCATTCCTTTCAATTCCATTCCATTCCATTCCATTCCATTCCATTCCATTCCATTCCATTCCATTCCATTCCATTCTACTCGGGTTGATTCCATTCTATTACATTCCATTCCATTCGATTCCATTCGATTCCATTCGATTCCATTCGATTCCATTCCATTCCATTCCATTCCATTGAATTCCGTTCCATTCCATTCCATTCCATTCCATTCCATTCCATTCCTTTGAATTCCATTACATTGAATTCCATTCCATTCCTTTCCGTTCCGTTCCGTTCCGTTCCGTACCGTTCCATTCCATTCCATTCCGTTCCATTGAATTCCGTTCCATTCCATTGAATTCCATTCCATCCCGTTCCATTCCATTGAATTCCGTTCCGTTCCGTTCCGTTCCGTTCCGTTCCGTTCCATTCCGTTCCATTCCATTCCATTGCGTTCTACTCGGGTTCATTCCATTCCATTCCTTTCCGTTCCGTTCCGTTCCGTTCCATTCCGTTCCGTTCCGTTCCGTTCTACTCGGGTTGATTCAATTCTATTCCATTCCATTCCATTCGATTCCATTCTATTCCATTCGATTCCATTCTATTCAATTCGATTCCATTCCATTCCATTCCATTCCATTCCATTCCATTCCATTGAATTCCATTCCATTCCATTCCGTTCCATTCCATTCCGTTCCATTCCATTCCATTCCATTCCATTCCATTCCATTCCATTACGTTCCGTTCCATTCCGTTCCATTCCATTGAATTCCGCTCCATTGCATTGAATTCCGTTCCATTCCATTCCATTCCTTTCCGTTCCGTTCCGTTCCGTTCCGTTCTACTCGGGTTGATTCCATTCTATTCCATTCCATTCCATTCGATTCCATTCTATTCCATTCGATTCCATTCGATTCAATTCTATTCGATTCCATTCCATTCCATTCCATTCCATTCCATTGAATTCCATTCCATTCCATAGAATTCCATTCCATTCCATTCCATTCCATTCCATTCCATTCCATTGAATTCCATTCCATTCCATTGAATTCCATTCCATTCCATTCCATTCGATTCCATTCCATTCCATGGAATTCCATTCCATTCGATTCCATTCCATTCCATGGAATTCCATTTCATTCCATTCCATTCCATTCCATTCCATTCCATTCCATGGAATTCCATTCCATTCCATTCCATTCCATTCCATTCCGTTCCATTCCATTCCATCGAATTCCATTCCATTCCATTCCATTCCATTCCATTCCATTCCATTCCATTCCATTCCATTCCATTCTACTCGGGTTGATTCCATTCTATTCCATTCCATTCCATTCGATTCCATTCGATTCCATTCGATTCCATTCGATTCCATTCCATTCCATTCCATTCCATTCAATTCCATTCCATTCCATTCCATTCCATTCCATTCCATTCCATTCCATTCCATTGAATTCCATTCCATTCCATTGAATTCCATTCAATTCCATTCCATTCCATTGAATTCCGTTCCATTCCATTCCTTTCCATTCCATTCCATTCCATTGAATTCCATTACATTGAATTCCATTCCATTCCATTCCATTCCATTGAATTCCATTCCATTCCATTGAATTCCATTCCATTCCATTCCATTCGATTCCATTCCATTCCATGGAATTCCATTCCTTTCCATTCCATTCCATTCCATTCCATTCCATTCCATTCCATTCCATTCCATTCTCCTCGGGTTGATTCCATTCTATTCCATTCCATTCCATTCCATTCCATTCGATTCCATTCGATTCCATTCGATTCCATTCCATTCCATTCCATTCCATTCCATTCCATTCCATTCCATTGAATTCCATTCCATTCCATTGAATTCCATTCCATTCCATTCCATTCCATTGAATTCCGTTCCATTCCATTCCATTCCATTCGATTCCATTCCATTGAATTCCATTGAATTCCATTCCATTGAATTCCATTCCATTCCATTGAATTCCATTCCATTTCATTCCATTCCATTCCGTTCCATTCCATTCCGTTCCATTCCATTCCATTCCTTTCCATTCCATTCCATTCCGTTCCATTCCATTGAATTCCGTTCCATTGCATTGAATTCCGTTCCATTCCATTCCATTCCTTTCCGTTCCGTTCCGTTCCGTTCCGTTCCGTTCCGTTCCGTTCTACTCGGGTTGATTCCATTCTATTCCATTCCATTCCATTCGATTCCATTCTATTCCATTCTATTCCATTCGATTCCATTCGATTCAATTCGATTCCATTCCATTCCATTTCATTCCATTCCATTCCATTCCATTCCATTGAATTCCATTCCATTCCATTCCGTTCCATTCCATTCGGTTCCATTCCATTCCATTCCATTCCATTACGTTCCGTTCCATTCCGTTCCATTCCGTTCCATTCCATTGAATTCCGATCCATTGCATTGAATTCCGTTCCATTCCATTCCATTCCTTTCCGTTCCGTTCCGTTCCGTTCCGTTCCGTTCTACTCGGATTGATTCCATTCCATTCCATTGAATTCCATTCCATTCCATTCCATTCCATTCCATTCCATTCCATGGAATTCCGTTCCATTCCGTTCCGTTCCATTGAATTCCGTTCCGTTCCATTGAATTCCATTCCATTCCATTCCATTGAATTCCATTCCATTCCATTCCATTCCATTCCATTCCATTCCATTCCATTCCTTCGAATTCCATTCCATTCCATTCCATTCCATTCCATTCCATTGAATTCCGTTCCATTCCATTGAATTCCATTCCATTCCGTTCCATTCCATTGAATTCCGTTCCGTTCCGTTCCGTTCCATTCCGTTCTACTCGGGTTGATTCCATTCTATTCCATTCCAATCCACTCGATTCCATTCCATTCCATTCCATTCTATTCCATTCCATTCCGTTCTACTCGGGTTCATTCCATTCCATTCCTTTCCGTTCCATTCCGTTCCGTTCCGTTCCGTTCCGTTCTACTCGGGTTGATTCCATTCTATTCCATTCCATTCCATTCGATTCCATTCTATTCCATTCGATTCCATTCGATTCAATTCGATTCGATTCCATTCCATTCCATTCCATTCCATTGCATTCCATTGAATTCCATTCCATTCCATTGAATTCCATTCCATTCCATTCCATTCCATTCCATTCCATTCCATTCCATTCCATCAAATTCCATTCCATTCCATTCCATTCCATTCCATTCAATTCCATTCGATTCCATTCGATTCCATTCGATTCCATTCGATTCCATTCCATTCCATTCCATTCCATTGAATTCCATTCCATTCCATTCCATTCCATGGAATTCCGTTCCATTCCTTTCAATTCCATTCCATTCCATTCCATTCCATTCCATTCCATTCCATTCCATTCCATTCTACTCGGGTTGATTCCATTCTATTACATTCCATTCCATTCGATTCCATTCGATTCCATTCGATTCCATTCGATTCCATTCCATTCCATTCCATTCCATTGAATTCCGTTCCATTCCATTCCATTCCATTCCATTCCATTCCATTCCTTTGAATTCCATTACATTGAATTCCATTCCATTCCTTTCCGTTCCGTTCCGTTCCGTACCGTTCCATTCCATTCCATTCCGTTCCATTGAATTCCGTTCCATTCCATTGAATTCCATTCCATTCCGTTCCATTCCATTGAATTCCGTTCCGTTCCGTTCCGTTCCGTTCCGTTCCGTTCCATTCCGTTCCATTCCATTCCATTGCGTTCTACTCGGGTTCATTCCATTCCATTCCTTTCCGTTCCGTTCCGTTCCGTTCCATTCCGTTCCGTTCCTTTCCGTTCTACTCGGGTTGATTCAATTCTATTCCATTCCATTCCATTCCATTCCATTCCATTCCGTTCCATTCCATTCCATCGAATTCCATTCCATTCCATTCCATTCCATTCCATTCCATTCCATTCCATTCCATTCCATTCCATTCCATTCCATTCTACTCGGGTTGATTCCATTCTATTCCATTCCATTCCATTCGATTCCATTCGATTCCATTCGATTCCATTCGATTCCATTCCATTCCATTCCATTCCATTCAATTCCATTCCATTCCATTCCATTCCATTCCATTCCATTCCATTGAATTCCATTCCATTCCATTGAATTCCATTCAATTCCATTCCATTCCATTGAATTCCGTTCCATTCCATTCCTTTCCATTCCATTCCATTCCATTGAATTCCATTACATTGAATTCCATTCCATTCCATTCCATTCCATTGAATTCCATTCCATTCCATTGAATTCCATTCCATTCCATTCCATTCGATTCCATTCCATTCCATGGAATTCCATTCCTATCCATTCCATTCCATTCCATTCCATTCCATTCCATTCCATGGAATTCCATTGAATTCCATTCCATTCCATTGAATTCCATTCCTTTCCATTCCATTCCATTGAATTTCGTTCAATTCCATTCCATTCCATTCCATTCCATTCCATGCCATTCGAATTCCATTCCATTCCATTCCATTCTTTCCATTCCATTCCATTCCATTCCATTCTACTCGGGTTGATTCGATTCTATTCCATTCCATTCCATTCGATTCCATTCGATTCCTTTCGATTCCATTCCATTCCATTCCATTCCATTCCATTGAATTCCATTCCATTCCATTCCATTCCATTCCATTGAATTCCATTCCATTCCATTCCATCGAATTCCTTTCCATTCCATTGAATTCCATTCCATTCCATTCCATTCCATTCCATTCCATTCCATTCCATTCCATTCCATTCCATCGAATTCCATTCCATTCCATTAAATTCCATTCCATTCCATTCCATTCCATTCCATTCCATTCCATTCCATTCGATTCCATTCGATTCCATTCGATTCCATTCCATTCCATTCCATTCCGTTCCGTTCCATTCCGTTCCATTCCGTTCCATTCCATTGAATTCTGTTCCATTGCATTGAATTCCGTTCCATTCCATTCCATACCTTTCCGTTCCGTTCCGTTCCGTTCCGTTCCGTTCTACTCGGGTTGATTCCATTCTATTCCATTCCATTCCATTCGATTCCATTCTATTCCATTCGATTCCATTCGATTCAATTCGATTCCATTCCATTCCATTCCATTCCATTCCATTCCATCGAATTCCATTCCATTCCATTGAATTCCATTCCATTCCATTCCATTCCATTCCATTCCATTCCATTCCATTCCATCGAATTCCATTCCATTCCATTCCATTCCATTCCATTCCATTCCATTCCATTCGATTCCATTCGATTCCATTCGATTCCATTCCATTCCATTCCATTCCATTCCATTCCATTCCATTCCATTCCATTCCATTCCATTCCATTCTCCTCCGGTTGATTGCATTCTATTACATTCCATTCCATTCGATTCCATTCGATTCCTCTCGATTCCATTCCATTCCATTCCATTCCATTCCATTGAATTCCATTCCATTCCATTCCATTCCATTCCATTGAATTCCATTCCATTCCATTCCATTCCATTCCATTCCGTTCCATTCCATTCCATTCCATTCCATTCCATTGAATTCCATTACATTGAATTCCATTCCATTCCATTCCATTCCATGGAATTCCATTCCATTCTGTTCCGTTCCGTTCCGTTCCGTTCCGTACCGTTCCATTCCATTCCATTCCATTCCATTGAATTCCGATCCATTCCATTGAATTCCATTCCATTCCGTTCCATTCCATTGAATTCCGTTCCGTTCCGTTCCGTTCCGTTCCGTTCCGTTCCATTCCGTTCCATTCCATTCCATTCCGTTCTACTCGGGTTCATTCCATTCCATTCCTTTCCGTTCCGTTCCGTTCCGTTCCATTCCGTTCCGTTCCGTTCCGTTCTACTCGGGTTGATTCCATTCTATTCCATTCCATTCCATTCGATTCCATTCTATTCCATTCGATTCCATTCTATTCAATTCGATTCCATTCCATTCCATTCCATTCCATTACGTTCCGTTCCATTCCGTTCCATTCCATTGAATTCCGATCCATTGCATTGAATTCCGTTCCATTCCATTCCATTCCTTTCCGTTCCGTTCCGTTCCGTTCCGTTCTACTCGGGTTGATTCAATTCTATTCCATTCCATTCCATTCGATTCCATTCTATTCCATTCGATTCCATTCGATTCAATTCTATTCGATTCCATTCCATTCCATTCCATTCCATTCCATTCCATTCCATTCGATTCCATTCCATTCCATGGAATTCCATTCCATTCGATTCCATTCCATTCCATGGAATTCCATTTCATTCCATTCCATTCCATTCCATTCCATTCCATTCCATCGAATTCCATTCCATTCCATTCCATTCCATTCCATTCCATTCCGTTCCATTCCATTCCATCGAATTCCATTCCATTCCATTCCATTCCATTCCATTCCATTCCATTCCATTCCATTCCATTCCATTCTACTCGGGTTGATTCCATTCTATTCCATTCCATTCCATTCGATTCCATTCGATTCCATTCGATTCCATTCGATTCCATTCCATTCCATTCCATTCCATTCAATTCCATTCCATTCCATTCCATTCCATTCCATTCCATTCCATTCCATTGAATTCCATTCCATTCCATTGAATTCCATTCCATTCCATTCCATTCCATTGAATTCCGTTCCATTCCATTCCTTTCCATTCCATTCCATTCCATTGAATTCCATTACATTGAATTCCATTCCATTCCATTCCATTCGATTCCATTCCATTCCATGGAATTCCATTCCTTTCCATTCCATTCCATTCCATTCCATTCCATTCCATTCCATTCCATGGAATTCCATTGAATTCCATTCCATTCCATTGAATTCCATTCCTTTCCATTCCATTCCATTGAATTCCGTTCAATTCCATTCCATTCCATTCCATTCCATTCCATTCCATTCCATTCGAATTCCATTCCATTCCATTCCATTCCATTCCATTCCATTCCATTCCATTCCATTCCATTCCATTCTACTCGGGTTGATTCCATTCTATTCCATTCCATTCCATTCGATTCCATTCGATTCCTTTCGATTCCATTCCATTCCATTCCATTCCATTCCATTGAATTCCATTCCATTCCATTCCATTCCATTCCATTGAATTCCATTCCATTCCATTCCATTCCATTCCATTGAATTCCATTCCATTCCATTCCATCGAATTCCATTCCATTCCATTGAATTCCATTCCATTCCATTCCATTCCATTCCATTCCATTCCATTCCATTCCATCGAATTCCATTCCATTCCATTCCATTCCATTCCATTCCATTCCATTCCATTCCATTCCATTCCATTCCATTCGATTCCATTCGATTCCATTCCATTCCATTCCATTCCGTTCCGTTCCATTCCGTTCCATTCCGTCCCATTCCATTGAATTCCGTTCCATTGCATTGAATTCCGTTCCATTCCATTCCATTCCTTTCCGTTCCGTTCCGTTCCGTTCCGCTCCGTTCTACTCGGGTTGATTCCATTCTATTCCATTCCATTCCATTCGATTCCATTCTATTCCATTCGATTCCATTCGATTCCATTCGATTCCATTCCATTCCATTCCATTCCATTCCATTCCATTGAATTCCATTCCATTCCATTGAATTCCATTCCATTCCATTCCATTCCATTGCATTCCATTGAATTCCATTCCATTCCATTGAATTCCATTCCATTCCATTCCATTCGATTCCATTCCATTCCATGGAATTCCATTCCATTCCATTCCATTCCATTCCATTCCATTCCATGGAATTCCATTGAATTCCATTGAATTCCATTCCATTCCATTGAATTCCATTCCTTTCCATTCCATTCCATTGAATTCCGTTCAATTCCATTCCATTGCATTCCATTCCATTCCATTCCATTCGAATTCCATTCCATTCCATTCCATTCCATTCCATTCCATTCCATTCTACTCGGGTTGATTCCATTCTATTCCATTCCATTCCATTCGATTCCATTCGATTCCTTTCGATTCCATTCGATTCCATTCCATTCCATTCCATTCCACTGAATTCCATTCCATTCCATTCCATTCCATTCCATTCCATTCCATTCCATTCTACTCGGGTTTATTCCATTCTATTCCATTCCATTCCATTCGATTCCATTTGATTCCTTTCGATTCCATTCGTTTCCATTCCATTCCATTCCATTCCATCGAATTCCATTCCATTCCATTCCATTCCATTCCATTCCATTCCATTCCATTCCATTCCATTCCATTCTACTCGGGTTGATTCCATTCTATTACATTCCATTCCATTCGATTCCATTCGATTCCATTCGATTCCATTCGATTCCATTCCATTCCATTCCATTCAATTGAATTCCATTCCATTCCATTCCATTCCATTCCATTCCATTCCATTCCATTCCATTCCATTCCATTCCATTCTACTCGGGATGATTCCATTCTATTACATTCCATTCCATTCGATTCCATTCGATTCCATTCGATTCCATTCGATTCCATTCCATTCGATTCCATTCAATTGAATTCCATTCCATTCCATTCCATTCCATTCCATTCCATTCCATTGAATTCCATTCCATTCCATTGAATTCCATTCCATTACATTCCATTCCATTGAATTCCATTCCATTCCATTCCATTCCACTCCATTCCATTCCATTCCATTCCATTGAATTCCATTACATTCAATTCCATTCCATTCCATTCCATTCCATGGAATTCCATTCCATTCTGTTCCGTTCCGTTCCGTTCCATTCCATTCCATTCCATTCCATTGAATTCCGTTCCATTCCATTGAATTCCATTCCATTCCGTTCCATTCCATTGAATTCCGTTCCGTTCCGTTCCGTTCCGTTCCATTCCGTTCCATTCCGTTCCTTTCCGTTCTACTCGGGTTGATTCCATTCTATTCCATTCCATTCCATTCGATTCCATTCCATTCCATTCCATTCCATTCCATTCCTTTCTACTCGGGTTCATTCCATTCCATTCCGTTCCGTTCCGTTCTGTTCCGTTCCATTCCTTTCTACTTGTGTTGATTCCATTCCATTCCATTCTATTCCATTGAATTCCATTCCATTCCATTCCATTCCATTCCATTACATGGAATTCCATTGAATTCCATTGAATTCCATTGAATTCCATTGAATTCCATTCCATTGAATTCCATTGAATTCCATTCCATTCCATTCCATTCCATTCCTTGGAATTCCATTCCATTCCATTCTATTCCATTCCATTGAATTCCATTCCATTCCATTCAATTGAATTCCATTCCATTCCATTCCATTCGATTCCATTCCATTCCATTGAATTCCATTCCATTCCATTCCATTCCATTGAATTCCATTGAATTCCATTCCATTGAATTCCATTCCATTCCATTGAATTCCATTCCATTTCATTCCATTCCATTCCGTTCCATTCCATTCCGTTCCATTCCATTCCATTCCTTTCCATTCCATTCCTTTCCGTTCCTTTCCATTGAATTCCGTTCCATTGCATTGAATTCCGTTCCATTCCATTCCATTCCTTTCCGTTCCGTTCCGTTCCGTTCCGTTCCGTTCCGTTCTACTCGGGTTGATTCCATTCTATTCCATTCCATTCCATTCGATTCCATTCTATTCCATTCGATTCCATTCGATTCCATTCGATTCAATTCGATTCCATTCCATTCCATTCCATTCCATTCCATTCCATTCCATTCCATTGAATTCCATTCCATTCCATTCCGTTCCATTCCATTCCGTTCCATTCCATTCCATTCCATTCCATTACGTTCCGTTCCATTCCGTTCCATTCCGTTCCATTCCATTGAATTCCGATCCATTGCATTGAATTCCGTTCCATTCCATTCCATTCCTTTCCGTTCCGTTCCGTTCCGTTCCGTTCCGTTCCGTTCTACTCGGATTGATTCCATTCTATTCCAATCCATTCCATTCGATTCCATTCGATTCCATTCGATTCCATTCGTTTCCATTCCATTCCATTCCATTCCATTGAATTCCATTCCATTCCATTCCATTCCATTCCATTCCATTCCATTCCATGGAATTCCGTTCCATTCCGTTCCGTTCCATTGAATTCCGTTCCGTTCCATTGAATTCCATTCCATTCCATTCCATCGAATTCCATTCCATTCCATTCCATTCCATTCCATTCCATTCCATTGAATTCCGTTCCATTCCATTGAATTCCATTCCATTCCGTTCCATTCCATTGAATTCCGTTCCGTTCCGTTCCGTTCCATTCCGTTCTACTCGGGTTGATTCCATTCTATTCCATTCCAATCCACTCGATTCCATTCCATTCCATTCCATTCCATTCCATTCCATTCCGTTCTACTCGGGTTCATTCCATTCCATTCCTTTCCGTTCCGTTCCGTTCCGTTCCGTTCCGTTCCGTTCTACTCGGGTTGATTCCATTCTATTCCATTCCATTCCGTTCGATTCCATTCTATTCCATTCGATTCCATTCGATTCAATTCGATTCGATTCCATTCCATTCCATTCCATTCCATTGCATTCCATTGAATTCCATTCCATTCCATGGAATTCCATTCCATTCCATTCCATTCCATTCCATTCCATTCCATTCCATTCCATTCCATTCCATTCGATTCCATTCGATTCCATTCGATTCCATTCGATTCCATTCCATTCCATTCCATTCCGTTCCGTTCCATTCCGTTCCATTCCGTCCCATTCCATTGAATTCCGTTCCATTGCATTGAATTCCGTTCCATTCCATTCCATTCCTTTCCGTTCCGTTCCGTTCCGTTCCGTTCCGTTCTACTCGGGTTGATTCCATTCTATTCCATTCCATTCCATTCGATTCCATTCGATTCAATTCGATTCCATTCGATTCCATTCCATTCCATTCCATTCCATTGAATTCCATTCCATTCCATTCCATTCCATTCCATTCCATTGAATTCCATTCCATTCCATTCCATTCCATTGAATTCCGTTCCATTCCTTTCAATTCCATTCCATTCCATTCCATTCCATTCCATTCCATTCCATTCCATTCCATTCCATTCCATTCCATTCGATTCTACTCGGGTTGATTCCATTCTATTACATTCCATTCCATTCGATTCCATTCGATTCCATTCGATTCCATTCCATTCCATTCCATTCCATTGAATTCCGTTCCATTCCATTCCATTCCATTCCATTCCATTCCATTCCATTGAATTCCATTACATTGAATTCCATTCCATTCCATTCCATTCCATGGAATTCCATTCCATTCCGTTCCGTTCCGTTCCGTTCCGTTCCGTACCGTTCCATTCCATTCCATTCCGTTCCATTGAATTCCGTTCCATTCCATTGAATTCCATTCCATTCCGTTCCATTCCATTGAATTCCGTTCCGTTCCGTTCCGTTCCGTTCCGTTCCATTCCGTTCCATTCCATTCCATTCAGTTCTACTCGGGTTCATTCCATTCCATTCCTTTCCGTTCCGTTCCGTTCCATTCCATTCCATTCCATTCCATTCCATTCCATTCTACTCGGGTTGATTCCATTCCATTCCATTCCATTCCATTCGATTCCATTCGATTCCATTCCATTCCATTCCATTCAATTGAATTCCATTCCATTCCATTCCATTCCATTCCATTCCATTCCATTCCATTCCATTCCATTCCATTCCATTCCATTCTACTCGGGATGATTCCATTCTATTACATTCCATTCCATTCGATTCCATTCGATTCCATTCGATTCCATTCCATTCGATTCCATTCAATTGAATTCCATTCCATTCGATTCCATTCAATTGAATTCCATTCCATTCCATTCCATTCCATTCCATTCCATTCCATTGAATTCCATTCCATTCCATTGAATTCCATTCCATTACATTCCATTCCATTGAATTCCATTCCATTCCATTCCATTCCACTCCATTCCATTCCATTCCATTCCATTGAATTCCATTACATTCAATTCCATTCCATGGAATTCCATTCCATTCCGTTCCGTTCCGTTCCGTTCCGTTCCATTCCATTCCATTCCATTCCATTGAATTCCGTTCCATTCCATTGAATTCCGTTCCGTTCCGTTCCGTTCCGTTCCGTTCCATTCCGTTCCATTCCGTTCCATTCCGTTCTACTCGGGTTGATTCCATTCTATTCCATTCCATTCCATTCGATTCCATTCCATTCCATTCCATTCCATTCCATTCCTTTCTACTCGGGTTCATTCCATTCCATTCCGTTCCGTTCCGTTCCTTTCCGTTCCATTCCTTTCTACTTGTGTTGATTCCATTCCATTCCATTCTATTCCATTGAATTCCATTCCATTCCATTCCATTCCATTCCATTACATGGAATTCCATTGAATTCCATTGAATTCCATTCCATTGAATTCCATTGAATTCCATTCCATTCCATTCCATGGAATTCCATTCCATTCCATTCCATTCCTTGGAATTCCATTCCATTCCATTCCATTCCATTCCATTGAATTCCATTCCATTCCATTCAATTGAATTCCATTCCATTCCATTCGATTCCATTCCATTCCATTGAATTCCATTCCATTCCATTCCATTCCATTGAATTCCATTGAATTCCATTCCATTGAATTCCATTCCATTCCATTGAATTCCATTCCATTTCATTCCATTCCATTCCGTTCCATTCCATTCCGTTCCATTCCATTCCATTCCATTCCATTCCATTCCATTCCATTCCATTACTTTCCGTTCCATTCCGTTCCATTCCATTGAATTCCGATCCATTGCATTGAATTCCGTTCCATTCCATTCCATTCCTTTCCGTTCCGTTCCGTTCCGTTCCGTTCCGTTCTACTCGGATTGATTCCATTCTATTCCATTCCATTCCATTCGATTCCATTCGATTCCATTCGATTCCATTCGATTCCATTCCATTCCATTCCATTCCATTGAATTCCATTCCATTCCATTCCATTCCATTCCATTGAATTCCATTGAATTCCATTCCATTGAATTCCATTCCATTCCATTCCATTCCGTTCCATTCCATTCCGTTCCATTCCATTCCATTCCATTCCATTCCATTCCATTCCGTTCCGTTCCATTCCGTTCCATTCCGTTCCATTCAATTGAATTCCGTTCCATTGCATTGAATTCCGTTCCATTCCATTCCATTCCTTTCCGTTCCGTTCCGTTCCGTTCCGTTCCGTTCCATTCTACTCGGGTTGATTCCATTCCATTCCATTCCATTCCATTCGATTCCATTCTATTCCATTCGATTCCATTCGATTCAATTCGATTCGATTCCATTCCTTTCCATTCCATTCCATTCCATTCCATAGAATTCCATTCCATTCCATTGAATTCCATTCCATTCCATTCCATTCCGTTCCATTGAATTCCATTCCATTCCATTGAATTCCATTCCATTCCATTCCATTCCATTCCATTCCATTCCATGGAATTCCATTCCATTCAATTCCATTCCATTCCATGGAATTCCATTTCATTCCATTCCATTCCATTCCATTCCATTCCATTCCATAGAATTCCATTCCGTTCCATTCCATTCCATTCCATTCCATTCCGTTCCATTCCATTCCATCGAATTCCATTCCATTCCATTCCATTCCATTCCATTCCATTCCATTCCATTCTACTCGGGTTGATTCCATTCGATTCCATTCCATTCCATTCGATTCCATTCGATTCCATTCGATTCCATTCCATTCCATTCCATTCCATTCCATTCAATTGAATTCCATTCCATTCCATTCCATTCCATTCCATTCCATTCCATTCCATTCCATTGAATTCCATTCCATTACATTGAATTCCATTCCATTCCATTCCATTCCATTGAATTCCGTTCCATTCCATTCCTTTCCATTCCATTCCATTCCATTGAATTCCATTACATTGAATTCCATTCCATTCCATTCCATTCCATTCCATTCCATAGAATTCCATTCCATTCCATTGAATTCCATTCCATTGAATTCCATTCGATTCCATTCCATTCCATGGAATTCCATTCCTTTCCATTCCATTCCATTCCATTCCATTCCATTCCATTGAATTCCATTGAATTCCATTCCATTCCATTGAATTCCATTCCTTTCCATTCCATTCCATTGAATTCCGTTCAATTCCATTCCATTCCATTCCATTCCATTCCATTCCATTCCATTCCATTCCATTCCATTCTACTCGGGTTGATTCCATTCTATTCCATTCCATTCCATTCGATTCCATTCGATTCCTTTCGATTCCATTCCATTCCATTCCATTCCATTCCATTGAGTTCCATTCCATTCCATTCCATTCCATTCCATTGAATTCCATTCCATTCCATTCCATCGAATTCCATTCCATTCCATTGAATTCCATTCCATTCCATTCCATTCCATTCCATTCCATTCCATTCCATTCCATCGAATTCCATTCCATTCCATTCCATTCCATTCCATTCCATTCGATTCCATTCGATTCCATTCGATTCCATTCCATTCCATTCCATTCCATTGAATTCCGTTCCATTCCATTCCATTCCATTCCATTCCCTTCCATTGAATTCCATTACATTGAATTCCATTCCATTCCATTCCATTCCATTCCGTTCCGTTCCGTTCCGTTCCGTTCCGTTTCGTTCCGTTCCGTTCCGTTCCGTTCCATTCCATTCCATTCCATTCCATTGAATTCAGTTCCATTCCATTGAATTCCATTCCATTCCGTTCCATTCCATTGAATTCTGTTCCGTTCCGTTCTGTTCCGTTCCGTTCTATTCCGTTCCATTCCGTTCCTTTCCGTTCTACTCGGGTTGATTCCATTCTATTCCATTCCATTCCATTCGATTCCATTCGATTCCATTCGAATCCATTCGATTCCATTCGATTCCATTCGATTCCATTCCATTCCATTGAATTCCATTCAATTCCATTCCATTCCATTGAATTCCGTTCCATTCCATTCAATTCCATTCCATTCCATTCCTTTCCGTTCCGTTCCGTTCCGTTCCGTTCCGTTCTACTCGGGTTGATTCCATTCTATTCCATTCCATACCATTCGATTCCATTCTATTCCATTCGATTCCATTAGATTCAATTCGATTCCATTCCATTCCATTCCATTCCATTCCATTCCATTGAATTCCGTTCCATTCCATTGAATTCCATTCCATTGAATTCCATTCCATTGAATTCCGCTCCGTTCCGTTCCGTTCCGTTCCGTTCCATTCCGTTCCATTCCGTTCCATTCCGTTCTACTCGGGTTGATTCCATTCTATTCCATTCCATTCCATTCGATTCCATTCTATTCCATTCGATTCCATTCGATTCAATTCGATTCCATTCCATTCCATTCCATTCCATTCCATTCCATTCCATTGAATTCCATTGAATTCCATTCCATTCCATTCCGTTCCATTCCATTCCGTTCCATTCCATTCCATTCCATTCCATTCCATTCCATTCCGTTCTACTCGGGTTCATTCCATTCCATTCCGTTCCGTTCCGTTCCGTTCCGTTCCTTTCCTTTCTACTTGTGTTGATTCCATTCCATTCCATTCTATTCCATTGAATTCCATTCCATTCCATTCCATTCCATTCCATTACATGGAATTCCATTGAATTCCATTGAATTCCATTCCATAGAATTCCATTCCATTCCATTCCATTCCATTCCATGGAATTCCATTCCATTCCATTCCATTCCATTCCATTGAATTCCATTCCATTCCATTCCATTGAATTCCATTCCATTCCATTCCATTCGATTCCATTTCATTCCATTGAATTCCATTCCATTCCATTCCATTCCATTGAATTCCATTGAATTCCATTCCATTGAATTCCATTCCACTCCATTGAATTCCATTCCATTTCATTCCATTCCATTCCGTTCCATTCCATTCCGTTCCATTCCATTCCATTCCTTTCCATTCCATTCCATTCCGTTCCATTCCATTGAATTCCGTTCCATTGCATTGAATTCCGTTCCATTCCATTCCATTCCTTTCCGTTCCGTTCCGTTCCGTTCCGTTCCGTTCCGTTCTACTCGGGTTGATTCCATTCTATTCCATTCCATTCCATTCGATTCCATTCTATTCCATTCGATTCCATTCGATTCAATTCGATTCCATTCGATTCCATTCCATTCCATTCCATTCCATTCCATTCCATTGAATTCCATTCCATTCCATTCCATTCCATTGAATTCCGTTCCATTCCTTTCAATTCCATTCCATTCCATTCCATTCCATTCCATTCCATTCCATTCCATTCCATTCCATTCCATTCGATTCTACTCGGGTTGATTCCATTCTATTACATTCCATTCCATTCGATTCCATTCGATTCCATTCGATTCCATTCCATTCCATTCCATTCCATTGAATTCCGTTCCATTCCATTCCATTCCATTCCATTCCATTCCATTCCATTGAATTCCATTACATTGAATTCCATTCCATTCCATTCCATTCCATGGAATTCCATTCCATTCCGTTCCGTTCCGTTCCGTTCCGTTCCGTACCGTTCCATTCCATTCCATTCCGTTCCATTGAATTCCGTTCCATTCCATTGAATTCCATTCCATTCCGTTCCATTCCATTGAATTCCGTTCCGTTCCGTTCCGTTCCGTTCCGTTCCATTCCGTTCCATTCCATTCCATTCCGTTCTACTCGGGTTCATTCCATTCCATTCCTTTCCGTTCCGTTCCGTTCCATTCCATTCCATTCCATTCCATTCCATTCCATTCTACTCGGGTTGATTCCATTCCATTCCATTCCATTCCATTCGATTCCATTCGATTCCATTCCATTCCATTCCATTCAATTGAATTCCATTCCATTCCATTCCATTCCATTCCATTCCATTCCATTCCATTCCATTCCATTCCATTCCATTCCATTCCATTCCATTCCATTCTACTCGGGATGATTCCATTCTATTACATTCCATTCCATTCGATTCCATTCGATTCCATTCGATTCCATTCCATTCGATTCCATTCAATTGAATTCCATTCCATTCCATTCCATTCCATTCCATTCCATTCCATTGAATTCCATTCCATTCCATTGAATTCCATTCCATTACATTCCATTCCATTGAATTCCATTCCATTCCATTCCATTCCACTCCATTCCATTCCATTCCATTCCATTGAATTCCATTACATTCAATTCCATTCCATGGAATTCCATTCCATTCCGTTCCGTTCCGTTCCGTTCCGTTCCATTCCATTCCATTCCATTCCATTGAATTCCGTTCCATTCCATTGAATTCCGTTCCGTTCCGTTCCGTTCCGTTCCGTTCCATTCCGTTCCATTCCGTTCCATTCCGTTCTACTCGGGTTGATTCCATTCTATTCCATTCCATTCCATTCGATTCCATTCCATTCCATTCCATTCCATTCCATTCCTTTCTACTCGGGTTCATTCCATTCCATTCCGTTCCGTTCCGTTCCTTTCCGTTCCATTCCTTTCTACTTGTGTTGATTCCATTCCATTCCATTCTATTCCATTGAATTCCATTCCATTCCATTCCATTCCATTCCATTACATGGAATTCCATTGAATTCCATTGAATTCCATTCCATTGAATTCCATTGAATTCCATTCCATTCCATTCCATGGAATTCCATTCCATTCCATTCCATTCCTTGGAATTCCATTCCATTCCATTCCATTCCATTCCATTGAATTCCATTCCATTCCATTCAATTGAATTCCATTCCATTCCATTCCATTCGATTCCATTCCATTCCATTGAATTCCATTCCATTCCATTCCATTCCTTTGAATTCCATTGAATTCCATTCCATTGAATTCCATTCCATTCCATTGAATTCCATTCCATTTCATTCCATTCCATTCCGTTCCATTCCATTCCGTTCCATTCCATTCCATTCCATTCCATTCCATTCCATTCCATTACGTTCCGTTCCATTCCGTTCCATTCCATTGAATTCCGATCCATTGCATTGAATTCCGTTCCATTCCATTCCATTCCTTTCCGTTCCGTTCCGTTCCGTTCCGTTCCGTTCTACTCGGATTGATTCCATTCTATTCCATTCCATTCCATTCGATTCCATTCGATTCCATTCGATTCCATTCGATTCCATTCCATTCCATTCCATTCCATTGAATTCCATTCCATTCCATTCCATTCCATTCCATTGAATTCCATTGAATTCCATTCCATTGAATTCCATTCCATTCCATTCCATTCCGTTCCATTCCATTCCGTTCCATTCCATTCCATTCCATTCCATTCCATTCCATTCCGTTCCGTTCCATTCCGTTCCATTCCGTTCCATTCCATTGAATTCCGTTCCATTGCATTGAATTCCGTTCCATTCCATTCCATTCCTTTCCGTTCCGTTCCGTTCCGTTCCGTTCCGTTCCATTCTACTCGGGTTGATTCCATTCCATTCCATTCCATTCCATTCGATTCCATTCTATTCCATTCGATTCCATTCGATTCAATTCGATTCGATTCCATTCCTTTCCATTCCATTCCATTCCATTCCATAGAATTCCATTCCATTCCATTGAATTCCATTCCATTCCATTCCATTCCGTTCCATTGAATTCCATTCCATTCCATTGAATTCCATTCCATTCCATTCCATTCGATTCCATTCCATTCCATGGAATTCCATTCCATTCAATTCCATTCCATTCCATGGAATTCCATTTCATTCCATTCCATTCCATTCCATTCCATTCCATTCCATAGAATTCCATTCCGTTCCATTCCATTCCATTCCATTCCATTCCGTTCCATTCCATTCCATCGAATTCCATTCCATTCCATTCCATTCCATTCCATTCCATTCCATTCCATTCTACTCGGGTTGATTCCATTCGATTCCATTCCATTCCATTCGATTCCATTCGATTCCATTCGATTCCATTCGATTCCATTCCATTCCATTCCATTCAATTGAATTCCATTCCATTCCATTCCATTCCATTCCATTCCATTCCATTCCATTCCATTCCATTGAATTCCATTCCATTACATTGAATTCCATTCCATTCCATTCCATTCCATTGAATTCCGTTCCATTCCATTCCTTTCCATTCCATTCCATTCCATTGAATTCCATTACATTGAATTCCATTCCATTCCATTCCATTCCATTCCATTCCATAGAATTCCATTCCATTCCATTGAATTCCATTCCATTGAATTCCATTCGATTCCATTCCATTCCATGGAATTCCATTCCTTTCCATTCCATTCCATTCCATTCCATTCCATTCCATTGAATTCCATTGAATTCCATTCCATTCCATTGAATTCCATTCCTTTCCATTCCATTCCATTGAATTCCGTTCAATTCCATTCCATTCCATTCCATTCCATTCCATTCCATTCCATTCCATTCCATTCCATTCTACTCGGGTTGATTCCATTCTATTCCATTCCATTCCATTCGATTCCATTCGATTCCTTTCGATTCCATTCCATTCCATTCCATTCCATTCCATTGAGTTCCATTCCATTCCATTCCATTCCATTCCATTGAATTCCATTCCATTCCATTCCATCGAATTCCATTCCATTCCATTGAATTCCATTCCATTCCATTCCATTCCATTCCATTCCATTCCATTCCATTCCATTCCATCGAATTCCATTCCATTCCATTCCATTCCATTCCATTCCATTCGATTCCATTCGATTCCATTCGATTCCATTCCATTCCATTCCATTCCATTGAATTCCGTTCCATTCCATTCCATTCCATTCCATTCCCTTCCATTGAATTCCATTACATTGAATTCCATTCCATTCCATTCCATTCCATTCCGTTCCGTTCCGTTCCGTTCCGTTCCGTTTCGTTCCGTTCCGTTCCGTTCCGTTCCATTCCATTCCATTCCATTCCATTGAATTCAGTTCCATTCCATTGAATTCCATTCCATTCCGTTCCATTCCATTGAATTCTGTTCCGTTCCGTTCTGTTCCGTTCCGTTCTATTCCGTTCCATTCCGTTCCTTTCCGTTCTACTCGGGTTGATTCCATTCTATTCCATTCCATTCCATTCGATTCCATTCGATTCCATTCGAATCCATTCGATTCCATTCGATTCCATTCGATTCCATTCCATTCCATTGAATTCCATTCAATTCCATTCCATTCCATTGAATTCCGTTCCATTCCATTCAATTCCATTCCATTCCATTCCTTTCCGTTCCGTTCCGTTCCGTTCCGTTCCGTTCTACTCGGGTTGATTCCATTCTATTCCATTCCATACCATTCGATTCCATTCTATTCCATTCGATTCCATTAGATTCAATTCGATTCCATTCCATTCCATTCCATTCCATTCCATTCCATTGAATTCCGTTCCATTCCATTGAATTCCATTCCATTGAATTCCATTCCATTGAATTCCGCTCCGTTCCGTTCCGTTCCGTTCCGTTCCATTCCGTTCCATTCCGTTCCATTCCGTTCTACTCGGGTTGATTCCATTCTATTCCATTCCATTCCATTCGATTCCATTCTATTCCATTCGATTCCATTCGATTCAATTCGATTCCATTCCATTCCATTCCATTCCATTCCATTCCATTGAATTCCATTGAATTCCATTCCATTCCATTCCGTTCCATTCCATTCCGTTCCATTCCATTCCATTCCATTCCATTCCATTCCATTCCGTTCTACTCGGGTTCATTCCATTCCATTCCGTTCCGTTCCGTTCCGTTCCGTTCCTTTCCTTTCTACTTGTGTTGATTCCATTCCATTCCATTCTATTCCATTGAATTCCATTCCATTCCATTCCATTCCATTCCATTACATGGAATTCCATTGAATTCCATTGAATTCCATTCCATAGAATTCCATTCCATTCCATTCCATTCCATTCCATGGAATTCCATTCCATTCCATTCCATTCCATTCCATTGAATTCCATTCCATTCCATTCCATTGAATTCCATTCCATTCCATTCCATTCGATTCCATTTCATTCCATTGAATTCCATTCCATTCCATTCCATTCCATTGAATTCCATTGAATTCCATTCCATTGAATTCCATTCCACTCCATTGAATTCCATTCCATTTCATTCCATTCCATTCCGTTCCATTCCATTGAATTCCGTTCCATTGCATTGAATTCCGTTCCATTCCATTCCATTCCTTTCCGTTCCGTTCCGTTCCGTTCCGTTCCGTTCCGTTCTACTCGGGTTGATTCCATTCTATTCCATTCCATTCCATTCGATTCCATTCTATTCCATTCGATTCCATTCGATTCAATTCGATTCCATTCGATTCCATTCCATTCCATTCCATTCCATTCCATTCCATTGAATTCCATTCCATTCCATTCCGTTCCATTCCATTCCGTTCCATTCCATTCCATTCCATTCCATTCCATTCCATTCCATTCCATTCCATTCTGTTCCATTCCATTCCATTCCTTTCCATTCCATTCCTTTCCGTTCCATTCCGTTCCGTTCCATTCCGTTCTACTCGGATTGATTCCATTCTATTCCATTCCATTCCATTCGATTCCATTCGATTCCATTCGATTCCATTCGATTCCATTCCATTCCATTCCATTCCATTCCATTCCATTCCATTCCATTGAACTCCATTCCATTCCATTCCATTCCATTCCATTCCATTCCATTCCATTCCATTGAATTCCATTCCATTCCATTCCATTCCATTGAATTCTGTTCCATTCAATTCCATTCCATTCCATTCCGTTCTACTCGGGTTGATTCCATGCTATTCCATTCCGTTCCTTTCCGTTCCGTTCCGTTCCGTTCCGTTCCATTCCACTCGGGTTGATTCCATTCTATTCCATTCCATTCCATTCCATTCCATTCCATTCCATTCCATTCCATTCCATTCCATTCGATTCCATTCGATTCCATTCGATTCCATTCGATTCCATTCGATTCCATTCCATTCCATTGAATTCCATTCCATTCCATTCCATTCCATTGAATTCCGTTCCATTCCATTCCATTGCATTCCATTCCATTCCATTCCATTTGAATTCCATTCCATTCCATTCCATTCCATTCCATTCCATTCTACTCGGGTTGATTCCATTCTATTCCATTCCATTCCATTCGATTCCATTCGATTCCATTCGATTCCATTCGATTCCATTCCATTCCATTCCATTCCATTCCATTCCATTCCATTCCATTCCATTCCATTGAATTCCATTCCATTCCATTGAATTCCATTCCATTCCATTCCATTCCATTGAATTCCGTTCCATTCCATTCCATTCCATTCCATTCCATTCCATTGAATTCCATTCCATTGAATTCCATTCCATTCCATTCCATTCCATTGAATTCCATTCCATTCCGTTCCGTTCCGTTCCATTCCGTTTCGTTCCGTTCCGTTCCGTTCCGTTCCATTCCATTCCATTCCATTCCATTGAATTCCGTTCCATTCCATTGAATTCCATTCCATTCCGTTCCATTCCATTGAATTCTGTTCCGTTCCGTTCCGTTCCGTTCCGTTCCATTCCGTTCCATTCCGTTCCTTTCCGTTCTACTCGGGTTGATTCCATTCTGTTCCATTCCATTTCATTCGATTCCATTCTATTCCATTCGATTCCATTCGATTCAATTAGATTCCATTCCATTCCATTCCATTCCATTGAATTCCGTTCCATTCCATTGAATTCCATTCCATTCCGTTCCATTCCATTGAATTCCGCTCCGTTCCGTTCCGTTCCGTTCCGTTCCATTCCGTACCATTCCGTTCCATTCCGTTCTACTCGGGTTGATTCCATTCTATTCCATTCCATTCCATTCGATTCCATTCCATTCCATTCCATTCCATTCCATTCCGTTCTACTCGGGTTCATTCCATTCCATTCCGTTCCGTTCCGTTCCGTTCCTTTCCTTTCTACTTGTGTTGATTCCATTCCATTCCTTTCTATTCCATTGAATTCCATTCCATTCCATTCCATTCCATTCCATTACATGTAATTCCATTGAATTCCATTGAATTCCATTCCATTGAATTCCATTCCATTCCATTCCATTCCATTCCATTCCATGGAATTCCATTCCATTCCATTCCATTCCATTCCATTCCATTGAATTCCATTCCATTCTATTCCATTCCATTCCATTGAATTCCATTCCATTCCATTCCATTCCATTCCATTCCTTTCCATTCCATTGAATTCCATTGAATTCCGTTCCATTGAATTCCATTCCATTCCATGGAATTCCATTCCATTCCATTCCATTCCATTCCGTTCCATTCCATTCCGTTCCATTCCATTCCATTCCATTCCATTCCGTTCCGTTCCATTCCGTTCCGTTCCGTTCCGTTCCGTTGCGTTCCGTTCTACTCGGGTTGATTCCATTCTATTCCATTCCATTCCATTCGATTCCATTCTATTCCATTCTATTCCATTCGATTCCATTCGATTCCATTCGATTCCATTCCATTCCATTCCATTCCATTCCATTCCATTGAATTCCATTCCATTCCATTAAATTCCATTCCATTCCATTCCATTCCACTCCACTCCATTCCACTCCACTCCACTCCACTCCACTCCACTCCATTCCATTCCATTGAATTCCATTGAATTCCATTGAATTCCATTCCATTGAATTCCATTCCGTTCTGTTCCGTTCCGTTCCATTCCGTTCCGCTCTACTCGGGTTGATTCCATTCTATTCCATTCCATTCCATTCGATTCCATTCTATTCCATTCGATTCCATTCGATTCCATTCGATTCCATTCGATTCCATTCCATTCCATTCCATTCCATTCCATTCCATTCCATTCCTTTCCATTCCATTCCATTCCATTGAATTCCATTACATTGAATTCCATTCCATTCCATTCCATTCCATTGAATTCCATTCCATTCCATTCCATTGCATTGAATTCTGTTCCATTCCATTCCATTCCATTCCATTCCATTCCATTGAATTCCATTCCATTGAATTCCATTCCATTCCATTCCATTCCATTGAATTCCATTCCATTCCGTTCCGTTCCGTTCCATTCCGTTCCGTTTCGTTCCGTTCCGTTCCGTTCCGTTCCATTCCATTCCATTCCATTCCATTGAATTCCGTTCCATTCCATTGAATTCCATTCCATTCCGTTCCATTCCATTGAATTCTGTTCCGTTCCGTTCCGTTCCGTTCCGTTCCATTCCGTTCCATTCCGTTCCTTTCCGTTCTACTCGGGTTGATTCCATTCTATTCCATTCCATTCCATTCGATTCCATTCGATTCCATTCGAATCCATTCGATTCCATTCGATTCCATTCGATTCCATTCCATTCCATTGAATTCCATTCCATGCCATTCCATTCCATTGAATTCCGTTCCATTCCATTCAATTCCATTCCATTCCATTCCTTTCCGTTCCGTTCCGTTCCGTTCCGTTCCGTTCCGTTCCGTTCCGTTCTACTCGGGTTGATTCCATTCTATTCCATTCCATACCATTCGATTCCATTCTATTCCATTCGATTCCATTCGATTCAATTCGATTCCATTCCATTTCATTCCATTCCATTCCATTGAATTCCGTTCCATTCCATTGAATTCCATTCCATTCCGTTCCATTCCATTGAATTCCGCTCCGTTCCGTTCCGTTCCGTTCCGTTCCATTCCGTTCCATTCCGTTCCATTCCGTTCAACTCGGGTTGATTCCATTCTATTCCATTCCATTCCATTCGATTCCATTCTATTCCATTCGATTCCATTCGATTCAATTCGATTCCATTCCATTCCATTCCATTCCATTCCATTCCATTGAATTCCATTGAATTCCATTCCATTCCATTCCGTTCCATTCCATTCCGTTCCATTCCATTCCATTCCATTCCATTCCATTCCATTCCATTCCATTCCGTTCTACTCGGGTTCATTCCATTCCATTCCGTTCCGTTCCGTTCCGTTCCGTTCCTTTCCTTTCTACTTGTGTTGATTCCATTCCATTCCATTCTATTCCATTGAATTCCATTCCATTCCATTCCATTCCATTCCATTACATGGAATTCCATTGAATTCCATGGAATTCCATTCCATAGAATTCCATTCCATTCCATTCCATTCCATTCCATGGAATTCCATTCCATTCCATTCCATTCCATTCCATTCCATGGAATTCCATTCCATTCCATTCCATTGAATTCCATTCCATTCCATTCCATTCGATTCCATTTCATTCCATTGAATTCCATTCCATTCCATTCCATTCCATTGAATTCCATTGAATTCCATTCCATTGAATTCCTTTCCACTCCATTGAATTCCATTCCATTTCATTCCATTCCATTCCGTTCCATTCCATTCCGTTCCATTCCATTCCATTCCTTTCCATTCCATTCCATTCCGTTCCATTCCATTGAATTCCGTTCCATTGCATTGAATTCCGTTCCATTCCATTCCATTCCTTTCCGTTCCGTTCCGTTCCGTTCCGTTCCGTTCCGTTCTACTCGGGTTGATTCCATTCTATTCCATTCCATTCCATTCGATTCCATTCTATTCCATTCGATTCCATTCGATTCAATTCGATTCCATGCGATTCCATTCCATTCCATTCCATTACATTCCATTCCATTCCATTCCATTGAATTCCATTCCATTCCATTCCGTTCCATTCCATTCCGTTCCATTCCATTCCATTCCATTCCATTCCATTCCGTTCCATTCCATTCCATTCCTTTCCATTCCATTCCTTTCCGTTCCATTCCGTTCCGTTCCATTCCGTTCTACTCGGATTGATTCCATTCTATTCCATTCCATTCCATTCGATTCCATTCGATTCCATTCGATTCCATTCCATTCCATTGAACTCCATTCCATTCCATTCCATTCCATTCCATTCCATTGAACTCCATTCCATTCCATTCCATTCCATTCCATTCCATTCCATTCCATTGTATTCCATTCCATTCCATTCCATTCCATTGAATTCTGTTCCATTCAATTCCATTCCATTCCATTCCGTTCTACTCGGGTTGATTCCATGCTATTCCATTCCGTTCCATTCCGTTCCGTTCCGTTCCGTTCCGTTCCGTTCCGTTCCATTCCACTCGGGTTGATTCCATTCTATTCCATTCCATTCCATTCCATTCCATTCCATTCCATTCGATTCCATTCGATTCCATTCGATTCCATTCGATTCCATTCGATTCCATTCCATTCCATTGAATTCCATTCCATTCCATTCCATTCCATTGAATTCCGTTCCATTCCATTCCATTGCATTCCATTCCATTCCATTCCATTTGAATTCCATTCCATTCCATTCCATTCCATTCCATTCCATTCCATTCCATTCTACTCGGGTTGATTCCATTCTATTCCATTCCATTCCATTCGATTCCATTCGATTCCATTCGATTCCATTCCATTCCATTCCATTCCATTCCATTCCATTCCATTCCATTCCATTGAATTCCATTCCATTCCATTCCATTCCATTCCATTCCATTGAATTCCGTTCCATTCCATTCCATTCCATTCCATTCCATTCCATTGAATTCCATTCCATTGAATTCCATTCCATTCCATTCCATTCCATTGAATTCCATTCCATTCCGTTCCGTTCCGTTCCATTCCGTTTCGTTCCGTTCCGTTCCGTTCCGTTCCATTCCATTCCATTCCATTGAATTCCGTTCCATTCCATTGAATTCCATTCCATTCCGTTCCATTCCATTGAATTCTGTTCCGTTCCGTTCCGTTCCGTTCCGTTCCATTCCGTTCCATTCCGTTCCTTTCCGTTCTACTCGGGTTGATTCCATTCCATTCCATTCCATTCCATTCGATTCCATTCGATTCCATTCGAATCCATTCGATTCCATTCGATTCCATTCGATTCCATTCTATTCCATTGAATTCCATTCCATTCCATTCCATTCCATTGAATTCCGTTCCATTCCATTCAATTCCATTCCATTCCATTCCTTTCCGTTCCGTTCCATTCCGTTCCGTTCCGTTCCCTTCTACTCGGGTTGATTCCATTCTATTCCATTCGATTCCATTCGATTCAATTAGATTCCATTCCATTCCATTCCATTCCATTCCATTCCATTGAATTCCGTTCCATTCCATTGAATTCCATTCCATTCCGTTCCATTCCATTGAATTCCGCTCCGTTCCGTTCCGTTCCGTTCCGTTCCATTCCGTACCATTCCGTTCCATTCCGTTCTACTCGGGTTGATTCCATTCTATTCCATTCCATTCCATTCGATTCCATTCCATTCCATTCCATTCCATTCCGTTCTACTCGGGTTCATTCCATTCCATTCCGTTCCGTTCCTTTCCATTCCGTTCCTTTCCTTTCTACTTGTGTTGATTCCATTCCATTCCTTTCTATTCCATTGAATTCCATTGCATTCCATTCCATTCCATTCCATTACATGGAATTCCATTGAATTCCATTGAATTACATTCCATTGAATTCCATTCCATTCCATTCCATTCCATTCCATGGAATTCCATTCCATTCCATTCCATTCCATTCCATTGAATTCCATTCCATTCCATTCCATTCGATTCCATTTCATTCCATTGAATTCCATTCCATTCCATTCCATTCCATTCCATTCCATTGAATTCCATTGAATTCCATTCCATTGAATTCCATTCCATTCCATTGAATTCCATTCCATTTCATTCCATTCCATTCCGTTCCATTCCATTCCGTTCCATTCCATTCCATTCCTTTCCATTCCATTCCATTCCGTTCCATTCCATTGAATTCCGTTCCATTGCACTGAATTCCGTTCCATTCCATTCCATTCCTTTCCGTTCCGTTCCGTTCCGTTCCGTTCCGTTCCGTTCTACTCGGGTTGATTCCATTCTATTCCATTCCATTCCATTCGATTCCATTCTATTCCATTCGATTCCATTCGATTCAATTCGATTCCATTCCATTCCATTCCATTCCATTCCATTCCATTCCATTCCATTGAATTCCATTCCATTCCATTCCGTTCCATTCCATTCCGTTCCATTCCATTCCATTCCATTCCATTCCATTCCATTACGTTCCGTTCCATTCCGTTCCATTCCGTTCCATTCCATTGAATTCCGATCCATTGCATTGAATTCCGTTCCATTCCATTCCATTCCTTTCCGTTCCGTTCCGTTCCGTTCCGTTCCATTCCGTTCTACTCGGATTGATTCCATTCTATTCCATTCCATTCCATTCGATTCCATTCGATTCCATTCGATTCCATTCGATTCCATTCCATTCCATTCCATTCCATTCCATTGAATTCCATTCCATTCCATTCCATTCCATTCCATTGAATTCCATTGAATTCCATTCCATTGAATTCCATTCCATTCCATTCCATTCCGTTCCATTCCATTCCGTTCCATTCCATTCCATTCCATTCCATTCCATTGAATTCTGTTCCATTCAATTCCATTCCATTCCATTCCGTGCTACTCGGGTTGATTCCATTCTATTCCATTCCGTTCCGTTGCGTTCCGTTCCGTTCCGTTCCGTTCCGTTCCGTTCCGTTCCATTCCACTCGAGTTGATTCCATTCTATTCCATTCCATTCCATTCCATTCCATTCGATTCCATTCGATTCCATTCGATTCCATTCGATTCCATTCCATTCCATTGAATTCCATTCCATTCCATTCCATTCCATGGAATTCCGTTCCATTCCATTCCATTGCATTCCATTCCATTCCATTCCATTTGAATTCCATTCCATTCCATTCCATTCCATTCCATTCCATTCCATTCCATTCCATTCCATTCTACTCGGGTTGATTCCATTCTATTCCATTCCATTCCATTCGATTCCATTCGATTCCATTCGATTCCATTCGATTCCATTCCATTCCATTCCATTCCATTCCATTCCATTCCATTCCATTGAATTCCATTCCATTCCATTGAATTCCATTCCATTCCATTCCATTCCATTCCATTGAATTCCGTTCCATTCCATTCCATTCCATTCCGTTCCATTCCGTTCCGTTCCGTTCCGTTCCGTTGCGTTCCGTTCTACTCGGGTTGATTCCATTCTATTCCATTCCATTCCATTCGATTCCATTCTATTCCATTCTATTCCATTCGATTCCATTCGATTCCATTCGATTCCATTCCATTCCATTCCATTCCATTCCATTCCATTGAATTCCATTCCATTCCATTAAATTCCATTCCATTCCATTCCATTCCACTCCACTCCATTCCACTCCACTCCACTCCACTCCACTCCACTCCATTCCATTCCATTGAATTCCATTGAATTCCATTGAATTCCATTCCATTGAATTCCATTCCGTTCTGTTCCGCTCCGTTCCATTCCGTTCCGCTCTACTCGGGTTGATTCCATTCTATTCCATTCCATTCCATTCGATTCCATTCTATTCCATTCGATTCCATTCGATTCCATTCGATTCCATTCGATTCCATTCCATTCCATTCCATTCCATTCCATTCCATTCCATTCCTTTCCATTCCATTCCATTCCATTGAATTCCATTACATTGAATTCCATTCCATTCCATTCCATTCCATAGAATTCCATTCCATTCCATTCCATTGCATTGAATTCTGTTCCATTCCATTCCATTCCATTCCATTCCATTCCATTGAATTCCATTCCATTGAATTCCATTCCATTCCATTCCATTCCATTGAATTCCATTCCATTCCGTTCCGTTCCGTTCCGTTCCGTTCCGTTTCGTTCCGTTCCGTTCCGTTCCGTTCCATTCCATTCCATTCCATTCCATTGAATTCCGTTCCATTCCATTGAATTCCATTCCATTCCGTTCCATTCCATTGAATTCTGTTCCGTTCCGTTCCGTTCCGTTCCGTTCCATTCCGTTCCATTCCGTTCCTTTCCGTTCTACTCGGGTTGATTCCATTCTATTCCATTCAATTCCATTCGATTCCATTCGATTCCATTCGAATCCATTCGATTCCATTCGATTCCATTCGATTCCATTCCATTCCATTGAATTCCATTCCATTCCATTCCATTCCATTGAATTCCGTTCCATTCCATTCAATTCCATTCCATTCCATTCCTTTCCGTTCCGTTCCGTTCCGTTCCGTTCCGTTCCGTTCTACTCGGGTTGATTCCATTCTATTCCATTCCATACCATTCGATTCCATTCTATTCCATTCGATTCCATTCGATTCAATTCGATTCCATTCCATTCCATTCCATTCCATTCCATTGAATTCCGTTCCATTCCATTGAATTCCATTCCATTCCGTTCCATTCCATTGAATTCCGCTCCGTTCCGTTCCGTTCCGTTCCGTTCCATTCCGTTCCATTCCGTTCCATTCCGTTCTACTCGGGTTGATTCCATTCTATTCCATTCCATTCCATTCGATTCCATTCTATTCCATTCGATTCCATTCGATTCAATTCGATTCCATTCCATTCCATTCCATTCCATTCCATTCCATTGAATTCCATTGAATTCCATTCCATTCCATTCCGTTCCATTCCATTCCGTTCCATTCCATTCCATTCCATTCCATTCCATTCCATTCCATTCCATTCCGTTCTACTCGGGTTCATTCCATTCCATTCCGTTCCGTTCCGTTCCGTTCCGTTCCTTTCCTTTCTACTTGTGTTGATTCCATTCCATTCCATTCTATTCCATTGAATTCCATTCCATTCCATTCCATTACATGGAATTCCATTGAATTCCATGGAATTCCATTCCATAGAATTCCATTCCATTCCATTCCATTCCATTCCATGGAATTCCATTCCATTCCATTCCATTCCATTCCATTCCATGGAATTCCATTCCATTCCATTCCATTGAATTCCATTCCATTCCATTCCATTCGATTCCATTTCATTCCATTGAATTCCATTCCATTCCATTCCATTCCATTGAATTCCATTGAATTCCATTCCATTGAATTCCTTTCCACTCCATTGAATTCCATTCCATTTCATTCCATTCCATTCCGTTCCATTCCATTCCGTTCCATTCCATTCCATTCCTTTCCATTCCATTCCATTCCGTTCCATTCCATTGAATTCCGTTCCATTGCATTGAATTCCGTTCCATTCCATTCCATTCCTTTCCGTTCCGTTCCGTTCCGTTCCGTTCCGTTCCGTTCTACTCGGGTTGATTCCATTCTATTCCATTCCATTCCATTCGATTCCATTCTATTCCATTCGATTCCATTCGATTCAATTCGATTCCATGCGATTCCATTCCATTCCATTCCATTCCATTCCATTCCATTCCATTGAATTCCATTCCATTCCATTCCGTTCCATTCCATTCCGTTCCATTCCATTCCATTCCATTCCATTCCATTCCGTTCCATTCCATTCCATTCCTTTCCATTCCATTCCTTTCCGTTCCATTCCGTTCCGTTCCATTCCGTTCTACTCGGATTGATTCCATTCTATTCCATTCCATTCCATTCGATTCCATTCGATTCCATTCGATTCCATTGGATTCCATTCCATTCCATTCCATTCCATTCCATTCCATTCCATTCCATTGAACTCCATTCCATTCCATTCCATTCCATTCCATTCCATTCCATTGTATTCCATTCCATTCCATTCCATTCCATTGAATTCTGTTCCATTCAATTCCATTGCATTCCATTCCGTTCTACTCGGGTTGATTCCATGCTATTCCATTCCGTTCCATTCCGTTCCGTTCCGTTCCGTTCCGTTCCGTTCCATTCCACTCGGGTTGATTCCATTCTATTCCATTCCATTCCATTCCATTCCATTCCATTCCATTCGATTCCATTCGATTCCATTCGATTCCATTCGATTCCATTCGATTCCATTCCATTCCATTGAATTCCATTCCATTCCATTCCATTCCATTGAATTCCGTTCCATTCCATTCCATTGCATTCCATTCCATTCCATTCCATTTGAATTCCATTCCATTCCATTCCATTCCATTCCATTCCATTCCATTCTACTCGGGTTGATTCCATTCTATTCCATTCCATTCCATTCGATTCCATTCGATTCCATTCGATTCCATTCCATTCCATTCCATTCCATTCCATTCCATTGAATTCCATTCCATTCCATTGAATTCCATTCCATTCCATTCCATTCCATTGAATTCCGTTCCATTCCATTCCATTCCATTCCATTCCATTCCATTGAATTCCATTCCATTGAATTCCATTCCATTCCATTCCATTCCATTGAATTCCATTCCATTCCGTTCCGTTCCGTTCCGTTCCGTTTCGTTCCGTTCCGTTCCGTTCCGTTCCATTCCATTCCATTCCATTCCATTGAATTCCGTTCCATTCCATTGAATTCCATTCCATTCCATTCCATTCCATTGAATTCCGTTCCATTCCATTCCATTCCATTCCATTCCATTCCATTGAATTCCATTCCATTGAATTCCATTCCATTCCATTCCATTCCATTGAATTCCATTCCATTCCGTTCCGTTCCGTTCCGTTCCGTTCCATTCCGTTCCATTCCGTTCCTTTCCGTTCTACTCGGGTTGATTCCATTCTATTCCATTCCATTCCATTCGATTCCATTCGATTCCATTCGAATCCATTCGATTCCATTCGATTCCATTCGATTCCATTCTATTCCATTGAATTCCATTCCATTCCATTCCATTCCATTGAATTCCGTTCCATTCCATTCAATTCCATTCCATTCCATTCCTTTCCGTTCCGTTCCGTTCCGTTCCGTTCCGTTCCCTTCTACTCGGGTTGATTCCATTCTATTCCATTCGATTCCATTCGATTCAATTCGATTCCATTCCATTCCATTCCATTCCATTCCATTCCATTGAATTCCGTTCCATTCCATTGAATTCCATTCCATTCCGTTCCATTCCATTGAATTCCGCTCCGTTCCGTTCCGTTCCGTTCCGTTCCATTCCGTACCATTCCGTTCCATTCCGTTCTACTCGGGTTGATTCCATTCTATTCCATTCCATTCCATTCGATTCCATTCCATTCCATTCCATTCCATTCCATTCCGTTCTACTCGGGTTCATTCCATTCCATTCCGTTCCGTTCCTTTCCATTCCGTTCCTTTCCTTTCTACTTGTGTTGATTCCATTCCATTCCTTTCTATTCCATTGAATTCCATTGCATTCCATTCCATTCCATTCCATTACATGGAATTCCATTGAATTCCATTGAATTCCATTCCATTGAATTCCATTCCATTCCATTCCATTCCATTCCATTCCATGGAATTCCATTCCATTCCATTCCATTCCATTCCATTGAATTCCATTCCATTCCATTCCATTCGATTCCATTTCATTCCATTGAATTCCATTCCATTCCATTCCATTCCATTCCATTCCATTCCATAGAATTCCATTGAATTCCATTCCATTGAATTCCATTCCATTCCATTCCATCGATTCAATTCGATTCCATTCCATTCCATTCCATTCCATTCCATTGAATTCCATTCCATTCCATTCCGTTCCATTCCATTCGGTTCCATTCCATTCCATTCCATTCCATTACGTTCCGTTCCATTCCGTTCCATTCCATTGAATTCCGATCCATTGCATTGAATTCCGTTCCATTCCATTCCATTCCTTTCCGTTCCGTTCCGTTCCGTTCCGTTCCGTTCTACTCGGATTGATTCCATTCTATTCCAATCCATTCCATTCGATTCCATTCGATTCCATTCGTTTCCATTCCATTCCATTCCATTCCATTGAATTCCATTCCATTCCATTCCATTCCATTCCATTCCATTCCATGGAATTCCGTTCCATTCCGTTCCGTTCCATTGAATTCCGTTCCGTTCCATTGAATTCCATTCCATTCCATTCCATTGAATTCCATTCCATTCCATTCCATTCCATTCCATTCCATTCCATTCCATGGAATTCCATTCCATTCCATTCCATTCCATTCCATTGAATTCCATTCCATTCCATTCCATTCGATTCCATTTCATTCCATTGAATTCCATTCCATTCCATTCCATTCCATTCCATTCCATTGAATTCCATTGAATTCCATTCCATTGAATTCCATTCCATTCCATTGAATTCCATTCCATTTCATTCCATTCCATTCCGTTCCATTCCATTCCGTTCCATTCCATTCCATTCCTTTCCATTCCATTCCATTCCGTTCCATTCCATTGAATTCCGTTCCATTGCACTGAATTCCGTTCCATTCCATTCCATTCCTTTCCGTTCCGTTCCGTTCCGTTCCGTTCCGTTCCGTTCTACTCGGGTTGATTCCATTCTATTCCATTCCATTCCATTCGATTCCATTCTATTCCATTCGATTCCATTCGATTCAATTCGATTCCATTCCATTCCATTCCATTCCATTCCATTCCATTCCATTCCATTGAATTCCATTCCATTCCATTCCGTTCCATTCCATTCCGTTCCATTCCATTCCATTCCATTCCATTCCATTCCATTCCATTACGTTCCGTTCCATTCCGTTCCATTCCGTTCCATTCCATTGAATTCCGATCCATTGCATTGAATTCCGTTCCATTCCATTCCATTCCTTTCCGTTCCGTTCCGTTCCGTTCCGTTCCATTCCGTTCTACTCGGATTGATTCCATTCTATTCCATTCCATTCCATTCGATTCCATTCGATTCCATTCGATTCCATTCGATTCCATTCCATTCCATTCCATTCCATTCCATTGAATTCCATTCCATTCCATTCCATTCCATTCCATTGAATTCCATTGAATTCCATTCCATTGAATTCCATTCCATTCCATTCCATTGAATTCCATTCCATTCCATTCCATTCCGTTCCATTCCATTCCGTTCCATTCCATTCCATTCCATTCCATTCCATTCCATTGAATTCTGTTCCATTCAATTCCATTGCATTCCATTCCGTTCTACTCGGGTTGATTCCATGCTATTCCATTCCGTTCCATTCCGTTCCGTTCCGTTCCGTTCCGTTCCGTTCCATTCCACTCGGGTTGATTCCATTCTATTCCATTCCATTCCATTCCATTCCATTCCATTCCATTCGATTCCATTCGATTCCATTCGATTCCATTCGATTCCATTCGATTCCATTCCATTCCATTGAATTCCATTCCATTCCATTCCATTCCATTGAATTCCGTTCCATTCCATTCCATTGCATTCCATTCCATTCCATTCCATTTGAATTCCATTCCATTCCATTCCATTCCATTCCATTCTACTCGGGTTGATTCCATTCTATTCCATTCCATTCCATTCGATTCCATTCGATTCCATTCGATTCCATTCCATTCCATTCCATTCCATTCCATTCCATTCCATTGAATTCCATTCCATTCCATTGAATTCCATTCCATTCCATTCCATTCCATTGAATTCCGTTCCATTCCATTCCATTCCATTCCATTCCATTCCATTGAATTCCATTCCATTGAATTCCATTCCATTCCATTCCATTCCATTGAATTCCATTCCATTCCGTTCCGTTCCGTTCCGTTCCGTTTCGTTCCGTTCCGTTCCGTTCCGTTCCATTCCATTCCATTCCATTCCATTGAATTCCGTTCCATTCCATTGAATTCCATTCCATTCCGTTCCATTCCATTGAATTCTGTTCCGTTCCGTTCCGTTCCGTTCCGTTCCATTCCGTTCCATTCCGTTCCTTTCCGTTCTACTCGGGTTGATTCCATTCTATTCCATTCCATTCCATTCGATTCCATTCGATTCCATTCGAATCCATTCGATTCCATTCGATTCCATTCGATTCCATTCTATTCCATTGAATTCCATTCCATTCCATTCCATTCCATTGAATTCCGTTCCATTCCATTCAATTCCATTCCATTCCATTCCTTTCCGTTCCGTTCCGTTCCGTTCCGTTCCCTTCCCTTCTACTCGGGTTGATTCCATTCTATTCCATTCGATTCCATTCGATTCAATTCGATTCCATTCCATTCCATTCCATTCCATTCCATTCCATTGAATTCCGTTCCATTCCATTGAATTCCATTCCATTCCGTTCCATTCCATTGAATTCCGCTCCGTTCCGTTCCGTTCCGTTCCGTTCCATTCCGTACCATTCCGTTCCATTCCGTTCTACTCGGGTTGATTCCATTCTATTCCATTCCATTCCATTCGATTCCATTCCATTCCATTCCATTCCATTCCATTCCGTTCTACTCGGGTTCATTCCATTCCATTCCGTTCCGTTCCTTTCCATTCCGTTCCTTTCCTTTCTACTTGTGTTGATTCCATTCCATTCCTTTCTATTCCATTGAATTCCATTGCATTCCATTCCATTCCATTCCATTACATGGAATTCCATTGAATTCCATTGAATTCCATTCCATTGAATTCCATTCCATTCCATTCCATTCCATTCCATTCCATGGAATTCCATTCCATTCCATTCCATTCCATTCCATTGAATTCCATTCCATTCCATTCCATTCGATTCCATTTCATTCCATTGAATTCCATTCCATTCCATTCCATTCCATTCCATAGAATTCCATTGAATTCCATTCCATTGAATTCCATTCCATTCCATTCCATCGATTCAATTCGATTCCATTCCATTCCATTCCATTCCATTCCATTGAATTCCATTCCATTCCATTCCGTTCCATTCCATTCGGTTCCATTCCATTCCATTCCATTCCATTACGTTCCGTTCCATTCCGTTCCATTCCATTGAATTCCGATCCATTGCATTGAATTCCGTTCCATTCCATTCCATTCCTTTCCGTTCCGTTCCGTTCCGTTCCGTTCCGTTCTACTCGGATTGATTCCATTCTATTCCAATCCATTCCATTCGATTCCATTCGATTCCATTCGATTCCATTCGTTTCCATTCCATTCCATTCCATTCCATTGAATTCCATTCCATTCCATTCCATTCCATTCCATTCCATTCCATGGAATTCCGTTCCATTCCGTTCCGTTCCATTGAATTCCGTTCCGTTCCATTGAATTCCATTCCATTCCATTCCATTGAATTCCATTCCATTGAATTCCATTCCATTCCATTCCATTCCATTCCATGGAATTCCATTCCATTCCATTCCATTCCATTCCATTGAATTCCATTCCATTCCATTCCATTCGATTCCATTTCATTCCATTGAATTCCATTCCATTCCATTCCATTCCATTCCATTCCATTGAATTCCATTGAATTCCATTCCATTGAATTCCATTCCATTCCATTGAATTCCATTCCATTTCATTCCATTCCATTCCGTTCCATTCCATTCCGTTCCATTCCATTCCATTCCTTTCCATTCCATTCCATTCCGTTCCATTCCATTGAATTCCGTTCCATTGCACTGAATTCCGTTCCATTCCATTCCATTCCTTTCCGTTCCGTTCCGTTCCGTTCCGTTCCGTTCCGTTCTACTCGGGTTGATTCCATTCTATTCCATTCCATTCCATTCGATTCCATTCTATTCCATTCGATTCCATTCGATTCAATTCGATTCCATTCCATTCCATTCCATTCCATTCCATTCCATTCCATTCCATTCCATTGAATTCCATTCCATTCCATTCCGTTCCATTCCATTCCGTTCCATTCCATTCCATTCCATTCCATTCCATTCCATTCCATTACGTTCCGTTCCATTCCGTTCCATTCCGTTCCATTCCATTGAATTCCGATCCATTGCATTGAATTCCGTTCCATTCCATTCCATTCCTTTCCGTTCCGTTCCGTTCCGTTCCGTTCCATTCCGTTCTACTCGGATTGATTCCATTCTATTCCATTCCATTCCATTCCATTCCATTCCATTGAATTCCATTCCATTCCATTCCATTCCATTCCATTGAATTCCATTGAATTCCATTCCATTGAATTCCATTCCATTCCATTCCATTCCGTTCCATTCCATTCCGTTCCATTCCATTCCATTCCATTCCATTCCATTCCATTGAATTCTGTTCCATTCAATTCCATTCCATTCCATTCCGTGCTACTCGGGTTGATTCCATTCTATTCCATTCCGTTCCGTTGCGTTCCGTTCCGTTCCGTTCCGTTCCGTTCCGTTCCGTTCCATTCCACTCGAGTTGATTCCATTCTATTCCATTCCATTCCATTCCATTCCATTCGATTCCATTCGATTCCATTCGATTCCATTCGATTCCATTCCATTCCATTGAATTCCATTCCATTCCATTCCATTCCATGGAATTCCGTTCCATTCCATTCCATTGCATTCCATTCCATTCCATTCCATTTGAATTCCATTCCATTCCATTCCATTCCATTCCATTCCATTCCATTCCATTCCATTCCATTCTACTCGGGTTGATTCCATTCTATTCCATTCCATTCCATTCGATTCCATTCGATTCCATTCGATTCCATTCGATTCCATTCCATTCCATTCCATTCCATTCCATTCCATTCCATTCCATTGAATTCCATTCCATTCCATTGAATTCCATTCCATTCCATTCCATTCCATTCCATTGAATTCCGTTCCATTCCATTCCATTCCGTTCCGTTCCATTCCGTTCCGTTCCGTTCCGTTCCGTTGCGTTCCGTTCTACTCGGGTTGATTCCATTCTATTCCATTCCATTCCATTCGATTCCATTCTATTCCATTCTATTCCATTCGATTCCATTCGATTCCATTCGATTCCATTCCATTCCATTCCATTCCATTCCATTCCATTGAATTCCATTCCATTCCATTAAATTCCATTCCATTCCATTCCATTCCACTCCACTTCATTCCACTCCACTCCACTCCACTCCACTCCACTCCATTCCATTCCATTGAATTCCATTGAATTCCATTGAATTCCATTCCATTGAATTCCATTCCGTTCTGTTCCGCTCCGTTCCATTCCGTTCCGCTCTACTCGGGTTGATTCCATTCTATTCCATTCCATTCCATTCGATTCCATTCTATTCCATTCGATTCCATTCGATTCCATTCGATTCCATTCCATTCCATTCCATTCCATTCCATTCCATTCCATTCCATTCCATTCCTTTCCATTCCATTCCATTCCATTGAATTCCATTACATTGAATTCCATTCCATTCCATTCCATTCCATTGAATTCCATTCCATTCCATTCCATTGCATTGAATTCTGTTCCATTCCATTCCATTCCATTCCATTCCATTCCATTGAATTCCATTCCATTGAATTCCATTCCATTCCATTCCATTCCATTGAATTCCATTCCATTCCGTTCCGTTCCGTTCCGTTCCGTTCCGTTTCGTTCCGTTCCGTTCCGTTCCGTTCCATTCCATTCCATTCCATTCCATTGAATTCCGTTCCATTCCATTGAATTCCATTCCATTCCGTTCCATTCCATTGAATTCTGTTCCGTTCCGTTCCGTTCCGTTCCGTTCCATTCCGTTCCATTCCGTTCCTTTCCGTTCTACTCGGGTTGATTCCATTCTATTCCATTCAATTCCATTCGATTCCATTCGATTCCATTCGAATCCATTCGATTCCATTCGATTCCATTCGATTCCATTCCATTCCATTGAATTCCATTCCATTCCATTCCATTCCATTGAATTCCGTTCCATTCCATTCAATTCCATTCCATTCCATTCCTTTCCGTTCCGTTCCGTTCCGTTCCGTTCCGTTCCGTTCTACTCGGGTTGATTCCATTCTATTCCATTCCATACCATTCGATTCCATTCTATTCCATTCGATTCCATTCGATTCAATTCGATTCCATTCCATTCCATTCCATTCCATTCCATTGAATTCCGTTCCATTCCATTGAATTCCATTCCATTCCGTTCCATTCCATTGAATTCCGCTCCGTTCCGTTCCGTTCCGTTCCGTTCCATTCCGTTCCATTCCGTTCCATTCCGTTCTACTCGGGTTGATTCCATTCTATTCCATTCCATTCCATTCGATTCCATTCTATTCCATTCGATTCCATTCGATTCAATTCGATTCCATTCCATTCCATTCCATTCCATTCCATTCCATTGAATTCCATTGAATTCCATTCCATTCCATTCCGTTCCATTCCATTCCGTTCCATTCCATTCCATTCCATTCCATTCCATTCCATTCCATTCCATTCCATTCCATTCCGTTCTACTCGGGTTCATTCCATTCCATTCCGTTCCGTTCCGTTCCGTTCCGTTCCTTTCCTTTCTACTTGTGTTGATTCCATTCCATTCCATTCTATTCCATTGAATTCCATTCCATTCCATTCCATTACATGGAATTCCATTGAATTCCATGGAATTCCATTCCATAGAATTCCATTCCATTCCATTACATTCCATTCCATGGAATTCCATTCCATTCCATTCCATTGAATTCCATTCCATTCCATTCCATTCGATTCCATTTCATTCCATTGAATTCCATTCCATTCCATTCCATTCCATTGAATTCCATTGAATTCCATTCCATTGAATTCCTTTCCACTCCATTGAATTCCATTCCATTTCATTCCATTCCATTCCGTTCCATTCCATTCCGTTCCATTCCATTCCATTCCTTTCCATTCCATTCCATTCCGTTCCATTCCATTGAATTCCGTTCCATTGCATTGAATTCCGTTCCATTCCATTCCATTCCTTTCCGTTCCGTTCCGTTCCGTTCCGTTCCGTTCCGTTCTACTCGGGTTGATTCCATTCTATTCCATTCCATTCCATTCGATTCCATTCTATTCCATTCGATTCCATTCGATTCAATTCGATTCCATGCGATTCCATTCCATTCCATTCCATTCCATTCCATTCCATTCCATTGAATTCCATTCCATTCCATTCCGTTCCATTCCATTCCGTTCCATTCCATTCCATTCCATTCCATTCCATTCCGTTCCATTCCATTCCATTCCTTTCCATTCCATTCCTTTCCGTTCCATTCCGTTCCGTTCCATTCCGTTCTACTCGGATTGATTCCATTCTATTCCATTCCATTCCATTCGATTCCATTCGATTCCATTCGATTCCATTGGATTCCATTCCATTCCATTCCATTCCATTCCATTCCATTCCATTCCATTCCATTCCATTGAACTCCATTCCATTCCATTCCATTCCATTCCATTCCATTCCATTGTATTCCATTCCATTCCATTCCATTCCATTGAATTCTGTTCCATTCAATTCCATTGCATTCCATTCCGTTCTACTCGGGTTGATTCCATGCTATTCCATTCCGTTCCATTCCGTTCCGTTCCGTTCCGTTCCGTTCCGTTCCATTCCACTCGGGTTGATTCCATTCTATTCCATTCCATTCCATTCCATTCCATTCCATTCCATTCGATTCCATTCGATTCCATTCGATTCCATTCGATTCCATTCGATTCCATTCCATTCCATTGAATTCCATTCCATTCCATTCCATTCCATTGAATTCCGTTCCATTCCATTCCATTGCATTCCATTCCATTCCATTCCATTTGAATTCCATTCCATTCCATTCCATTCCATTCCATTCCATTCCATTCTACTCGGGTTGATTCCATTCTATTCCATTCCATTCCATTCGATTCCATTCGATTCCATTCGATTCCATTCCATTCCATTCCATTCCATTCCATTCCATTGAATTCCATTCCATTCCATTGAATTCCATTCCATTCCATTCCATTCCATTGAATTCCGTTCCATTCCATTCCATTCCATTCCATTCCATTGAATTCTGTTCCATTCAATTCCATTCCATTCCATTCCGTGCTACTCGGGTTGATTCCATTCTATTCCATTCCGTTCCGTTGCGTTCCGTTCCGTTCCGTTCCGTTCCGTTCCGTTCCATTCCACTCGAGTTGATTCCATTCTATTCCATTCCATTCCATTCCATTCCATTCGATTCCATTCGATTCCATTCGATTCCATTCGATTCCATTCCATTCCATTGAATTCCATTCCATTCCATTCCATTCCATGGAATTCCGTTCCATTCCATTCCATTGCATTCCATTCCATTCCATTCCATTTGAATTCCATTCCATTCCATTCCATTCCATTCCATTCCATTCCATTCCATTCCATTCCATTCTACTCGGGTTGATTCCATTCTATTCCATTCCATTCCATTCGATTCCATTCGATTCCATTCGATTCCATTCGATTCCATTCCATTCCATTCCATTCCATTCCATTCCATTCCATTCCATTGAATTCCATTCCATTCCATTGAATTCCATTCCATTCCATTCCATTCCATTCCATTGAATTCCGTTCCATTCCATTCCATTCCATTCCGTTCCATTCCGTTCCGTTCCGTTCCGTTCCGTTGCGTTCCGTTCTACTCGGGTTGATTCCATTCTATTCCATTCCATTCCATTCGATTCCATTCTATTCCATTCTATTCCATTCGATTCCATTCGATTCCATTCGATTCCATTCCATTCCATTCCATTCCATTCCATTCCATTGAATTCCATTCCATTCCATTAAATTCCATTCCATTCCATTCCATTCCACTCCACTCCATTCCACTCCACTCCACTCCACTCCACTCCACTCCATTCCATTCCATTGAATTCCATTGAATTCCATTGAATTCCATTCCATTGAATTCCATTCCGTTCTGTTCCGCTCCGTTCCATTCCGTTCCGCTCTACTCGGGTTGATTCCATTCTATTCCATTCCATTCCATTCGATTCCATTCTATTCCATTCGATTCCATTCGATTCCATTCGATTCCATTCGATTCCATTCCATTCCATTCCATTCCATTCCATTCCATTCCATTCCTTTCCATTCCATTCCATTCCATTGAATTCCATTACATTGAATTCCATTCCATTCCATTCCATTCCATAGAATTCCATTCTATTCCATTCCATTGCATTGAATTCTGTTCCATTCCATTCCATTCCATTCCATTCCATTCCATTGAATTCCATTCCATTGAATTCCATTCCATTCCATTCCATTCCATTGAATTCCATTCCATTCCGTTCCGTTCCGTTCCGTTCCGTTCCGTTTCGTTCCGTTCCGTTCCGTTCCGTTCCATTCCATTCCATTCCATTCCATTGAATTCCGTTCCATTCCATTGAATTCCATTCCATTCCGTTCCATTCCATTGAATTCTGTTCCGTTCCGTTCCGTTCCGTTCCGTTCCATTCCGTTCCATTCCGTTCCTTTCCGTTCTACTCGGGTTGATTCCATTCTATTCCATTCAATTCCATTCGATTCCATTCGATTCCATTCGAATCCATTCGATTCCATTCGATTCCATTCGATTCCATTCCATTCCATTGAATTCCATTCCATTCCATTCCATTCCATTGAATTCCGTTCCATTCCATTCAATTCCATTCCATTCCATTCCTTTCCGTTCCGTTCCGTTCCGTTCCGTTCCGTTCTACTCGGGTTGATTCCATTCTATTCCATTCCATACCATTCGATTCCATTCTATTCCATTCGATTCCATTCGATTCAATTCGATTCCATTCCATTCCATTCCATTCCATTCCATTGAATTCCGTTCCATTCCATTGAATTCCATTCCATTCCGTTCCATTCCATTGAATTCCGCTCCGTTCCGTTCCGTTCCGTTCCGTTCCATTCCGTTCCATTCCGTTCCATTCCGTTCTACTCGGGTTGATTCCATTCTATTCCATTCCATTCCATTCGATTCCATTCTATTCCATTCGATTCCATTCGATTCAATTCGATTCCATTCCATTCCATTCCATTCCATTCCATTCCATTGAATTCCATTGAATTCCATTCCATTCCATTCCGTTCCATTCCATTCCGTTCCATTCCATTCCATTCCATTCCATTCCATTCCATTCCATTCCATTCCGTTCTACTCGGGTTCATTCCATTCCATTCCGTTCCGTTCCGTTCCGTTCCGTTCCTTTCCTTTCTACTTGTGTTGATTCCATTCCATTCCATTCTATTCCATTGAATTCCATTCCATTCCATTCCATTACATGGAATTCCATTGAATTCCATGGAATTCCATTCCATAGAATTCCATTCCATTCCATTCCATTCCATTCCATGGAATTCCATTCCATTCCATTCCATTCCATTCCATTCCATGGAATTCCATTCCATTACATTCCATTGAATTCCATTCCATTCCATTCCATTCGATTCCATTTCATTCCATTGAATTCCATTCCATTCCATTCCATTCCATTGAATTCCATTGAATTCCATTCCATTGAATTCCTTTCCACTCCATTGAATTCCATTCCATTTCATTCCATTCCATTCCGTTCCATTCCATTCCGTTCCATTCCATTCCATTCCTTTCCATTCCATTCCATTCCGTTCCATTCCATTGAATTCCGTTCCATTGCATTGAATTCCGTTCCATTCCATTCCATTCCTTTCCGTTCCGTTCCGTTCCGTTCCGTTCCGTTCCGTTCTACTCGGGTTGATTCCATTCTATTCCATTCCATTCCATTCGATTCCATTCTATTCCATTCGATTCCATTCGATTCAATTCGATTCCATGCGATTCCATTCCATTCCGTTCCATTCCATTCCGTTCCATTCCATTCCATTCCATTCCATTCCATTCCGTTCCATTCCATTCCATTCCTTTCCATTCCATTCCTTTCCGTTCCATTCCGTTCCGTTCCATTCCGTTCTACTCGGATTGATTCCATTCTATTCCATTCCATTCCATTCGATTCCATTCGATTCCATTCGATTCCATTGGATTCCATTCCATTCCATTCCATTCCATTCCATTCCATTCCATTCCATTCCATTCCATTGAACTCCATTCCATTCCATTCCATTCCATTCCATTGTATTCCATTCCATTCCATTCCATTCCATTGAATTCTGTTCCATTCAATTCCATTGCATTCCATTCCGTTCTACTCGGGTTGATTCCATGCTATTCCATTCCGTTCCATTCCGTTCCGTTCCGTTCCGTTCCGTTCCGTTCCATTCCACTCGGGTTGATTCCATTCTATTCCATTCCATTCCATTCCATTCCATTCCATTCCATTCGATTCCATTCGATTCCATTCGATTCCATTCGATTCCATTCGATTCCATTCCATTCCATTGAATTCCATTCCATTCCATTCCATTCCATTGAATTCCGTTCCATTCCATTCCATTGCATTCCATTCCATTCCATTCCATTTGAATTCCATTCCATTCCATTCCATTCCATTCCATTCCATTCCATTCTACTCGGGTTGATTCCATTCTATTCCATTCCATTCCATTCGATTCCATTCGATTCCATTCCATTCCATTCCATTCCGTTCTACTCGGGTTCATTCCATTCCATTCCGTTCCGTTCCTTTCCATTCCGTTCCTTTCCTTTCTACTTGTGTTGATTCCATTCCATTCCATTCCATTCCATTGAATTCCGTTCCATTCCATTCCATTCCATTCCATTCCATTCCATTGAATTCCATTCCATTGAATTCCATTCCATTCCATTCCATTCCATTGAATTCCATTCCATTCCGTTCCGTTCCTTTCCGTTCCGTTCCATTCCGTTCCATTCCGTTCCTTTCCGTTCTACTCGGGTTGATTCCATTCTATTCCATTCCATTCCATTCGATTCCATTCGATTCCATTCGAATCCATTCGATTCCATTCGATTCCATTCGATTCCATTCTATTCCATTGAATTCCATTCCATTCCATTCCATTCCATTGAATTCCGTTCCATTCCATTCAATTCCATTCCATTCCATTCCTTTCCGTTCCGTTCCGTTCCGTTCCGTTCCGTTCCCTTCTACTCGGGTTGATTCCATTCTATTCCATTCGATTCCATTCGATTCAATTCGATTCCATTCCATTCCATTCCATTCCATTCCATTCCATTGAATTCCGTTCCATTCCATTGAATTCCATTCCATTCCGTTCCATTCCATTGAATTCCGCTCCGTTCCGTTCCGTTCCGTTCCGTTCCATTCCGTACCATTCCGTTCCATTCCGTTCTACTCGGGTTGATTCCATTCTATTCCATTCCATTCCATTCGATTCCATTCCATTCCATTCCATTCCATTCCATTCCGTTCTACTCGGGTTCATTCCATTCCATTCCGTTCCGTTCCTTTCCATTCCGTTCCTTTCCTTTCTACTTGTGTTGATTCCATTCCATTCCTTTCTATTCCATTGAATTCCATTGCATTCCATTCCATTCCGTTCCATTACATGGAATTCCATTGAATTCCATTGAATTCCATTCCATTGAATTCCATTCCATTCCATTCCATTCCATTCCATTCCATGGAATTCCATTCCATTCCATTCCATTCCATTCCATTGAATTCCATTCCATTCCATTCCATTCGATTCCATTTCATTCCATTGAATTCCATTCCATTCCATTCCATTCCATTCCATTCCATTCCATAGAATTCCATTGAATTCCATTCCATTGAATTCCATTCCATTCCATTCCATCGATTCAATTCGATTCCATTCCATTCCATTCCATTCCATTCCATTGAATTCCATTCCATTCCATTCCGTTCCATTCCATTCGGTTCCATTCCATTCCATTCCATTCCATTACGTTCCGTTCCATTCCGTTCCATTCCATTGAATTCCGATCCATTGCATTGAATTCCGTTCCATTCCATTCCATTCCTTTCCGTTCCGTTCCGTTCCGTTCCGTTCCGTTCTACTCGGATTGATTCCATTCTATTCCAATCCATTCCATTCGATTCCATTCGATTCCATTCGATTCCATTCGTTTCCATTCCATTCCATTCCATTCCATTGAATTCCATTCCATTCCATTCCATTCCATTCCATTCCATTCCATGGAATTCCGTTCCATTCCGTTCCGTTCCATTGAATTCCGTTCCGTTCCATTGAATTCCATTCCATTCCATTCCATTGAATTCCATTCCATTCCATTCCATTCCATTCCATTCCATTCCATGGAATTCCATTCCATTCCATTCCATTCCATTCCATTGAATTCCATTCCATTCCATTCCATTCGATTCCATTTCATTCCATTGAATTCCATTCCATTCCATTCCATTCCATTCCATTCCATTGAATTCCATTGAATTCCATTCCATTGAATTCCATTCCATTCCATTGAATTCCATTCCATTTCATTCCATTCCATTCCGTTCCATTCCATTCCGTTCCATTCCATTCCATTCCTTTCCATTCCATTATATTCCGTTCCATTCCATTGAATTCCGTTCCATTGCACTGAATTCCGTTCCATTCCATTCCATTCCTTTCCGTTCCGTTCCGTTCCGTTCCGTTCCGTTCCGTTCTACTCGGGTTGATTCCATTCTATTCCATTCCATTCCATTCGATTCCATTCTATTCCATTCGATTCCATTCGATTCAATTCGATTCCATTCCATTCCATTCCATTCCATTCCATTCCATTCCATTCCATTGAATTCCATTCCATTCCATTCCGTTCCATTCCATTCCGTTCCATTCCATTCCATTCCATTCCATTCCATTCCATTCCATTACGTTCCGTTCCATTCCGTTCCATTCCGTTCCATTCCATTGAATTCCGATCCATTGCATTGAATTCCGTTCCATTCCATTCCATTCCTTTCCGTTCCGTTCCGTTCCGTTCCGTTCCATTCCGTTCTACTCGGATTGATTCCATTCTATTCCATTCCATTCCATTCGATTCCATTCGATTCCATTCGATTCCATTCGATTCCATTCCATTCCATTCCATTCCATTCCATTGAATTCCATTCCATTCCATTCCATTCCATTCCATTGAATTCCATTGAATTCCATTCCATTGAATTCCATTCCATTCCATTCCATTGAATTCCATTCCATTCCATTCCATTCCGTTCCATTCCATTCCGTTCCATTCCATTCCATTCCATTCCATTCCATTGAATTCTGTTCCATTCAATTCCATTGCATTCCATTCCGTTCTACTCGGGTTGATTCCATGCTATTCCATTCCGTTCCATTCCGTTCCGTTCCGTTCCGTTCCGTTCCGTTCCATTCCACTCGGGTTGAATCCATTCTATTCCATTCCATTCCATTCCATTCCATTCCATTCCATTCGATTCCATTCGATTCCATTCGATTCCATTCGATTCCATTCGATTCCATTCCATTCCATTGAATTCCATTCCATTCCATTCCATTCCATTGAATTCCGTTCCATTCCATTCCATTGCATTCCATTCCATTCCATTCCATTTGAATTCCATTCCATTCCATTCCATTCCATTCCATTCTACTCGGGTTGATTCCATTCTATTCCATTCCATTCCATTCGATTCCATTCGATTCCATTCGATTCCATTCCATTCCATTCCATTCCATTCCATTCCATTGAATTCCATTCCATTCCATTGAATTCCATTCCATTCCATTCCATTCCATTGAATTCCGTTCCATTCCATTCCATTCCATTCCATTCCAATCCATTGAATTCCATTCCATTGAATTCCATTCCATTCCATTCCATTCCATTGAATTCCATTCCATTCCGTTCCGTTCCGTTCCGTTCCGTTTCGTTCCGTTCCGTTCCGTTCCGTTCCATTCCATTCCATTCCATTCCATTGAATTCCGTTCCATTCCATTGAATTCCATTCCATTCCGTTCCATTCCATTGAATTCTGTTCCGTTCCGTTCCGTTCCGTTCCGTTCCATTCCGTTCCATTCCGTTCCTTTCCGTTCTACTCGGGTTGATTCCATTCTATTCCATTCCATTCCATTCCATTCCATTCGATTCCATTCGAATCCATTCGATTCCATTCGATTCCATTCGATTCCATTCTATTCCATTGAATTCCATTCCATTCCATTCCATTCCATTGAATTCCGTTCCATTCCATTCAATTCCATTCCATTCCATTCCTTTCCGTTCCGTTCCGTTCCGTTCCGTTCCGTTCCCTTCTACTCGGGTTGATTCCATTCTATTCCATTCGATTCCATTCGATTCAATTCGATTCCATTCCATTCCATTCCATTCCATTCCATTCCATTGAATTCCGTTCCATTCCATTGAATTCCATTCCATTCCGTTCCATTCCATTGAATTCCGCTCCGTTCCGTTCCGTTCCGTTCCGTTCCATTCCGTACCATTCCGTTCCATTCCGTTCTACTCGGGTTGATTCCATTCTATTCCATTCCATTCCATTCGATTCCATTCCATTCCATTCCATTCCATTCCATTCCGTTCTACTCGGGTTCATTCCATTCCATTCCGTTCCGTTCCTTTCCATTCCGTTCCTTTCCTTTCTACTTGTGTTGATTCCATTCCATTCCTTTCTATTCCATTGAATTCCATTGCATTCCATTCCATTCCATTCCATTACATGGAATTCCATTGAATTCCATTGAATTCCATTCCATTGAATTCCATTCCATTCCATTCCATTCCATTCCATTCCATGGAATTCCATTCCATTCCATTCCATTCCATTCCATTGAATTCCATTCCATTCCATTCCATTCGATTCCATTTCATTCCATTGAATTCCATTCCATTCCATTCCATTCCATTCCATTCCATTCCATAGAATTCCATTGAATTCCATTCCATTGAATTCCATTCCATTCCATTCCATCGATTCAATTCGATTCCATTCCATTCCATTCCATTCCATTCCATTCCATTGAATTCCATTCCATTCCATTCCGTTCCATTCCATTCGGTTCCATTCCATTCCATTCCATTCCATTACGTTCCGTTCCATTCCGTTCCATTCCATTGAATTCCGATCCATTGCATTGAATTCCGTTCCATTCCATTCCATTCCTTTCCGTTCCGTTCCGTTCCGTTCCGTTCCGTTCTACTCGGATTGATTCCATTCTATTCCAATCCATTCCATTCGATTCCATTCGATTCCATTCGTTTCCATTCCATTCCATTCCATTCCATTGAATTCCATTCCATTCCATTCCATTCCATTCCATTCCATTCCATGGAATTCCGTTCCATTCCGTTCCGTTCCATTGAATTCCGTTCCGTTCCATTGAATTCCATTCCATTCCATTCCATTGAATTCCATTCCATTCCATTCCATTCCATTCCATTCCATTCCATTCCATGGAATTCCATTCCATTCCATTCCATTCCATTCCATTGAATTCCATTCCATTCCATTCCATTCGATTCCATTTCATTCCATTGAATTCCATTCCATTCCATTCCATTCCATTCCATTCCATTGAATTCCATTGAATTCCATTCCATTGAATTCCATTCCATTCCATTGAATTCCATTCCATTTCATTCCATTCCATTCCGTTCCATTCCATTCCGTTCCATTCCATTCCATTCCTTTCCATTCCATTCCATTCCGTTCCATTCCATTGAATTCCGTTCCATTGCACTGAATTCCGTTCCATTCCATTCCATTCCTTTCCGTTCCGTTCCGTTCCGTTCCGTTCCGTTCCGTTCTACTCGGGTTGATTCCATTCTATTCCATTCCATTCCATTCGATTCCATTCTATTCCATTCGATTCCATTCGATTCAATTCGATTCCATTCCATTCCATTCCATTCCATTCCATTCCATTCCATTCCATTGAATTCCATTCCATTCCATTCCGTTCCATTCCATTCCGTTCCATTCCATTCCATTCCATTCCATTCCATTCCATTCCATTACGTTCCGTTCCATTCCGTTCCATTCCGTTCCATTCCATTGAATTCCGATCCATTGCATTGAATTCCGTTCCATTCCATTCCATTCCTTTCCGTTCCGTTCCGTTCCGTTCCGTTCCATTCCGTTCTACTCGGATTGATTCCATTCTATTCCATTCCATTCCATTCGATTCCATTCGATTCCATTCGATTCCATTCGATTCCATTCCATTCCATTCCATTCCATTCCATTGAATTCCATTCCATTCCATTCCATTCCATTCCATTGAATTCCATTGAATTCCATTCCATTGAATTCCATTCCATTCCATTCCATTGAATTCCATTCCATTCCATTCCATTCCGTTCCATTCCATTCCGTTCCATTCCATTCCATTCCATTCCATTCCATTCCATTGAATTCTGTTCCATTCAATTCCATTGCATTCCATTCCGTTCTACTCGGGTTGATTCCATGCTATTCCATTCCGTTCCATTCCGTTCCGTTCCGTTCCGTTCCGTTCCGTTCCATTCCACTCGGGTTGATTCCATTCTATTCCATTCCATTCCATTCCATTCCATTCCATTCCATTCGATTCCATTCGATTCCATTCGATTCCATTCGATTCCATTCGATTCCATTCCATTCCATTGAATTCCATTCCATTCCATTCCATTCCATTGAATTCCGTTCCATTCCATTCCATTGCATTCCATTCCATTCCATTCCATTTGAATTCCATTCCATTCCATTCCATTCCATTCCATTCTACTCGGGTTGATTCCATTCTATTCCATTCCATTCCATTCGATTCCATTCGATTCCATTCGATTCCATTCCATTCCATTCCATTCCATTCCATTCCATTCCATTGAATTCCATTCCATTCCATTGAATTCCATTCCATTCCATTCCATTCCATTGAATTCCGTTCCATTCCATTCCATTCCATTCCATTCCATTCCATTGAATTCCATTCCATTGAATTCCATTCCATTCCATTCCATTCCATTGAATTCCATTCCATTCCGTTCCGTTCCGTTCCGTTCCGTTTCGTTCCGTTCCGTTCCGTTCCGTTCCATTCCATTCCATTCCATTCCATTGAATTCCGTTCCATTCCATTGAATTCCATTCCATTCCGTTCCATTCCATTGAATTCTGTTCCGTTCCGTTCCGTTCCGTTCCGTTCCATTCCGTTCCATTCCGTTCCTTTCCGTTCTACTCGGGTTGATTCCATTCTATTCCATTCCATTCCATTCGATTCCATTCGATTCCATTCGAATCCATTCGATTCCATTCGATTCCATTCGATTCCATTCTATTCCATTGAATTCCATTCCATTCCATTCCATTCCATTGAATTCCGTTCCATTCCATTCAATTCCATTCCATTCCATTCCTTTCCGTTCCGTTCCGTTCCGTTCCGTTCCCTTCCCTTCTACTCGGGTTGATTCCATTCTATTCCATTCGATTCCATTCGATTCAATTCGATTCCATTCCATTCCATTCCATTCCATTCCATTCCATTGAATTCCGTTCCATTCCATTGAATTCCATTCCATTCCGTTCCATTCCATTGAATTCCGCTCCGTTCCGTTCCGTTCCGTTCCGTTCCATTCCGTACCATTCCGTTCCATTCCGTTCTACTCGGGTTGATTCCATTCTATTCCATTCCATTCCATTCGATTCCATTCCATTCCATTCCATTCCATTCCATTCCGTTCTACTCGGGTTCATTCCATTCCATTCCGTTCCGTTCCTTTCCATTCCGTTCCTTTCCTTTCTACTTGTGTTGATTCCATTCCATTCCTTTCTATTCCATTGAATTCCATTGCATTCCATTCCATTCCATTCCATTACATGGAATTCCATTGAATTCCATTGAATTCCATTCCATTGAATTCCATTCCATTCCATTCCATTCCATTCCATTCCATGGAATTCCATTCCATTCCATTCCATTCCATTCCATTGAATTCCATTCCATTCCATTCCATTCGATTCCATTTCATTCCATTGAATTCCATTCCATTCCATTCCATTCCATTCCATAGAATTCCATTGAATTCCATTCCATTGAATTCCATTCCATTCCATTCCATCGATTCAATTCGATTCCATTCCATTCCATTCCATTCCATTCCATTGAATTCCATTCCATTCCATTCCGTTCCATTCCATTCGGTTCCATTCCATTCCATTCCATTCCATTACGTTCCGTTCCATTCCGTTCCATTCCATTGAATTCCGATCCATTGCATTGAATTCCGTTCCATTCCATTCCATTCCTTTCCGTTCCGTTCCGTTCCGTTCCGTTCCGTTCTACTCGGATTGATTCCATTCTATTCCAATCCATTCCATTCGATTCCATTCGATTCCATTCGATTCCATTCGTTTCCATTCCATTCCATTCCATTCCATTGAATTCCATTCCATTCCATTCCATTCCATTCCATTCCATTCCATGGAATTCCGTTCCATTCCGTTCCGTTCCATTGAATTCCGTTCCGTTCCATTGAATTCCATTCCATTCCATTCCATTGAATTCCATTCCATTGAATTCCATTCCATTCCATTCCATTCCATTCCATGGAATTCCATTCCATTCCATTCCATTCCATTCCATTGAATTCCATTCCATTCCATTCCATTCGATTCCATTTCATTCCATTGAATTCCATTCCATTCCATTCCATTCCATTCCATTCCATTGAATTCCATTGAATTCCATTCCATTGAATTCCATTCCATTCCATTGAATTCCATTCCATTTCATTCCATTCCATTCCGTTCCATTCCATTCCGTTCCATTCCATTCCATTCCTTTCCATTCCATTCCATTCCGTTCCATTCCATTGAATTCCGTTCCATTGCACTGAATTCCGTTCCATTCCATTCCATTCCTTTCCGTTCCGTTCCGTTCCGTTCCGTTCCGTTCCGTTCTACTCGGGTTGATTCCATTCTATTCCATTCCATTCCATTCGATTCCATTCTATTCCATTCCATTCCATTCGATTCCATTCTATTCCATTCGAATCCATTCGATTCCATTCGATTCCATTCGATTCCATTCTATTCCATTGAATTCCATTCCATTCCATTCCATTCCATTGAATTCCGTTCCATTCCATTCCATTCCATTCCATTCCATTCCTTTCCATTCCATTCCATTCCATTGAATTCCATTACATTGAATTCCATTCCATTCCATTCCATTCCATTGAATTCCATTCCATTCCATTCCATTGCATTGAATTCTGTTCCATTCCATTCCATTCCATTCCATTCCATTCCATTGAATTCCATTCCATTGAATTCCATTCCATTCCATTCCATTCCATTGAATTCCATTCCATTCCGTTCCGTTCCGTTCCGTTCCGTTCCGTTTCGTTCCGTTCCGTTCCGTTCCGTTCCATTCCATTCCATTCCATTCCATTGAATTCCGTTCCATTCCATTGAATTCCATTCCATTCCGTTCCATTCCATTGAATTCTGTTCCGTTCCGTTCCGTTCCGTTCCGTTCCATTCCGTTCCATTCCGTTCCTTTCCGTTCTACTCGGGTTGATTCCATTCTATTCCATTCAATTCCATTCGATTCCATTCGATTCCATTCGAATCCATTCGATTCCATTCGATTCCATTCGATTCCATTCCATTCCATTGAATTCCATTCCATTCCATTCCATTCCATTGAATTCCGTTCCATTCCATTCAATTCCATTCCATTCCATTCCTTTCCGTTCCGTTCCGTTCCGTTCCGTTCCGTTCCGTTCTACTCGGGTTGATTCCATTCTATTCCATTCCATACCATTCGATTCCATTCTATTCCATTCGATTCCATTCGATTCAATTCGATTCCATTCCATTCCATTCCATTCCATTCCATTGAATTCCGTTCCATTCCATTGAATTCCATTCCATTCCGTTCCATTCCATTGAATTCCGCTCCGTTCCGTTCCGTTCCGTTCCGTTCCATTCCGTTCCATTCCGTTCCATTCCGTTCTACTCGGGTTGATTCCATTCTATTCCATTCCATTCCATTCGATTCCATTCTATTCCATTCGATTCCATTCGATTCAATTCGATTCCATTCCATTCCATTCCATTCCATTCCATTCCATTGAATTCCATTGAATTCCATTCCATTCCATTCCGTTCCATTCCATTCCGTTCCATTCCATTCCATTCCATTCCATTCCATTCCATTCCATTCCATTCCATTCCATTCCGTTCTACTCGGGTTCATTCCATTCCATTCCGTTCCGTTCCGTTCCGTTCCGTTCCTTTCCTTTCTACTTGTGTTGATTCCATTCCATTCCATTCTATTCCATTGAATTCCATTCCATTCCATTCCATTACATGGAATTCCATTGAATTCCATGGAATTCCATTCCATAGAATTCCATTCCATTCCATTCCATTCCATTCCATGGAATTCCATTCCATTCCATTCCATTGAATTCCATTCCATTCCATTCCATTCGATTCCATTTCATTCCATTGAATTCCATTCCATTCCATTCCATTCCATTGAATTCCATTGAATTCCATTCCATTGAATTCCTTTCCACTCCATAGAATTCCATTCCATTTCATTCCATTCCATTCCGTTCCATTCCATTCCGTTCCATTCCATTCCATTCCTTTCCATTCCATTCCATTCCGTTCCATTCCATTGAATTCCGTTCCATTGCATTGAATTCCGTTCCATTCCATTCCATTCCTTTCCGTTCCGTTCCGTTCCGTTCCGTTCCGTTCCGTTCTACTCGGGTTGATTCCATTCTATTCCATTCCATTCCATTCGATTCCATTCTATTCCATTCGATTCCATTCGATTCAATTCGATTCCATGCGATTCCATTCCATTCCATTCCATTCCATTCCATTCCATTCCATTGAATTCCATTCCATTCCATTCCGTTCCATTCCATTCCGTTCCATTCCATTCCATTCCATTCCATTCCATTCCGTTCCATTCCATTCCATTCCTTTCCATTCCATTCCTTTCCGTTCCATTCCGTTCCGTTCCATTCCGTTCTACTCGGATTGATTCCATTCTATTCCATTCCATTCCATTCGATTCCATTCGATTCCATTCGATTCCATTGGATTCCATTCCATTCCATTCCATTCCATTCCATTCCATTCCATTCCATTCCATTCCATTGAACTCCATTCCATTCCATTCCATTCCATTCCATTCCATTCCATTGTATTCCATTCCATTCCATTCCATTCCATTGAATTCTGTTCCATTCAATTCCATTGCATTCCATTCCGTTCTACTCGGGTTGATTCCATGCTATTCCATTCCGTTCCATTCCGTTCCGTTCCGTTCCGTTCCGTTCCGTTCCATTCCACTCGGGTTGATTCCATTCTATTCCATTCCATTCCATTCCATTCCATTCCATTCCATTCGATTCCATTCGATTCCATTCGATTCCATTCGATTCCATTCGATTCCATTCCATTCCATTGAATTCCATTCCATTCCATTCCATTCCATTGAATTCCGTTCCATTCCATTCCATTGCATTCCATTCCATTCCATTCCATTTGAATTCCATTCCATTCCATTCCATTCCATTCCATTCCATTCCATTCTACTCGGGTTGATTCCATTCTATTCCATTCCATTCCATTCGATTCCATTCGATTCCATTCGATTCCATTCCATTCCATTCCATTCCATTCCATTCCATTGAATTCCATTCCATTCCATTGAATTCCATTCCATTCCATTCCATTCCATTGAATTCCGTTCCATTCCATTCCATTCCATTCCATTCCATTCCATTGAATTCCATTCCATTGAATTCCATTCCATTCCATTCCATTCCATTGAATTCCATTCCATTCCGTTCCGTTCCGTTCCGTTCCGTTTCGTTCCGTTCCGTTCCGTTCCGTTCCATTCCATTCCATTCCATTCCATTGAATTCCGTTCCATTCCATTGAATTCCATTCCATTCCGTTCCATTCCATTGAATTCTGTTCCGTTCCGTTCCGTTCCGTTCCGTTCCATTCCGTTCCATTCCGTTCCTTTCCGTTCTACTCGGGTTGATTCCATTCTATTCCATTCCATTCCATTCGATTCCATTCGATTCCATTCGAATCCATTCGATTCCATTCGATTCCATTCGATTCCATTCTATTCCATTGAATTCCATTCCATTCCATTCCACTCCATTGAATTCCGTTCCATTCCATTCAATTCCATTCCATTCCATTCCTTTCCGTTCCGTTCCGTTCCGTTCCGTTCCGTTCCCTTCTACTCGGGTTGATTCCATTCTATTCCATTCGATTCCATTCGATTCAATTCGATTCCATTCCATTCCATTCCATTCCATTCCATTCCATTGAATTCCGTTCCATTCCATTGAATTCCATTCCATTCCGTTCCATTCCATTGAATTCCGCTCCGTTCCGTTCCGTTCCGTTCCGTTCCATTCCGTACCATTCCGTTCCATTCCGTTCTACTCGGGTTGATTCCATTCTATTCCATTCCATTCCATTCGATTCCATTCCATTCCATTCCATTCCATTCCATTCCGTTCTACTCGGGTTCATTCCATTCCATTCCGTTCCGTTCCTTTCCATTCCGTTCCTTTCCTTTCTACTTGTGTTGATTCCATTCCATTCCTTTCTATTCCATTGAATTCCATTGCATTCCATTCCATTCCATTCCATTACATGGAATTCCATTGAATTCCATTGAATTCCATTCCATTGAATTCCATTCCATTCCATTCCATTCCATTCCATTCCATGGAATTCCATTCCATTCCATTCCATTCCATTCCATTGAATTCCATTATATTCCATTCCATTCGATTCCATTTCATTCCATTGAATTCCATTCCATTCCATTCCATTCCATTCCATTCCATTCCATAGAATTCCATTGAATTCCATTCCATTGAATTCCATTCCATTCCATTCCATCGATTCAATTCGATTCCATTCCATTCCATTCCATTCCATTCCATGGAATTCCGTTCCATTCCGTTCCGTTCCATTGAATTCCGTTCCGTTCCATTGAATTCCATTCCATTCCATTCCATTGAATTCCATTCCATTCCATTCCATTCCATTCCATTCCATTCCATTCCATTCCATTCCATCGAATTCCATTCCATTCCATTCCATTCCATTCCATTCCATTGAATTCCGTTCCATTCCATTGAATTCCATTCCATTCCGTTCCATTCCATTGAATTCCGTTCCGTTCCGTTCCGTTCCATTCCGTTCTACTCGGGTTGATTCCATTCTATTCCATTCCAATCCACTCGATTCCATTCCATTCCATTCCATTCCATTCCATTCCATTCCATTCCGTTCTACTCGGGTTCATTCCATTCCATTCCTTTCCGTTCCATTCCGTTCCGTTCCGTTCCGTTCCGTTCTACTCGGGTTGATTCCATTCTATTCCATTCCATTCCATTCGATTCCATTCTATTCCATTCGATTCCATTCGATTCAATTCGATTCGATTCCATTCCATTCCATTCCATTCCATTGCATTCCATTGAATTCCATTCCATTCCATTGAATTCCATTCCATTCCATTCCATTCCATTCCATTCCATTCCATTCCATTCCATTCCATTCCATTCCATCAAATTCCATTCCATTCCATTCCATTCCATTCAATTCAATTCCATTCGATTCCATTCGATTCCATTCGATTCCATTCGATTCCATTCCATTCCATTCCATTCCATTGAATTCCATTCCATTCCATTCCATTCCATTGAATTCCGTTCCATTCCTTTCAATTCCATTCCATTCCATTCCATTCCATTCCATTCCATTCCATTCCATTCCATTCCATTCCATTCCATTCCATTCCATTCTACTCGGGTTGATTCCATTCTATTACATTCCATTCCATTCGATTCCATTCGATTCCATTCGATTCCATTCGATTCCATTCCATTCCATTCCATTCCATTGAATTCCGTTCCATTCCATTCCATTCCATTCCATTCCATTCCATTCCTTTGAATTCCATTACATTGAATTCCATTCCATTCCCTTCCGTTCCGTTCCGTTCCGTTCCGTACCGTTCCATTCCATTCCATTCCGTTCCATTGAATTCCGTTCCATTCCATTGAATTCCATTCCATCCCGTTCCATTCCATTGAATTCCGTTCCGTTCCGTTCCGTTCCGTTCCGTTCCGTTCCATTCCGTTCCATTCCATTCCATTGCGTTCTACTCGGGTTCATTCCATTCCATTCCTTTCCGTTCCGTTCCGTTCCGTTCCATTCCGTTCCGTTCCGTTCCGTTCTACTCGGGTTGATTCAATTCTATTCCATTCCATTCCATTCGATTCCATTCTATTCCATTCGATTCCATTCTATTCAATTCGATTCCATTCCATTCCATTCCATTCCATTCCATTCCATTCCATTGAATTCCATTCCATTCCATTCCGTTCCATTCCATTCCGTTCCATTCCATTCCATTCCATTCCATTCCATTCCATTACGTTCCGTTCCATTCCGTTCCATTCCATTGAATTCCGCTCCATTGCATTGAATTCCGTTCCATTCCATTCCATTCCTTTCCGTTCCGTTCCGTTCCGTTCCGTTCTACTCGGGTTGATTCCATTCTATTCCATTCCATTCCATTCGATTCCATTCTATTCCATTCGATTCCATTCGATTCAATTCTATTCGATTCCATTCCATTCCATTCCATTCCATTCCATTGAATTCCATTCCATTCCATAGAATTCCATTCCATTCCATTCCATTCCATTCCATTCCATTCCATTGAATTCCATTCCATTCCATTGAATTCCATTCCATTCCATTCCATTCGATTCCATTCCATTCCATGGAATTCCATTCCATTCGATTCCATTCCATTCCATGGAATTCCATTTCATTCCATTCCATTCCATTCCATTCCATTCCATTCCATGGAATTCCATTCCATTCCATTCCATTCCATTCCATTCCGTTCCATTCCATTCCATCGAATTCCATTCCATTCCATTCCATTCCATTCCATTCCATTCCATTCCATTCCATTCCATTCTACTCGGGTTGATTCCATTCTATTCCATTCCATTCCATTCGATTCCATTCGATTCCATTCGATTCCATTCGATTCCATTCCATTCCATTCCATTCCATTCCATTCCATTGAATTCCATTCCATTCCATTGAATTCCATTCAATTCCATTCCATTCCATTGAATTCCGTTCCATTCCATTCCTTTCCATTCCATTCCATTCCATTGAATTCCATTACATTGAATTCCATTCCATTCCATTCCATTCCATTGCATTCCATTCCATTCCATTCCATTCCATTCCATTCCATTCCATTCGATTCCATTCCATTCCATGGAATTCCATTCCTTTCCATTCCATTCCATTCCATTCCATTGCATTCCATTCCATTCCATTCCATTCCATTCCATTCTCCTCGGGTTGATTCCATTCTATTCCATTCCATTCCATTCTACTCCATTCGATTCCATTCGATTCCATTAGATTCCATTCCATTCCATTCCATTCCATTCCATTCCATTCCATTCCATTCCATTGAATTCCATTCCATTCCATTGAATTCCATTCCATTCCATTCCATTCCATTCCATTCGATTCCATTCCATTGAATTCCATTGAATTCCATTCCATTGAATTCCATTCCATTCCATTGAATTCCATTCCATTTCATTCCATTCCATTCCGTTCCATTCCATTCCGTTCCATTCCATTCCATTCCTTTCCATTCCATTCCATTCCGTTCCATTCCATTGAATTCCGTTCCATTGCATTGAATTCCGTTCCATTCCATTCCATTCCTTTCCGTTCCGTTCCGTTCCGTTCCGTTCCGTTCCTTTCCGTTCTACTCGGGTTGATTCCATTCTATTCCATTCCATTACATTCGATTCCATTCTATTCCATTCTATTCCATTCGATTCCATTCGATTCCATTCCATTCCATTCCATTCCATTCCATTGAATTCCATTCCATTCCATTCCATTCCATTCCATTCCATTCCATTCCGTTCCATTCCATTCGGTTCCATTCCATTCCATTCCATTCCATTACGTTCCGTTCCATTCCGTTCCATTCCGTTCCATTCCATTGAATTCCGATCCATTGCATTGAATTCCGTTCCATTCCATTCCATTCCTTTCCGTTCCGTTCCGTTCCATTCCGTTCTACTCGGGTTGATTCCATTCTATTCCATTCCATTCCATTCGATCCCATTTGATTCCATTCGATTCCATTCAATTCCATTCGATTCCATTCCATTCCACTCCATTCCATTCCATTCCATTCCATTCCATTCCATTCCATTCCATGGAATTCCGTTCCATTCCGTTCCGTTCCATTGAATTCCGTTCCGTTCCATTGCATTCCATTCCATTCCATTCCATTGAATTCCATTCCATTCCATTCCATTCCATTCCATTCTATTCCATTCCATTCCATTCCATTCAATTCCATTCCATTCCATTCCATTCCATTGAATTCCGTTCCATTCCATTGAATTCCATTCCATTCCGTTCCATTCCATTGAATTCCGTTCCGTTCCGTTCCGTTCCATTCCTTTCTACTCGGGTTGATTCCATTCTATTCCATTCCAATCCACTCGATTCCATTCCATTCCATTCCATTCAATTCCATTCCATTCCGTTCTACTCGGGTTCATTCCATTCCATTCCTTTCCGTTCCATTCCGTTCCGTTCCGTTCCGTTCCGTTCTACTCGGGTTGATTCCATTCTATTCCATTCCATTCCATTCGATTGCATTCTATTCCATTCGATTCCATTCGATTCAATTCGATTCGATTCCATTCCATTCCATTCCATTCCATTGCATTCCATTGAATTCCATTCCATTCCATTGAATTCCATTCCATTCCATTCCATTCCATTCCATTCCATTCCATTCCATTCCATTCAATTCCATCAAATTCCATTCCATTCCATTCCATTCCATTCAATTCCATTCGATTCCATTCGATTCCATTCGATTCCATTCGATTCCATTCCATTCCATTCCATTCCATTCCATTCCATCCCATTCCATTCCATTCCATTCCATGGAATTCCGTTCCATTCCTTTCAATTCCATTCCATTCCATTCCATTCCATTCCATTCCATTCCATTCCATTCCATTCCATTCCATTCTACTCGGGTTGATTCCATTCTATTACATTCCATTCCATTCGATTCCATTCGATTCCATTCGATTCCATTCGATTCGATTCCATTCCATTCCATTCCATTCCATTGAATTCCGTTCCATTCCATTCCATTCCATTCCATTCCATTCCATTCCTTTGAATTCCATTACATTGAATTCCATTCCATTCCTTTCCGTTCCGTTCCGTTCCGTACCGTTCCAATCCATTCCATTCCGTTCCATTGAATTCCGTTCCATTCCATTGAATTCCATTCCATTCCGTTCCATTGCATTGAATTCCGTTCCGTTCCGTTCCGTTCCGTTCCGTTCCGTTCCATTCCGTTCCATTCCATTCCATTGCGTTCTACTCGGGTTCATTCCATTCCATTCCTTTCCGTTCCGTTCCGTTCCGTTCCATTCCGTTCCGTTCCGTTCCGTTCTACTCGGGTTGATTCAATTCTATTCCATTCCATTCCATTCGATTCCATTCTATTCCATTCGATTCCATTCTATTCATTTCGATTCCATTCCATTCCATTCCATTCCGTTCCATTCCATTCCGTTCCATTCCATTCCATTCCATTCCATTCCATTCCATTACGTTCCATTCCATTCCGTTCCATTCCATTGAATTCCGCTCCATTGCATTGAATTCCGTTCCATTCCATTCCATTCCTTTCCGTTCCGTTCCGTTCCGTTCCGTTCTACTCGGTTAGATTCCATTCTATTCCATTCCATTCTATTCGATTCCATTCTATTCCATTCGATTCCATTCGATTCCTTTCCATTCGATTCCATTCCATTCCATTCCATTCCATTGAATTCCATTCCATTCCATTCCATTCCATTCCATTCCATTCCATTCCATTCCATTCCATTCCGTTGAATTCCATTCCATTCCATTGAATTCCATTCCATTCCATTCCATTCGGTTCCATTCCATTCCATGGAATTCCATTCCATTCGATTCCATTCCATTCCATGGAATTCCATTTCATTCCATTCCATTCCATTCCATTCCATTCCATTCCATAGAATTCCATTCCATTCCATTCCATTCCATTCCATTCCGTTCCATTCCATTCCATCGAATTCCATTCCATTCCATTCCATTCCATTCCATTCCATTCCATTCCTTTCCATTCCATTCTACTCGGGTTGATTCCATTCTATTCCATTCCATTCCATTCGATTCCATTCGATTCCATTCGATTCCATTCGATTCCATTCCATTCCATTCCATTCCATTCAATTCCATTCCATTCCATTCCATTCCATTCCATTCCATTCCATTGAATTCCATTCCATTCCATTGAATTCCATTCAATTCCATTCCATTCCATTGAATTCCATTCCATTCCATTCCATTCGATTCCATTCCATTCCATGGAATTCCATTCCTTTCCATTCCATTCCATTCCATTCCATTCCATTCCATTCCATGGAATTCCATTGAATTCCATTCCATTCCATTGAATTCCATTCCTTTCCATTCCATTCCATTGAATTCCGTTCAATTCCATTCCATTCCATTCCATTCCATTCCATGCCATTCGTTCCATTCCATTCCATTCCATTCTTTCCATTCCATTCCATTCCATTCCATTCTACTTGGGTTGATTCCATTCTATTCCATTCCATTCCATTCGATTCCATTCGATTCCATTCGATTCCATTCGATTCCATTCGTTTCCATTCCATTCCATTCCATTCTATTCCATTGAATTCCATTCCATTCCATTCCATTCCATTGCATTCCATTCCATTGAATTCCTTTCCATTCCATTGAATTCCATTCCATTCCATTGAATTCCATTCCATTCCATTCCATTCCATTCCATTCCATTCCATCGAATTCCATTCCATTCCATTAAATTCCATTCCATTCCATTCCATTCCATTCCATTCCATTCCATTCGATTCCATTCGATTCCATTCGATTCCATTCCATTCCATTCCATTCCGTTCCGTTCCATTCCGTTCCATTCCGTTCCATTCCATTGAATTCTGTTCCATTGCATTGAATTCCGTTCCATTCCATTCCATACCTTTCCGTTCCGTTCCGTTCCGTTCCGTTCCGTTCTACTCGGGTTGATTCCATTCTATTCCATTCCATTCCATTCGATTCCATTCTATTCCATTCGATTCCATTCGATTCAATTCCATAGAATTCCATTCCATTCCATTCCATTCCATGGAATTCCATTCCATTCCATTGAATTCCATTCCATTCCATTCCATTCCATTCCATTCCATTCCATTCCATTCCATTCCATCGAATTCCATTCCATTCCATTCCATTCCATTCCATTCCATTCCATTCCATTCCATTCGATTCCATTCGATTCCATTCCATTCCATTCCATTCCATTCCATTCCATTCCATTCCATTCCATTCCATTCCATTCTACTCGGGTTGATTCCATTCTATTACATTCCATTCCATTCGATCCCATTTGATTCCTTTCGATTCCATTCCATTCCATTCCATTCCATTCCATTGAATTCCATTCCATTCCATTCCATTCCATTCCATTCCATTGAATTCCATTCCATTCCATTCCATTCCATTCCATTCCATTGCATTCCATTCCATTCCATTGAATTCCATTACACTGAATTCCATTCCATTCCATTCCATTCCATGGAATTCCATTCCATTCCGTTCCGTTCCGTTGCGTTCCGTTCCGTTCCGTTGTATTCCATTCCATTCCATTCCATTGAATTCCGATCCATTCCATTGAATTCCATTCCATTCCGTTCCATTCCATTGAATTCCGTTCCGTTCCGTTCCGTTCCGTTCCGTTACGTTCCATTCCGTTCCATTCCATTCCATTCCGTTCTACTCGGGTTCATTCCATTCCATTCCTTTCCGTTCCGTTCCGTTCCGTTCCATTCCGTTCCGTTCCGTTCCGTTCTACTCGGGTTGATTCCATTCTATTCCATTCCATTCCATTCGATTCCATTCTATTCCATTCGATTCCATTCTATTCAATTCGATTCCATTCCATTCCATTCCATTCCATTGAGTTCCATTCCATTCCATTCCATTCCATTGAATTCCGATCCATTGCATTGAATTCCGTTCCATTCCATTCCATTCCTTTCCGTTCCGTTCCGTTCCGTTCCGTTCTACTCGGGTTGATTCAATTCTATTCCATTCCATTCCATTCGATTCCATTCTATTCCATTCGATTCCATTCGATTCAATTCTATTCGATTCCATTCCATTCCATTCCATTCCATTCCATTCCATTCCATTCGATTCCATTCCATTCCATGGAATTCCATTCCATTCGATTCCATTCCATTCCATGGAATTCCATTTCATTCCATTCCATTCCATTCCATTCCATTCCATTCCATAGAATTCCATTCCATTCCATTCCATTCCATTCCATTCCATTCCGTTCCATTCCATTCCATCGAATTCCATACCATTCCATTCCATTCCATTCCACTCCATTCCATTCCATTCCATTCCATTCCATTCTACTCGGGTTGATTCCATTCTATTCCATTCCATTCCATTCGATTCCATTCGATTCCATTCGATTCCATTCGATTCCATTCCATTCCATTCCATTCCATTCCATTCCATTCCATTCCATTCCATTCCATTCCATTCCATTGAATTCCATTCCATTCCATTGAATTCCATTCCATTCCATTCCATTCCATGGAATTCCGTTCCATTCCATTCCTTTCCATTCCATTCCATTACCATTGAATTCCATTACATTGAATTCCATTCCATTCCATTCTATTCCATTGAATTCCATTCCATTCCATTGAATTCCATTCCATTCCATTCCATTCGATTCCATTCCATTCCATGGAATTCCATTCCTTTCCATTCCATTCCATTCCATTCCATTCCATTCCATTCCATGGAATTCCATTGAATTCCATTCCATTCCATTGAATTCCATTCCTTTCCATTCCATTCCATTGAATTCCGTTCAATTCCATTCCATTCCATTCCGTTCCATTCCATTCCATTCGATTCCATTCCATTCCATTCCATTCCATTCCATTCCATTCCATTCCATTCCGTTCCATTCCGTTCTACTCGGGTAGATTCCATTCTATTCCATTCCATTCCATTCCATTCCATTCAATTCCATTCCATTCCATTCCATTCCATTCCATTCCATTTCATTCCATTCCATTCCATTCCATTCCATTCTATTCCATTCCATTCCATTCCATTCCATTCCATTCCATTCCATTCCGTTCCATTCCATCGAATTCCATTCCATTCCATTGAATTCCATTCCATTCCATTCCATTCCATTCCATTCCATTCCATTCCATTCCATTCCATCGAATTCCATTCCATTCCATTCCATTCCATTCCATTCCATTCCATTCCATTCCATTCCATTCGATTCCATTCGATTCCATTCGATTCCATTCGATTCCATTCCATTCCATTCCATTCCGTTCCGTTCCATTCCGTTCCATTCCGTCCCATTCCATTGAATTCCGTTCCATTCCATTGAATTCCGTTCCATTCCATTCCATTCCATTCCATTCCATTCCATTCCATTCCATTCCGTTCTACTTGGGTACATTCCATTCTATTCCATTCCATTCCATTCCGTTCTATTCGATTCCATTCGATTCCATTCGATTCAATTCGATTCCATTCCATTCCATTCCATTCCATTCCATTGAATTCCATTCCATTCCATTGAATTCCATTCCATTCCATTCCATTCCATTCCATTCCATTCCATTCCGTTCTATTCCATTCCATTCAATTCCATTCCATTCCATTCCATTCGATTCCATTCGATTCCATTCAATTCCATTCGATTCCATTCCATTCCACTCCATTCCATTCCATTGAATTCCATTCCATTCCATTCCATTCCATTCCATTCCATTCCATTCCATTGAATTCCATTCCATTCCATTCCATTCCATTCCATTGCATTCCATTCCATTCCATTCCATTCCATTCCATTCGAATTCCATTCCATTCCATTCCATTCCATTCCATTCCATTCCGTTCTACTCGGGTTGATTCCATTCTATTCCATTCCATTCCATTCGATTCCATTCGATTCCATTCGATTCCATTCGATTCCATTCGATTCCATTCCATTCCATTCCATTCTATTCCATTCCATTCCATTCCATTCCATTCCATTCCATTCCATTCTACTCGGGTTGATTCCATTCTATTCCATTCCATTCCATTCGATTCCATTTCATTCCATTCCATTCCATTCGATTCCATTCCATTCCATTCCATTCCATTGAATTCCATTCCATTCCATTCCATTCCATGGAATTCCGTTCCATTCCATTCCATTCCGTTCCATTCCGTCCCGTTCCGTTCCGTTCCGTTCCGTTGCGTTCCGTTCCGTACTACTCGGGTTGATTCCATTCTATTCCATTCCATTCCATTCGATTCCATTCGATTCCATTCGATTCCATTCGATTCCATTCCATTCCATTCCATTCAATTGAATTCCATTCCATTCCATTCCATTCCATTCCATTCCATTCCATTCCATTCCATTCCATTCCATTCTACTCGGGATGATTCCATTCTATTACATTCCATTCCATTCGATTCCATTCGATTCCATTCGATTCCATTCGATTCCATTCCATTCGATTCCATTCAATTGAATTCCATTCCATTCCATTCCATTCCATTCCATTCCATTCCATTGCATTCCATTCCATTCCATTCAATTCCATTCCATTCCATTCCATTCCATTCCACTCCACTCCATTCCATTCCATTCCACTCCATTCCATTCCATTCCATTCCATTGAATTCCATTCCATTCCATTCCATTCCATTCCATTCCATTCCATGGAATTCCATTCCATTCTGTTCCGTTCCGTTCCGTTCCATTCCATTCCATTCCATTCCATTCCATTGAATTCCGTTCCATTCCATTGAATTCCATTCCATTCCGTTCCATTCCATTGAATTCCGTTCCGTTCCGTTCCGTTCCGTTCCATTCCGTTCCATTCCGTTCCTTTCCGTTCTACACGGGTTGATTCCATTCTATTCCATTCCATTCCATTCGATTCCATTCCATTCCATTCCATTCCATTCCATTCCTTTCTACTCGGGTTCATTCCATTCCATTCCGTTCCGTTCCGTTCCGTTCCGTTCCAATCCTTTCTACTTGTGTTGATTCCATTCCATTCCATTCTATTCCATTGAATTCCATTCCATTCCATTCCATTCCATTCCATTACATGGAATTCCATTGAATTCCATTGAATTCCATTGAATTCCATTGAATTCCATTCCATTGAATTCCATTGAATTCCATTCCATGGAATTCCATGGAATTCCATTCCATTCCATTCCATTCCTTGGAATTCCATTCCATTCCATTCTATTCCATTCCATTGGTTTCCATTCCATTCCATTCCATTGAATTCCATTCCATTCCATTCCATTCCATTCCATTGCATTCCATTCCATTCCATTCCATTCCGTTCCGTTCCATTCCGTTACATTCCGTTCCATTCCATTGAATTCTGTTCCATTGCATTGAATTCCGTTCCATTCCATTCCATACCTTTCCGTTCCGTTCCGTTCCGTTCCGTTCCGTTCTACTCGGGTTGATTCCATTCTATTCCATTCCATTCCATTCGATTCCATTCCATTCCATTCGATTCCATTCGATTCAATTCGATTCCATTCCATTCCATTCCATTCCATCGAATTCCATTCCATTCCATTCTACTCGGTTACATTCCATTCCATTCCATTCCATTCCATTCCAATCCATTCCATTCCATTCCATTCCATCGAATTCCATTCCATTCCATTCCATTCCATTCCATTCCATTCCATTCCATTCGATTCCATTCGATTCCATTCGATTCCATTCCATTCCATTCCATTCCATTCCATTCCATTCCATTCCATTCCGTTCTACTCCGGTTGATTCCATTCTATTCCATTCCATTCCATTCCATTCCATTCCATTCCATTCCATTCCATTCCATTCCATTCCATTCCATTCCATTGAATTCCATTCCATTCCATTCCATTCCATTCCATGGAATTCCATTCCATTCCATTCCATTCCATTCCATTCCATTCCATTCCATTCCATTCCATTCCATTCCATTGAATTCCATTACACTGAATTCCATTCCATTCCATTCCATTCCATGGAATTCCATTCCATTCCGTTCCGTTCCGTTCCGTTCCGTTCCGTACCGTTCCATTCCATTCCATTCCATTCCATTGAATTCCGATCCATTCCATTGAATTCCATTCCATTCCGTTCCATTCCATTGAATTCCATTCCGTTCCGTTCCGTTCCGTTCCGTTACGTTCCATTCCGTTCCATTCCATTCCATTCCGTTCTACTCGGGTTCATTCCATTCCATTCCTTTCCGTTCCGTTCCGTTCCGTTCCATTCCGTTCCGTTCCGTTCCGTTCTACTCGGGTTGATTCCATTCTATTGCATTCCATTCCATTCGATTCCATTCTATTCCATTCGATTCCATTCTATTCAATTCGATTCCATTCCATTCCATTCCATTCCATTGAGTTCCGTTCCATTCCGTTCCATTCCATTGAATTCCGATCCATTCCATTCCATTCCGTTCCTTTCCGTCCCGTTCCGTTCCGTTCCGTTCCGTTGCGTTCCGTTCCGTTCTACTCGGGTTGATTCCATTCTATTCCATTCCATTCCATAGAATTCCATTCCATTCCATTCGATTCCATTCGATTCAATTCTATTCGATTCCATTCCATTCCATTCCATTCCATTCCATTCCATTCGATTCCATTCCATTCCATGGAATTCCATTCCATTCGATTCCATTCCATTCCATGGAATTCCATTTCATTCCATTCCATTCCATTCCATTCCATTCCATTCCATTCCATAGAATTCCATTCCATTCCATTCCATTCCATTCCATTCCATTCCATTCCATTCCATTCCATCGAATTCCATACCATTCCATTCCATTCCATTCCATTCCATTCCATTCCATTCCATTCCATTCCATTCTACTCGGGTTGATTCCATTCTATTCCATTCCATTCCATTCGATTCCATTCGATTCCATTCGATTCCATTCGATTCCATTCCATTCCATTCCATTCCATTCCATTCCATTCCATTACATTCCATTCCATTCCATTCCATTCCATTCCATTCCATTGAATTCCATTCCATTCCATTGAATTCCATTCCATTCCATTCCATTCCATGGAATTCCGTTCCATTCCATTCCTTTCCATTCCATTCCATTCCATTGAATTCCATTACATTGAATTCCATTCCATTCCATTCTATTCCATTGAATTCCATTCCATTCCATTGAATTCCATTCCATTCCATTCCATTCGATTCCATTCCATTCCATGGAATTCCATTCCTTTCCATTCCATTCCATTCCATTCCATTCCATTCCATTCCATGGAATTCCATTGAATTCCATTCCATTCCATTGAATTCCATTCCTTTCCATTCCATTCCATTGAATTCCGTTCAATTCCATTCCATTCCATTCCATTCCATTCCATTCCATTCGAATTCCATTCCATTCCATTCCATTCCATTCCATTCCATTCCATTCCATTCCATTCCATTCCATTCCATTCTACTCTGGTTGGTTCCATTCTATTCCATTCCATTCCATTCGATTCCATTCCATTCCTTTCCATTCCATTCCATTCCATTCCATTGAATTCCATTCCATTCCATTCCATTCCATTCCATTGAATTCCATTCCATTCCATTCCATTCCATTCCATTGCATTCCATTCCATTCCATTCCATCGAATTCCATTCCATTCCATTGAATTCCATTCCATTCCATTCCATTCCATTCCATTCCATTCCATTCCATTCCATTCCATTGAATTCCATTCCATTCCATTCCATTCCATTCCATTCCATTCCATTCCATTCCATTCCATTCGATTCCATTCCATTCCATTCCATTCCATTCGATTCCATTCCATTCCATTCCATTCCGTTCCGTTCCATTCCGTTCCATTCCGTCCCATTCCATTGAATTCCGTTCCATTGCATTGAATTCCGTTCCATTCCATTCCATTCCATTCCATTCCATTCCATTCCATTCCATTCCGTTCTACTCGGGTTGATTCCATTCTATTCCATTCCATTCCATTCCATTCCATTCTATTCCATTCGATTCCATTCGATTCCATTCGATTCCATTCCATTCCATTCCATTCCATTCCATTCCATTGAATTCCATTCCATTCCATTGAATTCCATTCCATTCCATTCCATTCCATTCCATTGAATTCCATTCCATTCCATTCAATTCCATTCCATTCCATTCCATTCGATTCCATTCCATTCCATTGAATTCCATTCCATTCCATTCCATTCCATTCCATTCCATTCCATTCCATTCCATGGAATTCCATTGAATTCCATTGAATTCCATTCCATTCCATTGAATTCCATTCCTTTCCATTCCATTCCATTGAATTCCGTTCAATTCCATTCCATTCCATTCCATTCCATTCCATTCCATTCGATTCCATTCCATTCCATTCCATTCCATTCCATTCCATTCCATTCTACTCGGGTTGATTCCATTCTATTCCATTCCATTCCATTCGATTCCATTCGATTCCTTTCGATTCCATTCAATTCCATTCCATTCCATTCCATTCCACTCCATTCCATTCCATTCCATTCCATTCCATTCCATTCCATTCCATTCCATTCTACTCGGGTTGATTCCATTCTATTCCATTCCATTGCATTCGATTCCATTTGATTCCTTTCGATTCCATTCGATTCCATTCCATTCCATTCCATTCCATCGAATTCCATTCCATTCCATTCCATTCCATTCCATTCCATTCCATTCCATTCCGTTCCATTCTACTCGGGTTGATTCCATTCTATTACATTCCATTCCATTCGATTCCATTCGATTCCATTCGATTCCATTCGATTCCATTCCATTCCATTCCATTCAATTGAATTCCATTCCATTCCATTCCATTCCATTCCATTCCATTCCATTGAATTCCATTCCATTCCATTCCATTGAATTCCATTCCATTCGATTCCATTCCATTCCATGGAATTCCATTCCATTCCATTCCGTCCCATTCCATTGAATTCCATTCCATTCCATTCCATTCCATTCCATTCCATTCCATTCCTTTCCATTCCATTCCATTCCATTCCATTCCGTTCTACTCGGGTTGATTCCATTCTATTCCATTCCATTCCATTCGATTCCATTCGATTCCATTCGATTCGATTCGATTCCATTCCATTCCATTCCATTCCATTGAATTCCATTCCATTCCATTGAATTCCATTCCATTCCATTCCATTCCATTCCATTACATGGAATTCCATTCCATTCCATTGAATTCCATTCCATTCCATTCCATTCGATTCCATTCCATTCCATTCCATTCCATTCGATTCCATTCCATTCCATGGAATTCCATTTCATTCCATTCCATTCCATTCCATTCCATTCCATTCCATTCCATAGAATTCCATTCCATTCCATTCCATTCCATTCCATTCCATTCCATTCCATTCCATTCCATCGAATTCCATTCCATTCCATTCCATTCCATTCCATTCCATTCCATTCCATTCTATTCCATTCTACTCGGGTTGATTCCATTCTATTACATTCGATTCCATTCGATTCCATTCGATTCCATTCGATTCCATTCGATTCCATTCCATTCCATTCCATTCATTTGAATTCCATTCCATTCCATTCCATTCCATTCCATTCCATTCCATTCCATTCCATTGAATTCCATTCCATTCCATTGAATTCCATTCCATTCCGTTCCATTCCATTGAATTCCGTTCCTTTCCGTTCCGTTCCGTTCCGTTCCATTCCGTTCCATTCCATTCCATTCCGTTCTACTCGGGTTCATTCCATTCCATTCCTTTCCGTTCCGTTCCGTTCCGTTCCGTTCCGTTGCGTTCCGTTCCGTTCTACTCGGGTAGATTCCATTCCATTCCATTCCATTCCATTCCATTCCATTCCATTCCATTCGATTCCATTCTATTCAATTCGATTCCATTCCATTCCATTCCATTCCATTCCATTCCATTCCATTCCATTCCATTCCATTCCATTCCATTGCATTCCATTGCATTCCATTCCATTGCATTCCATTCCATTCCATTCCATTCCATTCCATTCCATTCCGTTCCATTCCATTCCATTCCATTCCATTCCATTCCGTTCCGTTCCATTCCGTTCCATTCCGTTCCATTCCATTGCATTCCATTCCATTGCATTGAATTCCGTTCCATTCCATTCCATTCCTTTCCATTCCATTCCGTTCCGTTCCGTTCCGTTCCGTTCAACTCGGGTACATTCCATTCTATTCCATTCCATTCCATTCGATTCCATTCTATTCCATTCGATTCCATTCGATTCAATTCCATTCGATTCCATTCCATTCCATTCCATTCCATTCCATTCCATACAATTCCATTCCATTCCATTCAATTCCATTCCATTCCATTCCATTCCATTCCATTGACATTCCATTCCATTCCATTGAATTCCATTCCATTCCATTCCATTCGATTCCATTCCATTCCATGGAATTCCATTCCATTCGATTCCATTCCATTCCATGCAATTCCATTCCATTCCATTCCATTCCATTCCATTCCATTCCATAGAATTCCATTCCGTTCCATTCCATTCCATTCCATTCCATTCCGTTCCATTCCATTCCATTGAATTCCATTCCATTCCATTCCATTCCATTCCATTCCATTCCATTCTACTCGGGTTGATTCCATTCTATTCCATTCCATTCCATTCGATTCCATTCGATTCCATTCGATTCCATTCCATTCAATTGGATTCCATTCCATTCCATTCCATTCCATTCCATTCCATTCCATTGAATTCCATTCCATTACATTGAATTCCATTCCATTCCATTCCATTCCATTGAATTCCGTTCCATTCCATTCTTTCCATTCCATTCCATTCCATTGAATTCCATTACATTGAATTCCATTCCATTCCATTCCATTCCATTCCATTCCATTGAATTCCATTCCATTCCATTGAATTCCATTCCTTTCCATTCCATTCCATTGAATTCCGTTCAATTCCATTCCATTCCATTCCATTCCATTCCATTCCATTCCATTCGAATTCCATTCCATTCCATTCCATTCCATTCCATTCCATTCCATTCCATTCCATTCTACTCGGGTTGATTCCATTCTATTCCATTCCATTCCATTCGATTCCATTCGATTCCTTTCGATTCCATTCCATTCCATTCCATTCCATTCCATTGAATTCCATTCCATTCCATTCCATTCCATTCCATTGGATTCCATTCCATTCCATTCCATCGAATTCCATTCCATTCCATTGAATTCCATTCCATTCCATTCCATTCCATTCCATTCCATTCCATTCCATTCCATTCCATTCCATCGAATTCCATTCCATTCCATTCCATTCCATTCCATTCGATTCCATTCGATTCCATTCGATTCCATTCCATTCCATTCCATTCCATTGAATTCCGTTCCATTCCATTCCATTCCATTCCATTCCCTTCCATTGAATTCCATTACATTGAATTCCATTCCATTCCATTCCATTCCATGGAATTCCATTCCATTCCGTTCCGTTCCGTTCCGTTCCGTTCCATACCGTTCCATTCCATTCCATTCCATTCCATTGAATTCCGTTCCATTCCATTGAATTCCATTCCATTCCGTTCCATTCCATTGAATTCCGTTCCGTTCCGTTCCGTTCCGTTCCGTTCCGTTCCGTTCCATTCCGTTCCATTCCATTCCATTCCGTTCTACTCGGGTTCATTCCATTCCATTCCTTTCCGTTCCGTTCCGTTCCGTACCATTCCGTTCCGTTCTACTCGGGTTGATTCCATTCTATTCCATTCCATTCCATTCGATTCCATTCTATTCCATTCGATTCCATTCTATTCAATTCGATTCCATTCCATTCCAATCCATTCCATTACATTCCATTGAATTCCATTCCATTCCATTCCGTTCCATTCCATTCCGTTCCATTCCATTCCATTCCATTCCATTCCATTCCATTACGTTCCGTTCCATTCCGTTCCATTCCATTGAATTCCGATCCATTGCATTGAATTCCGTTCCATTCCATTCCATTCCATTCCATTCCATTCCATTCCATTGAATTCCATTCCATTGAATTCCATTCCATTCCATTCCATTCCACTGAATTCCATTCCATTCCGTTCCGTTCCGTTCCGTTCCGTTCCATTCCGTTCCATTCCATTCCATTCCATTCCATTGAATTCCGTTCCATTCCATTGAATTCCATTCCATTCCGTTCCATTCCATTGAATTCCGTTCCGTTCCGTTCCGTTCCGTTCCGTTCCATTCCGTTCCATTCCGTTCCATTCCGTTCTACTCGGGTTGATTCCATTCTATTCCATTCCATTCCATTCGATTCCATTCCATTCCATTCCATTCCATTCCATTTCATTCCTTTCTACTCGGGTTCATTCCATTCCATTCCGTTCCGTTCCGTTCCGTTCCGTTCCATTCCTTTCTACTTGTGTTGATTCCATTCCATTCCATTCTATTCCATTGAATTCCATTCCATTCCATTCCATTCCATTCCATTACATGGAATGCCATTGAATTCCATTGAATTCCATTCCATTGAATTCCATTGAATTCCATTCCATTCCATTCCATGGAATTCAATTCCATTCCATTCCATTCCTTGGAATTCCATTCCATTCCATTCCATTCCATTCCATTGAATTCCATTCCATTCCATTCAATTGAATTCCATTCCATTCCATTCCATTCGATTCCATTCCATTCCATTGAATTCAATTCCGTTCCATTCCATTCCATTGAATTCCATTGAATTCCATTCCATTGAATTCCATTCCATTCCATTGAATTCCATTCCATTTCATTCCATTCCATTCCGTTCCATTCCATTCCGTTCCATTCCATTCCATTCCTTTCCATTCCATTCCATTCCGTTCCATTCCATTGAATTCCGTTCCATTGCACTGAATTCCGTTCCATTCCATTCCATCCCTTTCCGTTCCGTTCCGTTCCGTTCCGTTCCGTTCCGTTCTACTCGGGTTGATTCCATTCTATTCCTTTCCATTCCATTCGATTCCATTCTATTCCATTCGATTCCATTCGATTCAATTCGATTCCATTCCATTCCATTCCATTCCATTCCATTCCATTCCATTGAATTCCATTCCATTCCATTCCGTTCCATTCCATTCCGTTCCATTCCATTACATTCCATTCCATTACGTTCCGTTCCATTCCGTTCCATTCCGTTCCATTCCATTGAATTCCGATCCATTGCATTGAATTCCGTTCCATTCCATTCCATTCCTTTCCGTTCCGTTCCGTTCCGTTCCGTTCCGTTCCGTTCCGTTCTACTCGGATTGATTCCATTCTATTCCATTCCATTCCATTCGATTCCATTCGATTCCATTCGATTCCATTCGATTCCATTCCATTCCATTCCATTCCATTGAATTCCATTCCATTCCATTCCATTCCATTCCATTCCATTCCATTGAATTCCATTGAATTCCATTCCATTGAATTCCATTCCATTCCATTCCATTCCGTTCCATTCCATTCCGTTCCATTCCATTCCATTCCATTCCATTCCATTCCATTCCGTTCCGTTCCATTCCGTTCCATTCCGTTCCATTCCATTGAATTCCGTTCCATTCCATTACATTCCTTTACGTTCTGTTCCGTTCCGTTCCGTTCCGTTCCGTTCTACTCGGGTTGATTCCATTCTATTCCATTCCATTCCATTCCATTCCATTCTATTCCATTCGATTCCATTCGATTCAATTCGATTCGATTCGATTCCATTCCATTCCATTCCATTCCATTGAATTCCATTCCATTCCATTGAATTCCATTCCATTCCATTCCATTCCATTCCATTCCATGGAATTCCATTCCATTCCATTGAATTCCATTCCATTCCATTCCATTCGATTCCATTCCATTCCATGGAATTCCATTCCATTCGATTCCATTCCATTCCATGGAATTCCATTTCATTCCATTCCATTCCATTCCATTCCATTCCATTCCATTCCATAGAATTCCATTCCATTCCATTCCATTCCATTCCATTCCATTCCATTCCATTCCATTCCATCGAATTCCATTCCATTCCATTCCATTCCATTCCATTCCATTCCATTCCATTCTATTCCATTCTACTCGGGTTGATTCCATTCTATTACATTCGATTCCATTCGATTCCATTCGATTCCATTCGATTCCATTCGATTCCATTCCATTCAATTGAATTCCATTCCATTCCATTCCATTCCATTCCATTCCATTCCATTCCATTCCATTCCATTGAATTCCATTCCATTCCATTGAATTCCATTCCATTCCGTTCCATTCCATTGAATTCCGTTCCGTTCCGTTCCGTTCCGTTCCGTTCCATTCCGTTCCATTCCATTCCGTTCCGTTCTACTCGGGTTCATTCCATTCCATTCCTTTCCGTTCCGTTCCGTTCCGTTCCGTTCCGTTGCGTTCCGTTCCGTTCTACTCGGGTTGATTCCATTCTTTTCCATTCCATTCCATTCGATTCCATTCTATTCCATTCGATTCCATTCTATTCAATTCGATTCCATTCCATTCCATTCCATTGAATTCCATTCCATTCCATTCCGTTCCATTCCATTCAGTTCCATTCCATTCCATTCCATTCCATTCCATTCCTTTCCGTTACGTTCCGTTCCGTTCCATTCCGTTCTACTCGGATTGATTCCATTCTATTCCATTCCATTCCATTCGATTCCATTCGATTCCATTCGATTCCATTCGATTCCATTCCATTCCATTCCATTCCATTGAACTCCATTCCATTCCATTCCATTCCATTCCATTCCATTCCATTGAACTCCATTCCATTCCATTCCATTCCATTCCATTCCATTCCATTCCATTCCATTGAATTCCATTCCATTCCATTCCATTCCATTGAATTCCGTTCCATTCCATTCCTTTCCATTCCATTCCATTCCATTGAATTCCATTACATTGAATTCCATTCCATTCCATTCCATTCCATTCCATTCCATTCCATTGAATTCCATTCCATTCCATAGAATTCCATTCCATTCCATTCCATTCGATTCCATTCCATTCCATGGAATTCCATTCCTTTCCATTCCATTCCATTCCATTCCATTCCATTCCATTCCATTGAATTCCATTGAATTCCATTCCATTCCATTGAATTCCATTCTTTTCCATTCCATTCCATTGAATTCCTTTCAATTCCATTCCATTCCATTCCATTCCATTCCATTCCATTCGAATTCCATTCCATTCCATTCCATTCCATTCCATTCCATTCCATTCCATTCTACTCGGGTTGATTCCATTCTATTCCATTCCATTCCATTCGATTCCATTCGATTGCTTTCGATTCCATTCCATTCCATTCCATTCCATTCCATTCCATTGTATTCCATTCCATTCCATTCCATTCCATTGAATTCCATTCCATTCCATTCCATCGAATTCCATTCCATTCCATTGAATTCCATTCCATTGCATTCCATTCCATTCCATTCCATTCCATTCCATTCCATTCTATTCCATTCCTTCGAATTCCATTCCATTGCATTCCATTCCATTCGATTCCATTCGATTCCATTCGATTCCATTCGATTCCATTCGATTCCATTCGATTCCATTCCATTCCATTCCATTCCATTGAATTCCATTCCATTCCATTCCATTCCATTGAATTCCGTTCCATTCCTTTCAATTCCATTCCATTCCATTCCATTCCATTCCATTCCATTCCATTCCGTTCTACTCGGGTTCATTCCATTCCATTCCTTTCCTTTCCGTTCCGTTCCGTTCCGTTCCGTTCCGTTCTACTCGGGTTGATTCCATTCTATTCCATTCCATACCATTCGATTCCATTCTATTCCATTCGATTCAATTCTATTCCATTCCTTTCCATTCCATTTCATTCCTTTCCATTCCATTCCATTGAATTCCATTCCATTCCATTCCGTTCCATTCCATTCCGTTCCATTCCATTCCATTCCATTCCATTCCATTCCTTTCCGTTACGTTCCGTTCCGTTCCATTCCGTTCTACTCGGATTGATTCCATTCTATTCCATTCCATTCCATTCGATTCCATTCGATTCCATTCGATTCCATTCGATTCCATTCCATTCCATTCCATTCCATTCCATTCCATTCCATTGAACTCCATTCCATTCCATTCCATTCCATTCCATTCCATTCCATTCCATTGAATTCCATTCCATTCCATTCCATTCCATTGAATTCTGTTCCATTCAATTCCATTCCATTCCATTCCGTTCTACTCGGGTTGATTCCATTCTATTCCATTCCGTTCCGTTCCGTTCCGTTCCGTTCCGTTCCGTTCCGTTCCATTCCACTCGGGTTGATTCCATTCTATTCCATTCCATTCCATTCCATTCCATTCGATTCCATTCGATTCCATTCGATTCCATTCGATTCCATTCCATTCCATTGAATTCCATTCCATTCCATGGAATTCCGTTCCATTCCATTCCATTGCATTCCATTCCATTCCATTCCATTTGGATTCCATTCCATTCTATTCCATTCCATTCCATTCCATTCCATTCCATTCCATTCCATTCCATTCTACTCTGGTTGATTCCATTCTATTCCATTCCATTCCATTCGATTCCATTCGATTCCATTCGATTCCATTCGATTCCATTCCATTCCATTCCATTCCATTCCATTCCATTCCATTGAATTCCATTCCATTCCATTGAATTCCATTCCATTCCATTCCATTCCATTGAATTCCGTTCCATTCCATTGCATTCCATTCCTTTCCATTCCATTGAATTCCATTCCATTGAATTCCATTCCATTCCATTCCATTCCATGGAATTCCATTCCATTCCGTTCCGTTCCGTTCCGTTCCTTTCCGTTTCGTTCCGTTCCGTTCCGTTCCGTTCCATTCCATTCCATTCCATTCCATTCCATTGAAATCCGTTCCATTCCATTGAATTCCATTCCATTCCGTTCCATTCCATTGAATTCTGTTCCGTTCCGTTCCGTTCCGTTCCGTTCCATTCCGTTCCATTCCATTGAATTCCATTGAATTCCATTCCATTCCATTCCGTTCCATTCCATTCCGTTCCGTTCCATTCCATTCCATTCCATTCCATTCCATTCCATTCCGTTCTACTCGGGTTCATTCCATTCCATTCCGTTCCGTTCCGTTCCGTTCCGTTCCTTTCCTTTCTACTTGTGTTGATTCCATTCCATTCCATTCTATTCCATTGAATTCCATTCCATTCCATTCCATTCCATTCCATTACATGGAATTCCATTGAATTCCATTGAATTCCATTCCATAGAATTCCATTCCATTCCATTCCATGGGATTCCATTCCATTCCTTTCCATTCCATTCCATTGAATTCCATTCCATTCCATTCCATTGAATTCCATTCCATTCCATTCCATTCGATTCCATTTCATTCCATTGAATTCCATTCCATTCCATTGAATTCCATTGAATTCCATTCCATTGAATTCCATTCCACTCCATTGAATTCCATTCCATTTCATTCCATTCCATTCCGTTCCATTCCATTCCGTTCCATTCCATTCCATTCCTTTCCATTCCATTCCATTCCGTTCCATTCCATTGAATTCCGTTCCATTGCATTGAATTCCGTTCCATTCCATTCCATTCCTTTCCGTTCCGTTCCGTTCCGTTCCGTTCCGTTCCGTTCTACTCGGGTTGATTCCATTCTATTCCATTCCATTCCATTCGATTCCATTCTATTCCATTCGATTCCATTCGATTCAATTCGATTCCATTCGATTCCATTCCATTCCATTCCATTCCATTCCATTCCATTCCATTGAATTCCATTCCATTCCATTCCGTTCCATTCCATTCCGTTCCATTCCATTAAATTCCATTCCATTCCATTCCATTCCGTTCCATTCCATTCCATTCCTTTCCATTCCATTCCTTTCCGTTCCATTCCGTTCCTTTCCATTCCGTTCTACTCGGATTTATTCCATTCTATTCCATTCCATTCCATTCGATTCCATTCGATTCCATTCGATTCCATTCGATTCCATTCCATTCCATTCCATTCCATTCCATTCCATTCCATTCCATTGAACTCCATTCCATTCCATTCCATTCCATTCCATTCCATTCCATTCCATTGAATTCCATTCCATTCCATTCCATTCCATTGAATTCTGTTCCATTCAATTCCATTCCATTCCATTCCGTTCTACTCGGGTTGATTCCATGCTATTCCATTCCGTTCCATTCCGTTCCGTTCCGTTCCGTTCCGTTCCGTTCCATTCCACTCGGGTTGATTCCATTCTATTCCATTCCATTCCATTCCATTCCATTCCATTCGATTCCATTCGATTCCATTCGATTCCATTCGATTCCATTCGATTCCATTCCATTCCATTGAATTCCATTCCATTCCATTCCATTCCATTGAATTCCGTTCCATTCCATTCCATTGCATTCCATTATATTCCATTCCATTTGAATTCCATTCCATTCCATTCCATTCCATTCCATTCCATTCCATTCCATTCCATTCTACTCGGGTTGATTCCATTCTATTCCATTCCATTCCATTCGATTCCATTCGATTCCATTCGATTCCATTCGATTCCATTCCATTCCATTCCATTCCATTCCATTCCATTCCATTCCATTCCATTGAATTCCATTCCATTCCATTGAATTCCATTCCATTCCATTCCATTCCATTGAATTCCGTTCCATTCCATTCCATTCCATTCCATTCCATTCCATTGAATTCCATTCCATTGAATTCCATTCCATTCCATTCCATTCCATTGAATTCCATTCCATTCCGTTCCGTTCCGTTCCGTTCCGTTTCGTTCCGTTCCGTTCTGTTCCGTTCCATTCCATTCCATTCCATTCCATTGAATTCCGTTCCATTCCATTGAATTCCATTCCATTCCGTTCCATTCCATTGAATTCTGTTCCGTTCCGTTCCGTTCCGTTCCGTTCCATTCCGTTCCATTCCGTTCCTTTCCGTTCTACTCGGGTTGATTCCATTCTATTCCATTCCACTCCATTCGATTCCATTCGATTCCATTCGAATCCATTCGATTCCATTCGATTCCATTCGATTCCATTCCATTCCATTGAATTCCATTCCATTCCATTCCATTCCATTGAATTCCGTTCCATTCCATTCAATTCCATTCCATTCCATTCCATTCCATTCCTTTCCGTTCCGTTCCGTTCCGTTCCGTTCCGTTCCGTTCTACTCGGGTTGATTCCATTCTATTCCATTCCATTCCATTCGATTCCATTCTATTCCATTCGATTCCATTCGATTCAATTAGATTCCATTCCATTCCATTCCATTCCATTCCATTCCATTGGATTCCGTTCCATTCCATTGAATTCCATTCCATTCCGTTCCATTCCATTGAATTCCGCTCCGTTCCGTTCCGTTCCGTTCCGTTCCATTCCGTACCATTCCATTCCATTCCGTTCTACTCGGGTTGATTCCATTCTATTCCATTCCATTCCATTCGATTCCATTCCATTCCATTCCATTCCATTCCATTCCATTCCGTTCTACTCGGGTTCATTCCATTCCATTCCGTTCCGTTCCGTTCCGTTCCGTTCCTTTCCTTTCTACTTGTGTTGATTCCATTCCATTCCTTTCTATTCCATTGAATTCCATTCCATTCCATTCCATTCCATTCCATTCCATTACATGGAATTCCATTGAATTCCATTGAATTCCATTCCATTGAATTCCATTCCATTCCATTCCATTCCATTCCATTCCATGGAATTCCATTCCATTCCATTCCATTCCATTCCATTGAATTCCATTCCATTCCATTCCATTGAATTCCATTCCATTCCATTCCATTCGATTCCATTTCATTCCATTGAATTCCATTCCATTCCATTCCATTCCATTCCATTCCATTGAATTCCATTGAATTCCATTCCATTGAATTCCATTCCATTCCATTGAATTCCATTCCATTTCATTCCATTCCATTCCGTTCCATTCCATTCCGTTCCATTCCATTCCATTCCTTTCCATTCCATTCCATTCCGTTCCATTCCATTGAATTCCGTTCCATTGCATTGAATTCCGTTCCATTCCGTTCCATTCCTTTCCGTTCCGTTCCGTTCCGTTCCGTTCCGTTCCGTTCTACTCGGGTTGATTCCATTCTATTCCATTCCATTCCATTCGATTCCATTCTATTCCATTCGATTCCATTCGATTCAATTCGATTCCATTCCATTCCATTCCATTCCATTCCATTCCATTCCATTGAATTCCATTCCATTCCATTCCGTTCCATTCCATTCCGTTCCATTCCATTCCATTCCATTCCATTCCATTCCATTACGTTCCGTTCCATTCAGTTCCATTCCATTCCATTCCATTCCATGGAATTCCATTCCATTCGATTCCATTCCATTCCATGGAATTCCATTTCATTCCGTTCCATTCCATTCCATTCCATTCCATTCCATAGAATTCCATTCCGTTCCATTCCATTCCATTCCATTCCATTCCATTCCATTCCATTCTACTCGGGTTGATTCCATTCTATTGCATTCCATTCCATTCGATTCCATTCGATTCCATTCGATTCCATTCGATTCCATTCCATTCCATTCCATTCAATTGAATTCCATTCCATTCCATTCCATTCCATTCCATTCCATTGAATTCCATTCCATTACATTGAATTCCATTCCATTCCATTCCATTCCATTGAATTCCGTTCCATTCCATTCCTTTCCATTCCATTCCATTCCATTGAATTCCATTCCATTGAATTCCATTCCATTCCATTCCATTCCATGGAATTCCATTCCATTCCGTTCCGTTCCGTTCCGTTCCTTTCCGTTTCGTTCCGTTCCGTTCCGTTCCGTTCCATTCCATTCCATTCCATTCCATTCCATTGAAATCCGTTCCATTCCATTGAATTCCATTCCATTCCGTTCCATTCCATTGAATTCTGTTCCGTTCCGTTCCGTTCCGTTCCGTTCCATTCCGTTCCATTCCATTGAATTCCATTGAATTCCATTCCATTCCATTCCGTTCCATTCCATTCCGTTCCGTTCCATTCCATTCCATTCCATTCCATTCCATTCCATTCCGTTCTACTCGGGTTCATTCCATTCCATTCCGTTCCGTTCCGTTCCGTTCCGTTCCTTTCCTTTCTACTTGTGTTGATTCCATTCCATTCCATTCTATTCCATTGAATTCCATTCCATTCCATTCCATTCCATTCCATTACATGGAATTCCATTGAATTCCATTGAATTCCATTCCATAGAATTCCATTCCATTCCATTCCATGGGATTCCATTCCATTCCTTTCCATTCCATTCCATTGAATTCCATTCCATTCCATTCCATTGAATTCCATTCCATTCCATTCCATTCGATTCCATTTCATTCCATTGAATTCCATTCCATTCCATTGAATTCCATTGAATTCCATTCCATTGAATTCCATTCCACTCCATTGAATTCCATTCCATTTCATTCCATTCCATTCCGTTCCATTCCATTCCGTTCCATTCCATTCCATTCCTTTCCATTCCATTCCATTCCGTTCCATTCCATTGAATTCCGTTCCATTGCATTGAATTCCGTTCCATTCCATTCCATTCCTTTCCGTTCCGTTCCGTTCCGTTCCGTTCCGTTCCGTTCTACTCGGGTTGATTCCATTCTATTCCATTCCATTCCATTCGATTCCATTCTATTCCATTCGATTCCATTCGATTCAATTCGATTCCATTCGATTCCATTCCATTCCATTCCATTCCATTCCATTCCATTCCATTGAATTCCATTCCATTCCATTCCGTTCCATTCCATTCCGTTCCATTCCATTAAATTCCATTCCATTCCATTCCATTCCGTTCCATTCCATTCCATTCCTTTCCATTCCATTCCTTTCCGTTCCATTCCGTTCCTTTCCATTCCGTTCTACTCGGATTTATTCCATTCTATTCCATTCCATTCCATTCGATTCCATTCGATTCCATTCGATTCCATTCGATTCCATTCCATTCCATTCCATTCCATTCCATTCCATTCCATTCCATTGAACTCCATTCCATTCCATTCCATTCCATTCCATTCCATTCCATTCCATTGAATTCCATTCCATTCCATTCCATTCCATTGAATTCTGTTCCATTCAATTCCATTCCATTCCATTCCGTTCTACTCGGGTTGATTCCATGCTATTCCATTCCGTTCCATTCCGTTCCGTTCCGTTCCGTTCCGTTCCGTTCCATTCCACTCGGGTTGATTCCATTCTATTCCATTCCATTCCATTCCATTCCATTCCATTCGATTCCATTCGATTCCATTCGATTCCATTCGATTCCATTCGATTCCATTCCATTCCATTGAATTCCATTCCATTCCATTCCATTCCATTGAATTCCGTTCCATTCCATTCCATTGCATTCCATTATATTCCATTCCATTTGAATTCCATTCCATTCCATTCCATTCCATTCCATTCCATTCCATTCCATTCCATTCTACTCGGGTTGATTCCATTCTATTCCATTCCATTCCATTCGATTCCATTCGATTCCATTCGATTCCATTCGATTCCATTCCATTCCATTCCATTCCATTCCATTCCATTCCATTCCATTCCATTGAATTCCATTCCATTCCATTGAATTCCATTCCATTCCATTCCATTCCATTGAATTCCGTTCCATTCCATTCCATTCCATTCCATTCCATTCCATTGAATTCCATTCCATTGAATTCCATTCCATTCCATTCCATTCCATTGAATTCCATTCCATTCCGTTCCGTTCCGTTCCGTTCCGTTTCGTTCCGTTCCGTTCTGTTCCGTTCCATTCCATTCCATTCCATTCCATTGAATTCCGTTCCATTCCATTGAATTCCATTCCATTCCGTTCCATTCCATTGAATTCTGTTCCGTTCCGTTCCGTTCCGTTCCGTTCCATTCCGTTCCATTCCGTTCCTTTCCGTTCTACTCGGGTTGATTCCATTCTATTCCATTCCACTCCATTCGATTCCATTCGATTCCATTCGAATCCATTCGATTCCATTCGATTCCATTCGATTCCATTCCATTCCATTGAATTCCATTCCATTCCATTCCATTCCATTGAATTCCGTTCCATTCCATTCAATTCCATTCCATTCCATTCCATTCCATTCCTTTCCGTTCCGTTCCGTTCCGTTCCGTTCCGTTCCGTTCTACTCGGGTTGATTCCATTCTATTCCATTCCATTCCATTCGATTCCATTCTATTCCATTCGATTCCATTCGATTCAATTAGATTCCATTCCATTCCATTCCATTCCATTCCATTCCATTGGATTCCGTTCCATTCCATTGAATTCCATTCCATTCCGTTCCATTCCATTGAATTCCGCTCCGTTCCGTTCCGTTCCGTTCCGTTCCATTCCGTACCATTCCATTCCATTCCGTTCTACTCGGGTTGATTCCATTCTATTCCATTCCATTCCATTCGATTCCATTCCATTCCATTCCATTCCATTCCATTCCATTCCGTTCTACTCGGGTTCATTCCATTCCATTCCGTTCCGTTCCGTTCCGTTCCGTTCCTTTCCTTTCTACTTGTGTTGATTCCATTCCATTCCTTTCTATTCCATTGAATTCCATTCCATTCCATTCCATTCCATTCCATTCCATTACATGGAATTCCATTGAATTCCATTGAATTCCATTCCATTGAATTCCATTCCATTCCATTCCATTCCATTCCATTCCATGGAATTCCATTCCATTCCATTCCATTCCATTCCATTGAATTCCATTCCATTCCATTCCATTGAATTCCATTCCATTCCATTCCATTCGATTCCATTTCATTCCATTGAATTCCATTCCATTCCATTCCATTCCATTCCATTCCATTGAATTCCATTGAATTCCATTCCATTGAATTCCATTCCATTCCATTGAATTCCATTCCATTTCATTCCATTCCATTCCGTTCCATTCCATTCCGTTCCATTCCATTCCATTCCTTTCCATTCCATTCCATTCCGTTCCATTCCATTGAATTCCGTTCCATTGCATTGAATTCCGTTCCATTCCGTTCCATTCCTTTCCGTTCCGTTCCGTTCCGTTCCGTTCCGTTCCGTTCTACTCGGGTTGATTCCATTCTATTCCATTCCATTCCATTCGATTCCATTCTATTCCATTCGATTCCATTCGATTCAATTCGATTCCATTCCATTCCATTCCATTCCATTCCATTCCATTCCATTGAATTCCATTCCATTCCATTCCGTTCCATTCCATTCCGTTCCATTCCATTCCATTCCATTCCATTCCATTCCATTACGTTCCGTTCCATTCAGTTCCATTCCATTCCATTCCATTCCATGGAATTCCATTCCATTCGATTCCATTCCATTCCATGGAATTCCATTTCATTCCGTTCCATTCCATTCCATTCCATTCCATTCCATAGAATTCCATTCCGTTCCATTCCATTCCATTCCATTCCATTCCATTCCATTCCATTCTACTCGGGTTGATTCCATTCTATTGCATTCCATTCCATTCGATTCCATTCGATTCCATTCGATTCCATTCGATTCCATTCCATTCCATTCCATTCAATTGAATTCCATTCCATTCCATTCCATTCCATTCCATTCCATTGAATTCCATTCCATTACATTGAATTCCATTCCATTCCATTCCATTCCATTGAATTCCGTTCCATTCCATTCCTTTCCATTCCATTCCATTCCATTGAATTCCATTCCATTGAATTCCATTCCATTCCATTCCATTCCATTCCATTGAATTCAATTCCATTCCATTGAATTCCATTCCATTCCATTCCATTCGACTCCATTCCATTCCATGGAATTCCATTCCTTTCCATTCCATTCCATTCCATTCCATTCCATCCCATTGAATTGCATTGAATTCCATTCCATTCCATTGAATTCCGTTCAGTTCCATTCCATTCCATTCCATTCCATTCCATTCCATTCGAATTCCATTCCATTCCATTCCATTCCATTCCATTCCATTCCATTCCATTCTACTCGGGTTGATTCCATTCTATTCCATTCCATTCCATTCGATTCCATTCGATTCCTTTCGATTCCATTCCATTCCATTCCATTCCATTCCATTCCATTCCATGGAATTCCATTCCATTCCATTCCATTCCATTCCATTGAATTCCATTCCATTCCATTCCATCGAATTCCATTCCATTCCATTGAATTCCATTCCATTCCATTCCATTCCATTCCATTCCATTCCATTCCATTCCATTCCATTCCATCGAATTCCATTCCATTCCATTCCATTCCATTCCATTCCATTCCATTCCATTCCATTCCATTCCATTCCATTCGATTCCATTCGATTCCATTCCATTCCATTCCATTCCATTCCATTCCATTCCATTCCATTCCATTCCATTCCATTCTACTCCGGTTGATTCCATTCTATTACATTCCATTCCATTCGATTCCATTAGATTCCATTCGATTCCATTCGATTCCATTCCATTCCATTCCATTCCATTCCATTGAATTCCGTTCCATTCCATTCCATTCCATTCCATTCCATTCCATTGAATTCCATTACATTGAATTCCATTCCATTCCATTCCATTCCATGGAATTCCATTCCATTCCGTTCCGTTCCGTTCCGTTCCGTTCCGTACCGTTCCATTCCATTCCATTCCATTCCATTGAATTCCGTTCCATTCCATTTAATTCCATTCCATTCCGTTCCATTCCATTGAATTCCGTTCCGTTCCGTTCCGTTCCGTTCCGTTCCGTTCCATTCCGTTCCATTCCATTCCATTCCGTTCTACTCGGGTTCATTCCATTCCATTCCTTTCCGTTCCATTCGATTCCAATCTATTCCATTCGATTCCATTCGATTCAATTCTATTCCATTCCATTCCATTTCATTCCATTCCATTCCATTCCATTGAATTCCATTCCATTCCATTCCGTTCCATTCCATTCCGTTCCATTCCATTCCATTCCATTCCATTCCATTCCGTTCCATTCCATTCCGTTCCATTCCATTCCATTCCATTCCATTCCATTCCATTCGATTCCATTCGATTCCATTCGATTCCATTCGATTCCATTCCATTCCATTCCATTCCATTCCATTCCATTCCATTCCATTGAACTCCATTCCATTCCATTCCATTCCATTCCATTCCATTCCATTGAATTCCATTCCATTCCATTCCATTCCATTGAATTCTGTTCCATTCAATTCCATTCCATTCCATTCCGCTCTACTCGGGTTGATTCCATTCTATTCCATTCCGTTCCGTTGCGTTCCGTTCCATTCCGTTCCGTTCCGTTCCATTCCACTCGGGTTGATTCCATTCTATTCCATTCCATTCCATTCCATTCCATTCGATTCCATTCGATTCCATTCGATTCCATTCGATTCCATTCCATTCCATTGAATTCCATTCCATTCCATTCCATTCCATGGAATTCCGTTCCATTCCATTCCATTGCATTCCATTCCATTCCATTCCATTTGAATTCCATTCCATTCCATTCCATTCCATTCCATTCCATTCCATTCCATTCTACTCGGGTTGATTCCATTCTATTCCATTCCATTCCATTCGATTCCATTCGATTCCATTCGATTCCATTCGATTCCATTCCATTCCATTCCATTCCATTCCATTCCATTCCATTGAATTCCATTCCATTCCATTGAATTCCATTCCATTCCATTCCATTCCATTGAATTCCGTTCCATTCCATTCCATTCCATTCCATTCCATTCCATTGAATTCCATTCCATTGAATTCCATTCCATTCCATTCCATTCCATTGAATTCCATTCCATTCCGTTCCGTTCCGTTCCGTTCCGTTCCGTTTCGTTCCGTTCCGTTCCATGCCATTCCATTCCATTCCATTGATTTCCGTTCCATTCCATTGAATTCCATTCCATTCCGTTCCATTCCATTGAATTCTGTTCCGTTCCGTTCCGTTCCGTTCCGTTCCATTCCGTTCCATTCCGTTCCTTTCCGTTCTACTCGGGTTGATTCCATTCTATTCCATTCCATTCCATTCGATTCCATTCGATTCCATTCGAATCCATTCGATTCCATTCGATTCCATTCGATTCCATTCCATTCCATTGAATTCCATTCCATTCCATTCCATTCCATTGAATTCCGTTCCATTCCATTCAATTCCATTCCATTCCATTCCTTTCCGTTCCGTTCCGTTCCGTTCCGTTCCGTTCTACTCGGGTTGATTCCATTCTATTCCATTCCATACCATTCGATTCCATTCTATTCCATTCGATTCCATTCGATTCAATTCGATTCCATTCCATTCCATTCCATTCCATTCCATTCCATTCCATTGAATTCCGTTCCATTCCATTGAATTCCATTGCATTCCGTTCCATTCCATTGAATTCCGCTCCGTTCCGTTCCGTTCCGTTCCGTTCCATTCCGTTCCATTCCGTTCCATTCCGTTCTACTCGGGTTGATTCCATTCTATTCCATTCCATTCCATTCGATTCCATTCTATTCCATTCGATTCCATTCGATTCAATTCGATTCCATTCCATTCCATTCCATTCCATTCCATTCCATTGAATTCCATTGAATTCCATTCCATTCCATTCCGTTCCATTCCATTCCGTTCCATTCCATTCCATTCCATTCCATTCCATTCCATTCCATTCCATTCCATTCCGTTCTACTCGGGTTCATTCCATTCCATTCCGTTCCGTTCCGTTCCGTTCCGTTCCTTTCCTTTCTACTTGTGTTGATTCCATTCCATTCCATTCTATTCCATTGAATTCCATTCCATTCCATTCCATTCCATTCCATTACATGGAATTCCATTGTATTCCATTGAATTCCATTCCATAGAATTCCATTCCATTCCATTCCATTCCATTCCATTCCATTCCATTGAATTCCATTCCATTCCATTCCATTGAATTCCATTCCATTCCATTCCATTGAATTCCATTCCATTCCATTCCATTCGATTCCATTTCATTCCATTGAATTCCATTCCATTCCATTGAATTCCATTCCATTCCGTTCCATTCCATTGAATTCTGTTCCGTTCCGTTCCGTTCCGTTCCGTTCCATTCCGTTCCATTCCGTTCCTTACCGTTCTACTCGGGTTGATTCCATTCTATTCCATTCCATTCCATTCGATTCCATTCTATTCCATTCGATTCCATTCGATTCAATTAGATTCCATTCCATTCCATTCCATTCCATTCCATTCCATTGAATTCCATTCCATTCCATTGAATTCCATTCCATTCCATTGAATTCCATTCCATTCCATTCCATTCCATTGAATTCCGTTCCATTCCATTCCGTACCATTCCATTCCATTCCATTGAATTCCATTCCATTGAATTCCATTCCATTCCATTCCATTCCATTGAATTCCATTCCATTCCGTTCCGTTCCGTTCCGTTCCGTTCCGTTTCGTTCCGTTCCGTTCCTTTCCGTTCCATGCCATTCCATTCCATTCCATTGATTTCCGTTCCATTCCATTGAATTCCATTCCATTCCGTTCCATTCCATTGAATTCTGTTCCGTTCCGTTCCGTTCCGTTCCGTTCCATTCCGTTCCATTCCGTTCCATTCCGTTCTACTCGGGTTGATTCCATTCTATTCCATTCCATTCCATTCGATTCCATTCTATTCCATTCGATTCCATTCGATTCAATTCGATTCCATTCCATTCCATTCCATTCCATTCCATTCCATTGAATTCCATTGAATTCCATTCCATTCCATTCCGTTCCATTCCATTCCGTTCCATTCCATTCCATTCCATTCCATTCCATTCCATTCCATTCCGTTCTACTCGGGTTCATTCCATTCCATTCCGTTCCGTTCCGTTCCGTTCCGTTCCTTTCCTTTCTACTTGTGTTGATTCCATTCCATTCCATTCTATTCCATTGAATTCCATTCCATTCCATTCCATTCCATTCCATTACATGGAATTCCATTGTATTCCATTGAATTCCATTCCATAGAATTCCATTCCATTCCATTCCATTCCATTCCATTCCATTCCATTGAATTCCATTCCATTCCATTCCATTGAATTCCATTCCATTCCATTCCATTGAATTCCATTCCATTCCATTCCATTCGATTCCATTTCATTCCATTGAATTCCATTCCATTCCATTGAATTCCATTCCATTCCGTTCCATTCCATTGAATTCTGTTCCGTTCCGTTCCGTTCCGTTCCGTTCCATTCCGTTCCATTCCGTTCCTTACCGTTCTACTCGGGTTGATTCCATTCTATTCCATTCCATTCCATTCGATTCCATTCTATTCCATTCGATTCCATTCGATTCAATTAGATTCCATTCCATTCCATTCCATTCCATTCCATTCCATTGAATTCCATTCCATTCCATTGAATTCCATTCCATTCCATTCCATTCCATTGAATTCCGTTCCATTCCATTCCGTACCATTCCATTCCATTCCATTGAATTCCATTCCATTGAATTCCATTCCATTCCATTCCATTCCATTGAATTCCATTCCATTCCGTTCCGTTCCGTTCCGTTCCGTTCCGTTTCGTTCCGTTCCGTTCCTTTCCGTTCCATGCCATTCCATTCCATTCCATTGATTTCCGTTCCATTCCATTGAATTCCATTCCATTCCGTTCCATTCCATTGAATTCTGTTCCGTTCCGTTCCGTTCCGTTCCGTTCCATTCCGTTCCATTCCGTTCCTTTCCGTTCTACTCGGGTTGATTCCATTCTATTCCATTCCATTCCATTCGATTCCATTCGATTCCATTCGAATCCATTCGATTCCATTCGATTCCATTCGATTCCATTCCATTCCATTGAATTCCATTCCATTCCATTCCATTCCATTGAATTCCGTTCCATTCCATTCAATTCCATTCCATTCCATTCCTTTCCGTTCCGTTCCGTTCCGTTCCGTTCCGTTCTAATCGGGTTGATTCCATTCTATTCCATTCCATACCATTCGATTCCATTCTATTCCATTCGATTCCATTCGATTCAATTCGATTCCATTCCATTCCATTCCATTCCATTCCATTCCATTGAATTCCGTTCCATTCCATTGAATTCCATTCCATTCCGTTCCATTCCATTGAATTCCGCTCCGTTCCGTTCCGTTCCGTTCCGTTCCATTCCGTTCCATTCCGTTCCATTCCGTTCTACTCGGGTTGATTCCATTCTATTCCATTCCATTCCATTCGATTCCATTCTATTCCATTCGATTCCATTCGATTCAATTCGATTCCATTCCATTCCATTCCATTCCATTCAATTCCATTGAATTCCATTGAATTCCATTCCATTCCATTCCGTTCCATTCCATTCCGTTCCATTCCATTCCATTCCATTCCATTCCATTCCATTCCATTCCGTTCTACTCGGGTTCATTCCATTCCATTCCGTTCCGTTCCGTTCCGTTCCGTTCCTTTCCTTTCTACTTGTGTTGATTCCATTCCATTCCATTCTATTCCATTGAATTCCATTCCATTCCATTCCATTCCATTCCATTACATGGAATTCCATTGTATTCCATTGAATTCCATTCCATAGAATTCCATTCCATTCCATTCCATTCCATTCCATTCCATTCCATTGAATTCCATTCCATTCCATTCCATTGAATTCCATTCCATTCCATTCCATTGAATTCCATTCCATTCCATTCCATTCGATTCCATTTCATTCCATTGAATTCCATTCCATTCCATTGAATTCCATTCCATTCCGTTCCATTCCATTGAATTCTGTTCCGTTCCGTTCCGTTCCATTCCGTTCCATTCCGTTCCTTACCGTTCTACTCGGGTTGATTCCATTCTATTCCATTCCATTCCATTCGATTCCATTCTATTCCATTCGATTCCATTCGATTCAATTAGATTCCATTCCATTCCATTCCATTTCTTTCCATTCCATTGAATTCCGTTCCATTCCATTGAATTCCATTCCATTCCGTTCCATTCCATTGAATTCCGCTCCGTTCCGTTCCGTTCCGTTCCGTTCCATTCCGTACCATTCCGTTCCATTCCGTTCTACTCGGGTTGATTCCATTCTATTCCATTCCATTCCATTCGATTCCATTCCATTCCATTCCATTCCATTCCATTCCGTTCTACTCGGGTTCATTCCATTCCATTCCGTTCCGTTCCGTTCCGTTCCGTTCCTTTCCTTTCTACTTGTGTTGATTCCATTCCATTCCTTTCTATTCCATTGAATTCCATTCCATTCCATTCCATTCCATTCCATTACATGGAATTCCATTGAATTCCATTGAATTCCATTCCATAGAATTCCATTCCATTCCATTCCATTCCATTCCATTCCATGGAATTCCATTCCATTCCATTCCATTCCATTCCATGGAATTCCATTCCATTCCATTCCATTCCATGGAATTCCATTCCATTCCATTCCATTGAATTCCATTCCATTCCATTCCATTCCATTGAATTCCATTCCATTCCATTCCATTCGATTCCATTTCATTCCATTGAATTCCATTCCATTCCATTCCATTCCATTGAATTCCATTGAATTCCATTCCATTGAATTCCATTCCATTCCATTGAATTCCATTCCATTTCATTCCATTCCATTCCGTTCCATTCCATTCCGTTCCATTCCATTCCATTCCTTTCCATTCCATTCCATTCCGTTCCATTCCATTGAATTCCGTTCCATTGCATTGAATTCCGTTCCATTCCATTCCATTCCTTTCCGTTCCGTTCCGTTCCGTTCCGTTCCGTTCCGTTCTACTCGGGTTGATTCCATTCTATTCCATTCCATTCCATTCGATTCCATTCTATTCCATTCGATTCCATTCGATTCAATTCGATTCCATTCCATTCCATTCCATTCCATTCCATTCCATTCCATTGAATTCCATTCCATTCCATTCCGTTCCATTCCATTCCGTTCCATTCCATTCCATTCCATTCCATTCCATTCCATTCCATTCCGTTCCATTCCATTCCATTCCTTTCCATTCCATTCCTTTCCGTTCAATTCCGTTCCGTTCCATTCCGTTCTACTCGGATTGATTCCATTCTATTCCATTCCATTCCATTCGATTCCATTTGATTCCATTCGATTCCATTCGATTCCATTCCATTCCATTCCATTCCATTCCATTCCATTCCATTCCATTCCATGGAACTCCATTCCATTCCATTCCATTCCATTCCATTCCATTCCATTCCATTGAATTCCATTCCATTCCATTCCATTCCATTGAATTCTGTTCCATTCAATTCCATTCCATTCCATTCCGTTCTACTCGGGTTGATTCCATGCTATTCCATTCCGTTCCATTCCGTTCCGTTCCGTTCCGTTCCGTTCCGTTCCATTCCACTCGGGTTGATTCCATTCTATTCCATTCCATTCCATTCCATTCCATTCCATTCCATTCCATTCGATTCCATTCGGTTCCATTCGATTCCATTCGATTCCATTCGATTCCATTCCATTCCATTGAATTCCATTCCATTCCATTCCATTCTATTGAATTCCGTTCCATTCCATTCCATTGCATTCCATTCCATTCCATTCCATTTGAATTCCATTCCATTCCATTCCATTCCATTCCATTCCATTCCATTCCATTCCATTCTACTCGGGTTGATTCCATTCTATTCCATTCCATTCCATTCGATTCCATTCGATTCCATTCGATTCCATTCGATTCCATTCCATTCCATTCCATTCCATTCCATTCCATTCCATTCCATTCCATTGAATTCCATTCCATTCCATTGAATTCCATTCCATTCCATTCCATTCCATTGAATTCCGTTCCATTCCATTCCATTCCATTCCATTCCATTCCATTGAATTCCATTCCATTGAATTCCATTCCATTCCATTCCATTGAATTCCATTCCATTCCATTCCATTCGATTCCATTTCATTCCATTGAATTCCATTCCATTCCATTCCATTCCATTCCATTCCATTCCATTCCATTGAATTCCATTGAATTCCATTCCATTGAATTCCATTCCATTCCATTGAATTCCATTCCATTTCATTCCATTCCATTCCGTTCCATTCCATTCCGTCCCATTCCATTCCATTCCTTTCCATTCCATTCCATTCCGTTCCATTCCATTGAATTCCGTTCCATTGCATTGAATTCCGTTCCATTCCATTCCATTCCTTTCCGTTCCGTTCCGTTCCGTTCCGTTCCGTTCCGTTCTACTCGGGTTGATTCCATTCTATTCCATTCCATTCCATTCGATTCCATTCTATTCCATTCGATTCCATTCGATTCAATTCGATTCCATTCCATTCCATTCCATTCCATTCCATTCCATTCCATTCCATTGAATTCCATTCCATTCCATTCCGTTCCATTCCATTCCGTTCCATTCCATTCCATTCCATTCCATTCCATTCCATTACGTTCCTTTCCATTCCGTTCCATTCCGTTCCATTCCATTGAATTCCGATCCATTGCATTGAATTCCGTTCCATTCCATTCCATTCCTTTCCGTTCCGTTCCGTTCTACTCGGATTGATTCCATTCTATTCCATTCCATTCCATTCGATTCCATTCGATTCCATTCGATTCCATTCGATTCCATTCCATTCCGTTCCATTCCATTGAATTCCATTCCATTCCATTCCATTCCATTCCATTCCATTCCATTGAATTCCATTGAATTCCATTCCATTGAATTCCATTCCATTCCATTCCATTCCGTTCCATTCCATTCCGTTCCATTCCATTCCATTCCATTCCATTCCATTCCGCTCCGTTCCATTCCGTTCCATTCCGTTCCATTCCATTGAATTCCGTTCCATTGCATTGAATTCCGTTCCATTCCATTCCATTCCTTTCCGTTCCGTTCCGTTCCGTTCCGTTCCGTTCCGTTCTACTCGGGTTGATTCCATTCTATTCCATTCCATTCCATTCCATTCCATTCTATTCCATTCGATTCCATTCGATTCAATTCGATTCGATTCCATTCCATTCCATTCCATTCCATTCCATTCCATAGAATTCCATTCCATTCCATTGAATTCAATTCCATTCCATTCCATTCCATTCCATTGAATTCCATTCCATTCCATTGAATTCCATTCCATTCCATTCCATTCGATTCCATTCCATTCCATGTAATTCCATTCCATTCGATTCCATTCCATTCCATGGAATTCCATTTCATTCCATTCCATTCCGTTCCATTCCATTCCATCGAATTCCATTCCATTCCATTCCATTCCATTCCATTCCATTCCATTCCATTCTACTCGGGTTCATTCCATTCTATTACATTCCATTCCATTCGATTCCATTCGATTCCATTCGATTCCATTCGATTCCATTCCATTCCATTCCATTCAATTGAATTCCATTCCATTCCATTCCATTCCATTCCATTCCATTCCATTCCATTCCATTGAATTCCATTCCATTCCATTCCATTCCATTGAATTCCGTTCCATTCCATTCCTTTCCATTCCATTCCATTCCATTGAATTCCATTACATTGAATTCCATTCCATTCCATTCCATTCCATTCCATTCCATTGAATTCCATTCCATTCCATTGAATTCCATTCCATTCCATTCCATTCGATTCCATTCCATTCCATGGAATTCCATTCCTTTCCATTCCATTCCATTCCATTCCATTCCATTGAATTCCATTGAATTCCATTCCATTCCATTGAATTCCATTCCTTTCCATTCCATTCCATTGAATTCCGTTCAATTCCATTCCATTCCATTCCATTCCATTCCATTCCATTCGAATTCCATTCCATTCCATTCCATTCCATTCCATTCTATTCCATTCCATTCTACTCGGGTTGATTCCATTCTATTCCAATCCATTCCATTCGATTCCATTCTATTCCATTCGATTCCATTCGATTCAATTAGATTCCATTCCATTCCATTCCATTCCATTCCATTCCATTGAATTCCGTTCCATTCCATTGAATTCCATTCCATTCCGTTCCATTCCATTGAATTCCGCTCCGTTCCGTTCCGTTCCGTTCCGTTCCATTCCGTACCATTCCGTTCCATTCCGTTCTACTCGGGTTGATTCCATTCTATTCCATTCCATTCCATTCGATTCCATTCCATTCCATTCCATTCCATTCCATTCCGTTCTACTCGGGTTCATTCCATTCCATTCCGTTCCGTTCCGTTCCGTTCCGTTCCTTTCCTTTCTACTTGTGTTGATTCCATTCCATTCCTTTCTATTCCATTGAATTCCATTCCTTTCCATTCCATTCCATTCCATTACATGGAATTCCATTGAATTCCATTCCATTGAATTCCATTCCATTCCATTGAATTCCATTCCATTTCTTTCCATTCCATTCCGTTCCATTCCATTCCGTCCCATTCCATTCCATTCCTTTCCATTCCATTCCATTCCGTTCCATTCCATTGAATTCCGTTCCATTGCATTGAATTCCGTTCCATTCCATTGAATTCCGTTCCATTGCATTGAATTCCGTTCCATTACATTCCATTCCTTTCCGTTCCGTTCCGTTCCGTTCCGTTCCGTTCCGTTCCGTTCTACACGGGTTGATTCCATTCTATTCCATTCCATTCCATTCGATTCCATTCTATTCCATTCGATTCCATTCGATTCAATTCGATTCCATTCCATTCCATTCCATTCCATTCCATTCCATTCCATTCCATTCCATTCCATTGAATTCCATTCCATTCCATTCCGTTCCATTCCATTCCGTTCCATTCCATTCCATTCCATTCCATTCCATTCCATTACGTTCCGTTCCATTCCGTTCCATTCCGTTCCATTCCATTGAATTCCGATCCATTGCATTGAATTCCGTTCCATTCCATTCCATTCCTTTCCGTTCCGTTCCGTTCCGTTCCGTTCCGTTCCATTCCGTACCATTCCGTTCCATTCCGTTCTACTCGGGTTGATTCCATTCTATTCCATTCCATTCCATTCGATTCCATTCCATTCCATTCCATTCCATTCCATTCCGTTCTACTCGGGTTCATTCCATTCCATTCCGTTCCGTTCCGTTCCGTTCCGTTCCTTTCCTTTCTACTTGTGTTGATTCCATTCCATTCCTTTCTATTCCATTGAATTCCATTCCATTCCATTCCATTCCATTCCATTACATGGAATTCCATTGAATTCCATTGAATTCCATTCCATAGAATTCCATTCCATTCCATTCCATTCCATTCCATTCCATGGAATTCCATTCCATTCCATTCCATTCCATTCCATGGAATTCCATTCCATTCCATTCCATTCCATGGAATTCCATTCCATTCCATTCCATTGAATTCCATTCCATTCCATTCCATTCGATTCCATTTCATTCCATTGAATTCCATTCCATTCCATTCCATTCCATTGAATTCCATTGAATTCCATTCCATTGAATTCCATTCCATTCCATTGAATTCCATTCCATTTCATTCCATTCCATTCCGTTCCATTCCATTCCGTTCCATTCCATTCCATTCCTTTCCATTCCATTCCATTCCGTTCCATTCCATTGAATTCCGTTCCATTGCATTGAATTCCGTTCCATTCCATTCCATTCCTTTCCGTTCCGTTCCGTTCCGTTCCGTTCCGTTCCGTTCTACTCGGGTTGATTCCATTCTATTCCATTCCATTCCATTCGATTCCATTCTATTCCATTCGATTCCATTCGATTCAATTCGATTCCATTCCATTCCATTCCATTCCATTCCATTCCATTCCATTGAATTCCATTCCATTCCATTCCGTTCCATTCCATTCCGTTCCATTCCATTCCATTCCATTCCATTCCATTCCATTCCATTCCGTTCCATTCCATTCCATTCCTTTCCATTCCATTCCTTTCCGTTCAATTCCGTTCCGTTCCATTCCGTTCTACTCGGATTGATTCCATTCTATTCCATTCCATTCCATTCGATTCCATTTGATTCCATTCGATTCCATTCGATTCCATTCCATTCCATTCCATTCCATTCCATTCCATTCCATTCCATTCCATGGAACTCCATTCCATTCCATTCCATTCCATTCCATTCCATTCCATTCCATTGAATTCCATTCCATTCCATTCCATTCCATTGAATTCTGTTCCATTCAATTCCATTCCATTCCATTCCGTTCTACTCGGGTTGATTCCATGCTATTCCATTCCGTTCCATTCCGTTCCGTTCCGTTCCGTTCCGTTCCGTTCCATTCCACTCGGGTTGATTCCATTCTATTCCATTCCATTCCATTCCATTCCATTCCATTCCATTCCATTCGATTCCATTCGGTTCCATTCGATTCCATTCGATTCCATTCGATTCCATTCCATTCCATTGAATTCCATTCCATTCCATTCCATTCCATTGAATTCCGTTCCATTCCATTCCATTGCATTCCATTCCATTCCATTCCATTTGAATTCCATTCCATTCCATTCCATTCCATTCCATTCCATTCCATTCCATTCCATTCTACTCGGGTTGATTCCATTCTATTCCATTCCATTCCATTCGATTCCATTCGATTCCATTCGATTCCATTCGATTCCATTCCATTCCATTCCATTCCATTCCATTCCATTCCATTCCATTCCATTGAATTCCATTCCATTCCATTGAATTCCATTCCATTCCATTCCATTCCATGGAATTCCGTTCCATTCCATTCCATTCCATTCCATTCCATTCCATTGAATTCCATTCCATTGAATTCCATTCCATTCCATTCCATTGAATTCCATTCCATTCCATTCCATTCGATTCCATTTCATTCCATTGAATTCCATTCCATTCCATTCCATTCCATTCCATTCCATTCCATTGAATTCCATTGAATTCCATTCCATTGAATTCCATTCCATTCCATTGAATTCCATTCCATTTCATTCCATTCCATTCCGTTCCATTCCATTCCGTCCCATTCCATTCCATTCCTTTCCATTCCATTCCATTCCGTTCCATTCCATTGAATTCCGTTCCATTGCATTGAATTCCGTTCCATTCCATTCCATTCCTTTCCGTTCCGTTCCGTTCCGTTCCGTTCCGTTCCGTTCTACTCGGGTTGATTCCATTCTATTCCATTCCATTCCATTCGATTCCATTCTATTCCATTCGATTCCATTCGATTCAATTCGATTCCATTCCATTCCATTCCATTCCATTCCATTCCATTCCATTCCATTGAATTCCATTCCATTCCATTCCGTTCCATTCCATTCCGTTCCATTCCATTCCATTCCATTCCATTCCATTCCATTACGTTCCTTTCCATTCCGTTCCATTCCGTTCCATTCCATTGAATTCCGATCCATTGCATTGAATTCCGTTCCATTCCATTCCATTCCTTTCCGTTCCGTTCCGTTCTACTCGGATTGATTCCATTCTATTCCATTCCATTCCATTCGATTCCATTCGATTCCATTCGATTCCATTCGATTCCATTCCATTCCGTTCCATTCCATTGAATTCCATTCCATTCCATTCCATTCCATTCCATTCCATTCCATTGAATTCCATTGAATTCCATTCCATTGAATTCCATTCCATTCCATTCCATTCCGTTCCATTCCATTCCGTTCCATTCCATTCCATTCCATTCCATTCCATTCCGCTCCGTTCCATTCCGTTCCATTCCGTTCCATTCCATTGAATTCCGTTCCATTGCATTGAATTCCGTTCCATTCCATTCCATTCCTTTCCGTTCCGTTCCGTTCCGTTCCGTTCCGTTCCGTTCTACTCGGGTTGATTCCATTCTATTCCATTCCATTCCATTTCATTCCATTCTATTCCATTCGATTCCATTCGATTCAATTCGATTCGATTCCATTCCATTCCATTCCATTCCATTCCATTCCATAGAATTCCATTCCATTCCATTGAATTCAATTCCATTCCATTCCATTCCATTCCATTGAATTCCATTCCATTCCATTGAATTCCATTCCATTCCATTCCATTCGATTCCATTCCATTCCATGTAATTCCATTCCATTCGATTCCATTCCATTCCATGGAATTCCATTTCATTCCATTCCATTCCGTTCCATTCCATTCCATCGAATTCCATTCCATTCCATTCCATTCCATTCCATTCCATTCCATTCCATTCTACTCGGGTTCATTCCATTCTATTACATTCCATTCCATTCGATTCCATTCGATTCCATTCGATTCCATTCGATTCCATTCCATTCCATTCCATTCAATTGAATTCCATTCCATTCCATTCCATTCCATTCCATTCCATTCCATTCCATTCCATTGAATTCCATTCCATTCCATTCCATTCCATTGAATTCCGTTCCATTCCATTCCTTTCCATTCCATTCCATTCCATTGAATTCCATTACATTGAATTCCATTCCATTCCATTCCATTCCATTCCATTCCATTGAATTCCATTCCATTCCATTGAATTCCATTCCATTCCATTCCATTCGATTCCATTCCATTCCATGGAATTCCATTCCTTTCCATTCCATTCCATTCCATTCCATTCCATTGAATTCCATTGAATTCCATTCCATTCCATTGAATTCCATTCCTTTCCATTCCATTCCATTGAATTCCGTTCAATTCCATTCCATTCCATTCCATTCCATTCCATTCCATTCGAATTCCATTCCATTCCATTCCATTCCATTCCATTCTATTCCATTCCATTCTACTCGGGTTGATTCCATTCTATTCCAATCCATTCCATTCGATTCCATTCTATTCCATTCGATTCCATTCGATTCAATTAGATTCCATTCCATTCCATTCCATTCCATTCCATTCCATTGAATTCCGTTCCATTCCATTGAATTCCATTCCATTCCGTTCCATTCCATTGAATTCCGCTCCGTTCCGTTCCGTTCCGTTCCGTTCCATTCCGTACCATTCCGTTCCATTCCGTTCTACTCGGGTTGATTCCATTCTATTCCATTCCATTCCATTCGATTCCATTCCATTCCATTCCATTCCATTCCATTCCGTTCTACTCGGGTTCATTCCATTCCATTCCGTTCCGTTCCGTTCCGTTCCGTTCCTTTCCTTTCTACTTGTGTTGATTCCATTCCATTCCTTTCTATTCCATTGAATTCCATTCCTTTCCATTCCATTCCATTCCATTACATGGAATTCCATTGAATTCCATTCCATTGAATTCCATTCCATTCCATTGAATTCCATTCCATTTCTTTCCATTCCATTCCGTTCCATTCCATTCCGTCCCATTCCATTCCATTCCTTTCCATTCCATTCCATTCCGTTCCATTCCATTGAATTCCGTTCCATTGCATTGAATTCCGTTCCATTCCATTGAATTCCGTTCCATTGCATTGAATTCCGTTCCATTACATTCCATTCCTTTCCGTTCCGTTCCGTTCCGTTCCGTTCCGTTCCGTTCCGTTCTACACGGGTTGATTCCATTCTATTCCATTCCATTCCATTCGATTCCATTCTATTCCATTCGATTCCATTCGATTCAATTCGATTCCATTCCATTCCATTCCATTCCATTCCATTCCATTCCATTCCATTCCATTCCATTCCATTGAATTCCATTCCATTCCATTCCGTTCCATTCCATTCCGTTCCATTCCATTCCATTCCATTCCATTCCATTCCATTACGTTCCGTTCCATTCCGTTCCATTCCGTTCCATTCCATTGAATTCCGATCCATTGCATTGAATTCCGTTCCATTCCATTCCATTCCTTTCCGTTCCGTTCCGTTCCGTTCCGTTCCGTTCCGTTCTACTCGGATTGATTCCATTCTATTCCATTCCATTCCATTCGATTCCATTCGATTCCATTCGATTCCATTCGATTCCATTCCATTCCATTCCATTCCATTGAATTCCATTCCATTCCATTCCATTCCATTCCATTCCATTGAATTCCATTGAATTCCATTCCATTGAATTCCATTCCATTCCATTCCATTCCGTTCCATTCCATTCCGTTCCATTCCATTCCATTCCATTCCATTCCATTCCGCTCCGTTCCATTCCGTTCCATTCCGTTCCATTCCATTGAATTCCGTTCCATTGCATTGAATTCCGTTCCATTCCATTCCATTCCTTTCCGTTCCGTTCTGTTCCGTTCCGTTCCGTTCCGTTCTACTCGGGTTGATTCCATTCTATTCCATTCCATTGAATTCCATTCCATTCCATTCCATTCGATTCCATTCCATTCCATGTAATTCCATTCCATTCGATTCCATTCCATTCCATGGAATTCCATTTCATTCCATTCCATTCCGTTCCATTCCATTCCATCGAATTCCATTCCATTCCATTCCATTCCATTCCATTCCATTCCATTCCATTCTACTCGGGTTGATTCCATTCTATTACATTCCATTCCATTCGATTCCATTCGATTCCATTCGATTCCATTCGATTCCATTCCATTCCATTCCATTCAATTGAATTCCATTCCATTCCATTCCATTCCATTCCATTCCATTCCATTCCATTGAATTCCATTCCATTACTTTGAATTCCATTCCATTCCATTCCATTCCATTGAATTCCGTTCCATTCCATTCCTTTCCATTCCATTCCATTCCATTGAATTCCATTACATTGAATTCCATTCCATTCCATTCCATTCCATTCCATTCCATTGAATTCCATTCCATTCCATTGAATTCCATTCCATTCCATTCCATTCGATTCCATTCCATTCCATGGAATTCCATTCCTTTCCATTCCATTCCATTCCATTCCATTCCATTCCATTCCATTGAATTCCATTGAATTCCATTCCATTCCATTGAATTCCATTCCTTTCCATTCCATTCCATTGAATTCCGTTCAATTCCATTCCATTCCATTCCATTCCATTCCATTCCATTCGAATTCCATTCCATTCCATTCCATTCCATTCCATTCCATTCCATTCCATTCTACTCGGGTTTATTCCATTCCATTCCATTCCATTCCATTCCATTCCATTCCTTTCGATTCCATTCCATTCCATTCCATTCCATTCCATTGAATTCCATTCCATTCCATTACATTCCATTCCATTGAATTCCATTCCATTCCATTCCATCGAATTCCATTCCATTCCATTGAATTCCATTCCATTCCATTCCATTCCATTCCATTCCATTCCATTCCATTCCATTCCATTCCATCGAATTCCATTCCATTCCATTCCATTCCATTCCATTCCATTCGATTCCATTCGATTCCATTCGATTCCATTCCATTCCATTCCATTCCATTGAATTCCGTTCCATTCCATTCCATTCCATTCCATTCCCTTCCATTGAATTCCATTACATTGAATTCCATTCCATTCCATTCCATTCCATGGAATTCCATTCCATTCCGTTCCGTTCCGTTCCGTTCCGTTCCGTACCGTTCCATTCCATTCCATTCCATTCCATTGAATTCCGTTCCATTCCATTGAATTCCATTCCATTCCGTTCCATTCCATTGAATTCCGTTCCGTTCCGTTCCGTTCCGTTCCGTTCCATTCCGTTCCATTCCATTCCATTCCGTTCTACTCGGGTTCATTCCATTCCATTCCTTTCCGTTCCGTTCCGTTCCGTACCATTCCGTTCCGTTCTACTCGGGTTGATTCCATTCTATTCCATTCCATTCCATTCGATTCCATTCTATTCCATTCGATTCCATTCTATTCAATTCGATTCCATTCCATTCCAATCCATTCCATTACATTCCATTGAATTCCATTCCATTCCATTCCGTTCCATTCCATTCCGTTCCATTCCATTCCATTCCATTCCATTCCATTCCATTACGTTCCGTTCCATTCCGTTCCATTCCATTGAATTCCGATCCATTGCATTGAATTCCGTTCCATTCCATTCCATTCCTTTCCGTTCCGTTCCGTTCCGTTCCGTTCCGTTCCATTCCGTACCATTCCGTTCCATTCCGTTCTACTCGGGTTGATTCCATTCTATTCCATTCCATTCCATTCGATTCCATTCCATTCCATTCCATTCCATTCCATTCCGTTCTACTCGGGTTCATTCCATTCCATTCCGTTCCGTTCCGTTCCGTTCCGTTCCTTTCCTTTCTACTTGTGTTGATTCCATTCCATTCCTTTCTATTCCATTGAATTCCATTCCATTCCATTCCATTCCATTCCATTACATGGAATTCCATTGAATTCCATTGAATTCCATTCCATAGAATTCCATTCCATTCCATTCCATTCCATTCCATTCCATGGAATTCCATTCCATTCCATTCCATTCCATTCCATGGAATTCCATTCCATTCCATTCCATTCCATGGAATTCCATTCCATTCCATTCCATTGAATTCCATTCCATTCCATTCCATTCGATTCCATTTCATTCCATTGAATTCCATTCCATTCCATTCCATTCCATTGAATTCCATTGAATTCCATTCCATTGAATTCCATTCCATTCCATTGAATTCCATTCCATTTCATTCCATTCCATTCCGTTCCATTCCATTCCGTTCCATTCCATTCCATTCCTTTCCATTCCATTCCATTCCGTTCCATTCCATTGAATTCCGTTCCATTGCATTGAATTCCGTTCCATTCCATTCCATTCCTTTCCGTTCCGTTCCGTTCCGTTCCGTTCCGTTCCGTTCTACTCGGGTTGATTCCATTCTATTCCATTCCATTCCATTCGATTCCATTCTATTCCATTCGATTCCATTCGATTCAATTCGATTCCATTCCATTCCATTCCATTCCATTCCATTCCATTGAATTCCATTCCATTCCATTCCGTTCCATTCCATTCCGTTCCATTCCATTCCATTCCATTCCATTCCATTCCATTCCATTCCGTTCCATTCCATTCCATTCCTTTCCATTCCATTCCTTTCCGTTCAATTCCGTTCCGTTCCATTCCGTTCTACTCGGATTGATTCCATTCTATTCCATTCCATTCCATTCGATTCCATTTGATTCCATTCGATTCCATTCGATTCCATTCCATTCCATTCCATTCCATTCCATTCCATTCCATTCCATTCCATGGAACTCCATTCCATTCCATTCCATTCCATTCCATTCCATTCCATTCCATTGAATTCCATTCCATTCCATTCCATTCCATTGAATTCTGTTCCATTCAATTCCATTCCATTCCATTCCGTTCTACTCGGGTTGATTCCATGCTATTCCATTCCGTTCCATTCCGTTCCGTTCCGTTCCGTTCCGTTCCGTTCCATTCCACTCGGGTTGATTCCATTCTATTCCATTCCATTCCATTCCATTCCATTCCATTCCATTCCATTCGATTCCATTCGGTTCCATTCGATTCCATTCGATTCCATTCGATTCCATTCCATTCCATTGAATTCCATTCCATTCCATTCCATTCCATTGAATTCCGTTCCATTCCATTCCATTGCATTCCATTCCATTCCATTCCATTTGAATTCCATTCCATTCCATTCCATTCCATTCCATTCCATTCCATTCCATTCCATTCTACTCGGGTTGATTCCATTCTATTCCATTCCATTCCATTCGATTCCATTCGATTCCATTCGATTCCATTCGATTCCATTCCATTCCATTCCATTCCATTCCATTCCATTCCATTCCATTCCATTGAATTCCATTCCATTCCATTGAATTCCATTCCATTCCATTCCATTCCATGGAATTCCGTTCCATTCCATTCCATTCCATTCCATTCCATTCCATTGAATTCCATTCCATTGAATTCCATTCCATTCCATTCCATTGAATTCCATTCCATTCCATTCCATTCGATTCCATTTCATTCCATTGAATTCCATTCCATTCCATTCCATTCCATTCCATTCCATTCCATTGAATTCCATTGAATTCCATTCCATTGAATTCCATTCCATTCCATTGAATTCCATTCCATTTCATTCCATTCCATTCCGTTCCATTCCATTCCGTCCCATTCCATTCCATTCCTTTCCATTCCATTCCATTCCGTTCCATTCCATTGAATTCCGTTCCATTGCATTGAATTCCGTTCCATTCCATTCCATTCCTTTCCGTTCCGTTCCGTTCCGTTCCGTTCCGTTCCGTTCTACTCGGGTTGATTCCATTCTATTCCATTCCATTCCATTCGATTCCATTCTATTCCATTCGATTCCATTCGATTCAATTCGATTCCATTCCATTCCATTCCATTCCATTCCATTCCATTCCATTCCATTGAATTCCATTCCATTCCATTCCGTTCCATTCCATTCCGTTCCATTCCATTCCATTCCATTCCATTCCATTCCATTACGTTCCTTTCCATTCCGTTCCATTCCGTTCCATTCCATTGAATTCCGATCCATTGCATTGAATTCCGTTCCATTCCATTCCATTCCTTTCCGTTCCGTTCCGTTCTACTCGGATTGATTCCATTCTATTCCATTCCATTCCATTCGATTCCATTCGATTCCATTCGATTCCATTCGATTCCATTCCATTCCGTTCCATTCCATTGAATTCCATTCCATTCCATTCCATTCCATTCCATTCCATTCCATTGAATTCCATTGAATTCCATTCCATTGAATTCCATTCCATTCCATTCCATTCCGTTCCATTCCATTCCGTTCCATTCCATTCCATTCCATTCCATTCCATTCCGCTCCGTTCCATTCCGTTCCATTCCGTTCCATTCCATTGAATTCCGTTCCATTGCATTGAATTCCGTTCCATTCCATTCCATTCCTTTCCGTTCCGTTCCGTTCCGTTCCGTTCCGTTCCGTTCTACTCGGGTTGATTCCATTCTATTCCATTCCATTCCATTCCATTCCATTCTATTCCATTCGATTCCATTCGATTCAATTCGATTCGATTCCATTCCATTCCATTCCATTCCATTCCATTCCATAGAATTCCATTCCATTCCATTGAATTCAATTCCATTCCATTCCATTCCATTCCATTGAATTCCATTCCATTCCATTGAATTCCATTCCATTCCATTCCATTCGATTCCATTCCATTCCATGTAATTCCATTCCATTCGATTCCATTCCATTCCATGGAATTCCATTTCATTCCATTCCATTCCGTTCCATTCCATTCCATCGAATTCCATTCCATTCCATTCCATTCCATTCCATTCCATTCCATTCCATTCTACTCGGGTTCATTCCATTCTATTACATTCCATTCCATTCGATTCCATTCGATTCCATTCGATTCCATTCGATTCCATTCCATTCCATTCCATTCAATTGAATTCCATTCCATTCCATTCCATTCCATTCCATTCCATTCCATTCCATTCCATTGAATTCCATTCCATTCCATTCCATTCCATTGAATTCCGTTCCATTCCATTCCTTTCCATTCCATTCCATTCCATTGAATTCCATTACATTGAATTCCATTCCATTCCATTCCATTCCATTCCATTCCATTGAATTCCATTCCATTCCATTGAATTCCATTCCATTCCATTCCATTCGATTCCATTCCATTCCATGGAATTCCATTCCTTTCCATTCCATTCCATTCCATTCCATTCCATTGAATTCCATTGAATTCCATTCCATTCCATTGAATTCCATTCCTTTCCATTCCATTCCATTGAATTCCGTTCAATTCCATTCCATTCCATTCCATTCCATTCCATTCCATTCGAATTCCATTCCATTCCATTCCATTCCATTCCATTCTATTCCATTCCATTCTACTCGGGTTGATTCCATTCTATTCCAATCCATTCCATTCGATTCCATTCTATTCCATTCGATTCCATTCGATTCAATTAGATTCCATTCCATTCCATTCCATTCCATTCCATTCCATTGAATTCCGTTCCATTCCATTGAATTCCATTCCATTCCGTTCCATTCCATTGAATTCCGCTCCGTTCCGTTCCGTTCCGTTCCGTTCCATTCCGTACCATTCCGTTCCATTCCGTTCTACTCGGGTTGATTCCATTCTATTCCATTCCATTCCATTCGATTCCATTCCATTCCATTCCATTCCATTCCATTCCGTTCTACTCGGGTTCATTCCATTCCATTCCGTTCCGTTCCGTTCCGTTCCGTTCCTTTCCTTTCTACTTGTGTTGATTCCATTCCATTCCTTTCTATTCCATTGAATTCCATTCCTTTCCATTCCATTCCATTCCATTACATGGAATTCCATTGAATTCCATTCCATTGAATTCCATTCCATTCCATTGAATTCCATTCCATTTCTTTCCATTCCATTCCGTTCCATTCCATTCCGTCCCATTCCATTCCATTCCTTTCCATTCCATTCCATTCCGTTCCATTCCATTGAATTCCGTTCCATTGCATTGAATTCCGTTCCATTCCATTGAATTCCGTTCCATTGCATTGAATTCCGTTCCATTACATTCCATTCCTTTCCGTTCCGTTCCGTTCCGTTCCGTTCCGTTCCGTTCCGTTCTACACGGGTTGATTCCATTCTATTCCATTCCATTCCATTCGATTCCATTCTATTCCATTCGATTCCATTCGATTCAATTCGATTCCATTCCATTCCATTCCATTCCATTCCATTCCATTCCATTCCATTCCATTCCATTGAATTCCATTCCATTCCATTCCGTTCCATTCCATTCCGTTCCATTCCATTCCATTCCATTCCATTCCATTCCATTACGTTCCGTTCCATTCCGTTCCATTCCGTTCCATTCCATTGAATTCCGATCCATTGCATTGAATTCCGTTCCATTCCATTCCATTCCTTTCCGTTCCGTTCCGTTCCGTTCCGTTCCGTTCCGTTCTACTCGGATTGATTCCATTCTATTCCATTCCATTCCATTCGATTCCATTCGATTCCATTCGATTCCATTCGATTCCATTCCATTCCATTCCATTCCATTGAATTCCATTCCATTCCATTCCATTCCATTCCATTCCATTGAATTCCATTGAATTCCATTCCATTGAATTCCATTCCATTCCATTCCATTCCGTTCCATTCCATTCCGTTCCATTCCATTCCATTCCATTCCATTCCATTCCATTCCGCTCCGTTCCATTCCGTTCCATTCCGTTCCATTCCATTGAATTCCGTTCCATTGCATTGAATTCCGTTCCATTCCATTCCATTCCTTTCCGTTCCGTTCTGTTCCGTTCCGTTCCGTTCCGTTCTACTCGGGTTGATTCCATTCTATTCCATTCCATTGAATTCCATTCCATTCCATTCCATTCGATTCCATTCCATTCCATGTAATTCCATTCCATTCGATTCCATTCCATTCCATGGAATTCCATTTCATTCCATTCCATTCCGTTCCATTCCATTCCATCGAATTCCATTCCATTCCATTCCATTCCATTCCATTCCATTCCATTCCATTCTACTCGGGTTGATTCCATTCTATTACATTCCATTCCATTCGATTCCATTCGATTCCATTCGATTCCATTCGATTCCATTCCATTCCATTCCATTCAATTGAATTCCATTCCATTCCATTCCATTCCATTCCATTCCATTCCATTCCATTGAATTCCATTCCATTACTTTGAATTCCATTCCATTCCATTCCATTCCATTGAATTCCGTTCCATTCCATTCCTTTCCATTCCATTCCATTCCATTGAATTCCATTACATTGAATTCCATTCCATTCCATTCCATTCCATTCCATTCCATTGAATTCCATTCCATTCCATTGAATTCCATTCCATTCCATTCCATTCGATTCCATTCCATTCCATGGAATTCCATTCCTTTCCATTCCATTCCATTCCATTCCATTCCATTCCATTCCATTGAATTCCATTGAATTCCATTCCATTCCATTGAATTCCATTCCTTTCCATTCCATTCCATTGAATTCCGTTCAATTCCATTCCATTCCATTCCATTCCATTCCATTCCATTCGAATTCCATTCCATTCCATTCCATTCCATTCCATTCCATTCCATTCCATTCTACTCGGGTTTATTCCATTCCATTCCATTCCATTCCATTCCATTCCATTCCTTTCGATTCCATTCCATTCCATTCCATTCCATTCCATTGAATTCCATTCCATTCCATTCCATTCCATTCCATTGAATTCCATTCCATTCCATTCCATCGAATTCCATTCCATTCCATTGAATTCCATTCCATTCCATTCCATTCCATTCCATTCCATTCCATTCCATTCCATTCCATTCCATCGAATTCCATTCCATTCCATTCCATTCCATTCCATTCCATTCGATTCCATTCGATTCCATTCGATTCCATTCCATTCCATTCCATTCCATTGAATTCCGTTCCATTCCATTCCATTCCATTCCATTCCCTTCCATTGAATTCCATTACATTGAATTCCATTCCATTCCATTCCATTCCATGGAATTCCATTCCATTCCGTTCCGTTCCGTTCCGTTCCGTTCCGTACCGTTCCATTCCATTCCATTCCATTCCATTGAATTCCGTTCCATTCCATTGAATTCCATTCCATTCCGTTCCATTCCATTGAATTCCGTTCCGTTCCGTTCCGTTCCGTTCCGTTCCATTCCGTTCCATTCCATTCCATTCCGTTCTACTCGGGTTCATTCCATTCCATTCCTTTCCGTTCCGTTCCGTTCCGTACCATTCCGTTCCGTTCTACTCGGGTTGATTCCATTCTATTCCATTCCATTCCATTCGATTCCATTCTATTCCATTCGATTCCATTCTATTCAATTCGATTCCATTCCATTCCAATCCATTCCATTACATTCCATTGAATTCCATACCATTCCATTCCGTTCCATTCCATTCCGTTCCATTCCATTCCATTCCATTCCATTCCATTCCATTACGTTCCGTTCCATTCCGTTCCATTCCATTGAATTCCGATCCATTGCATTGAATTCCGTTCCATTCCATTCCATTCCATTCCATTCCATTCCATTGAATTCCATTCCATTGAATTCCATTCCATTCCATTCCATTCCACTGAATTCCATTCCATTCCGTTCCGTTCCGTTCCGTTCCGTTCCGTTCCGTTCCATTCCATTCCATTCCATTCCATTGAATTCCGTTCCATTCCATTGAATTCCATTCCATTCCGTTCCATTCCATTGAATTCCGTTCCGTTCCGTTCCGTTCCGTTCCGTTCCATTCCGTTCCATTCCGTTCCATTCCGTTCTACTCGGGTTGATTCCATTCTATTCCATTCCATTCCATTCGATTCCATTCCATTCCATTCCATTCCATTCCATTCCATTCCTTTCTACTCGGGTTCATTCCATTCCATTCCGTTCCGTTCCGTTCCATTCCGTTCCGTTCCATTCCTTTCTACTTGTGTTGATTCCATTCCATTCCATTCTATTCCATTGAATTCCATTCCATTCCATTCCATTCCATTCCATTCCATTACATGGAATTCCATTGAATTCCATTGAATTCCATTCCATTGAATTCCATTGAATTCCATTCCATTCCATTCCATGGAATTCAATTCCATTCCATTCCATTCCTTGGAATTCCGTTCCATTCCATTCCATTCCATTCCATTGAATTCCATTCCATTCCATTCAATTGAATTCCATTCCATTCCATTCCATTCGATTCCATTCCATTCCATTGAATTCCATTCCGTTCCATTCCATTCCATTGAATTCCATTCGATTCCATTCTATTCCATTCGATTCCATTCGATTCAATTCGATTCCATTCCATTCCATTCCATTCCATTCCATTCCATTCCATTCCATTGAATTCCATTCCATTCCATTCCGTTCCATTCCATTCCGTTCCATTCCATTCCATTCCATTCCATTACGTTCCGTTCCATTCCGTTCCATTCCGTTCCATTCCATTGAATTCCGATCCGTTGCATTGAATTCCGTTCCATTCCATTCCGTTCCTTTCCGTTCCGTTCCTTTCCGTTCCGTTCCGTTCCGTTCCGTTGTACTCGGATTGATTCCATTCTATTCCATTCCATTCCATTCGATTCCATTCGATTCCATTCGATTCCATTCGATTCCATTCGAATCCATTCGATTCCATTCCATTCCATTCCATTCCATTGAATTCCATTCCATTCCATTCCATTCCATTCCATTCCATGGAATTCCATTCCATTCCATGGAATTCCATTCCATTCCATTGCATTCGATTCCATTCCATTCCATGGAATTCCATTCCATTCGATTCCATTCCATTCCATGGAATTCCATTTCATTCCATTCCATTCCATTCCATTCCATTCCATTCCATTCCATTCCATTCCATTCCATCGAATTCCATTCCATTCCATTCCATTCCATTCCATTCCATTCCATTCCATTCCATTCTACTCGGGTTGATTCCATTCTATTACATTCCATTCCATTCGATTCCATTCGATTCCATTCGATTCCATTCGATTCCATTCCATTCCATTCCATTCCATTCCATTCAATTGAATTCCATTCCATTCCATTCCATTCCATTCCATTCCATTCCATTCCATTCCATTCCATTGAATTCCATTCCATTCCATTGAATTCCATTCCATTCCGTTCCATTCCATTGAATTCCGTTCCGTTCCGTTCCGTTCCGTTCCGTTCCGTTCCGTTCCATTCCGTTCCATTCCATTCCATTCCTTTCTACTCGGGTTCATTCCATTCCATTCCTTTCCGTTCCGTTCCGTTCCGTTCCGTTCCGTTGCGTTCCGTTCCGTTCTACTCGGGTTGATTCCATTCTATTCCATTCCATTCCATTCGATTCCATTCTATTCCATTCGATTCCATTCTATTCAATTCGATTCCATTCCATTCCATTCCATTCCATTCCATTCCATTGAATTCCATTCCATTCCATTCCGTTCCATTCCATTCCGTTCCATTCCATTCCATTCCATTCCATTCCATTCCATTACGTTCCGTTCCATTCCGTTCCATTCCATTGAATTCCGATCCATTGCATTGAATTCCGTTCCATTCCATTCCACTCCTTTCCGTTCCGTTCCGTTCCGTTCCGTTCCATTCTACGCGGGTTGATTCCATTCTATTCCATTCCATTCCATTCGATTCCAATCTATTCCATTCGATTCCATTCGATTCAATTCGATTCCATTCCATTCCATTCCATTCCATTCCATTCCATTGAATTCCATTCCATTCCATTCCGTTCCATTCCATTCCGTTCCATTCCATTCCATTCCATTCCATTCCATTCCTTTCCGTTACGTTCCGTTCCGTTCCATTCCGTTCTACTCGGATTGATTCCATTCTATTCCATTCCATTCCATTCGATTCCATTCGATTCCATTCGATTCCATTCGATTCCATTCCATTCCATTCCATTCCATTGAATTCCATTCCATTCCATTCCATTCCATTCCATTCCATTCCATTGAACTCCATTCCATTCCATTCCATTCCATTCCATTCCATTCCATTCCATTCCATTCCATTGAATTCCATTCCATTCCATTCCATTCCATTGAATTCCGTTCCATTCCATTCCTTTCCATTCCATTCCATTCCATTGAATTCCATTACATTGAATTCCATTCCATTTCATTCCATTCCATTCCATTCCATTCCATTGAATTCCATTCCATTCCATAGAATTCCATTCCATTCCATTCCATTCGATTCCATTCCATTCCATGGAATTCCATTCCTTTCCATTCCATTCCATTCCATTCCATTCCATTGAATTCCATTGAATTCCATTCCATTCCATTGAATTCCATTCTTTTCCATTCCATTCCATTGAATTCCGTTCAATTCCATTCCATTCCATTCCATTTCATTCCATTCCATTCGAATTCCATTCCATTCCATTCCATTCCATTCCATTCCATTCAACTCGGGTTGATTCTATTCCATTCCATTCCATTCCATTCCATTGAATTCCATTCCATTCCATTGAATTCCATTCCATTCCATTCCATCGAATTCCATTCCATTCCATTGAATTCCATTCCATTGCATTCCATTCCATTCCATTCCATTCCATTCCATTCCATTCCATTCCATTCCTTCGAATTCCATTCCATTCCATTCCATTCCATTCCATTCCATTCGATTCCATTCGATTCCATTCGATTCCATTCGATTCCATTCGATTCCATTCCATTCCATTCCATTCCATTGAATTCCATTCCATTCCATTCCATTCCATTGAATTCCGTTCCATTCCTTTCAATTCCATTCCATTCCATTCCATTCCATTCCATTCCATTCCATTCCATTCCATTCCTTTCTACTCGGGTTGATTCCATTCTATTACGTTCCATTCCATTCGATTCCATTCGATTCCATTCGATTCCATTCGATTCCATTCCATTCCATTCCATTCCATTGAATTCCGTTCCATTCCATTCCATTCCATTCCATTCCATTCCATTGAATTCCTTTACATTGAATTCCATTCCATTCCATTCCATTCCATGGAATTCCATTCCATTCCGTTCCGTTCCGTTCCGTTCCGTTCCGTACCGTTCCATTCCATTCCATTCCATTCCATTGAATTCCGTTCCATTCCATTGAATTCCATTCCATTCCGTTCCATTCCATTGAATTCCGTTCCGTTCCGTTCCGTTCCGTTCCGTTCCGTTCCATTCCGTTCCATTCCATTCCATTCCGTTCTACTCGGGTTCATTCCATTCCATTCCCTTCCTTTCCGTTCCGTTCCGTTCCGTTCCGTTCCGTTCCGTTCCGTTCTACTAGGGTTGATTCCATTCTATTCCATTCCATTCCATTCGATTCCATTCTATTCCATTCGATTCCATTCTATTCAATTCGATTCCATTCCATTCCAATCCATTCCATTACATTCCATTGAATTCCATTCCATTCCATTCCGTTCCATTCCATTCCGTTCCATTCCATTCCATTTCATTCCATTCCATTCCATTACGTTCCGTTCCATTCCGTTCCATTCCATTGAATTCCGATCCATTGCATTGAATTCCGTTCCATTCCATTCCACTCCTTTCCGTTCCGTTCCGTTCCGTTCCGTTCCGTTCTACTCGGGTTGATTCCATTCTATTCCATTCCATTCCATTCGATTCCAATCTATTCCATTCGATTCCATTCGATTCAATTCTATTCCATTCCATTCCATTCCATTTCATTCCATTCCATTCCATTCAATTGAATTCCATTCCATTCCATTCCGTTCCATTCCATTCTGTTCCATTCCATTCCATTCCATTCCATTCCATTCCTTTCCGTTACGTTCCGTTCCGTTCCATTCCGTTCTACTCGGATTGATTTCATTCTATTCCATTCCATTCCATTCGATTCCATTCGATTCCATTCGATTCCATTCCATTCCATTCCATTCCATTCCATTCCATTCCATTCCATTGAACTCCATTCCATTCCATTCCATTCCATTCCATTCCATTCCATTGAATTCCATTCCATTCCATTCCATTCCATTGAATTCTGTTCCATTCAATTCCATTCCATTCCATTCCGTTCTACTCGGGTTGATTCCATTCTATTCCATTCCGTTCCGTTCCGTTCCGTTCCGTTCCATTCCGTTCCGTTCCATTCCACTCGGGTTGATTCCATTCTATTCCATTCCATTCCATTCCATTCCATTCGATTCCATTCGATTCCATTCGATTCCATTCGATTCCATTCCATTCCATTGAATTCCATTCCATTCCATTCCATTCCATGGAATTCCGTTCCATTCCATTCCATTGCATTCCATTCCATTCCATTCCATTTGAATTCCATTCCATTCCATTCCATTCCATTCCATTCCATTCCATTCCATTCCATTCCATTCCATTCTACTCGGGTTGATTCCATTCTATTCCATTCCATTCCATTCCATTCCATTCGATTCCATTCGATTCCATTCGATTCCATTCCATTCCATTCCATTCCATTCCATTCCATTCCATTGAATTCCATTCCATTCCATTGAATTCCATTCCATTCCATTCCATTCCATTGAATTCCGTTCCATTCCATTCCATTCCATTCCATTCCATTCCATTCCATTGAATTCCATTCCATTGAATTCCATTCCATTCCATTCCATTCCATTGAATTCCATTCCATTCCGTTCCGTTCCGTTCCGTTCCGTTCCGTTTCGTTCCGTTCCGTTCCGTTCCGTTCCATTCCTTTCCATTCCATTCCATTGAATTCCGTTCCATTCCATTGAATTCCATTCCATTCCGTTCCATTCCATTGAATTCTGTTCCGTTCCGTTCCGTTCCGTTCCGTTCCATTCCGTTCCATTCCATTGAATTCTATTGAATTCCATTCCATTCCATTCCGTTCCATTCCATTCCGTTCCGTTCCATTCCATTCCATTCCATTCCATTCCATTCCATTCCGTTCTACTCGGGTTCATTCCATTCCATTCCGTTCCGTTCCGTTCCGTTCCGTTCCTTTCCTTTCTACTTGTGTTGATTCCATTCCATTCCATTCTATTCCATTGAATTCCATTCCATTCCATTCCATTCCATTCCATTACATGGAATTCCATTGAATTCCATTGAATTCCATTCCATAGAATTCCATTCCATTCCATTCCATTCCATTCCTTGGAATTCCATTCCATTCCATTCCATTCCATTCCATTGAATTCCATTCCATTCCATTCCATTGAATTCCATTCCATTCCATTCCATTCGATTCCATTTCATTCCATTGAATTCCATTCCATTCCATTCCATTCCATTCCATTGAATTCCATTGAATTCCATTCCATTGAATTCCATTCCACTCCATTGAATTCCATTCCATTTCATTCCATTCCATTCCGTTCCATTCCATTCCGTTCCATTCCATTCCATTCCTTTCCATTCCATTCCATTCCGTTCCATTCCATTGAATTCCGTTCCATTGCATTGAATTCCGTTCCATTCCATTCCATTCCTTTCCGTTCCGTTCCGTTCTGTTCCGTTCCGTTCCGTTCTACTCGGGTTGATTCCATTCTATTCCATTCCATTCCATGCGATTCCATTCTATTCCATTCGATTCCATTCGATTCAATTCGATTCCATTCGATTCCATTCCATTCCATTCCATTCCATTCCATTCCATTGAATTCCATTCCATTCCATTCCGTTCCATTCCATTCCGTTCCATTCCATTCCATTCCATTCCATTCCATTCCGTTCCATTCCATTCCATTCCTTTCCATTCCATTCCTTTCCGTTCCATTCCGTTCCGTTCCATTCCGTTCTACTCGGATTGATTCCTTTCTATTCCATTCCATTCCATTCGATTCCATTCGATTCCATTCGATTCCATTCGATTCCATTCCATTCCATTCCATTCCATTCCATTCCATTCCATTCCATTGAACTCCATTCCATTCCATTCCATTCCATTCCATTCCATTCCATTCCATTCCATTCCATTCCATTCCATTCCATTGAATTCCATTCCATTCCATTCCATTCCATTGAATTCTGTTCCATTCAATTCCATTCCATTCCATTCCGTTCTACTCGGGTTGATTCCATGCTATTCCATTCTGTTCCATTCCGTTCCGTTCCGTTCCGTTCCGTTCCGTTCCATTCCACTCGGGTTGATTCCATTCTATTCCATTCCATTCCATTCCATTCCATTCGATTCCATTCGATTCCATTCGATTCCATTCGATTCCATTCGATTCCATTCCATTCCATTGAATTCAATTCCATTCCATTCCATTCCATTGAATTCCGTTCCATTCCATTCCATTGCATTCCATTCCATTCCATTCCATTTGAATTCCATTCCATTCCATTCCATTCCATTCCATTCCATTCCATTCCATTCCATTCTACTCGGGTTGATTCCATTCTATTCCATTCCATTCCATTCGATTCCATTCGATTCCATTCGATTCCATTCGATTCCATTCCATTCCATTCCATTCCATTCCATTCCATTCCATTCCATTCCATTCCATTCCATTGAATTCCATTCCATTGAATTCCATTCCATTCCATTCCATTCCATTGAATTCCATTCCATTCCGTTCCGTTCCGTTCCGTTTCGTTCCGTTCCGTTCCGTTCCGTTCCATTCCATTCCATTCCATTCCATTGAATTCCGTTCCATTCCATTGAATTCCATTCCATTCCGTTCCATTCCATTGAATTCTGTTCCGTTCCGTTCCGTTCCGTTCCATTCCGTTCCATTCCGTTCCTTTCCGTTCTACTCGGGTTGATTCCATTCTATTCCATTCCATTCCATTCGATTCCATTCGATTCCATTCGAATCCATTCGATTCCATTCGATTCCATTCGATTCCATTCCATTCCATTGAATTCCATTCCATTCCATTCCATTCCATTGAATTCCGTTCCATTCCATTCAATTCCATTCCATTCCATTCCTTTCCGTTCCGTTCCGTTCCGTTCCGTTCCGTTCCGTTCTACTCGGGTTGATTCCATTCTATTCCATTCCATTCCATTCGATTCCATTCTATTCCATTCGATTCCATTCGATTCAATTAGATTCCATTCCATTCCATTCCATTCCATTCCATTCCATTGAATTCCGTTCCATTCCATTGAATTCCATTCCATTCCGTTCCATTCCATTGAATTCCGCTCCGTTCCGTTCCGTTCCGTTCCGTTCCATTCCGTACCATTCCATTCCATTCCGTTCTACTCGGGTTGATTCCATTCTATTCCATTCCATTCCATTTGATTCCATTCCATTCCATTCCATTCCATTCCATTCCGTTCTACTCGGGTTCATTCCATTCCATTCCGTTCCGTTCCGTTCCGTTCCGTTCCTTTCCTTTCTACTTGTGTTGATTCCATTCCATTCCTTTCTATTCCATTGAATTCCATTCCATTCCATTCCATTCCATTCCATTACATGGAATTCCATTGAATTCCATCGAATTCCATTCCATTGAATTCCATTCCATTCCATTCCATTCCATTCCATTCCATTCCATGGAATTCCATTCCATTGAATTCCATTCCATTCCATTCCATTCGATTCCATTTCATTCCATTGAATTCCATTCCATTCCATTCCATTCCATTCCATTCCATTCCATTCCATTCCATTCCATTCCATTCCATTCCATTGAATTCCATTGAATTCCATTCCATTGAATTCCATTCCATTCCATTGAATGGAATGGAATGGAATGGAATGGAATGGAATGGAATGGAATCGCAACGAATCGAATGGAATCGAATGGAATCGAATGGAATGGAATGGAATGGAATGGAATGGAATCAACCCGAGTAGAATGGAATGGAATGGAACGGAACGGAATGGAACGGAACGGAACGGAATGGAATGGAATGGAATTCAACGGAATGGAATGGAATGGAATGGAATGGAATCAACCCGAGTAGAATGGAATGGATCGGAATGGATTGGAATGGAATGGAATGGAATGGAACGGAATCGAATCGAATCGAATGGAATGGAATGGAATGGAATGGAATGGAATGGAATGGAATGGAATGGAATGGAATGGAATGGAATCAACCCGAGTAGAACGGAATGGATTGGAATGGAATGGAATGGAATGGAATTAAATGGAATAGAATGGAATGGAAAGGAATGGAGTGGAATGGAATGGATTGGAATTCAATGGAATAGAATGGAATGGAATGGAATGGAATGGAATGGAATGGAATGGAATCGAATCGAATGGAATCGAACGGAATCAAATGGAATGGAGTGGAATAGAATGGAATCAACCCGATTATAATGGAATGGAATGGAATGGAACGGAATGGAACGAACCCGAGTAGAACGGAACTGAACGGAACGGAACGGAACGGAACGGAACGGAGTGAAATGGAATGGAATGGAATCGAATGGAACCGAATGGAATGGAATGGAATGGAATGGAATGGAATGGAATGGAATGGAATGGAATCAACCCTAGTAGAATGGAATGGAATCGAATGGAATGGAATGGAATGGAATGGAATGGAATCAACCCGAGTAGAATGGAATGGATTGTAATGGAATGGAATGGAATGGAATGGAATGGAATGGAATCGAATGGAATGGAAAGGAATGGAATGGAATGGAATGGAATCAACCAGAGTGGAGTGGAGTTAAGTGGAGTGGAGTGGAGTGGAGTGGAGTGGAATGGAATGGAATGGAATGGAATGGAATGGAATGGAATGGAATGGAATAGAATGGAATCAACCCGAGTAGAACGGAATGGAATGGAATGGAATGGAATGGAACGGAATGGAAGAGAACGGAATGGAAAGGAACGGAACAGAACGGAATGGAGTTTAATGAACCCGAGTAGAACGGAATGGAATGGAATGGAATGGAATGGAATGGAATGGAATGGAATCGAATCGAATGGAATCGAATGGAATGGAAAGGAATGGAATGGAATGGAATGGAATGGAATCATCCCGAGAAGAACGGAATGGAATGGAATGGAGTGGAATGGAATGGAATTGAATGGAATGGAATGGAATAAACCCGTGTAGAATGGAATGGATTGGAATGGAATGGAATGGAATGGAATGGAATGGAATGGAATGGAATGGAATGGAGTGGAATAGAATGGAATCAATCCGAGTAGAACGGAATGGAATGGAATGGAACGGAATGGAACGAACCCGATCCATTCCATTGAATTCCATTCCATTCCATTCCATTCCTTTGAATTCCGTTCCATTCCATTCCATTCCATTCCATTCCATTGAATTCCGTTCCATTCCATTGAATTCCATTCCATTCCGTTCCATTCCATTGAATTCCGTTCCGTTCCGTTCCGTTCCGTTCCGTTCCGTTCCATTCCGTTCCATTCCGTTCTACTGGGGTTGCTTCCATTTTATTCCATTCCATTCCACTCGATTCCATTCCATTCCATTCCATTCCATTCCATTCCATTCCATTCCATTCCGTTCTACTCGGGTTCATTCCATTCCATTCCTTTCCGTTCCGTTCCGTTCCGTTCTACTCGGGTTGATTCCATTCTATTCCATTCCATTCCATTCGATTCCATTCGATTCAATTCGATTCCATTCCAATCCATTCCATTCCATTCCATTGAACTCCATTCCATTCCATTCCGTTCCATTCCATTCCATTACGTTCCGTTCCATTCCGTTCCATTCCATTGAATTCCGATCCATTGCATTGAATTCCGTTCCATTCCATTCCATTCCTTTCCGTTCCGTTCCGTTCCGTTCCGTTCCGTTCTACTCGGGTTGATTCCATTCTATTCCATTCCATTCCATTCGATTCCAATCTATTCCATTCGATTCCATTCGATTCAATTCGATTCCATTCCATTCCATTCCATTCCATTCCATTCCATTGAATTCCGTTCCATTCCATTCCATTGCATTCCATTCCATTCCATTCCATTTTAATTCCATTCCATTCCATTCCATTCCATTCCATTCCATTCCATTCCATTCCATTCCATTCCATTCCATTCTACTCGGGTTGATTCCATTCTATTCCATTCCATTCCATTCGATTCCATTCGATTCCATTCGATTCCATTCGATTCCATTCCATTCCATTCCATTCCATTGAATTCCATTCCATTCCATTGAATTCCATTCCATTCCATTCCATTCCATTGAATTCCGTTCCATTCCATTCCATTCCATTCCATTCCATTCCATTGAATTCCATTCCATTGAATTCCATTCCATTCCATTCCATTCCATTGAATTCCATTCCATTCCGTTCCGTTCCGTTCCTTTCCGTTCCGTTTCGTTCCGTTCCGTTCCGTTCCTTTCCTTTCCATTCCATTCCATTCCATTGAATTCCGTTCCATTCCATTGAATTCCATTCCATTCCGTTCCATTCCATTGAATTCTGTTCCGTTCCGTTCCGTTCCGTTCCGTTCCATTCCGTTCCATTCCGTTCCTTTCCGTTCTACTCGGATTGATTCCATTCCATTCCATTCCATTCCATTCGATTCCATTCGATTCCATTCGAATCCATTCGATTCCATTCGATTCCATTCGATTCCATTCCATTCCATTGAATTCCATTCCATTCCATTCCATTCCATTGAATTCCGTTCCATTCCATTCAATTCCATTCCATTCCATTCCTTTCCATTCCGTTCCGTTCCGTTCCGTTCCGTTCCGTTCTACTCGGGTTGATTCCATTCTATTCCATTCCATTCCATTCGATTCCAATCTATTCCATTCGATTCCATTCGATTCAATTCGATTCCATTCCATTCCATTCCATTCCATTCCATTCCATTGAATTCCATTCCATTCCATTCCGTTCCATTCCATTCCATTCCATTCCATTCCATTCCATTCTATTCCATTCCATTACGTTCCGTTCCATTCCGTTCCATTCCGTTCCTTTCCATTGAATTCCGATCCATTGCATTGAATTCCGTTCCATTCCATTCCATTCCTTTCCGTTCCATTCCGTTCCGTTCCATTCCGTTCTACTCGGATTGATTCCATTCTAATCCATTCCATTCCATTCGATTCCATTCGATTCCATTCGATTGCATTCGATTCCATTCCATTCCATTCCATTCCATTCCATTCCGTTCCATTGAATTCCGTTCCATTCCATTCCATTCCATTCCATTCCATTCCATTCCATTGAATTCCATTCCATTGAATTCCATTCCATTCCATTCCATTCCATTGAATTCCATTCCATTCCGTTCCGTTCCGTTCCGTTCCGTTCCGTTCTGTTCCGTTCCGTTTCGTTCCGTTCCGTTCCGTTCCGTTCCATTCCATTCCATTCCATTCCATTGAATTCCGTTCCATTCCATTGAATTCCATTCCATTCCGTTCCATTCCATTGAATTCTGTTCCGTTCCGTTCCGTTCCGTTCCGTTCCATTCCGTTCCATTCTGTTCCTTTCCGTTCTACTCGGATTGATTCCATTCTATTCCATTCCATTCCATTCGATTCCATTCGATTCCATTCGAATCCATTCGATTCCATTCGATTCCATTCGATTCCATTCCACTCCATTGAATTCCATTCCATTCCATTCCATTCCATTGAATTCCGTTCCATTCCATTCAATTCCATTCCATTCCATTCCTTTCCGTTCCGTTCCGTTCCGTTCCGTTCCGTTATACAAGGGTTGATTCCATTCTATTCCATTCCATTCCATTCGATTCCATTCTATTCCATTCGATTCCATTCGATTCAATTCGATTCCATTCCATTCCATTCCATTCCATTCCATTCCATTCCATTCCATTCCATTCCATTGAATTCCATTCCATTCCATTCCGTTCCATTCCATTCCGTTCCATTCCATTCCGTTCCATTCCATTCCATTCCATTCCATTCCCTTCCATTCCGTTCCATTCCGTTCCATTCCATTGAATTCCGATCCATTGCATTGAATTCCGTTCCATTCCATTCCATTCCTTTCCATTCCGTTCCGTTCTGTTCCGTACCGTTCTACTCGGATTGATTCCATTCTATTCCATTCCATTCCATTCGATTCCATTCGATTCCATTCGATTCCATTCGACTCCATTCCATTCCATTCCATTCCATTCCATTCCATTCCATTGAACTCCATTCCATTCCATTCCATTCCATTCCATTCCATTCCATTGAATTCCATTCCATTCCATTCCATTCCTTTGAATTCTGTTCCATTCCATTCCATTCCATTCCATTCCGTTCTACTCGGGTTGATTCCATTCTATTCCATTCCGTTCCGTTCCGTTCCGTTCCGTTCCTTTCCATTCCACTCGGGTTGATTCCATTCTATTCCATTGCATTCCATTCGATTCCATTCGATTCCATTCGATTCCATTCGATTCCATTCGATTCCATTCCATTCCATTCCATTCCATTGAATTCCATTCCATTCCATTCCATTCCATTGAATTCCGTTCCATTCCATTCAATTCCATTCCATTCCATTCCATTCCATTCCATTTGAATTCCATTCCATTCCATTCCATTCAATTCCATTCCATTCCATTCCATTCCATTCCATTCCATTCCATTCCATTCTACTCGGGTTGATTCCATTCTATTCCATTCCATTCCATTCGATTCCATTCGATTCCATTCGATTCCATTCGATTCCATTCCATTCCATTCCATTCCATTCCATTCCATTCCATTCCATTCCATTGAATTCCATTCCATTCCATTGAATTCCATTCCATTCCATTCCATTCCATTGAATTCCGTTCCGTTCCATTCCTTTCCATTCCATTCCATTCCATTCCATTGAATTCCATTCCATTCCATTGAATTCCGTTCCATTCCATTCCATTCCATTGAATTCCGTTCCGTTCCATTCCTTTCCATTCCATTCCATTCCATTGTATTCCATTACATTGAATTCCATTCCATTCCATTCCATTCCATTGTATTCCATTACATTGAATTCCATTCCATTCCATTCCATTCCATTGAATTCCATTCCATTCCATTGAATTACATTCCATTCCATTCCATTCGATTCCATTCCATTCCATGGAATTCCATTCCTTTCCATTCCATTCCATTCCATTGAATTCCATTGAATTCCATTCCATTCCATTGAATTCCATTCCTTTCCATTCCATTCCATTGAATTCCGTTCAATTCCATTCCATTCCATTCCATTCCATTCCATTCCATTCCATTCGAATTCCATTCCATTCCTTTCAATTCCATTAAATTCCATTCCATTCCATTCTACTCGTGTTGATTCCATTCTATTCCATTCCATTCCATTCGATTCAATTCGATTCCTTTCGATTCCATTCCATTCCATTCCATTCCATTCCATTCCATTGAATTCCATTCCATTCCATTCCATTCCATTGAATTCCATTCCATTCCATTCCATCGAATTCCATTCCATTCCATTGAATTCCATTCCATCCATTCCATTCCATTCCATTCCATTCCATTGAATTCCGTTCCATTCCATTCCATTGCATTCCATTCCATTCCATTCCATTTGAATTCCATTCCATTCCATTCCATTCCATTCCATTCCATTCCATTCCATTCTACTCGGGTTGATTCCATTCTATTCCATTCCATTCCATTCCATTCCATTCCATTCCATTCCATTCCATTCCATTCCTTTCCATTCCATTCCATTCCATTCCATGGAATTCCATTCCATTCCATTGAATTCCATTCCATTCCATTCCATTCCATTCCATTCCGTTCCATTCCATTCCATTCCTTTCCATTCCATTCCTTTCCGTTCAATTCCGTTCCGTTCCATTCCGTTCTACTCGGATTGATTCCATTCTATTCCATTCCATTCCATTCGATTCCATTTGATTCCATTCGATTCCATTCGATTCCATTCCATTCCATTCCATTCCATTCCATTCCATTCCATTCCATGGAACTCCATTCCATTCCATTCCATTCCATTCCATTCCATTCCATTCCATTGAATTCCATTCCATTGCATTCCATTCCATTGAATTCTGTTCCATTCAATTCCATTCCATTCCATTCCATTCCGTTCTACTCGGGTTGATTCCATGCTATTCCATTCCGTTCCATTCCGTTCCGTTCCGTTCCGTTCCGTTCCGTTCCATTCCACTCGGGTTGATTCCATTCTATTCCATTCCATTCCATTCCATTCCATTCCATTCCATTCCATTCGATTCCATTCGATTCCATTCGATTCCATTCGATTCCATTCGATTCCATTCCATTCCATTGAATTCCATTCCATTCCATTCCATTCCATTGAATTCCGTTCCATTCCATTCCATTGCATTCAATTCCATTCCATTCCATTTGAATTCCATTCCATTCCATTCCATTCCATTCCATTCCATTCCATTCCATTCCATTCTACTCGGGTTGATTCCATTCTATTCCATTCCATTCCATTCGATTACATTCGATTCCATTCGATTCCATTCGATTCCATTCCATTCCATTCCATTCCATTCCATTCCATTCCATTCCATTGAATTCCATTCCATTCCATTGAATTCCATTCCATTCCATTCCATTCCATTGAATTCCGTTCCATTCCATTCCATTCCATTCCATTCCATTCCATTGAATTCCATTCCATTGAATTCCATTCCATTCCATTCCATTGAATTCCATTCCATTCCATTCCATTCGATTCCATTTCATTCCATTGAATTCCATTCCATTCCATTCCATTCCATTCCATTCCATTGAATTCCATTGAATTCCATTCCATTGAATTCCATTCCATTCCATTGAATTCCATTCCATTTCAATCCATTCCATTCCGTTCCATTCCATTCCGTCCCATTCCATTCCATTCCTTTCCATTCCATTCCATTCCGTTCCATTCCATTGAATTCCGTTCCATTGCATTGAATTCCGTTCCATTCCATTCCATTCCTTTCCGTTCCGTTCCGTTCCGTTCCGTTCCGTTCCGTTCTACTCGGGTTGATTCCATTCTATTCCATTCCATTCCATTCGATTCCATTGTATTCCATTCGATTCCATTCGATTCAATTCGATTCCATTCCATTCCATTCCATTCCATTCCATTCCATTCCATTGAATTCCATTCCATTCCATTCCGTTCCATTCCATTCCGTTCCATTCCATTCCATTCCATTCCATTCCATTCCATTACGTTCCTTTCCATTCCGTTCCATTCCGTTCCATTCCATTGAATTCCGATCCATTGCATTGAATTCCGTTCCATTCCATTCCATTCCTTTCCGTTCCGTTCCGTTCCGTTCCGTTCCGTTCTACTCGGATTGATTCCATTCTATTCCATTCCATTCCATTCGATTCCATTCGATTCCATTCGATTCCATTCGATTCCATTCCATTCCATTCCATTCCATTGAATTCCGTTCCATTCCATTCCATTCCATTCCATTCCATTCCATTGAATTCCATTGAATTCCATTCCATTGAATTCCATTCCATTCCATTCCATTCCGTTCCATTCCATTCCGTTCCATTCCATTCCATTCCATTCCATTCTGCTCCGTTCCATTCCGTTCCATTCCGTTCCATTCCATTGAATTCCGTTCCATTGCATTGAATTCCGTTCCATTCCATTCCATTCCTTTCCGTTCCGTTCCGTTCCGTTCCGTTCCGTTCCGTTCTACTCGGGTTGATTCCATTCTATTCCATTCCATTCCATTCCATTCCATTCTATTCCATTCGATTCCATTCGATTCAATTCGATTCGATTCCATTCCATTCCATTCCATTCCATTCCATTCCATAGAATTCCATTCCATTCCATTGAATTCAATTCCATTCCATTCCATTCCATTCCATTGAATTCCATTCCATTCCATTGAATTCCATTCCATTCCATTCCATTCGATTCCATTCCATTCCATGTAATTCCATTCCATTCGATTCCATTCCATTCCATGGAATTCCATTTCATTCCATTCCATTCCGTTCCATTCCATTCCATCGAATTCCATTCCATTCCATTCCATTCCATTCCATTCCATTCCATTCCATTCTACTCGGGTTCATTCCATTCTATTACATTCCATTCCATTCGATTCCATTCGATTCCATTCGATTCCATTCGATTCCATTCCATTCCATTCCATTCAATTGAATTCCATTCCATTCCATTCCATTCCATTCCATTCCATTCCATTCCATTGAATTCCATTCCATTACATTGAATTCCATTCCATTCCATTCCATTCCATTGAATTCCGTTCCATTCCATTCCTTTCCATTCCATTCCATTCCATTGAATTCCATTACATTGAATTCCATTCCATTCCATTCCATTCCATTCCATTCCATTGAATTCCATTCCTTTCCATTGAATTCCATTCCATTCCATTCCATTCGATTCCATTCCATTCCATGGAATTCCATTCCTTTCCGTTCCATTCCATTCCATTCCATTCCATTCCATTCCATTGAATTCCATTGAATTCCATTCCATTCCATTGAATTCCATTCCTTTCCATTCCATTCCATTGAATTCCGTTCAATTCCATTCCATTCCATTCCATTCCATTCCATTCCATTCGAATTCCATTCCATTCCATTCCATTCCATTCCATTCTATTCCATTCCATTCTACTCGGGTTGATTCCATTCTATTCCATTCCATTCCATTCGATTCCATTCTATTCCATTCGATTCCATTCGATTCAATTAGATTCCATTCCATTCCATTCCATTCCATTCCATTCCATTGAATTCCGTTCCATTCCATTGAATTCCATTCCATTCCGTTCCATTCCATTGAATTCCGCTCCGTTCCGTTCCGTTCCGTTCCGTTCCATTCCGTACCATTCCGTTCCATTCCGTTCTACTCGGGTTGATTCCATTCTATTCCATTCCATTCCATTCGATTCCATTCCATTCCATTCCATTCCATTCCATTCCGTTCTACTCGGGTTCATTCCATTCCATTCCGTTCCGTTCCGTTCCGTTCCGTTCCTTTCCTTTCTACTTGTGTTGATTCCATTCCATTCCTTTCTGTTCCATTGAATTCCATTCCTTTCCATTCCATTCCATTCCATTACATGGAATTCCATTCCATTCCATTGAATTCCATTCCATTTCTTTCCATTCCATTCCGTTCCATTCCATTCCGTCCCATTCCATTCCATTCCTTTCCATTCCATTCCATTCCGTTCCATTCCATTGAATTCCGTTCCATTGCATTGAATTCCGTTCCATTCCATTGAATTCCGTTCCATTGCATTGAATTCCGTTCCATTCCATTCCATTCCTTTCCGTTCCGTTCCGTTCCGTTCCGTTCCGTTCCGTTCCGTTCTACACGGGTTGATTCCATTCTATTCCATTCCGTTCCATTCGATTCCATTCTATTCCATTCGATTCCATTCGATTCAATTCGATTCCATTCCATTCCATTCCATTCCATTCCATTCCATTCCATTCCATTCCATTGAATTCCATTCCATTCCATTCCGTTCCATTCCATTCCGTTCCATTCCATTCCATTCCATTCCATTCCATTCCATTACGTTCCGTTCCATTCCATTCCATTCCGTTCCATTCCATTGAATTCCGATCCATTGCATTGAATTCCGTTCCATTCCATTCCATTCCTTTCCGTTCCGTTCCGTTCCGTTCCGTTCCGTTCCGTTCTACTCGGATTGATTCCATTCTATTCCATTCCATTCCATTCGATTCCATTCGATTCCATTCGATTCCATTCGATTCCATTCCATTCCATTCCATTCCATTGAATTCCATTCCATTCCATTCCATTCCATTCCATTCCATTGAATTCCATTGAATTCCATTCCATTGAATTCCATTCCATTCCATTCCATTCCGTTCCATTCCATTCCGTTCCATTCCATTCCATTCCATTCCATTCCATTCCGCTCCGTTCCATTCCGTTCCATTCCGTTCCATTCCATTGAATTCCGTTCCATTGCATTGAATTCCGTTCCATTCCATTCCATTCCTTTCCGTTCCGTTCCGTTCCGTTCCGTTCCGTTCCGTTCTACTCGGGTTGATTCCATTCTATTCCATTCCATTGAATTCCATTCCATTCCATTCCATTCGATTCCATTCCATTCCATGTAATTCCATTCCATTCGATTCCATTCCATTCCATGGAATTCCATTTCATTCCATTCCATTCCGTTCCATTCCATTCCATCGAATTCCATTCCATTCCATTCCATTCCATTCCATTCCATTCCATTCCATTCTACTCGGGTTGATTCCATTCTATTACATTCCATTCCATTCGATTCCATTCGATTCCATTCGATTCCATTCCATTCCATTCCATTCCATTCCATTCAATTGAATTCCATTCCATTCCATTCCATTCCATTCCATTCCATTCCATTCCATTGAATTCCATTCCATTACATTGAATTCCATTCCATTCCATTCCATTCCATTGAATTCCGTTCCATTCCATTCCTTTCCATTCCATTCCATTCCATTGAATTCCATTACATTGAATTCCATTCCATTCCATTCCATTCCATTCCATTCCATTGAATTCCATTCCATTCCATTGAATTCCATTCCATTCCATTCCATTCGATTCCATTCCATTCCATGGAATTCCATTCCTTTCCATTCCATTCCATTCCATTCCATTCCATTCCATTCCATTGAATTCCATTGAATTCCATTCCATTCCATTGAATTCCATTCCTTTCCATTCCATTCCATTGAATTCCGTTCAATTCCATTCCATTCCATTCCATTCCATTCCATTCCATTCCATTCGAATTCCATTCCATTCCATTCCATTCCATTCCATTCCATTCCATTCCATTCTACTCGGGTTGATTCCATTCTATTCCATTCCATTCCATTCCATTCCATTCCATTCCTTTCGATTCCATTCCATTCCATTCCATTCCATTCCATTGAATTCCATTCCATTCCATTCCATTCCATTCCATTGAATTCCATTCCATTCCATTCCATCGAATTCCATTCCATTCCATTGAATTCCATTCCATTCCATTCCATTCCATTCCATTCCATTCCATTCCATTCCATCGAATTCCATTCCATTCCATTCCATTCCATTCCATTCCATTCGATTCCATTCGATTCCATTCGATTCCATTCCATTCCATTCCATTCCATTGAATTCCGTTCCATTCCATTCCATTCCATTCCATTCCCTTCCATTGAATTCCATTACATTGAATTCCATTCCATTCCATTCCATTCCATGGAATTCCATTCCATTCCGTTCCGTTCCGTTCCGTTCCGTTCCGTACCGTTCCATTCCATTCCATTCCATTCCATTGAATTCCGTTCCATTCCATTGAATTCCATTCCATTCCGTTCCATTCCATTGAATTCCGTTCCGTTCCGTTCCGTTCCGTTCCGTTCCGTTCCATTCCGTTCCATTCCATTCCATTCCGTTCTACTCGGGTTCATTCCATTCCATTCCTTTCCGTTCCGTTCCGTTCCGTACCATTCCGTTCCGTTCTACTCGGGTTGATTCCATTCTATTCCATTCCATTCCATTCGATTCCATTCTATTCCATTCGATTCCATTCTATTCAATTCGATTCCATTCCATTCCAATCCATTCCATTACATTCCATTGAATTCCATTCCATTCCATTCCGTTCCATTCCATTCCGTTCCATTCCATTCCATTCCATTCCATTCCATTCCATTACCTTCCGTTCCATTCCGTTCCATTCCATTGAATTCCGATCCATTGCATTGAATTCCGTTCCATTCCATTCCATTCCATTCCATTCCATTCCATTGAATTCCATTCCATTGAATTCCATTCCATTCCATTCCATTCCACTGAATTCCATTCCATTCCGTTCCGTTCCGTTCCGTTCCGTTCCGTTCCGTTCCATTCCATTCCATTCCATTCCATTGAATTCCGTTCCATTCCATTCCATTCCATTCCATTGAATTCCGTTCCATTCCATTGAATTCCATTCCATTCCGTTCCATTCCATTGAATTCCGTTCCGTTCCGTTCCGTTCCGTTCCGTTCCATTCCGTTCCATTCCGTTCCATTCCGTTCTACTCGGGTTGATTCCATTCTATTCCATTCCATTCCATTCGATTCCATTCCATTCCATTCCATTCCATTCCATTCCATTCCTTTCTACTCGGGTTCATTCCATTCCATTCCGTTCCGTTCCGTTCCGTTCCGTTCCGTTCCATTCCTTTCTACTTGTGTTGATTCCATTCCATTCCATTCTATTCCATTGAATTCCATTCCATTCCATTCCATTCCATTCCATTCCATTACATGGAATTCCATTGAATTCCATTGAATTCCATTCCATTGAATTCCATTGAATTCCATTCCATTCCATTCCATGGAATTCAATTCCATTCCATTCCATTCCTTGGAATTCCGTTCCATTCCATTCCATTCCATTCCATTGAATTCCATTCCATTCCATTCAATTGAATTCCATTCCATTCCATTCCATTCGATTCCATTCCATTCCATTGAATTCCATTCCGTTCCATTCCATTCCATTGAATTCCATTCGATTCCATTCTATTCCATTCGATTCCATTCGATTCAATTCGATTCCATTCCATTCCATTCCATTCCATTCCATTCCATTCCATTCCATTGAATTCCATTCCATTCCATTCCGTTCCATTCCATTCCGTTCCATTCCATTCCATTCCATTCCATTACGTTCCGTTCCATTCCGTTCCATTCCGTTCCATTCCATTGAATTCCGATCCGTTGCATTGAATTCCGTTCCATTCCATTCCATTCCATTCCATTCCATTCCATTCCATTCCATTCCATTGAATTCCATTCCATTCCATTGAATTCCATTCCATTCCGTTCCATTCCATTGAATTCCGTTCCGTTCCGTTCCGTTCCGTTCCGTTCCGTTCCGTTCCATTCCGTTCCATTCCATTCCATTCCTTTCTACTCGGGTTCATTCCATTCCATTCCTTTCCGTTCCGTTCCGTTCCGTTCCGTTCCGTTGCGTTCCGTTCCGTTCTACTCGGGTTGATTCCATTCTATTCCATTCCATTCCATTCGATTCCATTCTATTCCATTCGATTCCATTCTATTCAATTCGATTCCATTCCATTCCATTCCATTCCATTCCATTCCATTGAATTCCATTCCATTCCATTCCGTTCCATTCCATTCCGTTCCATTCCATTCCATTCCATTCCATTCCATTCCATTACGTTCCGTTCCATTCCGTTCCATTCCATTGAATTCCGATCCATTGCATTGAATTCCGTTCCATTCCATTCCACTCCTTTCCGTTCCGTTCCGTTCCGTTCCGTTCCGTTCTACTCGGGTTGATTCCATTCTATTCCATTCCATTCCATTCGATTCCAATCTATTCCATTCGATTCCATTCGATTCAATTCGATTCCATTCCATTCCATTCCATTCCATTCCATTCCATTGAATTCCATTCCATTCCATTCCGTTCCATTCCATCCCGTTCCATTCCATTCCATTCCATTCCATTCCATTCCTTTCCGTTACGTTCCGTTCCGTTCCATTCCGTTCTACTCGGATTGATTCCATTCTATTCCATTCCATTCCATTCGATTCCATTCGATTCCATTCGATTCCATTCGATTCCATTCCATTCCATTCCATTCCATTGAACTCCATTCCATTCCATTCCATTCCATTCCATTCCATTCCATTGAACTCCATTCCATTCCATTCCATTCCATTCCATTCCATTCCATTCCATTCCATTCCATTGAATTCCATTCCATTCCATTCCATTCCATTGAATTCCGTTCCATTCCATTCCTTTCCATTCCATTCCATTCCATTGAATTCCATTACATTGAATTCCATTCCATTTCATTCCATTCCATTCCATTCCATTCCATTGAATTCCATTCCATTCCATAGAATTCCATTCCATTCCATTCCATTCGATTCCATTCCATTCCATGGAATTCCATTCCTTTCCATTCCATTCCATTCCATTCCATTCCATTGAATTCCATTGAATTCCATTCCATTCCATTGAATTCCATTCTTTTCCATTCCATTCCATTGAATTCCGTTCAATTCCATTCCATTCCATTCCATTCCATTCCATTCCATTCGAATTCCATTCCATTCCATTCCATTCCATTCCATTCCATTCAACTCGGGTTGATTCTATTCCATTCCATTCCATTCCATTCCATTGAATTCCATTCCATTCCATTGAATTCCATTCCATTCCATTCCATCGAATTCCATTCCATTCCATTGAATTCCATTCCATTGCATTCCATTCCATTCCATTCCATTCCATTCCATTCCATTCCATTCCTTCGAATTCCATTCCATTCCATTCCATTCCATTCCATTCCATTCGATTCCATTCGATTCCATTCGATTCCATTCGATTCCATTCGATTCCATTCCATTCCATTCCATTCCATTGAATTCCATTCCATTCCATTCCATTCCATTGAATTCCGTTCCATTCCTTTCAATTCCATTCCATTCCATTCCATTCCATTCCATTCCATTCCATTCCATTCCATTCCATTCCATTCCATTCTACTCGGGTTGATTCCATTCTATTACGTTCCATTCCATTCGATTCCATTCGATTCCATTCGATTCCATTCGATTCCATTCCATTCCATTCCATTCCATTGAATTCCGTTCCATTCCATTCCATTCCATTCCATTCCATTCCATTGAATTCCATTACATTGAATTCCATTCCATTCCATTCCATTCCATGGAATTCCATTCCATTCCGTTCCGTTCCGTTCCGTTCCGTTCCGTACCGTTCCATTCCATTCCATTCCATTCCATTGAATTCCGTTCCATTCCATTGAATTCCATTCCATTCCGTTCCATTCCATTGAATTCCGTTCCGTTCCGTTCCGTTCCGTTCCGTTCCGTTCCATTCCGTTCCATTCCATTCCATTCCGTTCTACTCGGGTTCATTCCATTCCATTCCCTTCCTTTCCGTTCCATTCCGTTCCGTTCCGTTCCGTTCCGTTCCGTTCTACTAGGGTTGATTCCATTCTATTCCATTCCATTCCATTCGATTCCATTCTATTCCATTCGATTCCATTCTATTCAATTCGATTCCATTCCATTCCAATCCATTCCATTACATTCCATTGAATTCCATTCCATTCCATTCCGTTCCATTCCATTCCGTTCCATTCCATTCCATTTCATTCCATTCCATTCCATTACGTTCCGTTCCATTCCGTTCCATTCCATTGAATTCCGATCCATTGCATTGAATTCCGTTCCATTCCATTCCACTCCTTTCCGTTCCGTTCCGTTCCGTTCCGTTCCGTTCTACTCGGGTTGATTCCATTCTATTCCATTCCATTCCATTCGATTCCAATCTATTCCATTCGATTCCATTCGATTCAATTCTATTCCATTCCATTCCATTCCATTTCATTCCATTCCATTCCATTCCATTGAATTCCATTCCATTCCATTCCGTTCCATTCCATTCTGTTCCATTCCATTCCATTCCATTCCATTCCATTCCTTTCCGTTACGTTCCGTTCCGTTCCATTCCGTTCTACTCGGATTGATTCCATTCTATTCCATTCCATTCCATTCGATTCCATTCGATTCCATTCGATTCCATTCCATTCCATTCCATTCCATTCCATTCCATTCCATTGAACTCCATTCCATTCCATTCCATTCCATTCCATTCCATTCCATTCCATTGAATTCCATTCCATTCCATTCCATTCGATTCCATTTCATTCCATTGAATTCCATTCCATTCCATTCCATTCCATTCCATTCCATTGAATTCCATTGAATTCCATTCCATTGAATTCCATTCCATTCCATTGAATTCCATTCCATTTCAATCCATTCCATTCCGTTCCATTCCATTCCGTCCCATTCCATTCCATTCCTTTCCATTCCATTCCATTCCGTTCCATTCCATTGAATTCCGTTCCATTGCATTGAATTCCGTTCCATTCCATTCCATTCCTTTCCGTTCCGTTCCGTTCCGTTCCGTTCCGTTCCGTTCTACTCGGGTTGATTCCATTCTATTCCATTCCATTCCATTCGATTCCATTGTATTCCATTCGATTCCATTCGATTCAATTCGATTCCATTCCATTCCATTCCATTCCATTCCATTCCATTCCATTGAATTCCATTCCATTCCATTCCGTTCCATTCCATTCCGTTCCATTCCATTCCATTCCATTCCATTCCATTCCATTACGTTCCTTTCCATTCCGTTCCATTCCGTTCCATTCCATTGAATTCCGATCCATTGCATTGTATTCCGTTCCATTCCATTCCATTCCTTTCCGTTCCGTTCCGTTCCGTTCCGTTCCGTTCTACTCGGATTGATTCCATTCTATTCCATTCCATTCCATTCGATTCCATTCGATTCCATTCGATTCCATTCGATTCCATTCCATTCCATTCCATTCCATTGAATTCCGTTCCATTCCATTCCATTCCATTCCATTCCATTCCATTGAATTCCATTGAATTCCATTCCATTGAATTCCATTCCATTCCATTCCATTCCGTTCCATTCCATTCCGTTCCATTCCATTCCATTCCATTCCATTCCATTCTGCTCCGTTCCATTCCGTTCCATTCCGTTCCATTCCATTGAATTCCGTTCCATTGCATTGAATTCCGTTCCATTCCATTCCATTCCTTTCCGTTCCGTTCCGTTCCGTTCCGTTCCGTTCTACTCGGGTTGATTCCATTCTATTCCATTCCATTCCATTCCATTCCATTCTATTCCATTCGATTCCATTCGATTCAATTCGATTCGATTCCATTCCATTCCATTCCATTCCATTCCATTCCATAGAATTCCATTCCATTCCATTGAATTCAATTCCATTCCATTCCATTCCATTCCATTGAATTCCATTCCATTCCATTGAATTCCATTCCATTCCATTCCATTCGATTCCATTCCATTCCATGTAATTCCATTCCATTCGATTCCATTCCATTCCATGGAATTCCATTTCATTCCATTCCATTCCGTTCCATTCCATTCCATCGAATTCCATTCCATTCCATTCCATTCCATTCCATTCCATTCCATTCCATTCTACTCGGGTTCATTCCATTCTATTACATTCCATTCCATTCGATTCCATTCGATTCCATTCGATTCCATTCGATTCCATTCCATTCCATTCCATTCAATTGAATTCCATTCCATTCCATTCCATTCCATTCCATTCCATTCCATTCCATTGAATTCCATTCCGTTCCATTCCATTCCATTGAATTCCATTCGATTCCATTCTATTCCATTCGATTCCATTCGATTCAATTCGATTCCATTCCATTCCATTCCATTCCATTCCATTCCATTCCATTCCATTGAATTCCATTCCATTCCATTCCGTTCCATTCCATTCCGTTCCATTCCATTCCATTCCATTCCATTACGTTCCGTTCCATTCCGTTCCATTCCGTTCCATTCCATTGAATTCCGATCCGTTGCATTGAATTCCGTTCCATTCCATTCCATTCCATTCCATTCCATTCCATTCCATTCCATTCCATTCCATTGAATTCCATTCCATTCCATTGAATTCCATTCCATTCCGTTCCATTCCATTGAATTCCGTTCCGTTCCGTTCCGTTCCGTTCCGTTCCGTTCCGTTCCATTCCGTTCCATTCCATTCCATTCCTTTCTACTCGGGTTCATTCCATTCCATTCCTTTCCGTTCCGTTCCGTTCCGTTCCGTTCCGTTGCGTTCCGTTCCGTTCTACTCGGGTTGATTCCATTCTATTCCATTCCATTCCATTCGATTCCATTCTATTCCATTCGATTCCATTCTATTCAATTCGATTCCATTCCATTCCATTCCATTCCATTCCATTCCATTGAATTCCATTCCATTCCATTCCGTTCCATTCCATTCCGTTCCATTCCATTCCATTCCATTCCATTCCATTCCATTACGTTCCGTTCCATTCCGTTCCATTCCATTGAATTCCGATCCATTGCATTGAATTCCGTTCCATTCCATTCCACTCCTTTCCGTTCCGTTCCGTTCCGTTCCGTTCCGTTCTACTCGGGTTGATTCCATTCTATTCCATTCCATTCCATTCGATTCCAATCTATTCCATTCGATTCCATTCGATTCAATTCGATTCCATTCCATTCCATTCCATTCCATTCCATTCCATTGAATTCCATTCCATTCCATTCCGTTCCATTCCATTCCGTTCCATTCCATTCCATTCCATTCCATTCCATTCCTTTCCGTTACGTTCCGTTCCGTTCCATTCCGTTCTACTCGGATTGATTCCATTCTATTCCATTCCATTCCATTCGATTCCATTCGATTCCATTCGATTCCATTCGATTCCATTCCATTCCATTCCATTCCATTGAACTCCATTCCATTCCATTCCATTCCATTCCATTCCATTCCATTGAACTCCATTCCATTCCATTCCATTCCATTCCATTCCATTCCATTCCATTCCATTCCATTGAATTCCATTCCATTCCATTCCATTCCATTGAATTCCGTTCCATTCCATTCCTTTCCATTCCATTCCATTCCATTGAATTCCATTACATTGAATTCCATTCCATTTCATTCCATTCCATTCCATTCCATTCCATTGAATTCCATTCCATTCCATAGAATTCCATTCCATTCCATTCCATTCGATTCCATTCCATTCCATGGAATTCCATTCCTTTCCATTCCATTCCATTCCATTCCATTCCATTGAATTCCATTGAATTCCATTCCATTCCATTGAATTCCATTCTTTTCCATTCCATTCCATTGAATTCCGTTCAATTCCATTCCATTCCATTCCATTCCATTCCATTCCATTCGAATTCCATTCCATTCCATTCCATTCCATTCCATTCCATTCAACTCGGGTTGATTCTATTCCATTCCATTCCATTCCATTCCATTGAATTCCATTCCATTCCATTGAATTCCATTCCATTCCATTCCATCGAATTCCATTCCATTCCATTGAATTCCATTCCATTGCATTCCATTCCATTCCATTCCATTCCATTCCATTCCATTCCATTCCTTCGAATTCCATTCCATTCCATTCCATTCCATTCCATTCCATTCGATTCCATTCGATTCCATTCGATTCCATTCGATTCCATTCCATTCCATTCCATTCCATTCCATTCCATTGAATTCCATTCCATTCCATTCCATTCCATTGAATTCCGTTCCATTCCTTTCAATTCCATTCCATTCCATTCCATTCCATTCCATTCCATTCCATTCCATTCCATTCCATTCCATTCCATTCCATTCTACTCGGGTTGATTCCATTCTATTACGTTCCATTCCATTCGATTCCATTCGATTCCATTCGATTCCATTCGATTCCATTCCATTCCATTCCATTCCATTGAATTCCGTTCCATTCCATTCCATTCCATTCCATTCCATTCCATTGAATTCCATTACATTGAATTCCATTCCATTCCATTCCATTCCATGGAATTCCATTCCATTCCGTTCCGTTCCGTTCCGTTCCGTTCCGTACCGTTCCATTCCATTCCATTCCATTCCATTGAATTCCGTTCCATTCCATTGAATTCCATTCCATTCCGTTCCATTCCATTGAATTCCGTTCCGTTCCGTTCCGTTCCGTTCCGTTCCGTTCCATTCCGTTCCATTCCATTCCATTCCGTTCTACTCGGGTTCATTCCATTCCATTCCCTTCCTTTCCGTTCCATTCCGTTCCGTTCCGTTCCGTTCCGTTCCGTTCTACTAGGGTTGATTCCATTCTATTCCATTCCATTCCATTCGATTCCATTCTATTCCATTCGATTCCATTCTATTCAATTCGATTCCATTCCATTCCAATCCATTCCATTACATTCCATTGAATTCCATTCCATTCCATTCCGTTCCATTCCATTCCGTTCCATTCCATTCCATTTCATTCCATTCCATTCCATTACGTTCCGTTCCATTCCGTTCCATTCCATTGAATTCCGATCCATTGCATTGAATTCCGTTCCATTCCATTCCACTCCTTTCCGTTCCGTTCCGTTCCGTTCCGTTCCGTTCTACTCGGGTTGATTCCATTCTATTCCATTCCATTCCATTCGATTCCAATCTATTCCATTCGATTCCATTCGATTCAATTCTATTCCATTCCATTCCATTCCATTCCTTCGAATTCCATTCCATTCCATTCCATTCCATTCCATTCGATTCCATTCGATTCCATTCGATTCCATTCGATTCCATTCGATTCCATTCCATTCCATTCCATTCCATTGAATTCCATTCCATTCCATTCCATTCCATTGAATTCCGTTCCATTCCTTTCAATTCCATTCCATTCCATTCCATTCCATTCCATTCCATTCCATTCCATTCCATTCCATTCCATTCCATTCCATTCTACTCGGGTTGATTCCATTCTATTACGTTCCATTCCATTCGATTCCATTCGATTCCATTCGATTCCATTCGATTCCATTCCATTCCATTCCATTCCATTGAATTCCGTTCCATTCCATTCCATTCCATTCCATTCCATTCCATTGAATTCCATTACATTGAATTCCATTCCATTCCATTCCATTCCATGGAATTCCATTCCATTCCGTTCCGTTCCGTTCCGTTCCGTTCCGTACCGTTCCATTCCATTCCATTCCATTCCATTGAATTCCGTTCCATTCCATTGAATTCCATTCCATTCCGTTCCATTCCATTGAATTCCGTTCCGTTCCGTTCCGTTCCGTTCCGTTCCGTTCCATTCCGTTCCATTCCATTCCATTCCGTTCTACTCGGGTTCATTCCATTCCATTCCCTTCCTTTCCGTTCCATTCCGTTCCGTTCCGTTCCGTTCCGTTCCGTTCTACTAGGGTTGATTCCATTCTATTCCATTCCATTCCATTCGATTCCATTCTATTCCATTCGATTCCATTCTATTCAATTCGATTCCATTCCATTCCAATCCATTCCATTACATTCCATTGAATTCCATTCCATTCCATTCCGTTCCATTCCATTCCGTTCCATTCCATTCCATTTCATTCCATTCCATTCCATTACGTTCCGTTCCATTCCGTTCCATTCCATTGAATTCCGATCCATTGCATTGAATTCCGTTCCATTCCATTCCACTCCTTTCCGTTCCGTTCCGTTCCGTTCCGTTCCGTTCTACTCGGGTTGATTCCATTCTATTCCATTCCATTCCATTCGATTCCAATCTATTCCATTCGATTCCATTCGATTCAATTCTATTCCATTCCATTCCATTCCATTTCATTCCATTCCATTCCATTCCATTGAATTCCATTCCATTCCATTCCGTTCCATTCCATTCTGTTCCATTCCATTCCATTCCATTCCATTCCATTCCTTTCCGTTACGTTCCGTTCCGTTCCATTCCGTTCTACTCGGATTGATTCCATTCTATTCCATTCCATTCCATTCGATTCCATTCGATTCCATTCGATTCCATTCCATTCCATTCCATTCCATTCCATTCCATTCCATTCCATTGAACTCCATTCCATTCCATTCCATTCCATTCCATTCCATTCCATTCCATTGAATTCCATTCCATTGAATTCCATTCCATTCCATTCCATTGAATTCCATTCCATTCCATTCCATTCGATTCCATTTCATTCCATTGAATTCCATTCCATTCCATTCCATTCCATTCCATTCCATTGAATTCCATTGAATTCCATTCCATTGAATTCCATTCCATTCCATTGAATTCCATTCCATTTCAATCCATTCCATTCCGTTCCATTCCATTCCGTCCCATTCCATTCCATTCCTTTCCATTCCATTCCATTCCGTTCCATTCCATTGAATTCCGTTCCATTGCATTGAATTCCGTTCCATTCCATTCCATTCCTTTCCGTTCCGTTCCGTTCCGTTCCGTTCCGTTCCGTTCTACTCGGGTTGATTCCATTCTATTCCATTCCATTCCATTCGATTCCATTGTATTCCATTCGATTCCATTCGATTCAATTCGATTCCATTCCATTCCATTCCATTCCATTCCATTCCATTCCATTCCATTGAATTCCATTCCATTCCATTCCGTTCCATTCCATTCCGTTCCATTCCATTCCATTCCATTCCATTCCATTCCATTACGTTCCTTTCCATTCCGTTCCATTCCGTTCCATTCCATTGAATTCCGTTCCATTGCATTGAATTCCGTTCCATTCCATTCCATTCCTTTCCGTTCCGTTCCGTTCCGTTCCGTTCCGTTCTACTCGGATTGATTCCATTCTATTCCATTCCATTCCATTCGATTCCATTCGATTCCATTCGATTCCATTCGATTCCATTCCATTCCATTCCATTCCATTGAATTCCGTTCCATTCCATTCCATTCCATTCCATTCCATTCCATTGAATTCCATTGAATTCCATTCCATTGAATTCCATTCCATTCCATTCCATTCCGTTCCATTCCATTCCGTTCCATTCCATTCCATTCCATTCCATTCCATTCTGCTCCGTTCCATTCCGTTCCATTCCGTTCCATTCCATTGAATTCCGTTCCATTGCATTGAATTCCGTTCCATTCCATTCCATTCCTTTCCGTTCCGTTCCGTTCCGTTCCGTTCCGTTCTACTCGGGTTGATTCCATTCTATTCCATTCCATTCCATTCCATTCCATTCTATTCCATTCGATTCCATTCGATTCAATTCGATTCGATTCCATTCCATTCCATTCCATTCCATTCCATTCCATAGAATTCCATTCCATTCCATTGAATTCAATTCCATTCCATTCCATTCCATTCCATTGAATTCCATTCCATTCCATTGAATTCCATTCCATTCCATTCCATTCGATTCCATTCCATTCCATGTAATTCCATTCCATTCGATTCCATTCCATTCCATGGAATTCCATTTCATTCCATTCCATTCCGTTCCATTCCATTCCATCGAATTCCATTCCATTCCATTCCATTCCATTCCATTCCATTCCATTCCATTCTACTCGGGTTCATTCCATTCTATTACATTCCATTCCATTCGATTCCATTCGATTCCATTCGATTCCATTCGATTCCATTCCATTCCATTCCATTCAATTGAATTCCATTCCATTCCATTCCATTCCATTCCATTCCATTCCATTCCATTGAATTCCATTCCATTACATTGAATTCCATTCCATTCCATTCCATTCCATTGAATTCCGTTCCATTCCATTCCTTTCCATTCCATTCCATTCCATTGAATTCCATTACATTGAATTCCATTCCATTCCATTCCATTCCATTCCATTCCATTGAATTCCATTCCTTTCCATTGAATTCCATTCCATTCCATTCCATTCGATTCCATTCCATTCCATGGAATTCCATTCCTTTCCGTTCCATTACATTCCATTCCATTCCATTCCATTCCATTGAATTCCATTGAATTCCATTCCATTCCATTGAATTCCATTCCTTTCCATTCCATTCCATTGAATTCCGTTCAATTCCATTCCATTCCATTCCATTCCATTCCATTCCATTCGAATTCCATTCCATTCCATTCCATTCCATTCCATTCTATTCCATTCCATTCTACTCGGGTTGATTCCATTCTATTCCATTCCATTCCATTCGATTCCATTCTATTCCATTCGATTCCATTCGATTCAATTAGATTCCATTCCATTCCATTCCATTCCATTCCATTCCATTGAATTCCGTTCCATTCCATTGAATTCCATTCCATTCCGTTCCATTCCATTGAATTCCGCTCCGTTCCGTTCCGTTCCGTTCCGTTCCATTCCGTACCATTCCGTTCCATTCCGTTCTACTCGGGTTGATTCCATTCTATTCCATTCCATTCCATTCGATTCCATTCCATTCCATTCCATTCCATTCCATTCCGTTCTACTCGGGTTCATTCCATTCCATTCCGTTCCGTTCCGTTCCGTTCCGTTCCTTTCCTTTCTACTTGTGTTGATTCCATTCCATTCCTTTCTGTTCCATTGAATTCCATTCCTTTCCATTCCATTCCATTCCATTACATGGAATTCCATTCCATTCCATTGAATTCCATTCCATTTCTTTCCATTCCATTCCGTTCCATTCCATTCCGTCCCATTCCATTCCATTCCTTTCCATTCCATTCCATTCCGTTCCATTCCATTGAATTCCGTTCCATTGCATTGAATTCCGTTCCATTCCATTGAATTCCGTTCCATTGCATTGAATTCCGTTCCATTCCATTCCATTCCTTTCCGTTCCGTTCCGTTCCGTTCCGTTCCGTTCCGTTCCGTTCTACACGGGTTGATTCCATTCTATTCCATTCCATGCCATTCGATTCCATTCTATTCCATTCGATTCCATTCGATTCAATTCGATTCCATTCCATTCCATTCCATTCCATTCCATTCCATTCCATTCCATTGAATTCCATTCCATTCCATTCCGTTCCATTCCATTCCGTTCCATTCCATTCCATTCCATTCCATTCCATTCCATTACGTTCCGTTCCATTCCGTTCCATTCCGTTCCATTCCATTGAATTCCGATCCATTGCATTGAATTCCGTTCCATTCCATTCCATTCCATTCCTTTCCGTTCCGTTCCGTTCCGTTCCGTTCCGTTCTACTCGGATTGATTCCATTCTATTCCATTCCATTCCATTCGATTCCATTCTATTCCATTCGATTCCATTCGATTCCATTCCATTCCATTCCATTCCATTGAATTCCATTCCATTCCTTTCCATTCCATTCCATTCCATTGAATTCCATTGAATTCCATTCCATTGAATTCCATTCCATTCCATTCCATTCCGTTCCATTCCATTCCGTTCCATTCCATTCCATTCCATTCCATTCCATTCCGCTCCGTTCCATTCCGTTCCATTCCGTTCCATTCCATTGAATTCCGTTCCATTGCATTGAATTCCGTTCCATTCCATTCCATTCCTTTCCGTTCCGTTCCGTTCCGTTCCGTTCCGTTCCGTTCTACTCGGGTTGATTCCATTCTATTCCATTCCATTGAATTCCATTCCATTCCATTCCATTCGATTCCATTCCATTCCATGTAATTCCATTCCATTCGATTCCATTCCATTCCATGGAATTCCATTTCATTCCATTCCATTCCGTTCCATTCCATTCCATCGAATTCCATTCCATTCCATTCCATTCCATTCCATTCCATTCCATTCCATTCTACTCGGGTTGATTCCATTCTATTACATTCCATTCCATTCGATTCCATTCGATTCCATTCGATTCCATTCGATTCCATTCCATTCCATTCCATTCAATTGAATTCCATTCCATTCCATTCCATTCCATTCCATTCCATTCCATTCCATTGAATTCCATTCCATTACATTGAATTCCATTCCATTCCATTCCATTCCATTGAATTCCGTTCCATTCCATTCCTTTCCATTCCATTCCATTCCATTGAATTCCATTACATTGAATTCCATTCCATTCCATTCCATTCCATTCCATTCCATTGAATTCCATTCCATTCCATTGAATTCCATTCCATTCCATTCCATTCGATTCCATTCCATTCCATGGAATTCCATTCCTTTCCATTCCATTCCATTCCATTCCATTCCATTCCATTCCATTGAATTCCATTGAATTCCATTCCATTCCATTGAATTCCATTCCTTTCCATTCCATTCCATTGAATTCCGTTCAATTCCATTCCATTCCATTCCATTCCATTCCATTCCATTCGAATTCCATTCCATTCCATTCCATTCCATTCCATTCCATTCCATTCCATTCTACTCGGGTTGATTCCATTCTATTCCATTCCATTCCATTCCATTCCATTCCATTCCTTTCGATTCCATTCCATTCCATTCCATTCCATTCCATTGAATTCCATTCCATTCCATTCCATTCCATTCCATTGAATTCCATTCCATTCCATTCCATCGAATTCCATTCCATTCCATTGAATTCCATTCCATTCCATTCCATTCCATTCCATTCCATTCCATTCCATTCCATCGAATTCCATTCCATTCCATTCCATTCCATTCCATTCCATTCGATTCCATTCGATTCCATTCGATTCCATTCCATTCCATTCCATTCCATTGAATTCCGTTCCATTCCATTCCATTCCATTCCATTCCCTTCCATTGAATTCCATTACATTGAATTCCATTCCATTCCATTCCATTCCATGGAATTCCATTCCATTCCGTTCCGTTCCGTTCCGTTCCGTTCCGTACCGTTCCATTCCATTCCATTCCATTCCATTGAATTCCGTTCCATTCCATTGAATTCCATTCCATTCCGTTCCATTCCATTGAATTCCGTTCCGTTCCGTTCCGTTCCGTTCCGTTCCGTTCCATTCCGTTCCATTCCATTCCATTCCGTTCTACTCGGGTTCATTCCATTCCATTCCTTTCCGTTCCGTTCCGTTCCGTACCATTCCGTTCCGTTCTACTCGGGTTGATTCCATTCTATTCCATTCCATTCCATTCGATTCCATTCTATTCCATTCGATTCCATTCTATTCAATTCGATTCCATTCCATTCCAATCCATTCCATTACATTCCATTGAATTCCATTCCATTCCATTCCGTTCCATTCCATTCCGTTCCATTCCATTCCATTCCATTCCATTCCATTCCATTACCTTCCGTTCCATTCCGTTCCATTCCATTGAATTCCGATCCATTGCATTGAATTCCGTTCCATTCCATTCCATTCCATTCCATTCCATTCCATTGAATTCCATTCCATTGAATTCCATTCCATTCCATTCCATTCCACTGAATTCCATTCCATTCCGTTCCGTTCCGTTCCGTTCCGTTCCGTTCCGTTCCATTCCATTCCATTCCATTCCATTGAATTCCGTTCCATTCCATTGAATTCCATTCCATTCCGTTCCATTCCATTGAATTCCGTTCCGTTCCGTTCCGTTCCGTTCCGTTCCATTCCGTTCCATTCCGTTCCATTCCGTTCTACTCGGGTTGATTCCATTCTATTCCATTCCATTCCATTCGATTCCATTCCATTCCATTCCATTCCATTCCATTCCATTCCTTTCTACTCGGGTTCATTCCATTCCATTCCGTTCCGTTCCGTTCCGTTCCGTTCCGTTCCATTCCTTTCTACTTGTGTTGATTCCATTCCATTCCATTCTATTCCATTGAATTCCATTCCATTCCATTCCATTCCATTCCATTCCATTACATGGAATTCCATTGAATTCCATTGAATTCCATTCCATTGAATTCCATTGAATTCCATTCCATTCCATTCCATGGAATTCAATTCCATTCCATTCCATTCCTTGGAATTCCGTTCCATTCCATTCCATTCCATTCCATTGAATTCCATTCCATTCCATTCAATTGAATTCCATTCCATTCCATTCCATTCGATTCCATTCCATTCCATTGAATTCCATTCCGTTCCATTCCATTCCATTGAATTCCATTCGATTCCATTCTATTCCATTCGATTCCATTCGATTCAATTCGATTCCATTCCATTCCATTCCATTCCATTCCATTCCATTCCATTGAATTCCATTCCATTCCATTCCGTTCCATTCCATTCCGTTCCATTCCATTCCATTCCATTCCATTACGTTCCGTTCCATTCCGTTCCATTCCGTTCCATTCCATTGAATTCCGATCCGTTGCATTGAATTCCGTTCCATTCCATTCCATTCCATTCCATTCCATTCCATTCCATTCCATTCCATTGAATTCCATTCCATTCCATTGAATTCCATTCCATTCCGTTCCATTCCATTGAATTCCGTTCCGTTCCGTTCCGTTCCGTTCCGTTCCGTTCCGTTCCATTCCGTTCCATTCCATTCCATTCCTTTCTACTCGGGTTCATTCCATTCCATTCCTTTCCGTTCCGTTCCGTTCCGTTCCGTTCCGTTGCGTTCCGTTCCGTTCTACTCGGGTTGATTCCATTCTATTCCATTCCATTCCATTCGATTCCATTCTATTCCATTCGATTCCATTCTATTCAATTCGATTCCATTCCATTCCATTCCATTCCATTCCATTCCATTCCATTGAATTCCATTCCATTCCATTCCGTTCCATTCCATTCCGTTCCATTCCATTCCATTCCATTCCATTCCATTCCATTACGTTCCGTTCCATTCCGTTCCATTCCATTGAATTCCGATCCATTGCATTGAATTCCGTTCCATTCCATTCCACTCCTTTCCGTTCCGTTCCGTTCCGTTCCGTTCCGTTCTACTCGGGTTGATTCCATTCTATTCCATTCCATTCCATTCGATTCCAATCTATTCCATTCGATTCCATTCGATTCAATTCGATTCCATTCCATTCCATTCCATTCCATTCCATTCCATTGAATTCCATTCCATTCCATTCCGTTCCATTCCATTCCGTTCCATTCCATTCCATTCCATTCCATTCCATTCCTTTCCGTTACGTTCCGTTCCGTTCCATTCCGTTCTACTCGGATTGATTCCATTCTATTCCATTCCATTCCATTCGATTCCATTCGATTCCATTCGATTCCATTCGATTCCATTCCATTCCATTCCATTCCATTGAACTCCATTCCATTCCATTCCATTCCATTCCATTCCATTCCATTGAACTCCATTCCATTCCATTCCATTCCATTGAATTCCATTCCATTCCATTCCATTCCATTGAATTCCATTCCATTCCATTCCATTCCATTGAATTCCGTTCCATTCCATTCCTTTCCATTCCATTCCATTCCATTGAATTCCATTACATTGAATTCCATTCCATTTCATTCCATTCCATTCCATTCCATTCCATTGAATTCCATTCCATTCCATAGAATTCCATTCCATTCCATTCCATTCGATTCCATTCCATTCCATGGAATTCCATTCCTTTCCATTCCATTCCATTCCATTCCATTCCATTGAATTCCATTGAATTCCATTCCATTCCATTGAATTCCATTCTTTTCCATTCCATTCCATTGAATTCCGTTCAATTCCATTCCATTCCATTCCATTCCATTCCATTCCATTCGAATTCCATTCCATTCCATTCCATTCCATTCCATTCCATTCAACTCGGGTTGATTCTATTCCATTCCATTCCATTCCATTCCATTGAATTCCATTCCATTCCATTGAATTCCATTCCATTCCATTCCATCGAATTCCATTCCATTCCATTGAATTCCATTCCATTGCATTCCATTCCATTCCATTCCATTCCATTCCATTCCATTCCATTCCTTCGAATTCCATTCCATTCCATTCCATTCCATTCCATTCCATTCGATTCCATTCGATTCCATTCGATTCCATTCGATTCCATTCGATTCCATTCCATTCCATTCCATTCCATTGAATTCCATTCCATTCCATTCCATTCCATTGAATTCCGTTCCATTCCTTTCAATTCCATTCCATTCCATTCCATTCCATTCCATTCCATTCCATTCCATTCCATTCCATTCCATTCCATTCTACTCGGGTTGATTCCATTCTATTACGTTCCATTCCATTCGATTCCATTCGATTCCATTCGATTCCATTCGATTCCATTCCATTCCATTCCATTCCATTGAATTCCGTTCCATTCCATTCCATTCCATTCCATTCCATTCCATTGAATTCCATTACATTGAATTCCATTCCATTCCATTCCATTCCATGGAATTCCATTCCATTCCGTTCCGTTCCGTTCCGTTCCGTTCCGTACCGTTCCATTCCATTCCATTCCATTCCATTGAATTCCGTTCCATTCCATTGAATTCCATTCCATTCCGTTCCATTCCATTGAATTCCGTTCCGTTCCGTTCCGTTCCGTTCCGTTCCGTTCCATTCCGTTCCATTCCATTCCATTCCGTTCTACTCGGGTTCATTCCATTCCATTCCCTTCCTTTCCGTTCCATTCCGTTCCGTTCCGTTCCGTTCCGTTCCGTTCTACTAGGGTTGATTCCATTCTATTCCATTCCATTCCATTCGATTCCATTCTATTCCATTCGATTCCATTCTATTCAATTCGATTCCATTCCATTCCAATCCATTCCATTACATTCCATTGAATTCCATTCCATTCCATTCCGTTCCATTCCATTCCGTTCCATTCCATTCCATTTCATTCCATTCCATTCCATTACGTTCCGTTCCATTCCGTTCCATTCCATTGAATTCCGATCCATTGCATTGAATTCCGTTCCATTCCATTCCACTCCTTTCCGTTCCGTTCCGTTCCGTTCCGTTCCGTTCTACTCGGGTTGATTCCATTCTATTCCATTCCATTCCATTCGATTCCAATCTATTCCATTCGATTCCATTCGATTCAATTCTATTCCATTCCATTCCATTCCATTTCATTCCATTCCATTCCATTCCATTGAATTCCATTCCATTCCATTCCGTTCCATTCCATTCTGTTCCATTCCATTCCATTCCATTCCATTCCATTCCTTTCCGTTACGTTCCGTTCCGTTCCATTCCGTTCTACTCGGATTGATTCCATTCTATTCCATTCCATTCCATTCGATTCCATTCGATTCCATTCGATTCCATTCCATTCCATTCCATTCCATTCCATTCCATTCCATTCCATTGAACTCCATTCCATTCCATTCCATTCCATTCCATTCCATTCCATTCCATTGAATTCCATTCCATTCCATTCCATTCCATTGAATTCTGTTCCATTCAATTCCATTCCATTCCATTCCGTTCTACTCGGGTTGATTCCATTCTATTCCATTCCGTTCCGTTCCGTTCCGTTCCGTTCCGTTCCGTTCCGTTCCATTCCACTCGGGTTGATTCCATTCTATTCCATTCCATTCCATTCCATTCCATTCGATTCCATTCGATTCCATTCGATGCCATTCGATTCCATTCCATTCCATTGAATTGCATTCCATTCCATTCCATTCCATGGAATTCCGTTCCATTCCATTCCATTGCATTCCATTCCATTCCATTCCATTTGAATTCCATTCCATTCCATTCCATTCCATTCCATTCCATTCCATTCCATTCCATTCCATTCCATTCCATTCTACTCGGGTTGATTCCATTCTATTCCATTCCATTCCATTCGATTCCATTCGATTCCATTCGATTCCATTCGATTCCATTCCATTCCATTCCATTCCATTCCATTCCATTCCATTGAATTCCATTCCATTCCATTGAATTCCATTCCATTCCATTCCATTCCATTGAATTCCGTTCCATTCCATTCCATTCCATTCCATTCCATTCCATTGAATTCCATTCCATTGAATTCCATTCCATTCCATTCCATTCCATTGAATTCCATTCCATTCCGTTCCGTTCCGTTCCGTTCCGTTCCGTTTCGTTCCGTTCCGTTCCGTTCCGTTCCATTCCTTTCCATTCCATTCCATTGAATTCCGTTCCATTCCATTGAATTCCATTCCATTCCGTTCCATTCCATTGAATTCTGTTCCGTTCCGTTCCGTTCCGTTCCGTTCCATTCCGTTCCATTCCATTGAATTCTATTGAATTCCATTCCATTCCATTCCGTTCCATTCCATTCCGTTCCGTTCCATTCCATTCCATTCCATTCCATTCCATTCCATTCCATTCCGTTCTACTCGGGTTCATTCCATTCCATTCCGTTCCGTTCCGTTCCGTTCCGTTCCTTTCCTTTCTACTTGTGTTGATTCCATTCCATTCCATTCTATTCCATTGAATTCCATTCCATTCCATTCCATTCCATTCCATTACATGGAATTCCATTGAATTCCATTGAATTCCATTCCATAGAATACCATTCCATTCCATTCCATTCCATTCCTTGGAATTCCATTCCATTCCATTCCATTCCATTCCATTGAATTCCATTCCATTCCATTCCATTGAATTCCATTCCATTCCATTCCATTCGATTCCATTTCATTCCATTGAATTCCATTCCATTCCATTCCATTGAATTCCATTGAATTCCATTCCATTGAATTCCATTCCACTCCATTGAATTCCATTCCATTTCATTCCATTCCATTCCGTTCCATTCCATTCCGTTCCATTCCATTCCATTCCTTTCCATTCCATTCCATTCCGTTTCATTCCATTGAATTCCGTTCCATTGCATTGAATTCCGTTCCATTCCATTCCATTCCTTTCCGTTCCGTTCCGTTCCGTTCCGTTCCGTTCCGTTCTACTCGGGTTGATTCCATTCTATTCCATTCCATTCCATGCGATTCCATTCTATTCCATTCGATTCCATTCGATTCAATTCGATTCCATTCGATTCCATTCCATTCCATTCCATTCCATTCCATTCCATTGAATTCCATTCCATTCCATTCCGTTCCATTCCATTCCGTTCCATTCCATTCCATTCCATTCCATTCCATTCCGTTCCATTCCATTCCATTCCTTTCCATTCCATTCCTTTCCGTTCCATTCCGTTCCGTTCCATTCCGTTCTACTCGGATTGATTCCATTCTATTCCATTCCATTCCATTCGATTCCATTCGATACCATTCGATTCCATTCGATTCCATTCCATTCCATTCCATTCCATTCCATTCCATTCCATTGAACTCCATTCCATTCCATTCCATTCCATTCCATTCCATTCCATTCCATTCCATTCCATTGAATTCCATTCCATTCCATTCCATTCCATTGAATTCTGTTCCATTCAATTCCATTCCATTCCATTCCGTTCTACTCGGGTTGATTCCATGCTATTCCATTCCGTTCCATTCCGTTCCGTTCCGTTCCGTTCCGTTCCGTTCCATTCCACTCGGGTTGATTCCATTCTATTCCATTCCATTCCATTCCATTCCATTCGATTCCATTCGATTCCATTCGATTCCATTCGATTCCATTCGATTCCATTCGATTCCATTCCATTCCATTGAATTCCATTCCATTCCATTCCATTCCATTGAATTCCGTTCCATTCCATTCCATTGCATTCCATTCCATTCCATTCCATTTGAATTCCATTCCATTCCATTCCATTCCATTCCATTCCATTCCATTCCATTCCATTCTACTCGGGTTGATTCCATTCTATTCCATTACATTCCATTCGATTCCATTCGATTCCATTCGATTCCATTCGATTCCATTCCATTCCATTCCATTCCATTCCATTCCATTCCATTCCATTCCATTGAATTCCATTCCATTGAATTCCATTCCATTCCATTCCATTCCATTGAATTCCATTCCATTCCGTTCCGTTTCGTTCCGTTCCGTTCCGTTCCGTTCCATTCCATTCCATTCCATTCCATTGAATTCCGTTCCATTCCATTGAATTCCATTCCATTCCGTTCCATTCCATTGAATTCTGTTCCGTTCCGTTCCGTTCCGTTCCGTTCCATTCCGTTCCATTCCGTTCCTTTCCGTTCTACTCGGGTTGATTCCATTCTATTCCATTCCATTCCATTCGATTCCATTCGATTCCATTCGAATCCATTCGATTCCATTCGATTCCATTCGATTCCATTCCATTCCATTGAATTCCATTCCATTCCATTCCATTCCATTGAATTCCGTTCCATTCCATTCAATTCCATTCCATTCCATTCCTTTCCGTTCCGTTCCGTTCCGTTCCGTTCCGTTCCGTTCTACTCGGGTTGATTCCATTCTATTCCATTCCATTCCATTCGATTCCATTCTATTCCATTCGATTCCATTCGATTCAATTAGATTCCATTCCATTCCATTCCATTCCATTCCATTCCATTGAATTCCGTTCCATTCCATTGAATTCCATTCCATTCCGTTCCATTCCATTGAATTCCGCTCCGTTCCATTCCGTTCCGTTCCGTTCCATTCCGTACCATTCCATTCCATTCCGTTCTACTCGGGTTGATTCCATTCTATTCCATTCCATTCCATTTGATTCCATTCCATTCCATTCCATTCCATTCCATTCCATTCCGTTCTACTCGGGTTCATTCCATTCCATTCCGTTCCGTTCCGTTCCGTTCCGTTCCTTTCCTTTCTACTTGTGTTGATTCCATTCCATTCCTTTCTATTCCATTGAATTCCATTCCATTCCATTCCATTCCATTCCATTACATGGAATTCCATTGAATTCCATCGAATTCCATTCCATTGAATTCCATTCCATTCCATTCCATTCCATTCCATTCCATGGAATTCCATTCCATTCCATTCCATTCCATTCCATTGAATTCCATTCCATTGAATTCCATTCCATTCCATTCCATTCGATTCCATTTCATTCCATTGAATTCCATTCCATTCCATTCCATTCCATTCCATTCCATTCCATTCCATTGAATTCCATTGAATTCCATTCCATTGAATTCCATTCCATTCCATTGAATGGAATGGAATGGAATGGAATGGAATGGAATGGAATGGAATCGCAACGAATCGAATGGAATCGAATGGAATCGAATGGAATGGAATGGAATGGAATGGAATGGAATCAACCCGAGTAGAATGGAATGGAATGGAACGGAACGGAATGGAACGGAACGGAACGGAATGGAATGGAATGGAATTCAACGGAATGGAATGGAATGGAATGGAATGGAATCAACCCGATTAGAATGGAATGGATCGGAATGGATTGGAATGGAATGGAATGGAATGGAACGGAATCGAATCGAATGGAATCGAATGGAATGGAATGGAATGGAATGGAATGGAATGGAATGGAATGGAATGGAATGGAATCAACCCGAGTAGAACGGAATGGATTGGAATGGAATGGAATGGAATGGAATTAAAAGGAATAGAATGGAATGGAAAGGAATGGAGTGGAATGGAATGGATTGGAATTCAATGGAATAGAATGGAATGGAATGGAATGGAATGGAATGGAATGGAATGGAATGGAATCGAATCGAATGGAATCGAACGGAATCAAATGGAATGGAGTGGAATAGAATGGAATCAACCCGATTATAATGGAATGGAATGGAATGGAACGGAATGGAACGAACCCGAGTAGAACGGAACTGAACGGAACGGAACGGAACGGAACGGAACGGAACGGAGTGAAATGGAATGGAATGGAATCGAATGGAACCGAATGGAATGGAATGGAATGGAATGGAATGGAATGGAATGGAATGGAATGGAATGGAATCAACCCTAGTAGAATGGAATGGAATCGAATGGAATGGAATGGAATGGAATGGAATGGAATCAACCCGAGTAGAATGGAATGGATTGGAATGGAATGGAATGGAATGGAATGGAATGGAATGGAATCGAATGGAATGGAAAGGAATGGAATGGAATGGAATGGAATCAACCAGAGTGGAGTGGAGTTAAGTGGAGTGGAGTGGAGTGGAGTGGAGTGGAATGGAATGGAATGGAATGGAATGGAATGGAATGGAATGGAATGGAATAGAATGGAATCAACCCGAGTAGAACGGAATGGAATGGAATGGAATGGAATGGAACGGAATGGAACAGAACGGAATGGAAAGGAACGGAACAGAACGGAATGGAGTTTAATGAACCCGAGTAGAACGGAATGGAATGGAATGGAATGGAATGGAATGGAATGGAATGGAATCGAATCGAATGGAATCGAATGGAATGGAAAGGAATGGAATGGAATGGAATGGAATGGAATGGAATCATCCCGAGAAGAACGGAATGGAATGGAATGGAGTGGAATGGAATGGAATTGAATGGAATGGAATGGAATAAACCCGTGTAGAATGGAATGGATTGGAATGGAATGGAATGGAATGGAATGGAATGGAATGGAATGGAATGGAATGGAATGGAGTGGAATAGAATGGAATCAACCCGAGTAGAACGGAATGGAATGGAATGGAACGGAATGGAACGAACCCGATCCATTCCATTGAATTCCATTCCATTCCATTCCATTCCTTTGAATTCCGTTCCATTCCATTCCATTCCATTCCATTCCATTGAATTCCGTTCCATTCCATTGAATTCCATTCCATTCCGTTCCATTCCATTGAATTCCGTTCCGTTCCGTTCCGTTCCGTTCCGTTCCGTTCCATTCCGTTCCATTCCGTTCTACTGGGGTTGCTTCCATTTTATTCCATTCCATTCCACTCGATTCCATTCCATTCCATTCCATTCCATTCCATTCCATTCCATTCCGTTCTACTCGGGTTCATTCCATTCCATTCCTTTCCGTTCCGTTCCGTTCCGTTCTACTCGGGTTGATTCCATTCTATTCCATTCCATTCCATTCGATTCCATTCGATTCAATTCGATTCCATTCCAATCCATTCCATTCCATTCCATTGAATTCCATTCCATTCCATTCCGTTCCATTCCATTCCATTACGTTCCGTTCCATTCCGTTCCATTCCATTGAATTCCGATCCATTGCATTGAATTCCGTTCCATTCCATTCCATTCCTTTCCGTTCCGTTCCGTTCCGTTCCGTTCCGTTCTACTCGGGTTGATTCCATTCTATTCCATTCCATTCCATTCGATTCCAATCTATTCCATTCGATTCCATTCGATTCAATTCGATTCCATTCCATTCCATTCCATTCCATTCCATTCCATTGAATTCCGTTCCATTCCATTCCATTGCATTCCATTCCATTCCATTCCATTTTAATTCCATTCCATTCCATTCCATTCCATTCCATTCCATTCCATTCCATTCCATTCCATTCTACTCGGGTTGATTCCATTCTATTCCATTCCATTCCATTCGATTCCATTCGATTCCATTCGATTCCATTCGATTCCATTCCATTCCATTCCATTCCATTGAATTCCATTCCATTCCATTGAATTCCATTCCATTCCATTCCATTCCATTGAATTCCGTTCCATTCCATTCCATTCCATTCCATTCCATTCCATTGAATTCCATTCCATTGAATTCCATTCCATTCCATTCCATTCCATAGAATTCCATTCCATTCCGTTCCGTTCCGTTCCTTTCCGTTCCGTTTCGTTCCGTTCCGTTCCGTTCCTTTCCTTTCCATTCCATTCCATTCCATTGAATTCCGTTCCATTCCATTGAATTCCATTCCATTCCGTTCCATTCCATTGAATTCTGTTCCGTTCCGTTCCGTTCCGTTCCGTTCCATTCCGTTCCATTCCGTTCCTTTCCGTTCTACTCGGATTGATTCCATTCCATTCCATTCCATTCCATTCCATTCCATTCGATTCCATTCGAATCCATTCGATTCCATTCGATTCCATTCGATTCCATTCCATTCCATTGAATTCCATTCCATTCCATTCCATTCCATTGAATTCCGTTCCATTCCATTCAATTCCATTCCATTCCATTCCTTTCCATTCCGTTCCGTTCCGTTCCGTTCCGTTCCGTTCTACTCGGGTTGATTCCATTCTATTCCATTCCATTCCATTCGATTCCAATCTATTCCATTCGATTCCATTCGATTCAATTCGATTCCATTCCATTCCATTCCATTCCATTCCATTCCATTGAATTCCATTCCATTCCATTCCGTTCCATTCCATTCCATTCCATTCCATTCCATTCCATTCTATTCCATTCCATTACGTTCCGTTCCATTCCATTCCATTCCATTCTACTCGGGTTGATTCCATTCTATTCCATTCCATTCCATTCCATTCCATTCCATTCCATTCCTTTCGATTCCATTCCATTCCATTCCATTCCATTCCATTGAATTCCATTCCATTCCATTCCATTCCATTCCATCGAATTCCATTCCATTCCATTCCATTCCATTCCATTCCATTCGATTCCATTCGATTCCATTCGATTCCATTCCATTCCATTCCATTCCATTGAATTCCGTTCCATTCCATTCCATTCCATTCCATTCCCTTCCATTGAATTCCATTACATTGAATTCCATTCCATTCCATTCCATTCCATGGAATTCCATTCCATTCCGTTCCGTTCCGTTCCGTTCCGTTCCGTACCGTTCCATTCCATTCCATTCCATTCCATTGAATTCCGTTCCATTCCATTGAATTCCATTCCATTCCGTTCCATTCCATTGAATTCCGTTCCGTTCCGTTCCGTTCCGTTCCGTTCCGTTCCATTCCGTTCCATTCCATTCCATTCCGTTCTACTCGGGTTCATTCCATTCCATTCCTTTCCGTTCCGTTCCGTTCCGTACCATTCCGTTCCGTTCTACTCGGGTTGATTCCATTCTATTCCATTCCATTCCATTCGATTCCATTCTATTCCATTCGATTCCATTCTATTCAATTCGATTCCATTCCATTCCAATCCATTCCATTACATTCCATTGAATTCCATTCCATTCCATTCCGTTCCATTCCATTCCGTTCCATTCCATTCCATTCCATTCCATTCCATTCCATTTCGTTCCGTTCCATTCCGTTCCATTCCATTGAATTCCGATCCATTGCATTGAATTCCGTTCCATTCCATTCCATTCCATTCCATTCCATTCCATTGAATTCCATTCCATTGAATTCCATTCCATTCCATTCCATTCCACTGAATTCCATTCCATTCCGTTCCGTTCCGTTCCGTTCCGTTCCGTTCCGTTCCATTCCATTCCATTCCATTCCATTGAATTCCGTTCCATTCCATTGAATTCCATTCCATTCCGTTCCATTCCATTGAATTCCGTTCCGTTCCGTTCCGTTCCGTTCCGTTCCATTCCGTTCCATTCCGTTCCATTCCGTTCTACTCGGGTTGATTCCATTCTATTCCATTCCATTCCATTCGATTCCATTCCATTCCATTCCATTCCATTCCATTCCATTCCTTTCTACTCGGGTTCATTCCATTCCATTCCGTTCCGTTCCGTTCCGTTCCGTTCCGTTCCATTCCTTTCTACTTGTGTTGATTCCATTCCATTCCATTCTATTCCATTGAATTCCATTCCATTCCATTCCATTCCATTCCATTCCATTACATGGAATTCCATTGAATTCCATTGAATTCCATTCCATTGAATTCCATTGAATTCCATTCCATTCCATTCCATGGAATTCAATTCCATTCCATTCCATTCCTTGGAATTCCGTTCCATTCCATTCCATTGAATTCCATTCCATTCCATTCAATTGAATTCCATTCCATTCCATTCCATTCGATTCCATTCCATTCCATTGAATTCCATTCCGTTCCATTCCATTCCATTGAATTCCATTCGATTCCATTCTATTCCATTCGATTCCATTCGATTCAATTCGATTCCATTCCATTCCATTCCATTCCATTCCATTCCATTCCATTGAATTCCATTCCATTCCATTCCGTTCCATTCCATTCCGTTCCATTCCATTCCATTCCATTCCATTACGTTCCGTTCCATTCCGTTCCATTCCGTTCCATTCCATTGAATTCCGATCCGTTGCATTGAATTCCGTTCCATTCCATTCCATTCCATTCCATTCCATTCCATTCCATTCCATTCCATTGAATTCCATTCCATTCCATTGAATTCCATTCCATTCCGTTCCATTCCATTGAATTCCGTTCCGTTCCGTTCCGTTCCGTTCCGTTCCGTTCCGTTCCATTCCGTTCCATTCCATTCCATTCCTTTCTACTCGGGTTCATTCCATTCCATTCCTTTCCGTTCCGTTCCGTTCCGTTCCGTTCCGTTGCGTTCCGTTCCGTTCTACTCGGGTTGATTCCATTCTATTCCATTCCATTCCATTCGATTCCATTCTATTCCATTCGATTCCATTCTATTCAATTCGATTCCATTCCATTCCATTCCATTCCATTCCATTCCATTGAATTCCATTCCATTCCATTCCGTTCCATTCCATTCCGTTCCATTCCATTCCATTCCATTCCATTCCATTCCATTACGTTCCGTTCCATTCCGTTCCATTCCATTGAATTCCGATCCATTGCATTGAATTCCGTTCCATTCCATTCCACTCCTTTCCGTTCCGTTCCGTTCCGTTCCGTTCCGTTCTACTCGGGTTGATTCCATTCTATTCCATTCCATTCCATTCGATTCCAATCTATTCCATTCGATTCCATTCGATTCAATTCGATTCCATTCCATTCCATTCCATTCCATTCCATTCCATTGAATTCCATTCCATTCCATTCCGTTCCATTCCATTCCGTTCCATTCCATTCCATTCCATTCCATTCCATTCCTTTCCGTTACGTTCCGTTCCGTTCCATTCCGTTCTACTCGGATTGATTCCATTCTATTCCATTCCATTCCATTCGATTCCATTCGATTCCATTCGATTCCATTCGATTCCATTCCACTCCATTCCATTCCATTGAACTCCATTCCATTCCATTCCATTCCATTCCATTCCATTCCATTGAACTCCATTCCATTCCATTCCATTCCATTCCATTCCATTCCATTCCATTCCATTGAATTCCATTCCATTCCATTCCATTCCATTGAATTCCGTTCCATTCCATTCCTTTCCATTCCATTCCATTCCATTGAATTCCATTACATTGAATTCCATTCCATTTCATTCCATTCCATTCCATTCCATTCCATTCCATTCCATTGAATTCCATTCCATTCCATAGAATTCCATTCCATTCCATTCCATTCGATTCCATTCCATTCCATGGAATTCCATTCCTTTCCATTCCATTCCATTCCATTCCATTCCATTGAATTCCATTGAATTCCATTCCATTCCATTGAATTCCATTCTTTTCCATTCCATTCCATTGAATTCCGTTCAATTCCATTCCATTCCATTCCATTCCATTCCATTCCGTTCGAATTCCATTCCATTCCATTCCATTCCATTCCATTCCATTCAACTCGGGTTGATTCTATTCCATTCCATTCCATTCCATTCCATTGAATTCCATTCCATTCCATTGAATTCCATTCCATTCCATTCCATCGAATTCCATTCCATTCCATTGAATTCCATTCCATTGCATTCCATTCCATTCCATTCGATTCCATTCCATTCCATTCCATTCCATTCCTTCGAATTCCATTCCATTCCATTCCATTCCATTCCATTCCATTCGATTCCATTCGATTCCATTCGATTCCATTCGATTCCATTCGATTCCATTCCATTCCATTCCATTCCATTGAATTCCATTCCATTCCATTCCATTCCATTGAATTCCGTTCCATTCCTTTCAATTCCATTCCATTCCATTCCATTCCATTCCATTCCATTCCATTCCATTCCATTCCATTCCATTCTACTCGGGTTGATTCCATTCTATTACGTTCCATTCCATTCGATTCCATTCGATTCCATTCGATTCCATTCGATTCCATTCCATTCCATTCCATTCCATTGAATTCCGTTCCATTCCATTCCATTCCATTCCATTGAATTCCATTACATTGAATTCCATTCCATTCCATTCCATTCCATGGAATTCCATTCCATTCCGTTCCGTTCCGTTCCGTTCCGTTCCGTACCGTTCCATTCCATTCCATTCCATTCCATTGAATTCCGTTCCATTCCATTGAATTCCATTCCATTCCGTTCCATTCCATTGAATTCCGTTCCGTTCTGTTCCGTTCCGTTCCGTTCCGTTCCATTCCGTTCCATTCCATTCCATTCCGTTCTACTCGGGTTCATTCCATTCCATTCCCTTCCTTTCCGTTCCGTTCCGTTCCGTTCCGTTCCGTTCCGTTCCGTTCTACTAGGGTTGATTCCATTCTATTCCATTCCATTCCATTCGATTCCATTCTATTCCATTCGATTCCATTCTATTCAATTCGATTCCATTCCATTCCTATCCATTCCATTACATTCCATTGAATTCCATTCCATTCCATTCCGTTCCTTTCCATTCCGTTCCATTCCATTCCATTTCATTCCATTCCATTCCATTACGTTCCGTTCCATTCCGTTCCATTCCATTGAATTCCGATCCATTGCATTGAATTCCGTTCCATTCCATTCCACTCCTTTCCGTTCCGTTCCGTTCCGTTCCGTTCCGTTCTACTCGGGTTGATTCCATTCTATTCCATTCCATTCCATTCGATTCCAATCTATTCCATTCGATTCCATTCGATTCAATTCTATTCCATTCCATTCCATTCCATTTCATTCCATTCCATTCCATTCCATTGAATTCCATTCCATTCCATTCCGTTCCATTCCATTCTGTTCCATTCCATTCCATTCCATTCCATTCCATTCCTTTCCGTTACGTTCCGTTCCGTTCCATTCCGTTCTACTCGGATTGATTCCATTCTATTCCATTCCATTCCATTCGATTCCATTCGATTCCATTCGATTCCATTCCATTCCATTCCATTCCATTCCATTCCATTCCATTCCATTCCATTGAACTCCATTCCATTCCATTCCATTCCATTCCATTCCATTCCATTCCATTGAATTCCATTCCATTCCATTCCATTCCATTGAATTCTGTTCCATTCAATTCCATTCCATTCCATTCCGTTCTACTCGGGTTGATTCCATTCTATTCCATTCCGTTCCGTTCCGTTCCGTTCCGTTCCGTTCCGTTCCGTTCCATTCCACTCGGGTTGATTCCATTCTATTCCATTCCATTCCATTCCATTCCATTCGATTCCATTCGATTCCATTCGATGCCATTCGATTCCATTCCATTCCATTGAATTCCATTCCATTCCATTCCATTCCATGGAATTCGGTTCCATTCCATTCCATTGCATTCCATTCCATTCCATTCCATTTGAATTCCATTCCATTCCATTCCATTCCATTCCATTCCATTCCATTCCATTCCATTCCATTCCATTCCATTCTACTCGGGTTGATTCCATTCTATTCCATTCCATTCCATTCGATTCCATTCGATTCCATTCGATTCCATTCGATTCCATTCCATTCCATTCCATTCCATTCCATTCCATTCCATTGAATTCCATTCCATTCCATTGAATTCCATTCCATTCCATTCCATTCCATTGAATTCCGTTCCATTCCATTCCATTCCATTCCATTCCATTCCATTGAATTCCATTCCATTGAATTCCATTCCATTCCATTCCATTCCATTGAATTCCATTCCATTCCGTTCCGTTCCGTTCCGTTCCGTTCCGTTTCGTTCCGTTCCGTTCCGTTCCGTTCCATTCCTTTCCATTCCATTCCATTGAATTCCGTTCCATTCCATTGAATTCCATTCCATTCCGTTCCATTCCATTGAATTCTGTTCCGTTCCGTTCCGTTCCGTTCCGTTCCATTCCGTTCCATTCCATTGAATTCTATTGAATTCCATTCCATTCCATTCCGTCCCATTCCATTCCGTTCCGTTCCATTCCATTCCATTCCATTCCATTCCATTCCATTCCATTCCGTTCTACTCGGGTTCATTCCATTCCATTCCGTTCCGTTCCGTTCCGTTCTGTTCCTTTCCTTTCTACTTGTGTTGATTCCATTCCATTTCTTTCTATTCCATTGAATTCCATTCCATTCCATTCCATTCCATTCCATTACATGGAATTCCATTGAATTCCATTGAATTCCATTCCATACAATTCCATTCCATTCCATTCCATTCCATTCCTTGGAATTCCATTCCATTCCATTCCATTCCATTCCATTGAATTCCATTCCATTCCATTCCATTGAATTCCATTCCATTCCATTCCATTCGATTCCATTTCATTCCATTGAATTCCATTCCATTCCATTCCATTGAATTCCATTGAATTCCATTCCATTGAATTCCATTCCACTCCATTGAATTCCATTCCATTTCATTCCATTCCATTCCGTTCCATTCCATTCCGTTCCATTCCATTCCATTCCTTTCCATTCCATTCCATTCCGTTCCATTCCATTGAATTCCGTTCCATTGCATTGAATTCCGTTCCATTCCATTCCATTCCTTTCCGTTCCGTTCCGTTCCGTTCCGTTCCGTTCCGTTCTACTCGGGTTGATTCCATTCTATTCCATTCCATTCCATGCGATTCCATTCTATTCCATTCGATTCCATTCGATTCAATTCGATTCCATTCGATTCCATTCCATTCCATTCCATTCCATTCCATTCCATTGAATTCCATTCCATTCCATTCCGTTCCATTCCATTCCGTTCCATTCCATTCCATTCCATTCCATTCCATTCCGTTCCATTCCATTCCATTCCTTTCCGTTCCATTCCGTTCCGTTCCATTCCGTTCTACTCGGATTGATTCCATTCTATTCCATTCCATTCCATTCGATTCCATTCGATTCCATTCGATTCCATTCGATTCCATTCCATTCCATTCCATTCCATTCCATTCCATTCCATTGAACTCCATTCCATTCCATTCCATTCCATTCCATTCCATTCCATTCCATTCCATTGAATTCCATTCCATTCCATTCCATTCCATTGAATTCTGTTCCATTCAATTCCATTCCATTCCATTCCGTTCTACTCGGGTTGATTCCATGCTATTCCATTCCGTTCCATTCCGTTCCGTTCCGTTCCGTTCCGTTCCGTTCCATTCCACTCGGGTTGATTCCATTCTATTCCATTCCATTCCATTCCATTCCATTCGATTCCATTCGATTCCATTCGATTCCATTCGATTCCATTCGATTCCATTCCATTCCATTGAATTCCATTCCATTCCATTCCATTCCATTGAATTCCGTTCCATTCCATTCCATTGCATTCCATTCCATTCCATTCCATTTGAATTCCATTCCATTCCATTCCATTCCATTCCATTCCATTCCATTCCATTCCATTCTACTCGGGTTGATTCCATTCTATTCCATTACATTCCATTCGATTCCATTCGATTCCATTCGATTCCATTCGATTCCATTCCATTCCATTCCATTCCATTCCATTCCATTCCATTCCATTCCATTCCATTGAATTCCATTCCATTGAATTCCATTCCATTCCATTCCATTCCATTGAATTCCATTCCATTCCGTTCCGTTCCGTTCCGTTTCGTTCCGTTCCGTTCCGTTCCGTTCCATTCCATTCCATTCCATTCCATTGAATTCCGTTCCATTCCATTGAATTCCATTCCATTCCGTTCCATTCCATTGAATTCTGTTCCGTTCCGTTCCGTTCCGTTCCGTTCCATTCCGTTCCATTCCGTTCCTTTCCGTTCTACTCGGGTTGATTCCATTCTATTCCATTCCATTCCATTCGATTCCATTCGATTCCATTCGAATCCATTCGATTCCATTCGATTCCATTCGATTCCATTCCATTCCATTGAATTCCATTCCATTCCATTCCATTCCATTGAATTCCGTTCCATTCCATTCAATTCCATTCCATTCCATTCCTTTCCGTTCCGTTCCGTTCCGTTCCGTTCCGTTCCGTTCTACTCGGGTTGATTCCATTCTATTCCATTCCATTCCATTCGATTCCATTCTATTCCATTCGATTCCATTCGATTCAATTAGATTCCATTCCATTCCATTCCATTCCATTCCATTCCATTGAATTCCGTTCCATTCCATTGAATTCCATTCCATTCCGTTCCATTCCATTGAATTCCGCTCCGTTCCATTCCGTTCCGTTCCGTTCCATTCCGTACCATTCCATTCCATTCCGTTCTACTCGGGTTGATTCCATTCTATTCCATTCCATTCCATTTGATTCCATTCCATTCCATTCCATTCCATTCCATTCCGTTCTACTCGGGTTCATTCCATTCCATTCCGTTCCGTTCCGTTCCGTTCCGTTCCTTTCCTTTCTACTTGTGTTGATTCCATTCCATTCCTTTCTATTCCATTGAATTCCATTCCATTCCATTCCATTCCATTCCATTACATGGAATTCCATTGAATTCCATCGAATTCCATTCCATTGAATTCCATTCCATTCCATTCCATTCCATTCCATTCCATGGAATTCCATTCCATTCCATTCCATTCCATTCCATTGAATTCCATTCCATTGAATTCCATTCCATTCCATTCCATTCGATTCCATTTCATTCCATTGAATTCCATTCCATTCCATTCCATTCCATTCCATTCCATTCCATTCCATTGAATTCCATTGAATTCCATTCCATTGAATTCCATTCCATTCCATTGAATGGAATGGAATGGAATGGAATGGAATGGAATGGAATGGAATCGCAACGAATCGAATGGAATCGAATGGAATCGAATGGAATGGAATGGAATGGAATGGAATGGAATCAACCCGAGTAGAATGGAATGGAATGGAACGGAACGGAATGGAACGGAACGGAACGGAATGGAATGGAATGGAATTCAACGGAATGGAATGGAATGGAATGGAATGGAATCAACCCGAGTAGAATGGAATGGATCGGAATGGATTGGAATGGAATGGAATGGAATGGAACGGAATCGAATCGAATGGAATCGAATGGAATGGAATGGAATGGAATGGAATGGAATGGAATGGAATGGAATGGAATGGAATGGAATGGAATCAACCCGAGTAGAACGGAATGGATTGGAATGGAATGGAATGGAATGGAATTAAAAGGAATAGAATGGAATGGAAAGGAATGGAGTGGAATGGAATGGATTGGAATTCAATGGAATAGAATGGAATGGAATGGAATGGAATGGAATGGAATGGAATGGAATCGAATCGAATGGAATCGAACGGAATCAAATGGAATGGAGTGGAATAGAATGGAATCAACCCGATTATAATGGAATGGAATGGAATGGAACGGAATGGAACGAACCCGAGTAGAACGGAACTGAACGGAACGGAACGGAACGGAACGGAACGGAACGGAGTGAAATGGAATGGAATGGAATCGAATGGAACCGAATGGAATGGAATGGAATGGAATGGAATGGAATGGAATGGAATGGAATGGAATGGAATCAACCCTAGTAGAATGGAATGGAATCGAATGGAATGGAATGGAATGGAATGGAATGGAATCAACCCGAGTAGAATGGAATGGATTGGAATGGAATGGAATGGAATGGAATGGAATGGAATGGAATGGAATCGAATGGAATGGAAAGGAATGGAATGGAATGGAATGGAATCAACCAGAGTGGAGTGGAGTTAAGTGGAGTGGAGTGGAGTGGAGTGGAGTGGAATGGAATGGAATGGAATGGAATGGAATGGAATGGAATGGAATGGAATAGAATGGAATCAACCCGAGTAGAACGGAATGGAATGGAATGGAACGGAATGGAACAGAACGGAATGGAAAGGAACGGAACAGAACGGAATGGAGTTTAATGAACCCGAGTAGAACGGAATGGAATGGAATGGAATGGAATGGAATGGAATGGAATCGAATCGAATGGAATCGAATGGAATGGAAAGGAATGGAATGGAATGGAATGGAATGGAATGGAATCATCCCGAGAAGAACGGAATGGAATGGAATGGAGTGGAATGGAATGGAATTGAATGGAATGGAATGGAATAAACCCGTGTAGAATGGAATGGATTGGAATGGAATGGAATGGAATGGAATGGAATGGAATGGAATGGAATGGAATGGAATGGAGTGGAATAGAATGGAATCAACCCGAGTAGAACGGAATGGAATGGAATGGAACGGAATGGAACGAACCCGATCCATTCCATTGAATTCCATTCCATTCCATTCCATTCCTTTGAATTCCGTTCCATTCCATTCCATTCCATTCCATTCCATTGAATTCCGTTCCATTCCATTGAATTCCATTCCATTCCGTTCCATTCCATTGAATTCCGTTCCGTTCCGTTCCGTTCCGTTCCGTTCCGTTCCATTCCGTTCCATTCCGTTCTACTGGGGTTGCTTCCATTTTATTCCATTCCATTCCACTCGATTCCATTCCATTCCATTCCATTCCATTCCATTCCATTCCATTCCGTTCTACTCGGGTTCATTCCATTCCATTCCTTTCCGTTCCGTTCCGTTCCGTTCTACTCGGGTTGATTCCATTCTATTCCATTCCATTCCATTCGATTCCATTCGATTCAATTCGATTCCATTCCAATCCATTCCATTCCATTCCATTGAATTCCATTCCATTCCATTCCGTTCCATTCCATTCCATTACGTTCCGTTCCATTCCGTTCCATTCCATTGAATTCCGATCCATTGCATTGAATTCCGTTCCATTCCATTCCATTCCTTTCCGTTCCGTTCCGTTCCGTTCCGTTCCGTTCTACTCGGGTTGATTCCATTCTATTCCATTCCATTCCATTCGATTCCAATCTATTCCATTCGATTCCATTCGATTCAATTCGATTCCATTCCATTCCATTCCATTCCATTCCATTCCATTGAATTCCGTTCCATTCCATTCCATTGCATTCCATTCCATTCCATTCCATTTTAATTCCATTCCATTCCATTCCATTCCATTCCATTCCATTCCATTCCATTCCATTCCATTCTACTCGGGTTGATTCCATTCTATTCCATTCCATTCCATTCGATTCCATTCGATTCCATTCGATTCCATTCGATTCCATTCCATTCCATTCCATTCCATTGAATTCCATTCCATTCCATTGAATTCCATTCCATTCCATTCCATTCCATTGAATTCCGTTCCATTCCATTCCATTCCATTCCATTCCATTCCATTGAATTCCATTCCATTGAATTCCATTCCATTCCATTCCATTCCATAGAATTCCATTCCATTCCGTTCCGTTCCGTTCCTTTCCGTTCCGTTTCGTTCCGTTCCGTTCCGTTCCTTTCCTTTCCATTCCATTCCATTCCATTGAATTCCGTTCCATTCCATTGAATTCCATTCCATTCCGTTCCATTCCATTGAATTCTGTTCCGTTCCGTTCCGTTCCGTTCCGTTCCATTCCGTTCCATTCCGTTCCTTTCCGTTCTACTCGGATTGATTCCATTCCATTCCATTCCATTCCATTCCATTCCATTCGATTCCATTCGAATCCATTCGATTCCATTCGATTCCATTCGATTCCATTCCATTCCATTGAATTCCATTCCATTCCATTCCATTCCATTGAATTCCGTTCCATTCCATTCAATTCCATTCCATTCCATTCCTTTCCATTCCGTTCCGTTCCGTTCCGTTCCGTTCCGTTCTACTCGGGTTGATTCCATTCTATTCCATTCCATTCCATTCGATTCCAATCTATTCCATTCGATTCCATTCGATTCAATTCGATTCCATTCCATTCCATTCCATTCCATTCCATTCCATTGAATTCCATTCCATTCCATTCCGTTCCATTCCATTCCATTCCATTCCATTCCATTCCATTCTATTCCATTCCATTACGTTCCGTTCCATTCCATTCCATTCCATTCTACTCGGGTTGATTCCATTCTATTCCATTCCATTCCATTCCATTCCATTCCATTCCATTCCTTTCGATTCCATTCCATTCCATTCCATTCCATTCCATTGAATTCCATTCCATTCCATTCCATTCCATTCCATCGAATTCCATTCCATTCCATTCCATTCCATTCCATTCCATTCGATTCCATTCGATTCCATTCGATTCCATTCCATTCCATTCCATTCCATTGAATTCCGTTCCATTCCATTCCATTCCATTCCATTCCCTTCCATTGAATTCCATTACATTGAATTCCATTCCATTCCATTCCATTCCATGGAATTCCATTCCATTCCGTTCCGTTCCGTTCCGTTCCGTTCCGTACCGTTCCATTCCATTCCATTCCATTCCATTGAATTCCGTTCCATTCCATTGAATTCCATTCCATTCCGTTCCATTCCATTGAATTCCGTTCCGTTCCGTTCCGTTCCGTTCCGTTCCGTTCCATTCCGTTCCATTCCATTCCATTCCGTTCTACTCGGGTTCATTCCATTCCATTCCTTTCCGTTCCGTTCCGTTCCGTACCATTCCGTTCCGTTCTACTCGGGTTGATTCCATTCTATTCCATTCCATTCCATTCGATTCCATTCTATTCCATTCGATTCCATTCTATTCAATTCGATTCCATTCCATTCCAATCCATTCCATTACATTCCATTGAATTCCATTCCATTCCATTCCGTTCCATTCCATTCCGTTCCATTCCATTCCATTCCATTCCATTCCATTCCATTTCGTTCCGTTCCATTCCGTTCCATTCCATTGAATTCCGATCCATTGCATTGAATTCCGTTCCATTCCATTCCATTCCATTCCATTCCATTCCATTGAATTCCATTCCATTGAATTCCATTCCATTCCATTCCATTCCACTGAATTCCATTCCATTCCGTTCCGTTCCGTTCCGTTCCGTTCCGTTCCGTTCCATTCCATTCCATTCCATTCCATTGAATTCCGTTCCATTCCATTGAATTCCATTCCATTCCGTTCCATTCCATTGAATTCCGTTCCGTTCCGTTCCGTTCCGTTCCGTTCCATTCCGTTCCATTCCGTTCCATTCCGTTCTACTCGGGTTGATTCCATTCTATTCCATTCCATTCCATTCGATTCCATTCCATTCCATTCCATTCCATTCCATTCCATTCCTTTCTACTCGGGTTCATTCCATTCCATTCCGTTCCGTTCCGTTCCGTTCCGTTCCGTTCCATTCCTTTCTACTTGTGTTGATTCCATTCCATTCCATTCTATTCCATTGAATTCCATTCCATTCCATTCCATTCCATTCCATTCCATTACATGGAATTCCATTGAATTCCATTGAATTCCATTCCATTGAATTCCATTGAATTCCATTCCATTCCATTCCATGGAATTCAATTCCATTCCATTCCATTCCTTGGAATTCCGTTCCATTCCATTCCATTGAATTCCATTCCATTCCATTCAATTGAATTCCATTCCATTCCATTCCATTCGATTCCATTCCATTCCATTGAATTCCATTCCGTTCCATTCCATTCCATTGAATTCCATTCGATTCCATTCTATTCCATTCGATTCCATTCGATTCAATTCGATTCCATTCCATTCCATTCCATTCCATTCCATTCCATTCCATTGAATTCCATTCCATTCCATTCCGTTCCATTCCATTCCGTTCCATTCCATTCCATTCCATTCCATTACGTTCCGTTCCATTCCGTTCCATTCCGTTCCATTCCATTGAATTCCGATCCGTTGCATTGAATTCCGTTCCATTCCATTCCATTCCATTCCATTCCATTCCATTCCATTCCATTCCATTGAATTCCATTCCATTCCATTGAATTCCATTCCATTCCGTTCCATTCCATTGAATTCCGTTCCGTTCCGTTCCGTTCCGTTCCGTTCCGTTCCGTTCCATTCCGTTCCATTCCATTCCATTCCTTTCTACTCGGGTTCATTCCATTCCATTCCTTTCCGTTCCGTTCCGTTCCGTTCCGTTCCGTTGCGTTCCGTTCCGTTCTACTCGGGTTGATTCCATTCTATTCCATTCCATTCCATTCGATTCCATTCTATTCCATTCGATTCCATTCTATTCAATTCGATTCCATTCCATTCCATTCCATTCCATTCCATTCCATTGAATTCCATTCCATTCCATTCCGTTCCATTCCATTCCGTTCCATTCCATTCCATTCCATTCCATTCCATTCCATTACGTTCCGTTCCATTCCGTTCCATTCCATTGAATTCCGATCCATTGCATTGAATTCCGTTCCATTCCATTCCACTCCTTTCCGTTCCGTTCCGTTCCGTTCCGTTCCGTTCTACTCGGGTTGATTCCATTCTATTCCATTCCATTCCATTCGATTCCAATCTATTCCATTCGATTCCATTCGATTCAATTCGATTCCATTCCATTCCATTCCATTCCATTCCATTCCATTGAATTCCATTCCATTCCATTCCGTTCCATTCCATTCCGTTCCATTCCATTCCATTCCATTCCATTCCATTCCTTTCCGTTACGTTCCGTTCCGTTCCATTCCGTTCTACTCGGATTGATTCCATTCTATTCCATTCCATTCCATTCGATTCCATTCGATTCCATTCGATTCCATTCGATTCCATTCCACTCCATTCCATTCCATTGAACTCCATTCCATTCCATTCCATTCCATTCCATTCCATTCCATTGAACTCCATTCCATTCCATTCCATTCCATTCCATTCCATTCCATTCCATTCCATTGAATTCCATTCCATTCCATTCCATTCCATTGAATTCCGTTCCATTCCATTCCTTTCCATTCCATTCCATTCCATTGAATTCCATTACATTGAATTCCATTCCATTTCATTCCATTCCATTCCATTCCATTCCATTCCATTCCATTGAATTCCATTCCATTCCATAGAATTCCATTCCATTCCATTCCATTCGATTCCATTCCATTCCATGGAATTCCATTCCTTTCCATTCCATTCCATTCCATTCCATTCCATTGAATTCCATTGAATTCCATTCCATTCCATTGAATTCCATTCTTTTCCATTCCATTCCATTGAATTCCGTTCAATTCCATTCCATTCCATTCCATTCCATTCCATTCCGTTCGAATTCCATTCCATTCCATTCCATTCCATTCCATTCCATTCAACTCGGGTTGATTCTATTCCATTCCATTCCATTCCATTCCATTGAATTCCATTCCATTCCATTGAATTCCATTCCATTCCATTCCATCGAATTCCATTCCATTCCATTGAATTCCATTCCATTGCATTCCATTCCATTCCATTCGATTCCATTCCATTCCATTCCATTCCATTCCTTCGAATTCCATTCCATTCCATTCCATTCCATTCCATTCCATTCCATTCCATTCGATTCCATTCGATTCCATTCGATTCCATTCGATTCCATTCCATTCCATTCCATTCCATTGAATTCCGTTCCATTCCTTTCAATTCCATTCCATTCCATTCCATTCCATTCCATTCCATTCCATTCCATTCCATTCCATTCCATTCTACTCGGGTTGATTCCATTCTATTACGTTCCATTCCATTCGATTCCATTCGATTCCATTCGATTCCATTCGATTCCATTCCATTCCATTCCATTCCATTGAATTCCGTTCCATTCCATTCCATTCCATTCCATTCCATTCCATTGAATTCCATTACATTGAATTCCATTCCATTCCATTCCATTCCATGGAATTCCATTCCATTCCGTTCCGTTCCGTTCCGTTCCGTTCCGTACCGTTCCATTCCATTCCATTCCATTCCATTGAATTCCGTTCCATTCCATTGAATTCCATTCCATTCCGTTCCATTCCATTGAATTCCGTTCCGTTCTGTTCCGTTCCGTTCCGTTCCGTTCCATTCCGTTCCATTCCATTCCATTCCGTTCTACTCGGGTTCATTCCATTCCATTCCCTTCCTTTCCGTTCCGTTCCGTTCCGTTCCGTTCCGTTCCGTTCCGTTCTACTAGGGTTGATTCCATTCTATTCCATTCCATTCCATTCGATTCCATTCTATTCCATTCGATTCCATTCTATTCAATTCGATTCCATTCCATTCCTATCCATTCCATTACATTCCATTGAATTCCATTCCATTCCATTCCGTTCCATTCCATTCCGTTCCATTCCATTCCATTTCATTCCATTCCATTCCATTACGTTCCGTTCCATTCCGTTCCATTCCATTGAATTCCGATCCATTGCATTGAATTCCGTTCCATTCCATTCCACTCCTTTCCGTTCCGTTCCGTTCCGTTCCGTTCCGTTCTACTCGGGTTGATTCCATTCTATTCCATTCCATTCCATTCGATTCCAATCTATTCCATTCGATTCCATTCGATTCAATTCTATTCCATTCCATTCCATTCCATTTCATTCCATTCCATTCCATTCCATTGAATTCCATTCCATTCCATTCCGTTCCATTCCATTCTGTTCCATTCCATTCCATTCCATTCCATTCCATTCCTTTCCGTTACGTTCCGTTCCGTTCCATTCCGTTCTACTCGGATTGATTCCATTCTATTCCATTCCATTCCATTCGATTCCATTCGATTCCATTCGATTCCATTCCATTCCATTCCATTCCATTCCATTCCATTCCATTCCATTCCATTGAACTCCATTCCATTCCATTCCATTCCATTCCATTCCATTCCATTCCATTGAATTCCATTCCATTCCATTCCATTCCATTGAATTCTGTTCCATTCAATTCCATTCCATTCCATTCCGTTCTACTCGGGTTGATTCCATTCTATTCCATTCCGTTCCGTTCCGTTCCGTTCCGTTCCGTTCCGTTCCGTTCCATTCCACTCGGGTTGATTCCATTCTATTCCATTCCATTCCATTCCATTCCATTCGATTCCATTCGATTCCATTCGATGCCATTCGATTCCATTCCATTCCATTGAATTCCATTCCATTCCATTCCATTCCATGGAATTCGGTTCCATTCCATTCCATTGCATTCCATTCCATTCCATTCCATTTGAATTCCATTCCATTCCATTCCATTCCATTCCATTCCATTCCATTCCATTCCATTCCATTCCATTCCATTCTACTCGGGTTGATTCCATTCTATTCCATTCCATTCCATTCGATTCCATTCGATTCCATTCGATTCCATTCGATTCCATTCCATTCCATTCCATTCCATTCCATTCCATTCCATTGAATTCCATTCCATTCCATTGAATTCCATTCCATTCCATTCCATTCCATTGAATTCCGTTCCATTCCATTCCATTCCATTCCATTCCATTCCATTGAATTCCATTCCATTGAATTCCATTCCATTCCATTCCATTCCATTGAATTCCATTCCATTCCGTTCCGTTCCGTTCCGTTCCGTTTCGTTCCGTTCCGTTCCGTTCCGTTCCATTCCTTTCCATTCCATTCCATTGAATTCCGTTCCATTCCATTGAATTCCATTCCATTCCGTTCCATTCCATTGAATTCTGTTCCGTTCCGTTCCGTTCCGTTCCGTTCCATTCCGTTCCATTCCATTGAATTCTATTGAATTCCATTCCATTCCATTCCGTCCCATTCCATTCCGTTCCGTTCCATTCCATTCCATTCCATTCCATTCCATTCCATTCCATTCCATTCCGTTCTACTCGGGTTCATTCCATTCCATTCCGTTCCGTTCCGTTCCGTTCCGTTCCTTTCCTTTCTACTTGTGTTGATTCCATTCCATTTCTTTCTATTCCATTGAATTCCATTCCATTCCATTCCATTCCATTCCATTACATGGAATTCCATTGAATTCCATTGAATTCCATTCCATAGAATTCCATTCCATTCCATTCCATTCCATTCCTTGGAATTCCATTCCATTCCATTCCATTCCATTCCATTGAATTCCATTCCATTCCATTCCATTGAATTCCATTCCATTCCATTCCATTCGATTCCATTTCATTCCATTGAATTCCATTCCATTCCATTCCATTGAATTCCATTGAATTCCATTCCATTGAATTCCATTCCACTCCATTGAATTCCATTCCATTTCATTCCATTCCATTCCGTTCCATTCCATTCCGTTCCATTCCATTCCATTCCTTTCCATTCCATTCCATTCCGTTCCATTCCATTGAATTCCGTTCCATTGCATTGAATTCCGTTCCATTCCATTCCATTCCTTTCCGTTCCGTTCCGTTCCGTTCCGTTCCGTTCCGTTCTACTCGGGTTGATTCCATTCTATTCCATTCCATTCCATGCGATTCCATTCTATTCCATTCGATTCCATTCGATTCAATTCGATTCCATTCGATTCCATTCCATTCCATTCCATTCCATTCCATTCCATTGAATTCCATTCCATTCCATTCCGTTCCATTCCATTCCGTTCCATTCCATTCCATTCCATTCCATTCCATTCCGTTCCATTCCATTCCATTCCTTTCCATTCCATTCCTTTCCGTTCCATTCCGTTCCGTTCCATTCCGTTCTACTCGGATTGATTCCATTCTATTCCATTCCATTCCATTCGATTCCATTCGATTCCATTCGATTCCATTCGATTCCATTCCATTCCATTCCATTCCATTCCATTCCATTCCATTGAACTCCATTCCATTCCATTCCATTCCATTCCATTCCATTCCATTCCATTCCATTGAATTCCATTCCATTCCATTCCATTCCATTGAATTCTGTTCCATTCAATTCCATTCCATTCCATTCCGTTCTACTCGGGTTGATTCCATGCTATTCCATTCCGTTCCATTCCGTTCCGTTCCGTTCCGTTCCGTTCCGTTCCATTCCACTCGGGTTGATTCCATTCTATTCCATTCCATTCCATTCCATTCCATTCGATTCCATTCGATTCCATTCGATTCCATTCGATTCCATTCGATTCCATTCCATTCCATTGAATTCCATTCCATTCCATTCCATTCCATTGAATTCCGTTCCATTCCATTCCATTGCATTCCATTCCATTCCATTCCATTTGAATTCCATTCCATTCCATTCCATTCCATTCCATTCCATTCCATTCCATTCCATTCTACTCGGGTTGATTCCATTCTATTCCATTACATTCCATTCGATTCCATTCGATTCCATTCGATTCCATTCGATTCCATTCCATTCCATTCCATTCCATTCCATTCCATTCCATTCCATTCCATTCCATTGAATTCCATTCCATTGAATTCCATTCCATTCCATTCCATTCCATTGAATTCCATTCCATTCCGTTCCGTTCCGTTCCGTTTCGTTCCGTTCCGTTCCGTTCCGTTCCATTCCATTCCATTCCATTCCATTGAATTCCGTTCCATTCCATTGAATTCCATTCCATTCCGTTCCATTCCATTGAATTCTGTTCCGTTCCGTTCCGTTCCGTTCCGTTCCATTCCGTTCCATTCCGTTCCTTTCCGTTCTACTCGGGTTGATTCCATTCTATTCCATTCCATTCCATTCGATTCCATTCGATTCCATTCGAATCCATTCGATTCCATTCGATTCCATTCGATTCCATTCCATTCCATTGAATTCCATTCCATTCCATTCCATTCCATTGAATTCCGTTCCATTCCATTCAATTCCATTCCATTCCATTCCTTTCCGTTCCGTTCCGTTCCGTTCCGTTCCGTTCCGTTCTACTCGGGTTGATTCCATTCTATTCCATTCCATTCCATTCGATTCCATTCTATTCCATTCGATTCCATTCGATTCAATTAGATTCCATTCCATTCCATTCCATTCCATTCCATTCCATTGAATTCCGTTCCATTCCATTGAATTCCATTCCATTCCGTTCCATTCCATTGAATTCCGCTCCGTTCCATTCCGTTCCGTTCCGTTCCATTCCGTACCATTCCATTCCATTCCGTTCTACTCGGGTTGATTCCATTCTATTCCATTCCATTCCATTTGATTCCATTCCATTCCATTCCATTCCATTCCATTCCGTTCTACTCGGGTTCATTCCATTCCATTCCGTTCCGTTCCGTTCCGTTCCGTTCCTTTCCTTTCTACTTGTGTTGATTCCATTCCATTCCTTTCTATTCCATTGAATTCCATTCCATTCCATTCCATTCCATTCCATTACATGGAATTCCATTGAATTCCATCGAATTCCATTCCATTGAATTCCATTCCATTCCATTCCATTCCATTCCATTCCATGGAATTCCATTCCATTCCATTCCATTCCATTCCATTGAATTCCATTCCATTGAATTCCATTCCATTCCATTCCATTCGATTCCATTTCATTCCATTGAATTCCATTCCATTCCATTCCATTCCATTCCATTCCATTCCATTCCATTGAATTCCATTGAATTCCATTCCATTGAATTCCATTCCATTCCATTGAATGGAATGGAATGGAATGGAATGGAATGGAATGGAATGGAATCGCAACGAATCGAATGGAATCGAATGGAATCGAATGGAATGGAATGGAATGGAATGGAATGGAATCAACCCGAGTAGAATGGAATGGAATGGAACGGAACGGAATGGAACGGAACGGAACGGAATGGAATGGAATGGAATTCAACGGAATGGAATGGAATGGAATGGAATGGAATCAACCCGAGTAGAATGGAATGGATCGGAATGGATTGGAATGGAATGGAATGGAATGGAACGGAATCGAATCGAATGGAATCGAATGGAATGGAATGGAATGGAATGGAATGGAATGGAATGGAATGGAATGGAATCAACCCGAGTAGAACGGAATGGATTGGAATGGAATGGAATGGAATGGAATTAAAAGGAATAGAATGGAATGGAAAGGAATGGAGTGGAATGGAATGGATTGGAATTCAATGGAATAGAATGGAATGGAATGGAATGGAATGGAATGGAATGGAATGGAATGGAATCGAATCGAATGGAATCGAACGGAATCAAATGGAATGGAGTGGAATAGAATGGAATCAACCCGATTATAATGGAATGGAATGGAATGGAACGGAATGGAACGAACCCGAGTAGAACGGAACTGAACGGAACGGAACGGAACGGAACGGAACGGAACGGAGTGAAATGGAATGGAATGGAATCGAATGGAACCGAATGGAATGGAATGGAATGGAATGGAATGGAATGGAATGGAATGGAATGGAATGGAATCAACCCTAGTAGAATGGAATGGAATCGAATGGAATGGAATGGAATGGAATGGAATGGAATCAACCCGAGTAGAATGGAATGGATTGGAATGGAATGGAATGGAATGGAATGGAATGGAATGGAATGGAATCGAATGGAATGGAAAGGAATGGAATGGAATGGAATGGAATCAACCAGAGTGGAGTGGAGTTAAGTGGAGTGGAGTGGAGTGGAATGGAATGGAATGGAATGGAATGGAATGGAATGGAATGGAATGGAATAGAATGGAATCAACCCGAGTAGAACGGAATGGAATGGAATGGAACGGAATGGAACAGAACGGAATGGAAAGGAACGGAACAGAACGGAATGGAGTTTAATGAACCCGAGTAGAACGGAATGGAATGGAATGGAATGGAATGGAATGGAATGGAATCGAATCGAATGGAATCGAATGGAATGGAAAGGAATGGAATGGAATGGAATGGAATGGAATGGAATCATCCCGAGAAGAACGGAATGGAATGGAATGGAGTGGAATGGAATGGAATTGAATGGAATGGAATGGAATAAACCCGTGTAGAATGGAATGGATTGGAATGGAATGGAATGGAATGGAATGGAATGGAATGGAATGGAATGGAATGGAATGGAATGGAGTGGAATAGAATGGAATCAACCCGAGTAGAACGGAATGGAATGGAATGGAACGGAATGGAACGAACCCGATCCATTCCATTGAATTCCATTCCATTCCATTCCATTCCTTTGAATTCCGTTCCATTCCATTCCATTCCATTCCATTCCATTGAATTCCGTTCCATTCCATTGAATTCCATTCCATTCCGTTCCATTCCATTGAATTCCGTTCCGTTCCGTTCCGTTCCGTTCCGTTCCGTTCCATTCCGTTCCATTCCGTTCTACTGGGGTTGCTTCCATTTTATTCCATTCCATTCCACTCGATTCCATTCCATTCCATTCCATTCCATTCCATTCCATTCCATTCCGTTCTACTCGGGTTCATTCCATTCCATTCCTTTCCGTTCCGTTCCGTTCCGTTCTACTCGGGTTGATTCCATTCTATTCCATTCCATTCCATTCGATTCCATTCGATTCAATTCGATTCCATTCCAATCCATTCCATTCCATTCCATTGAATTCCATTCCATTCCATTCCGTTCCATTCCATTCCATTACGTTCCGTTCCATTCCGTTCCATTCCATTGAATTCCGATCCATTGCATTGAATTCCGTTCCATTCCATTCCATTCCTTTCCGTTCCGTTCCGTTCCGTTCCGTTCCGTTCTACTCGGGTTGATTCCATTCTATTCCATTCCATTCCATTCGATTCCAATCTATTCCATTCGATTCCATTCGATTCAATTCGATTCCATTCCATTCCATTCCATTCCATTCCATTCCATTGAATTCCGTTCCATTCCATTCCATTGCATTCCATTCCATTCCATTCCATTTTAATTCCATTCCATTCCATTCCATTCCATTCCATTCCATTCCATTCCATTCCATTCTACTCGGGTTGATTCCATTCTATTCCATTCCATTCCATTCGATTTCATTCGATTCCATTCGATTCCATTCGATTCCATTCCATTCCATTCCATTCCATTGAATTCCATTCCATTCCATTGAATTCCATTCCATTCCATTCCATTCCATTGAATTCCGTTCCATTCCATTCCATTCCATTCCATTCCATTCCATTGAATTCCATTCCATTGAATTCCATTCCATTCCATTCCATTCCATTGAATTCCATTCCATTCCGTTCCGTTCCGTTCCTTTCCGTTCCGTTTCGTTCCGTTCCGTTCCATTCCTTTCCTTTCCATTCCATTCCATTCCATTGAATTCCGTTCCATTCCATTGAATTCCATTCCATTCCGTTCCATTCCATTGAATTCTGTTCCGTTCCGTTCCGTTCCGTTCCGTTCCATTCCGTTCCATTCCGTTCCTTTCCGTTCTACTCGGATTGATTCCATTCCATTCCATTCCATTCCATTCCATTCCATTCCATTCGAATCCATTCGATTCCATTCGATTCCATTCGATTCCATTCCATTCCATTGAATTCCATTCCATTCCATTCCATTCCATTGAATTCCGTTCCATTCCATTCAATTCCATTCCATTCCATTCCTTTCCATTCCGTTCCGTTCCGTTCCGTTCCGTTCCGTTCTACTCGGGTTGATTCCATTCTATTCCATTCCATTCCATTCGATTCCAATCTATTCCATTCGATTCCATTCGATTCAATTCGATTCCATTCCATTCCATTCCATTCCATTCCATTCCATTGAATTCCATTCCATTCCATTCCGATCCATTCCATTCCATTCCATTCCATTCCATTCTATTCCATTCCATTACGTTCCGTTCCATTCCGTTCCATTCCGTTCCTTTCCATTGAATTCCGATCCATTGCATTGAATTCCGTTCCATTCCATTCCATTCCTTTCCGTTCCATTCCGTTCCGTTCCATTCCGTTCTACTCGGATTGATTCCATTCTAATCCATTCCATTCCATTCGATTCCATTCGATTCCATTCGATTGCATTCGATTCCATTCCATTCCATTCCATTCCATTCCATTCCGTTCCATTGAATTCCGTTCCATTCCATTCCATTCCATTCCATTCCATTCCATTCCATTGAATTCCATTCCATTGAATTCCATTCCATTCCATTCCATTCCATTGAATTCCATTCCATTCCGTTCCGTTCCGTTCCGTTCCGTTCCGTTCTGTTCCGTTCCGTTTCGTTCCGTTCCGTTCCGTTCCGTTCCATTCCATTCCATTCCATTCCATTGAATTCCGTTCCATTCCATTGAATTCCATTCCATTCCGTTCCATTCCATTGAATTCTGTTCCGTTCCGTTCCGTTCCGTTCCGTTCCATTCCGTTCCATTCCGTTCCTTTCCGTTCTACTCGGATTGATTCCATTCTATTCCATTCCATTCCATTCGATTCCATTCGATTCCATTCGAATCCATTCGATTCCATTCGATTCCATTCGATTCCATTCCATTCCATTGAATTCCATTCCATTCCATTCCATTCCATTGAATTCCGTTCCATTCCATTCAATTCCATTCCATTCCATTCCTTTCCGTTCCGTTCCGTTCCGTTCCGTTCCGTTATACAAGGGTTGATTCCATTCTATTCCATTCCATTCCATTCGATTCCATTCTATTCCATTCGATTCCATTCGATTCAATTCGATTCCATTCCATTCCATTCCATTCCATTCCATTCCATTCCATTCCATTGAATTCCATTCCATTCCATTCCGTTCCATTCCATTCCGTTCCATTCCATTCCATTCCATTCCATTCCATTCCATTCCATTCCCTTCCATTCCGTTCCATTCCGTTCCATTCCATTGAATTCCGATCCATTGCATTGAATTCCGTTCCATTCCATTCCATTCCTTTCCATTCCGTTCCGTTCCGTTCCGTACCGTTCTACTCGGATTGATTCCATTCTATTCCATTCCATTCCATTCGATTCCATTCGATTCCATTCGACTCCATTCCATTCCATTCCATTCCATTCCATTCCATTCCATTGAACTCCATTCCATTCCATTCCATTCCATTCCATTCCATTCCATTCCATTGAATTCCATTCCATTCCATTCCATTCCTTTGAATTCTGTTCCATTCCATTCCATTCCATTCCATTCCGTTCTACTCGGGTTGAATCCATTCTATTCCATTCCGTTCCGTTCCGTTCCGTTCCGTTCCATTCCATTCCACTCGGGTTGATTCCATTCTATTCCATTGCATTCCATTCGATTCCATTCGATTCCATTCGATTCCATTCGATTCCATTCGATTCCATTCCATTCCATTCCATTCCATTGAATTCCATTCCATTCCATTCCATTCCATTCCATTGAATTCCGTTCCATTCCATTCAATTCCATTCCATTCCATTCCATTCCATTCCATTTGAATTCCATTCCATTCCATTCCATTCAATTCCATTCCATTCCATTCCATTCCATTCCATTCCATTCCATTCTACTCGGGTTGATTCCATTCTATTCCATTCCATTCCATTCGATTCCATTCGATTCCATTCGATTCCATTCGATTCCATTCCATTCCATTCCATTCCATTCCATTCCATTCCATTCCATTCCATTCCATTGAATTCCATTCCATTCCATTGAATTCCATTCCATTCCATTCCATTCCATTGAATTCCGTTCCGTTCCATTCCTTTCCATTCCATTCCATTCCATTCCATTGAATTCCATTCCATTCCATTGAATTCCATTCCATTCCATTCCATTCCATTGAATTCCGTTCCGTTCCATTCCTTTCCATTCCATTCCATTCCATTGTATTCCATTACATTGAATTCCATTCCATTCCATTCCATTCCATTGTATTCCATTACATTGAATTCCATTCCATTCCATTCCATTCCATTGAATTCCATTCCATTCCATTGAATTACATTCCATTCCATTCCATTCGATTCCATTCCATTCCATTGAATTCCATTCCTTTCCATTCCATTCCATTGAATTCCGTTCAATTCCATTCCATTCCATTCCATTCCATTCCAGTCCATTCCATTCGAATTCCATTCCATTCCTTTCCATTCCATTAAATTCCATTCCATTCCATTCTACTCGTGTTGATTCCATTCTATTCCATTCCATTCCATTCGATTCAATTCGATTCCTTTCGATTCCATTCCATTCCATTCCATTCCATTCCATTCCATTGAATTCCATTCCATTCCATTCCATTCCATTGAATTCCATTCCATTCCATTCCATCGAATTCCATTCCATTCCATTGAATTCCATTCCATCCATTCCATTCCATTCCATTCCATTCCATTGAATTCCGTTCCATTCCATTCCATTGCATTCCATTCCATTCCATTCCATTTGAATTCCATTCCATTCCATTCCATTCCATTCCATTCCATTCCATTCCATTCTACTCGGGTTGATTCCATTCTATTCCATTCCATTCCATTCCATTCCATTCCATTCCATTCCATTCCATTCCATTCCTTTCCATTCCATTCCATTACATTCCATGGAATTCCATTCCATTCCATTGAATTCCATTCCATTCCATTCCATTCCATTGAATTCCGTTCCATTCCATTCCATTCCATTCCATTCCATTCCATTGAATTCCATTCCATTGAATTCCATTCCATTCCATTCCATTCCATTGAATTCCATTCCATTCCGTTCCGTTCCGTTCCGTTCCATTCCGTTTCGTTCCGTTCCGTTCCGTTCCGTTCCATTCCATTCCATTCCATTCCATTGAATTCCGTTCCATTCCATTGATTTCCATTCCATTCCGTTCCATTCCATTGAATTCTGTTCCGTTCCGTTCCGTTCCGTTCCATTCCGTTCCATTCCGTTCCTTTCCGTTCTACTCGGATTGATTCCATTCTATTCCATTCCATTCCATTCGATTCCATTCGATTCCATTCGAATCCATTCGATTCCATTCGATTCCATTCGATTCCATTCCATTCCATTGAATTCCATTCCATTCCATTCCATTCCATTGAATTCCGTTCCATTCCATTCAATTCCATTCCATTCCATTCCTTTCCGTTCCGTTCCGTTCCGTTCCGTTCCGTTCCGTTCTACTCGGGTTGATTCCATTCTATTCCATTCCATTCCATTCGATTCCAATCTATTCCATTCGATTCCATTCGATTCAATTCGATTCCATTCCATTCCATTCCATTCCATTCCATTGAATTCCATTCCATTCCATTCCATCGAATTCCATTCCATTCCATTGAATTCCATTCCATTCCATTCCATTCCATTCCATTCCATTCCATTCCATTCCATTCCATCGAATTCCATTCCATTCTATTCCATTCCATTCCATTCCATTCCATTCCATTCGATTCCATTCGATTCCATTCGATTCCATTCGATTCCATTCCATTCCATTCCATTCCATTGAATTCCATTCCATTCCATTCCATTCCATTCTACTCGGGTTGATTCCATTCTATTCCATTCCATTCCATTCGATTCCATTCTATTCCATTCGATTCCATTCGATTCAATTCGATTCGATTCCATTCCATTCCATTCCATTCCATTCCATTCCATTGAATTCCATTCCATTCCATAGAATTCCATTCCATTCCATTCCATTCCATTCCATTCCATTCCATTCCATTGAATTCCATTCCATTCCATTGAATTCCATTCCATTCCATTCCATTCGATTCCATTCCATTCCATGGAATTCCATTCCATTCGATTCCATTCCATTCCATGGAATTCCATTTCATTCCATTCCATTCCATTCCATTCCATTCCATTCCCTAGAATTCCATTCCATTCCATTCCATTCCATTCCATTCCATTCCATTCCGTTCCATTCCATTCCATCGAATTCCATTCCATTCCATTCCATTCCATTCCATTCCATTCCATTCCATTCCATTCCATTCCACTCTACTCGGGTTGATTCCATTCTATTACATTCCATTCCATTCGATTCCATTCGATTCCATTCGATTCCTTTCGATTCCATTCCATTCAATTGAATTCCATTCCATTCCATTCCATTCCATTCCATTCCATTCCATTGAATTCCATTCCATTCCATTGAATTCCATTCCATTCCATTCCATTCCATGGAATTCCGTTCCATTCCATTCCTTTCCATTCCATTGAATTCCATTACATTGAATTCCATTCCATTCCATTCCATTCCATTGAATTCCATTCCATTCCATTGAATTCCATTCCATTCCATTCCATTCGATTCCATTCCATTCCATGGAATTCCATTCCTTTCCATTCCATTCCATTCCATACCATTCCATTCCATTCCTTTGAATTCCATTGAATTCCATTCCATTCCATTGAATTCCATTCCTTTCCATTCCATTCCATTGAATTCCGTTCAATTCCATTCCATTCCATTCCATTCCATTCCATTCCATTCCATTCCATTCGAATTCCATTCCATTCCATTGAATTCCATTCCATTCCATTCCATTCGATTCCATTCCATTCCATGGAATTCCATTCCATTCGATTCCATTCCATTCCATGGAATTCCATTTCATTCCATTCCATTCCATTCCATTCCATTCCATTCCCTAGAATTCCATTCCATTCCATTCCATTCCATTCCATTCCATTCCGTTCCATTCCATTCCATCGAATTCCATTCCATTCCGTTCCATTCCATTCCATTCCATTCCATTCCATTCCATTCCATTCCATTCCATTCCATTCCACTCTACTCGGGTTGATTCCATTCTATTACATTCCATTCCATTCGATTCCATTTGATTCCATTCGATTCCATTCGATTCCATTCCATTCAATTGAATTCCATTCCATTCCATTCCATTCCATTCCATTCCATTCCATTCCATTCCATTGAATTCCATTCCATTCCATTCTGTTCCATTCCATTCCGTTCCATTCCATTCCATTCCATTCCATTCCATTCCATTCCATTCCCTTCCATTCCGTTCCATTCCGTTCCATTCCATTGAATTCCGATCCATTGCATTGAATTCCGTTCCATTCCATTCCATTCCTTTCCATTCCGTTCCGTTCCGTTCCGTACCGTTCTACTCGGATTGATTCCATTCTATTCCATTCCATTCCATTCGATTCCATTCGATTCCTTTCGATTCCATTCCATTCCATTCCATTCCATTCCATTCCATTGAATTCCATTCCATTCCATTCCATTCCATTCCATTGTATTCCATTCCATTCCATTCCATCGAATTCCATTCCATTCCATTGAATTCCATTCCATCCATTCCATTCCATTCCATTCCATTCCATTGAATTCCGTTCCATTCCATTCCATTGCATTCCATTCCATTCCATTCCATTTGAATTCCATTCCATTCCATTCCATTCCATTCTACTCGGGTTGATTCCATTCTATTCCATTCCATTCCATTCCATTCCATTCCATTCCAATCCATTCCATTCCTTTCCATTCCATTCCATTCCATTCCATGGAATTCCATTCCATTCCATTCCATGGAATTCCATTCCATTCCATTGAATTCCATTCCATTCCATTCCATTCCATTGAATTCCGTTCCATTCCATTCCATTCCATTCATTCCATTCCATTCCATTCCATTCCATTGAATTCCATTCCATTGAATTCCATTCCATTCCATTCCATTCCATTGAATTCCATTCCATTCCGTTCCGTTCCGTTCCGTTCCGTTCCGTTTCGTTCCGTTCCGTTCCGTTCCGTTCCATTCCATTCCATTCCATTCCATTGAATTCCGTTCCATTCCATTGAATTCCATTCCATTCCGTTCCATTCCATTGAATTCTGTTCCGTTCCGTTCCGTTCCGTTCCGTTCCATTCCGTTCCATTCCGTTCCTTTCCGTTCTACTCGGATTGATTCCATTCTATTCCATTCCATTCCATTCGATTCCATTCGATTCCATTCGAATCCATTCGATTCCATTCGATTCCATTCGATTCCATTCCATTCCATTGAATTCCATTCCATTCCATTCCATTCCATTGAATTCCGTTCCATTCCATTCAATTCCATTCCATTCCATTCCTTTCCGTTCCGTTCCGTTCCGTTCCGTTCCGTTCTACTCGGGTTGATTCCATTCTATTCCATTCCATTCCATTCGATTCCAATCTATTCCATTCGATTCCATTCGATTCAATTCGATTCCATTCCATTCCATTCCATTCCATTCCATTCCATTCCATTGAATTCCATTCCATTCCATTCCATCGAATTCCATTCCATTCCATTGAATTCCATTCCATTCCATTCCATTCCATTCCATTCCATTCCATTCCATTCCATTCCATCGAATTCCATTCCATTCCATTCCATTCCATTCCATTCCATTCCATTCCATTCCATTCCATTCGATTCCATTCGATTCCATTCGATTCCATTCCATTCCATTCCATTCCATTGAATTCCATTCCATTCCATTCCATTCCATTGAATTCCGTTCCATTCCTTTCAATTCCATTCCATTCCATTCCATTCCATTCCATTCCATTCCATTCCATTCCATTCCATTCCATTCTACTCGGGTTGATTCCATTCTATTACATTCCATTCCATTCGATTCCATTCGATTCCATTCGATTCCATTCGATTCCATTCCATTCCATTCCATTCCATTGAATTCCGTTCCATTCCATTCCATTCCATTCCATTCCATTCCATTCCATTGAATTCCATTACATTGAATTCCATTCCATTCCATTCCATTCCATGGAATTCCATTCCATTCCGTTCCATTCCGTTCCGTTCCGTTCCATACCGTTCCATTCCATTCCATTCCATTCCATTGAATTCCGTTCCATTCCATTGAATTCCATTCCATTCCGTTCCATTCCATTGAATTCCGTTCCGTTCCGTTCCGTTCCATTCCGTTCCGTTCCATTCCGTTCCATTCCATTCCATTCCGTTCTACTCGTGTTCATTCCATTCCATTCCTTTCCGTTCCGTTCCGTTCCGTTCCGTTCCGTTCCGTTCCGTTCTACTCGGGTTGATTCCATTCTATTCCATTCCATTCCATTCGATTCCATTCTATTCCATTCGATTCTATTCTATTCAATTCGATTCCATTCCATTCCATTCCATTCCATTCCATTCCATTCCATTGAATTCCATTCCATTCCATTCCGTTCCATTCCATTCCGTTCCATTCCATTCCATTCCATTCCATTCCATTCCATTACGTTCCGTTCCATTCCGTTCCATTCCATTGAATTCCGATCCATTGCATTGAATTCCGTTCCATTCCATTCCATTCCTTTCCGTTCCGTTCCGTTCCGTTCCGTTCTACTCGGGTTGATTCCATTCTATTCCATTCCATTCCATTCGATTCCATTCTATTCCATTCGATTCCATTCGATTCCATTCGATTCCATTCGATTCCATTCCATTCCATTGAATTCCATTCCATTCCATTCCATTCCACTGAATTCCATTCCATTCCATTCAATTGAATTCCATTCCATTCCATTCCATTCGATTCCATTCCATTCCATTCCATTCCATTCCATTCCATTCCATTCCTTTCTACTCGGGTTCATTCCATTCCATTCCGTTCCGTTCCGTTCCGTTCCGTTCCATTCCTTTCTACTTTTGTTGATTCCATTCCATTCCATTCTATTCCATTGAATTCCATTCCATTCCATTGCATTCCATTCCATTACATGGAATTCCATTGAATTCCATTGAATTCCATTCCATTGAATTCCATTCCATTCCATTCCATTCCATTCCATTCCATTCCATTCCATCGAATTCCATTCCATTCCATTCCATTCCATTCCATTCCATTCCATTCCATTCGATTCAATTCGATTCCATTCGATTCCATTCCATTACATTCCATTCCATTGAATTCTGTTCCATTCCATTCCATTCCATTCCATTCCCTTCCATTGAATTCCATTACATTGAATTCCATTCCATTCCATTCCATTCCATTGAATTCCATTCCATTCCATTCCATTCCTTTCCATTCCATTCCGTTCCATTCCATTCAATTCCATTCCATTCCATTCCATTCCGTTCCGTTCCATTCCGTTCCATTCCGTTCCATTCCATTGAATTCCGTTCCATTCCATTACATTCCTTTACGTTCCGTTCCGTTCCGTTCCGTTCCGTTCCGTTCTACTCGGGTTGATTCCATTCTATTCCATTCCATTCCATTCGATTCCATTCTATTCCATTCGATTCCATTCGATTCAATTCGATTCGATTCGATTCCATTCCATTCCATTCCATTCCATTGAATTCCATTCCATTCCATTGAATTCCATTCCATTCCATTCCATTCCATTCCATTCCATGGAATTCCATTCCATTCCATTGAATTCCATTCCATTCCATTCCATTCGATTCCATTCCATTCCATGGAATTCCATTCCATTCGATTCCATTCCATTCCATGGAATTCCATTTCATTCCATTCCATTCCATTCCATTGCATTCCATTCCATTCCATAGAATTCCATTCCATTCCATTCCATTCCATTCCATTCCATTCCATTCCGTTCCATTCCATTCCATCGAATTCCATTCCATTCCATTCCATTCCATTCCATTCCATTCCATTCCATTCCATTCCATTCCATTCTACTCGGGTTGATTCCATTCTATTACATTCCATTCCATTCGATTCCATTCGATTCCATTCGATTCCATTCGATTCCATTCCATTCCATTCCATTCAATTGAATTCCATTCCATTCCATTCCATTCCATTCCATTCCATTCCATTGAATTCCATTCCATTCCATTGAATTCCATTCCATTCCATTCCATTCCATTGAATTCCGTTCCATTCCATTCCTTTCCATTCCATTCCATTCCATTGAATTCCATTACATTGAATTCCATTCCATTCCATTCCATTCCATTGAATTCCATTCCATTCCATTCCATTCGATTCCATTCCATTCCATGGAATTCCATTCCTTTCCATTGCATTCCATTCCATTCCTTTCCATTCCATTCCATTGAATTCCATTGAATTCCATTCCATTCCATTGAATTCCATTCCTTTCCATTCCATTCCATTGAATTCCGTTCAATTCCATTCCATTCCATTCCATTCCATTCCATTCCATTCGAATTCCATTCAATTCCATTCCATTCCATTCCATTCCATTCCATTCCATTCCATTCCATTCTACTCGGGTTGATTCCATTCTATTCCATTCCATTCCATTCGATTCCATTCGATTCCTTTCGATTCCATTCCATTCCATTCCATTCCATTCCATTGAATTCCATTCCATTCCATTCCATTCCATTCCATTCCATTGAATTCCATTCCATTCCATTCCATTCCATTCCATTCCATTCCATTCCATCGAATTCCATTCCATTCCATTCCATTCCATTCCATTCCATTCCATTCGATTCAATTCGATTCCATTCGATTCCATTCCATTCCATTCCATTCCATTGAATTCCGTTCCATTCCATTCCATTCCATTCCATTCCCTTCCATTGAATTCCATTACATTGAATTCCATTCCATTCCATTCCATTCCATGGAATTCCATTCCATTCCGTTCCGTTCCGTTCCGTTCCGTTCCGTACCGTTCCATTCCATTCCATTCCATTCCATTGAATTCCGTTCCATTCCATTGAATTCCATTCCATTCCGTTCCATTCCATTGAATTCCGTTCCGTTCCGTTCCGTTCCGTTCCGTTCCATTCCGTTCCATTCCATTCCATTCCGTTCTACTCGGGTTCATTCCATTCCATTCCTTTCCGTTCCGTTCCGTTCCGTTCCATTCCGTTCCGTTCCGTTCCGTTCTACTCGGGTTGATTCCATTCTATTCCATTCCATTCCATTCGATTCCAATCTATTCCATTCGATTCCATTCGATTCAGTTCTATTCCATTCCATTCCATTCCATTTCATTCCATTCCATTCCATTCCATTGAATTCCATTCCATTCCATTCCGTTCCATTCCATTCCGTTCCATTCCATTCCATTCCATTCCATTCCATTCCTTTCCGTTCCGTTCCGTTCCGTTCCATTCCGTTCTACTCGGATTGATTCCATTCTATTCCATTCCATTCCATTCGATTCCATTCGATTCCATTCGATTCCATTCGATTCCATTCCATTCCATTCCATTCCATTCCATTCCATTCCATTCCATTGAACTCCATTCCATTCCATTCCATTCCATTCCATTCCATTGAATTCTGTTCCATTCAATTCCATTCCATTCCATTCCGTTCTACTCGGGTTGATTCCATTCTATTCCATTCCGTTCCGTTCCGTTCCGTTCCGTTCCGTTCCGTTCCCTTCCACTCGGGTTGATTCCATTCTATTCCATTCCATTCCATTCCATTCCATTCGATTCCATTCGATTCCATTCGATTCCATTCGATTCCATTCCATTCCATTGAATTCCATTCCATTCCATTCCATTCCATTCCATTGCATTCCATTCCATTCCATTCCATTTGAATTCCATTCCATTCCATTCCATTCCATTCCATTCCATTCCATTCCATTCCATTCTACTCGGGTTGATTCCATTCTATTCCATTCCATTCCATTCGATTCCATTCGATTCCATTCGAATCCATTCGATTCCATTCGATTCCATTCGATTCCATTCCATTCCATTGAATTCCATTCCATTCCATTCCATTCCATTGAATTCCGTTCCATTCCATTCAATTCCATTCCATTCCATTCCTTTCCGTTCCGTTCCGTTCCGTTCCCTTCCGTTCCGTTCTACTCGGGTTGATTCCATTCTATTCCATTCCATACCATTCGATTCCATTCTATTCCATTCGATTCCATTCGATTCAATTCGATTCCATTCCATTCCATTCCATTCCATTCCATTGAATTCCGTTCCATTCCATTGAATTCCATTCCATTCCGTTCCATTCCATTGAATTCCGCTCCGTTCCGTTCCGTTCCGTTCCATTCCATTCCGTTCCATTCCGTTCCATTCCGTTCTTCTCGGGTTGATTCCATTCTATTCCATTCCATTCCATTCCATTCCATTCTATTCCATTCGATTCCATTCGATTCAATTCCATTCGATTCCATTCCATTCCATTCCATTCCATTCCATTCCATTGAATTCCATTGAATTCCATTCCATTCCATTCCGTTCCATTCCATTCCGTTCCATTCCATTCCATTCCATTCCATTCCATTCCATTCCATTCCATTCCGTTCTACTCGGGTTCATTCCATTCCATTCCGTTCCGTTCCGTTCCGTTCCGTTCCTTTCCTTTCTACTTGTGTTGATTCCATTCCATTCCATTCTATTCCATTGAATTCCATTCCATTCCATTCCATTCCATTCCATTACATGGAATTCCATTGTATTCCATTGAATTCCATTCCATAGAATTCCATTCCATTCCATTCCATTCCATTCCATGGAATTCCATTCCATTCCATTCCATTCCATTGAATTCCATTCCATTCCATTCCATTGAATTCCATTCCATTCCATTCCATTCGATTCCATTTCATTCCATTGAATTCCATTCCATTCCATTGAATTCCATTCCATTCCGTTCCATTCCATTGAATTCTGTTCCGTTCCGTTCCGTTCCGTTCCGTTCCATTCCGTTCCATTCCGTTCCTTTCCGTTCTACTCGGGTTGATTCCATTCTATTCCATTCCATTCCATTCCATTCCATTCTATTCCATTCGATTCCATTCGATTCAATTAGATTCCATTCCATTCCATTCCATTCCATTCCATTCCATTGAATTCCGTTCCATTCCATTGAATTCCATTCCATTCCGTTCCATTCCATTGAATTCCGCTCCGTTCCGTTCCGTTCCGTTCTGTTCCATTCCGTACCATTCCGTTCCAATCCGTTCTACTCGGGTTGTTTCCATTCTATTCCATTCCATTCCATTCGATTCCATTCCATTCCATTCCATTCCATTCCATTCCGTTCTACTCGGGTTCATTCCATTCCATTCCATTACATGGAATTCCATTGAATTCCATTGAATTCCATTCCATGGAATTCCATTCCATTCCATTCCATTCCATTCCATTCCATGGAATTCCATTCCATTCCATTCCATTCCATTCCATTGAATTCCATTCCATTCCATTCCATTGAATTCCATTCCATTCCATTCCATTCCATTCCATTCCATTGAATTCCATTGAATTCCATTCCATTGAATTCCATTCCATTCCATTGAATTCCATTCCATTTCATTCCATTCCATTCCGTTCCATTCCATTCCGTTCCATTCCATTCCATTCCTTTCCATTCCATTCCATTCCGTTCCATTCCATTGAATTCCGTTCCATTGCATTGAATTCCTTTCCATTCCATTCCATTCCTTTCCGTTCCGTTCCGTTCCATTCCGTTCCGTTCCGTTCTACTCGGGTTGATTCCATTCTATTCCATTCCATTCCATTCGATTCCATTCTATTCCATTCGATTCCATTCGATTCAATTCGATTCCATTCGATTCCATTCCATTCCATTCCATTCCATTCCATTCCATTCCATTGAATTCCATTGCATTCCATTCCGTTCCATTCCATTCCGTTCCATTCCATTCCATTCCATTCCATTCCATTCCAATCCGTTCCATTCCATTCCATTCCTTTCCATTCCATTCCTTTCCGTTCCATTCCGTTCCGTTCCATTCCGTTCTACTCGGATTGATTCCATTCTATTCCATTCCATTCCATTCGATTCCATTCGATTCCATTCGATTCCATTCGATTCCATTCCATTCCATTCCATTCCATTCCATTCCATTCCATTCCATTGAACTCCATTCCATTCCATTTCATTCCATTCCATTCCATTGAATTCCATTCCTTTCCATTCCATTCCATTGAATTCTGTTCCATTCAATTCCATTCCATTCCATTCCGTTCTACTCGGGTTGATTCCATGCTATTCCATTCCGTTCCATTCCGTTCCGTTCCGTTCCGTTCCGTTCCGTTCCATTCCACTCGGGTTGATTCCATTCTATTCCATTCCATTCCATTCCATTCCATTCCATTCCATTCGATTCCATTCGATTCCATTCGATTCCATTCGATTCCATTCCATTCCATTCCATTCCATTGAATTCCATTCCATTCCATTCCATTCCATTGAATTCCGTTCCATTCCATTCCATTGCATTCCATTCCATTCCATTCCATTTGAATTCCATTCCATTCCATTCCATTCCATTCCATTCCATTCTACTCGGGTTGATTCCATTCTATTCCATTCCATTCCATTCGATTCCATTCGATTCCATTCGATTCCATTCCATTCCATTCCATTCCATTCCAATCCATTCCATTCCATTCCATTGAATTCCATTCCATTCCATTGAATTCCATTCCATTCCATTCCATTCCATTGAATTCCGTTCCATTCCATTCCATTCCATTCCATTCCATTCCATTCCATTCCATTGAATTCCATTCCTTTGAATTCCATTCCATTCCATTCCATTCCATGGAATTCCATTCCATTCCGTTCCGTTCCGTTCCGTTCCGTTTCGTTCCGTTCCGTTCCGTTCCGTTCCATTCCATTCCATTCCATTCCATTGAATTCCGTTCCATTCCATTGAATTCCATTCCATTCCGTTCCATTCCATTGAATTCTGTTCCGTTCCGTTCCGTTCCGTTCCATTCCATTCCGTTCCATTCCGTTCCTTTCCGTTCTACTCGGGTTGATTCCATTCCATTCCATTCGATTCCATTCGATTCCATTCGAATCCATTCGATTCCATTCGATTCCATTCGATTCCATTCCATTCCATTGAATTCCATTCCATTCCATTCCATTCCATTGAATTCCGTTCCATTCCATTCAATTCCATTCCATTCCATTCCTTTCCGTTCCGTTCCGTTCTGTTCCGTTCCGTTCCCTTCTACTCGGGTTGATTCCATTCTATTCCATTCCATTCCATTCGATTCCATTCTATTCCATTCGATTCCATTCGATTCAATTAGATTCCATTCCATTCCATTCCATTCCATTCCATTCCATTGAATTCCGTTCCATTCCATTGAATTCCATTCCATTCCGTTCCATTCCATTGAATTCCGCTCCGTTCCGTTCCGTTCCGTTCCGTTCCATTCCGTACCATTCCGTTCCATTCCGTTCTACTCGGGTTGATTCCATTCTATTCCATTCCATTCCATTCCATTCCATTCCATTCCATTCCATTCCATTCCATTCCATTCCGTTCTACTCGGGTTCATTCCATTCCATTCCGTTCCGTTCCGTTCCGTTCCGTTCCTTTCCTTTCTACTTGTGTTGATTCCATTCCATTCCTTTCTATTCCATTGAATTCCATTCCTTTCCATTCCATTCCATTCCATTACATGGAATTCCATTGAATTCAATTGAATTCCATTCCATGGAATTCCATTCCATTCCATTCCATTCCATTCCATTCCATGGAATTCCATTCCATTCCATTCCATTCCATTCCATTCCATTGAATTCCATTCCATTCCATTCCATTGAATTCCATTCCATTCCATTCCATTCGATTCCATTTCATTCCATTGAATTCCATTCCATTCCATTCCATTCCATTCCATTCCATTGTATTCCATTGAATTCCATTCCATTGAATTCCATTCCATTCCATTGAATTCCATTCCATTTCATTCCATTCCATTCCGTTCCATTCCATTCCGTTCCATTCCATTCCATTCCTTTCCATTCCATTCCATTCCGTTCCATTCCATTGAATTCCGTTCCATTGCATTGAATTCCGTTCCATTCCATTCCATTCCTTTCCGTTCCTTTCCGTTCCGTTCCGTTCCGTTCCGTTCTACTCGGGTTGATTCCATTCTATTCCATTCCATTCCATTCGATTCCATTCTATTCCATTCGATTCCATTCGATTCAATTCGATTCCATTCCATTCCATTCCATTCCATTCCATTCCATTGAATTCCATTCCATTCCATTCCGTTCCATTCCATTCCGTTCCATTCCATTCCATTCCATTCCATTCCATTCCATTCCATTACGTTCCGTTCCATTCCGTTCCATTCCGTTCCATTCCATTGAATTCCGATCCATTGCATTGAATTCCGTTCCATTCCATTCCATTCCTTTCCGTTCCGTTCCGTTCCGTTCCGTTCCGTTCCGTTCTACTCGGATTGATTCCATTCTATTCCATTCCATTCCATTCCATTCCATTCGATTCCATTCGATTCCATTCGATTCCATTCCATTCCATTCCATTCCATTGAATTCCATTCCATTCCATTCCATTCCATTCCATTCCATTCCATTGAATTCCATTGAATTCCATTCCATTGAATTCCATTCCATTCCATTCCATTCCGTTCCATTCCATTCCGTTCCATTCCATTCCATTCCATTCCATTCCATTCCATTCCGTTCCGTTCCATTCCGTTCCATTCCGTTCCATTCCATTGAATTCCGTTCCATTGCATTGAATTCCGTTCCATTCCATTCCATCCCTTTCCGTTCCGTTCCGTTCCGTTCCGTTCCGTTCCGTTCTACTCGGGTTGATTCCATTCTATTCCATTCCATTCCATTCGATTCCATTCTATTCCATTCGATTCCATTCGATTCAATTCGATTCGATTCCATTCCATTCCATTCCATTCCATTCCATTCCATAGAATTCCATTCCATTCCATTGAATTCCATTCCATTCCATTCCATTCCATTCCATTGAATTCCATTCCATTCCATTCCATTCCATTGAATTCCGTTCCATTCCTTTCAATTCCATTCCATTCCATTCCATTCCATTCCATTCCATTCCATTCCATTCCATTCCATTCCATTCTACTCGGGTTGATTCCATTCTATTACATTCCATTCCATTCGATTCCATTCGATTCCATTCGATTCCATTCGATTCCATTCCATTCCATTCCATTCCATTGAATTCCGTTCCATTCCATTCTATTCCATTCCATTCCATTCCATTCCATTGAATTCCATTACATTGAATTCCATTCCATTCCATTCCATTCCATGGAATTCCATTCCATTCCGTTCCATTCCGTTCCGTTCCGTTCCATACCGTTCCATTCCATTCCATTCCATTCCATTGAATTCCGTTCCATTCCATTGAATTCCATTCCATTCCGTTCCATTCCATTGAATTCCGTTCCGTTCCGTTCCGTTCCATTCCGTTCCGTTCCATTCCGTTCCATTCCATTCCATTCCGTTCTACTCGGGTTCATTCCATTCCATTCCTTTCCGTTCCGTTCCGTTCCGTTCCGTTCCGTTCCGTTCCGTTCTACTCGGGTTGATTCCATTCTATTCCATTCCATTCCATTCGATTCCATTCTATTCCATTCGATTCTATTCTATTCAATTCGATTCCATTCCATTCCATTCCATTCCATTCCATTCCATTCCATTGAATTCCATTCCATTCCATTCCGTTCCATTCCATTCCGTTCCATTCCATTCCATTCCATTCCATTCCATTCCATTACGTTCCGTTCCATTCCGTTCCATTCCATTGAATTCCGATCCATTGCATTGAATTCCGTTCCATTCCATTCCATTCCTTTCCGTTCCGTTCCGTTCCGTTCCGTTCTACTCGGGTTGATTCCATTCTATTCCATTCCATTCCATTCGATTCCATTCTATTCCATTCGATTCCATTCGATTCCATTCGATTCCATTCGATTCCATTCCATTCCATTGAATTCCATTCCATTCCATTCCATTCCACTGAATTCCATTCCATTCCATTCAATTGAATTCCATTCCATTCCATTCCATTCGATTCCATTCCATTCCATTCCATTCCATTCCATTCCATTCCATTCCTTTCTACTCGGGTTCATTCCATTCCATTCCGTTCCGTTCCGTTCCGTTCCGTTCCATTCCTTTCTACTTTTGTTGATTCCATTCCATTCCATTCTATTCCATTGAATTCCATTCCATTCCATTGCATTCCATTCCATTACATGGAATTCCATTGAATTCCATTGAATTCCATTCCATTGAATTCCATTCCATTCCATTCCATTCCATTCCATTCCATTCCATTCCATTCCATCGAATTCCATTCCATTCCATTCCATTCCATTCCATTCCATTCGATTCAATTCGATTCCATTCGATTCCATTCCATTCCATTCCATTCCATTGAATTCCGTTCCATTCCATTCCATTCCATTCCATTCCCTTCCATTGAATTCCATTACATTGAATTCCATTCCATTCCATTCCATTCCATTGAATTCCATTCCATTCCATTCCATTCCTTTCCATTCCATTCCGTTCCATTCCATTCAATTCCATTCCATTCCATTCCATTCCGTTCCGTTCCATTCCGTTCCATTCCGTTCCATTCCATTGAATTCCGTTCCATTCCATTACATTCCTTTACGTTCCGTTCCGTTCCGTTCCGTTCCGTTCCGTTCTACTCGGGTTGATTCCATTCTATTCCATTCCATTCCATTCGATTCCATTCTATTCCATTCGATTCCATTCGATTCAATTCGATTCGATTCGATTCCATTCCATTCCATTCCATTCCATTGAATTCCATTCCATTCCATTGAATTCCATTCCATTCCATTCCATTCCATTCCATTCCATGGAATTCCATTCCATTCCATTGAATTCCATTCCATTCCATTCCATTCGATTCCATTCCATTCCATGGAATTCCATTCCATTCGATTCCATTCCATTCCATGGAATTCCATTTCATTCCATTCCATTCCATTCCATTGCATTCCATTCCATTCCATAGAATTCCATTCCATTCCATTCCATTCCATTCCATTCCATTCCATTCCATTCCATTCCGTTCCATTCCATTCCATCGAATTCCATTCCATTCCATTCCATTCCATTCCATTCCATTCCATTCCATTCCATTCCATTCCATTCTACTCGGGTTGATTCCATTCTATTACATTCCATTCCATTCGATTCCATTCGATTCCATTCGATTCCATTCGATTCCATTCCATTCCATTCCATTCAATTGAATTCCATTCCATTCCATTCCATTCCATTCCATTCCATTCCATTGAATTCCATTCCATTCCATTGAATTCCATTCCATTCCATTCCATTCCATTGAATTCCGTTCCATTCCATTCCTTTCCATTCCATTCCATTCCATTGAATTCCATTACATTGAATTCCATTCCATTCCATTCCATTCCATTGAATTCCATTCCATTCCATTCCATTCGATTCCATTCCATTCCATGGAATTCCATTCCTTTCCATTGCATTCCATTCCATTCCTTTCCATTCCATTCCATTGAATTCCATTGAATTCCATTCCATTCCATTGAATTCCATTCCTTTCCATTCCATTCCATTGAATTCCGTTCAATTCCATTCCATTCCATTCCATTCCATTCCATTCCATTCGAATTCCATTCAATTCCATTCCATTCCATTCCATTCCATTCCATTCCATTCCATTCCATTCTACTCGGGTTGATTCCATTCTATTCCATTCCATTCCATTCGATTCCATTCGATTCCTTTCGATTCCATTCCATTCCATTCCATTCCATTCCATTGAATTCCATTCCATTCCATTCCATTCCATTCCATTCCATTGAATTCCATTCCATTCCATTCCATTCCATTCCATTCCATTCCATTCCATCGAATTCCATTCCATTCCATTCCATTCCATTCCATTCCATTCCATTCGATTCAATTCGATTCCATTCGATTCCATTCCATTCCATTCCATTCCATTGAATTCCGTTCCATTCCATTCCATTCCATTCCATTCCCTTCCATTGAATTCCATTACATTGAATTCCATTCCATTCCATTCCATTCCATGGAATTCCATTCCATTCCGTTCCGTTCCGTTCCGTTCCGTTCCGTACCGTTCCATTCCATTCCATTCCATTCCATTGAATTCCGTTCCATTCCATTGAATTCCATTCCATTCCGTTCCATTCCATTGAATTCCGTTCCGTTCCGTTCCGTTCCGTTCCGTTCCATTCCGTTCCATTCCATTCCATTCCGTTCTACTCGGGTTCATTCCATTCCATTCCTTTCCGTTCCGTTCCGTTCCGTTCCATTCCGTTCCGTTCCGTTCCGTTCTACTCGGGTTGATTCCATTCTATTCCATTCCATTCCATTCGATTCCAATCTATTCCATTCGATTCCATTCGATTCAGTTCTATTCCATTCCATTCCATTCCATTTCATTCCATTCCATTCCATTCCATTGAATTCCATTCCATTCCATTCCGTTCCATTCCATTCCGTTCCATTCCATTCCATTCCATTCCATTCCATTCCTTTCCGTTCCGTTCCGTTCCGTTCCATTCCGTTCTACTCGGATTGATTCCATTCTATTCCATTCCATTCCATTCGATTCCATTCGATTCCATTCGATTCCATTCGATTCCATTCCATTCCATTCCATTCCATTCCATTCCATTCCATTCCATTGAACTCCATTCCATTCCATTCCATTCCATTCCATTCCATTGAATTCTGTTCCATTCAATTCCATTCCATTCCATTCCGTTCTACTCGGGTTGATTCCATTCTATTCCATTCCGTTCCGTTCCGTTCCGTTCCGTTCCGTTCTGTTCCGTTCCGTTCCCTTCCACTCGGGTTGATTCCATTCTATTCCATTCCATTCCATTCCATTCCATTCGATTCCATTCGATTCCATTCGATTCCATTCGATTCCATTCCATTCCATTGAATTCCATTCCATTCCATTCCATTCCATTCCATTGCATTCCATTCCATTCCATTCCATTTGAATTCCATTCCATTCCATTCCATTCCATTCCATTCCATTCCATTCCATTCCATTCCATTCTACTCGGGTTGATTCCATTCTATTCCATTCCATTCCATTCGATTCCATTCGATTCCATTCGAATCCATTCGATTCCATTCGATTCCATTCGATTCCATTCCATTCCATTGAATTCCATTCCATTCCATTCCATTCCATTGAATTCCGTTCCATTCCATTCAATTCCATTCCATTCCATTCCTTTCCGTTCCGTTCCGTTCCGTTCCCTTCCGTTCCGTTCTACTCGGGTTGATTCCATTCTATTCCATTCCATACCATTCGATTCCATTCTATTCCATTCGATTCCATTCGATTCAATTCGATTCCATTCCATTCCATTCCATTCCATTCCATTGAATTCCGTTCCATTCCATTGAATTCCATTCCATTCCGTTCCATTCCATTGAATTCCGCTCCGTTCCGTTCCGTTCCGTTCCATTCCATTCCGTTCCATTCCGTTCCATTCCGTTCTACTCGGGTTGATTCCATTCTATTCCATTCCATTCCATTCCATTCCATTCTATTCCATTCGATTCCATTCGATTCAATTCCATTCGATTCCATTCCATTCCATTCCATTCCATTCCATTGAATTCCATTGAATTCCATTCCATTCCATTCCGTTCCATTCCATTCCGTTCCATTCCATTCCATTCCATTCCATTCCATTCCATTCCATTCCATTCCGTTCTACTCGGGTTCATTCCATTCCATTCCGTTCCGTTCCGTTCCGTTCCGTTCCTTTCCTTTCTACTTGTGTTGATTCCATTCCATTCCATTCTATTCCATTGAATTCCATTCCATTCCATTCCATTCCATTCCATTACATGGAATTCCATTGTATTCCATTGAATTCCATTCCATAGAATTCCATTCCATTCCATTCCATTCCATTCCATGGAATTCCATTCCATTCCATGGAATTCCATTCCATTCCATTCCATTCCATTGAATTCCATTCCATTCCATTCCATTGAATTCCATTCCATTCCATTCCATTCGATTCCATTTCATTCCATTGAATTCCATTCCATTCCATTGAATTCCATTCCATTCCGTTCCATTCCATTGAATTCTGTTCCGTTCCGTTCCGTTCCGTTCCGTTCCATTCCGTTCCATTCCGTTCCTTTCCGTTCTACTCGGGTTGATTCCATTCTATTCCATTCCATTCCATTCCATTCCATTCTATTCCATTCGATTCCATTCGATTCAATTAGATTCCATTCCATTCCATTCCATTCCATTCCATTCCATTGAATTCCGTTCCATTCCATTGAATTCCATTCCATTCCGTTCCATTCCATTGAATTCCGCTCCGTTCCGTTCCGTTCCGTTCTGTTCCATTCCGTACCATTCCGTTCCAATCCGTTCTACTCGGGTTGTTTCCATTCTATTCCATTCCATTCCATTCGATTCCATTCCATTCCATTCCATTCCATTCCATTCCGTTCTACTCGGGTTCATTCCATTCCATTCCATTACATGGAATTCCATTGAATTCCATTGAATTCCATTCCATTGAATTCCATTCCATTCCATTCCATTCCATTCCATTCCATGGAATTCCATTCCATTCCATTCCATTCCATTCCATTGAATTCCATTCCATTCCATTCCATTGAATTCCATTCCATTCCATTCCATTCCATTCCATTCCATTGAATTCCATTGAATTCCATTCCATTGAATTCCATTCCATTCCATTGAATTCCATTCCATTTCATTCCATTCCATTCCGTTCCATTCCATTCCGTTCCATTCCATTCCATTCCTTTCCATTCCATTCCATTCCGTTCCATTCCATTGAATTCCGTTCCATTGCATTGAATTCCTTTCCATTCCATTCCATTCCTTTCCGTTCCGTTCCGTTCCATTCCGTTCCGTTCCGTTCTACTCGGGTTGATTCCATTCTATTCCATTCCATTCCATTCGATTCCATTCTATTCCATTCGATTCCATTCGATTCAATTCGATTCCATTCGATTCCATTCCATTCCATTCCATTCCATTCCATTCCATTCCATTGAATTCCATTGCATTCCATTCCGTTCCATTCCATTCCGTTCCATTCCATTCCATTCCATTCCATTCCATTCCAATCCGTTCCATTCCATTCCATTCCTTTCCATTCCATTCCTTTCCGTTCCATTCCGTTCCGTTCCATTCCGTTCTACTCGGATTGATTCCATTCTATTCCATTCCATTCCATTCCATTCCATTCGATTCCATTCGATTCCATTCGATTCCATTCCATTCCATTCCATTCCATTCCATTCCATTCCATTCCATTGAACTCCATTCCATTCCATTTCATTCCATTCCATTCCATTGAATTCCATTCCTTTCCATTCCATTCCATTGAATTCTGTTCCATTCAATTCCATTCCATTCCATTCCGTTCTACTCGGGTTGATTCCATGCTATTCCATTCCGTTCCATTCCGTTCCGTTCCGTTCCGTTCCGTTCCGTTCCATTCCACTCGGGTTGATTCCATTCTATTCCATTCCATTCCATTCCATTCCATTCCATTCCATTCGATTCCATTCGATTCCATTCGATTCCATTCGATTCCATTCCATTCCATTCCATTCCATTGAATTCCATTCCATTCCATTCCATTCCATTGAATTCCGTTCCATTCCATTCCATTGCATTCCATTCCATTCCATTCCATTTGAATTCCATTCCATTCCATTCCATTCCATTCCATTCCATTCTACTCGGGTTGATTCCATTCTATTCCATTCCATTCCATTCGATTCCATTCGATTCCATTCGATTCCATTCCATTCCATTCCATTCCATTCCAATCCATTCCATTCCATTCCATTGAATTCCATTCCATTCCATTGAATTCCATTCCATTCCATTCCATTCCATTGAATTCCGTTCCATTCCATTCCATTCCATTCCATTCCATTCCATTCCATTGAATTCCATTCCTTTGAATTCCATTCCATTCCATTCCATTCCATGGAATTCCATTCCATTCCGTTCCGTTCCGTTCCGTTCCGTTTCGTTCCGTTCCGTTCCGTTCCGTTCCATTCCATTCCATTCCATTCCATTGAATTCCGTTCCATTCCATTGAATTCCATTCCATTCCGTTCCATTCCATTGAATTCTGTTCCGTTCCGTTCCGTTCCGTTCCATTCCATTCCGTTCCATTCCGTTCCTTTCCGTTCTACTCGGGTTGATTCCATTCCATTCCATTCGATTCCATTCGATTCCATTCGAATCCATTCGATTCCATTCGATTCCATTCGATTCCATTCCATTCCATTGAATTCCATTCCATTCCATTCCATTCCATTGAATTCCGTTCCATTCCATTCAATTCCATTCCATTCCATTCCTTTCCGTTCCGTTCCGTTCCGTTCCGTTCCGTTCCCTTCTACTCGGGTTGATTCCATTCTATTCCATTCCATTCCATTCGATTCCATTCTATTCCATTCGATTCCATTCGATTCAATTAGATTCCATTCCATTCCATTCCATTCCATTCCATTCCATTGAATTCCGTTCCATTCCATTGAATTCCATTCCATTCCGTTCCATTCCATTGAATTCCGCTCCGTTCCGTTCCGTTCCGTTCCGTTCCATTCCGTACCATTCCGTTCCATTCCGTTCTACTCGGGTTGATTCCATTCTATTCCATTCCATTCCATTCCATTCCATTCCATTCCATTCCATTCCATTCCGTTCTACTCGGGTTCATTCCATTCCATTCCGTTCCGTTCCGTTCCGTTCCGTTCCTTTCCTTTCTACTTGTGTTGATTCCATTCCATTCCTTTCTATTCCATTGAATTCCATTCCTTTCCATTCCATTCCATTCCATTACATGGAATTCCATTGAATTCAATTGAATTCCATTCCATGGAATTCCATTCCATTCCATTCCATTCCATTCCATTCCATGGAATTCCATTCCATTCCATTCCATTCCATTCCATTCCATTGAATTCCATTCCATTCCATTCCATTGAATTCCATTCCATTCCATTCCATTCGATTCCATTTCATTCCATTGAATTCCATTCCATTCCATTCCATTCCATTCCATTCCATTGTATTCCATTGAATTCCATTCCATTGAATTCCATTCCATTCCATTGAATTCCATTCCATTTCATTCCATTCCATTCCGTTCCATTCCATTCCGTTCCATTCCATTCCATTCCTTTCCATTCCATTCCATTCCGTTCCATTCCATTGAATTCCGTTCCATTGCATTGAATTCCGTTCCATTCCATTCCATTCCTTTCCGTTCCTTTCCGTTCCGTTCCGTTCCGTTCCGTTCTACTCGGGTTGATTCCATTCTATTCCATTCCATTCCATTCGATTCCATTCTATTCCATTCGATTCCATTCGATTCAATTCGATTCCATTCCATTCCATTCCATTCCATTCCATTCCATTGAATTCCATTCCATTCCATTCCGTTCCATTCCATTCCGTTCCATTCCATTCCATTCCATTCCATTCCATTCCATTCCATTACGTTCCGTTCCATTCCGTTCCATTCCGTTCCATTCCATTGAATTCCGATCCATTGCATTGAATTCCGTTCCATTCCATTCCATTCCTTTCCGTTCCGTTCCGTTCCGTTCCGTTCCGTTCTACTCGGATTGATTCCATTCTATTCCATTCCATTCCATTCGATTCCATTCGATTCCATTCGATTCCATTCGATTCCATTCCATTCCATTCCATTCCATTGAATTCCATTCCATTCCATTCCATTCCATTCCATTCCATTCCATTGAATTCCATTGAATTCCATTCCATTGAATTCCATTCCATTCCATTCCATTCCGTTCCATTCCATTCCGTTCCATTCCATTCCATTCCATTCCATTCCATTCCGTTCCGTTCCATTCCGTTCCATTCCGTTCCATTCCATTGAATTCCGTTCCATTGCATTGAATTCCGTTCCATTCCATTCCATCCCTTTCCGTTCCGTTCCGTTCCGTTCCGTTCCGTTCCGTTCTACTCGGGTTGATTCTATTCTATTCCATTCCATTCCATTCGATTCCATTCTATTCCATTCGATTCCATTCGATTCAATTCGATTCGATTCCATTCCATTCCATTCCATTCCATTCCATTCCATAGAATTCCATTCCATTCCATTGAATTCCATTCCATTCCATTCCATTCCATTCCATTGAATTCCATTCCATTCCATGGAATTCCATTCCTTTCCATTCCATTCGATTCCATTCCATTCCATGGAATTCCATTCCATTCGATTCCATTCCATTCCATGGAATTCCATTTCATTCCATTCCATTCCGTTCCATTCCATTCCATCGAATTCCATTCCATTCCATTCCATTCCATTCCATTCCATTCCATTCCATTCCATTCCATTCCATTCCATTCTACTCGGGTTGATTCCATTCTATTACATTCCATTCCATTCGATTCCATTCGATTCCATTCGATTCCATTCGATTCCATTCCATTCCATTCCATTCAATTGAATTCCATTCCGTTCCATTCCATTCCATTCCATTCCATTCCATTGAATTCCATTCCATTACATTGAATTCCATTCCATTCCATTCCATTCCATTGAATTCCATTCCATTCCATTCCATTCGATTCCATTCCATTCCATGGAATTCCATTCCTTTCCATTCCATTCCATTCCATTCCATTCCATTCCATTGAATTCCATTGAATTCCATTCCATTCCATTGAATTCCATTCCTTTCCATTCCATTCCATTGAATTCCGTTCATTTCCATTCCATTCCATTCCATTCCATTCCATTCCATTCGAATTCCATTCCATTCCATTCCATTCCATTCCATTCCATTCCATTCCATTCTACTCGGGTTGATTCCATTCTATTCCATTCCATTCCATTCGATTCCATTCGATTCCTTTCGATTCCATTCCATTCCATTCCATTCCATTCCATTGAATTCCATTCCATTCCATTCCATTCCATTCCATTGAATTCCATTCCATTCCATTCCATCGAATTCCATTCCATTCCATTGAATTCCATTCCATTCCATTCCATTCCATTCCATTCCATTCCATTCCATTCCATTCCATTCCATCGAATTCCATTCCATTCCATTCCATTCCATTCCATTCCATTCCATTCCATTCGATTCCATTCGATTCCATTCCATTCCATTCCATTCCATTGAATTCCGTTCCATTCCATTCCATTCCATTCCATTCCCTTCCATTGAATTCCATTACATTGAATTCCATTCCATTCCATTCCATTCCATGGAATTCCATTCCATTCCGTTCCGTTCCGTTCCGTTCCGTTCCGTACCGTTCCATTCCATTCCATTCCATTCCATTGAATTCCGTTCCATTCCATTGAATTCCATTCCATTCCGTTCCATTCCATTGAATTCCGTTCCGTTCCGTTCCGTTCCGTTCCGTTCCATTCCGTTCCATTCCATTCCATTCCGTTCTACTCGGGTTCATTCCATTCCATTCCTTTCCGTTCCGTTCCGTTCCGTACCATTCCGTTCCGTTCTACTCGGGTTGATTCCATTCTATTCCATTCCATTCCATTCGATTCCATTCTATTCCATTCGATTCCATTCTATTCAATTCGATTCCATTCCATTCCAATCCATTCCATTACATTCCATTGAATTCCATTCCATTCCATTCCGTTCCATTCCATTCCGTTCCATTCCATTCCATTCCATTCCATTCCATTCCATTACGTTCCGTTCCATTCCGTTCCATTCCATTGAATTCCGATCCATTGCATTGAATTCCGTTCCATTCCATTCCATTCCATTCCATTCCATTCCATTGAATTCCATTCCATTGAATTCCATTCCATTCCATTCCATTCCATTGAATTCCGTTCCATTCCATTGAATTCCATTCCATTCCGTTCCATTCCATTGAATTCCGTTCCGTTCCGTTCCGTTCCGTTCCGTTCCATTCCGTTCCATTCCGTTCCATTCCGTTCTACTCGGGTTGATTCCATTCTATTCCATTCCATTCCATTCGATTCCATTCCATTCCATTCCATTCCATTCCATTCCATTCCTTTCTACTCGGGTTCATTCCATTCCATTCCGTTCCGTTCCGTTCCATTCCGTTCCATTCCTTTCTACTTGTGTTGATTCCATTCCATTCCATTCTATTCCATTGAATTCCATTCCATTCCATTCAATTCCATTCCATTACATGGAATTCCATTGAATTCCATTGAATTCCATTCCATTGAATTCCATTGAATTCCATTCCATTCCATTCCTTGGAATTCCATTCCATTCCATTCCATTCCATTCCATTGAATTCCATTCCATTCCATTCAATTGAATTCCATTCCATTCCATTCCATTAGATTCCATTAAATTCCATTGAATTCAATTCCGTTCCATTCCATTCCATTGAATTCCATTGAATTCCATTCCATTGAATTCCATTCCATTCCATTGAATTCCATTCCATTTCATTCCATTCCATTCCGTTCCATTCCATTCCGTTCCATTCCATTCCATTCCTTTCCATTCCATTCCATTCCGTTCCATTCCATTGAATTCCGTTCCATTGCACTGAATTCCGTTCCATTCCATTCCATTCCTTTCCGTTCCGTTCCGTTCCGTTCCGTTCCGTTCTACTCGGGTGGATTCCATTCTATTCCTTTCCATTCCATTCGATTCCATTCTATTCCATTCGATTCCATTCGATTCAATTCGATTCCATTCCATTCCATTCCATTCCATTCCGTTCCATTCCATTGAATTCCGTTCCGTTCCGTTCCGTTCCGTTCCGTTCCATTCCGTTCCATTCCATTCCATTCCGTTCTACTCGGGTTCATTCCATTCCATTCCTTTCCGTTCCGTTCCGTTCCGTTCCATTCCGTTCCGTTCCGTTCCGTTCTACTCGGGTTGATTCCATTCTATTCCATTCCATTCCATTCGATTCCAATCTATTCCATTCGATTCCATTCGATTCAGTTCTATTCCATTCCATTCCATTCCATTTCATTCCATTCCATTCCATTCCATTGAATTCCATTCCATTCCATTCCGTTCCATTCCATTCCGTTCCATTCCATTCCATTCCATTCCATTCCATTCCATTCCTTTCCGTTCCGTTCCGTTCCGTTCCATTCCGTTCTACTCGGATTGATTCCATTCTATTCCATTCCATTCCATTCGATTCCATTCGATTCCATTCGATTCCATTCGATTCCATTCCATTCCATTCCATTCCATTCCATTCCATTCCATTCCATTCCATTGAACTCCATTCCATTCCATTCCATTCCATTCCATTCCATTGAATTCTGTTCCATTCAATTCCATTCCATTCCATTCCGTTCTACTCGGGTTGATTCCATTCTATTCCATTCCGTTCCGTTCCGTTCCGTTCCGTTCCGTTCCGTTCCGTTCCCTTCCACTCGGGTTGATTCCATTCTATTCCATTCCATTCCATTCCATTCCATTCGATTCCATTCGATTCCTTTCGATTCCATTCGATTCCATTCCATTCCATTGAATTCCATTCCATTCCATTCCATTCCATGGAATTCCGTTCCATTCCATTCCATTGCATTCCATTCCATTCCATTCCATTTGAATTCCATTCCATTCCATTCCATTCCATTCCATTCCATTCCATTCCATTCTACTCGGGTTGATTCCATTCTATTCCATTCCATTCCATTCGATTCCATTCGATTCCATTCGAATCCATTCGATTCCATTCGATTCCATTCGATTCCATTCCATTCCATTGAATTCCATTCCATTCCATTCCATTCCATTGAATTCCGTTCCATTCCATTCAATTCCATTCCATTCCATTCCTTTCCGTTCCGTTCCGTTCCGTTCCCTTCCGTTCCGTTCTACTCGGGTTGATTCCATTCTATTCCATTCCATACCATTCGATTCCATTCTATTCCATTCGATTCCATTCGATTCAATTCGATTCCATTCCATTCCATTCCATTCCATTCCATTGAATTCCGTTCCATTCCATTGAATTCCATTCCATTCCGTTCCATTCCATTGAATTCCGCTCCGTTCCGTTCCGTTCCGTTCCATTCCATTCCGTTCCATTCCGTTCCATTCCGTTCTACTCGGGTTGATTCCATTCTATTCCATTCCATTCCATTCCATTCCATTCTATTCCATTCGATTCCATTCGATTCAATTAGATTCCATTCCATTCCATTCCATTCCATTCCATTCCATTCCATTGAATTCCATTGAATTCCATTCCATTCCATTCCGTTCCATTCCATTCCGTTCCATTCCATTCCATTCCATTCCATTCCATTCCATTCCATTCCATTCCGTTCTACTCGGGTTCATTCCATTCCATTCCGTTCCGTTCCGTTCCGTTCCGTTCCTTTCCTTTCTACTTGTGTTGATTCCATTCCATTCCATTCTATTCCATTGAATTCCATTCCATTCCATTCCATTCCATTCCATTACATGGAATTCCATTGTATTCCATTGAATTCCATTCCATAGAATTCCATTCCATTCCATTCCATTCCATTCCATGGAATTCCATTCCATTCCATTCCATTCCATTGAATTCCATTCCATTCCATTCCATTGAATTCCATTCCATTCCATTCCATTGAATTCCATTGAATTCCATTCCATTCCATTGAATTCCATTCCTTTCCATTCCATTCCATTGAATTCCGTTCATTTCCATTCCATTCCATTCCATTCCATTCCATTCCATTCGAATTCCATTCCATTCCATTCCATTCCATTCCATTCCATTCCATTCCATTCTACTCGGGTTGATTCCATTCTATTCCATTCCATTCCATTCGATTCCATTCGATTCCTTTCGATTCCATTCCATTCCATTCCATTCCATTCCATTGAATTCCATTCCATTCCATTCCATTCCATTCCATTGAATTCCATTCCATTCCATTCCATCGAATTCCATTCCATTCCATTGAATTCCATTCCATTCCATTCCATTCCATTCCATTCCATTCCATTCCATTCCATTCCATCGAATTCCATTCCATTCCATTCCATTCCATTCCATTCCATTCCATTCCATTCGATTCCATTCGATTCCATTCCATTCCATTCCATTCCATTGAATTCCGTTCCATTCCATTCCATTCCATTCCATTCCCTTCCATTGAATTCCATTACATTGAATTCCATTCCATTCCATTCCATTCCATGGAATTCCATTCCATTCCGTTCCGTTCCGTTCCGTTCCGTTCCGTACCGTTCCATTCCATTCCATTCCATTCCATTGAATTCCGTTCCATTCCATTGAATTCCATTCCATTCCGTTCCATTCCATTGAATTCCGTTCCGTTCCGTTCCGTTCCGTTCCGTTCCATTCCGTTCCATTCCATTCCATTCCGTTCTACTCGGGTTCATTCCATTCCATTCCTTTCCGTTCCGTTCCGTTCCGTACCATTCCGTTCCGTTCTACTCGGGTTGATTCCATTCTATTCCATTCCATTCCATTCGATTCCATTCTATTCCATTCGATTCCATTCTATTCAATTCGATTCCATTCCATTCCAATCCATTCCATTACATTCCATTGAATTCCATTCCATTCCATTCCGTTCCATTCCATTCCGTTCCATTCCATTCCATTCCATTCCATTCCATTCCATTACGTTCCGTTCCATTCCGTTCCATTCCATTGAATTCCGATCCATTGCATTGAATTCCGTTCCATTCCATTCCATTCCATTCCATTCCATTCCATTGAATTCCATTCCATTGAATTCCATTCCATTCCATTCCATTCCATTGAATTCCGTTCCATTCCATTGAATTCCATTCCATTCCGTTCCATTCCATTGAATTCCGTTCCGTTCCGTTCCGTTCCGTTCCGTTCCATTCCGTTCCATTCCGTTCCATTCCGTTCTACTCGGGTTGATTCCATTCTATTCCATTCCATTCCATTCGATTCCATTCCATTCCATTCCATTCCATTCCATTCCATTCCTTTCTACTCGGGTTCATTCCATTCCATTCCGTTCCGTTCCGTTCCATTCCGTTCCATTCCTTTCTACTTGTGTTGATTCCATTCCATTCCATTCTATTCCATTGAATTCCATTCCATTCCATTCAATTCCATTCCATTACATGGAATTCCATTGAATTCCATTGAATTCCATTCCATTGAATTCCATTGAATTCCATTCCATTCCATTCCTTGGAATTCCATTCCATTCCATTCCATTCCATTCCATTGAATTCCATTCCATTCCATTCAATTGAATTCCATTCCATTCCATTCCATTAGATTCCATTAAATTCCATTGAATTCAATTCCGTTCCATTCCATTCCATTGAATTCCATTGAATTCCATTCCATTGAATTCCATTCCATTCCATTGAATTCCATTCCATTTCATTCCATTCCATTCCGTTCCATTCCATTCCGTTCCATTCCATTCCATTCCTTTCCATTCCATTCCATTCCGTTCCATTCCATTGAATTCCGTTCCATTGCACTGAATTCCGTTCCATTCCATTCCATTCCTTTCCGTTCCGTTCCGTTCCGTTCCGTTCCGTTCTACTCGGGTGGATTCCATTCTATTCCTTTCCATTCCATTCGATTCCATTCTATTCCATTCGATTCCATTCGATTCAATTCGATTCCATTCCATTCCATTCCATTCCATTCCGTTCCATTCCATTGAATTCCGTTCCGTTCCGTTCCGTTCCGTTCCGTTCCATTCCGTTCCATTCCATTCCATTCCGTTCTACTCGGGTTCATTCCATTCCATTCCTTTCCGTTCCGTTCCGTTCCGTTCCATTCCGTTCCGTTCCGTTCCGTTCTACTCGGGTTGATTCCATTCTATTCCATTCCATTCCATTCGATTCCAATCTATTCCATTCGATTCCATTCGATTCAGTTCTATTCCATTCCATTCCATTCCATTTCATTCCATTCCATTCCATTCCATTGAATTCCATTCCATTCCATTCCGTTCCATTCCATTCCGTTCCATTCCATTCCATTCCATTCCATTCCATTCCTTTCCGTTCCGTTCCGTTCCGTTCCATTCCGTTCTACTCGGATTGATTCCATTCTATTCCATTCCATTCCATTCGATTCCATTCGATTCCATTCGATTCCATTCGATTCCATTCCATTCCATTCCATTCCATTCCATTCCATTCCATTCCATTCCATTGAACTCCATTCCATTCCATTCCATTCCATTCCATTCCATTGAATTCTGTTCCATTCAATTCCATTCCATTCCATTCCGTTCTACTCGGGTTGATTCCATTCTATTCCATTCCGTTCCGTTCCGTTCCGTTCCGTTCCGTTCCGTTCCGTTCCCTTCCACTCGGGTTGATTCCATTCTATTCCATTCCATTCCATTCCATTCCATTCGATTCCATTCGATTCCTTTCGATTCCATTCGATTCCATTCCATTCCATTGAATTCCATTCCATTCCATTCCATTCCATGGAATTCCGTTCCATTCCATTCCATTGCATTCCATTCCATTCCATTCCATTTGAATTCCATTCCATTCCATTCCATTCCATTCCATTCCATTCCATTCTACTCGGGTTGATTCCATTCTATTCCATTCCATTCCATTCGATTCCATTCGATTCCATTCGAATCCATTCGATTCCATTCGATTCCATTCGATTCCATTCCATTCCATTGAATTCCATTCCATTCCATTGCATTCCATTGAATTCCGTTCCATTCCATTCAATTCCATTCCATTCCATTCCTTTCCGTTCCGTTCCGTTCCGTTCCCTTCCGTTCCGTTCTACTCGGGTTGATTCCATTCTATTCCATTCCATACCATTCGATTCCATTCTATTCCATTCGATTCCATTCGATTCAATTCGATTCCATTCCATTCCATTCCATTCCATTCCATTGAATTCCGTTCCATTCCATTGAATTCCATTCCATTCCGTTCCATTCCATTGAATTCCGCTCCGTTCCGTTCCGTTCCGTTCCATTCCATTCCGTTCCATTCCGTTCCATTCCGTTCTACTCGGGTTGATTCCATTCTATTCCATTCCATTCCATTCCATTCCATTCTATTCCATTCGATTCCATTCGATTCAATTAGATTCCATTCCATTCCATTCCATTCCATTCCATTCCATTCCATTGAATTCCATTGAATTCCATTCCATTCCATTCCGTTCCATTCCATTCCGTTCCATTCCATTCCATTCCATTCCATTCCATTCCATTCCATTCCATTCCGTTCTACTCGGGTTCATTCCATTCCATTCCGTTCCGTTCCGTTCCGTTCCGTTCCTTTCCTTTCTACTTGTGTTGATTCCATTCCATTCCATTCTATTCCATTGAATTCCATTCCATTCCATTCCATTCCATTCCATTACATGGAATTCCATTGTATTCCATTGAATTCCATTCCATAGAATTCCATTCCATTCCATTCCATTCCATTCCATGGAATTCCATTCCATTCCATTCCATTCCATTGAATTCCATTCCATTCCATTCCATTGAATTCCATTCCATTCCATTCCATTCGATTCCATTTCATTCCATTGAATTCCATTCCATTCCATTGAATTCCATTCCATTCCGTTCCATTCCATTGAATTCTGTTCCGTTCCGTTCCGTTCCGTTCCGTTCCATTCCGTTCCATTCCGTTCCTTTCCGTTCTACTCGGGTTGATTCCATTCTATTCCATTCCATTCCATTCGATTCCATTCTATTCCATTCGATTCCATTCGATTCAATTAGATTCCATTCCATTCCATTCCATTCCATTCCATTCCATTGAATTCCGTTCCATTCCATTGAATTCCATTCCATTCCGTTCCATTCCATTGAATTCCGCTCCGTTCCGTTCCGTTCCGTTCTGTTCCATTCCGTACCATTCCGTTCCAATCCGTTCTACTCGGGTTGTTTCCATTCTATTCCATTCCATTCCATTCGATTCCATTCCATTCCATTCCATTCCATTCCATTCCGTTCTACTCGGGTTCATTCCATTCCATTCCATTACATGGAATTCCATTGAATTCCATTGAATTCCATTCCATTGAATTCCATTCCATTCCATTCCATTCCATTCCATTCCATGGAATTACATTCCATTCCATTCCATTCCATTCCATTGAATTCCATTCCATTCCATTCCATTGAATTCCATTCCATTCCATTCCATTCCATTCCATTCCATTGAATTCCATTGAATTCCATTCCATTGAATTCCATTCCATTCCATTGAATTCCATTCCATTTCATTCCATTCCATTCCGTTCCATTCCATTCCGTTCCATTCCATTCCATTCCTTTCCATTCCATTCCATTCCGTTCCATTCCATTGAATTCCGTTCCATTGCATTGAATTCCGTTCCATTCCATTCCATTCCTTTCCGTTCCGTTCCGTTCCGTTCCGTTCCGTTCCGTTCTACTCGGGTTGATTCCATTCTATTCCATTCCATTCCATTCGATTCCATTCTATTCCATTCGATTCCATTCGATTCAATTCGATTCCATTCGATTCCATTCCATTCCATTCCATTCCATTCCATTCCATTGAATTCCATTGCATTCCATTCCGTTCCATTCCATTCCGTTCCATTCCATTCCATTCCATTCCATTCCATTGAATTCCGTTCCATTCCATTGAATTCCATTCCATTCCGTTCCATTCCATTGAATTCCGCTCCGTTCCATTGAATTCCATTCCATTCCATTCCATTCCGTTCCATTCCATTCCGTTCCATTCCATTCCATTCCTTTCCATTCCATTCCATTCCGTTCCATTCCATTGAATTCCGTTTCATTGCATTGAATTCCGTTCCATTCCATTCCATTCCTTTCCGTTCCGTTCCGTTCCATTCCGTTCCGTTCCGTTCTACTCGGGTTGATTCCATTCTATTCCATTCCATTCCATTCGATTCCATTCTATTCCATTCGATTCCATTCGATTCAATTCGATTCCATTCGATTCCATTCCATTCCATTCCATTCCATTCCATTCCATTCCATTGAATTCCATTGCATTCCATTCCGTTCCATTCCATTCCGTTCCATTCCATTCCATTCCATTCCATTCCATTCCAATCCGTTCCATTCCATTCCATTCCTTTCCATTCCATTCCTTTCCGTTCCATTCCGTTCCGTTCCATTCCGTTCTACTCGGATTGATTCCATTCTATTCCATTCCATTCCATTCGATTCCATTCGATTCCATTCGATTCCATTCGATTCCATTCCATTCCATTCCATTCCATTCCATTCCATTCCATTCCATTGAACTCCATTCCATTCCATTCCATTCCATTCCATTCCATTGAATTCCATTCCATTCCATTCCATTCCATTGAATTCTGTTCCATTCAATTCCATTCCATTCCATTCCGTTCTACTCGGGTTGATTCCATGCTATTCCATTCCGTTCCATTCCGTTCCGTTCCGTTCCGTTCCGTTCCGTTCCATTCCACTCGGGTTGATTCCATTCTATTCCATTCCATTCCATTCCATTCCATTCCATTCCATTCGATTCCATTCGATTCCATTCGATTCCATTCGATTCCATTCCATTCCATTCCATTCCATTGAATTCCATTCCATTCCATTCCATTCCATTGAATTCCGTTCCATTCCATTCCATTGCATTCCATTCCATTCCATTCCATTTGAATTCCATTCCATTCCATTCCATTCCATTCCATTCCATTCTACTCGGGTTGATTCCATTCTATTCCATTCCATTCCATTCGATTCCATTCGATTCCATTCGATTCCATTCCATTCCATTCCATTCCATTCCAATCCATTCCACTCCATTCCATTGAATTCCATTCCATTCCATTGAACTCCATTCCATTCCATTCCATTCCATTGAATTCCGTTCCATTCCATTCCATTCCATTCCATTCCATTCCATTGAATTCCATTCCTTTGAATTCCATTCCATTCCATTCCATTCCATTGAATTCCATTCCATTCCGTTCCGTTCCGTTCCGTTCCGTTTCGTTCCGTTCCGTTCCGTTCCGTTCCATTCCATTCCATTCCATTCCATTGAATTCCGTTCCATTCCATTGAATTCCATTCCATTCCGTTCCATTCCATTGAATTCTGTTCCGTTCCGTTCCGTTCCGTTCCATTCCATTCCGTTCCATTCCGTTCCTTTCCGTTCTACTCGGGTTGATTCCATTCCATTCCATTCGATTCCATTCGATTCCATTCGAATCCATTCGATTCCATTCGATTCCATTCGATTCCATTCCATTCCATTGAATTCCATTCCATTCCATTCCATTCCATTGAATTCCGTTCCATTCCATTCAATTCCATTCCATTCCATTCCTTTCCGTTCCGTTCCGTTCCGTTCCGTTCCGTTCCCTTCTACTCGGGTTGATTCCATTCTATTCCATTCCATTCCATTCGATTCCATTCTATTCCATTCGATTCCATTCGATTCAATTAGATTCCATTCCATTCCATTCCATTCCATTCCATTCCATTGAATTCCGTTCCATTCCATTGAATTCCATTCCATTCCGTTCCATTCCATTGAATTCCGCTCCGTTCCGTTCCGTTCCGTTCCGTTCCATTCCGTACCATTCCGTTCCATTCCGTTCTACTCGGGTTGATTCCATTCTATTCCATTCCATTCCATTCCATTCCATTCCATTCCATTCCATTCCATTCCATTCCGTTCTACTCGGGTTCATTCCATTCCATTCCGTTCCGTTCCGTTCCGTTCCGTTCCTTTCCTTTCTACTTGTGTTGATTCCATTCCATTCCTTTCTATTCCATTGAATTCCATTCCTTTCCATTCCATTCCATTCCATTACATGGAATTCCATTGAATTCAATTGAATTCCATTCCATGGAATTCCATTCCATTCCATTCCATTCCATTCCATTCCATGGAATTCCATTCCATTCCATTCCATTCCATTCCATTCCATTGAATTCCATTCCATTCCATTCCATTGAATTCCATTCCATTCCATTCCATTCGATTCCATTTCATTCCATTGAATTCCATTCCATTCCATTCCATTCCATTCCATTCCATTGTATTCCATTGAATTCCATTCCATTGAATTCCATTCCATTCCATTGAATTCCATTCCATTTCATTCCATTCCATTCCGTTCCATTCCATTCCGTTCCATTCCATTCCATTCCTTTCCATTCCATTCCATTCCGTTCCATTCCATTGAATTCCGTTCCATTGCATTGAATTCCGTTCCATTCCATTCCATTCCTTTCCGTTCCGTTCCGTTCCGTTCCGTTCCGTTCTACTCGGGTTGATTCCATTCTATTCCATTCCATTCCATTCGATTCCATTCGATTCCTTTCGATTCCATTCCATTCCATTCCATTCCATTCCATTGAATTCCATTCCATTCCATTCCATTCCATTCCATTGAATTCCATTCCATTCCATTCCATCGAATTCCATTCCATTCCATTGAATTCCATTCCATTCCATTCCATTCCATTCCATTCCATTCCATTCCATTCCATTCCATCGAATTCCATTCCATTCCATTCCATTCCATTCCATTCCATTCCATTCCATTCGATTCCATTCGATTCCATTCCATTCCATTCCATTCCATTGAATTCCGTTCCATTCCATTCCATTCCATTCCATTCCCTTCCATTGAATTCCATTACATTGAATTCCATTCCATTCCATTCCATTCCATGGAATTCCATTCCATTCCGTTCCGTTCCGTTCCGTTCCGTTCCGTACCGTTCCATTCCATTCCATTCCATTCCATTGAATTCCGTTCCATTCCATTGAATTCCATTCCATTCCGTTCCATTCCATTGAATTCCGTTCCGTTCCGTTCCGTTCCGTTCCGTTCCATTCCGTTCCATTCCATTCCATTCCGTTCTACTCGGGTTCATTCCATTCCATTCCTTTCCGTTCCGTTCCGTTCCGTACCATTCCGTTCCGTTCTACTCGGGTTGATTCCATTCTATTCCATTCCATTCCATTCGATTCCATTCTATTCCATTCGATTCCATTCTATTCAATTCGATTCCATTCCATTCCAATCCATTCCATTACATTCCATTGAATTCCATTCCATTCCATTCCGTTCCATTCCATTCCGTTCCATTCCATTCCATTCCATTCCATTCCATTCCATTACGTTCCGTTCCATTCCGTTCCATTCCATTGAATTCCGATCCATTGCATTGAATTCCGTTCCATTCCATTCCATTCCATTCCATTCCATTCCATTGAATTCCATTCCATTGAATTCCATTCCATTCCATTCCATTCCATTGAATTCCGTTCCATTCCATTGAATTCCATTCCATTCCGTTCCATTCCATTGAATTCCGTTCCGTTCCGTTCCGTTCCGTTCCGTTCCATTCCATTCCATTCCGTTCCATTCCGTTCTACTCGGGTTGATTCCATTCTATTCCATTCCATTCCATTCGATTCCATTCCATTCCATTCCATTCCATTCCATTCCATTCCTTTCTACTCGGGTTCATTCCATTCCATTCCGTTCCGTTCCGTTCCGTTCCGTTCCATTCCTTTCTACTTGTTTTGATTCCATTCCATTCCATTCTATTCCATTGAATTCCATTCCATTCCATTCCATTCCATTCCATTACATGGAATTCCATTGAATTCCATTGAATTCCATTCCATTGAATTCCATTGAATTCCATTCCATTCCATTCCTTGGAATTCCATTCCATTCCATTCCATTGCATTCCATTGAATTCCATTCCATTCCATTCAATTGAATTCCATTCCATTCCATTCCATTAGATTCCATTAAATTCCATTGAATTCAATTCCGTTCCATTCCATTCCATTGAATTCCATTGAATTCCATTCCATTGAATTCCATTCCATTCCATTGAATTCCATTCCATTTCATTCCATTCCATTCCGTTCCATTCCATTCCGTTCCATTCCATTCCATTCCTTTCCATTCCATTCCATTCCGTTCCATTCCATTGAATTCCGTTCCATTGCACTGAATTCCGTTCCATTCCATTCCATTCCTTTCCGTTCCATTCCGTTCCGTTCCGTTCCGTTCTACTCGGGTGGATTCCATTCTATTCCTTTCCATTCCATTCGATTCCATTCTATTCCATTCGATTCCATTCGATTCAATTCGATTCCATTCCATTCCATTCCATTCCATTCCGTTCCATTCCATTGAATTCCGTTCCGTTCCGTTCCGTTCCGTTCCATTCCGTTCCATTCCATTCCATTCCGTTCTACTCGGGTTCATTCCATTCCATTCCTTTCCGTTCCGTTCCGTTCCGTTCCATTCCGTTCCGTTCCGTTCCGTTCTACTCGGGTTGATTCCATTCTATTCCATTCCATTCCATTCGATTCCAATCTATTCCATTCGATTCCATTCGATTCAGTTCTATTCCATTCCATTCCATTCCATTTCATTCCATTCCATTCCATTCCATTGAATTCCATTCCATTCCATTCCGTTCCATTCCATTCCGTTCCATTCCATTCCATTCCATTCCATTCCATTCCTTTCCGTTCCGTTCCGTTCCGTTCCATTCCGTTCTACTCGGATTGATTCCATTCTATTCCATTCCATTCCATTCGATTCCATTCGATTCCATTCGATTCCATTCGATTCCTTTCCATTCCATTCCATTCCATTCCATTCCATTCCATTCCATTCCATTGAACTCCATTCCATTCCATTCCATTCCATTCCATTCCATTGAATTCTGTTCCATTCAATTCCATTCCATTCCATTCCGTTCTACTCGGGTTGATTCCATTCTATTCCATTCCGTTCCGTTCCGTTCCGTTCCGTTCCGTTCCGTTCCGTTCCGTTCCCTTCCACTCGGGTTGATTCCATTCTATTCCATTCCATTCCATTCCATTCCATTCGATTCCATTCGATTCCATTCGATTCCATTCGATTCCATTCCATTCCATTGAATTCCATTCCATTCCATTCCATTCCATGGAATTCCGTTCCATTCCATTCCATTGCATTCCATTCCATTCCATTCCATTTGAATTCCATTCCATTCCATTCCATTCCATTCCATTCCATTCCATTCCATTCCATTCCATTCTACTCGGGTTGATTCCATTCTATTCCATTCCATTCCATTCCATTCCATTCGATTCCATTCGAATCCATTCGATTCCATTCGATTCCATTCGATTCCATTCCATTCCATTGAATTCCATTCCATTCCATTCCATTCCATTGAATTCCGTTCCATTCCATTCAATTCCATTCCATTCCATTCCTTTCCGTTCCGTTCCGTTCCGTTCCCTTCCGTTCCGTTCTACTCGGGTTGATTCCATTCTATTCCATTCCATACCATTCGATTCCATTCTATTCCATTCGATTCCATTCGATTCAATTCGATTCCATTCCATTCCATTCCATTCCATTCCATTGAATTCCGTTCCATTCCATTGAATTCCATTCCATTCCGTTCCATTCCATTGAATTCCGCTCCGTTCCGTTCCGTTCCGTTCCATTCCATTCCGTTCCATTCCGTTCCATTCCGTTCTACTCGGGTTGATTCCATTCTATTCCATTCCATTCCATTCCATTCCATTCTATTCCATTCGATTCCATTCGATTCAATTCGATTCCATTCCATTCCATTCCATTCCATTCCATTCCATTCCATTGAATTCCATTGAATTCCATTCCATTCCATTCCGTTCCATTCCATTCCGTTCCATTCCATTCCATTCCATTCCATTCCATTCCATTCCATTCCATTCCGTTCTACTCGGGTTCATTCCATTCCATTCCGTTCCGTTCCGTTCCGTTCCGTTCCTTTCCTTTCTACTTGTGTTGATTCCATTCCATTCCATTCTATTCCATTGAATTCCATTCCATTCCATTCCATTCCATTCCATTACATGGAATTCCATTGTATTCCATTGAATTCCATTCCATAGAATTCCATTCCATTCCATTCCATTCCATTCCATGGAATTCCATTCCATTCCATTCCATTCCATTGAATTCCATTCCATTCCATTCCATTGAATTCCATTCCATTCCATTCCATTCGATTCCATTTCATTCCATTGAATTCCATTCCATTCCATTGAATTCCATTCCATTCCGTTCCATTCCATTGAATTCTGTTCCGTTCCGTTCCGTTCCGTTCCGTTCCATTCCGTTCCATTCCGTTCCTTTCCGTTCTACTCGGGTTGATTCCATTCTATTCCATTCCATTCCATTCGATTCCATTCTATTCCATTCGATTCCATTCGATTCAATTAGATTCCATTCCATTCCATTCCATTCCATTCCATTCCATTGAATTCCGTTCCATTCCATTGAATTCCATTCCATTCCGTTCCATTCCATTGAATTCCGCTCCGTTCCGTTCCGTTCCGTTCTGTTCCATTCCGTACCATTCCGTTCCAATCCGTTCTACTCGGGTTGTTTCCATTCTATTCCATTCCATTCCATTCGATTCCATTCCATTCCATTCCATTCCGTTCTACTCGGGTTCATTCCATTCCATTCCATTACATGGAATTCCATTGAATTCCATTGAATTCCATTCCATTGAATTCCATTCCATTCCATTCCATTCCATTCCATTCCATGGAATTCCATTCCATTCCATTCCATTCCATTGCATTGAATTCCATTCCATTCCATTCCATTGAATTCCATTCCATTCCATTCCATTCCATTCCATTCCATTGAATTCCATTGAATTCCATTCCATTGAATTCCATTCCATTCCATTGAATTCCATTCCATTTCATTCCATTCCATTCCGTTCCATTCCATTCCGTTCCATTCCATTCCATTCCTTTCCATTCCATTCCATTCCGTTCCATTCCATTGAATTCCGTTCCATTGCATTGAATTCCGTTCCATTCCATTCCATTCCTTTCCGTTCCGTTCCGTTCCGTTCCGTTCCGTTCCGTTCTACTCGGGTTGATTCCATTCTATTCCATTCCATTCCATTCGATTCCATTCTATTCCATTCGATTCCATTCGATTCAATTCGATTCCATTCGATTCCATTCCATTCCATTCCATTCCATTCCATTCCATTGAATTCCATTGCATTCCATTCCGTTCCATTCCATTCCGTTCCATTCCATTCCATTCCATTCCATTCCATTGAATTCCGTTCCATTCCATTGAATTCCATTCCATTCCGTTCCATTCCATTGAATTCCGCTCCGTTCCATTGAATTCCATTCCATTCCATTCCATTCCGTTCCATTCCATTCCGTTCCATTCCATTCCATTCCTTTCCATTCCATTCCATTCCGTTCCATTCCATTGAATTCCGTTCCATTGCATTGAATTCCGTTCCATTCCATTCCATTCCTTTCCGTTCCGTTCCGTTCCATTCCGTTCCGTTCCGTTCTACTCGGGTTGATTCCATTCTATTCCATTCCATTCCATTCGATTCCATTCTATTCCATTCGATTCCATTCGATTCAATTCGATTCCATTCGATTCCATTCCATTCCATTCCATTCCATTCCATTCCATTCCATTGAATTCCATTGCATTCCATTCCGTTCCATTCCATTCCGTTCCATTCCATTCCATTCCATTCCATTCCATTCCAATCCGTTCCATTCCATTCCATTCCTTTCCATTCCATTCCTTTCCGTTCCATTCCGTTCCGTTCCATTCCGTTCTACTCGGATTGATTCCATTCTATTCCATTCCATTCCATTCGATTCCATTCGATTCCATTCGATTCCATTCGATTCCATTCCATTCCATTCCATTCCATTCCATTCCATTCCATTGAACTCCATTCCATTCCATTCCATTCCATTCCATTCCATTGAATTCCATTCCATTCCATTCCATTCCATTGAATTCTGTTCCATTCAATTCCATTCCATTCCATTCCGTTCTACTCGGGTTGATTCCATGCTATTCCATTCCGTTCCATTCCGTTCCGTTCCGTTCCGTTCCGTTCCGTTCCATTCCACTCGGGTTGATTCCATTCTATTCCATTCCATTCCATTCCATTCCATTCCATTCCATTCGATTCAATTCGATTCCATTCGATTCCATTCGATTCCATTCCATTCCATTCCATTCCATTGAATTCCATTCCATTCCATTCCATTCCATTGAATTCCGTTCCATTCCATTCCATTGCATTCCATTCCATTCCATTCCATTTGAATTCCATTCCATTCCATTCCATTCCATTCCATTCCATTCTACTCGGGTTGATTCCATTCTATTCCATTCCATTCCATTCGATTCCATTCGATTCCATTCGATTCCATTCCATTCCATTCCATTCCATTCCAATCCATTCCATTCCATTCCATTGAATTCCATTCCATTCCATTGAATTCCATTCCATTCCATTCCATTCCATTGAATTCCGTTCCATTCCATTTCATTCCATTCCATTCCATTGAATTCCATTCCATTGAATTCCATTCCATTCCATTCCATTCCATTGAATTCCATTCCATTCCGTTCCGTTCCGTTCCGTTCCGTTTCGTTCCGTTCCGTTCCGTTCCGTTCCATTCCATTCCATTCCATTCCATTGAATTCCGTTCCATTCCATTGAATTCCATTCCATTCCGTTCCATTCCATTGAATTCTGTTCCGTTCCGTTCCGTTCCATTCCATTCCGTTCCATTCCGTTCCTTTCCGTTCTACTCGGGTTGATTCCATTCCATTCCATTCGATTCCATTCGATTCCATTCGAATCCATTCGATTCCATTCGATTCCATTCGATTCCATTCCATTCCATTGAATTCCATTCCATTCCATTCCATTCCATTGAATTCCGTTCCATTCCATTCCATTCCATTGAATTCCGTTCCATTCCATTCAATTCCATTCCATTGAATTCCATTCCATTCCATTCCATTCGATTCCATTTCATTCCATTGAATTCCATTAAATTCCATTCCATTCCATTCCATTCCATTGAATTCCATTGAATTCCATTCCATTGAATTCCATTCCATTCCATTGAATTCCATTCCATTTCATTCCATTCCATTCCGTTCCATTCCATTCCGTTCCATTCCATTCCATTCCTTTCCATTCCATTCCATTACGTTCCATTCCATTGAATTCCGTTCCATTGCATTGAATTCCGTTCCATTCCATTCCATTCCTTTCCGTTCCGTTCCGTTCCGTTCCGTTCCGTTCCGTTCTACTCGGGTTGATTCCATTCTATTCCATTCCATTCCATTCGATTCCATTCTATTCCATTCGATTCCATTCGATTCAATTCGATTCCATTCGATTCCATTCCATTCCATTCCATTCCATTCCATTCCATTCCATTCCATTGAATTCCATTGCATTCCATTCCGTTCCATTCCATTCCGTTCCATTCCATTCCATTCCATTCCATTCCATTCCAATCCGTTCCATTCCATTCCATTCCTTTCCATTCCATTCCTTTCCGTTCCATTCCGTTCCGTTCCATTCCGTTCTACTCGGATTGATTCCATTCTATTCCATTCCATTCCATTCGATTCCATTCGATTCCATTCGATTCCATTCGATTCCATTCCATTCCATTCCATTCCATTCCATTCCATTCCATTCCATTGAACTCCATTCCATTCCATTCCATTCCATTCCATTCCATTGAATTCCATTCCATTCCATTCCATTCCATTGAATTCTGTTCCATTCAATTCCATTCCATTCCATTCCGTTCTACTCGGGTTGATTCCATGCTATTCCATTCCGTTCCATTCCGTTCCGTTCCGTTCCGTTCCGTTCCGTTCCATTCCACTCGGGTTGATTCCATTCTATTCCATTCCATTCCATTCCATTCCATTCCATTCCATTCGATTCCATTCGATTCCATTCGATTCCATTCGATTCCATTCCATTCCATTCCATTCCATTGAATTCCATTCCATTCCATTCCATTCCATTGAATTCCGTTCCATTCCATTCCATTGCATTCCATTCCATTCCATTCCATTTGAATTCCATTCCATTCCATTCCATTCCATTCCATTCCATTCTACTCGGGTTGAATCCATTCTATTCCATTCCATTCCATTCGATTCCATTCGATTCCATTCGATTCCATTCCATTCCATTCCATTCCATTCCAATCCATTCCATTCCATTCCATTGAATTCCATTCCATTCCATTGAATTCCATTCCATTCCATTCCATTCCATTGAATTCCGTTCCATTCCATTCCATTCCATTCCATTCCATTCCAATGAATTCCATTCCTTTGAATTCCATTCCATTCCATTCCATTCCATTGAATTCCATTCCATTCCGTTCCGTTCCGTTCCGTTCCGTTTCGTTCCGTTCCGTTCCGTTCCGTTCCATTCCATTCCATTCCATTCCATTGAATTCCGTTCCATTCCATTGAATTCCATTCCATTCCGTTCCATTCCATTGAATTCTGTTCCGTTCCGTTCCATTCCGTTCCATTCCATTCCGTTCCATTCCGTTCCTTTCCGTTCTACTCGGGTTGATTCCATTCCATTCCATTCGATTCCATTCGATTCCATTCGAATCCATTCGATTCCATTCGATTCCATTCGATTCCATTCCATTCCATTGAATTCCATTCCATTCCATTCCATTCCATTGAATTCCGTTCCATTCCATTCAATTCCATTCCATTCCATTCCTTTCCGTTCCGTTCTGTTCCGTTCCGTTCCGTTCCCTTCTACTCGGGTTGATTCCATTCTATTCCATTCCATTCCATTCGATTCCATTCTATTCCATTCGATTCCATTCGATTCAATTAGATTCCATTCCATTCCATTCCATTCCATTCCATTCCATTGAATTCCGTTCCATTCCATTGAATTCCATTCCATTCCGTTCCATTCCATTGAATTCCGCTCCGTTCCGTTCCGTTCCGTTCCGTTCCATTCCGTACCATTCCGTTCCATTCCGTTCTACTCGGGTTGATTCCATTCTATTCCATTCCATTCCATTCCATTCCATTCCATTCCATTCCATTCCATTCCATTCCGTTCTACTCGGGTTCATTCCATTCCATTCCGTTCCGTTCCGTTCCGTTCCGTTCCTTTCTTTCTACTTGTGTTGATTCCATTCCATTCCTTTCTATTCCATTGAATTCCATTCCTTTCCATTCCATTCCATTCCATTACATGGAATTCCATTGAATTCAATTGAATTCCATTCCATGGAATTCCATTCCATTCCATTCCATTCCATTCCATTCCATGGAATTCCATTCCATTCCATTCCATTCCATTCCATTCCATTGAATTCCATTCCATTCCATTCCATTGAATTCCATTCCATTCCATTCCATTCGATTCCATTTCATTCCATTGAATTCCATTCCATTCCATTCCATTCCATTCCATTCCATTCCATTGTATTCCATTGAATTCCATTCCATTGAATTCCATTCCATTCCATTGAATTCCATTCCATTTCATTCCATTCCATTCCGTTCCATTCCATTCCGTTCCATTCCATTCCATTCCTTTCCATTCCATTCCATTCCGTTCCATTCCATTGAATTCCGTTCCATTGCATTGAATTCCGTTCCATTCCATTCCATTCCTTTCCGTTCCTTTCCGTTCCGTTCCGTTCCGTTCCGTTCTACTCGGGTTGATTCCATTCTATTCCATTCCATTCCATTCGATTCCATTCTATTCCATTCGATTCCATTCGATTCAATTCGATTCCATTCCATTCCATTCCATTCCATTCCATTCCATTCCATTGAATTCCATTCCATTCCATTCCGTTCCATTCCATTCCGTTCCATTCCATTCCATTCCATTCCATTCCATTCCATTACGTTCCGTTCCATTCCGTTCCATTCCGTTCCATTCCATTGAATTCCGATCCATTGCATTGAATTCCGTTCCATTCCATTCCATTCCTTTCCGTTCCGTTCCGTTCCGTTCCGTTCCGTTCCGTTCTACTCGGATTGATTCCATTCTATTCCATTCCATTCCTTTCGATTCCATTCGATTCCATTCGATTCCATTCGATTCCATTCCATTCCATTCCATTCCATTGAATTCCATTCCATTCCATTCCATTCCATTCCATTCCATTCCATTGAATTCCATTGAATTCCATTCCATTGAATTCCATTCCATTCCATTCCATTCCGTTCCATTCCATTCCGTTCCATTCCATTCCATTCCATTCCATTCCATTCCGTTCCGTTCCATTCCGTTCCATTCCGTTCCATTCCATTGAATTCCGTTCCATTGCATTGAATTCCGTTCCATTCCATTCCATCCCTTTCCGTTCCGTTCCGTTCCGTTCCGTTCCGTTCCGTTCTACTCGGGTTGATTCCATTCTATTCCATTCCATTCCATTCGATTCCATTCTATTCCATTCGATTCCATTCGATTCAATTCGATTCGATTCCATTCCATTCCATTCCATTCCATTACATTCAATAGAATTCCATTCCATTCCATCGAATTCCATTCCATTCCATTCCATTCCATTCCATTGAATTCCATTCCATTCCATGGAATTCCATTCCATTCCATTCCATTCGATTCCATTCCATTCCATGGAATTCCATTCCATTCGATTCCATTCCATTCCATGGAATTCCATTTCATTCCATTCCATTCCGTTCCATTCCATTCCATCGAATTCCATTCCATTCCATTCCATTCCATTCCATTCCATTCCATTCCATTCCATTCTACTCGGGTTGATTCCATTCTATTACATTCCATTCCATTCGATTCCATTCGATTCCATTCGATTCCATTCGATTCCATTCCATTCCATTCCATTCAATTGAATTCCATTCCATTCCATTCCATTCCATTCCATTCCATTCCATTGAATTCCATTCCATTACATTGAATTCCATTCCATTCCATTCCATTCCATTGAATTCCATTACATTGAATTCCGTTCCATTCCATTCCATTCCATTCCATTCCATTGAATTCCATTCCATTCCATTGAATTCCATTCCATTCCATTCCATTCGATTCCATTCCATTCCATGGAATTCCATTCCTTTCCATTCCATTCCATTCCATTCCATTCCATTCCATTGAATTCCATTGAATTCCATTCCATTCCATTGAATTCCATTCCTTTCCATTCCATTCCATTGAATTCCGTTCATTTCCATTCCATTCCATTCCATTCCATTCCATTCCATTCGAATTCCATTCCATTCCATTCCATTCCATTCCATTCCATTCCATTCTACTCGGGTTGATTCCATTCTATTCCATTCCATTCCATTCGATTCCATTCGATTCCTTTCGATTCCATTCCATTCCATTCCATTCCATTCCATTGAATTCCATTCCATTCCATTCCATTCCATTCCATTGAATTCCATTCCATTCCATTCCATCGAATTCCATTCCATTCCATTGAATTCCATTCCATTCCATTCCATTCCATTCCATTCCATTCCATTCCATTCCATTCCATCGAATTCCATTCCATTCCATTCCATTCCATTCCATTCCATTCCATTCCATTCGATTCCATTCGATTCCATTCCATTCCATTCCATTCCATTGAATTCCGTTCCATTCCATTCCATTCCATTCCATTCCCTTCCATTGAATTCCATTACATTGAATTCCATTCCATTCCATTCCATTCCATGGAATTCCATTCCATTCCGTTCCGTTCCGTTCCGTTCCGTTCCGTACCGTTCCATTCCATTCCATTCCATTCCATTGAATTCCGTTCCATTCCATTGAATTCCATTCCATTCCGTTCCATTCCATTGAATTCCGTTCCGTTCCGTTCCGTTCCGTTCCGTTCCGTTCCATTCCGTTCCATTCCATTCCATTCCGTTCTACTCGGGTTCATTCCATTCCATTCCTTTCCGTTCCGTTCCGTTCCGTACCATTCCGTTCCGTTCTACTCGGGTTGATTCCATTCTATTCCATTCCATTCCATTCGATTCCATTCTATTCCATTCGATTCCATTCTATTCAATTCGATTCCATTCCATTCCAATCCATTCCATTACATTCCATTGAATTCCATTCCATTCCATTCCGTTCCATTCCATTCCGTTCCATTCCATTCCATTCCATTCCATTCCATTCCATTACGTTCCGTTCCATTCCGTTCCATTCCATTGAATTCCGATCCATTGCATTGAATTCCGTTCCATTCCATTCCATTCCATTCCATTCCATTCCATTGAATTCCATTCCATTGAATTCCATTCCATTCCATTCCATTCCATTGAATTCCGTTCCATTCCATTGAATTCCATTCCATTCCGTTCCATTCCATTGAATTCCGTTCCGTTCCGTTCCGTTCCGTTCCGTTCCATTCCGTTCCATTCCGTTCCATTCCGTTCTACTCGGGTTGATTCCATTCTATTCCATTCCATTCCATTCGATTCCATTCCATTCCATTCCATTCCATTCCATTCCATTCCTTTCTACTCGGGTTCATTCCATTCCATTCCGTTCCGTTCCGTTCCGTTCCGTTCCATTCCTTTCTACTTGTGTTGATTCCATTCCATTCCATTCTATTCCATTGAATTCCATTCCATTCCATTCCATTCCATTCCATTACATGGAATTCCATTGAATTCCATTGAATTCCATTCCATTGAATTCCATTGAATTCCATTCCATTCCATTCCTTGGAATTCCATTCCATTCCATTCCATTCCATTCCATTGAATTCCATTCCATTCCATTCAATTGAATTCCATTCCATTCCATTCCATTAGATTCCATTAAATTCCATTGAATTCAATTCCGTTCCATTCCATTCCATTGAATTCCATTGAATTCCATTCCATTGAATTCCATTCCATTCCATTGAATTCCATTCCATTTCATTCCATTCCATTCCGTTCCATTCCATTCCGTTCCATTCCATTCCATTCCTTTCCATTCCATTCCATTCCGTTCCATTCCATTGAATTCCGTTCCATTGCACTGAATTCCGTTCCATTCCATTCCATTCCTTTCCGTTCCGTTCCGTTCCGTTCCGTTCCGTTCTACTCGGGTGGATTCCATTCTATTCCTTTCCATTCCATTCGATTCCATTCTATTCCATTCGATTCCATTCGATTCAATTCGATTCCATTCCATTCCATTCCATTCCATTCCATTCCATTCCATTCCATTGAATTCCATTCCATTCCATTCCGTTCCATTCCATTCCGTTCCATTCCATTCCATTCCATTCCATTACGTTCCGTTCCATTCCGTTCCATTCCGTTCCATTCCATTGAATTCCGATCCATTGCATTGAATTCCGTTCCATTCCATTCCATTCCTTTCCGTTCCGTTCCGTTCCGTTCCGTTCCGTTCCGTTCCGTTCTACTCGGATTGATTCCATTCTATTCCATTCCATTCCATTCGATTCCATTCGATTCCATTCGATTCCATTCGATTCCATTCCATTCCATTCCATTCCATTGAATTCCGTTCCATTCCATTCCATTCCATTCCATTCCATTCCATTGAATTCCATTGAATTCCATTCCATTGAATTCCATTCCATTCCATTCCATTCCGTTCCATTCCATTCCGTTCCATTCCATTCCATTCCATTCCTTTCCATTCCGTTCCGTTCCATTCCGTTCCATTCAGTTCCATTCCATTGAATTCCGTTCCATTCCATTACATTCCTTTACGTTCCGTTCCGTTCCGTTCCGTTCCGTTCCGTTCTACTCGGGTTGATTCCATTCTATTCCATTCCATTCCATTCGATTCCATTCTATTCCATTCGATTCCATTCGATTCAATTCGATTCGATTCGATTCCATTCCATTCCATTCCATTCCATTGAATTCCATTCCATTCCATTGAATTCCATTCCATTCCATTCCATTCCATTCCATTCCATGGAATTCCATTCCATTCCATTGAATTCCATTCCATTCCATTCCATTCGATTCCATTCCATTCCATGGAATTCCATTCCATTCGATTCCATTCCATTCCATGGAATTCCATTTCATTCCATTCCATTCCATTCCATTCCATTCCATTCCATAGAATTCCATTCCGTTCCATTCCATTCCATTCCATTCCATTCCGTTCCATTCCATTCCATCGAATTCCATTCCATTCCATTCCATACCATTCCATTCCATTCCATTCCATTCCATTCCATTCTACTCGGGTTGATTCCATTCTATTACATTCCATTCCATTCGATTCCATTCGATTCCATTCGATTCCATTCGATTCCATTCCATTCCATTCCATTCCATTGAATTCCATTCCATTCCATTCCATTCCATTCCATTCCATTGAATTCCATTGAATTCCATTCCATTGAATTCCATTCCATTCCATTCCATTCCGTTCCATTCCATTCCGTTCCATTCCATTCCATTCCATTCCATTCCATTCCGTTCCGTTCCATTCCGTTCCATTCCGTTCCATTCCATTGAATTCCGTTCCATTGCATTGAATTCCGTTCCATTCCATTCCATTCCTTTCCGTTCCGTTCCGTTCCGTTCCGTTCCGTTCCGTTCTACTCGGGTTGATTCCATTCTATTCCATTCCATTCCATTCGATTCCATTCGATTCCTTTCGATTCCATTCCATTCCATTCCATTCCATTCCATTGAATTCCATTCCATTCCATTCCATTCCATTCCATTGAATTCCATTCCATTCCATTCCATCGAATTCCATTCCATTCCATTGAATTCCATTCCATTCCATTCCATTCCATTCCATTCCATTCCATTCCATCGAATTCCATTCCATTCCATTCCATTCCATTCCATTCCATTCGATTCCATTCGATTCCATTCGATTCCATTCCATTCCATTCCATTCCATTGAATTCCGTTCCATTCCATTCCATTCCATTCCATTCCCTTCCATTGAATTCCATTACATTGAATTCCATTCCATTCCATTCCATTCCATGGAATTCCATTCCATTCCGTTCCGTTCCGTTCCGTTCCGTTCCGTACCGTTCCATTCCATTCCATTCCATTCCATTGAATTCCGTTCCATTCCATTGAATTCCATTCCATTCCGTTCCATTCCATTGAATTCCGTTCCGTTCCGTTCCGTTCCGTTCCGTTCCGTTCCATTCCGTTCCATTCCATTCCATTCCGTTCTACTCGGGTTCATTCCATTCCATTCCTTTCCGTTCCGTTCCGTTCCGTACCATTCCGTTCCGTTCTACTCGGGTTGATTCCATTCTATTCCATTCCATTCCATTCGATTCCATTCTATTCCATTCGATTCCATTCTATTCAATTCGATTCCATTCCATTCCAATCCATTCCATTACATTCCATTGAATTCCATTCCATTCCATTCCGTTCCATTCCATTCCGTTCCATTCCATTCCATTCCATTCCATTCCATTCCATTACGTTCCATTCCATTCCGTTCCATTCCATTGAATTCCGATCCATTGCATTGAATTCCGTTCCATTCCATTCCATTCCATTCCATTCCATTCCATTGAATTCCATTCCATTGAATTCCGTTCCATTCCATTGAATTCCATTCCATTCCGTTCCATTCCATTGAATTCCGTTCCGTTCCGTTCCGTTCCGTTCCGTTCCATTCCGTTCCATTCCGTTCCATTCCGTTCTACTCGGGTTGATTCCATTCTATTCCATTCCATTCCATTCGATTCCATTCCATTCCATTCCATTCCATTCCATTCCATTCCTTTCTACTCGGGTTCATTCCATTCCATTCCGTTCCGTTCCGTTCCGTTCCGTTCCATTCCTTTCTACTTGTGTTGATTCCATTCCATTCCATTCTATTCCATTGAATTCCATTCCATTCCATTCCATTCCATTCCATTACATGGAATTCCATTGAATTCCATTGAATTCCATTCCATTGAATTCCATTCCATTCCATTCCATTCCATTCCGTTGAATTCCATTCCATTCCATTCCATTCCATTCCATTCCATTCCATTCCATTCCATCGAATTCCATTCCATTCCATTCCATTCCATTCCATTCCATTCGATTCAATTCGATTCCATTCGATTCCATTCCATTCCATTCCATTCCATTGAATTCCATTCCATTCCATTCCAATCCATTCCATTCCCTTCCATTGAATTTCATTACATTGAATTCCATTCCATTCCATTCCTTTCCATGGAATTCCATTCCATTCCGTTCCATTCCGTTCCGTTCCGTTCCGTACCGTTCCATTCCATTCCATTCCATTCCATTGAATTCCGTTCCATTCCATTGAATTCCATTCCATTCCGTTCCATTCCATTGAATTCCGTTCCGTTCCGTTCCGTTCCGTTCCGTTCCGTTCCATTCCGTTCCATTCCATTCCATTCCGTTCTACTCGGGTTCATTCCATTCCATTCCTTTCCGTTCCGTTCCGTTCCGTTCCATTCCGTTCCGTTCCGTTCCGTTCTACTCGGGTTGATTCCATTCTATTCCATTCCATTCCATTCGATTCCAATCTATTCCATTCGATTCCATTCGATTCAATTCTATTCCATTCCATTCCATTCCATTTCATTCCATTCCATTCCATTCCATTGAATTCCATTCCATTCCATTCCGTTCCATTCCATTCCGTTCCATTCCATTCCATTCCATTCCATTCCATTCCATTCCTTTCCGTTCCGTTCCGTTCCGTTCCATTCCGTTCTACTCGGATTGATTCCATTCTATTCCATTCCATTCCATTCGATTCCATTCGATTCCATTCGATTCCATTCGATTCCATTCCATTCCATTCCATTCCATTCCATTCCATTCCATTCCATTGAACTCCATTCCATTCCATTCCATTCCATTCAATTCCATTCCATTCCATTGAATTCCATTCCATTCCATTCCATTCCATTGAATTCTGTTCCATTCAATTCCATTCCATTCCATTCCGTTCTACTCGGGTTGATTCCATTCTATTCCATTCCGTTCCGTTCCGTTCCGTTCCGTTCCGTTCCGTTCCATTCCACTCGGGTTGATTCCATTCTATTCCATTCCATTCCATTCCATTCCATTCGATTCCATTCGATTCCATTCGATTCCATTCCATTCCATTGAATTCCATTCCATTCCATTCCATTCCATGGAATTCCGTTCCATTCCATTCCATTGCATTCCATTCCATTCCATTCCATTTGAATTCCATTCCATTCCATTCCATTCCATTCCATTCCATTCCATTCCATTCCACTCTACTCGGGTTGATTCCATTCTATTCCATTCCATTCCATTCGATTCCATTCGATTCCATTCGATTCCATTCGATTCCATTCCATTCCATTCCATTCCATTCCATTCCATTGAATTCCATTCCATTCCATTGAATTCCATTCCATTCCATTCCATTCCATTGAATTCCGTTCCATTCCATTCCATTCCATTGAATTCCATTCCATTGAATTCCATTCCATTGAATTCCATTCCATTTCATTCCATTCAATTGAATTCCATTCCATTACGTTCCGTTCCGTTCCGTTCCATTCCGTTTCGTTCCGTTCCGTTCCGTTCCGTTCCATTCCATTCCATTCCATTCCATTGAATTCCGTTCCATTCCATTGAATTCCATTCCATTCCGTTCCATTCCATTGAATTCTGTTCCGCTCCGTTCCGTTCCGTTCCGTTCCATTCCGTTCCATTCCGTTCCTTTCCGTTCTACTCGGGTTGATTCCATTCTATTCCATTCCATTCCATTCGATTCCATTCGATTCCATTCGAATCCATTCGATTCCATTCGATTCCATTCGATTTCATTCCATTCCATTGAATTCCATTCCATTCCATTCCATTCCATTGAATTCCGTTACATTCCATTCAATTCCATTCCATTCCATTCCTTTCCGTTCCGTTCCGTTCCGTTCCGTTCCGTTCCGTTCTACTCGGGTTGATTCCATTCTATTCCATTCCATACCATTCGATTCCATTCTATTCCATTCGATTCCATTCGATTCAATTCGATTCCATTCCATTCCATTCCATTCCATTCCATTCCATTGAATTCCGTTCCATTCCATTGAATTCCATTCCATTCCGTTCCATTCCATTGAATTCCGCTCCGTTCCGTTCCGTTCCGTTCCGTTCCATTCCGTTCCATTCCGTTCCATTCCGTTCTACTCGGGTTGATTCCATTCTATTCCATTCCATTCCATTCGATTCCATTCTATTCCATTCGATTCCATTCGATTCAATTCGATTCCATTCCTTTCCATTCCATTCCATTCCATTCCATTGAATTCCATTGAATTCCATTCCATTCCATTCCGTTCCATTCCATTCCGTTCCATTCCATTCCATTCCATTCCATTCCATTCCATTCCCTTCCGTTCTACTCGAGTTCATTCCATTCCATTCCGTTCCGTTCCGTTCCGTTCCGTTCCTTTCCTTTCTACTTGTGTTGATTCCATTCCATTCCATTCTATTCCATTGAATTCCATTCCATTCCATTCCATTCCATTCCATTACATGGAATTCCATTGAATTCCATTGAATTCCATTCCATAGAATTCCATTCCATTCCATTCCATTCCATTCCATTCCATGGAATTCCATTCCATTCCATTCCATTCCATTGAATTCCATTCCATTTCATTCCATTGAATTCCATTCCATTCCATTCCATTCGATTCCATTTCATTCCATTGAATTCCATTCCATTCCATTGAATTCCATTCCATTCCGTTCCCTTCCATTGAATTCTGTTCCGTTCCGTTCCGTTCCGTTCCGTTCCATTCCGTTCCATTCCGTTCCTTTCCGTTCTACTCGGGTTGATTCCATTCTATTCCATTCCATTCCATTCGATTCCATTCTATTCCATTCGATTCCATTCGATTCAATTAGATTCCATTCCATTCCATTCCATTCCATTCCATTCCATTGAATTCCGTTCCATTCCATTGAATTCCATTCCATTCCGTTCCATTCCATTGAATTCCGCTCCGTTCCGTTCCGTTCCGTTCCGTTCCATTCCGTACCATTCCGTTCCATTCCGTTCTACTCGGGTTGATTCCATTCTATTCCATTCCATTCCATTCGATTCCATTCCATTCCATTCCATTCCATTCCATTCCGTTCTACTCGGGTTCATTCCATTCCATTCCGTTCCGTTCCGTTCCGTTCCGTTCCTTTCCTTTCTACTTGTGTTGATTCCATTCCATTCCTTTCTATTCCATTGAATTCCATTCCATTCCATTCCATTCCATTCCATTCCATTACATGGAATTCCATTGAATTCCATTGAATTCCATTCCATTGAATTCCATTCCATTCCATTCCATTCCATTCCGTTCCATTCCATTCCGTTCCATTCCATTCCATTCCTTTCCATTCCATTCCATTCCGTTCCATTCCATTGAATTCCGTTCCATTGCATTGAATTCCGTTCCATTCCATTCCATTCCTTTCCGTTCCGTTCCGTTCCGTTCCGTTCCGTTCCGTTCTACTCGGGTTGATTCCATTCTATTCCATTCCATTCCATTCGATTCCATTCTATTCCATTCGATTCCATTCGATTCCATTCCATTCCATTCCATTCCATTCCATTCCATTCCATTGAATTCCATTCCATTCCATTCCGTTCCATTCCATTCCGTTCCATTCCATTCCATTCCATTCCATTCCATTCCATTCCGTTCCATTCCATTCCATTCCTTTCCATTCCATTCCTTTCCGTTCCATTCCGTTCCGTTCCATTCCGTTCTACTCGGATTGATTCCATTCTATTCCATTCCATTCCATTCGATTCCATTCGATTCCATTCGATTCCATTCGATTCCATTCCATTCCATTCCATTCCATTCCATTCCATTCCATTCCATTGAACTAAATTCCATTCCATTCCATTCCATTCCATTCCATTCCATTGAATTCCATTCCATTCCATTCCATTCCATTGAATTCTGTTCCATTCAATTCCATTCCATTCCATTCCGTTCTACTCGGGTTGATTCCATGCTATTCCATTCCGTTCCATTCCGTTCCGTTCCGTTCCGTTCCGTTCCGTTCCATTCCACTCGGGTTGATTCCATTCTATTCCATTCCATTCCATTCCATTCCATTCCATTCCATTCCATTCGATTCCATTCGATTCCATTCGATTCCATTCGATTCCATTCCATTCCATTGAATTCCATTCCATTCCATTCCATTCCATTGAATTCCGTTCCATTCCATTCCATTGCATTCCATTCCATTCCATTCCATTTGAATTCCATTCCATTCCATTCCATTCCATTCCATTCCATTCTACTCGGGTTGATTCCATTCTATTCCATTCCATTCCATTCGATTCCATTCGATTCCATTCGATTCCATTCGATTACATTCCATTCCATTCCATTCCATTCCATTCCATTCCATTCCATTGAATTCCATTCCATTCCATTGAATTCCATTCCATTCCATTCCATTCCATTGAATTCCGTTCCATTCCATTCCATTCCATTCCATTCCATTGAATTCCATTCCATTGAATTCAATTCCATTCCATTCCATACCATTGAATTCCATTCCATTCCGTTCCGTTCCGTTCCGTTCCGTTTCGTTCCGTTCCGTTCCGTTCCGTTCCATTCCATTCCATTCCATTCCATTGAATTCCGTTCCATTCCATTGAATTCCATTCCATTCCGTTCCATTCCATTGAATTCTGTTCCGTTCCGTTCCGTTCCGTTCCGTTCCATTCCGTTCCATTCCGTTCCTTTCCGTTCTACTCGGGTTGATTCCATTCTATTCCATTCCATTCCATTCGATTCCATTCGATTCCATTCGAATCCATTCGATTCCATTCGATTCCATTCGATTCCATTCCATTCCATAGAATTCCATTCCATTCCATTCCATTCCATTGAATTCCGTTCCATTCCATTCAATTCCATTCCATTCCATTCCTTTCCGTTCCGTTCCGTTCCGTTCCGTTCCCTTCTACTCGGGTTGATTCCATTCTATTCCATTCCATTCCATTCGATTCCATTCTATTCCATTCGATTCCATTCGATTCAATTAGATTCCATTCCATTCCATTCCATTCCATTCCATTCCATTCCATTGAATTCCGTTCCATTCCATTGAATTCCATTCCATTCCGTTCCATTCCATTGAATTCCGCTCCGTTCCGTTCCGTTCCGTTCCGTTCCATTCCGTACCATTCCGTTCCATTCCGTTCTACTCGGGTTGATTCCATTCTATTCCATTCCATTCCATTCGATTCCATTCCATTCCATTCCATTCCATTCCATTCCGTTCTACTCGGGTTCATTCCATTCCATTCCGTTCCGTTCCGTTCCGTTCCGTTCCTTTCCTTTCTACTTGTGTTGATTCCATTCCATTCCTTTCTATTCCATTGAATTCCATTCCTTTCCATTCCATTCCATTCCATTACATGGAATTCCATTGAATTCCATTGAATTCCATTCCATTGAATTCCATTCCATTCCATTGAATTCCATTCCATTTCATTCCATTCCATTCCGTTCCATTCCATTCCGTTCCATTCCATTCCATTCCTTTCCATTCCATTCCATTCCGTTCCATTCCATTGAATTCCGTTCCATTGCATTGAATTCCGTTCCATTCAATTCCATTCCTTTCCGTTCCGTTCCGTTCTGTTCCGTTCCGTTCTACTCGGGTTGATTCCATTCTATTCCATTCCATTCCATTCGATTCCATTCTATTCCATTCGATTCCATTCGATTCAATTCGATTCCATTCCATTCCATTCCATTCCATTCCATTCCATTCCATTCCATTGAATTCCATTCCATTCCATTCCGTTCCATTCCATTCCGTTCCATTCCATTCCATTCCATTCCATTCCATTCCATTACGTTCCGTTCCATTCCGTTCCATTCCGTTCCATTCCATTGAATTCCGATCCATTGCATTGAATTCCGTTCCATTCCATTCCATTCCTTTCCGTTCCATTCCATTCCGTTCAGTTCCGTTCCGTTCTACTCGGATTGATTCCATTCTATTCCATTCGATTCCATTCGATTCCATTCGATTCCATTCGATTCCATTCGATTCCATTCCATTCCATTCCATTCCATTGAATTCCATTCCATTCCATTCCATTCCGTTCCATTCCATTGAATTCCATTGAATTCCATTCCATTGAATTCCATTCCATTCCATTCCATTCCGTTCCATTCCATTCCGTTCCATTCCATTCCATTCCATTCCATTCCATTCCGTTCCGTTCCATTCCGTTCCATTCCGTTCCATTAAATTGAATTCCGTTCCATTGCGTTGAATTCCGTTCCATTCCATTCTATTCCTTTCCGTTCCGTTCCGTTCCGTTCCGTTCCGTTCCGTTCTACTCGGGTTGATTCCATTCTATTCCATTCCATTCCATTCCATTCCATTCTATTCCATTCGATTCCATTCGATTCAATTCGATTCGATTCCATTCCATTCCATTCCATTCCATTCCATTCCATAGAATTCCATTCCATTCCATTGAATTCCATTCCATTCCATTGAATTCCATTCCATTGAATTCCATTCCATTCCATGGAATTCCATTCCATTCCATTCCATTCGATTCCATTCCATTCCATGGAATTCCATTCCATTCGATTCCATTCCATTCCATGGAATTCCATTTCATTCCATTCCATTCCGTTCCATTCCATTCCATCGAATTCCATTCCATTCCATTCCATTCCATTCCATTCCATTCCATTCCATTCCATTCCATTCCATTCCATTCTACTCGGGTTGATTCCATTCTATTACATTCCATTCCATTCGATTCCATTCGATTCCATTCGATTCCATTCGATTCCATTCCATTCCATTCCATTCAATTGAATTCCATTCCATTCCATTCCATTCCATTCCATTCCATTCCATTGAATTCCATTCCAGTACATTGAATTCCATTCCATTCCATTCCATTCCATTGAATTCCGTTCCATTCCATTCCTTTCCATTCCATTCCATTCCATTGAATTCCATTACATTGAATTCCATTCCATTCCATTCCATTCCATTCCATTCCATTGAATTCCATTCCATTCCATTGAATTCCATTCCATTCCATTCCATTCGATTCCATTCCATTCCATGGAATTCCATTCCTTTCCATTCCATTCCATTCCATTCCATTCCATTCCATTGAATTCCATTGAATTCCATTCCATTCCATTGAATTCCATTCCTTTCCATTCCATTCCATTGAATTCCGTTCAATTCCATTCCATTCCATTCCATTCCATTCCATTCCATTCGAATTCCATTCCATTCCATTCCATTCCATTCCATTCCATTCCATTCCATTCTACTCGGGTTGATTCCATTCTATTCCATTCCATTCCATTCGATTCCATTCGATTCCTTTCGATTCCATTCCATTCCATTCCATTCCATTCCATTGAATTCCATTCCATTCCATTCCATTCCATTCCATTGAATTCCATTCCATTCCATTCCATCGAATTCCATTCCATTCCATCGAATTCCATTCCATTCCATTCCATTCCATTCCATTCCATTCCATTCCATTCCATCGAATTCCATTCCATTCCATTCCATTCCATTCCATTCCATTCGATTCCATTCGATTCCATTCGATTCCATTCCATTCCATTCCATTCCATTGAATTCCGTTCCATTCCATTCCATTCCATTCCATTCCCTTCCATTGAATTTCTTTACATTGAATTCCATTCCATTCCATTCCATTCCATGGAATTCCATTCCATTCCGTTCCGTTCCGTTCCGTTCCGTTCCGTACCGTTCCATTCCATTCCATTTCATTCCATTGAATTCCGTTCCATTCCATTGAATTCCATTCCATTCCGTTCCATTCCATTGAATTCCGTTCCGTTCCGTTCCGTTCCGTTCCGTTCCATTCCGTTCCATTCCATTCCATTCCGTTCTACTCGGGTTCATTCCATTCCATTCCTTTCCGTTCCGTTCCGTTCCGTACCATTCCGTTCCGTTCTACTCGGGTTGATTCCATTCTATTCCATTCCATTCCATTCGATTCCATTCTATTCCATTCGATTCCATTCTATTCAATTCGATTCCATTCCATTCCAATCCATTCCATTACATTCCATTGAATTCCATTCCATTCCATTCCGTTCCATTCCATTCCGTACCATTCCATTCCATTCCATTCCATTCCATTCCATTCCATTCCATTACGTTCCGTTCCATTCCGTTCCATTCCATTGAATTCCGATCCATTGCATTGAATTCCGTTCCATTCCATTCCATTCCATTCCATTCCATTCCATTGAATTCCATTCCATTGAATTCCATTCCATTCCATTCCATTCCATTGAATTCCGTTCCATTCCATTGAATTCCATTCCATTCCGTTCCATTCCATTGAATTCCGTTCCGTTCCGTTCCGTTCCGTTCCGTTCCATTCCGTTCAATTCCGTTCTACTCGGGTTGATTCCATTCTATTCCATTCCATTCCATTCGATTCCATTCCATTCCATTCCATTCCATTCCATTCCATTCCTTTCTACTCGGGTTCATTCCATTCCATTCCGTTCCGTTCCGTTCCGTTCCGTTCCATTCCTTTCTACTTGTGTTGATTCCATTCCATTCCATTCTATTCCATTGAATTCCATTCCATTCCATTCCATTCCATTCCATTACATGGAATTCCATTGAATTCCATTGAATTCCATTCCATTGAATTCCATTGAATTCCATTCCATTCCATTCCATGGAATTCAATTCCATTCCATTCCATTCCTTGGAATTCCATTCCATTCCATTCCATTCCATTCCATTGAATTCCATTCCATTCCATTCAATTGAATTCCATTCCATTCCATTCCATTCGATTCCATTCCATTCCATTGAATTCAATTCCGTTCCATTCCATTCCATTGAATTCCATTGAATTCCATTCCATTGAATTCCATTCCATTCCATTGAATTCCATTCCATTTCATTCCATTCCATTCCGTTCCATTCCATTCCGTTCCATTCCATTCCATTCCTTTCCATTCCTTTCCATTCCATTCCATTCCGTTCCATTCCATTGAATTCCGTTCCATTGCACTGAATTCCGTTCCATTCCATTCCATTCCTTTCCGTTCCGTTCCGTTCCGTTCCGTTCCGTTCCGTTCTACTCGGGTGGATTCCATTCTATTCCTTTCCATTCCATTCGATTCCATTCTATTCCATTCGATTCCATTCGATTCCATTCCATTCCATTCCATTCCATTCCATTCCATTGAATTCCATTCCATTCCATTCCGTTCCATTCCATTCCGTTCCATTCCATTCCATTCCATTCCATTACGTTCCGTTCCATTCCGTTCCATTCCGTTCCATTCCATTGAATTCCGATCCATTGCATTGAATTCCGTTCCATTCCATTCCATTCCATTCCTTTCCGTTCCGTTCCGTTCCGTTCCGTTCCGTTCCGTTCTACTCGGGTTGATTCCATTCTATTCCATTACATTCCATTCGATTCCATTCGATTCCATTCGATTCCATTCGATTCCATTCCATTCCATTCCATTCCATTGAATTCCATTCCATTCCATTCCATTCCATTCCATTCCATTGAATTCCATTGAATTCCATTCCATTGAATTCCATTCCGTTCCATTCCATTCCATTCCATTCCATTCCATTCCATTCCATTCCGTTCCATTCCATTCCATTCCATTCCGTTCCGTTCCATTCCGTTCCATTCCGTTCCGTTCCATTCCGTTCTACTCGGATTGATTCCATTCTATTCCATTCCATTCCATTCGATTCCATTCGATTCCATTCGATTCAATTAGATTCCATTCCATTCCATTCCATTCCATTCCATTCCATTCCATTGAATTCCGTTCCATTCCATTGAATTCCATTCCATTCCGTTCCATTCCATTGAATTCCGCTCCGTTCCGTTCCGTTCCGTTCCGTTCCATTCCGTACCATTCCGTTCCATTCCGTTCTACTCGGGTTGATTCCATTCTATTCCATTCCATTCCATTCGATTCCATTCCATTCCATTCCATTCCATTCCATTCCGTTCTACTCGGGTTCATTCCATTCCATTCCGTTCCGTTCCGTTCCGTTCCGTTCCTTTCCTTTCTACTTGTGTTGATTCCATTCCATTCCTTTCTATTCCATTGAATTCCATTCCTTTCCATTCCATTCCATTCCATTACATGGAATTCCATTGAATTCCATTGAATTCCATTCCATTGAATTCCATTCCATTCCATTGAATTCCATTCCATTTCATTCCATTCCATTCCGTTCCATTCCATTCCGTTCCATTCCATTCCATTCCTTTCCATTCCATTCCATTCCGTTCCATTCCATTGAATTCCGTTCCATTGCATTGAATTCCGTTCCATTCAATTCCATTCCTTTCCGTTCCGTTCCGTTCCGTTCCGTTCCGTTCTACTCGGGTTGATTCCATTCTATTCCATTCCATTCCATTCGATTCCATTCTATTCCATTCGATTCCATTCGATTCAATTCGATTCCATTCCATTCCATTCCATTCCATTCCATTCCATTCCATTGAATTCCATTCCATTCCATTCCGTTCCATTCCATTCCGTTCCGTTCCATTCCATTCCATTCCATTCCATTCCATTACGTTCCGTTCCATTCCGTTCCATTCCGTTCCATTCCATTGAATTCCGATCCATTGCATTGAATTCCGTTCCATTCCATTCCATTCCTTTCCGTTCCATTCCATTCCGTTCAGTTCCGTTCCGTTCTACTCGGATTGATTCCATTCTATTCCATTCGATTCCATTCGATTCCATTCGATTCCATTCGATTCCATTCGATTCCATTCCATTCCATTCCATTCCATTGAATTCCATTCCATTCCATTCCATTCCATTCCATTCCATTGAATTCCATTGAATTCCATTCCATTGAATTCCATTCCATTCCATTCCATTCCGTTCCATTCCATTCCGTTCCATTCCATTCCATTCCATTCCATTCCATTCCGTTCCGTTCCATTCCGTTCCATTCCGTTCCATTAAATTGAATTCCGTTCCATTGCGTTGAATTCCGTTCCATTCCATTCTATTCCTTTCCGTTCCGTTCCGTTCCGTTCCGTTCCGTTCCGTTCTACTCGGGTTGATTCCATTCTATTCCATTCCATTCCATTCCATTCCATTCTATTCCATTCGATTCCATTCGATTCAATTCGATTCGATTCCATTCCATTCCATTCCATTCCATTCCATTCCATTCCATTCCATTCCATTCCATGGAATTCCATTCCATTCCATTGAATTCCATTCCATTGAATTCCATTCCATTCCATGGAATTCCATTCCATTCCATTCCATTCGATTCCATTCCATTCCATGGAATTCCATTCCATTCGATTCCATTCCATTCCATGGAATTCCATTTCATTCCATTCCATTCCGTTCCATTCCATTCCATCGAATTCCATTCCATTCCATTCCATTCCATTCCATTCCATTCCATTCCATTCCATTCTACTCGGGTTGATTCCATTCTATTACATTCCATTCCATTCGATTCCATTCGATTCCATTCGATTCCATTCGATTCCATTCCATTCCATTCCATTCAATTGAATTCCATTCCATTCCATTCCATTCCATTCCATTCCATTCCATTCCATTGAATTCCATTCCAGTACATTGAATTCCATTCCATTCCATTCCATTCCATTGAATTCCGTTCCATTCCATTCCTTTCCATTCCATTCCATTCCATTGAATTCCATTACATTGAATTCCATTCCATTCCATTCCATTCCATTCCATTCCATTGAATTCCATTCCATTCCATTGAATTCCATTCCATTCCATTCCATTCGATTCCATTCCATTCCATGGAATTCCATTCCTTTCCATTCCATTCCATTCCATTCCATTCCATTCCATTGAATTCCATTGAATTCCATTCCATTCCATTGAATTCCATTCCTTTCCATTCCATTCCATTGAATTCCGTTCAATTCCATTCCATTCCATTCCATTCCATTCCATTCCATTCGAATTCCATTCCATTCCATTCCATTCCATTCCATTCCATTCCATTCCATTCTACTCGGGTTGATTCCATTCTATTCCATTCCATTCCATTCGATTCCATTCGATTCCTTTCGATTCCATTCCATTCCATTCCATTCCATTCCATTGAATTCCATTCCATTCCATTCCATTCCATTCCATTGAATTCCATTCCATTCCATTCCATCGAATTCCATTCCATTCCATTGAATTCCATTCCATTCCATTCCATTCCATTCCATTCCATTCCATTCCATTCCATTCCATTCCATCGAATTCCATTCCATTCCATTCCATTCCATTCCATTCCATTCGATTCCATTCGATTCCATTCGATTCCATTCCATTCCATTCCATTCCATTGAATTCCGTTCCATTCCATTCCATTCCATTCCCTTCCATTGAATTTCTTTACATTGAATTCCATTCCATTCCATTCCATTCCATGGAATTCCATTCCATTCCGTTCCGTTCCGTTCCGTTCCGTTCCGTACCGTTCCATTCCATTCCATTTCATTCCATTGAATTCCGTTCCATTCCATTGAATTCCATTCCATTCCGTTCCATTCCATTGAATTCCGTTCCGTTCCGTTCCGTTCCGTTCCGTTCCATTCCGTTCCATTCCATTCCATTCCGTTCTACTCGGGTTCATTCCATTCCATTCCTTTCCGTTCCGTTCCGTTCCGTACCATTCCGTTCCGTTCTACTCGGGTTGATTCCATTCTATTCCATTCCATTCCATTCGATTCCATTCTATTCCATTCGATTCCATTCTATTCAATTCGATTCCATTCCATTCCAATCCATTCCATTACATTCCATTGAATTCCATTCCATTCCATTCCGTTCCATTCCATTCCGTACCATTCCATTCCATTCCATTCCATTCCATTCCATTCCATTCCATTACGTTCCGTTCCATTCCGTTCCATTCCATTGAATTCCGATCCATTGCATTGAATTCCGTTCCATTCCATTCCATTCCATTCCATTCCATTCCATTGAATTCCATTCCATTGAATTCCATTCCATTCCATTCCATTCCATTGAATTCCGTTCCATTCCATTGAATTCCATTCCATTCCGTTCCATTCCATTGAATTCCGTTCCGTTCCGTTCCGTTCCGTTCCGTTCCATTCCGTTCAATTCCGTTCTACTCGGGTTGATTCCATTCTATTCCATTCCATTCCATTCGATTCCATTCCATTCCATTCCATTCCATTCCATTCCATTCCTTTCTACTCGGGTTCATTCCATTCCATTCCGTTCCGTTCCGTTCCGTTCCGTTCCATTCCTTTCTACTTGTGTTGATTCCATTCCATTCCATTCTATTCCATTGAATTCCATTCCATTCCATTCCATTCCATTCCATTACATGGAATTCCATTGAATTCCATTGAATTCCATTCCATTGAATTCCATTGAATTCCATTCCATTCCATTCCATTCCATTCGATTCCATTCGATTCCATTCGATTCCATTCCATTCCATTCCATTCCATTGAATTCCGTTCCATTCCATTCCATTCCATTCCATTCCCTTCCATTGAATTTCTTTACATTGAATTCCATTCCATTCCATTCCATTCCATGGAATTCCATTCCATTCCGTTCCGTTCCGTTCCGTTCCGTTCCGTACCGTTCCATTCCATTCCATTTCATTCCATTGAATTCCGTTCCATTCCATTGAATTCCATTCCATTCCGTTCCATTCCATTGAATTCCGTTCCGTTCCGTTCCGTTCCGTTCCGTTCCATTCCGTTCCATTCCATTCCATTCCGTTCTACTCGGGTTCATTCCATTCCATTCCTTTCCGTTCCGTTCCGTTCCGTACCATTCCGTTCCGTTCTACTCGGGTTGATTCCATTCTATTCCATTCCATTCCATTCGATTCCATTCTATTCCATTCGATTCCATTCTATTCAATTCGATTCCATTCCATTCCAATCCATTCCATTACATTCCATTGAATTCCATTCCATTCCATTCCGTTCCATTCCATTCCGTACCATTCCATTCCATTCCATTCCATTCCATTCCATTCCATTCCATTACGTTCCGTTCCATTCCGTTCCATTCCATTGAATTCCGATCCATTGCATTGAATTCCGTTCCATTCCATTCCATTCCATTCCATTCCATTCCATTGAATTCCATTCCATTGAATTCCATTCCATTCCATTCCATTCCATTGAATTCCGTTCCATTCCATTGAATTCCATTCCATTCCGTTCCATTCCATTGAATTCCGTTCCGTTCCGTTCCGTTCCGTTCCGTTCCATTCCGTTCAATTCCGTTCTACTCGGGTTGATTCCATTCTATTCCATTCCATTCCATTCGATTCCATTCCATTCCATTCCATTCCATTCCATTCCATTCCTTTCTACTCGGGTTCATTCCATTCCATTCCGTTCCGTTCCGTTCCGTTCCGTTCCATTCCTTTCTACTTGTGTTGATTCCATTCCATTCCATTCTATTCCATTGAATTCCATTCCATTCCATTCCATTCCATTCCATTACATGGAATTCCATTGAATTCCATTGAATTCCATTCCATTGAATTCCATTGAATTCCATTCCATTCCATTCCATGGAATTCAATTCCATTCCATTCCATTCCTTGGAATTCCATTCCATTCCATTCCATTCCATTCCATTGAATTCCATTCCATTCCATTCAATTGAATTCCATTCCATTCCATTCCATTCGATTCCATTCCATTCCATTGAATTCAATTCCGTTCCATTCCATTCCATTGAATTCCATTGAATTCCATTCCATTGAATTCCATTCCATTCCATTGAATTCCATTCCATTTCATTCCATTCCATTCCGTTCCATTCCATTCCGTTCCATTCCATTCCATTCCTTTCCATTCCTTTCCATTCCATTCCATTCCGTTCCATTCCATTGAATTCCGTTCCATTGCACTGAATTCCGTTCCATTCCATTCCATTCCTTTCCGTTCCGTTCCGTTCCGTTCCGTTCCGTTCTACTCGGGTGGATTCCATTCTATTCCTTTCCATTCCATTCGATTCCATTCTATTCCATTCGATTCCATTCGATTCCATTCCATTCCATTCCATTCCATTCCATTCCATTGAATTCCATTCCATTCCATTCCGTTCCATTCCATTCCGTTCCATTCCATTCCATTCCATTCCATTACGTTCCGTTCCATTCCGTTCCATTCCGTTCCATTCCATTGAATTCCGATCCATTGCATTGAATTCCGTTCCATTCCATTCCATTCCATTCCTTTCCGTTCCGTTCCGTTCCGTTCCGTTCCGTTCCGTTCTACTCGGGTTGATTCCATTCTATTCCATTACATTCCATTCGATTCCATTCGATTCCATTCGATTCCATTCGATTCCATTCCATTCCATTCCATTCCATTGAATTCCATTCCATTCCATTCCATTCCATTCCATTCCATTGAATTCCATTGAATTCCATTCCATTGAATTCCATTCCGTTCCATTCCATTCCATTCCATTCCATTCCATTCCATTCCATTCCGTTCCATTCCATTCCATTCCATTCCGTTCCGTTCCATTCCGTTCCATTCCGTTCCGTTCCATTCCGTTCTACTCGGATTGATTCCATTCTATTCCATTCCATTCCATTCGATTCCATTCGATTCCATTCGATTCAATTAGATTCCATTCCATTCCATTCCATTCCATTCCATTCCATTCCATTGAATTCCGTTCCATTCCATTGAATTCCATTCCATTCCGTTCCATTCCATTGAATTCCGCTCCGTTCCGTTCCGTTCCGTTCCGTTCCATTCCGTACCATTCCGTTCCATTCCGTTCTACTCGGGTTGATTCCATTCTATTCCATTCCATTCCATTCGATTCCATTCCATTCCATTCCATTCCATTCCATTCCGTTCTACTCGGGTTCATTCCATTCCATTCCGTTCCGTTCCGTTCCGTTCCGTTCCTTTCCTTTCTACTTGTGTTGATTCCATTCCATTCCTTTCTATTCCATTGAATTCCATTCCTTTCCATTCCATTCCATTCCATTACATGGAATTCCATTGAATTCCATTGAATTCCATTCCATTGAATTCCATTCCATTCCATTGAATTCCATTCCATTTCATTCCATTCCATTCCGTTCCATTCCATTCCGTTCCATTCCATTCCATTCCTTTCCATTCCATTCCATTCCGTTCCATTCCATTGAATTCCGTTCCATTGCATTGAATTCCGTTCCATTCAATTCCATTCCTTTCCGTTCCGTTCCGTTCCGTTCCGTTCCGTTCTACTCGGGTTGATTCCATTCTATTCCATTCCATTCCATTCGATTCCATTCTATTCCATTCGATTCCATTCGATTCAATTCGATTCCATTCCATTCCATTCCATTCCATTCCATTCCATTCCATTGAATTCCATTCCATTCCATTCCGTTCCATTCCATTCCGTTCCGTTCCATTCCATTCCATTCCATTCCATTCCATTACGTTCCGTTCCATTCCGTTCCATTCCGTTCCATTCCATTGAATTCCGATCCATTGCATTGAATTCCGTTCCATTCCATTCCATTCCTTTCCGTTCCATTCCATTCCGTTCAGTTCCGTTCCGTTCTACTCGGATTGATTCCATTCTATTCCATTCGATTCCATTCGATTCCATTCGATTCCATTCGATTCCATTCGATTCCATTCCATTCCATTCCATTCCATTGAATTCCATTCCATTCCATTCCATTCCATTCCATTCCATTGAATTCCATTGAATTCCATTCCATTGAATTCCATTCCATTCCATTCCATTCCGTTCCATTCCATTCCGTTCCATTCCATTCCATTCCATTCCATTCCATTCCGTTCCGTTCCATTCCGTTCCATTCCGTTCCATTAAATTGAATTCCGTTCCATTGCGTTGAATTCCGTTCCATTCCATTCTATTCCTTTCCGTTCCGTTCCGTTCCGTTCCGTTCCGTTCCGTTCTACTCGGGTTGATTCCATTCTATTCCATTCCATTCCATTCCATTCCATTCTATTCCATTCGATTCCATTCGATTCAATTCGATTCGATTCCATTCCATTCCATTCCATTCCATTCCATTCCATTCCATTCCATTCCATTCCATGGAATTCCATTCCATTCCATTGAATTCCATTCCATTGAATTCCATTCCATTCCATGGAATTCCATTCCATTCCATTCCATTCGATTCCATTCCATTCCATGGAATTCCATTCCATTCGATTCCATTCCATTCCATGGAATTCCATTTCATTCCATTCCATTCCGTTCCATTCCATTCCATCGAATTCCATTCCATTCCATTCCATTCCATTCCATTCCATTCCATTCCATTCCATTCTACTCGGGTTGATTCCATTCTATTACATTCCATTCCATTCGATTCCATTCGATTCCATTCGATTCCATTCGATTCCATTCCATTCCATTCCATTCAATTGAATTCCATTCCATTCCATTCCATTCCATTCCATTCCATTCCATTCCATTGAATTCCATTCCAGTACATTGAATTCCATTCCATTCCATTCCATTCCATTGAATTCCGTTCCATTCCATTCCTTTCCATTCCATTCCATTCCATTGAATTCCATTACATTGAATTCCATTCCATTCCATTCCATTCCATTCCATTCCATTGAATTCCATTCCATTCCATTGAATTCCATTCCATTCCATTCCATTCGATTCCATTCCATTCCATGGAATTCCATTCCTTTCCATTCCATTCCATTCCATTCCATTCCATTCCATTCCATTGAATTCCATTGAATTCCATTCCATTCCATTGAATTCCATTCCTTTCCATTCCATTCCATTGAATTCCGTTCAATTCCATTCCATTCCATTCCATTCCATTCCATTCCATTCGAATTCCATTCCATTCCATTCCATTCCATTCCATTCCATTCCATTCCATTCCATTCTACTCGGGTTGATTCCATTCTATTCCATTCCATTCCATTCGATTCCATTCGATTCCTTTCGATTCCATTCCATTCCATTCCATTCCATTCCATTGAATTCCATTCCATTCCATTCCATTCCATTCCATTGAATTCCATTCCATTCCATTCCATCGAATTCCATTCCATTCCATTGAATTCCATTCCATTCCATTCCATTCCATTCCATTCCATTCCATTCCATTCCATTCCATTCCATCGAATTCCATTCCATTCCATTCCATTCCATTCCATTCCATTCCATTCGATTCCATTCGATTCCATTCGATTCCATTCCATTCCATTCCATTCCATTGAATTCCGTTCCATTCCATTCCATTCCATTCCCTTCCATTGAATTTCTTTACATTGAATTCCATTCCATTCCATTCCATTCCATGGAATTCCATTCCATTCCGTTCCGTTCCGTTCCGTTCCGTTCCGTACCGTTCCATTCCATTCCATTTCATTCCATTGAATTCCGTTCCATTCCATTGAATTCCATTCCATTCCGTTCCATTCCATTGAATTCCGTTCCGTTCCGTTCCGTTCCGTTCCGTTCCATTCCGTTCCATTCCATTCCATTCCGTTCTACTCGGGTTCATTCCATTCCATTCCTTTCCGTTCCGTTCCGTTCCGTACCATTCCGTTCCGTTCTACTCGGGTTGATTCCATTCTATTCCATTCCATTCCATTCGATTCCATTCTATTCCATTCGATTCCATTCTATTCAATTCGATTCCATTCCATTCCAATCCATTCCATTACATTCCATTGAATTCCATTCCATTCCATTCCGTTCCATTCCATTCCGTACCATTCCATTCCATTCCATTCCATTCCATTCCATTCCATTCCATTCCATTACGTTCCGTTCCATTCCGTTCCATTCCATTGAATTCCGATCCATTGCATTGAATTCCGTTCCATTCCATTCCATTCCATTCCATTCCATTCCATTGAATTCCATTCCATTGAATTCCATTCCATTCCATTCCATTCCATTGAATTCCGTTCCATTCCATTGAATTCCATTCCATTCCGTTCCATTCCATTGAATTCCGTTCCGTTCCGTTCCGTTCCGTTCCGTTCCATTCCGTTCAATTCCGTTCTACTCGGGTTGATTCCATTCTATTCCATTCCATTCCATTCGATTCCATTCCATTCCATTCCATTCCATTCCATTCCATTCCTTTCTACTCGGGTTCATTCCATTCCATTCCGTTCCGTTCCGTTCCGTTCCGTTCCATTCCTTTCTACTTGTGTTGATTCCATTCCATTCCATTCTATTCCATTGAATTCCATTCCATTCCATTCCATTCCATTCCATTACATGGAATTCCATTGAATTCCATTGAATTCCATTCCATTGAATTCCATTGAATTCCATTCCATTCCATTCCATGGAATTCAATTCCATTCCATTCCATTCCTTGGAATTCCATTCCATTCCATTCCATTCCATTCCATTGAATTCCATTCCATTCCATTCAATTGAATTCCATTCCATTCCATTCCATTCGATTCCATTCCATTCCATTGAATTCAATTCCGTTCCATTCCATTCCATTGAATTCCATTGAATTCCATTCCATTGAATTCCATTCCATTCCATTGAATTCCATTCCATTTCATTCCATTCCATTCCGTTCCATTCCATTCCGTTCCATTCCATTCCATTCCTTTCCATTCCTTTCCATTCCATTCCATTCCGTTCCATTCCATTGAATTCCGTTCCATTGCACTGAATTCCGTTCCATTCCATTCCATTCCTTTCCGTTCCGTTCCGTTCCGTTCCGTTCCGTTCCGTTCTACTCGGGTGGATTCCATTCTATTCCTTTCCATTCCATTCGATTCCATTCTATTCCATTCGATTCCATTCGATTCAATTCGATTCCATTACATTCCATTCCATTCCATTCCATTCCATTCCATTGAATTCCATTCCATTCCATTCCGTTCCATTCCATTCCGTTCCATTCCATTCCATTCCATTCCATTACGTTCCGTTCCATTCCGTTCCATTCCGTTCCATTCCATTGAATTCCGATCCATTGCATTGAATTCCGTTCCATTCCATTCCATTCCTTTCCGTTCCGTTCCATTCCGTTCCGTTCCGTTCCGTTCCGTTCTACTCGGATTGATTCCATTCTATTCCATTCCATTCCATTCGATTCCATTCGATTCCATTCGATTCCATTCGATTCCATTCCATTCCATTCCATTCCATTGAATTCCATTCCATTCCATTCCGTTCCATTCCATTCCATTGAATTCCATTGAATTCCATTCCATTGAATTCCATTCCATTCCATTCCATTCCGTTCCATTCCATTCCGTTCCATTCCATTCCATTCCATTCCATTCCATTCCGTTCCGTTCCATTCCGTTCCATTCCGTTCCATTCCATTGAATTCCGTTCCATTCCATTACATTCCTTTACGTTCCGTTCCGTTCCGTTCCGTTCCGTTCCGTTCTACTCGGGTTGATTCCATTCTATTCCATTCCATTCCATTCGATTCCATTCTATTCCATTCGATTCCATTCGATTCCATTCTATTCAATTCGATTCCATTCCATTCCATTCCATTCCATTGAATTCCATTCCATTCCATTGAATTCCATTCCATTCCATTCCATTCCATTCCATTCCATGGAATTCCATTCCATTCCATTGAATTCCATTCCATTCCATTCCATTCGATTCCATTCCATTCCATGGAATTCCATTCCATTCGATTCCATTCCATTCCATGGAATTCCATTTCATTCCATTCCATTCCATTCCATTCCATTCCATTCCATAGAATTCCATTCCGTTCCATTCCATTCCATTCCATTCCATTCCGTTCCATTCCATTCCATCGAATTCCATTCCATTCCATTCCATTCCATTCCATTCCATTCCATTCCATTCCATTCCATTCCATTCCATTCCATTCCATTCCATTCTACTCGGGTTGATTCCATTCTATTACATTCCATTCCATTCGATTCCATTCGATTCCATTCGATTCCATTCGATTCCATTCCATTCCATTCCATTCCATTGAATTCCATTCCATTCCATTCCATTCCATTCCATTCCATTGAATTCCATTGAATTCCATTCCATTGAATTCCATTCCATTCCATTCCATTCCGTTCCATTCCATTCCGTTCCATTCCATTCCATTCCATTCCATTCCATTCCGTTCCGTTCCATTCCGTTCCATTCCGTTCCATTCCATTGAATTCCGTTCCATTGCATTGAATTCCGCTCCATTCCATTCCATTCCTTTCCGTTCCGTTCCGTTCCGTTCCGTTCCGTTCCGTTCTACTCGGGTTGATTCCATTCTATTCCATTCCATTCCATTCGATTCCATTCGATTCCTTTCGATTCCATTCCATTCCATTCCATTCCATTGAATTCCATTGCATTCCATTCCATTCCATTCCATTGAATTCCATTCCATTCCATTCCATCGAATTCCATTCCATTCCATTCCATTCCATTCCATTCCATTCCATTCCATTCCATTCCATTCCATTCCATTCCATCGAATTCCATTCCATTCCATTCCATTCCATTCCATTCCATTCCATTCGATTCCATTCGATTCCATTCGATTCCATTCCATTCCATTCCATTCCATTGAATTCCGTTCCATTCCATTCCATTCCATTCCATTGAATTCCGTTCCATTCCATTGAATTCCATTCCATTCCGTTCCATTCCATTGAATTCCGTTCCGTTCCGTTCCGTTCCGTTCCGTTCCATTCCGTTCCATTCCATTCCATTCCGTTCTACTCGGGTTCATTCCATTCCATTCCTTTCCGTTCCGTTCCGTTCCGTACCATTCCGTTCCGTTCTACTCGGGTTGATTCCATTCTATTCCATTCCATTCCATTCGATTCCATTCTATTCCATTCGATTCCATTCTATTCAATTCGATTCCATTCCATTCCAATCCATTCCATTACATTCCATTGAATTCCATTCCATTCCATTCCGTTCCATTCCATTCCGTTCCATTCCATTCCATTCCATTCCATTCCATTCCATTACGTTCCGTTCCATTCCGTTCCATTCCATTGAATTCCGATCCATTGCATTGAATTCCGTTCCATTCCATTCCATTCCATTCCATTCCATTCCATTCCATTGAATTCCATTCCATTGAATTCCGTTCCATTCCATTGAATTCCATTCCATTCCGTTCCATTCCATTGAATTCCATTCCGTTCCGTTCCGTTCCGTTCCGTTCCATTCCGTTCCATTCCGTTCCATTCCGTTCTACTCGGGTTGATTCCATTCTATTCCATTCCATTCCATTCGATTCCATTCCATTCCATTCCATTCCATTCCATTCCATTCCTTTCTACTCGGGTTCATTCCATTCCATTCCGTTCCGTTCCGTTCCGTTCCGTTCCATTCCTTTCTACTTGTGTTGATTCCATTCCATTCCATTCTATTCCATTGAATTCCATTCCATTCCATTCCATTACATTCCATTACATGGAATTCCATTGAATTCCATTGAATTCCATTCCATTGAATTCCATTGAATTCCATTCCATTCCATTCCATGGAATTCAATTCCATTCCATTCCATTCCTTGGAATTCCATTCCATTCCATTCCATTCCATTCCATTGAATTCCATTCCATTCCATTCAATTGAATTCCATTCCATTCCATTCCATTCGATTCCATTCCATTCCATTGAATTCGATTCCGTTCCATTCCATTCCATTGAATTCCATTGAATTCCATTCCATTGAATTCCATTCCATTCCATTGAATTCCATTCCACTTCATTCCATTCCATTCCGTTCCATTCCATTCCGTTCCATTCCATTCCATTCCTTTCCATTCCATTCCATTCAGTTCCATTCCATTGAATTCCGTTCCATTGCACTGAATTCCGTTCCATTCCATTCCATTCCTTTCCGTTCCGTTCCGTTCCGTTCCGTTCGGTTCTACTCGGGTTGATTCCATTCTATTCCTTTCCATTCCATTCGATTCCATTCTATTCCATTCGATTCCATTCGATTCAATTCGATTCCATTCCATTCCATTCCATTCCATTCCATTCCATTCCATTGAATTCCATTCCATTCCATTCCGTTCCATTCCATTCCGTTCCATTCCATTCCATTCCATTCCATTACGTTCCGTTCCATTCCGTTCCATTCCGTTCCATTCCATTGAATTCCGATCCATTGCATTGAATTCCGTTCCATTCCATTCCATTCCTTTCCGTTCCGTTCCGTTCCGTTCCGTTCCGTTCCATTCTACTCGGATTGATTCCATTCTATTCCATTCCATTCCATTCGATTCCATTCGATTCCATTCGATTCCATTCGATTCCATTCCATTCCATTCCATTCCATTGAATTCCATTCCATTCCATTCCATTCCATTCCATTCCATTGAATTCCATTGAATTCCATTCCATTGAATTCCATTCCATTCCATTCCATTCCGTTCCATTCCATTCCGTTCCATTCCATTCCATTCCATTCCATTCCATTCCGTTCCGTTCCATTCCGTTCCATTCCGTTCCATTCCATTGAATTCCGTTCCATTCCATTACATTCCTTTACGTTCCGTTCCGTTCCGTTCCGTTCCGTTCCGTTCTACTCGGGTTGATTCCATTCTATTCCATTCCATTCCATTCCATTCCATTCTATTCCATTCGATTCCATTCGATTCAATTCGATTCGATTCGATTCCATTCCATTCCATTCCATTCCATTGAATTCCATTCCATTCCATTGAATTCCATTCCATTCCATGGAATTCCATTCCATTCCATTGAATTCCATTCCATTCCATTCCATTCGATTCCATTCCATTCCATGGAATTCCATTCCATTCGATTCCATTCCATTCCATGGAATTCCATTTCATTCCATTCCATTCCATTCCATTCCATTCCATAGAATTCCATTCCATTCCATTCCATTCCATTCCATTCCATTCCATTCCATCGAATTCCATTCCATTCCATTCCATTCCATTCCATTCCATTCCATTCCATTCCATTCCATTCTACTCGGGTTGATTCCATTCTATTACATTCCATTCCATTCGATTCCATTCGATTCCATTCGATTCCATTCGATTCCATTCCATTCCATTCCATTCAATTGAATTCCATTCCATTCCATTCCATTCCATTCCATTCCATTCCACTCCATTCCATTCCATTGAATTCCATTCCATTCCATTGAATTCCATTCCATTCCGTTCCATTCCATTGCATTCCGTTCCGTTCCGTTCCGTTCCGTTCCGTTCCGTTCCGTTCCATTCCGTTCCATTCCATTCCATTCCGTTCTACTCGGGTTCATTCCATTCCATTCCTTTCCGTTCCGTTCCGTTCCGTTCCGTTCCGTTCCGTTGCGTTCCGTTCCGTTCTACTCGGGTTGATTCCATTCTATTCCATTCCATTCCATTCGATTCCATTCTATTCCATTCGATTCCATTCTATTCAATTCGATTCCATTCCATTCCATTCCATTCCATTCCATTCCATTGAATTCCATTCCATTCCATTCCGTTCCATTCCATTCCGTTCCATTCCATTCCATTCCATTCCATTCCATTCCATTCCTTTCCGTTACGTTCCGTTCCGTTCCATTCCGTTCTACTCGGATTGATTCCATTCTATTCCATTCCATTCCATTCGATTCCATTCGATTCCATTCGATTCCATTCCATTCCATTCCATTCCATTGAATTCCATTCCATTCCATTCCGTTCCATTCCATTCCGTTCCATTCCATTCCATTCCATTCCATTACGTTCCGTTCCATTCCGTTCCATTCCGTTCCATTCCATTGAATTCCGATCCATTGCATTGAATTCCGTTCCATTCCATTCCATTCCTTTCCGTTCCGTTCCGTTCCGTTCCGTTCCGTTCCGTTCTACTCGGATTGATTCCATTCTATTCCATTCCATTCCATTCGATTCCATTCGATTCCATTCGATTCCATTCGATTCCATTCCATTCCATTCCATTCCATTGAATTCCATTCCATTCCATTCCATTCCATTCCATTCCATTCCATTGAATTCCATTGAATTACATTCCATTGAATTCCATTCCATTCCATTCCATTCCGTTCCATTCCATTCCGTTCCATTCCATTCCATTCCATTCCATTCCATTCCGTTCCGTTCCATTCCGTTCCATTCCGTTCCATTCCATTGAATTCCGTTCCATTCCATTACATTCCTTTACGTTCCGTTCCGTTCCGTTCCGTTCCGTTCTACTCGGGTTGATTCCATTCTATTCCATTCCATTCCATTCCATTCCATTCTATTCCATTCGATTCCATTCGATTCAATTCGATTCGATTCGATTCCATTCCATTCCATTCCATTCCATTGAATTCCATTCCATTCCATTGAATTCCATTCCATTCCATTCCATTCCATTCCATTCCATGGAATTCCATTCCATTCCATGGAATTCCATTCTATTCCATTCCATTCGATTCCATTCCATTCCATGGAATTCCATTCCATTCGATTCCATTCCATTCCATGGAATTCCATTTCATTCCATTCCATTCCATTCCATTCCATTCCATCGAATTCCATTCCATTCCATTCCATTCCATTCCATTCCATTCCATTCCATTCCATCGAATTCCATTCCATTCCATTCCATTCCATTCCATTCCATTCCATTCCATTCCATTCTACTCGGGTTGATTCCATTCTATTACATTCCATTCCATTCGATTCCATTCGATTCCATTCGATTCCATTCGATTCCATTCCATTCCATTCCATTCAATTGAATTCCATTCCATTCCATTCCATTCCATTCCATTCCATTCCACTCCATTCCATTCCATTGAATTCCATTCCATTCCATTGAATTCCATTCCATTCCGTTCCATTCCATTGAATTCCGTTCCGTTCCGTTCCGTTCCGTTCCGTTCCGTTCCATTCCGTTCCATTCCATTCCATTCCGTTCTACTCGGGTTCATTCCATTCCATTCCTTTCCGTTCCGTTCCGTTCCGTTCCGTTCCGTTGCGTTCCGTTCCGTTCTACTCGGGTTGATTCCATTCTATTCCATTCCATTCCATTCGATTCCATTCTATTCCATTCGATTCCATTCTATTCAATTCGATTCCATTCCATTCCATTCCATTCCATTGAATTCCATTCCATTCCATTCCGTTCCATTCCATTCCGTTCCATTCCATTCCATTCCATTCCATTCCATTCCATTACGTTCCGTTCCATTCCGTTCCATTCCATTGAATTCCGATCCATTGCATTGAATTCCGTTCCATTCCATTCCACTCCTTTCCGTTCCATTCCGTTCCGTTCCGTTCCGTTCTACTCGGGTTGATTCCATTCTATTCCATTCCATTCCATTCGATTCCAATCTATTCCATTCGATTCCATTCGATTCAATTCGATTCCATTCCATTCCATTCCATTCCATTCCATTCCATTCCATTCCATTGAATTCCATTCCATTCCATTCCGTTCCATTCCATTCCGTTCCATTCCATTCCATTCCATTCCATTCCATTCCTTTCCGTTACGTTCCGTTCCGTTCCATTCCGTTCTACTCGGATTGATTCCATTCTATTCCATTCCATTCCATTCGATTCCATTCGATTCCATTCGATTCCATTCCATTCCATTCCATTCCATTGAATTCCATTCCATTCCATTCCGTTCCATTCCATTCCGTTCCATTCCATTCCATTCCATTCCATTACGTTCCGTTCCATTCCGTTCCATTCCGTTCCATTCCATTGAATTCCGATCCATTGCATTGAATTCCGTTCCATTCCATTCCATTCCTTTCCGTTCCGTTCCGTTCCGTTCCGTTCCGTTCCGTTCTACTCGGATTGATTCCATTCTATTCCATTCCATTCCATTCGATTCCATTCGATTCCATTCGATTCCATTCGATTCCATTCCATTCCATTCCATTCCATTGAATTCCATTCCATTCCATTCCATTCCATTCCATTGAATTCCATTGAATTCCATTCCATTGAATTCCATTCCATTCCATTCCATTCCGTTCCATTCCATTCCGTTCCATTCCATTCCATTCCATTCCATTCCATTCCGTTCCGTTCCATTCCGTTCCATTCCTTTCCATTCCATTGAATTCCGTTCCATTCCATTACATTCCTTTACGTTCCGTTCCGTTCCGTTCCGTTCCGTTCTACTCGGGTTGATTCCATTCTATTCCATTCCATTCCATTCCATTCCATTCTATTCCATTCGATTCCATTCGATTCAATTCGATTCGATTCGATTCCATTCCATTCCATTCCATTCCATTGAATTCCATTCCATTCCATTGAATTCCATTCCATTCCATTCCATTCCATTCCATTCCATGGAATTCCATTCCATTCCATGGAATTCCATTCCATTCCATTCCATTCGATTCCATTCCATTCCATGGAATTCCATTCCATTCGATTCCATTCCATTCCATGGAATTCCATTTCATTCCATTCCATTCCATTCCATTCCATTCCATAGAATTCCATTCCATTCCATTCCATTCCATTCCATTCCATTCCATTCCATCGAATTCCATTCCATTCCATTCCATTCCATTCCATTCCATTCCATTCCATTCTACTCGGGTTGATTCCATTCTATTACATTCCATTCCATTCGATTCCATTCGATTCCATTCGATTCCATTCGATTCCATTCCATTCCATTCCATTCAATTGAATTCCATTCCATTCCATTCCATTCCATTCCATTCCATTCCACTCCATTCCATTCCATTGAATTCCATTCCATTCCATTGAATTCCATTCCATTCCGTTCCATTCCATTGAATTCCGTTCCGTTCCGTTCCGTTCCGTTCCGTTCCGTTCCGTTCCATTCCGTTCCATTCCATTCCATTCCGTTCTACTCGGGTTCATTCCATTCCATTCCTTTCCGTTCCGTTCCGTTCCGTTCCGTTCCGTTGCGTTCCGTTCCGTTCTACTCGGGTTGATTCCATTCTATTCCATTCCATTCCATTCGATTCCATTCTATTCCATTCGATTCCATTCTATTCAATTCGATTCCATTCCATTCCATTCCATTCCATTGAATTCCATTCCATTCCATTCCGTTCCATTCCATTCCGTTCCATTCCATTCCATTCCATTCCATTCCATTCCATTACGTTCCGTTACATTCCGTTCCATTCCATTGAATTCCGATCCATTGCATTGAATTCCGTTCCATTCCATTCCACTCCTTTCCGTTCCATTCCGTTCCGTTCCGTTCCGTTCTACTCGGGTTGATTCCATTCTATTCCATTCCATTCCATTCGATTCCAATCTATTCCATTCGATTCCATTCGATTCAATTCGATTCCATTCCATTCCATTCCATTCCATTCCATTCCATTCCATTCCATTGAATTCCATTCCATTCCATTCCGTTCCATTCCATTCCGTTCCATTCCATTCCATTCCATTCCATTCCATTCCTTTCCGTTACGTTCCGTTCCGTTCCATTCCGTTCTACTCGGATTGATTCCATTCTATTCCATTCCATTCCATTCGATTCCATTCGATTCCATTCGATTCCATTCCATTCCATTCCATTCCATTGAACTCCATTCCATTCCATTCCATTCCATTCCATTCCATCGAATTCCATTCCATTCCATTGAATTCCATTCCATTCCATTCCATTCCATTCCATTCCATTCCATTCCATTCCATTCCATCGAATTCCATTCCATTCCATTCCATTCCATTCGATTCCATTCTATTCCATTCGATTCCATTCGATTCAATTCGATTCCATTCCATTCCATTCCATTCCATTCCATTCCATTGAATTCCATTCCATTCCATTCCGTTCCATTCCATTCCGTTCCATTCCATTCCATTCCATTCCATTCCATTCCATTCCATTACGTTCCGTTCCATTCCGTTCCATTCCGTTCCATTCCATTGAATTCCGATCCACTGCATTGAATTCCGTTCCATTCCATTCCATTCCTTTCCGTTCCGTTCCGTTCCGTTCCGTTCCGTTCTACTCGGATTGATTCCATTCTATTCCATTCCATTCCATTCGATTCCATTCGATTCCATTCGATTCCATTCGATTCCATTCCATTCCATTCCATTCCATTGAATTCCATTCCATTCCATTCCATTCCATTCCATTCCATTGAATTCCATTGAATTCCATTCCATTGAATTCCATTCCATTCCATTCCATTCCGTTCCATTCCATTCCGTTCCATTCCATTCCATTCCATTCCATTCCATTCCGTTACGTTCCATTCCGTTCCATTCCGTTCCATTCCATTGAATTCCGTTCCATTCCATTCCATTCCTTTCCGTTCCGTTCCGTTCCGTTCCGTTCCGTTCTACTCGGGTTGATTCCATTCTATTCCATTCCATTCCATTCGATTCCATTCTATTCCATTCGATTCCATTCGATTCAATTCGATTCGATTCCATTCCATTCCATTCCATTCCATTCCATTCCATAGAATTCCATTCCATTCCATTGAATTCCATTCCATTCCATTCCATTCCATTCCATTGAATTCCATTCCATTCCATTGAATTCCATTCCATTCCATTCCATTCGATTCCATTCCATTCCATGGAATTCCATTCCATTCGATTCCATTCCATTCCATGGAATTCCATTTCATTCCATTCGATTCCATTCCATTCCATTCCATTCCATAGAATTCCATTCCGTTCCATTCCATTCCATTCCATTCCATTCCGTTCCATTCCATTCCATCGAATTCCATTCCATTCCATTCCATTCCATTCCATTCCATTCCATTCCATTCCATTCTACTCGGGTTGATTCCATTCTATTACATTCCATTCCATTCGATTCCATTCGATTCCATTCGATTCCATTCCATTCCATTCCATTCAATTGAATTCCATTCCATTCCATTCCATTCCATTCCATTCCATTGAATTCCATTCCATTACATTGAATTCCATTCCATTCCATTCCATTCCATTGAATTCCGTTCCATTCCATTCCTTTCCATTCCATTCCATTCCATTGAATTCCATTACATTGAATTCCATTCCATTCCATTCCATTCCATTCCATTCCATTGAATTCAATTCCATTCCATTGAATTCCATTCCATTCCATTCCATTCGATTCCATTCCATTCCATGGAATTCCATTCCTTTCCATTCCATTCCATTCCATTCCATTCCATTCCATTGAATTCCATTGAATTCCATTCCATTCCATTGAATTCCATTCCTTTCCATTCCATTCCATTGAATTCCGTTCAATTCCATTCCATTCCATTCCATTCCATTCCATTCCATTCGAATTCCATTCCATTCCATTCCATTCCATTCCATTCCATTCCATTCCATTCTACTGGGGTTGATTCCATTCTATTCCATTCCATTCCATTCGATTGCATTCGATTCCTTTCGATTCCATTCCATTCCATTCCATTCCATTCCATTCCATTGAATTCCATTCCATTCCATTCCATTCCATTCCATTGAATTCCATTCCATTCCATTCCATCGAATTCCATTCCATTCCATTGAATTCCATTCCATTCCATTCCATTCCATTCCATTCCATTCCATTCCATTCCATTCCATTCCATTCCATCGAATTCCATTCCATTCCATTCCATTCCATTCCATTCCATTCCATTCGATTCCATTCGATTCCATTCGATTCCATTCGATTCCATTCCATTCCATTCCATTCCATTCCATTCCATTCCATTCCATTCCATTCCATTCTACTCCGGTTGATTCCATTCTATTACATTCCATTCCATTCGATTCCATTAGATTCCATTCGATTCCATTCCATTCCATTCCATTCCATTCCATTCCATTGAATTCCGTTCCATTCCATTCCAATCCATTCCATTCCATTCCATTGAATTCCATTACATTGAATTCCATTCCATTCCATTCCATTCCATGGAATTCCATTCCATTCCATTCCATTCCATGGAATTCCATTCCATTCCGTTCCGTTCCGTTCCGTTCCGTTCCGTACCGTTCCATTCCATTCCATTCCATTCCATTGAATTCCGTTCCATTCCATTGAATTCCATTCCATTCCGTTCCATTCCATTGAATTCCGTTCCGTTCCGTTCCGTTCCGTTTCGTTCCATTCCGTTCCATTCCATTCCATTCCGTTCTACTCGGGTTCATTCCATTCCATTCCTTTCCGTTCCGTTCCGTTCCGTTCCGTTCCGTTCCGTTCCGTTCCGTTCTACTCGTGTTGATTCCATTCTATTCCATTCCATTCCATTCGATTCCATTCTATTCCATTCGATTCCATTCTATTCAATTCGATTCCATTCCATTCCATTCCATTCCATTCCATTCCATTCCATTCCATTGAATTCCATTACATTCCATTCCGTTCCATTCCATTCCGTTCCATTCCATTCCATTCCATTCCATTCCATTCCATTCCATTACGTTCCGTTCCATTCCGTTCCATTCCATTGAATTCCGATCCATTGCATTGAATTCCGTTCCATTCCATTCCATTCCTTTCCGTTCCGTTCCGTTCCGTTCCGTTCTACTCGGGTTGATTCCATTCTATTCCATTCCATTCCATTCGATTCCATTCTATTCCATTCGATTCCATTCGATTCAATTCGATTCGATTCCATTCCATTCCATTCCATTCCATTCCATTCCATTGAATTCCATTCCATTCCATAGAATTCCATTCCATTCCATTCCATTCCATTCCATTCCATTGAATTCCGTTCCATTCCATTGAATTCCATTCCATTCCGTTCCATTCCATTGAATTCCGTTCCGTTCCGTTCCGTTCCGTTCCATTCCGTTCCATTCCATTCCATTCCGTTCTACTCGGGTTCATTCCATTCCATTCCTTTCCGTTCCGTTCCGTTCCGTTCCGTTCCGTTCCGTTCCGTTCTACTCGGGTTGATTCCATTCTATTCCATTCCATTCCATTCGATTCCATTCTATTCCATTCGATTCCATTCTATTCAATTCGATTCCATTCCATTCCATTCCATTCCATTCCATTCCATTCCATTGAATTCCATGCCATTCCATTCCGTTCCATTCCATTCCGTTCCATTCCATTCCATTCCATTCCATTCCATTCCATTACGTTCCGTTCCATTCCGTTCCATTCCATTGAATTCCGATCCATTGCATTGAATTCCGTTCCATTCCATTCCATTCCTTTCCGTTCCGTTCCGTTCCGTTCCGTTCTACTCGGGTTGATTCCATTCTATTCCATTCCATTCCATTCCATTCCATTCTATTCCATTCGATTCCATTCGATTCAATTCGATTCGATTCGATTCCATTCCATTCCATTCCATTCCATTGAATTCCATTCCATTCCATTGAATTCCATTCCATTCCATTCCATTCCATTCCATTCCATGGAATTCCATTCCATTCCATGGAATTCCATTCCATTCCATTCCATTCGATTCCATTCCATTCCATGGAATTCCATTCCATTCGATTCCATTCCATTCCATGGAATTCCATTTCATTCCATTCCATTCCATTCCATTCCATTCCATAGAATTCCATTCCATTCCATTCCATTCCATTCCATTCCATTCCATTCCATCGAATTCCATTCCATTCCATTCCATTCCATTCCATTCCATTCCATTCCATTCTACTCGGGTTGATTCCATTCTATTACATTCCATTCCATTCGATTCCATTCGATTCCATTCGATTCCATTCGATTCCATTCCATTCCATTCCATTCAATTGAATTCCATTCCATTCCATTCCATTCCATTCCATTCCATTCCACTCCATTCCATTCCATTGAATTCCATTCCATTCCATTGAATTCCATTCCATTCCGTTCCATTCCATTGAATTCCGTTCCGTTCCGTTCCGTTCCGTTCCGTTCCGTTCCGTTCCGTTCCATTCCGTTCCATTCCATTCCATTCCGTTCTACTCGGGTTCATTCCATTCCATTCCTTTCCGTTCCGTTCCGTTCCGTTCCGTTCCCTTGCGTTCCGTTCCGTTCTACTCGGGTTGATTCCATTCTATTCCATTCCATTCCATTCGATTCCATTCTATTCCATTCGATTCCATTCTATTCAATTCGATTCCATTCCATTCCATTCAATTCCATTGAATTCCATTCCATTCCATTCCGTTCCATTCCATTCCGTTCCATTCCATTCCATTCCATTCCATTCCATTCCATTACGTTCCGTTACATTCCGTTCCATTCCATTGAATTCCGATCCATTGCATTGAATTCCGTTCCATTCCATTCCACTCCTTTCCGTTCCATTCCGTTCCGTTCCGTTCCGTTCTACTCGGGTTGATTCCATTCTATTCCATTCCATTCCATTCGATTCCAATCTATTCCATTCGATTCCATTCGATTCAATTCGATTCCATTCCATTCCATTCCATTCCATTCCATTCCATTCCATTCCATTGAATTCCATTCCATTCCATTCCGTTCCATTCCATTCCGTTCCATTCCATTCCATTCCATTCCATTCCATTCCTTTCCGTTACGTTCCGTTCCGTTCCATTCCGTTCTACTCGGATTGATTCCATTCTATTCCATTCCATTCCATTCGATTCCATTCGATTCCATTCGATTCCATTCCATTCCATTCCATTCCATTGAACTCCATTCCATTCCATTCCATTCCATTCCATTCCATCGAATTCCATTCCATTCCATTGAATTCCATGCCATTCCATTCCATTCCATTCCATTCCATTCCATTCCATTCCATCGAATTCCATTCCATTCCATTCCATTCCATTCGATTCCATTCTATTCCATTCGATTCCATTCGATTCAATTCGATTCCATTCCATTCCATTCCATTCCATTCCATTCCATTGAATTCCATTCCATTCCATTCCGTTCCATTCCATTCCGTTCCATTCCATTCCATTCCATTCCATTCCATTCCATTCCATTACGTTCCGTTCCATTCCGTTCCATTCCGTTCCATTCCATTGAATTCCGATCCACTGCATTGAATTCCGTTCCATTCCATTCCATTCCTTTCCGTTCCGTTCCGTTCCGTTCCGTTCCGTTCTACTCGGATTGATTCCATTCTATTCCATTCCATTCCATTCGATTCCATTCGATTCCATTCGATTCCATTCGATTCCATTCCATTCCATTCCATTCCATTGAATTCCATTCCATTCCATTCCATTCCATTCCATTCCATTGAATTCCATTGAATTCCATTCCATTGAATTCCATTCCATTCCATTCCATTCCGTTCCATTCCATTCCGTTCCATTCCATTCCATTCCATTCCATTCCATTCCGTTACGTTCCATTCCGTTCCATTCCGTTCCATTCCATTGAATTCCGTTCCATTCCATTCCATTCCTTTCCGTTCCGTTCCGTTCCGTTCCGTTCCGTTCTACTCGGGTTGATTCCATTCTATTCCATTCCATTCCATTCGATTCCATTCTATTCCATTCGATTCCATTCGATTCAATTCGATTCGATTCCATTCCATTCCATTCCATTCCATTCCATTCCATAGAATTCCATTCCATTCCATTGAATTCCATTCCATTCCATTCCATTCCATTCCATTGAATTCCATTCCATTCCATTGAATTCCATTCCATTCCATTCCATTCGATTCCATTCCATTCCATGGAATTCCATTCCATTCGATTCCATTCCATTCCATGGAATTCCATTTCATTCCATTCGATTCCATTCCATTCCATTCCATTCCATAGAATTCCATTCCGTTCCATTCCATTCCATTCCATTCCATTCCGTTCCATTCCATTCCATCGAATTCCATTCCATTCCATTCCATTCCATTCCATTCCATTCCATTCCATTCCATTCTACTCGGGTTGATTCCATTCTATTACATTCCATTCCATTCGATTCCATTCGATTCCATTCGATTCCATTCCATTCCATTCCATTCAATTGAATTCCATTCCATTCCATTCCATTCCATTCCATTCCATTGAATTCCATTCCATTACATTGAATTCCATTCCATTCCATTCCATTCCATTGAATTCCGTTCCATTCCATTCCTTTCCATTCCATTCCATTCCATTGAATTCCATTACATTGAATTCCATTCCATTCCATTCCATTCCATTCCATTCCATTGAATTCAATTCCATTCCATTGAATTCCATTCCATTCCATTCCATTCGATTCCATTCCATTCCATGGAATTCCATTCCTTTCCATTCCATTCCATTCCATTCCATTCCATTCCATTGAATTCCATTGAATTCCATTCCATTCCATTGAATTCCATTCCTTTCCATTCCATTCCATTGAATTCCGTTCAATTCCATTCCATTCCATTCCATTCCATTCCATTCCATTCGAATTCCATTCCATTCCATTCCATTCCATTCCATTCCATTCCATTCCATTCTACTGGGGTTGATTCCATTCTATTCCATTCCATTCCATTCGATTGCATTCGATTCCTTTCGATTCCATTCCATTCCATTCCATTCCATTCCATTCCATTGAATTCCATTCCATTCCATTCCATTCCATTCCATTGAATTCCATTCCATTCCATTCCATCGAATTCCATTCCATTCCATTGAATTCCATTCCATTCCATTCCATTCCATTCCATTCCATTCCATTCCATTCCATTCCATTCCATCGAATTCCATTCCATTCCATTCCATTCCATTCCATTCCATTCCATTCGATTCCATTCGATTCCATTCGATTCCATTCGATTCCATTCCATTCCATTCCATTCCATTCCATTCCATTCCATTCCATTCCATTCCATTCCATTCCATTCTACTCCGGTTGATTCCATTCTATTACATTCCATTCCATTCGATTCCATTAGATTCCATTCGATTCCATTCGATTCCATTCGATTCCATTCCATTCCATTCCATTCCATTGAATTCCATTCCATTCCATTCCATTCCATTCCATTCCATTGAATTCCATTGAATTCCATTCCATTGAATTCCATTCCATTCCATTCCATTCCGTTCCATTCCATTCCGTTCCATTCCATTCCATTCCATTCCATTCCATTCCGTTCCGTTCCATTCCGTTCCATTCCGTTCCATTAAATTGAATTCCGTTCCATTGCGTTGAATTCCGTTCCATTCCATTCTATTCCTTTCCGTTCCGTTCCGTTCCGTTCCGTTCCGTTCCGTTCTACTCGGGTTGATTCCATTCTATTCCATTCCATTCCATTCCATTCCATTCTATTCCATTCGATTCCATTCGATTCAATTCGATTCGATTCCATTCCATTCCATTCCATTCCATTCCATTCCATTCCATTCCATTCCATTCCATGGAATTCCATTCCATTCCATTGAATTCCATTCCATTGAATTCCATTCCATTCCATGGAATTCCATTCCATTCCATTCCATTCGATTCCATTCCATTCCATGGAATTCCATTCCATTCGATTCCATTCCATTCCATGGAATTCCATTTCATTCCATTCCATTCCGTTCCATTCCATTCCATCGAATTCCATTCCATTCCATTCCATTCCATTCCATTCCATTCCATTCCATTCCATTCTACTCGGGTTGATTCCATTCTATTACATTCCATTCCATTCGATTCCATTCGATTCCATTCGATTCCATTCGATTCCATTCCATTCCATTCCATTCAATTGAATTCCATTCCATTCCATTCCATTCCATTCCATTCCATTCCATTCCATTGAATTCCATTCCAGTACATTGAATTCCATTCCATTCCATTCCATTCCATTGAATTCCGTTCCATTCCATTCCTTTCCATTCCATTCCATTCCATTGAATTCCATTACATTGAATTCCATTCCATTCCATTCCATTCCATTCCATTCCATTGAATTCCATTCCATTCCATTGAATTCCATTCCATTCCATTCCATTCGATTCCATTCCATTCCATGGAATTCCATTCCTTTCCATTCCATTCCATTCCATTCCATTCCATTCCATTGAATTCCATTGAATTCCATTCCATTCCATTGAATTCCATTCCTTTCCATTCCATTCCATTGAATTCCGTTCAATTCCATTCCATTCCATTCCATTCCATTCCATTCCATTCGAATTCCATTCCATTCCATTCCATTCCATTCCATTCCATTCCATTCCATTCTACTCGGGTTGATTCCATTCTATTCCATTCCATTCCATTCGATTCCATTCGATTCCTTTCGATTCCATTCCATTCCATTCCATTCCATTCCATTGAATTCCATTCCATTCCATTCCATTCCATTCCATTGAATTCCATTCCATTCCATTCCATCGAATTCCATTCCATTCCATTGAATTCCATTCCATTCCATTCCATTCCATTCCATTCCATTCCATTCCATTCCATTCCATTCCATCGAATTCCATTCCATTCCATTCCATTCCATTCCATTCCATTCGATTCCGTTCGATTCCATTCGATTCCATTCCATTCCATTCCATTCCATTGAATTCCGTTCCATTCCATTCCATTCCATTCCCTTCCATTGAATTTCTTTACATTGAATTCCATTCCATTCCATTCCATTCCATGGAATTCCATTCCATTCCGTTCCGTTCCGTTCCGTTCCGTTCCGTACCGTTCCATTCCATTCCATTTCATTCCATTGAATTCCGTTCCATTCCATTGAATTCCATTCCATTCCGTTCCATTCCATTGAATTCCGTTCCGTTCCGTTCCGTTCCGTTCCGTTCCATTCCGTTCCATTCCATTCCATTCCGTTCTACTCGGGTTCATTCCATTCCATTCCTTTCCGTTCCGTTCCGTTCCGTACCATTCCGTTCCGTTCTACTCGGGTTGATTCCATTCTATTCCATTCCATTCCATTCGATTCCATTCTATTCCATTCGATTCCATTCTATTCAATTCGATTCCATTCCATTCCAATCCATTCCATTACATTCCATTGAATTCCATTCCATTCCATTCCGTTCCATTCCATTCCGTACCATTCCATTCCATTCCATTCCATTCCATTCCATTCCATTCCATTACGTTCCGTTCCATTCCGTTCCATTCCATTGAATTCCGATCCATTGCATTGAATTCCGTTCCATTCCATTCCATTCCATTCCATTCCATTCCATTGAATTCCATTCCATTGAATTCCATTCCATTCCATTCCATTCCATTGAATTCCGTTCCATTCCATTGAATTCCATTCCATTCCGTTCCATTCCATTGAATTCCGTTCCGTTCCGTTCCGTTCCGTTCCGTTCCATTCCGTTCAATTCCGTTCTACTCGGGTTGATTCCATTCTATTCCATTCCATTCCATTCGATTCCATTCCATTCCATTCCATTCCATTCCATTCCATTCCTTTCTACTCGGGTTCATTCCATTCCATTCCGTTCCGTTCCGTTCCGTTCCGTTCCATTCCTTTCTACTTGTGTTGATTCCATTCCATTCCATTCTATTCCATTGAATTCCATTCCATTCCATTCCATTCCATTCCATTACATGGAATTCCATTGAATTCCATTGAATTCCATTCCATTGAATTCCATTGAATTCCATTCCATTCCATTCCATGGAATTCAATTCCATTCCATTCCATTCCTTGGAATTCCATTCCATTCCATTCCATTCCATTCCATTGAATTCCATTCCATTCCATTCAATTGAATTCCATTCCATTCCATTCCATTCGATTCCATTCCATTCCATTGAATTCAATTCCGTTCCATTCCATTCCATTGAATTCCATTGAATTCCATTCCATTGAATTCCATTCCATTCCATTGAATTCCATTCCATTTCATTCCATTCCATTCCGTTCCATTCCATTCCGTTCCATTCCATTCCATTCCTTTCCATTCCTTTCCATTCCATTCCATTCCGTTCCATTCCATTGAATTCCGTTCCATTGCACTGAATTCCGTTCCATTCCATTCCATTCCTTTCCGTTCCGTTCCGTTCCGTTCCGTTCCGTTCCGTTCTACTCGGGTGGATTCCATTCTATTCCTTTCCATTCCATTCGATTCCATTCTATTCCATTCGATTCCATTCGATTCAATTCGATTCCATTACATTCCATTCCATTCCATTCCATTCCATTCCATTGAATTCCATTCCATTCCATTCCGTTCCATTCCATTCCGTTCCATTCCATTCCATTCCATTCCATTACGTTCCGTTCCATTCCGTTCCATTCCGTTCCATTCCATTGAATTCCGATCCATTGCATTGAATTCCGTTCCATTCCATTCCATTCCTTTCCGTTCCGTTCCATTCCGTTCCGTTCCGTTCCGTTCCGTTCTACTCGGATTGATTCCATTCTATTCCATTCCATTCCATTCGATTCCATTCGATTCCATTCGATTCCATTCGATTCCATTCCATTCCATTCCATTCCATTGAATTCCATTCCATTCCATTCCGTTCCATTCCATTCCATTGAATTCCATTGAATTCCATTCCATTGAATTCCATTCCATTCCATTCCATTCCGTTCCATTCCATTCCGTTCCATTCCATTCCATTCCATTCCATTCCATTCCGTTCCGTTCCATTCCGTTCCATTCCGTTCCATTCCATTGAATTCCGTTCCATTCCATTACATTCCTTTACGTTCCGTTCCGTTCCGTTCCGTTCCGTTCCGTTCTACTCGGGTTGATTCCATTCTATTCCATTCCATTCCATTCGATTCCATTCTATTCCATTCGATTCCATTCGATTCCATTCTATTCAATTCGATTCCATTCCATTCCATTCCATTCCATTGAATTCCATTCCATTCCATTGAATTCCATTCCATTCCATTCCATTCCATTCCATTCCATGGAATTCCATTCCATTCCATTGAATTCCATTCCATTCCATTCCATTCGATTCCATTCCATTCCATGGAATTCCATTCCATTCGATTCCATTCCATTCCATGGAATTCCATTTCATTCCATTCCATTCCATTCCATTCCATTCCATTCCATAGAATTCCATTCCGTTCCATTCCATTCCATTCCATTCCATTCCGTTCCATTCCATTCCATCGAATTCCATTCCATTCCATTCCATTCCATTCCATTCCATTCCATTCCATTCCATTCCATTCCATTCCATTCCATTCTACTCGGGTTGATTCCATTCTATTACATTCCATTCCATTCGATTCCATTCGATTCCATTCGATTCCATTCGATTCCATTCCATTCCATTCCATTCCATTGAATTCCATTCCATTCCATTCCATTCCATTCCATTCCATTGAATTCCATTGAATTCCATTCCATTGAATTCCATTCCATTCCATTCCATTCCGTTCCATTCCATTCCGTTCCATTCCATTCCATTCCATTCCATTCCATTCCGTTCCGTTCCATTCCGTTCCATTCCGTTCCATTCCATTGAATTCCGTTCCATTGCATTGAATTCCGCTCCATTCCATTCCATTCCTTTCCGTTCCGTTCCGTTCCGTTCCGTTCCGTTCCGTTCTACTCGGGTTGATTCCATTCTATTCCATTCCATTCCATTCGATTCCATTCGATTCCTTTCGATTCCATTCCATTCCATTCCATTCCATTGAATTCCATTGCATTCCATTCCATTCCATTCCATTGAATTCCATTCCATTCCATTCCATCGAATTCCATTCCATTCCATTCCATTCCATTCCATTCCATTCCATTCCATTCCATTCCATTCCATTCCATTCCATTCCATTCCATCGAATTCCATTCCATTCCATTCCATTCCATTCCATTCCATTCCATTCGATTCCATTCGATTCCATTCGATTCCATTCCATTCCATTCCATTCCATTGAATTCCGTTCCATTCCATTCCATTCCATTCCATTGAATTCCGTTCCATTCCATTGAATTCCATTCCATTCCGTTCCATTCCATTGAATTCCGTTCCGTTCCGTTCCGTTCCGTTCCGTTCCATTCCGTTCCATTCCATTCCATTCCGTTCTACTCGGGTTCATTCCATTCCATTCCTTTCTGTTCCGTTCCGTTCCGTACCATTCCGTTCCGTTCTATTCGGGTTGATTCCATTCTATTCCATTCCATTCCATTCGATTCCATTCTATTCCATTCGATTCCATTCTATTCAATTCGATTCCATTCCATTCCAATCCATTCCATTACATTCCATTGAATTCCATTCCATTCCATTCCGTTCCATTCCATTCCGTTCCATTCCATTCCATTCCATTCCATTCCATTCCATTACGTTCCGTTCCATTCCGTTCCATTCCATTGAATTCCGATCCATTGCATTGAATTCCGTTCCATTCCATTCCATTCCATTCCATTCCATTCCATTCCATTGAATTCCATTCCATTGAATTCCGTTCCATTCCATTGAATTCCATTCCATTCCGTTCCATTCCATTGAATTCCATTCCGTTCCGTTCCGTTCCGTTCCGTTCCATTCCGTTCCATTCCGTTCCATTCCGTTCTACTCGGGTTGATTCCATTCTATTCCATTCCATTCCATTCGATTCCATTCCATTCCATTCCATTCCATTCCATTCCATTCCTTTCTACTCGGGTTCATTCCATTCCATTCCGTTCCGTTCCGTTCCGTTCCGTTCCATTCCTTTCTACTTGTGTTGATTCCATTCCATTCCATTCTATTCCATTGAATTCCATTCCATTCCATTCCATTACATTCCATTACATGGAATTCCATTGAATTCCATTGAATTCCATTCCATTGAATTCCATTGAATTCCATTCCATTCCATTCCATGGAATTCAATTCCATTCCATTCCATTCCTTGGAATTCCATTCCATTCCATTCCATTCCATTCCATTGAATTCCATTCCATTCCATTCAATTGAATTCCATTCCATTCCATTCCATTCGATTCCATTCCATTCCATTGAATTCGATTCCGTTCCATTCCATTCCATTGAATTCCATTGAATTCCATTCCATTGAATTCCATTCCATTCCATTGAATTCCATTCCACTTCATTCCATTCCATTCCGTTCCATTCCATTCCGTTCCATTCCATTCCATTCCTTTCCATTCCATTCCATTCAGTTCCATTCCATTGAATTCCGTTCCATTGCACTGAATTCCGTTCCATTCCATTCCATTCCTTTCCGTTCCGTTCCGTTCCGTTCCGTTCGGTTCTACTCGGGTTGATTCCATTCTATTCCTTTCCATTCCATTCGATTCCATTCTATTCCATTCGATTCCATTCGATTCAATTCGATTCCATTCCATTCCATTCCATTCCATTCCATTCCATTCCATTGAATTCCATTCCATTCCATTCCGTTCCATTCCATTCCGTTCCATTCCATTCCATTCCATTCCATTACGTTCCGTTCCATTCCGTTCCATTCCGTTCCATTCCATTGAATTCCGATCCATTGCATTGAATTCCGTTCCATTCCATTCCATTCCTTTCCGTTCCGTTCCGTTCCGTTCCGTTCCGTTCCATTCTACTCGGATTGATTCCATTCTATTCCATTCCATTCCATTCGATTCCATTCGATTCCATTCGATTCCATTCGATTCCATTCCATTCCATTCCATTCCATTGAATTCCATTCCATTCCATTCCATTCCATTCCATTCCATTGAATTCCATTGAATTCCATTCCATTGAATTCCATTCCATTCCATTCCATTCCGTTCCATTCCATTCCGTTCCATTCCATTCCATTCCATTCCATTCCATTCCGTTCCGTTCCATTCCGTTCCATTCCGTTCCATTCCATTGAATTCCGTTCCATTCCATTACATTCCTTTACGTTCCGTTCCGTTCCGTTCCGTTCCGTTCCGTTCTACTCGGGTTGATTCCATTCTATTCCATTCCATTCCATTCCATTCCATTCTATTCCATTCGATTCCATTCGATTCAATTCGATTCGATTCGATTCCATTCCATTCCATTCCATTCCATTGAATTCCATTCCATTCCATTGAATTCCATTCCATTCCATGGAATTCCATTCCATTCCATTGAATTCCATTCCATTCCATTCCATTCGATTCCATTCCATTCCATGGAATTCCATTCCATTCGATTCCATTCCATTCCATGGAATTCCATTTCATTCCATTCCATTCCATTCCATTCCATTCCATAGAATTCCATTCCATTCCATTCCATTCCATTCCATTCCATTCCATTCCATCGAATTCCATTCCATTCCATTCCATTCCATTCCATTCCATTCCATTCCATTCCATTCCATTCCATTCTACTCGGGTTGATTCCATTCTATTACATTCCATTCCATTCGATTCCATTCGATTCCATTCGATTCCATTCGATTCCATTCCATTCCATTCCATTCAATTGAATTCCATTCCATTCCATTCCATTCCATTCCATTCCATTCCACTCCATTCCATTCCATTGAATTCCATTCCATTCCATTGAATTCCATTCCATTCCGTTCCATTCCATTGCATTCCGTTCCGTTCCGTTCCGTTCCGTTCCGTTCCGTTCCGTTCCATTCCGTTCCATTCCATTCCATTCCGTTCTACTCGGGTTCATTCCATTCCATTCCTTTCCGTTCCGTTCCGTTCCGTTCCGTTCCGTTCCGTTGCGTTCCGTTCCGTTCTACTCGGGTTGATTCCATTCTATTCCATTCCATTCCATTCGATTCCATTCTATTCCATTCGATTCCATTCTATTCAATTCGATTCCATTCCATTCCATTCCATTCCATTCCATTCCATTGAATTCCATTCCATTCCATTCCGTTCCATTCCATTCCGTTCCATTCCATTCCATTCCATTCCATTCCATTCCATTCCTTTCCGTTACGTTCCGTTCCGTTCCATTCCGTTCTACTCGGATTGATTCCATTCTATTCCATTCCATTCCATTCGATTCCATTCGATTCCATTCGATTCCATTCCATTCCATTCCATTCCATTGAATTCCATTCCATTCCATTCCGTTCCATTCCATTCCGTTCCATTCCATTCCATTCCATTCCATTACGTTCCGTTCCATTCCGTTCCATTCCGTTCCATTCCATTGAATTCCGATCCATTGCATTGAATTCCGTTCCATTCCATTCCATTCCTTTCCGTTCCGTTCCGTTCCGTTCCGTTCCGTTCCGTTCTACTCGGATTGATTCCATTCTATTCCATTCCATTCCATTCGATTCCATTCGATTCCATTCGATTCCATTCGATTCCATTCCATTCCATTCCATTCCATTGAATTCCATTCCATTCCATTCCATTCCATTCCATTCCATTCCATTGAATTCCATTGAATTACATTCCATTGAATTCCATTCCATTCCATTCCATTCCGTTCCATTCCATTCCGTTCCATTCCATTCCATTCCATTCCATTCCATTCCGTTCCGTTCCATTCCGTTCCATTCCGTTCCATTCCATTGAATTCCGTTCCATTCCATTACATTCCTTTACGTTCCGTTCCGTTCCGTTCCGTTCCGTTCTACTCGGGTTGATTCCATTCTATTCCATTCCATTCCATTCCATTCCATTCTATTCCATTCGATTCCATTCGATTCAATTCGATTCGATTCGATTCCATTCCATTCCATTCCATTCCATTGAATTCCATTCCATTCCATTGAATTCCATTCCATTCCATTCCATTCCATTCCATTCCATGGAATTCCATTCCATTCCATGGAATTCCATTCCATTCCATTCCATTCGATTCCATTCCATTCCATGGAATTCCATTCCATTCGATTCCATTCCATTCCATGGAATTCCATTTCATTCCATTCCATTCCATTCCATTCCATTCCATCGAATTCCATTCCATTCCATTCCATTCCATTCCATTCCATTCCATTCCATTCCATTCCATCGAATTCCATTCCATTCCATTCCATTCCATTCCATTCCATTCCATTCCATTCCATTCTACTCGGGTTGATTCCATTCTATTACATTCCATTCCATTCGATTCCATTCGATTCCATTCGATTCCATTCGATTCCATTCCATTCCATTCCATTCAATTGAATTCCATTCCATTCCATTCCATTCCATTCCATTCCATTCCACTCCATTCCATTCCATTGAATTCCATTCCATTCCATTGAATTCCATTCCATTCCGTTCCATTCCATTGAATTCCGTTCCGTTCCGTTCCGTTCCGTTCCGTTCCGTTCCATTCCGTTCCATTCCATTCCATTCCGTTCTACTCGGGTTCATTCCATTCCATTCCTTTCCGTTCCGTTCCGTTCCGTTCCGTTCCGTTGCGTTCCGTTCCGTTCTACTCGGGTTGATTCCATTCTATTCCATTCCATTCCATTCGATTCCATTCTATTCCATTCGATTCCATTCTATTCAATTCGATTCCATTCCATTCCATTCCATTCCATTGAATTCCATTCCATTCCATTCCGTTCCATTCCATTCCGTTCCATTCCATTCCATTCCATTCCATTCCATTCCATTCCATTACGTTCCGTTCCATTCCGTTCCATTCCATTGAATTCCGATCCATTGCATTGAATTCCGTTCCATTCCATTCCACTCCTTTCCGTTCCATTCCGTTCCGTTCCGTTCCGTTCTACTCGGGTTAATTCCATTCTATTCCATTCCATTCCATTCGATTCCAATCTATTCCATTCGATTCCATTCGATTCAATTCGATTCCATTCCATTCCATTCCATTCCATTCCATTCCATTCCATTCCATTCCATTGAATTCCATTCCATTCCATTCCGTTCCATTCCATTCCGTTCCATTCCATTCCATTCCATTCCATTCCATTCCTTTCCGTTACGTTCCGTTCCGTTCCATTCCGTTCTACTCGGATTGATTCCATTCTATTCCATTCCATTCCATTCGATTCCATTCGATTCCATTCGATTCCATTCCATTCCATTCCATTCAATTGAATTCCATTCCATTCCATTCCGTTCCATTCCATTCCGTTCCATTCCATTCCATTCCATTCCATTACGTTCCGTTCCATTCCGTTCCATTCCGTTCCATTCCATTGAATTCCGATCCATTGCATTGAATTCCGTTCCATTCCATTCCATTCCTTTCCGTTCCGTTCCGTTCCGTTCCGTTCCGTTCCGTTCTACTCGGATTGATTCCATTCTATTCCATTCCATTCCATTCGATTCCATTCGATTCCATTCGATTCCATTCGATTCCATTCCATTCCATTCCATTCCATTGAATTCCATTCCATTCCATTCCATTCCATTCCATTCCATTCCATTGAATTCCATTGAATTCCATTCCATTGAATTCCATTCCATTCCATTCCATTCCGTTCCATTCCATTCCGTTCCATTCCATTCCATTCCATTCCATTCCATTCCGTTCCGTTCCATTCCGTTCCATTCCTTTCCATTCCATTGAATTCCGTTCCATTCCATTACATTCCTTTACGTTCCGTTCCGTTCCGTTCCGTTCCGTTCTACTCGGGTTGATTCCATTCTATTCCATTCCATTCCATTCCATTCCATTCTATTCCATTCGATTCCATTCGATTCAATTCGATTCGATTCGATTCCATTCCATTCCATTCCATTCCATTGAATTCCATTCCATTCCATTGAATTCCATTCCATTCCATTCCATTCCATTCCATTCCATGGAATTCCATTCCATTCCATGGAATTCCATTCCATTCCATTCCATTCGATTCCATTCCATTCCATGGAATTCCATTCCATTCGATTCCATTCCATTCCATGGAATTCCATTTCATTCCATTCCATTCCATTCCATTCCATTCCATAGAATTCCATTCCATTCCATTCCATTCCATTCCATTCCATTCCATTCCATCGAATTCCATTCCATTCCATTCCATTCCATTCCATTCCATTCCATTCCATTCTACTCGGGTTGATTCCATTCTATTACATTCCATTCCATTCGATTCCATTCGATTCCATTCGATTCCATTCGATTCCATTCCATTCCATTCCATTCAATTGAATTCCATTCCATTCCATTCCATTCCATTCCATTCCATTCCACTCCATTCCATTCCATTGAATTCCATTCCATTCCATTGAATTCCATTCCATTCCGTTCCATTCCATTGAATTCCGTTCCGTTCCGTTCCGTTCCGTTCCGTTCCGTTCCGTTCCATTCCGTTCCATTCCATTCCATTCCGTTCTACTCGGGTTCATTCCATTCCATTCCTTTCCGTTCCGTTCCGTTCCGTTCCGTTCCGTTGCGTTCCGTTCCGTTCTACTCGGGTTGATTCCATTCTATTCCATTCCATTCCATTCGATTCCATTCTATTCCATTCGATTCCATTCTATTCAATTCGATTCCATTCCATTCCATTCCATTCCATTGAATTCCATTCCATTCCATTCCGTTCCATTCCATTCCGTTCCATTCCATTCCATTCCATTCCATTACGTTCCGTTACATTCCGTTCCATTCCATTGAATTCCGATCCATTGCATTGAATTCCGTTCCATTCCATTCCACTCCTTTCCGTTCCATTCCGTTCCGTTCCGTTCCGTTCTACTCGGGTTGATTCCATTCTATTCCATTCCATTCCATTCGATTCCAATCTATTCCATTCGATTCCATTCGATTCAATTCGATTCCATTCCATTCCATTCCATTCCATTCCATTCCATTCCATTCCATTGAATTCCATTCCATTCCATTCCGTTCCATTCCATTCCGTTCCATTCCATTCCATTCCATTCCATTCCATTCCTTTCCGTTACGTTCCGTTCCGTTCCATTCCGTTCTACTCGGATTGATTCCATTCTATTCCATTCCATTCCATTCGATTCCATTCGATTCCATTCGATTCCATTCCATTCCATTCCATTCCATTGAACTCCATTCCATTCCATTCCATTCCATTCCATTCCATCGAATTCCATTCCATTCCATTGAATTCCATTCCATTCCATTCCATTCCATTCCATTCCATTCCATTCCATCGAATTCCATTCCATTCCATTCCATTCCATTCGATTCCATTCTATTCCATTCGATTCCATTCGATTCAATTCGATTCCATTCCATTCCATTCCATTCCATTCCATTCCATTGAATTCCATTCCATTCCATTCCGTTCCATTCCATTCCGTTCCATTCCATTCCATTCCATTCCATTCCATTCCATTCCATTACGTTCCGTTCCATTCCGTTCCATTCCGTTCCATTCCATTGAATTCCGATCCACTGCATTGAATTCCGTTCCATTCCATTCCATTCCTTTCCGTTCCGTTCCGTTCCGTTCCGTTCCGTTCTACTCGGATTGATTCCATTCTATTCCATTCCATTCCATTCGATTCCATTCGATTCCATTCGATTCCATTCGATTCCATTCCATTCCATTCCATTCCATTGAATTCCATTCCATTCCATTCCATTCCATTCCATTCCATTGAATTCCATTGAATTCCATTCCATTGAATTCCATTCCATTCCATTCCATTCCGTTCCATTCCATTCCGTTCCATTCCATTCCATTCCATTCCATTCCATTCCGTTACGTTCCATTCCGTTCCATTCCGTTCCATTCCATTGAATTCCGTTCCATTCCATTCCATTCCTTTCCGTTCCGTTCCGTTCCGTTCCGTTCCGTTCTACTCGGGTTGATTCCATTCTATTCCATTCCATTCCATTCGATTCCATTCTATTCCATTCGATTCCATTCGATTCAATTCGATTCGATTCCATTCCATTCCATTCCATTCCATTCCATTCCATAGAATTCCATTCCATTCCATTGAATTCCATTCCATTCCATTCCATTCCATTCCATTGAATTCCATTCCATTCCATTGAATTCCATTCCATTCCATTCCATTCGATTCCATTCCATTCCATGGAATTCCATTCCATTCGATTCCATTCCATTCCATGGAATTCCATTTCATTCCATTCGATTCCATTCCATTCCATTCCATTCCATAGAATTCCATTCCGTTCCATTCCATTCCATTCCATTCCATTCCGTTCCATTCCATTCCATCGAATTCCATTCCATTCCATTCCATTCCATTCCATTCCATTCCATTCCATTCCATTCTACTCGGGTTGATTCCATTCTATTACATTCCATTCCATTCGATTCCATTCGATTCCATTCGATTCCATTCCATTCCATTCCATTCAATTGAATTCCATTCCATTCCATTCCATTCCATTCCATTCCATTCCATTGAATTCCATTCCATTACATTGAATTCCATTCCATTCCATTCCATTCCATTGAATTCCGTTCCATTCCATTCCTTTCCATTCCATTCCATTCCATTGAATTCCATTACATTGAATTCCATTCCATTCCATTCCATTCCATTCCATTCCATTGAATTCAATTCCATTCCATTGAATTCCATTCCATTCCATTCCATTCGATTCCATTCCATTCCATGGAATTCCATTCCTTTCCATTCCATTCCATTCCATTCCATTCCATTCCATTGAATTCCATTGAATTCCATTCCATTCCATTGAATTCCATTCCTTTCCATTCCATTCCATTGAATTCCGTTCAATTCCATTCCATTCCATTCCATTCCATTCCATTCCATTCGAATTCCATTCCATTCCATTCCATTCCATTCCATTCCATTCCATTCCATTCTACTGGGGTTGATTCCATTCTATTCCATTCCATTCCATTCGATTGCATTCGATTCCTTTCGATTCCATTCCATTCCATTCCATTCCATTCCATTCCATTGAATTCCATTCCATTCCATTCCATTCCATTCCATTGAATTCCATTCCATTCCATTCCATCGAATTCCATTCCATTCCATTGAATTCCATTCCATTCCATTCCATTCCATTCCATTCCATTCCATTCCATTCCATTCCATTCCATTCCATTCCATCGAATTCCATTCCATTCCATTCCATTCCATTCCATTCCATTCCATTCGATTCCATTCGATTCCATTCGATTCCATTCGATTCCATTCCATTCCATTCCATTCCATTCCATTCCATTCCATTCCATTCCATTCCATTCTACTCCGGTTGATTCCATTCTATTACATTCCATTCCATTCGATTCCATTAGATTCCATTCGATTCCATTCCATTCCATTCCATTCCATTCCATTCCATTGAATTCCGTTCCATTCCATTCCAATCCATTCCATTCCATTCCATTGAATTCCATTACATTGAATTCCATTCCATTCCATTCCATTCCATGGAATTCCATTCCATTCCATTCCATTCCATGGAATTCCATTCCATTCCGTTCCGTTCCGTTCCGTTCCGTTCCGTACCGTTCCATTCCATTCCATTCCATTCCATTGAATTCCGTTCCATTCCATTGAATTCCATTCCATTCCGTTCCATTCCATTGAATTCCGTTCCGTTCCGTTCCGTTCCGTTTCGTTCCATTCCGTTCCATTCCATTCCATTCCGTTCTACTCGGGTTCATTCCATTCCATTCCTTTCCGTTCCGTTCCGTTCCGTTCCGTTCCGTTCCGTTCCGTTCTACTCGTGTTGATTCCATTCTATTCCATTCCATTCCATTCGATTCCATTCTATTCCATTCGATTCCATTCTATTCAATTCGATTCCATTCCATTCCATTCCATTCCATTCCATTCCATTCCATTCCATTGAATTCCATTACATTCCATTCCGTTCCATTCCATTCCGTTCCATTCCATTCCATTCCATTCCATTCCATTCCATTCCATTCCATTACGTTCCGTTCCATTCCGTTCCATTCCATTGAATTCCGATCCATTGCATTGAATTCCGTTCCATTCCATTCCATTCCTTTCCGTTCCGTTCCGTTCCGTTCCGTTCTACTCGGGTTGATTCCATTCTATTCCATTCCATTCCATTCGATTCCATTCTATTCCATTCGATTCCATTCGATTCAATTCGATTCGATTCCATTCCATTCCATTCCATTCCATTCCATTCCATTGAATTCCATTCCATTCCATAGAATTCCATTCCATTCCATTCCATTCCATTCCATTCCATTGAATTCCGTTCCATTCCATTGAATTCCATTCCATTCCGTTCCATTCCATTGAATTCCGTTCCGTTCCGTTCCGTTCCGTTCCATTCCGTTCCATTCCATTCCATTCCGTTCTACTCGGGTTCATTCCATTCCATTCCTTTCCGTTCCGTTCCGTTCCGTTCCGTTCCGTTCCGTTCCGTTCTACTCGGGTTGATTCCATTCTATTCCATTCCATTCCATTCGATTCCATTCTATTCCATTCGATTCCATTCTATTCAATTCGATTCCATTCCATTCCATTCCATTCCATTCCATTCCATTCCATTGAATTCCATGCCATTCCATTCCGTTCCATTCCATTCCGTTCCATTCCATTCCATTCCATTCCATTCCATTCCATTACGTTCCGTTCCATTCCGTTCCATTCCATTGAATTCCGATCCATTGCATTGAATTCCGTTCCATTCCATTCCATTCCTTTCCGTTCCGTTCCGTTCCGTTCCGTTCTACTCGGGTTGATTCCATTCTATTCCATTCCATTCCATTCGATTCCATTCTATTCCATTCGATTCCATTCGATTCAATTCGATTCGATTCGATTCCATTCCATTCCATTCCATTCCATTCCATTGAATTCCATTCCATTCCATTGAATTCCATTCCATTCCATTCCATTCGATTCCATTCCATTCCATGGAATTCCATTCCATTCGATTCCATTCCATTCCATGGAATTCCATTTCATTCCATTCCATTCCATTCCATTCCATTCCATTCCATTCCATTCCATTCCATAGAATTCCATTCCATTCCATTCCATTCCATTCCATTCCATTCCATTCCGTTCCATTCCATTCCATCGAATTCCATTCCATTCCATTCCATTCCATTCCATTCCATTCCATTCCATTCCATTCCATTCCATTCCATTCCATTCTACTCGGGTTGATTCCATTCTATTACATTCCATTCCATTCGATTCCATTCGATTCCATTCGATTCCATTCGATTCCATTCCATTCCATTCCATTCAATTGAATTCCATTCCATTCCATTCCATTCCATTCCATTCCATTCCATTGAATTCCATTCCATTCCATTGAATTCCATTCCATTCCATTGAATTCCGTTCCATTCCATTCCTTTCCATTCCATTCCATTCCATTGAATTCCATTACATTGAATTCCATTCCATTCCATTCCATTCCATAGAATTCCATTCCATTCCATTCCATTCCATTCCATTCCATTCCATTCCGTTCCATTCCATTCCATCGAATTCCATTCCATTCCATTCCATTCCATTCCATTCCATTCCATTCCATTCCTTTCCATTCCATTCCATTGAATTCCATTGAATTCCATTCCATTCCATTGAATTCCATTCCTTTCCATTCCATTCCATTGAATTCCGTTCCATTCCATTGAATTCCATTCCATTCCGTTCCATTCCATTGAATTCCGCTCCGTTCCGTTCCGTTCCGTTCCGTTCCATTCCGTTCCATTCCATTCCATTCCGTTCTACTCGGGTTCATTCCATTCCATTCCTTTCCGTTCCGTTCCGTTCCGTTCCATTCCGTTCCGTTCCGTTCCGTTCTACTCGGGTTGATTCCATTCTATTCCATTCCATTCCATTCGATTCCAATCTATTCCATTCGATTCCATTCGATTCAATTCTATTCCATTCCATTCCATTCCATTTCATTCCATTCCATTCCATTCCATTGAATTCCATTCCATTCCATTCCGTTCCATTCCATTCCGTTCCATTCCATTCCATTCCATTCCTTTCCGTTCCGTTCCGTTCCGTTCCATTCCGTTCTACTCGGATTGATTCCATTCGATTCCATTCCATTCCATTCCATTCCATTCCATTCCATTCCATTGAACTCCATTCCATTCCATTCCATTCCATTCAATTCCATTCCATTCCATTGAATTCCATTCCATTCCATTCCATTCCATTGAATTCTGTTCCATTCAATTCCATTCCATTCCATTCCGTTCTACTCGGGTTGATTCCATTCTATTCCATTCCGTTCCGTTCCGTTCCGTTCCGTTCCGTTCCGTTCCCTTCCACTCGGGCTGATTCCATTCTATTCCATTCCATTCCATTCCATTCCATTCGATTCCATTCGATTCCATTCGATTCCATTCGATTCCATTCCATTCCATTGAATTCCATTCCATTCCATTCCATTCCATGGAATTCCGTTCCATTCCATTCCATTGCATTCCATTCCATTCCATTCCATTTGAATTCCATTCCATTCCATTCCATTCCATTCCATTCCATTCCATTCCACTCCATTCCATTCCATTCTACTCGGGTTGATTCCATTCTATTCCATTCCATTCCATTCGATTCCATTCGATTCCATTCGATTCCATTCCATTCCATTCCATTCCATTCCATTCCATTCCATTGAATTCCATTCCATTCCATTGAATTCCATTCCATTCCATTCCATTCCATTGAATTCCGTTCCATTCCATTCCATTCCATTCCATTCCATTCCATTGAATTCCATTCCATTGAATTCCATTCCATTCCATTCCAATCCATTGAATTCCATTCCATTCCGTTCCGTTCCGTTCCGTTCCGTTCCGTTTCGTTCCGTTCCGTTCCGTTCCGTTCCATTCCATTCCATTCCATTCCATTGAATTCCGTTCCATTCCATTGAATTCCATTCCATTCCGTTCCATTCCATTGAATTCTGTTCCGTTCAGTTCCGTTCCGTTCCGTTCCATTCCGTTCCATTCCGTTCCTTTCCATTCTACTCGGGTTGATTCCATTCTATTCCATTCCATTCCATTCGATTCCATTCGATTCCATTCGAATCCATTCGATTCCATTCGATTCCATTCGATTCCATTCCATTCCATTGAATTCCATTCCATTCCATTCCATTCCATTGAATTCCGTTCCATTCCATTCAATTCCATTCCATTCCATTCCTTTCCGTTCCGTTCCGTTCCGTTCCGTTCCGTTCCGTTCTACTCGGGTTGATTCCATTCTATTCCATTCCATACCATTCGATTCCATTCTATTCCATACGATTCCATTCGATTCAATTCGATTCCATTCCATTCCATTCCATTCCATTCCATTCCATTGAATTCCATTGGATTCCATTCCATTCCATTCCGTTCCATTCCATTCCGTTCCATTCCATTCCATTCCATTCCATTCCATTCCATTCCATTCCATTCCGTTCTACTCGGGTTCATTCCATTCCATTCCGTTCCGTTCCGTTCCGTTCCGTTCCTTTCCTTTCTACTTGTGTTGATTCCATTCCATTCCATTCTATTCCATTGAATTCCATTCCATTCCATTCCATTCCATTCCATTACATGGAATTCCATTGAATTCCATTGAATTCCATTCCATAGAATTCCATTCCATTCCATTCCATTCCATTCCATGGAATTCCATTCCATTCCATTCCATTCCATTGAATTCCATTCCATTCCATTCCATTGAATTCCATTCCATTCCATTCCATTCGATTCCATTTCATTCCATTGAATTCCATTCCATTCCATTGAATTCCATTCCATTCCGTTCCCTTCCATTGAATTCTGTTCCGTTCCGTTCCGTTCCGTTCCGTTCCATTCCGTTCCATTCCGTTCCTTTCCGTTCTACTCGGGTTGATTCCATTCTATTCCATTCCATTCCATTCGATTCCATTCTATTCCATTCGATTCCATTCGATTCAATTAGATTCCATTCCATTCCATTCCATTCCATTCCATTGAATTCCGTTCCATTCCATTGAATTCCATTCCATTCCGTTCCATTCCATTGAATTCCGCTCCGTTCCGTTCCGTTCCATTCCGTACCATTCCGTTCCATTCCGTTCTACTCGGGTTGATTCTATTCTATTCCATTCCATTCCATTCGATTCCATTCCATTCCATTCCATTCCATTCCATTCCGTTCTACTCGGGTTCATTCCATTCCATTCCATTACATGGAATTCCATTGAATTCCATTGAATTCCATTCCATTGAATTCCATTCCATTCCATTCCATTCCATTCCATTCCATGGAATTCCATTCCATTCCATTCCATTCCATTCCATTGAATTCCATTCCATTCCATTCCATTGAATTCCATTCCATTCCATTCCATTCGATTCCATTTCATTCCATTGAATTCCATTCCATTCCATTCCATTCCATTCCATTCCATTGAATTCCATTGAATTCCATTCCATTGAATTCCATTCCATTCCATTGAATTCCATTCCATTTCATTCCATTCCATTCCGTTCCATTCCATTCCGTTCCATTCCATTCCATTCCTTTCCATTCCATTCCATTCCGTTCCATTCCATTGAATTCCGTTCCATTGCATTGAATTCCGTTCCATTCCATTCCATTCCTTTCCGTTCCGTTCCGTTCCGTTCCGTTCCGTTCCGTTCTACTCGGGTTGATTCCATTCTATTCCATTCCATTCCATTCGATTCCATTCTATTCCATTCGATTCCATTCGATTCAATTCGATTCCATTCGATTCCATTCCATTCCATTCCATTCCATTCCATTCCATTGAATTCCATTCCATTCCATTCCGTTCCATTCCATTCCGTTCCATTCAATTCCATTCCATTCCATTCCATTCCATTCCATTCCGTTCCATTCCATTCCATTCCTTTCCATTCCATTCCTTTCCGTTCCATTCCTTTCCGTTCCATTCCGTTCTACTCGGATTGATTCCATTCTATTCCATTCCATTCCATTCGATTCCATTCGATTCCATTCGATTCCATTCGATTCCATTCCATTCCATTCCATTCCATTCCATTCCATTCCATTCCATTGAACTCCATTCCATTCCATTCCATTCCATTCCATTCCATTGAATTCCGTTCCATTCCATTCCATTCCATTGAATTCTGTTCCATTCAATTCCATTCCATTCCATTCCGTTCTACTCGGGTTGATTCCATGCTATTCCATTCCGTTCCATTCCGTTCCGTTCCGTTCCGTTCCGTTCCGTTCCATTCCACTCGGGTTGATTCCATTCTATTCCATTCCATTCCATTCCATTCCATTCCATTCCATTCCATTCGATTCCATTCGATTCCATTCGATTCCATTCGATTCCATTCCATTCCATTCCATTCCATTGAATTCCATTCCATTCCATTCCATTCCATTGAATTCCGTTCCATTCCATTCCATTGCATTCCATTCCATTCCATTCCATTTGAATTCCATTCCATTCCATTCCATTCCATTCCATTCCATTCTACTCGGGTTGATTCCATTCTATTCCATTCCATTCCATTCGATTCCATTCGATTCCATTCGATTCCATTCGATTCCATTCCATTCCATTCCATTCCATTCCATTCCATTCCATTCCATTGAATTCCATTCCATTCCATTGAATTCCATTCCATTCCATTCCATTCCATTGAATTCCGTTCCATTCCATTCCATTCCATTCCATTCCATTCCATTGAATTCCATTCCATTGAATTCCATTCCATTCCATTCCATTCCATTGAATTCCATTCCATTCCGTTCCGTTCCGTTCCGTTCCGTTTCGTTCCGTTCCGTTCCGTTCCGTTCCATTCCTTTCCATTCCATTCCATTGAATTCCGTTCCATTCCATTGAATTCCATTCCATTCCGTTCCATTCCATTGAATTCTGTTCCGTTCCGTTCCGTTCCGTTCCATTCCATTCCGTTCCATTCCGTTCCTTTCCGTTCTACTCGGGTTGACTCCATTCTATTCCATTCCATTCCATTCGATTCCATTCGATTCCTTTCGATTCCATTCCATTCCATTCCATTCCATTCCATTGAATTCCATTCCATTCCATTCCATTCCATTCCATTCCATTGAATTCCATTCCATTCCATTCCATTCCATTCCATTCCATTCCATTCCATTCCATTCCATTCCATCGAATTCCATTCCATTCCATTCCATTCCATTCCATTCCATTCGATTCAATTCGATTCCATTCGATTCCATTCCATTCCATTCCATTCCATTGAATTCCGTTCCATTCCATTCCATTCCATTCCATTCCCTTCCATTGAATTCCATTACATTGAATTCCATTCCATTCCATTCCATTCCATGGAATTCCATTCCATTCCGTTCCGTTCCGTTCCGTTCCGTTCCGTACCGTTCCATTCCATTCCATTCCATTCCATTGAATTCCGTTCCATTCCATTGAATTCCATTCCATTCCGTTCCATTCCATTGAATTCCGTTCCGTTCCGTTCCGTTCCGTTCCGTTGCGTTCCATTCCGTTCCATTCCATTCCATTCCGTTCTACTCGGGTTCATTCCATTCCATTCCTTTCCGTTCCGTTCCGTTCCGTTCCGTTCCATTCCGTTCCGTTCCGTTCCGTTCTACTCGGGTTGATTCCATTCTATTCCATTCCATTCCATTCGATTCCAATCTATTCCATTCGATTCCATTCGATTCAATTCTATTCCATTCCATTCCATTCCATTTCATTCCATTCCATTCCATTCCATTGAATTCCATTCCATTCCATTCCGTTCCATTCCATTCCGTTCCATTCCATTCAATTCCATTCCATTCCATTCCTTTCCGTTCCGTTCCGTTCCGTTCCATTCCGTTCTACTCGGATTGATTCCATTCTATTCCATTCCATTCCATTCGATTCCATTCGATTCCATTCGATTCCATTCCATTCCATTCCATTCCATTCCATTCCATTCCATTCCATTCCATTCCATTGAACTCCATTCCATTCCATTCCATTCCATTCAATTCCATTCCATTCCATTGAATTCCATTCCATTCCATTCCATTCCATTGAATTCTGTTCCATTCAATTCCATTCCATTCCATTCCGTTCTACTCGGGTTGATTCCATTCTATTCCATTCCGTTCCGTTCCGTTCCGTTCCGTTCCGTTCCGTTCCGTTCCCTTCCACTCGGGTTGATTCCATTCTATTCCATTCCATTCCATTCCATTCCATTCGATTCCATTCGATTCCATTCGATTCCATTCGATTCCATTCCATTCCATTGAATTCCATTCCATTCCATTCCATTCCATGGAATTCCGTTCCATTCCATTCCATTGCATTCCATTCCATTCCATTCCATTTGAATTCCATTCCATTCCATTCCATTCCATTCCATTCCATTCCATTCCATTCCATTCTACTCGGGTTGATTCCATTCTATTCCATTCCATTCCATTCCAATCCATTGAATTCCATTCCATTCCGTTCCGTTCCGTTCCGTTCCATTCCGTTTCGTTCCGTTCCGTTCCGTTCCGTTCCATTCCATTCCATTCCATTCCATTGAATTCCCTTCCATTCCATTGAATTCCATTCCATTCCGTTCCATTCCATTGAATTCTGTTCCGTTCAGTTCCGTTCCGTTCGGTTCCATTCCGTTCCATTCCGTTCCTTTCCGTTCTACTCGGGTTGATTCCATTCTATTCCATTCCATTCCATTCGATTCCATTCGATTCCATTCGAATCCATTCGATTCCATTCGATTCCATTCGATTCCATTCCATTCCATTGAATTCCATTCCATTCCATTCCATTCCATTGAATTCCGTTCCATTCCATTCAATTCCATTCCATTCCATTCCTTTCCGTTCCGTTCCGTTCCGTTCCGTTCCGTTCTACTCGGGTTGATTCCATTCTATTCCATTCCATACCATTCGATTCCATTCTATTCCATTCGATTCCATTCGATTCAATTCGATTCCATTCCATTCCATTCCATTCCATTCCATTCCATTGAATTCCATTCCATTCAATTCGATTCCATTCCATTCCATTCCATTCCATTCCATTGAATTCCATTGAATTCCATTCCATTCCGTTCCATTCCATTCCGTTCCATTCCATTCCATTCCATTCCATTCCATTCCATTCCATTCCATTCCATTCCGTTCTACTCGGGTTCATTCCATTCCATTCCGTTCCGTTCCGTTCCGTTCCGTTCCTTTCCTTTCTACTTGTGTTGATTCCATTCCATTCCGTTCTATTCCATTGAATTCCATTCCATTCCATTCCATTCCATTCCATTACATGGAATTCCATTGAATTCCATTGAATTCCATTCCATAGAATTCCATTCCATTCCATTCCATTCCATTCCATGGAATTCCATTCCATTCCATTCAATTCCATTGAATTCCATTCCATTCCATTCCATTGAATTCCATTCCATTCCATTCCATTCGATTCCATTTCATTCCATTGAATTCCATTCCATTCCATTGAATTCCATTCCATTCCGTTCCCTTCCATTGAATTCTGTTCCGTTCCGTTCCGTTCCGTTCCGTTCCATTCCGTTCCATTCCGTTCCTTTCCGTTCTACTCGGGTTGATTCCATTCTATTCCATTCCATTCCATTCGATTCCATTCTATTCCATTCGATTCCATTCGATTCAATTAGATTCCATTCCATTCCATTCCATTCCATTCCATTGAATTCCGTTCCATTCCATTGAATTCCATTCCATTCCGTTCCATTCCATTGAATTCCGCTCCGTTCCGTTCCGTTCCGTTCCGTTCCATTCCGTACCATTCCGTTCCATTCCGTTCTACTCGGGTTGATTCCATTCTATTCCATTCCATTCCATTCGATTCCATTCCATTCCATTCCATTCCATTCCATTCCGTTCTACTCGGGTTCATTCCATTCCATTCCATTACATGGAATTCCATTGAATTCCATTGAATTCCATTCCATTGAATTCCATTCCATTGAATTCCATTCCATTCCATTGAATTCCATTCCATTTCATTCCATTCCATTCCGTTCCATTCCATTCCGTTCCATTCCATTCCATTCCTTTCCATTCCATTCCATTCCGTTCCATTCCATTGAATTCCGTTCCATTGCATTGAATTCCGTTCCATTCCATTCCATTCCTTTCCGTTCCGTTCCGTTCCGTTCCGTTCCGTTCCGTTCTACTCGGGTTGATTCCATTCTATTCCATTCCATTCCATTCGATTCCATTCGATTCAATTCGATTCCATTCGATTCCATTCCATTCCATTCCATTCCATTCCATTCCATTGAATTCCATTCCATTCCATTCCGTTCCATTCCATTCCGTTCCATTCCATTCCATTCCATTCCATTCCATTCCATTCCATTCCGTTCCATTCCATTCCATTCCATTCCATTCCATTCCATTCCGTTCCGTTCCGTTCCGTTCCATTCCGTTTCGTTCCGTTCCGTTCCGTTCCGTTCCATTCCATTCCATTCCATTCCATTGAATTCCCTTCCATTCCATTGAATTCCATTCCATTCCGTTCCATTCCATTGAATTCTGTTCCGTTCAGTTCCGTTCCGTTCGGTTCCATTCCGTTCCATTCCGTTCCTTTCCGTTCTACTCGGGTTGATTCCATTCTATTCCATTCCATTCCATTCGATTCCATTCGATTCCATTCGAATCCATTCGATTCCATTCGATTCCATTCGATTCCATTCCATTCCATTGAATTCCATTCCATTCCATTCCATTCCATTGAATTCCGTTCCATTCCATTCAATTCCATTCCATTCCATTCCTTTCCGTTCCGTTCCGTTCCGTTCCGTTCCGTTCTACTCGGGTTGATTCCATTCTATTCCATTCCATACCATTCGATTCCATTCTATTCCATTCGATTCCATTCGATTCAATTCGATTCCATTCCATTCCATTCCATTCCATTCCATTCCATTGAATTCCATTCCATTCAATTCGATTCCATTCCATTCCATTCCATTCCATTCCATTGAATTCCATTGAATTCCATTCCATTCCGTTCCATTCCATTCCGTTCCATTCCATTCCATTCCATTCCATTCCATTCCATTCCATTCCATTCCATTCCATTCCATTCCGTTCTACTCGGGTTCATTCCATTCCATTCCGTTCCGTTCCGTTCCGTTCCGTTCCTTTCCTTTCTACTTGTGTTGATTCCATTCCATTCCGTTCTATTCCATTGAATTCCATTCCATTCCATTCCATTCCATTCCATTACATGGAATTCCATTGAATTCCATTGAATTCCATTCCATAGAATTCCATTCCATTCCATTCCATTCCATTCCATGGAATTCCATTCCATTCCATTCAATTCCATTGAATTCCATTCCATTCCATTCCATTGAATTCCATTCCATTCCATTCCATTCGATTCCATTTCATTCCATTGAATTCCATTCCATTCCATTGAATTCCATTCCATTCCGTTCCCTTCCATTGAATTCTGTTCCGTTCCGTTCCGTTCCGTTCCGTTCCATTCCGTTCCATTCCGTTCCTTTCCGTTCTACTCGGGTTGATTCCATTCTATTCCATTCCATTCCATTCGATTCCATTCTATTCCATTCGATTCCATTCGATTCAATTAGATTCCATTCCATTCCATTCCATTCCATTCCATTGAATTCCGTTCCATTCCATTGAATTCCATTCCATTCCGTTCCATTCCATTGAATTCCGCTCCGTTCCGTTCCGTTCCGTTCCGTTCCATTCCGTACCATTCCGTTCCATTCCGTTCTACTCGGGTTGATTCCATTCTATTCCATTCCATTCCATTCGATTCCATTCCATGCCATTCCATTCCATTCCATTCCGTTCTACTCGGGTTCATTCCATTCCATTCCATTACATGGAATTCCATTGAATTCCATTGAATTCCATTCCATTGAATTCCATTCCATTGAATTCCATTCCATTCCATTGAATTCCATTCCATTTCATTCCATTCCATTCCGTTCCATTCCATTCCGTTCCATTCCATTCCATTCCTTTCCATTCCATTCCATTCCGTTCCATTCCATTGAATTCCGTTCCATTGCATTGAATTCCGTTCCATTCCATTCCATTCCTTTCCGTTCCGTTCCGTTCCGTTCCGTTCCGTTCCGTTCTACTCGGGTTGATTCCATTCTATTCCATTCCATTCCATTCGATTCCATTCGATTCAATTCGATTCCATTCGATTCCATTCCATTCCATTCCATTCCATTCCATTCCATTGAATTCCATTCCATTCCATTCCGTTCCATTCCATTCCGTTCCATTCCATTCCATTCCATTCCATTCCATTCCATTCCATTCCGTTCCATTCCATTCCATTCCTTTCCATTCCATTCCTTTCCGTTCCATTCCGTTCCGTTCCATTCCGTTCTACTCGGATTGATTCCATTCTATTCCATTCCATTCCATTCGATTCCATTCGATTCCATTCGATTCCATTCGATTCCATTCCATTCCATTCCATTCCATTCCATTCCATTCCATTCCATTGAACTCCATTCCATTCCATTCCATTCCATTCCATTCCATTGAATTCCATTCCATTCCATTCCATTCCATTGAATTCTGTTCCATTCAATTCCATTCCATTCCATTCCGTTCTACTCGGGTTGATTCCATGCTATTCCATTCCGTTCCATTCCGTTCCGTTCCGTTCCGTTCCGTTCCGTTCCGTTCCATTCCACTCGGGTTGATTCCATTCTATTCCATTCCATTCCATTCCATTCCATTCCATTCCATTCGATTCCATTCGATTCCATTCGATTCCATTCGATTCCATTCCATTCCATTCCATTCCATTGAATTCCATTGCATTCCATTCCATTCCATTGAATTCCGTTCCATTCCATTCCATTGCATTCCATTCCATTCCATTCCATTTGAATTCCATTCCATTCCATTCCATTCCATTCCATTCCATTCTACTCGGGTTGATTCCATTCTATTCCATTCCATTCCATTCGATTCCATTCGATTGCATTCGATTCCATTCGATTCCATTCCATTCCATTCCATTCCATTCCATTCCATTCCATTCCATTCCATTGAATTCCATTACATTCCATTCCGTTCCATTCCATTCCGTTCCATTCCATTCCATTCCATTCCATTCCATTCCATTCCATTACGTTCCGTTCCATTCCGTTCCATTCCATTGAATTCCGATCGATTGCATTGAATTCCGTTCCATTCCATTCCATTCCTTTCCGTTCCGTTCCGTTCCGTTCCGTTCTACTCGGGTTGATTCCATTCTATTCCATTCCATTCCATTCGATTCCATTCTATTCCATTCGATTCCATTCGATTCAATTCGATTCGATTCCATTCCATTCCATTCCATTCCATTCCATTCCATTGAATTCCATTCCATTCCATAGAATTCCATTCCATTCCATTGAATTCCATTCCATTCCATAGAATTCCATTCCATTCCATTCCATTCCATTCCATTCCATTGAATTCCATTCCATTCCATTGAATTCCATTCCATTCCATTCCATTCGATTCCATTCCATTCCATGGAATTCCATTCCATTCGATTCCATTCCATTCCATGGAATTCCATTTCATTCCATTCCATTCCATTCCATTCCATTCCATTCCATTCCATTCCATTCCATAGAATTCCATTCCATTCCATTCCATTCCATTCCATTCCGTTCCATTCCATTCCATCGAATTCCATTCCATTCCATTCCATTCCATTCCATTCCATTCCATTCCATTCCATTCCATTCCATTCCATTCCATTCTACTCGGGTTGATTCCATTCTATTACATTCCATTCCATTCGATTCCATTCGATTCCATTCGATTCCATTCGATTCCATTCCATTCCATTCCATTCAATTGAATTCCATTCCATTCCATTCCATTCCATTCCATTCCATTGAATTCCATTCCATTCCATTGAATTCCATTCCATTCCATTCCATTCCATTGAATTCCGTTCCATTCCATTCCTTTCCATTCCATTCCATTCCATTGAATTCCATTCCATTCCATTCCATCGAATTCCATTCCATTCCATTGAATTCCATTCCATTCCATTCCATTCCATTCCATTCCATTCCATTCCATCGAATTCCATTCCATTCCATTCCATTCCATTCGATTCCATTCGATTCCATTCGATTCCATTCGATTCCATTCCATTCCATTCCATTCCATTCCATTCCATTCCATTCCATTCTACTCTGGTTGATTCCATTCTATTACATTCCATTCCATTCGATTCCATTAGATTCCATTCGATTCCATTCGATTCCATTCCATTCCATTCCATTCCATTGAATTCCGTTCCATTCCATTCCATTCCATTCCATTCCATGGAATTCCATTCCATTCCGTTCCGTTCCGTTCCGTTCCGTTCCGTACCGTTCCATTCCATTCCATTCCATTCCATTGAATTCCGTTCCATTCCATTGAATTCCATTCCATTCCGTTCCATTCCATTGAATTCCGTTCCGTTCCGTTCCGTTCCGTTCCATTCCGTTCCATTCCATTCCATTCCGTTCTACTCGGGTTCATTCCATTCCATTCCTTTCCGTTCCGTTCCGTTCCGTTCCGTTCCGTTCAGTTCCGTTCTACTCGGGTTGATTCCATTCTATTCCATTCCATTCCATTCGATTCCATTCTATTCCATTCGATTCCATTCTATTCAATTCGATTCCATTCCATTCCATTCCATTCCATTCCATTCCATTGAATTCCATTGAATTCCATGCCATTCCATTCCGTTCCATTCCATTCCGTTCCATTCCATTCCATTCCATTCCATTCCATTCCATTCCATTCCATTCCGTTCTACTCGGGTTCATTCCATTCCATTCCGTTCCGTTCCGTTCCGTTCCGTTCCTTTCCTTTCTACTTGTGTTGATTCCATTCCATTCCATTCTATTCCATTGAATTCCATTCCATTCCATTCCATTCCATTCCATTACATGGAATTCCATTGAATTCCATTGAATTCCATTCCATAGAATTCCATTCCATTCCATTCCATTCCATTCCATGGAATTCCATTCCATTCCATTCCATTCCATTGAATTCCATTCCATTCCATTCCATTGAATTCCATTCCATTCCATTCCATTCGATTCCATTTCATTCCATTGAATTCCATTCCATTCCATTGAATTCCATTCCATTCCGTTCCCTTCCATTGAATTCTGTTCCGTTCCGTTCCGTTCCGTTCCGTTCCATTCCGTTCCATTCCGTTCCTTTCCGTTCTACTCGGGTTGATTCCATTCTATTCCATTCCATTCCATTCGATTCCATTCTATTCCATTCGATTCCATTCGATTCAATTAGATTCCATTCCATTCCATTCCATTCCATTCCATTGAATTCCGTTCCATTCCATTGAATTCCATTCCATTCCGTTCCATTCCATTGAATTCCGCTCCGTTCCGTTCCGTTCCGTTCCGTTCCATTCCGTACCATTCCGTTCCATTCCGTTCTACTCGGGTTGATTCCATTCTATTCCATTCCATTCCATTCGATTCCATTCCATTCCATTCCATTCCATTCCATTCCGTTCTACTCGGGTTCATTCCATTCCATTCCATTACATGGAATTCCATTGAATTCCATTGAATTCCATTCCATGGAATTCCATTCCATTCCATTCCATTCCATTCCATTCCATGGAATTCCATTCCATTCCATTCCATTCCATTCCATTGAATTCCATTCCATTCCATTCCATTGAATTCCATTCCATTCCATTCCATTCGATTCCATTTCATTCCATTGAATTCCATTCCATTCCATTCCATTCCATTCCATTCCATTGAATTCCATTGAATTCCATTCCATTGAATTCCATTCCATTCCATTGAATTCCATTCCATTTCATTCCATTCCATTCCGTTCCATTCCATTCCGTTCCATTCCATTCCATTCCTTTCCATTCCATTCCATTCCGTTCCATTCCATTGAATTCCGTTCCATTGCATTGAATTCCGTTCCATTCCATTCCATTCCTTTCCGTTCCGTTCCGTTCCGTTCCGTTCCGTTCCGTTCTACTCGGGTTGATTCCATTCTATTCCATTCCATTCCATTCGATTCCATTCGATTCAATTCGATTCCATTCGATTCCATTCCATTCCATTCCATTCCATTCCATTCCATTGAATTCCATTCCATTCCATTCCGTTCCATTCCATTCCGTTCCATTCCATTCCATTCCATTCCATTCCATTCCATTCCATTCCGTTCCATTCCATTCCATTCCTTTCCATTCCATTCCTTTCCGTTCCATTCCGTTCCGTTCCATTCCGTTCTACTCGGATTGATTCCATTCTATTCCATTCCATTCCATTCGATTCCATTCGATTCCATTCGATTCCATTCGATTCCATTCCATTCCATTCCATTCCATTCCATTCCATTCCATTCCATTGAACTCCATTCCATTCCATTCCATTCCATTCCATTCCATTGAATTCCATTCCATTCCATTCCATTCCATTGAATTCTGTTCCATTCAATTCCATTCCATTCCATTCCGTTCTACTCGGGTTGATTCCATGCTATTCCATTCCGTTCCATTCCGTTCCGTTCCGTTCCGTTCCGTTCCGTTACATTCCACTCGGGTTGATTCCATTCTATTCCATTCCATTCCATTCCATTCCATTCCATTCCATTCGATTCCATTCGATTCCATTCGATTCCATTCGATTCCATTCCATTCCATTCCATTCCATTGAATTCCATTCCATTCCATTCCATTCCATTCCATTGAATTCCGTTCCATTCCATTCCATTGCATTCCATTCCATTCCATTCCATTTGAATTCCATTCCATTCCATTCCATTCCATTCCATTCCATTCTACTCGGGTTGATTCCATTCTATTCCATTCCATTCCATTCGATTCCATTCGATTCCATTCGATTCCATTCGATTCCATTCCATTCCATTCCATTCCATTCCATTCCATTCCATTCCATTGAATTCCATTCCATTCCATTGAATTCCATTCCATTCCATTCCATTCCATTGAATTCTGTTCCATTCAATTCCATTCCATTCCATTCCGTTCTACTCGGGTTGATTCCTTTCTATTCCATTCCGTTCCGTTCCGTTCCGTTCCGTTCCGTTCCGTTCCCTTCCACTCGGGTTGATTCCATTCTATTCCATTCCATTCCATTCCATTCCATTCCATTCGATTCCATTCGATTCCATTCGATTCCATTCGATTCCATTCCATTCCATTGAATTCCATTCCATTCCATTCCATTCCATGGAATTCCGTTCCATTCCATTCCATTGCATTCCTTTCCATTCCATTCCATTTGAATTCCATTCCATTCCATTCCATTCCATTCCATTCCATTCCATTCCATTCCATTCCATTCTACTCGGGTTGATTCCATTCTATTCCATTCCATTCCATTCGATTCCATTCGATTCCATTCGATTCCATTCGATTCCATTCCATTGCATTCCATTCCATTCCATTCCATTCCATTGAATTCCATTCCATTCCATTGAATTCCATTCCATTCCATTCCATTCCATTGAATTCCGTTCCATTCCATTCCATTCCATTCCATTCCATTCCATTGAATTCCATTCCATTGAATTCCATTCCATTCCATTCCAATCCATTGAATTCCATTCCATTCCGTTCCGTTCCGTTCCGTTCCGTTCCGTTTCGTTCCGTTCCATTCCGTTCCGTTCCATTCCATTCCATTCCATTCCATTGAATTCCGTTCCATTCCATTGAATTCCATTCCATTCCGTTCCATTCCATTGAATTCTGTTCCGTTCAGTTCCGTTCCGTTCGGTTCCATTCCGTTCCATTCCGTTCCTTTCCGTTCTACTCGGGTTGATTCCATTCTATTCCATTCCATTCCATTCGATTCCATTCGATTCCATTCGAATCCATTCGATTCCATTCGATTCCATTCGATTCCATTCCATTCCATTGAATTCCATTCCATTCCATTCCATTCCATTGAATTCCGTTCCATTCCATTCAATTCCATTCCATTCCATTCCTTTCCGTTCCGTTCCGTTCCGTTCCGTTCCGTTCCGTTCTACTCGGGTTGATTCCATTCTATTCCATTCCATACCATTCGATTCCATTCTATTCCATTCGATTCCATTCGATTCAATTCGATTCCATTCCATTCCATTCCATTCCATTCCATTCCATTGAATTCCGTTCCATTCCATTGAATTCCATTCCATTCCGTTCCATTCCATTGAATTCCGCTCCGTTCCGTTCCGTTCCGTTCCGTTCCATTCCGTTCCATTCCGTTCCATTCCGTTCTACTCGGGTTGATTCCATTCTATTCCATTCCATTCCATTCGATTCCATTCTATTCCATTCGATTCCATTCTATTCAATTCGATTCCATTCCATTCCATTCCATTCCATTCCATTCCATTGAATTCCATTGAATTCCATTCCATTCCATTCCGTTCCATTCCATTCCGTTCCATTCCATTCCATTCCATTCCATTCCATTCCATTCCATTCCATTCCGTTCTACTCGGGTTCATTCCATTCCATTCCGTTCCGTTCCGTTCCGTTACGTTCCTTTCCTTTCTACTTGTGTTGATTCCATTCCATTCCATTCTATTCCATTGAATTCCATTCCATTCCATTCCATTCCATTCCATTACATGGAATTCCATTGAATTCCATTGAATTCCATTCCATAGAATTCCATTCCATTCCATTCCATTCCATTCCATTCCATGGAATTCCATTCCATTCCATTCCATTCCATGGAATTCCATTCCATTCCATTCCATTCCATTGAATTCCATTCCATTCCATTCCATTGAATTCCATTCCATTCCATTCCATTCGATTCCATTTCATTCCATTGAATTCCATTCCATTCCATTGAATTCCATTCCATTCCGTTCCGTTCCGTTCCGTTCCGTTTCGTTCCGTTCCGTTCCGTTCCGTTCCATTCCATTCCATTCCATTGAATTCCGTTCCATTCCATTGAATTCCATTCCATTCCGTTCCATTCCATTGAATTCTGTTCCGTTCCGTTCCGTTCCGTTCCATTCCATTCCGTTCCATTCCGTTCCTTTCCGTTCTACTCGGGTTGATTCCATTCTATTCCATTCCATTCCATTCGATTCCATTCGATTCCATTCGAATCCATTCGATTCCATTCGATTCCATTCGATTCCATTCCATTCCATTGAATTCCATTCCATTCCATTCCATTCCATTGAATTCCGTTCCATTCCATTCAATTCCATTCCATTCCATTCCTTTCCGTTCCGTTCCGTTCCGTTCCGTTCCGTTCCCTTCTACTCGGGTTGATTCCATTCTATTCCATTCCATTCCATTCGATTCCATTCTATTCCATTCGATTCCATTCGATTCAATTTGATTCCATTCCATTCCATTCCATTCCATTCCATTCCATTGAATTCCGTTCCATTCCATTGAATTCCATTCCATTCCGTTCCATTCCATTGAATTCCGCTCCGTTCCGTTCCGTTCCGTTCCGTTCCATTCCGTACCATTCCATTCCATTCCGTTCTACTCGGGTTCATTCCATTCCATTCCGTTCCGTTCCGTTCCGTTCCGTTCCTTTCCTTTCTACTTGTGTTGATTCCATTCCATTCCTTTCTATTCCATTGAATTCCATTCCTTTCCATTCCATTCCATTCCATTACATGGAATTCCATTGAATTCAATTGAATTCCATTCCATTGAATTCCATTCCATTCCATTCCATTCCATTCCATTCCATTGAATTCCATTCCATTCCATTCCATTGAATTCCATTCCATTCCATTCCATTCGATTCCATTTCATTCCATTGAATTCCATTCCATTCCATTCCATTCCATTCCATTCCATTGAATTCCATTGAATTCCATTCCATTGAATTCCATTCCATTCCATTGAATTCCATTCCATTTCATTCCATTCCATTCCGTTCCATTCCATTCCGTTCCATTCCATTCCATTCCTTTCCATTCCATTCCATTCCGTTCCATTCCATTGAATTCCGTTCCATTGCATTGAATTCCGTTCCATTCCATTCCATTCCTTTCCGTTCCTTTCCGTTCCGTTCCGTTCCGTTCCGTTCTACTCGGGTTGATTCCATTCTATTCCATTCCATTCCATTCGATTCCATTCTATTCCATTCGATTCCATTCGATTCAATTCGATTCGATTCCATTCCATTCCATTCCATTCCATTCCATTCCATAGAATTCCATTCCATTCCATTGAATTCCATTCCATTCCATTCCATTCCATTGAATTCTATTCCATTCCATGGAATTCCATTCCATTCCATTCCATTCGATTCCATTCCATTCCATGGAATTCCATTCCATTCGATTCCATTCCATTCCATGGAATTCCATTTCATTCCATTCCATTCCGTTCCATTCCATTGAATTCCATTCCATTCCATTGAATTCCATTCCATTCCATTCCATTGAATTCCATTCCATTCCATTGAATTCCATTCCATTAAATTCCATTCCATTCCATTCCATGGAATTCCATTCCATTCCATTGAATTCCATTCCATTCCATTCAATTCGATTCCATTCCATTCCATGGAATTCCATTCCATTCGATTCCATTCCATTCCATGGAATTCCGTTTCATTCCATTCCATTCCATTCCATTCGATTCCATTCCATTCCATTCCATTCCATTCCATTCCATTCCATTCCATTCCGTTCCATTCCATTCCATCGAATTCCATTCCATTCCATTCCATTCCATTCCATTCCATTCCATTCCATTCCATTCCATTCTACTCGGGTTGATTCCATTCTATTACATTCCATTCCATTCGATTCCATTCGATTCCATTCGATTCCATTCGATTCCATTCCATTCCATTCCATTCAATTGAATTCCATTCCATTCCATTCCATTCCATTCCATTCCATTCCATTGAATTCCATTCCATTCCATTGAATTCCATTCCATTCCATGGAATTCCATTCCATTCCATTCCATTCGATTCCATTCCATTCCATGGAATTCCATTCCATTCGATTCCATTCCATTCCATGGAATTCCATTTCATTCCATTCCATTCCGTTCCATTCCATTCCATCGAATTCCATTCCATTCCATTCCATTCCATTCCATTCCATTCCATTCCATTCCATTCCATTCCATTCTACTCGGGTTGATTCCATTCTATTACATTCCATTCCATTCGATTCCATTCGATTCCATTCGATTCCATTCCATTCCATTCCATTCAATTGAATTCCATTCCATTCCATTCCATTCCATTCCATTCCATTCCATTCCATTGAATTCCATTCCAGTACATTGAATTCCATTCCATTCCATTCCATTCCATTGAATTCCGTTCCATTCCATTCCTTTCCATTCCATTCCATTCCATTGAATTCCATTACATTGAATTCCATTCCATTCCATTCCATTCCATTCCATTCCATTGAATTCCATTCCATTCCATTGAATTCCATTCCATTCCATTCCATTCGATTCCATTCCATTCCATGGAATTCCATTCCTTTCCATTCCATTCCATTCCATTCCATTCCATTCCATTGAATTCCATTGAATTCCATTCCATTCCATTGAATTCCATTCCTTTCCATTCCATTCCATTGAATTCCGTTCAATTCCATTCCATTCCATTCCATTCCATTCCATTCGAATTCCATTCCATTCCATTCCATTCCATTCCATTCCATTCCATTCCATTCTACTCGGGTTGATTCCATTCTATTCCATTCCATTCCATTCGATTCCATTCGATTCCTTTCGATTCCATTCCATTCCATTCCATTCCATTCCATTGAATTCCATTCCATTCCATTCCATTCCATTCCATTGAATTCCATTCCATTCCATTCCATCGAATTCCATTCCATTCCATTGAATTCCATTCCATTCCATTCCATTCCATTCCATTCCATTCCATTCCATTCCATCGAATTCCATTCCATTCCATTCCATTCCATTCCATTCCATTCCATTCGATTCCATTCGATTCCATTCGATTCCATTCCATTCCATTCCATTCCATTGAATTCCGTTCCATTCCATTCCATTCCATTCCATTCCCTTCCATTGAATTCCATTCCATGGAATTCCATTCCATTCCATTCCATTCCATGGAATTCCATTCCATTCCGTTCCGTTCCGTTCCGTTCCGTTCCGTACCGTTCCATTCCATTCCATTTCATTCCATTGAATTCCGTTCCATTCCATTGAATTCCTTTCCATTCCGTTCCATTCCATTGAATTCCGTTCCGTTCCGTTCCGTTCCGTTCCGTTCCGTTCCATTCCGTTCCATTCCATTCCATTCCGTTCTACTCGGGTTCATTCCATTCCATTCCTTTCCGTTCCGTTCCGTTCCGTACCATTCCGTTCCGTTCTACTCGGGTTGATTCCATTCTATTCCATTCCATTCCATTCGATTCCATTCTATTCCATTCGATTCCATTCTATTCAATTCGATTCCATTCCATTCCAATCCATTCCATTACATTCCATTGAATTCCATTCCATTCCATTCCGTTCCATTCCATTCCGTTCCATTCCATTCCATTCCATTCCATTCCATTCCATTCCATTACGTTCCGTTCCATTCCGTTCCATTCCATTGAATTCCGATCCATTGCATTGAATTCCGTTCCATTCCATTCCATTCCATTCCATTCCATTGAATTCCATTCCATTGAATTCCATTCCATTCCATTCCATTCCATTGAATTCCGTTCCATTCCATTGAATTCCATTCCATTCCGTTCCATTCCATTGAATTCCGTTCCGTTCCGTTCCGTTCCGTTCCGTTCCATTCCGTTCCATTCCGTTCTACTCGGGTTGATTCCATTCTATTCCATTCCATTCCATTCGATTCCATTCCATTCCATTCCATTCCATTCCATTCCATTCCTTTCTACTCGGGTTCATTCCATTCCATTCCGTTCCGTTCCGTTCCGTTCCGTTCCATTCCTTTCTACTTGTGTTGATTCCATTCCATTCCATTCTATTCCATTGAATTCCATTCCATTCCATTCCATTCCATTCCATTACATGGAATTCCATTGAATTCCATTGAATTCCATTCCATTGAATTCCATTGAATTCCATTCCATTCCATTCCATGGAATTCCATTCCATTCCATTCCATTCCTTGGAATTCCATTCCATTCCATTCCATTCCATTGAATTCCATTCCATTCCATTCAATTGAATTCCATTCCATTCCATTCCATTCGATTCCATTCCATTCCATTGAATTCAATTCCGTTCCATTCCATTCCATTGAATTCCATTGAATTCCATTCCATTGAATTCCATTCCATTCCATTGAATTCCATTCCATTTCATTCCATTCCATTCCGTTCCATTCCATTCCGTTCCATTCCATTCCATTCCTTTCCATTCCATTCCATTCCGTTCCATTCCATTGAATTCCGTTCCATTCCATTCCGTTCCATTGCATTCCGTTCCATTCCATTCCATTCCATTCCATTACGTTCCGTTCCATTCCGTTCCATTCCGTTCCATTCCATTGAATTCCGATCCATTGCATTGAATTCCGTTCCATTCCATTCCATTCCTTTCCGTTCCGTTCCATTCCGTTCCGTTCCGTTCCGTTCCGTTCTACTCGGATTGATTCCATTCTATTCCATTCCATTCCATTCGATTCCATTCGATTCCATTCGATTCCATTCGATTCCATTCCATTCCATTCCATTCCATTGAATTCCATTCCATTCCATTCCATTCCATTCCATTCCATTGAATTCCATTGAATTCCATTCCATTGAATTCCATTCCATTCCATTCCATTCCGTTCCATTCCATTCCGTTCCATTCCATTCCATTCCATTCCATTCCATTCCGTTCCGTTCCATTCCGTTCCATTCCGTTCCATTCCATTGAATTCCGTTCCATTCCATTACATTCCTTTACGTTCCGTTCCGTTCCGTTCCGTTCTGTTCCGTTCTACTCGGGTTGATTCCATTCTATTCCATTCCATTCCATTCGATTCCATTCTATTCCATTCGATTCCATTCGATTCCATTCTATTCAATTCGATTCCATTCCATTTCATTCCATTCCATTGAATTCCATTCCATTCCATTGAATTCCATTCCATTCCATTCCATTCCATTCCATTCCATGGAATTCCATTCCATTCCATTGAATTCCATTCCATTCCATTCCATTCGATTCCATTCCATTCCATGGAATTCCATTCCATTCGATTCCATTCCATTCCATGGAATTCCATTTCATTCCATTCCATTCCATTCCATTCCATTCCATTCCATTCCATAGAATTCCATTCCGTTCCATTCCATTCCATTCCATTCCATTCCGTTCCATTCCATTCCATCGAATTCCATTCCATTCCATTCCATTCCATTCCATTCCATTCCATTCCATTCCATTCCATTCCATTCTACTCGGGTTGATTCCATTCTATTACATTCCATTCCATTCGATTCCATTCGATTCCATTCGATTCCATTCGATTCCATTCCATTCCATTCCATTCCATGGAATTCCATTCCATTCCATTCCATTCCATTCCATTCCATAGAATTCCATTGAATTCCATTCCATTGAATTCCATTCCATTCCATTCCATTCCGTTCCATTCCATTCCGTTCCATTCCATTCCATTCCATTCCATTCCATTCCGTTCCGTTCCATTCCGTTCCATTCCGTTCCATTCCATTGAATTCCGTTCCATTGCATTGAATTCCGTTCCATTCCATTCCATTCCTTTCCGTTCCGTTCCGTTCCGTTCCGTTCCGTTCCGTTCTACTCGGGTTGATTCCATTCTATTCCATTCCATTCCATTCGATTCCATTCGATTCCTTTCGATTCCATTCCATTCCATTCCATTCCATTGAATTCCATTGCATTCCATTCCATTCCATTCCATTGAATTCCATTCCATTCCATTCCATCGAATTCCATTCCATTCCATTCCATTCCATTCCATTCCATTCCATTCCATTCCATTCCATTCCATCGAATTCCATTCCATTCCATTCCATTCCATTCCATTCCATTCCATTCGATTCCATTCGATTCCATTCGATTCCATTCCATTCCATTCCATTCCATTGAATTCCGTTCCATTCCATTCCATTCCATTCCATGGAATTCCGTTCCATTCCATTGAATTCCATTCCATTCCGTTCCATTCCATTGAATTCCGTTCCGTTCCGTTCCGTTCCGTTCCGTTCCATTCCGTTCCATTCCATTCCATTCCGTTCTACTCGGGTTCATTCCATTCCATTCCTTTCCGTTCCGTTCCGTTCCGTACCATTCCGTTCCGTTCTACTCGGGTTGATTCCATTCTATTCCATTCCATTCCATTCGATTCCATTCTATTCCATTCGATTCCATTCTATTCAATTCGATTCCATTCCATTCCAATCCATTCCATTACATTCCATTGAATTCCATTCCATTCCATTCCGTTCCATTCCATTCCGTTCCATTCCATTCCATTCCATTCCATTCCATTCCATTACGTTCCGTTCCATTCCGTTCCATTCCATTGAATTCCGATCCATTGCATTGAATTCCGTTCCATTCCATTCCATTCCATTCCATTCCATTCCATTGAATTCCATTCCATTGAATTCCGTTCCATTCCATTGAATTCCATTCCATTCCGTTCCATTCCATAGAATTCCGTTCCGTTCCGTTCCGTTCCGTTCCGTTCCATTCCGTTCCATTCCGTTCCATTCCGTTCTACTCGGGTTGATTCCATTCTATTCCATTCCATTCCATTCGATTCCATTCCATTCCATTCCATTCCATTCCATTCCATTCCATTCCTTTCTACTCGGGTTCATTCCATTCCATTCCGTTCCGTTCCGTTCCGTTCCGTTCCATTCCTTTCTACTTGTGTTGATTCCATTCCATTCCATTCTATTCCATTGAATTCCATTCCATTCCATTCCATTCCATTCCATTACATGGAATTCCATTGAATTCCATTGAATTCCATTCCATTGAATTCCATTGAATTCCATTCCATTCCATTCCATGGAATTCAATTCCATTCCATTCCATTCCTTGGAATTCCATTCCATTCCATTCCATTCCATTCCATTGAATTCCATTCCATTCCATTCAATTGAATTCCATTCCATTCCATTCCATTCGATTCCATTCCATTCCATTGAATTCGATTCCGTTCCATTCCATTCCATTGAATTCCATTGAATTCCATTCCATTGAATTCCATTCCATTCCATTGAATTCCATTCCACTTCATTCCATTCCATTCCGTTCCATTCCATTCCGTTCCATTCCATTCCATTCCTTTCCATTCCATTCCATTCAGTTCCATTCCATTGAATTCCGTTCCATTGCACTGAATTCCGTTCCATTCCATTCCATTCCTTTCCGTTCCGTTCCGTTCCGTTCCGTTCCTTTCTACTCGGGTTGATTCCATTCTATTCCTTTCCATTCCATTCGATTCCATTCTATTCCATTCGATTCCATTCGATTCAATTCGATTCCATTCCATTCCATTCCATTCCATTCCATTGAATTCCATTCCATTCCATTCCGTTCCATTCCATTCCGTTCCATTCCATTCCATTCCATTCCATTACGTTCCGTTCCATTCCGTTCCATTCCGTTCCATTCCATTGAATTCCGATCCATTGCATTGAATTCCGTTCCATTCCATTCCATTCCTTTCCGTTCCGTTCCGTTCCGTTCCGTTCCGTTCTATTCTACTCGGATTGATTCCATTCTATTCCATTCCATTCCATTCGATTCCATTCGATTCCATTCGATTCCATTCGATTCCATTCCATTCCATTCCATTCCATTGAATTCCATTCCATTCCATTCCATTCCATTCCATTCCATGGAATTCCATTGAATTCCATTCCATTGAATTCCATTCCATTCCATTCCATTCCGTTCCATTCCATTCCGTTCCATTCCATTCCATTCCATTCCATTCCGTTCCGTTCCATTCCGTTCCATTCCGTTCCATTCCATTGAATTCCGTTCCATTCCATTACATTCCTTTACGTTCCGTTCCGTTCCGTTCCGTTCCGTTCCGTTCTACTCGGGTTGATTCCATTCTATTCCATTCCATTCCATTCGATTCCTTTCTATTCCATTCGATTCCATTCGATTCAATTCGATTCGTTTCGATTCCATTCCATTCCATTCCATTGCATTGAATTCCATTCCTTTCCATTGAATTCCATTCCATTCCATTCCATTCCATTCCATTCCATGGAATTCCATTCCATTCCATTGAATTCCATTCCATTCCATTCCATTCGATTCAATTCCATTCCATGGAATTCCATTCCATTCGATTCCATTCCATTCCATGGAATTCCATTTCATTCCATTCCATTCCATTCCATTCCATTCCATAGAATTCCATTCCATTCCATTCCATTCCATTCCATTCCATTCCATTCCATTCCATTCCATCGAATTCCATTCCATTCCATTCCATTCCATTCCATTCCATTCCATTCCATTCTACTCGGGTTGATTCCATTCTATTACATTCCATTCCATTCGATTCCATTCGATTCCATTCGATTCCATTCGATTCCATTCCATTCCATTCCATTCAATTGAATTCCATTCCATTCCATTCCATTCCATTCCATTCCATTCCACTCCATTCCATTCCATTGAATTCCATTCCATTCCATTGAATTCCATTCCATTCCGTTCCATTCCATTGAATTCCGTTCCGTTCCGTTCCGTTCCGTTCCGTTCCGTTCCATTCCGTTCCATTCCATTCCATTCCGTTCTACTCGGGTTCATTCCATTCCATTCCTTTCCGTTCCGTTCCGTTCCGTTCCGTTCCGTTGCGTTCCGTTCCGTTCTACTCGGGTTGATTCCATTCTATTCCATTCCATTCCATTCGATTCCATTCTATTCCATTCGATTCCATTCTATTCAATTCGATTCCATTCCATTCCATTCCATTCCATTCCATTCCATTGAATTCCATTCCATTCCATTCCGTTCCATTCCATTCCGTTCCATTCCATTCCATTCCATTCCATTCCATTCCATTACGTTCCGTTCCATTCCGTTCCATTCCATTGAATTCCGATCCATTGCATTGAATTCCGTTCCATTCCATTCCACTCCTTTCCGTTCCATTCCGTTCCGTTCCGTTCCGTTCTACTCGGGTTAATTCCATTCTATTCCATTCCATTCCATTCGATTCCAATCTATTCCATTCGATTCCATTCGATTCAATTCGATTCCATTCCATTCCATTCCATTCCATTCCATTCCATTCCATTCCATTCCATTGAATTCCATTCCATTCCATTCCGTTCCATTCCATTCCGTTCCATTCCATTCCATTCCATTCCATTCCATTCCTTTCCGTTACGTTCCGTTCCGTTCCATTCCGTTCTACTCGGATTGATTCCATTCTATTCCATTCCATTCCATTCGATTCCATTCGATTCCATTCGATTCCATTCCATTCCATTCCATTCCATTGAATTCCATTCCATTCCATTCCGTTCCATTCCATTCCGTTCCATTCCATTCCATTCCATTCCATTACGTTCCGTTCCATTCCGTTCCATTCCGTTCCATTCCATTGAATTCCGATCCATTGCATTGAATTCCGTTCCATTCCATTCCATTCCTTTCCGTTCCGTTCCGTTCCGTTCCGTTCCGTTCCGTTCTACTCGGATTGATTCCATTCTATTCCATTCCATTCCATTCGATTCCATTCGATTCCATTCGATTCCATTCGATTCCATTCCATTCCATTCCATTCCATTGAATTCCATTCCATTCCATTCCATTCCATTCCATTCCATTCCATTGAATTCCATTGAATTCCATTCCATTGAATTCCATTCCATTCCATTCCATTCCGTTCCATTCCATTCCGTTCCATTCCATTCCATTCCATTCCATTCCATTCCGTTCCGTTCCATTCCGTTCCATTCCGTTCCATTCCATTGAATTCCGTTCCATTCCATTACATTCCTTTACGTTCCGTTCCGTTCCGTTCCGTTCCGTTCCGTTCTACTCCGGTTGATTCCATTCTATTCCATTCCATTCCATTCGATTCCATTCTATTCCATTCGATTCCATTCGATTCAATTCGATTCGATTCGATTCCATTCCATTCCATTCCATTCCATTGAATTCCATTCCATTCCATTGAATTCCATTCCATTCCATTCCATTCCATTCCATTTTTTGGAATTCCATTCCATTCCATGGAATTCCATTCCATTCCATTCCATTCGATTCCATTCCATTCCATGGAATTCCATTCCATTCGATTCCATTCCATTCCATGGAATTCCATTTCATTCCATTCCATTCCATTCCATTCCATTCCATAGAATTCCATTCCATTCCATTCCATTCCATTCCATTCCATTCCATTCCATCGAATTCCATTCCATTCCATTCCATTCCATTCCATTCCATTCCATTCTACTCGGGTTGATTCCATTCTATTACATTCCATTCCATTCGATTCCATTCGATTCCATTCGATTCCATTCGATTCCATTCCATTCCATTCCATTCAATTGAATTCCATTCCATTCCATTGCATTCCATTCCATTACACTCCATTCCATTCCATTGAATTCCATTCCATTCCATTGAATTCCATTCCATTCCGTTCCATTCCATTGAATTCCGTTCCGTTCCGTTCCGTTCCGTTCCGTTCCGTTCCATTCCGTTCCATTCCATTCCATTCCGTTCTACTCGGGTTCATTCCATTCCATTCCTTTCCGTTCCGTTCCGTTCCGTTCCGTTCCGTTGCGTTCCGTTCCGTTCTACTCGGGTTGATTCCATTCTATTCCATTCCATTCCATTCGATTCCATTCTATTCCATTCGATTCCATTCTATTCAATTCGATTCCATTCCATTCCATTCCATTCCATTCCATTCCATTGAATTCCATTCCATTCCATTCCGTTCCATTCCATTCCGTTCCATTCCATTCCATTCCATTCCATTCCATTCCATTACGTTCCGTTACATTCCGTTCCATTCCATTGAATTCCGATCCATTGCATTGAATTCCGTTCCATTCCATTCCACTCCTTTCCGTTCCATTCCGTTCCGTTCCGTTCCGTTCTACTCGGGTTGATTCCATTCTATTCCATTCCATTCCATTCGATTCCAATCTATTCCATTCGATTCCATTCGATTCAATTCGATTCCATTCCATTCCATTCCATTCCATTCCATTCCATTCCATTCCATTGAATTCCATTCCATTCCATTCCGTTCCATTCCATTCCGTTCGATTCCATTCCATTCCATTCCATTCCATTCCTTTCCGTTACGTTCCGTTCCGTTCCATTCCGTTCTACTCGGATTGATTCCATTCTATTCCATTCCATTCCATTTGATTCCATTCGATTCCATTCGATTCCATTCCATTCCATTCCATTCCATTGAACTCCATTCCATTCCATTCCATTCCATTCCATTCCATCGAATTCCATTCCATTCCATTGAATTCCATTCCATTCCATTCCATTCCATTCCATTCCATTCCATTCCATTCCATCGAATTCCATTCCATTCCATTCCATTCCATTCGATTCCATTCTATTCCATTCGATTCCATTCGATTCAATTCGATTCCATTCCATTCCATTCCATTCCATTCCATTCCATTGAATTCCATTCCATTCCATTCCGTTCCATTCCATTCCGTTCCATTCCATTCCATTCCATTCCATTCCATTCCATTCCATTCCATTACGTTCCGTTCCATTCCGTTCCATTCCGTTCCATTCCATTGAATTCCGATCCACTGCATTGAATTCCGTTCCATTCCATTCCATTCCTTTCCGTTCCGTTCCGTTCCGTTCCGTTCCGTTCTACTCGGATTGATTCCATTCTATTCCATTCCATTCCATTCGATTCCATTCGATTCCATTCGATTCCATTCGATTCCATTCCATTCCATTCCATTCCATTGAATTCCATTCCATTCCATTCCATTCCATTCCATTGAATTCCATTGAATTCCATTCCATTGAATTCCATTCCATTCCATTCCATTCCGTTCCATTCCATTCCGTTCCATTCCATTCCATTCCATTCCATTCCATTCCGTTCCGTTCCATTCCGTTCCATTCCGTTCCATTCCATTGAATTCCGTTCCATTCCATTCCATTCCTTTCCGTTCCGTTCCGTTCCGTTCCGTTCCGTTCCGTTCTACTCGGGTTGATTCCATTCTATTCCATTCCATTCCATTCGATTCCATTCTATTCCATTCGATTCCATTCGATTCAATTCGATTCGATTCCATTCCATTCCATTCCATTCCATTCCATTCCATAGAATTCCATTCCATTCCATTGAATTCCATTCCATTCCATTCCATTCCATTCCATTGAATTCCATTCCATTCCATTGAATTCCATTCCATTCCATTCCATTCGATTCCATTCCATTCCATGGAATTCCATTCCATTCGATTCCATTCCATTCCATGGAATTCCATTTCATTCCATTCGATTCCATTCCATTCCATTCCATTCCATAGAATTCCATTCCGTTCCATTCCATTCCATTCCGTTCCATTCCATTCCATCGAATTCCATTCCATTCCATTCCATTCCATTCCATTCCATTCCATTCTACTCGGGTTGATTCCATTCTATTACATTCCATTCCATTCGATTCCATTCGATTCCATTCGATTCCATTCCATTCCATTCCATTCAATTGAATTCCATTCCATTCCATTCCATTCCATTCCATTCCATTGAATTCCATTCCATTACATTGAATTCCATTGCATTCCATTCCATTCCATTGAATTCCGTTCCATTCCATTCCTTTCCATTCCATTCCATTCCATTGAATTCCATTACATTGAATTCCATTCCATTCCATTCCATTCCATTCCATTCCATTGAATTCAATTCCATTCCATTGAATTCCATTCCATTCCATTCCATTCGATTCCATTCCATTCCATGGAATTCCATTCCTTTCCATTCCATTCCATTCCATTCCATTCCATTCCATTGAATTCCATTGAATTCCATTCCATTCCATTGAATTCCATTCCTTTCCATTCCATTCCATTGAATTCCGTTCAATTCCATTCCATTCCATTCCATTCCATTCCATTCCATTCGAATTCCATTCCATTCCATTCCATTCCATTCCATTCCATTCCATTCCATTCCATTCTACTGGGGTTGATTCCATTCTATTCCATTCCATTCCATTCGATTGCATTCGATTCCTTTCGATTCCATTCCATTCCATTCCATTCCATTCCATTCCATTGAATTCCATTCCATTCCATTCCATTCCATTCCATTGAATTCCATTCCATTCCATTCCATCGAATTCCATTCCATTCCATTGAATTCCATTCCATTCCATTCCATTCCATTCCATTCCATTCCATTCCATTCCATTCCATCGAATTCCATTCCATTCCATTCCATTCCATTCCATTCCATTCGATTCCATTCGATTCCATTCGATTCCATTCGATTCCATTCCATTCCATTCCATTCCATTCCATTCCATTCCATTCCATTCCATTCCATTCTACTCCGGTTGATTCCATTCTATTACATTCCATTCCATTCGATTCCATTAGATTCCATTCGATTCCATTCCATTCCATTCCATTCCATTCCATTCCATTGAATTCCGTTCCATTCCATTCCATTCCATTCCATTCCATTCCATTGAATTCCATTACATTGAATTCCATTCCATTCCATTCCATTCCATGGAATTCCATTCCATTCCATTCCATTCCATGGAATTCCATTCCATTCCGTTCCGTTCCGTTCCGTTCCGTTCCGTACCGTTCCATTCCATTCCATTCCATTCCATTGAATTCCGTTCCATTCCATTGAATTCCATTCCATTCCGTTCCATTCCATTGAATTCCGTTCCGTTCCGTTCCGTTCCGTTTCGTTCCATTCCGTTCCATTCCATTCCATTCCGTTCTACTCGGGTTCATTCCATTCCATTCCTTTCCGTTCCGTTCCGTTCCGTTCCGTTCCGTTCCGTTCCGTTCTACTCGGGTTGATTCCATTCTATTCCATTCCATTCCATTCGATTCCATTCTATTCCATTCGATTCCATTCTATTCAATTCGATTCCATTCCATTCCATTCCATTCCATTCCATTCCATTCCATTCCATTGAATTCCATTCCATTCCATTCCGTTCCATTCCATTCCGTTTCATTCCATTCCATTCCATTCCATTCCATTCCATTCCATTACGTTCCGTTCCATTCCGTTCCATTCCATTGAATTCCGATCCATTGCATTGAATTCCGTTCCATTCCATTCCATTCCTTTCCGTTCCGTTCCGTTCCGTTCCGTTCTACTCGGGTTGATTCCATTCTATTCCATTCCATTCCATTCGATTCCATTCTATTCCATTCGATTCCATTCGATTCAATTCGATTCGATTCCATTCCATTCCATTCCATTCCATTCCATTCCATTCCATTCCATTGAATTCCATTCCATTCCATAGAATTCCATTCCATTCCATTCCATTCCATTCCATTCCATTGAATTCCATTCCATTCCATTGAATTCCATTCCATTCCATTCCATTCGATTCCATTCCATTCCATGGAATTCCATTCCATTCGATTCCATTCCATTCCATGGAATTCCATTTCATTCCATTCCATTCCATTCCATTCCATTCCATTCCATTCCATTCCATAGAATTCCATTCCATTCCATTCCATTCCATTCCATTCCGTTCCATTCCATTCCATCGAATTCCATTCCATTCCATTCCATTCCATTCCATTCCATTCCATTCCATTCCATTCTACTCGGGTTGATTCCATTCTATTACATTCCATTCCATTCGATTCCATTCGATTCCATTCCATTCCATTCGATTCCATTCCATTCCATTCCATTCAATTGAATTCCATTCCATTCCATTCCATTCCATTCCATTCCATTCCATTGAATTCCATTCCATTCCATTGAATTCCATTCCATTCCATTCCATTCCATTGAATTCCGTTCCATTCCATTCCTTTCCATTCCATTCCATTCCATTGAATTCCATTCCATTCCATTCCATTCGATTCCATTCCATTCCATGGAATTCCATTCCTTTCCATTCCATTCCATTCCATTGAATTCCATTCCATTCCATTCCATTCCATTCCATTGAATTCCATTCCATTCCATTCCATTCCATTCCATTCCATCGAATTCCATTCCATTCCATTGAATTCCATTCCATTCCATTCCATTCCATTCCATTCCATTCCATTCCATTCCATCGAATTCCATTCCATTCCATTCCATTCCATTCGATTCCATTCGATTCCATTCGATTCCATTCGATTCCATTCCATTCCATTCCATTCCATTCCATTCCATTCCATAGAATTCCATTCCATTCTACTCTGGTTGATTCCATTCTATTACATTCCATTCCATTCGATTCCATTAGATTTCATTCGATTCCATTCGATTCCATTCCATTCCATTCCATTCCATTGAATTCCGTTCCATTCCATTCCATTCCATTCCATTCCATGGAATTCCATTCCATTCCGTTCCGTTCCGTTCCGTTCCGTTCCGTACCGTTCCATTCCATTCCATTCCATTCCATTGAATTCCGTTCCATTCCATTGAATTCCATTCCATTCCGTTCCATTCCATTGAATTCCGTTCCGTTCCGTTCCGTTCCGTTCCATTCCGTTCCATTCCATTCCATTCCGTTCTATTCGGGTTCATTCCATTCCATTCCTTTCCGTTCCGTTCCGTTCCGTTCCGTTCCGTTCCGTTCTACTCGGGTTGATTCCATTCTATTCCATTCCATTCCATTCGATTCCATTCTATTCCATTCGATTCCATTCTATTCAATTCGATTCCATTCCATTCCATTCCATTCCATTCCATTCCATTCCATTCCATTGAATTCCATGCCATTCCATTCCGTTCCATTCCATTCCGTTCCATTCCATTCCATTCCATTCCATTCCATTCCATTCCATTCCATTACGTTCCGTTCCATTCCGTTCCATTCCATTGAATTCCGATCCATTGCATTGAATTCCGTTCCATTCCATTCCATTCCTTTCCGTTCCGTTCCGTTCCGTTCCGTTCTACTCGGGTTGATTCCATTCTATTCCATTCCATTCCATTCGATTCCATTCTATTCCATTCGATTCCATTCGATTCAATTCGATTCGATTCGATTCCATTCCATTCCATTCCATTCCATTCCATTGAATTCCATTCCATTCCATTGAATTCCATTCCATTCCATTCCATTCGATTCCATTCCATTCCATGGAATTCCATTCCATTCGATTCCATTCCATTCCATTGAATTCCATTTCATTCCATTCCATTCCATTCCATTCCATTCCATTCCATTCCATTCCATAGAATTCCATTCCATTCCATTCCATTCCATTCCATTCCATTCCATTCCGTTCCATTCCATTCCATCGAATTCCATTCCATTCCATTCCATTCCATTCCATTCCATTCCATTCCATTCCATTCCATTCCATTCCATTCCATTCTACTCGGGTTGATTCCATTCTATTACATTCCATTCCATTCGATTCCATTCGATTCCATTCGATTCCATTCGATTCCATTCCATTCCATTCCATTCAATTGAATTCCATTCCATTCCATTCCATTCCATTCCATTCCATTCCATTCCATTGAATTCCATTCCATTCCATTGAATTCCATTCCATTCCATTCCATTCCATTGAATTCCGTTCCATTCCATTCCTTTCCATTCCATTCCATTCCATTGAATTCCATTACATTGAATTCCATTCCATTCCATTCCATTCCATTGAATTCCATTCCATTCCATTCCATTCGATTCCATTCCATTCCATGGAATTCCATTCCTTTCCATTCCATTCCATTCCATTCCTTTCCATTCCATTCCATTGAATTCCATTGAATTCCATTCCATTCCATTGAATTCAATTCCTTTCCATTCCATTCCATTGAATTCCGTTCCATTCCATTGAATTCCATTCCATTCCGTTCCATTCCATTGAATTCCGCTCCGTTCCGTTCCGTTCCGTTCCGTTCCATTCCGTTCCATTCCATTCCATTCCGTTCTACTCGGGTTCATTCCATTCCATTCCTTTCCGTTCCGTTCCGTTCCGTTCCATTCCGTTCCGTTCCGTTCCGTTCTACTCGGGTTGATTCCATTCTATTCCATTCCATTCCATTCGATTCCAATCTATTCCATTCGATTCCATTCGATTCAATTCTATTCCATTCCATTCCATTCCATTTCATTCCATTCCATTCCATTCCATTGAATTCCATTCCATTCCATTCCGTTCCATTCCATTCCGTTCCATTCCATTCCATTCCATTCCATTCCATTCCTTTCCGTTCCGTTCCGTTCCGTTCCATTCCGTTCTACTCGGATTGATTCCATTCGATTCCATTCCATTCCATTCCATTCCATTCCATTCCATTCCATTGAACTCCATTCCATTCCATTCCATTCCATTCAATTCCATTCCATTCCATTGAATTCCATTCCATTCCATTCCATTCCATTGAATTCTGTTCCATTCAATTCCATTCCATTCCATTCCGTTCTACTCGGGTTGATTCCATTCTATTCCATTCCGTTCCGTTCCGTTCCGTTCCGTTCCCTTCCACTCGGGCTGATTCCATTCTATTCCATTCCATTCCATTCCATTCCATTCGATTCCATTCGATTCCATTCGATTCCATTCGATTCCATTCCATTCCATTGAATTCCATTCCATTCCATTCCATTCCATGGAATTCCGTTCCATTCCATTCCATTGCATTCCATTCCATTCCATTCCATTTGAATTCCATTCCATTCCATTCCATTCCATTCCATTCCATTCCATTCCACTCCATTCCATTCCATTCTACTCGGGTTGATTCCATTCTATTCCATTCCATTCCATTCGATTCCATTCGATTCCATTCGATTCCATTCCATTCCATTCCATTCCATTCCATTCCATTCCATTCCATTGAATTCCATTCCATTCCATTGAATTCCATTCCATTCCATTCCATTCCATTGAATTCCGTTCCATTCCATTCCATTCCATTCCATTCCATTCCATTCCATTGAATTCCATTCCATTGAATTCCATTCCATTCCATTCCAATCCATTGAATTCCATTCCATTCCGTTCCGTTCCGTTCCGTTCCGTTCCGTTTCGTTCCGTTCCGTTCCGTTCCGTTCCATTCCATTCCATTGAATTCCGTTCCATTCCATTGAATTCCATTCCATTCCGTTCCATTCCATTGAATTCTGTTCCGTTCAGTTCCGTTCCGTTCCGTTCCATTCCGTTCCATTCCGTTCCTTTCCGTTCTACTCGGGTTGATTCCATTCTATTCCATTCCATTCCATTCGATTCCATTCGATTCCATTCGAATCCATTCGATTCCATTCGATTCCATTCGATTCCATTCCATTCCATTGAATTCCATTCCATTCCATTCCATTCCATTGCATTCCGTTCCATTCCATTCAATTCCATTCCATTCCATTCCTTTCCGTTCCGTTCCGTTCCGTTCCGTTCCGTTCCGTTCTACTCGGGTTGATTCCATTCTATTCCATTCCATTCCATTCGATTCCATTCTATTCCATTCGATTCCATTCGATTCAATTCAATTCCATTCCATTCCATTCCATTCCATTCCATTCCATTGAATTCCATTCCATTCCATTGAATTCCATTCCATTCCATTCCATTCCATTCCATTCCATTCCATTGAATTCCATTCCATTCCATGGAATTCCATTCCATTCCATTCCATTCCATTCGATTCCATTCCATTCCATTCCATTGCATTCCATTCCATTCCATTCCATTGAATTCCATTGAATTCCATTGAATTCCATTCCATTCCATTGAATTCCATTCCTTTCCATTCCATTCCATTGAATTCCGTTCAATTCCATTCCATTGCATTCCATTCCATTCCATTCCATTCGAATTCCATTCCATTCCATTCCATTCCATTCCATTCCATTCCATTCCATTCCATTCTACTCGGGTTGATTCCATTCTATTCCATTCCATTCCATTCGATTCCATTCGATTCCTTTCGATTCCATTCGATTCCATTCCATTCCATTCCATTCCATTGAATTCCATTCCATTCCATTCCATTCCATTCCATTCCATTCCATTCCATTCCATTCTACTCGGGTTGATTCCATTCTATTCCATTCCATTCCATTCGATTCCATTCGATTCCTTTCGATTCCATTCGATTCCATTCCATTCCATTCCATTCCATCGAATTCCATTCCATTCCATTCCATTCCATTCCATTCCATTCCATTCCATTCTACTCGAGTTGATTCCATTCTATTACATTCCATTCCATTCGATTCCATTCGATTCCATTCGATTCCATTCGATTCCATTCCATTCCATTCCATTCAATTGAATTCCATTCCATTCCATTCCATTCCATTCCATTCCATTCCATTCCATTCCATTCCATTCCATTCTACTCGGGATGATTCCATTCTATTACATTCCATTCCATTCGATTCCATTCGATTCCATTCGATTCCATTCGATTCCATTCCATTCGATTCCATTCAATTGAATTCCATTCCATTCCATTCCATTCCATTCCATTCCATTCCATTCCATTCCATTGAATTCCATTCCATTCCATTGAATTCCATTCCATTACATTCCATTCCATTGAATTCCATTCCATTCCATTCCATTCCACTCCATTCCATTCCATTCCATTCCATTGAATTCCATTACATTCAATTCCATTCCATTCCATTCCATTCCATGGAATTCCATTCCATTCCGTTCCGTTCCGTTCCGTTCCGTTCCATTCCATTCCATTCCATTCCATTGAATTCCGTTCCATTCCATTGAATTCCATTCCATTCCGTTCCAATCCATTGAATTCCGTTCCGTTCCGTTCCGTTCCGTTCCATTCCGTTCCATTCCGTTCCATTCCGTTCTACTCGGGTTGATTCCATTCTATTCCATTCCATTCCATTCGATTCCATTCCATTCCATTCCATTCCATTCCATTCCTTTCTACTCGGGTTCATTGCATTCCATTCCGTTCCGTTCCGTTCCGTTCCGTTCTACTCGGGTTGATTCCATTCTATTCCATTCCATTCCATTCGATTCCATTCTATTCCATTCCATTCCATTCGATTCCATTCTATTCCATTCTATTCCATTCGATTCCATTCGATTCAATTCGATTCCATTCCATTCCATTCCATTCCATTCCATTCCATTCCATTCCATTGAATTCCATTCCATTCCATTCCGTTCCATTCCATTCCGTTCCATTCCATTCCATTCCATTCCATTACGTTCCGTTCCATTCCGTTCCATTCCGTTCCATTCCATTGAATTCCGATCCATTGCATTGAATTCCGTTCCATTCCATTCCATTCCTTTCCGTTCCGTTCCGTTCCGTTCCGTTCCGTTCCGTTCTACTCGGATTGATTCCATTCTATTCCAATCCATTCCATTCGATTCCATTCGATTCCATTCGATTCCATTCGTTTCCATTCCATTCCATTCCATTCCATGGAATTCCATTCCATTCCATTCCATTCCATTCCATTCCATTCCATTCCATGGAATTCCGTTCCATTCCGTTCCGTTCCATTGAATTCCGTTCCGTTCCATTGAATTCCATTCCATTCCATTCCATCGAATTCCATTCCATTCCATTCCATTCCATTCCATTCCATTGAATTCCGTTCCATTCCATTGAATTCCATTCCATTCCGTTCCATTCCATTGAATTCCGTTCCGTTCCGTTCCGTTCCATTCCGTTCTACTCGGGTTGATTCCATTCTATTCCATTCCAATCCACTCGATTCCATTCCATTCCATTCCATTCCATTCCATTCCATTCCATTCCGTTCTACTCGGGTTCATTCCATTCCATTCCTTTCCGTTCCGTTCCGTTCCGTTCCGTTCCGTTCCGTTCTACTCGGGTTGATTCAATTCTATTCCATTCCATTCCATTCGATTCCATTCTATTCCATTCGATTCCATTCGATTCAATTCGATTCGATTCCATTCCATTCCATTCCATTCCATTGCATTCCATTGAATTCCATTCCATTCCATTGAATTCCATTCCATTCCATTCCATTCCATTCCATTCCATTCCATTCCATCGAATTCCATTCCATTCCATTCCATTCCATTCCATTCAATTCCATTCGATTCCATTCGATTCCATTCCATTCCATTGAATTCCATTCCATTCCATTCCATTCCATTGAATTCCGTTCCATTCCTTTCAATTCCATTCCATTCCATTCCATTCCATTCCATTCCATTCCATTCCATTCCATTCCATTCCATTTGAATTCCATTCCATTCCATTCCATTCCATTCCATTCCATTCCATTCCATTCTATTCTACTCGGGTTGATTCCATTCTATTCCATTCCATTCCATTCGATTCCACTCGATTCCATTCGATTCCATTCGATTCCATTCCATTCCATTCCATTCCATGGAATTCCATTCCATTCCATTCCATTCCATTCCATTCCATTCCATGGAATTCCATTCCATTCCGTTCCGTTCCGTTCCGTTCCGTTCCGTACCGTTCCATTCCATTCCATTCCATTCCATTGAATTCCGATCCATTCCATTGAATTCCATTCCATTACGTTCCATTCCATTGAATTCCGTTCCGTTCCGTTCCGTTCCGTTCCGTTCCGTTCCATTCCGTTCCATTCCATTCCATTCCGTTCTACTCAGGTTCATTCCATTCCATTCCTTTCCGTTCCGTTCCGTTCCGTTCCATTCCGTTCCGTTCCGTTCCGTTCTACTCGGGTTGATTCCATTCTATTCCATTCCATTCCATTCGATTCCATTCTATTCCATTCGATTCCATTCTATTCAATTCGATTCCATTCCATTCCATTCCATTCCATTACGTTCCGTTCCATTCCGTTCCATTCCATTGAATTCCGATCCATTGCATTGAATTCCGTTCCATTCCATTCCATTCCTTTCCGTTCCGTTCCGTTCTGTTCCGTTCTACTCGGGTTGATTCCATTCTATTCCATTCCATTCCATTCGATTCCATTCTATTCCATTCGATTCCATTCGATTCAATTTGATTCGATTCGATTCCATTCCATTCCATTCCATTCCATTCCATTGAATTCCATTCCATTCCATAGAATTCCATTCCATTCCATTCCATAGAATTCCATTCCATTCCATTCCATTCCATTCCATTCCATTCCATTGAATTCCATTCCATTCCATTGAATTCCATTCCATTCCATTCCATTCGATTCCATTCCATTCCATGGAATTCCATTCCATTCGATTCCATTCCATTCCATGGAATTCCATTTCATTCCATTCCATTCCATTCCATTCCATTCCATTCCATAGAATTCCATTCCATTCCATTCCATTCCATTCCATTCCGTTCCATTCCATTCCATCGAATTCCATTCCATTCCATTCCATTCCATTCCATTCCATTCCATTCCATTCCATTCCATTCCATTCCATTCCATTCTACTCGGGTTGATTCCATTCTATTCCATTCCATTCCATTCGATTCCATTCGATTCCATTCGATTCCATTCGATTCCATTCCATTCCATTCCATTCCATTCAATTCCATTCCATTCCATTCCATTCCATTCCATTCCATTCCATTCCATTCCATTCCATTCCATTGAATTCCATTCCATTCCATTGAATTCCATTCCATTCCATTCCATTCCATTGAATTCCGTTCCATTCCATTCCTTTCCATTCCATTCCATTCCATTGAATTCCCTTACATTGAATTCCATTCCATTCCATTCCATTCCATTGAATTCCATTCCATTCCATTGAATTCCATTCCATTCCATTCCATTCGATTCCATTCCATTCCATGGAATTCCATTCCTTTCCATTCCATTCCATTCCATTCCATTCCATTCCATTCCATTCCATGGAATTCCATTGAATTCCATTCCATTCCATTGAATTCCATTCCTTTCCATTCCATTCCATTGAATTCCGTTCAATTCCATTCCATTCCATTCCATTCCATTCCATTCCATTCGAATTCCATTCCATTCCATTCCATTCCATTCCATTCCATTCCATTCCATTCCATTCCATTCCATTCTACTCGGGTTGATTCCATTCTATTCCATTCCATTCCATTCGATTCCATTCGATTCCTTTCGATTCCATTCCATTCCATTCCATTCCATTCCATGGAATTCCATTCCATTCCATTCCATTCCATTCCATTGAATTCCACTCCATTCCATTCCATCGAATTCCATTCCATTCCATTGAATTCCATTCCATTCCATTCCATTCCATTCCATTCCATTCCATTCCATTCCATTCCATCGGATTCCATTCCATTCCATTCCATTCCATTCCATTCCATTCCATTCCGTTCCGTTCCATTCCGTTCCATTCCGTCCCATTCCATTGAATTCCGTTCCATTGCATTGAATTCCGTTCCATTCCATTCCATTCCTTTCCGTTCCGTTCCGTTCCGTTCCGCTCCGTTCTACTCGGGTTGATTCCATTCTATTCCATTCCATTCCATTCGATTCCATTCTATTCCATTCGATTCCATTCGATTCAATTCGATTCCATTCCATTCCATTCCATTCCATTCCATTCCATTGAATTCCATTCCATTCCATTGAATTCCATTCCATTCCATTCCGTTCCATTCCATTCCATTCCATTGAATTCCATTCCATTCCATGGAATTCCATTCCATTCCATTCCATTCCATTCCATTCCATTCCATTCCATGGAATTCCATTCCATTCCATTCCATTCCATTGAATTCCATTGAATTCCATTGAATTCCATTCCATTCCATTGAATTCCATTCCTTTCCATTCCATTCCATAGAATTCCGTTCAATTCCATTCCATTGCATTCCATTCCATTCCATTCCATTCGAATTCCATTCCATTCCATTCCATTCCATTCCATTCCATTCCATTCCATTCTACTCGGGTTGATTCCATTCTATTCCATTCCATTCCATTCGATTCCATTCGATTCCTTTCGATTCCTTTCCATTCCATTCCATTCCATTCCATTCCATTGAATTCCATTCCATTCCATTCCATTCCATTCCATTGAATTCCATTCCATTCCATTCCATTCCATGGAATTCCATTCCATTCCGTTCCGTTCCGTTCCGTTCCGTTCCGTACCGTTCCATTCCATTCCATTCCGTTCCATTGAATTCCGTTCCATTCCATTGAATTCCATTCCATTCCGTTCCATTCCATTGAATTCCGTTCCGTTCCGTTCCGTTCCGTTCCGTTCCGATCCATTCCGTTCCATTCCATTCCATTCCGTTCTACTCGGGTTCATTCCATTCCATTCCTTTCCGTTCCGTTCCGTTCCGTTCCGTTCCGTTCCGTTCCGTTCCATTCCACTCGGGTTGATTCCATTCTATTCCATTCCATTCCATTCCATTCCATTCGATTCCATTCGATTCCATTCGATTCCATTCGATTCCATTCCATTCCATTCCATTCCATTCCATTGCATTCCATTGAATTCTGTTCCATTCCATTCCATTGCATTCCGTTCCATTCCATTCCATTTGATTTCCATTCCATTCCATTCCATTCCATTCCATTCCATTCCATTCCATTCCATTCCATTCCATTCTCCTCGGGTTGATTCCATTCTATTCCATTCCATTCCATTCCATTCCATTCGATTCCATTCGATTCCATTCGATTCCATTCCATTCCATTCCATTCCATTCCATTCCATTCCATTCCATTCCATTGAATTCCATTCCATTCCATTGAATTCCATTCCATTCCATTCCATTCCATTGAATTCCGTTCCATTCCATTCCATTCGATTCCATTCCATTGAATTCCATTGAATTCCATTCCATTGAATTCCATTCCATTCCATTGAATTCCATTCCATTTCATTCCATTCCATTCCGTTCCATTCCATTCCGTTCCATTCCATTCCATTCCTTTCCATTCCATTCCATTCCGTTCCATTCCATTGAATTCCGTTCCATTGCATTGAATTCCGTTCCATTCCATTCCATTCCTTTCCGTTCCGTTCCGTTCCGTTCCGTTCCGTTCCGTTCTACTCGGGTTGATTCCATTCTATTCCATTCCATTCCATTCGATTCCATTCTATTCCATTCTATTCCATTCGATTCCATTCGATTCAATTCGATTCCATTCCATTCCATTCCATTCCATTCCATTCCATTCCATTGAATTCCATTCCATTCCATTCCGTTCCATTCCATTCGGTTCCATTCCATTCCATTCCATTCCATTACGTTCCGTTCCATTCCGTTCCATTCCGTTCCATTCCATTGAATTCCGATCCATTGCATTGAATTCCGTTCCATTCCATTCCATTCCTTTCCGTTCAGTTCCGTTCCGTTCCGTTCCGTTCTACTCGGATTGATTCCATTCTATTCCAATCCATTCCATTCGATTCCATTCGATTCCATTCGATTCCATTCGTTTCCATTCCATTCCATTCCATTCCATTGAATTCCATTCCATTCCATTCCATTCCATTCCATTCCATTCCATGGAATTCCGTTCCATTCCGTTCCGTTCCATTGAATTCCGTTCCGTTCCATTGAATTCCATTCCATTCCATTCCATGGAATTCCATTCCATTCCATTCCATTCCATTCCATTCCATTCCATTCCATCGAATTCCATTCCATTCCATTCCATTCCATTCCATTCCATTGAATTCCGTTCCATTCCATTGAATTCCATTCCATTCCGTTCCATTCCATTGAATTCCGTTCCGTTCCGTTCCGTTCCATTCCGTTCTACTCGGGTTGATTCCATTCTATTCCATTCCAATCCACTCGATTCCATTCCATTCCATTCCATTCCATTCCATTCCATTCCATTCCGTTCTACTCGGGTTCATTCCATTCCATTCCTTTCCGTTCCATTCCGTTCCGTTCCGTTCCGTTCTACTCGGGTTGATTCCATTCTATTCCATTCCATTCCATTCGATTCCATTCTATTCCATTCGATTCCATTCGATTCAATTCGATTCGATTCCATTCCATTCCATTCCATTCCATTGCATTCCATTGAATTCCATTCCATTCCATTGAATTCCATTCCATTCCATTCCATTCCATTCCATTCCATTCCATTCCATTCCATTCCATCAAATTCCATTCCATTCCATTCCATTCCATTCCATTCAATTCCATTCGATTCCATTCGATTCAATTCGATTCCATTCGATTCCATTCCATTCCATTCCATTCCATTGAATTCCATTCCATTCCATTCCATTGAATTCCGTTCCATTCCTTTCAATTCCATTCCATTCCATTCCATTCCATTCCATTCCATTCCATTCCATTCCATTCCATTCCATTCCATTCTACTCGGGTTGATTCCATTCTATTACATTCCATTCCATTCGATTCCATTCGATTCCATTCGATTCCATTCGATTCCATTCCATTCCATTCCATTCCATTGAATTCCGTTCCATTCCATTCCATTCCATTCCATTCCATTCCATTCCTTTGAATTCCATTACATTGAATTCCATTCCATTCCTTTCCGTTCCGTTCCGTTCCGTTCCGTACCGTTCCATTCCATTCCATTCCGTTCCATTGAATTCCGTTCCATTCCATTGAATTCCATTCCATCCCGTTCCATTCCATTGAATTCCGTTCCGTTCCGTTCCGTTCCGTTCCGTTCCGTTCCATTCCGTTCCATTCCATTCCATTGCGTTCTACTCGGGTTCATTCCATTCCATTCCTTTCCGTTCCGTTCCGTTCCGTTCCATTCCGTTCCGTTCCGTTCCGTTCTACTCGGGTTGATTCAATTCTATTCCATTCCATTCCATTCGATTCCATTCTATTCCATTCGATTCCATTCTATTCAATTCGATTCCATTCCATTCCATTCCATTCCATTCCATTCCATTCCATTGAATTCCATTCCATTCCATTCCGTTCCATTCCATTCCGTTCCATTCCATTCCACTCCATTCCATTCCATTCCATTCCATTACGTTCCGTTCCATTCCGTTCCATTCCATTGAATTCCGCTCCATTGCATTGAATTCCGTTCCATTCCATTCCATTCCTTTCCGTTCCGTTCCGTTCCGTTCCGTTCTACTCGGGTTGATTCCATTCTATTCCATTCCATTCCATTCGATTCCATTCTATTCCATTCGATTCCATTCGATTCAATTCTATTCGATTCCATTCCATTCCATTCCATTCCATTCCATTGAATTCCATTCCATTCCATAGAATTCCATTCCATTCCATTCCATTCCATTCCATTCCATTCCATTGAATTCCATTCCATTCCATTGAATTCCATTCCATTCCATTCCATTCGATTCCATTCCATTCCATGGAATTCCATTCCATTCGATTCCATTCCATTCCATGGAATTCCATTTCATTCCATTCCATTCCATTCCATTCCATTCCATTCCATGGAATTCCATTCCATTCCATTCCATTCCATTCCATTCCGTTCCATTCCATTCCATCGAATTCCATTCCATTCCATTCCATTCCATTCCATTCCATTCCATTCCATTCCATTCCATTCCATTCTACTCGGGTTGATTCCATTCTATTCCATTCCATTCCATTCGATTCCATTCGATTCCATTCGATTCCATTCGATTCCATTCCATTCCATTCCATTCCATTCAATTCCATTCCATTCCATTCCATTCCATTCCATTCCATTCCATTCCATTCCATTGAATTCCATTCCATTCCATTGAATTCCATTCAATTCCATTCCATTCCATTGAATTCCGTTCCATTCCATTCCTTTCCATTCCATTCCATTCCATTGAATTCCATTACATTGAATTCCATTCCATTCCATTCCATTCCATTGAATTCCATTCCATTCCATTGAATTCCATTCCATTCCATTCCATTCGATTCCATTCCATTCCATGGAATTCCATTCCTTTCCATTCCATTCCATTCCATTCCATTCCATTCCATTCTCCTCGGGTTGATTCCATTCTATTCCATTCCATTCCATTCCATTCCATTCGATTCCATTCGATTCCATTCGATTCCATTCCATTCCATTCCATTCCATTCCATTCCATTCCATTCCATTGAATTCCATTCCATTCCATTGAATTCCATTCCATTCCATTCCATTCCATTGAATTCCGTTCCATTCCATTCCATTCCATTCGATTCCATTCCATTGAATTCCATTGAATTCCATTCCATTGAATTCCATTCCATTCCATTGAATTCCATTCCATTTCATTCCATTCCATTCCGTTCCATTCCATTCCGTTCCATTCCATTCCATTCCTTTCCATTCCATTCCATTCCGTTCCATTCCATTGAATTCCGTTCCATTGCATTGAATTCCGTTCCATTCCATTCCATTCCTTTCCGTTCCGTTCCGTTCCGTTCCGTTCCGTTCCGTTCCGTTCTACTCGGGTTGATTCCATTCTATTCCATTCCATTCCATTCGATTCCATTCTATTCCATTCTATTCCATTCGATTCCATTCGATTCAATTCGATTCCATTCCATTCCATTTCATTCCATTCCATTCCATTCCATTCCATTGAATTCCATTCCATTCCATTCCGTTCCATTCCATTCGGTTCCATTCCATTCCATTCCATTCCATTACGTTCCGTTCCATTCCGTTCCATTCCGTTCCATTCCATTGAATTCCGATCCATTGCATTGAATTCCGTTCCATTCCATTCCATTCCTTTCCGTTCCGTTCCGTTCCGTTCCGTTCCGTTCTACTCGGATTGATTCCATTCCATTCCATTCCATTCCATTGAATTCCATTCCATTCCATTCCATTCCATTCCATTCCATTCCATGGAATTCCGTTCCATTCCGTTCCGTTCCATTGAATTCCGTTCCGTTCCATTGAATTCCATTCCATTCCATTCCATTGAATTCCATTCCATTCCATTCCATTCCATTCCATTCCATTCCATTCCATTCCTTCGAATTCCATTCCATTCCATTCCATTCCATTCCATTCCATTGAATTCCGTTCCATTCCATTGAATTCCATTCCATTCCGTTCCATTCCATTGAATTCCGTTCCGTTCCGTTCCGTTCCATTCCGTTCTACTCGGGTTGATTCCATTCTATTCCATTCCAATCCACTCGATTCCATTCCATTCCATTCCATTCAATTCCATTCCATTCCGTTCTACTCGGGTTCATTCCATTCCATTCCTTTCCGTTCCATTCCGTTCCGTTCCGTTCCGTTCCGTTCTACTCGGGTTGATTCCATTCTATTCCATTCCATTCCATTCGATTCCATTCTATTCCATTCGATTCCATTCGATTCAATTCGATTCGATTCCATTCCATTCCATTCCATTCCATTGCATTCCATTGAATTCCATTCCATTCCATTGAATTCCATTCCATTCCATTCCATTCCATTCCATTCCATTCCATTCCATTCCATCAAATTCCATTCCATTCCATTCCATTCCATTCCATTCAATTCCATTCGATTCCATTCGATTCCATTCGATTCCATTCGATTCCATTCCATTCCATTCCATTCCATTGAATTCCATTCCATTCCATTCCATTCCATGGAATTCCGTTCCATTCCTTTCAATTCCATTCCATTCCATTCCATTCCATTCCATTCCATTCCATTCCATTCCATTCTACTCGGGTTGATTCCATTCTATTACATTCCATTCCATTCGATTCCATTCGATTCCATTCGATTCCATTCGATTCCATTCCATTCCATTCCATTCCATTGAATTCCGTTCCATTCCATTCCATTCCATTCCATTCCATTCCATTCCTTTGAATTCCATTACATTGAATTCCATTCCATTCCTTTCCGTTCCGTTCCGTTCCGTACCGTTCCATTCCATTCCATTCCGTTCCATTGAATTCCGTTCCATTCCATTGAATTCCATTCCATTCCGTTCCATTCCATTGAATTCCGTTCCGTTCCGTTCCGTTCCGTTCCGTTCCGTTCCATTCCGTTCCATTCCATTCCATTGCGTTCTACTCGGGTTCATTCCATTCCATTCCTTTCCGTTCCGTTCCGTTCCGTTCCATTCCGTTCCGTTCCGTTCCGTTCTACTCGGGTTGATTCAATTCTATTCCATTCCATTCCATTCGATTCCATTCTATTCCATTCGATTCCATTCTATTCATTTCGATTCCATTCCATTCCATTCCATTCCATTCCATTCCATTCCATTGAATTCCATTCCATTCCATTCCGTTCCATTCCATTCCGTTCCATTCCATTCCATTCCATTCCATTCCATTCCATTACGTTCCGTTCCATTCCGTTCCATTCCATTGAATTCCGCTCCATTGCATTGAATTCCGTTCCATTCCATTCCATTCCTTTCCGTTCCGTTCCATTCCGTTCCGTTCTACTCGGGTTGATTCCATTCTATTCCATTCCATTCCATTCGATTCCATTCTATTCCATTCGATTCCATTCGATTCAATTCTATTCGATTCCATTCCATTCCATTCCATTCCATTCCATTCCATTGAATTCCATTCCATTCCATAGAATTCCATTCCATTCCATTCCATTCCATTCCATTCCATTCCATTCCATTGAATTCCATTCCATTCCATTGAATTCCATTCCATTCCATTCCATTCGATTCCATTCCATTCCATGGAATTCCATTCCATTCGATTCCATTCCATTCCATGGAATTCCATTTCATTCCATTCCATTCCATTCCATTCCATTCCATTCCATAGAATTCCATTCCATTCCATTCCATTCCATTCCATTCCGTTCCATTCCATTCCATCGAATTCCATTCCATTCCATTCCATTCCATTCCATTCCATTCCATTCCATTCCATTCCATTCCATTCCATTCTACTCGGGTTGATTCCATTCTATTCCATTCCATTCCATTCGATTCCATTCGATTCCATTCGATTCCATTCGATTCCATTCCATTCCATTCCATTCCATTCAATTCCATTCCATTCCATTCCATTCCATTCCATTCCATTCCATTCCATTCCATTGAATTCCATTCCATTCCATTGAATTCCATTCAATTCCATTCCATTCCATTGAATTCCGTTCCATTCCATTCCTTTCCATTCCATTCCATTCCATTGAATTCCATTACATTGAATTCCATTCCATTCCATTCCATTCCATTGAATTCCATTCCATTCCATTGAATTCCATTCCATTCCATTCCATTCGATTCCATTCCATTCCATGGAATTCCATTCCTATCCATTCCATTCCATTCCATTCCATTCCATTCCATTCCATGGAATTCCATTGAATTCCATTCCATTCCATTGAATTCCATTCCTTTCCATTCCATTCCATTGAATTTCGTTCAATTCCATTCCATTCCATTCCATTCCATTCCATGCCATTCGAATTCCATTCCATTCCATTCCATTCTTTCCATTCCATTCCATTCCATTCCATTCTACTCGGGTTGATTCGATTCTATTCCATTCCATTCCATTCGATTCCATTCGATTCCTTTCGATTCCATTCCATTCCATTCCATTCCATTCCATTGAATTCCATTCCATTCCATTCCATTCCATTCCATTGAATTCCATTCCATTCCATTCCATCGAATTCCTTTCCATTCCATTGAATTCCATTCCATTCCATTCCATTCCATTCCATTCCATTCCATTCCATTCCATTCCATTCCATTCCATTCCATTCCATCGAATTCCATTCCATTCCATTAAATTCCATTCCATTCCATTCCATTCCATTCCATTCCATTCCATTCCATTCGATTCCATTCGATTCCATTCGATTCCATTCCATTCCATTCCATTCCGTTCCGTTCCATTCCGTTCCATTCCGTTCCATTCCATTGAATTCTGTTCCATTGCATTGAATTCCGTTCCATTCCATTCCATACCTTTCCGTTCCGTTCCGTTCCGTTCCGTTCCGTTCTACTCGGGTTGATTCCATTCTATTCCATTCCATTCCATTCGATTCCATTCTATTCCATTCGATTCCATTCGATTCAATTCGATTCCATTCCATTCCATTCCATTCCATTCCATTCCATCGAATTCCATTCCATTCCATTGAATTCCATTCCATTCCATTCCATTCCATTCCATTCCATTCCATTCCATTCCATCGAATTCCATTCCATTCCATTCCATTCCATTCCATTCCATTCGATTCCATTCGATTCCATTCGATTCCATTCCATTCCATTCCATTCCATTCCATTCCATTCCATTCCATTCCATTCCATTCCATTCCATTCTCCTCCGGTTGATTGCATTCTATTACATTCCATTCCATTCGATTCCATTCGATTCCTCTCGATTCCATTCCATTCCATTCCATTCCATTCCATTGAATTCCATTCCATTCCATTCCATTCCATTCCATTGAATTCCATTCCATTCCATTCCATTCCATTCCATTCCGTTCCATTCCATTCCATTCCATTCCATTCCATTGAATTCCATTACATTGAATTCCATTCCATTCCATTCCATTCCATGGAATTCCATTCCATTCTGTTCCGTTCCGTTCCGTTCCGTTCCGTACCGTTCCATTCCATTCCATTCCATTCCATTGAATTCCGATCCATTCCATTGAATTCCATTCCATTCCGTTCCATTCCATTGAATTCCGTTCCGTTCCGTTCCGTTCCGTTCCGTTCCGTTCCATTCCGTTCCATTCCATTCCATTCCGTTCTACTCGGGTTCATTCCATTCCATTCCTTTCCGTTCCGTTCCGTTCCGTTCCATTCCGTTCCGTTCCGTTCCGTTCTACTCGGGTTGATTCCATTCTATTCCATTCCATTCCATTCGATTCCATTCTATTCCATTCGATTCCATTCTATTCAATTCGATTCCATTCCATTCCATTCCATTCCATTACGTTCCGTTCCATTCCGTTCCATTCCATTGAATTCCGATCCATTGCATTGAATTCCGTTCCATTCCATTCCATTCCTTTCCGTTCCGTTCCGTTCCGTTCCGTTCTACTCGGGTTGATTCAATTCTATTCCATTCCATTCCATTCGATTCCATTCTATTCCATTCGATTCCATTCGATTCAATTCTATTCGATTCCATTCCATTCCATTCCATTCCATTCCATTCGATTCCATTCCATTCCATGGAATTCCATTCCATTCGATTCCATTCCATTCCATGGAATTCCATTTCATTCCATTCCATTCCATTCCATTCCATTCCATTCCATAGAATTCCATTCCATTCCATTCCATTCCATTCCGTTCCATTCCATTCCATCGAATTCCATTCCATTCCATTCCATTCCATTCCATTCCATTCCATTCCATTCCATTCCATTCCATTCTACTCGGGTTGATTCCATTCTATTCCATTCCATTCCATTCGATTCCATTCGATTCCATTCGATTCCATTCGATTCCATTCCATTCCATTCCATTCCATTCAATTCCATTCCATTCCATTCCATTCCATTCCATTCCATTCCATTCCATTGAATTCCATTCCATTCCATTGAATTCCATTCCATTCCATTCCATTCCATTGAATTCCGTTCCATTCCATTCCTTTCCATTCCATTCCATTCCATTGAATTCCATTACATTGAATTCCATTCCATTCCATTCCATTCGATTCCATTCCATTCCATGGAATTCCATTCCTTTCCATTCCATTCCATTCCATTCCATTCCATTCCATTCCATTCCATGGAATTCCATTGAATTCCATTCCATTCCATTGAATTCCATTCCTTTCCATTCCATTCCATTGAATTCCGTTCAATTCCATTCCATTCCATTCCATTCCATTCCATTCCATTCGAATTCCATTCCATTCCATTCCATTCCATTCCATTCCATTCCATTCCATTCCATTCCATTCTACTCGGGTTGATTCCATTCTATTCCATTCCATTCCATTCGATTCCATTCGATTCCTTTCGATTCCATTCCATTCCATTCCATTCCATTCCATTGAATTCCATTCCATTCCATTCCATTCCATTCCATTGAATTCCATTCCATTCCATTCCATTCCATTCCATTGAATTCCATTCCATTCCATTCCATCGAATTCCATTCCATTCCATTGAATTCCATTCCATTCCATTCCATTCCATTCCATTCCATTCCATTCCATTCCATCGAATTCCATTCCATTCCATTCCATTCCATTCCATTCCATTCCATTCCATTCCATTCCATTCCATTCCATTCCATTCCATTCGATTCCATTCGATTCCATTCCATTCCATTCCATTCCGTTCCGTTCCATTCCGTTCCATTCCGTCCCATTCCATTGAATTCCGTTCCATTGCATTGAATTCCGTTCCATTCCATTCCATTCCTTTCCGTTCCGTTCCGTTCCGTTCCGCTCCGTTCTACTCGGGTTGATTCCATTCTATTCCATTCCATTCCATTCGATTCCATTCTATTCCATTCGATTCCATTCGATTCCATTCGATTCCATTCCATTCCATTCCATTCCATTCCATTCCATTGAATTCCATTCCATTCCATTGAATTCCATTCCATTCCATTGAATTCCATTCCATTCCATTCCATTCCATTGCATTCCATTGAATTCCATTCCATTCCATTGAATTCCATTCCATTCCATTCCATTCGATTCCATTCCATTCCATGGAATTCCATTCCATTCCATTCCATTCCATTCCATTCCATTCGATTCCATTCCATTCCATGGAATTCCATTCCATTCGATTCCATTCCATTCCATGGAATTCCATTTCATTCCATTCCATTCCATTCCATTCCATTCCATTCCATAGAATTCCATTCCATTCCATTCCATTCCATTCCGTTCCATTCCATTCCATCGAATTCCATTCCATTCCATTCCATTCCATTCCATTCCATTCCATTCCATTCCATTCCATTCCATTCCATTCTACTCGGGTTGATTCCATTCTATTCCATTCCATTCCATTCGATTCCATTCGATTCCATTCGATTCCATTCGATTCCATTCCATTCCATTCCATTCCATTCAATTCCATTCCATTCCATTCCATTCCATTCCATTCCATTCCATTCCATTGAATTCCATTCCATTCCATTGAATTCCATTCCATTCCATTCCATTCCATTGAATTCCGTTCCATTCCATTCCTTTCCATTCCATTCCATTCCATTGAATTCCATTACATTGAATTCCATTCCATTCCATTCCATTCGATTCCATTCCATTCCATGGAATTCCATTCCTTTCCATTCCATTCCATTCCATTCCATTCCATTCCATTCCATTCCATGGAATTCCATTGAATTCCATTCCATTCCATTGAATTCCATTCCTTTCCATTCCATTCCATTGAATTCCGTTCAATTCCATTCCATTCCATTCCATTCCATTCCATTCCATTCGAATTCCATTCCATTCCATTCCATTCCATTCCATTCCATTCCATTCCATTCCATTCCATTCTACTCGGGTTGATTCCATTCTATTCCATTCCATTCCATTCGATTCCATTCGATTCCTTTCGATTCCATTCCATTCCATTCCATTCCATTCCATTGAATTCCATTCCATTCCATTCCATTCCATTCCATTGAATTCCATTCCATTCCATTCCATTCCATTCCATTGAATTCCATTCCATTCCATTCCATCGAATTCCATTCCATTCCATTGAATTCCATTCCATTCCATTCCATTCCATTCCATTCCATTCCATTCCATTCCATCGAATTCCATTCCATTCCATTCCATTCCATTCCATTCCATTCCATTCCATTCCATTCCATTCCATTCCATTCGATTCCATTCGATTCCATTCCATTCCATTCCATTCCGTTCCGTTCCATTCCGTTCCATTCCGTCCCATTCCATTGAATTCCGTTCCATTGCATTGAATTCCGTTCCATTCCATTCCATTCCTTTCCGTTCCGTTCCGTTCCGTTCCGCTCCGTTCTACTCGGGTTGATTCCATTCTATTCCATTCCATTCCATTCGATTCCATTCTATTCCATTCGATTCCATTCGATTCCATTCGATTCCATTCCATTCCATTCCATTCCATTCCATTCCATTGAATTCCATTCCATTCCATTGAATTCCATTCCATTCCATTGAATTCCATTCCATTCCATTCCATTCCATTGCATTCCATTGAATTCCATTCCATTCCATTGAATTCCATTCCATTCCATTCCATTCGATTCCATTCCATTCCATGGAATTCCATTCCATTCCATTCCATTCCATTCCATTCCATTCCATGGAATTCCATTGAATTCCATTGAATTCCATTCCATTCCATTGAATTCCATTCCTTTCCATTCCATTCCATTGAATTCCGTTCAATTCCATTCCATTGCATTCCATTCCATTCCATTCCATTCGAATTCCATTCCATTCCATTCCATTCCATTCCATTCCATTCCATTCTACTCGGGTTGATTCCATTCTATTCCATTCCATTCCATTCGATTCCATTCGATTCCTTTCGATTCCATTCGATTCCATTCCATTCCATTCCATTCCACTGAATTCCATTCCATTCCATTCCATTCCATTCCATTCCATTCCATTCCATTCTACTCGGGTTTATTCCATTCTATTCCATTCCATTCCATTCGATTCCATTTGATTCCTTTCGATTCCATTCGTTTCCATTCCATTCCATTCCATTCCATCGAATTCCATTCCATTCCATTCCATTCCATTCCATTCCATTCCATTCCATTCCATTCTACTCGGGTTGATTCCATTCTATTACATTCCATTCCATTCGATTCCATTCGATTCCATTCGATTCCATTCGATTCCATTCCATTCCATTCCATTCAATTGAATTCCATTCCATTCCATTCCATTCCATTCCATTCCATTCCATTCCATTCCATTCCATTCCATTCTACTCGGGATGATTCCATTCTATTACATTCCATTCCATTCGATTCCATTCGATTCCATTCGATTCCATTCGATTCCATTCCATTCGATTCCATTCAATTGAATTCCATTCCATTCCATTCCATTCCATTCCATTCCATTCCATTCCATTGAATTCCATTCCATTCCATTGAATTCCATTCCATTCCATTCCATTCCATTGAATTCCATTCCATTCCATTCCATTCCACTCCATTCCATTCCATTCCATTCCATTGAATTCCATTACATTCAATTCCATTCCATTCCATTCCATTCCATGGAATTCCATTCCATTCTGTTCCGTTCCGTTCCGTTCCATTCCATTCCATTCCATTCCATTGAATTCCGTTCCATTCCATTGAATTCCATTCCATTCCGTTCCATTCCATTGAATTCCGTTCCGTTCCGTTCCGTTCCGTTCCATTCCGTTCCATTCCGTTCCTTTCCGTTCTACTCGGGTTGATTCCATTCTATTCCATTCCATTCCATTCGATTCCATTCCATTCCATTCCATTCCATTCCATTCCTTTCTACTCGGGTTCATTCCATTCCATTCCGTTCCGTTCCGTTCTGTTCCGTTCCATTCCTTTCTACTTGTGTTGATTCCATTCCATTCCATTCTATTCCATTGAATTCCATTCCATTCCATTCCATTCCATTCCATTACATGGAATTCCATTGAATTCCATTGAATTCCATTGAATTCCATTGAATTCCATTCCATTGAATTCCATTGAATTCCATTCCATTCCATTCCATTCCATTCCTTGGAATTCCATTCCATTCCATTCTATTCCATTCCATTGAATTCCATTCCATTCCATTCAATTGAATTCCATTCCATTCCATTCCATTCGATTCCATTCCATTCCATTGAATTCCATTCCATTCCATTCCATTCCATTGAATTCCATTGAATTCCATTCCATTGAATTCCATTCCATTCCATTGAATTCCATTCCATTTCATTCCATTCCATTCCGTTCCATTCCATTCCGTTCCATTCCATTCCATTCCTTTCCATTCCATTCCTTTCCGTTCCTTTCCATTGAATTCCGTTCCATTGCATTGAATTCCGTTCCATTCCATTCCATTCCTTTCCGTTCCGTTCCGTTCCGTTCCGTTCCGTTCCGTTCTACTCGGGTTGATTCCATTCTATTCCATTCCATTCCATTCGATTCCATTCTATTCCATTCGATTCCATTCGATTCCATTCGATTCAATTCGATTCCATTCCATTCCATTCCATTCCATTCCATTCCATTCCATTCCATTCCATTGAATTCCATTCCATTCCATTCCGTTCCATTCCATTCCGTTCCATTCCATTCCATTCCATTCCATTACGTTCCGTTCCATTCCGTTCCATTCCGTTCCATTCCATTGAATTCCGATCCATTGCATTGAATTCCGTTCCATTCCATTCCATTCCTTTCCGTTCCGTTCCGTTCCGTTCCGTTCCGTTCCGTTCTACTCGGATTGATTCCATTCTATTCCAATCCATTCCATTCGATTCCATTCGATTCCATTCGATTCCATTCGTTTCCATTCCATTCCATTCCATTCCATTGAATTCCATTCCATTCCATTCCATTCCATTCCATTCCATTCCATTCCATGGAATTCCGTTCCATTCCGTTCCGTTCCATTGAATTCCGTTCCGTTCCATTGAATTCCATTCCATTCCATTCCATCGAATTCCATTCCATTCCATTCCATTCCATTCCATTCCATTCCATTGAATTCCGTTCCATTCCATTGAATTCCATTCCATTCCGTTCCATTCCATTGAATTCCGTTCCGTTCCGTTCCGTTCCATTCCGTTCTACTCGGGTTGATTCCATTCTATTCCATTCCAATCCACTCGATTCCATTCCATTCCATTCCATTCCATTCCATTCCATTCCGTTCTACTCGGGTTCATTCCATTCCATTCCTTTCCGTTCCGTTCCGTTCCGTTCCGTTCCGTTCCGTTCTACTCGGGTTGATTCCATTCTATTCCATTCCATTCCGTTCGATTCCATTCTATTCCATTCGATTCCATTCGATTCAATTCGATTCGATTCCATTCCATTCCATTCCATTCCATTGCATTCCATTGAATTCCATTCCATTCCATGGAATTCCATTCCATTCCATTCCATTCCATTCCATTCCATTCCATTCCATTCCATTCCATTCCATTCCATTCGATTCCATTCGATTCCATTCGATTCCATTCCATTCCATTCCATTCCGTTCCGTTCCATTCCGTTCCATTCCGTCCCATTCCATTGAATTCCGTTCCATTGCATTGAATTCCGTTCCATTCCATTCCATTCCTTTCCGTTCCGTTCCGTTCCGTTCCGTTCCGTTCTACTCGGGTTGATTCCATTCTATTCCATTCCATTCCATTCGATTCCATTCGATTCAATTCGATTCCATTCGATTCCATTCCATTCCATTCCATTCCATTGAATTCCATTCCATTCCATTCCATTCCATTCCATTCCATTGAATTCCATTCCATTCCATTCCATTCCATTGAATTCCGTTCCATTCCTTTCAATTCCATTCCATTCCATTCCATTCCATTCCATTCCATTCCATTCCATTCCATTCCATTCCATTCGATTCTACTCGGGTTGATTCCATTCTATTACATTCCATTCCATTCGATTCCATTCGATTCCATTCGATTCCATTCCATTCCATTCCATTCCATTGAATTCCGTTCCATTCCATTCCATTCCATTCCATTCCATTCCATTCCATTGAATTCCATTACATTGAATTCCATTCCATTCCATTCCATTCCATGGAATTCCATTCCATTCCGTTCCGTTCCGTTCCGTTCCGTTCCGTACCGTTCCATTCCATTCCATTCCGTTCCATTGAATTCCGTTCCATTCCATTGAATTCCATTCCATTCCGTTCCATTCCATTGAATTCCGTTCCGTTCCGTTCCGTTCCGTTCCGTTCCATTCCGTTCCATTCCATTCCATTCCGTTCTACTCGGGTTCATTCCATTCCATTCCTTTCCGTTCCGTTCCGTTCCATTCCATTCCATTCCATTCCATTCCATTCCATTCTACTCGGGTTGATTCCATTCCATTCCATTCCATTCCATTCGATTCCATTCGATTCCATTCCATTCCATTCCATTCAATTGAATTCCATTCCATTCCATTCCATTCCATTCCATTCCATTCCATTCCATTCCATTCCATTCCATTCCATTCTACTCGGGATGATTCCATTCTATTACATTCCATTCCATTCGATTCCATTCGATTCCATTCGATTCCATTCCATTCGATTCCATTCAATTGAATTCCATTCCATTCCATTCCATTCCATTCCATTCCATTCCATTCCATTCCATTCCATTGAATTCCATTCCATTCCATTGAATTCCATTCCATTACATTCCATTCCATTGAATTCCATTCCATTCCATTCCATTCCACTCCATTCCATTCCATTCCATTCCATTGAATTCCATTACATTCAATTCCATTCCATGGAATTCCATTCCATTCCGTTCCGTTCCGTTCCGTTCCGTTCCATTCCATTCCATTCCATTCCATTGAATTCCGTTCCATTCCATTGAATTCCGTTCCGTTCCGTTCCGTTCCGTTCCGTTCCATTCCGTTCCATTCCGTTCCATTCCGTTCTACTCGGGTTGATTCCATTCTATTCCATTCCATTCCATTCGATTCCATTCCATTCCATTCCATTCCATTCCATTCCTTTCTACTCGGGTTCATTCCATTCCATTCCGTTCCGTTCCGTTCCTTTCCGTTCCATTCCTTTCTACTTGTGTTGATTCCATTCCATTCCATTCTATTCCATTGAATTCCATTCCATTCCATTCCATTCCATTCCATTACATGGAATTCCATTGAATTCCATTGAATTCCATTCCATTGAATTCCATTGAATTCCATTCCATTCCATTCCATGGAATTCCATTCCATTCCATTCCATTCCTTGGAATTCCATTCCATTCCATTCCATTCCATTCCATTGAATTCCATTCCATTCCATTCAATTGAATTCCATTCCATTCCATTCCATTCGATTCCATTCCATTCCATTGAATTCCATTCCATTCCATTCCATTCCATTGAATTCCATTGAATTCCATTCCATTGAATTCCATTCCATTCCATTGAATTCCATTCCATTTCATTCCATTCCATTCCGTTCCATTCCATTCCGTTCCATTCCATTCCATTCCATTCCATTCCATTCCATTCCATTCCATTACGTTCCGTTCCATTCCGTTCCATTCCATTGAATTCCGATCCATTGCATTGAATTCCGTTCCATTCCATTCCATTCCTTTCCGTTCCGTTCCGTTCCGTTCCGTTCCGTTCTACTCGGATTGATTCCATGCTATTCCATTCCATTCCATTCGATTCCATTCGATTCCATTCGATTCCATTCGATTCCATTCCATTCCATTCCATTCCATTGAATTCCATTCCATTCCATTCCATTGAATTCCATTGAATTCCATTCCATTGAATTCCATTCCATTCCATTCCATTCCGTTCCATTCCATTCCGTTCCATTCCATTCCATTCCATTCCATTCCATTCCATTCCGTTCCGTTCCATTCCGTTCCATTCCGTTCCATTCAATTGAATTCCGTTCCATTGCATTGAATTCCGTTCCATTCCATTCCATTCCTTTCCGTTCCGTTCCGTTCCGTTCCGTTCCGTTCCATTCTACTCGGGTTGATTCCATTCCATTCCATTCCATTCCATTCGATTCCATTCTATTCCATTCGATTCCATTCGATTCAATTCGATTCGATTCCATTCCTTTCCATTCCATTCCATTCCATTCCATAGAATTCCATTCCATTCCATTGAATTCCATTCCATTCCATTCCATTCCGTTCCATTGAATTCCATTCCATTCCATTGAATTCCATTCCATTCCATTCCATTCCATTCCATTCCATTCCATGGAATTCCATTCCATTCAATTCCATTCCATTCCATGGAATTCCATTTCATTCCATTCCATTCCATTCCATTCCATTCCATTCCATAGAATTCCATTCCGTTCCATTCCATTCCATTCCATTCCATTCCGTTCCATTCCATTCCATCGAATTCCATTCCATTCCATTCCATTCCATTCCATTCCATTCCATTCCATTCTACTCGGGTTGATTCCATTCGATTCCATTCCATTCCATTCGATTCCATTCGATTCCATTCGATTCCATTCCATTCCATTCCATTCCATTCCATTCAATTGAATTCCATTCCATTCCATTCCATTCCATTCCATTCCATTCCATTCCATTGAATTCCATTCCATTACATTGAATTCCATTCCATTCCATTCCATTCCATTGAATTCCGTTCCATTCCATTCCTTTCCATTCCATTCCATTCCATTGAATTCCATTACATTGAATTCCATTCCATTCCATTCCATTCCATTCCATTCCATAGAATTCCATTCCATTCCATTGAATTCCATTCCATTGAATTCCATTCGATTCCATTCCATTCCATGGAATTCCATTCCTTTCCATTCCATTCCATTCCATTCCATTCCATTCCATTGAATTCCATTGAATTCCATTCCATTCCATTGAATTCCATTCCTTTCCATTCCATTCCATTGAATTCCGTTCAATTCCATTCCATTCCATTCCATTCCATTCCATTCCATTCCATTCCATTCCATTCCATTCTACTCGGGTTGATTCCATTCTATTCCATTCCATTCCATTCGATTCCATTCGATTCCTTTCGATTCCATTCCATTCCATTCCATTCCATTCCATTGAGTTCCATTCCATTCCATTCCATTCCATTCCATTGAATTCCATTCCATTCCATTCCATCGAATTCCATTCCATTCCATTGAATTCCATTCCATTCCATTCCATTCCATTCCATTCCATTCCATTCCATTCCATTCCATCGAATTCCATTCCATTCCATTCCATTCCATTCCATTCCATTCGATTCCATTCGATTCCATTCGATTCCATTCCATTCCATTCCATTCCATTGAATTCCGTTCCATTCCATTCCATTCCATTCCATTCCCTTCCATTGAATTCCATTACATTGAATTCCATTCCATTCCATTCCATTCCATTCCGTTCCGTTCCGTTCCGTTCCGTTCCGTTTCGTTCCGTTCCGTTCCGTTCCGTTCCATTCCATTCCATTCCATTCCATTGAATTCAGTTCCATTCCATTGAATTCCATTCCATTCCGTTCCATTCCATTGAATTCTGTTCCGTTCCGTTCTGTTCCGTTCCGTTCTATTCCGTTCCATTCCGTTCCTTTCCGTTCTACTCGGGTTGATTCCATTCTATTCCATTCCATTCCATTCGATTCCATTCGATTCCATTCGAATCCATTCGATTCCATTCGATTCCATTCGATTCCATTCCATTCCATTGAATTCCATTCAATTCCATTCCATTCCATTGAATTCCGTTCCATTCCATTCAATTCCATTCCATTCCATTCCTTTCCGTTCCGTTCCGTTCCGTTCCGTTCCGTTCTACTCGGGTTGATTCCATTCTATTCCATTCCATACCATTCGATTCCATTCTATTCCATTCGATTCCATTAGATTCAATTCGATTCCATTCCATTCCATTCCATTCCATTCCATTCCATTGAATTCCGTTCCATTCCATTGAATTCCATTCCATTGAATTCCATTCCATTGAATTCCGCTCCGTTCCGTTCCGTTCCGTTCCGTTCCATTCCGTTCCATTCCGTTCCATTCCGTTCTACTCGGGTTGATTCCATTCTATTCCATTCCATTCCATTCGATTCCATTCTATTCCATTCGATTCCATTCGATTCAATTCGATTCCATTCCATTCCATTCCATTCCATTCCATTCCATTGAATTCCATTGAATTCCATTCCATTCCATTCCGTTCCATTCCATTCCGTTCCATTCCATTCCATTCCATTCCATTCCATTCCATTCCGTTCTACTCGGGTTCATTCCATTCCATTCCGTTCCGTTCCGTTCCGTTCCGTTCCTTTCCTTTCTACTTGTGTTGATTCCATTCCATTCCATTCTATTCCATTGAATTCCATTCCATTCCATTCCATTCCATTCCATTACATGGAATTCCATTGAATTCCATTGAATTCCATTCCATAGAATTCCATTCCATTCCATTCCATTCCATTCCATGGAATTCCATTCCATTCCATTCCATTCCATTCCATTGAATTCCATTCCATTCCATTCCATTGAATTCCATTCCATTCCATTCCATTCGATTCCATTTCATTCCATTGAATTCCATTCCATTCCATTCCATTCCATTGAATTCCATTGAATTCCATTCCATTGAATTCCATTCCACTCCATTGAATTCCATTCCATTTCATTCCATTCCATTCCGTTCCATTCCATTCCGTTCCATTCCATTCCATTCCTTTCCATTCCATTCCATTCCGTTCCATTCCATTGAATTCCGTTCCATTGCATTGAATTCCGTTCCATTCCATTCCATTCCTTTCCGTTCCGTTCCGTTCCGTTCCGTTCCGTTCCGTTCTACTCGGGTTGATTCCATTCTATTCCATTCCATTCCATTCGATTCCATTCTATTCCATTCGATTCCATTCGATTCAATTCGATTCCATTCGATTCCATTCCATTCCATTCCATTCCATTCCATTCCATTGAATTCCATTCCATTCCATTCCATTCCATTGAATTCCGTTCCATTCCTTTCAATTCCATTCCATTCCATTCCATTCCATTCCATTCCATTCCATTCCATTCCATTCCATTCCATTCGATTCTACTCGGGTTGATTCCATTCTATTACATTCCATTCCATTCGATTCCATTCGATTCCATTCGATTCCATTCCATTCCATTCCATTCCATTGAATTCCGTTCCATTCCATTCCATTCCATTCCATTCCATTCCATTCCATTGAATTCCATTACATTGAATTCCATTCCATTCCATTCCATTCCATGGAATTCCATTCCATTCCGTTCCGTTCCGTTCCGTTCCGTTCCGTACCGTTCCATTCCATTCCATTCCGTTCCATTGAATTCCGTTCCATTCCATTGAATTCCATTCCATTCCGTTCCATTCCATTGAATTCCGTTCCGTTCCGTTCCGTTCCGTTCCATTCCGTTCCATTCCATTCCATTCCGTTCTACTCGGGTTCATTCCATTCCATTCCTTTCCGTTCCGTTCCGTTCCATTCCATTCCATTCCATTCCATTCCATTCCATTCTACTCGGGTTGATTCCATTCCATTCCATTCCATTCCATTCGATTCCATTCGATTCCATTCCATTCCATTCCATTCAATTGAATTCCATTCCATTCCATTCCATTCCATTCCATTCCATTCCATTCCATTCCATTCCATTCCATTCCATTCCATTCCATTCCATTCTACTCGGGATGATTCCATTCTATTACATTCCATTCCATTCGATTCCATTCGATTCCATTCGATTCCATTCCATTCGATTCCATTCAATTGAATTCCATTCCATTCCATTCCATTCCATTCCATTCCATTCCATTCCATTGAATTCCATTCCATTCCATTGAATTCCATTCCATTACATTCCATTCCATTGAATTCCATTCCATTCCATTCCATTCCACTCCATTCCATTCCATTCCATTCCATTGAATTCCATTACATTCAATTCCATTCCATGGAATTCCATTCCATTCCGTTCCGTTCCGTTCCGTTCCGTTCCATTCCATTCCATTCCATTCCATTGAATTCCGTTCCATTCCATTGAATTCCGTTCCGTTCCGTTCCGTTCCGTTCCGTTCCATTCCGTTCCATTCCGTTCCATTCCGTTCTACTCGGGTTGATTCCATTCTATTCCATTCCATTCCATTCGATTCCATTCCATTCCATTCCATTCCATTCCATTCCTTTCTACTCGGGTTCATTCCATTCCATTCCGTTCCGTTCCGTTCCTTTCCGTTCCATTCCTTTCTACTTGTGTTGATTCCATTCCATTCCATTCTATTCCATTGAATTCCATTCCATTCCATTCCATTCCATTCCATTACATGGAATTCCATTGAATTCCATTGAATTCCATTCCATTGAATTCCATTGAATTCCATTCCATTCCATTCCATGGAATTCCATTCCATTCCATTCCATTCCTTGGAATTCCATTCCATTCCATTCCATTCCATTCCATTGAATTCCATTCCATTCCATTCAATTGAATTCCATTCCATTCCATTCCATTCGATTCCATTCCATTCCATTGAATTCCATTCCATTCCATTCCATTCCATTGAATTCCATTGAATTCCATTCCATTGAATTCCATTCCATTCCATTGAATTCCATTCCATTTCATTCCATTCCATTCCGTTCCATTCCATTCCGTTCCATTCCATTCCATTCCATTCCATTCCATTCCATTCCATTACGTTCCGTTCCATTCCGTTCCATTCCATTGAATTCCGATCCATTGCATTGAATTCCGTTCCATTCCATTCCATTCCTTTCAGTTCCGTTCCGTTCCGTTCCGTTCCGTTCTACTCGGATTGATTCCATTCTATTCCATTCCATTCCATTCGATTCCATTCGATTCCATTCGATTCCATTCGATTCCATTCCATTCCATTCCATTCCATTGAATTCCATTCCATTCCATTCCATTCCATTCCATTGAATTCCATTGAATTCCATTCCATTGAATTCCATTCCATTCCATTCCATTCCGTTCCATTCCATTCCGTTCCATTCCATTCCATTCCATTCCATTCCATTCCATTCCGTTCCGTTCCATTCCGTTCCATTCCGTTCCATTCCATTGAATTCCGTTCCATTGCATTGAATTCCGTTCCATTCCATTCCATTCCTTTCCGTTCCGTTCCGTTCCGTTCCGTTCCGTTCCATTCTACTCGGGTTGATTCCATTCCATTCCATTCCATTCCATTCGATTCCATTCTATTCCATTCGATTCCATTCGATTCAATTCGATTCGATTCCATTCCTTTCCATTCCATTCCATTCCATTCCATAGAATTCCATTCCATTCCATTGAATTCCATTCCATTCCATTCCATTCCGTTCCATTGAATTCCATTCCATTCCATTGAATTCCATTCCATTCCATTCCATTCGATTCCATTCCATTCCATGGAATTCCATTCCATTCAATTCCATTCCATTCCATGGAATTCCATTTCATTCCATTCCATTCCATTCCATTCCATTCCATTCCATAGAATTCCATTCCGTTCCATTCCATTCCATTCCATTCCATTCCGTTCCATTCCATTCCATCGAATTCCATTCCATTCCATTCCATTCCATTCCATTCCATTCCATTCCATTCTACTCGGGTTGATTCCATTCGATTCCATTCCATTCCATTCGATTCCATTCGATTCCATTCGATTCCATTCGATTCCATTCCATTCCATTCCATTCAATTGAATTCCATTCCATTCCATTCCATTCCATTCCATTCCATTCCATTCCATTCCATTGAATTCCATTCCATTACATTGAATTCCATTCCATTCCATTCCATTCCATTGAATTCCGTTCCATTCCATTCCTTTCCATTCCATTCCATTCCATTGAATTCCATTACATTGAATTCCATTCCATTCCATTCCATTCCATTCCATTCCATAGAATTCCATTCCATTCCATTGAATTCCATTCCATTGAATTCCATTCGATTCCATTCCATTCCATGGAATTCCATTCCTTTCCATTCCATTCCATTCCATTCCATTCCATTCCATTGAATTCCATTGAATTCCATTCCATTCCATTGAATTCCATTCCTTTCCATTCCATTCCATTGAATTCCGTTCAATTCCATTCCATTCCATTCCATTCCATTCCATTCCATTCCATTCCATTCCATTCTACTCGGGTTGATTCCATTCTATTCCATTCCATTCCATTCGATTCCATTCGATTCCTTTCGATTCCATTCCATTCCATTCCATTCCATTCCATTGAGTTCCATTCCATTCCATTCCATTCCATTCCATTGAATTCCATTCCATTCCATTCCATCGAATTCCATTCCATTCCATTGAATTCCATTCCATTCCATTCCATTCCATTCCATTCCATTCCATTCCATTCCATCGAATTCCATTCCATTCCATTCCATTCCATTCCATTCCATTCGATTCCATTCGATTCCATTCGATTCCATTCCATTCCATTCCATTCCATTGAATTCCGTTCCATTCCATTCCATTCCATTCCATTCCCTTCCATTGAATTCCATTACATTGAATTCCATTCCATTCCATTCCATTCCATTCCGTTCCGTTCCGTTCCGTTCCGTTCCGTTTCGTTCCGTTCCGTTCCGTTCCGTTCCATTCCATTCCATTCCATTCCATTGAATTCAGTTCCATTCCATTGAATTCCATTCCATTCCGTTCCATTCCATTGAATTCTGTTTCGTTCCGTTCTGTTCCGTTCCGTTCTATTCCGTTCCATTCCGTTCCTTTCCGTTCTACTCGGGTTGATTCCATTCTATTCCATTCCATTCCATTCGATTCCATTCGATTCCATTCGAATCCATTCGATTCCATTCGATTCCATTCGATTCCATTCCATTCCATTGAATTCCATTCCATTCCATTCCATTCCATTGAATTCCGTTCCATTCCATTCAATTCCATTCCATTCCATTCCTTTCCGTTCCGTTCCGTTCCGTTCCGTTCCGTTCTACTCGGGTTGATTCCATTCTATTCCATTCCATACCATTCGATTCCATTCTATTCCATTCGATTCCATTAGATTCAATTCGATTCCATTCCATTCCATTCCATTCCATTCCATTCCATTGAATTCCGTTCCATTCCATTGAATTCCATTCCATTGAATTCCATTCCATTGAATTCCGCTCCGTTCCGTTCCGTTCCGTTCCGTTCCATTCCGTTCCATTCCGTTCCATTCCGTTCTACTCGGGTTGATTCCATTCTATTCCATTCCATTCCATTCGATTCCATTCTATTCCATTCGATTCCATTCGATTCAATTCGATTCCATTCCATTCCATTCCATTCCATTCCATTCCATTGAATTCCATTGAATTCCATTCCATTCCATTCCGTTCCATTCCATTCCGTTCCATTCCATTCCATTCCATTCCATTCCATTCCATTCCGTTCTACTCGGGTTCATTCCATTCCATTCCGTTCCGTTCCGTTCCGTTCCGTTCCTTTCCTTTCTACTTGTGTTGATTCCATTCCATTCCATTCTATTCCATTGAATTCCATTCCATTCCATTCCATTCCATTCCATTACATGGAATTCCATTGAATTCCATTGAATTCCATTCCATAGAATTCCATTCCATTCCATTCCATTCCATTCCATGGAATTCCATTCCATTCCATTCCATTCCATTCCATTCCATGGAATTCCATTCCATTCCATTCCATTGAATTCCATTCCATTCCATTCCATTCGATTCCATTTCATTCCATTGAATTCCATTCCATTCCATTCCATTCCATTGAATTCCATTGAATTCCATTCCATTGAATTCCATTCCACTCCATTGAATTCCATTCCATTTCATTCCATTCCATTCCGTTCCATTCCATTCCGTTCCATTCCATTCCATTCCTTTCCATTCCATTCCATTCCGTTCCATTCCATTGAATTCCGTTCCATTGCATTGAATTCCGTTCCATTCCATTCCATTCCTTTCCGTTCCGTTCCGTTCCGTTCCGTTCCGTTCCGTTCTACTCGGGTTGATTCCATTCTATTCCATTCCATTCCATTCGATTCCATTCTATTCCATTCGATTCCATTCGATTCAATTCGATTCCATTCGATTCCATTCCATTCCATTCCATTCCATTCCATTCCATTGAATTCCATTCCATTCCATTCCGTTCCATTCCATTCCGTTCCATTCCATTCCATTCCATTCCATTCCATTCCATTCTGTTCCATTCCATTCCACTCCTTTCCATTCCATTCCTTTCCGTTCCATTCCGTTCCGTTCCATTCCGTTCTACTCGGATTGATTCCATTCTATTCCATTCCATTCCATTCGATTCCATTCGATTCCATTCGATTCCATTCGATTCCATTCCATTCCATTCCATTCCATTCCATTCCATTCCATTGAACTCCATTCCATTCCATTCCATTCCATTCCATTCCATTCCATTCCATTCCATTGAATTCCATTCCATTCCATTCCATTCCATTGAATTCTGTTCCATTCAATTCCATTCCATTCCATTCCGTTCTACTCGGGTTGATTCCATGCTATTCCATTCCGTTCCTTTCCGTTCCGTTCCGTTCCGTTCCGTTCCGTTCCATTCCACTCGGGTTGATTCCATTCTATTCCATTCCATTCCATTCCATTCCATTCCATTCCATTCCATTCCATTCCATTCGATTCCATTCGATTCCATTCGATTCCATTCGATTCCATTCGATTCCATTCCATTCCATTGAATTCCATTCCATTCCATTCCATTCCATTGAATTCCGTTCCATTCCATTCCATTGCATTCCATTCCATTCCATTCCATTTGAATTCCATTCCATTCCATTCCATTCCATTCCATTCCATTCTACTCGGGTTGATTCCATTCTATTCCATTCCATTCCATTCGATTCCATTCGATTCCATTCGATTCCATTCGATTCCATTCCATTCCATTCCATTCCATTCCATTCCATTCCATTCCATTCCATTCCATTGAATTCCATTCCATTCCATTGAATTCCATTCCATTCCATTCCATTCCATTGAATTCCGTTCCATTCCATTCCATTCCATTCCATTCCATTCCATTGAATTCCATTCCATTGAATTCCATTCCATTCCATTCCATTCCATTGAATTCCATTCCATTCCGTTCCGTTCCGTTCCATTCCGTTTCGTTCCGTTCCGTTCCGTTCCGTTCCATTCCATTCCATTCCATTCCATTGAATTCCGTTCCATTCCATTGAATTCCATTCCATTCCGTTCCATTCCATTGAATTCTGTTCCGTTCCGTTCCGTTCCGTTCCGTTCCATTCCGTTCCATTCCGTTCCTTTCCGTTCTACTCGGGTTGATTCCATTCTGTTCCATTCCATTTCATTCGATTCCATTCTATTCCATTCGATTCCATTCGATTCAATTAGATTCCATTCCATTCCATTCCATTCCATTGAATTCCGTTCCATTCCATTGAATTCCATTCCATTCCGTTCCATTCCATTGAATTCCGCTCCGTTCCGTTCCGTTCCGTTCCGTTCCACTCCGTACCATTCCGTTCCATTCCGTTCTACTCGGGTTGATTCCATTCTATTCCATTCCATTCCATTCGATTCCATTCCATTCCATTCCATTCCATTCCATTCCGTTCTACTCGGGTTCATTCCATTCCATTCCGTTCCGTTCCGTTCCGTTCCTTTCCTTTCTACTTGTGTTGATTCCATTCCATTCCTTTCTATTCCATTGAATTCCATTCCATTCCATTCCATTCCATTCCATTACATGGAATTCCATTGAATTCCATTGAATTCCATTCCATTGAATTCCATTCCATTCCATTCCATTCCATTCCATTCCATGGAATTCCATTCCATTCCATTCCATTCCATTCCATTCCATTCCATTGAATTCCATTCCATTCTATTCCATTCCATTCCATTGAATTCCATTCCATTCCATTCCATTCCATTCCATTCCTTTCCATTCCATTGAATTCCATTGAATTCCGTTCCATTGAATTCCATTCCATTCCATGGAATTCCATTCCATTCCATTCCATTCCATTCCGTTCCATTCCATTCCGTTCCATTCCATTCCATTCCATTCCATTCCGTTCCGTTCCATTCCGTTCCGTTCCGTTCCGTTCCGTTGCGTTCCGTTCTACTCGGGTTGATTCCATTCTATTCCATTCCATTCCATTCGATTCCATTCTATTCCATTCTATTCCATTCGATTCCATTCGATTCCATTCGATTCCATTCCATTCCATTCCATTCCATTCCATTCCATTGAATTCCATTCCATTCCATTAAATTCCATTCCATTCCATTCCATTCCACTCCACTCCATTCCACTCCACTCCACTCCACTCCACTCCACTCCATTCCATTCCATTGAATTCCATTGAATTCCATTGAATTCCATTCCATTGAATTCCATTCCGTTCTGTTCCGTTCCGTTCCATTCCGTTCCGCTCTACTCGGGTTGATTCCATTCTATTCCATTCCATTCCATTCGATTCCATTCTATTCCATTCGATTCCATTCGATTCCATTCGATTCCATTCGATTCCATTCCATTCCATTCCATTCCATTCCATTCCATTCCATTCCTTTCCATTCCATTCCATTCCATTGAATTCCATTACATTGAATTCCATTCCATTCCATTCCATTCCATTGAATTCCATTCCATTCCATTCCATTGCATTGAATTCTGTTCCATTCCATTCCATTCCATTCCATTCCATTCCATTGAATTCCATTCCATTGAATTCCATTCCATTCCATTCCATTCCATTGAATTCCATTCCATTCCGTTCCGTTCCGTTCCATTCCGTTCCGTTTCGTTCCGTTCCGTTCCGTTCCGTTCCATTCCATTCCATTCCATTCCATTGAATTCCGTTCCATTCCATTGAATTCCATTCCATTCCGTTCCATTCCATTGAATTCTGTTCCGTTCCGTTCCGTTCCGTTCCGTTCCATTCCGTTCCATTCCGTTCCTTTCCGTTCTACTCGGGTTGATTCCATTCTATTCCATTCCATTCCATTCGATTCCATTCGATTCCATTCGAATCCATTCGATTCCATTCGATTCCATTCGATTCCATTCCATTCCATTGAATTCCATTCCATGCCATTCCATTCCATTGAATTCCGTTCCATTCCATTCAATTCCATTCCATTCCATTCCTTTCCGTTCCGTTCCGTTCCGTTCCATTCCGTTCCGTTCCGTTCCGTTCTACTCGGGTTGATTCCATTCTATTCCATTCCATACCATTCGATTCCATTCTATTCCATTCGATTCCATTCGATTCAATTCGATTCCATTCCATTCCATTCCATTCCATTCCATTGAATTCCGTTCCATTCCATTGAATTCCATTCCATTCCGTTCCATTCCATTGAATTCCGCTCCGTTCCGTTCCGTTCCGTTCCGTTCCATTCCGTTCCATTCCGTTCCATTCCGTTCAACTCGGGTTGATTCCATTCTATTCCATTCCATTCCATTCGATTCCATTCTATTCCATTCGATTCCATTCGATTCAATTCGATTCCATTCCATTCCATTCCATTCCATTCCATTCCATTGAATTCCATTGAATTCCATTCCTTTCCATTCCGTTCCATTCCATTCCGTTCCATTCCATTCCATTCCATTCCATTCCATTCCATTCCATTCCATTCCATTCCGTTCTACTCGGGTTCATTCCATTCCATTCCGTTCCGTTCCGTTCCGTTCCGTTCCTTTCCTTTCTACTTGTGTTGATTCCATTCCATTCCATTCTATTCCATTGAATTCCATTCCATTCCATTCCATTCCATTCCATTACATGGAATTCCATTGAATTCCATGGAATTCCATTCCATAGAATTCCATTCCATTCCATTCCATTCCATTCCATGGAATTCCATTCCATTCCATTCCATTCCATTCCATTCCATGGAATTCCATTCCATTCCATTCCATTGAATTCCATTCCATTCCATTCCATTCGATTCCATTTCATTCCATTGAATTCCATTCCATTCCATTCCATTCCATTGAATTCCATTGAATTCCATTCCATTGAATTCCTTTCCACTCCATTGAATTCCATTCCATTTCATTCCATTCCATTCCGTTCCATTCCATTCCGTTCCATTCCATTCCATTCCTTTCCATTCCATTCCATTCCGTTCCATTCCATTGAATTCCGTTCCATTGCATTGAATTCCGTTCCATTCCATTCCATTCCTTTCCGTTCCTTTCCGTTCCGTTCCGTTCCGTTCCGTTCTACTCGGGTTGATTCCATTCTATTCCATTCCATTCCATTCGATTCCATTCTATTCCATTCGATTCCATTCGATTCAATTCGATTCCATGCGATTCCATTCCATTCCATTCCATTCCATTCCATTCCATTCCATTCCATTCCATTGAATTCCATTCCATTCCATTCCGTTCCATTCCATTCCGTTCCATTCCATTCCATTCCATTCCATTCCATTCCGTTCCATTCCATTCCATTCCTTTCCATTCCATTCCTTTCCGTTCCATTCCGTTCCGTTCCATTCCGTTCTACTCGGATTGATTCCATTCTATTCCATTCCATTCCATTCGATTCCATTCGATTCCATGCGATTCCATTCCATTCCATTGAACTCCATTCCATTCCATTCCATTCCATTCCATTCCATTGAACTCCATTCCATTCCATTCCATTCCATTCCATTCCATTCCATTGTATTCCATTCCATTCCATTCCATTCCATTGAATTCTGTTCCATTCAATTCCATTCCATTCCATTCCGTTCTACTCGGGTTGATTCCATGCTATTCCATTCCGTTCCATTCCGTTCCGTTCCGTTCCGTTCCGTTCCGTTCCGTTCCATTCCACTCGGGTTGATTCCATTCTATTCCATTCCATTCCATTCCATTCCATTCCATTCCATTCGATTCCATTCGATTCCATTCGATTCCATTCGATTCCATTCGATTCCATTCCATTCCATTGAATTCCATTCCATTCCATTCCATTCCATTGAATTCCGTTCCATTCCATTCCATTGCATTCCATTCCATTCCATTCCATTTGAATTCCATTCCATTCCATTCCATTCCATTCCATTCCATTCCATTCCATTCTACTCGGGTTGATTCCATTCTATTCCATTCCATTCCATTCGATTCCATTCGATTCCATTCGATTCCATTCGATTCCATTCCATTCCATTCCATTCCATTCCATTCCATTCCATTCCATTCCATTGAATTCCATTCCATTCCATTCCATTCCATTCCATTCCATTGAATTCCGTTCCATTCCATTCCATTCCATTCCATTCCATTCCATTGAATTCCATTCCATTGAATTCCATTCCATTCCATTCCATTCCATTGAATTCCATTCCATTCCGTTCCGTTCCGTTCCATTCCGTTTCGTTCCGTTCCGTTCCGTTCCGTTCCATTCCATTCCATTCCATTCCATTGAATTCCGTTCCATTCCATTGAATTCCATTCCATTCCGTTCCATTCCATTGAATTCTGTTCCGTTCCGTTCCGTTCCGTTCCGTTCCATTCCGTTCCATTCCGTTCCTTTCCGTTCTACTCGGGTTGATTCCATTCCATTCCATTCCATTCCATTCGATTCCATTCGATTCCATTCGAATCCATTCGATTCCATTCGATTCCATTCGATTCCATTCTATTCCATTGAATTCCATTCCATTCCATTCCATTCCATTGAATTCCGTTCCATTCCATTCAATTCCATTCCACTCCATTCCTTTCCGTTCCGTTCCATTCCGTTCCGTTCCGTTCCCTTCTACTCGGGTTGATTCCATTCTATTCCATTCGATTCCATTCGATTCAATTAGATTCCATTCCATTCCATTCCATTCCATTCCATTCCATTGAATTCCGTTCCATTCCATTGAATTCCATTCCATTCCGTTCCATTCCATTGAATTCCGCTCCGTTCCGTTCCGTTCCGTTCCGTTCCATTCCGTACCATTCCGTTCCATTCCGTTCTACTCGGGTTGATTCCATTCTATTCCATTCCATTCCATTCGATTCCATTCCATTCCATTCCATTCCATTCCGTTCTACTCGGGTTCATTCCATTCCATTCCGTTCCGTTCCTTTCCATTCCGTTCCTTTCCTTTCTACTTGTGTTGATTCCATTCCATTCCTTTCTATTCCATTGAATTCCATTGCATTCCATTCCATTCCATTCCATTACATGGAATTCCATTGAATTCCATTGAATTACATTCCATTGAATTCCATTCCATTCCATTCCATTCCATTCCATGGAATTCCATTCCATTCCATTCCATTCCATTCCATTGAATTCCATTCCATTCCATTCCATTCGATTCCATTTCATTCCATTGAATTCCATTCCATTCCATTCCATTCCATTCCATTCCATTGAATTCCATTGAATTCCATTCCATTGAATTCCATTCCATTCCATTGAATTCCATTCCATTTCATTCCATTCCATTCCGTTCCATTCCATTCCGTTCCATTCCATTCCATTCCTTTCCATTCCATTCCATTCCGTTCCATTCCATTGAATTCCGTTCCATTGCACTGAATTCCGTTCCATTCCATTCCATTCCTTTCCGTTCCGTTCCGTTCCGTTCCGTTCCGTTCTACTCGGGTTGATTCCATTCTATTCCATTCCATTCCATTCGATTCCATTCTATTCCATTCGATTCCATTCGATTCAATTCGATTCCATTCCATTCCATTCCATTCCATTCCATTCCATTCCATTCCATTGAATTCCATTCCATTCCATTCCGTTCCATTCCATTCCGTTCCATTCCATTCCATTCCATTCCATTCCATTCCATTCCATTACGTTCCGTTCCATTCCGTTCCATTCCGTTCCATTCCATTGAATTCCGATCCATTGCATTGAATTCCGTTCCATTCCATTCCATTCCTTTCCGTTCCGTTCCGTTCCGTTCCGTTCCATTCCGTTCTACTCGGATTGATTCCATTCTATTCCATTCCATTCCATTCGATTCCATTCGATTCCATTCGATTCCATTCGATTCCATTCCATTCCATTCCATTCCATTCCATTGAATTCCATTCCATTCCATTCCATTCCATTCCATTGAATTCCATTGAATTCCATTCCATTGAATTCCATTCCATTCCATTCCATTCCGTTCCATTCCATTCCGTTCCATTCCATTCCATTCCATTCCATTCCATTGAATTCTGTTCCATTCAATTCCATTCCATTCCATTCCGTGCTACTCGGGTTGATTCCATTCTATTCCATTCCGTTCCGTTGCGTTCCGTTCCGTTCCGTTCCGTTCCGTTCCGTTCCGTTCCATTCCACTCGAGTTGATTCCATTCTATTCCATTCCATTCCATTCCATTCCATTCGATTCCATTCGATTCCATTCGATTCCATTCGATTCCATTCCATTCCATTGAATTCCATTCCATTCCATTCCATTCCATGGAATTCCGTTCCATTCCATTCCATTGCATTCCATTCCATTCCATTCCATTTGAATTCCATTCCATTCCATTCCATTCCATTCCATTCCATTCCATTCCATTCCATTCCATTCTACTCGGGTTGATTCCATTCTATTCCATTCCATTCCATTCGATTCCATTCGATTCCATTCGATTCCATTCGATTCCATTCCATTCCATTCCATTCCATTCCATTCCATTCCATTCCATTGAATTCCATTCCATTCCATTGAATTCCATTCCATTCCATTCCATTCCATTCCATTGAATTCCGTTCCATTCCATTCCATTCCATTCCGTTCCATTCCGTTCCGTTCCGTTCCGTTCCGTTGCGTTCCGTTCTACTCGGGTTGATTCCATTCTATTCCATTCCATTCCATTCGATTCCATTCTATTCCATTCTATTCCATTCGATTCCATTCGATTCCATTCGATTCCATTCCATTCCATTCCATTCCATTCCATTCCATTGAATTCCATTCCATTCCATTAAATTCCATTCCATTCCATTCCATTCCACTCCACTCCATTCCACTCCACTCCACTCCACTCCACTCCACTCCATTCCATTCCATTGAATTCCATTGAATTCCATTGAATTCCATTCCATTGAATTCCATTCCGTTCTGTTCCGCTCCGTTCCATTCCGTTCCGCTCTACTCGGGTTGATTCCATTCTATTCCATTCCATTCCATTCGATTCCATTCTATTCCATTCGATTCCATTCGATTCCATTCGATTCCATTCGATTCCATTCCATTCCATTCCATTCCATTCCATTCCATTCCATTCCTTTCCATTCCATTCCATTCCATTGAATTCCATTACATTGAATTCCATTCCATTCCATTCCATTCCATAGAATTCCATTCCATTCCATTCCATTGCATTGAATTCTGTTCCATTCCATTCCATTCCATTCCATTCCATTCCATTGAATTCCATTCCATTGAATTCCATTCCATTCCATTCCATTCCATTGAATTCCATTCCATTCCGTTCCGTTCCGTTCCGTTCCGTTCCGTTTCGTTCCGTTCCGTTCCGTTCCGTTCCATTCCATTCCATTCCATTCCATTGAATTCCGTTCCATTCCATTGAATTCCATTCCATTCCGTTCCATTCCATTGAATTCTGTTCCGTTCCGTTCCGTTCCGTTCCGTTCCATTCCGTTCCATTCCGTTCCTTTCCGTTCTACTCGGGTTGATTCCATTCTATTCCATTCAATTCCATTCGATTCCATTCGATTCCATTCGAATCCATTCGATTCCATTCGATTCCATTCGATTCCATTCCATTCCATTGAATTCCATTCCATTCCATTCCATTCCATTGAATTCCGTTCCATTCCATTCAATTCCATTCCATTCCATTCCTTTCCGTTCCGTTCCGTTCCGTTCCGTTCCGTTCCGTTCTACTCGGGTTGATTCCATTCTATTCCATTCCATACCATTCGATTCCATTCTATTCCATTCGATTCCATTCGATTCAATTCGATTCCATTCCATTCCATTCCATTCCATTCCATTGAATTCCGTTCCATTCCATTGAATTCCATTCCATTCCGTTCCATTCCATTGAATTCCGCTCCGTTCCGTTCCGTTCCGTTCCGTTCCATTCCGTTCCATTCCGTTCCATTCCGTTCTACTCGGGTTGATTCCATTCTATTCCATTCCATTCCATTCGATTCCATTCTATTCCATTCGATTCCATTCGATTCAATTCGATTCCATTCCATTCCATTCCATTCCATTCCATTCCATTGAATTCCATTGAATTCCATTCCATTCCATTCCGTTCCATTCCATTCCGTTCCATTCCATTCCATTCCATTCCATTCCATTCCATTCCATTCCATTCCGTTCTACTCGGGTTCATTCCATTCCATTCCGTTCCGTTCCGTTCCTTTCCGTTCCTTTCCTTTCTACTTGTGTTGATTCCATTCCATTCCATTCTATTCCATTGAATTCCATTCCATTCCATTCCATTACATGGAATTCCATTGAATTCCATGGAATTCCATTCCATAGAATTCCATTCCATTCCATTCCATTCCATTCCATGGAATTCCATTCCATTCCATTCCATTCCATTCCATTCCATGGAATTCCATTCCATTCCATTCCATTGAATTCCATTCCATTCCATTCCATTCGATTCCATTTCATTCCATTGAATTCCATTCCATTCCATTCCATTCCATTGAATTCCATTGAATTCCATTCCATTGAATTCCATTCCATTCCATTCCATTCCATTCCATTCCATGGAATTCCATTCCATTCCATTCCATTCCATTCCATTCCATTCCATTGAATTCCATTCCATTCTATTCCATTCCATTCCATTGAATTCCATTCCATTCCATTCCATTCCATTCCATTCCTTTCCATTCCATTGAATTCCATTGAATTCCGTTCCATTGAATTCCATTCCATTCCATGGAATTCCATTCCATTCCATTCCATTCCATTCCGTTCCATTCCATTCCGTTCCATTCCATTCCATTCCATTCCATTCCGTTCCGTTCCATTCCGTTCCGTTCCGTTCCGTTCCGTTGCGTTCCGTTCTACTCGGGTTGATTCCATTCTATTCCATTCCATTCCATTCGATTCCATTCTATTCCATTCTATTCCATTCGATTCCATTCGATTCCATTCGATTCCATTCCATTCCATTCCATTCCATTCCATTCCATTGAATTCCATTCCATTCCATTAAATTCCATTCCATTCCATTCCATTCCACTCCACTCCATTCCACTCCACTCCACTCCACTCCACTCCACTCCATTCCATTCCATTGAATTCCATTGAATTCCATTGAATTCCATTCCATTGAATTCCATTCCGTTCTGTTCCGTTCCGTTCCATTCCGTTCCGCTCTACTCGGGTTGATTCCATTCTATTCCATTCCATTCCATTCGATTCCATTCTATTCCATTCGATTCCATTCGATTCCATTCGATTCCATTCGATTCCATTCCATTCCATTCCATTCCATTCCATTCCATTCCATTCCTTTCCATTCCATTCCATTCCATTGAATTCCATTACATTGAATTCCATTCCATTCCATTCCATTCCATTGAATTCCATTCCATTCCATTCCATTGCATTGAATTCTGTTCCATTCCATTCCATTCCATTCCATTCCATTCCATTGAATTCCATTCCATTGAATTCCATTCCATTCCATTCCATTCCATTGAATTCCATTCCATTCCGTTCCGTTCCGTTCCATTCCGTTCCGTTTCGTTCCGTTCCGTTCCGTTCCGTTCCATTCCATTCCATTCCATTCCATTGAATTCCGTTCCATTCCATTGAATTCCATTCCATTCCGTTCCATTCCATTGAATTCTGTTCCGTTCCGTTCCGTTCCGTTCCGTTCCATTCCGTTCCATTCCGTTCCTTTCCGTTCTACTCGGGTTGATTCCATTCTATTCCATTCCATTCCATTCGATTCCATTCGATTCCATTCGAATCCATTCGATTCCATTCGATTCCATTCGATTCCATTCCATTCCATTGAATTCCATTCCATGCCATTCCATTCCATTGAATTCCGTTCCATTCCATTCAATTCCATTCCATTCCATTCCTTTCCGTTCCGTTCCGTTCCGTTCCATTCCGTTCCGTTCCGTTCCGTTCTACTCGGGTTGATTCCATTCTATTCCATTCCATACCATTCGATTCCATTCTATTCCATTCGATTCCATTCGATTCAATTCGATTCCATTCCATTCCATTCCATTCCATTCCATTGAATTCCGTTCCATTCCATTGAATTCCATTCCATTCCGTTCCATTCCATTGAATTCCGCTCCGTTCCGTTCCGTTCCGTTCCGTTCCATTCCGTTCCATTCCGTTCCATTCCGTTCAACTCGGGTTGATTCCATTCTATTCCATTCCATTCCATTCGATTCCATTCTATTCCATTCGATTCCATTCGATTCAATTCGATTCCATTCCATTCCATTCCATTCCATTCCATTCCATTGAATTCCATTGAATTCCATTCCATTCCATTCCGTTCCATTCCATTCCGTTCCATTCCATTCCATTCCATTCCATTCCATTCCATTCCATTCCATTCCATTCCGTTCTACTCGGGTTCATTCCATTCCATTCCGTTCCGTTCCGTTCCGTTCCGTTCCTTTCCTTTCTACTTGTGTTGATTCCATTCCATTCCATTCTATTCCATTGAATTCCATTCCATTCCATTCCATTCCATTCCATTACATGGAATTCCATTGAATTCCATGGAATTCCATTCCATAGAATTCCATTCCATTCCATTCCATTCCATTCCATGGAATTCCATTCCATTCCATTCCATTCCATTCCATTCCATGGAATTCCATTCCATTCCATTCCATTGAATTCCATTCCATTCCATTCCATTCGATTCCATTTCATTCCATTGAATTCCATTCCATTCCATTCCATTCCATTGAATTCCATTGAATTCCATTCCATTGAATTCCTTTCCACTCCATTGAATTCCATTCCATTTCATTCCATTCCATTCCGTTCCATTCCATTCCGTTCCATTCCATTCCATTCCTTTCCATTCCATTCCATTCCGTTCCATTCCATTGAATTCCGTTCCATTGCATTGAATTCCGTTCCATTCCATTCCATTCCTTTCCGTTCCTTTCCGTTCCGTTCCGTTCCGTTCCGTTCTACTCGGGTTGATTCCATTCTATTCCATTCCATTCCATTCGATTCCATTCTATTCCATTCGATTCCATTCGATTCAATTCGATTCCATGCGATTCCATTCCATTCCATTCCATTCCATTCCATTCCATTCCATTCCATTCCATTGAATTCCATTCCATTCCATTCCGTTCCATTCCATTCCGTTCCATTCCATTCCATTCCATTCCATTCCATTCCGTTCCATTCCATTCCATTCCTTTCCATTCCATTCCTTTCCGTTCCATTCCGTTCCGTTCCATTCCGTTCTACTCGGATTGATTCCATTCTATTCCATTCCATTCCATTCGATTCCATTCGATTCCATTCGATTCCATTCCATTCCATTGAACTCCATTCCATTCCATTCCATTCCATTCCATTCCATTGAACTCCATTCCATTCCATTCCATTCCATTCCATTCCATTCCATTGTATTCCATTCCATTCCATTCCATTCCATTGAATTCTGTTCCATTCAATTCCATTCCATTCCATTCCGTTCTACTCGGGTTGATTCCATGCTATTCCATTCCGTTCCATTCCGTTCCGTTCCGTTCCGTTCCGTTCCGTTCCGTTCCATTCCACTCGGGTTGATTCCATTCTATTCCATTCCATTCCATTCCATTCCATTCCATTCCATTCGATTCCATTCGATTCCATTCGATTCCATTCGATTCCATTCGATTCCATTCCATTCCATTGAATTCCATTCCATTCCATTCCATTCCATTGAATTCCGTTCCATTCCATTCCATTGCATTCCATTCCATTCCATTCCATTTGAATTCCATTCCATTCCATTCCATTCCATTCCATTCCATTCCATTCCATTCTACTCGGGTTGATTCCATTCTATTCCATTCCATTCCATTCGATTCCATTCGATTCCATTCGATTCCATTCGATTCCATTCCATTCCATTCCATTCCATTCCATTCCATTCCATTCCATTCCATTGAATTCCATTCCATTCCATTCCATTCCATTCCATTCCATTGAATTCCGTTCCATTCCATTCCATTCCATTCCATTCCATTCCATTGAATTCCATTCCATTGAATTCCATTCCATTCCATTCCATTCCATTGAATTCCATTCCATTCCGTTCCGTTCCGTTCCATTCCGTTTCGTTCCGTTCCGTTCCGTTCCGTTCCATTCCATTCCATTCCATTCCATTGAATTCCGTTCCATTCCATTGAATTCCATTCCATTCCGTTCCATTCCATTGAATTCTGTTCCGTTCCGTTCCGTTCCGTTCCGTTCCATTCCGTTCCATTCCGTTCCTTTCCGTTCTACTCGGGTTGATTCCATTCCATTCCATTCCATTCCATTCGATTCCATTCGATTCCATTCGAATCCATTCGATTCCATTCGATTCCATTCGATTCCATTCTATTCCATTGAATTCCATTCCATTCCATTCCATTCCATTGAATTCCGTTCCATTCCATTCAATTCCATTCCACTCCATTCCTTTCCGTTCCGTTCCATTCCGTTCCGTTCCGTTCCCTTCTACTCGGGTTGATTCCATTCTATTCCATTCGATTCCATTCGATTCAATTAGATTCCATTCCATTCCATTCCATTCCATTCCATTCCATTGAATTCCGTTCCATTCCATTGAATTCCATTCCATTCCGTTCCATTCCATTGAATTCCGCTCCGTTCCGTTCCGTTCCGTTCCGTTCCATTCCGTACCATTCCGTTCCATTCCGTTCTACTCGGGTTGATTCCATTCTATTCCATTCCATTCCATTCGATTCCATTCCATTCCATTCCATTCCATTCCGTTCTACTCGGGTTCATTCCATTCCATTCCGTTCCGTTCCTTTCCATTCCGTTCCTTTCCTTTCTACTTGTGTTGATTCCATTCCATTCCTTTCTATTCCATTGAATTCCATTGCATTCCATTCCATTCCATTCCATTACATGGAATTCCATTGAATTCCATTGAATTACATTCCATTGAATTCCATTCCATTCCATTCCATTCCATTCCATGGAATTCCATTCCATTCCATTCCATTCCATTCCATTGAATTCCATTCCATTCCATTCCATTCGATTCCATTTCATTCCATTGAATTCCATTCCATTCCATTCCATTCCATTCCATTCCATTGAATTCCATTGAATTCCATTCCATTGAATTCCATTCCATTCCATTGAATTCCATTCCATTTCATTCCATTCCATTCCGTTCCATTCCATTCCGTTCCATTCCATTCCATTCCTTTCCATTCCATTCCATTCCGTTCCATTCCATTGAATTCCGTTCCATTGCACTGAATTCCGTTCCATTCCATTCCATTCCTTTCCGTTCCGTTCCGTTCCGTTCCGTTCCGTTCTACTCGGGTTGATTCCATTCTATTCCATTCCATTCCATTCGATTCCATTCTATTCCATTCGATTCCATTCGATTCAATTCGATTCCATTCCATTCCATTCCATTCCATTCCATTCCATTCCATTCCATTGAATTCCATTCCATTCCATTCCGTTCCATTCCATTCCGTTCCATTCCATTCCATTCCATTCCATTCCATTCCATTCCATTACGTTCCGTTCCATTCCGTTCCATTCCGTTCCATTCCATTGAATTCCGATCCATTGCATTGAATTCCGTTCCATTCCATTCCATTCCTTTCCGTTCCGTTCCGTTCCGTTCCGTTCCATTCCGTTCTACTCGGATTGATTCCATTCTATTCCATTCCATTCCATTCGATTCCATTCGATTCCATTCGATTCCATTCGATTCCATTCCATTCCATTCCATTCCATTCCATTGAATTCCATTCCATTCCATTCCATTCCATTCCATTGAATTCCATTGAATTCCATTCCATTGAATTCCATTCCATTCCATTCCATTCCGTTCCATTCCATTCCGTTCCATTCCATTCCATTCCATTCCATTCCATTGAATTCTGTTCCATTCAATTCCATTCCATTCCATTCCGTGCTACTCGGGTTGATTCCATTCTATTCCATTCCGTTCCGTTGCGTTCCGTTCCGTTCCGTTCCGTTCCGTTCCGTTCCGTTCCATTCCACTCGAGTTGATTCCATTCTATTCCATTCCATTCCATTCCATTCCATTCGATTCCATTCGATTCCATTCGATTCCATTCGATTCCATTCCATTCCATTGAATTCCATTCCATTCCATTCCATTCCATGGAATTCCGTTCCATTCCATTCCATTGCATTCCATTCCATTCCATTCCATTTGAATTCCATTCCATTCCATTCCATTCCATTCCATTCCATTCCATTCCATTCCATTCCATTCTACTCGGGTTGATTCCATTCTATTCCATTCCATTCCATTCGATTCCATTCGATTCCATTCGATTCCATTCGATTCCATTCCATTCCATTCCATTCCATTCCATTCCATTCCATTCCATTGAATTCCATTCCATTCCATTGAATTCCATTCCATTCCATTCCATTCCATTCCATTGAATTCCGTTCCATTCCATTCCATTCCATTCCGTTCCATTCCGTTCCGTTCCGTTCCGTTCCGTTGCGTTCCGTTCTACTCGGGTTGATTCCATTCTATTCCATTCCATTCCATTCGATTCCATTCTATTCCATTCTATTCCATTCGATTCCATTCGATTCCATTCGATTCCATTCCATTCCATTCCATTCCATTCCATTCCATTGAATTCCATTCCATTCCATTAAATTCCATTCCATTCCATTCCATTCCACTCCACTCCATTCCACTCCACTCCACTCCACTCCACTCCACTCCATTCCATTCCATTGAATTCCATTGAATTCCATTGAATTCCATTCCATTGAATTCCATTCCGTTCTGTTCCGCTCCGTTCCATTCCGTTCCGCTCTACTCGGGTTGATTCCATTCTATTCCATTCCATTCCATTCGATTCCATTCTATTCCATTCGATTCCATTCGATTCCATTCGATTCCATTCGATTCCATTCCATTCCATTCCATTCCATTCCATTCCATTCCTTTCCATTCCATTCCATTCCATTGAATTCCATTACATTGAATTCCATTCCATTCCATTCCATTCCATAGAATTCCATTCCATTCCATTCCATTGCATTGAATTCTGTTCCATTCCATTCCATTCCATTCCATTCCATTCCATTGAATTCCATTCCATTGAATTCCATTCCATTCCATTCCATTCCATTGAATTCCATTCCATTCCGTTCCGTTCCGTTCCGTTCCGTTCCGTTTCGTTCCGTTCCGTTCCGTTCCGTTCCATTCCATTCCATTCCATTCCATTGAATTCCGTTCCATTCCATTGAATTCCATTCCATTCCGTTCCATTCCATTGAATTCTGTTCCGTTCCGTTCCGTTCCGTTCCGTTCCATTCCGTTCCATTCCGTTCCTTTCCGTTCTACTCGGGTTGATTCCATTCTATTCCATTCAATTCCATTCGATTCCATTCGATTCCATTCGAATCCATTCGATTCCATTCGATTCCATTCGATTCCATTCCATTCCATTGAATTCCATTCCATTCCATTCCATTCCATTGAATTCCGTTCCATTCCATTCAATTCCATTCCATTCCATTCCTTTCCGTTCCGTTCCGTTCCGTTCCGTTCCGTTCCGTTCTACTCGGGTTGATTCCATTCTATTCCATTCCATACCATTCGATTCCATTCTATTCCATTCGATTCCATTCGATTCAATTCGATTCCATTCCATTCCATTCCATTCCATTCCATTGAATTCCGTTCCATTCCATTGAATTCCATTCCATTCCGTTCCATTCCATTGAATTCCGCTCCGTTCCGTTCCGTTCCGTTCCGTTCCATTCCGTTCCATTCCGTTCCATTCCGTTCTACTCGGGTTGATTCCATTCTATTCCATTCCATTCCATTCGATTCCATTCTATTCCATTCGATTCCATTCGATTCAATTCGATTCCATTCCATTCCATTCCATTCCATTCCATTCCATTGAATTCCATTGAATTCCATTCCATTCCATTCCGTTCCATTCCATTCCGTTCCATTCCATTCCATTCCATTCCATTCCATTCCATTCCATTCCATTCCGTTCTACTCGGGTTCATTCCATTCCATTCCGTTCCGTTCCGTTCCTTTCCGTTCCTTTCCTTTCTACTTGTGTTGATTCCATTCCATTCCATTCTATTCCATTGAATTCCATTCCATTCCATTCCATTACATGGAATTCCATTGAATTCCATGGAATTCCATTCCATAGAATTCCATTCCATTCCATTCCATTCCATTCCATGGAATTCCATTCCATTCCATTCCATTCCATTCCATTCCATTCCATGGAATTCCATTCCATTCCATTCCATTGAATTCCATTCCATTCCATTCCATTCGATTCCATTTCATTCCATTGAATTCCATTCCATTCCATTCCATTCCATTGAATTCCATTGAATTCCATTCCATTGAATTCCTTTCCACTCCATTGAATTCCATTCCATTTCATTCCATTCCATTCCGTTCCATTCCATTCCGTTCCATTCCATTCCATTCCTTTCCATTCCATTCCATTCCGTTCCATTCCATTGAATTCCGTTCCATTGCATTGAATTCCGTTCCATTCCATTCCATTCCTTTCCGTTCCGTTCCGTTCCGTTCCGTTCCGTTCCGTTCTACTCGGGTTGATTCCATTCTATTCCATTCCATTCCATTCGATTCCATTCTATTCCATTCGATTCCATTCGATTCAATTCGATTCCATGCGATTCCATTCCATTCCATTCCATTCCATTCCATTCCATTCCATTGAATTCCATTCCATTCCATTCCGTTCCATTCCATTCCGTTCCATTCCATTCCATTCCATTCCATTCCATTCCGTTCCATTCCATTCCATTCCTTTCCATTCCATTCCTTTCCGTTCCATTCCGTTCCGTTCCATTCCGTTCTACTCGGATTGATTCCATTCTATTCCATTCCATTCCATTCGATTCCATTCGATTCCATTCGATTCCATTGGATTCCATTCCATTCCATTCCATTCCATTCCATTCCATTCCATTCCATTCCATTCCATTGAACTCCATTCCATTCCATTCCATTCCATTCCATTCCATTCCATTGTATTCCATTCCATTCCATTCCATTCCATTGAATTCTGTTCCATTCAATTCCATTGCATTCCATTCCGTTCTACTCGGGTTGATTCCATGCTATTCCATTCCGTTCCATTCCGTTCCGTTCCGTTCCGTTCCGTTCCGTTCCATTCCACTCGGGTTGATTCCATTCTATTCCATTCCATTCCATTCCATTCCATTCCATTCCATTCGATTCCATTCGATTCCATTCGATTCCATTCGATTCCATTCGATTCCATTCCATTCCATTGAATTCCATTCCATTCCATTCCATTCCATTGAATTCCGTTCCATTCCATTCCATTGCATTCCATTCCATTCCATTCCATTTGAATTCCATTCCATTCCATTCCATTCCATTCCATTCCATTCCATTCTACTCGGGTTGATTCCATTCTATTCCATTCCATTCCATTCGATTCCATTCGATTCCATTCGATTCCATTCCATTCCATTCCATTCCATTCCATTCCATTGAATTCCATTCCATTCCATTGAATTCCATTCCATTCCATTCCATTCCATTGAATTCCGTTCCATTCCATTCCATTCCATTCCATTCCATTCCATTGAATTCCATTCCATTGAATTCCATTCCATTCCATTCCATTCCATTGAATTCCATTCCATTCCGTTCCGTTCCGTTCCGTTCCGTTTCGTTCCGTTCCGTTCCGTTCCGTTCCATTCCATTCCATTCCATTCCATTGAATTCCGTTCCATTCCATTGAATTCCATTCCATTCCATTCCATTCCATTGAATTCCGTTCCATTCCATTCCATTCCATTCCATTCCATTCCATTGAATTCCATTCCATTGAATTCCATTCCATTCCATTCCATTCCATTGAATTCCATTCCATTCCGTTCCGTTCCGTTCCGTTCCGTTCCATTCCGTTCCATTCCGTTCCTTTCCGTTCTACTCGGGTTGATTCCATTCTATTCCATTCCATTCCATTCGATTCCATTCGATTCCATTCGAATCCATTCGATTCCATTCGATTCCATTCGATTCCATTCTATTCCATTGAATTCCATTCCATTCCATTCCATTCCATTGAATTCCGTTCCATTCCATTCAATTCCATTCCATTCCATTCCTTTCCGTTCCGTTCCGTTCCGTTCCGTTCCGTTCCCTTCTACTCGGGTTGATTCCATTCTATTCCATTCGATTCCATTCGATTCAATTCGATTCCATTCCATTCCATTCCATTCCATTCCATTCCATTGAATTCCGTTCCATTCCATTGAATTCCATTCCATTCCGTTCCATTCCATTGAATTCCGCTCCGTTCCGTTCCGTTCCGTTCCGTTCCATTCCGTACCATTCCGTTCCATTCCGTTCTACTCGGGTTGATTCCATTCTATTCCATTCCATTCCATTCGATTCCATTCCATTCCATTCCATTCCATTCCATTCCGTTCTACTCGGGTTCATTCCATTCCATTCCGTTCCGTTCCTTTCCATTCCGTTCCTTTCCTTTCTACTTGTGTTGATTCCATTCCATTCCTTTCTATTCCATTGAATTCCATTGCATTCCATTCCATTCCATTCCATTACATGGAATTCCATTGAATTCCATTGAATTCCATTCCATTGAATTCCATTCCATTCCATTCCATTCCATTCCATTCCATTCCATGGAATTCCATTCCATTCCATTCCATTCCATTCCATTGAATTCCATTCCATTCCATTCCATTCGATTCCATTTCATTCCATTGAATTCCATTCCATTCCATTCCATTCCATTCCATTCCATTCCATAGAATTCCATTGAATTCCATTCCATTGAATTCCATTCCATTCCATTCCATCGATTCAATTCGATTCCATTCCATTCCATTCCATTCCATTCCATTGAATTCCATTCCATTCCATTCCGTTCCATTCCATTCGGTTCCATTCCATTCCATTCCATTCCATTACGTTCCGTTCCATTCCGTTCCATTCCATTGAATTCCGATCCATTGCATTGAATTCCGTTCCATTCCATTCCATTCCTTTCCGTTCCGTTCCGTTCCGTTCCGTTCCGTTCTACTCGGATTGATTCCATTCTATTCCAATCCATTCCATTCGATTCCATTCGATTCCATTCGATTCCATTCGTTTCCATTCCATTCCATTCCATTCCATTGAATTCCATTCCATTCCATTCCATTCCATTCCATGGAATTCCGTTCCATTCCGTTCCGTTCCATTGAATTCCGTTCCGTTCCATTGAATTCCATTCCATTCCATTCCATTGAATTCCATTCCATTCCATTCCATTCCATTCCATTCCATTCCATTCCATGGAATTCCATTCCATTCCATTCCATTCCATTCCATTGAATTCCATTCCATTCCATTCCATTCGATTCCATTTCATTCCATTGAATTCCATTCCATTCCATTCCATTCCATTCCATTCCATTGAATTCCATTGAATTCCATTCCATTGAATTCCATTCCATTCCATTGAATTCCATTCCATTTCATTCCATTCCATTCCGTTCCATTCCATTCCGTTCCATTCCATTCCATTCCTTTCCATTCCATTCCATTCCGTTCCATTCCATTGAATTCCGTTCCATTGCACTGAATTCCGTTCCATTCCATTCCATTCCTTTCCGTTCCGTTCCGTTCCGTTCCGTTCCGTTCCGTTCTACTCGGGTTGATTCCATTCTATTCCATTCCATTCCATTCCATTCCATTCTATTCCATTCGATTCCATTCGATTCAATTCGATTCCATTCCATTCCATTCCATTCCATTCCATTCCATTCCATTCCATTGAATTCCATTCCATTCCATTCCGTTCCATTCCATTCCGTTCCATTCCATTCCATTCCATTCCATTCCATTCCATTCCATTCCATTACGTTCCGTTCCATTCCGTTCCATTCCGTTCCATTCCATTGAATTCCGATCCATTGCATTGAATTCCGTTCCATTCCATTCCATTCCTTTCCGTTCCGTTCCGTTCCGTTCCGTTCCATTCCGTTCTACTCGGATTGATTCCATTCTATTCCATTCCATTCCATTCGATTCCATTCGATTCCATTCGATTCCATTCGATTCCATTCCATTCCATTCCATTCCATTCCATTGAATTCCATTCCATTCCATTCCATTCCATTCCATTGAATTCCATTGAATTCCATTCCATTGAATTCCATTCCATTCCATTCCATTGAATTCCATTCCATTCCATTCCATTCCGTTCCATTCCATTCCGTTCCATTCCATTCCATTCCATTCCATTCCATTGAATTCTGTTCCATTCAATTCCATTGCATTCCATTCCGTTCTACTCGGGTTGATTCCATGCTATTCCATTCCGTTCCATTCCGTTCCGTTCCGTTCCGTTCCGTTCCGTTCCATTCCACTCGGGTTGATTCCATTCTATTCCATTCCATTCCATTCCATTCCATTCCATTCCATTCGATTCCATTCGATTCCATTCGATTCCATTCCATTCCATTGAATTCCATTCCATTCCATTCCATTCCATGGAATTCCGTTCCATTCCATTCCATTGCATTCCATTCCATTCCATTCCATTTGAATTCCATTCCATTCCATTCCATTCCATTCCATTCCATTCCATTCCATTCCATTCCATTCTACTCGGGTTGATTCCATTCTATTCCATTCCATTCCATTCGATTCCATTCGATTCCATTCGATTCCATTCGATTCCATTCCATTCCATTCCATTCCATTCCATTCCATTCCATTCCATTGAATTCCATTCCATTCCATTGAATTCCATTCCATTCCATTCCATTCCATTCCATTGAATTCCGTTCCATTCCATTCCATTCCATTCCGTTCCATTCCGTTCCGTTCCGTTCCGTTCCGTTGCGTTCCGTTCTACTCGGGTTGATTCCATTCTATTCCATTCCATTCCATTCGATTCCATTCTATTCCATTCTATTCCATTCGATTCCATTCGATTCCATTCGATTCCATTCCATTCCATTCCATTCCATTCCATTCCATTGAATTCCATTCCATTCCATTAAATTCCATTCCATTCCATTCCATTCCACTCCACTCCATTCCACTCCACTCCACTCCACTCCACTCCACTCCATTCCATTCCATTGAATTCCATTGAATTCCATTGAATTCCATTCCATTGAATTCCATTCCGTTCTGTTCCGCTCCGTTCCATTCCGTTCCGCTCTACTCGGGTTGATTCCATTCTATTCCATTCCATTCCATTCGATTCCATTCTATTCCATTCGATTCCATTCGATTCCATTCGATTCCATTCGATTCCATTCCATTCCATTCCATTCCATTCCATTCCATTCCATTCCTTTCCATTCCATTCCATTCCATTGAATTCCATTACATTGAATTCCATTCCATTCCATTCCATTCCATAGAATTCCATTCCATTCCATTCCATTGCATTGAATTCTGTTCCATTCCATTCCATTCCATTCCATTCCATTCCATTGAATTCCATTCCATTGAATTCCATTCCATTCCATTCCATTCCATTGAATTCCATTCCATTCCGTTCCGTTCCGTTCCGTTCCGTTCCGTTTCGTTCCGTTCCGTTCCGTTCCGTTCCATTCCATTCCATTCCATTCCATTGAATTCCGTTCCATTCCATTGAATTCCATTCCATTCCGTTCCATTCCATTGAATTCTGTTCCGTTCCGTTCCGTTCCGTTCCGTTCCAATCCGTTCCATTCCGTTCCTTTCCGTTCTACTCGGGTTGATTCCATTCTATTCCATTCAATTCCATTCGATTCCATTCGATTCCATTCGAATCCATTCGATTCCATTCGATTCCATTCGATTCCATTCCATTCCATTGAATTCCATTCCATTCCATTCCATTCCATTGAATTCCGTTCCATTCCATTCAATTCCATTCCATTCCATTCCTTTCCGTTCCGTTCCGTTCCGTTCCGTTCCGTTCCGTTCTACTCGGGTTGATTCCATTCTATTCCATTCCATACCATTCGATTCCATTCTATTCCATTCGATTCCATTCGATTCAATTCGATTCCATTCCATTCCATTCCATTGAATTCCGTTCCATTCCATTGAATTCCATTCCATTCCGTTCCATTCCATTGAATTCCGCTCCGTTCCGTTCCGTTCCGTTCCGTTCCATTCCGTTCCATTCCGTTCCATTCCGTTCTACTCGGGTTGATTCCATTCTATTCCATTCCATTCCATTCGATTCCATTCTATTCCATTCGATTCCATTCGATTCAATTCGATTCCATTCCATTCCATTCCATTCCATTCCATTCCATTGAATTCCATTGAATTCCATTCCATTCCATTCCGTTCCATTCCATTCCGTTCCATTCCATTCCATTCCATTCCATTCCATTCCATTCCATTCCATTCCGTTCTACTCGGGTTCATTCCATTCCATTCCGTTCCGTTCCGTTCCGTTCCGTTCCTTTCCTTTCTACTTGTGTTGATTCCATTCCATTCCATTCTATTCCATTGAATTCCATTCCATTCCATTCCATTACATGGAATTCCATTGAATTCCATGGAATTCCATTCCATAGAATTCCATTCCATTCCATTCCATTCCATTCCATGGAATTCCATTCCATTCCATTCCATTCCATTCCATTCCATGGAATTCCATTCCATTCCATTCCATTGAATTCCATTCCATTCCATTCCATTCGATTCCATTTCATTCCATTGAATTCCATTCCATTCCATTCCATTCCATTGAATTCCATTGAATTCCATTCCATTGAATTCCTTTCCACTCCATTGAATTCCATTCCATTTCATTCCATTCCATTCCGTTCCATTCCATTCCGTTCCATTCCATTCCATTCCTTTCCATTCCATTCCATTCCGTTCCATTCCATTGAATTCCGTTCCATTGCATTGAATTCCGTTCCATTCCATTCCATTCCTTTCCGTTCCGTTCCGTTCCGTTCCGTTCCGTTCCGTTCTACTCGGGTTGATTCCATTCTATTCCATTCCATTCCATTCGATTCCATTCTATTCCATTCGATTCCATTCGATTCAATTCGATTCCATGCGATTCCATTCCATTCCATTCCATTCCATTCCATTCCATTCCATTGAATTCCATTCCATTCCATTCCGTTCCATTCCATTCCGTTCCATTCCATTCCATTCCATTCCATTCCATTCCGTTCCATTCCATTCCATTCCTTTCCATTCCATTCCTTTCCGTTCCATTCCGTTCCGTTCCATTCCGTTCTACTCGGATTGATTCCATTCTATTCCATTCCATTCCATTCGATTCCATTCGATTCCATTCGATTCCATTGGATTCCATTCCATTCCATTCCATTCCATTCCATTCCATTCCATTCCATTCCATTCCATTGAACTCCATTCCATTCCATTCCATTCCATTCCATTCCATTCCATTGTATTCCATTCCATTCCATTCCATTCCATTGAATTCTGTTCCATTCAATTCCATTGCATTCCATTCCGTTCTACTCGGGTTGATTCCATGCTATTCCATTCCGTTCCATTCCGTTCCGTTCCGTTCCGTTCCGTTCCGTTCCATTCCACTCGGGTTGATTCCATTCTATTCCATTCCATTCCATTCCATTCCATTCCATTCCATTCGATTCCATTCGATTCCATTCGATTCCATTCGATTCCATTCGATTCCATTCCATTCCATTGAATTCCATTCCATTCCATTCCATTCCATTGAATTCCGTTCCATTCCATTCCATTGCATTCCATTCCATTCCATTCCATTTGAATTCCATTCCATTCCATTCCATTCCATTCCATTCCATTCCATTCTACTCGGGTTGATTCCATTCTATTCCATTCCATTCCATTCGATTCCATTCGATTCCATTCGATTCCATTCCATTCCATTCCATTCCATTCCATTCCATTGAATTCCATTCCATTCCATTGAATTCCAATCCATTCCATTCCATTCCATTGAATTCCGTTCCATTCCATTCCATTCCATTCCATTCCATTCCATTGAATTCCATTCCATTGAATTCCATTCCATTCCATTCCATTCCATTGAATTCCATTCCATTCCGTTCCGTTCCGTTCCGTTCCGTTTCGTTCCGTTCCGTTCCGTTCCGTTCCATTCCATTCCATTCCATTCCATTGAATTCCGTTCCATTCCATTGAATTCCATTCCATTCCATTCCATTCCATGGAATTCCGTTCCATTCCATTCCATTCCATTCCATTCCATTCCATTGAATTCCATTCCATTGAATTCCATTCCATTCCATTCCATTCCATTGAATTCCATTCCATTCCGTTCCGTTCCGTTCCGTTCCGTTCCATTCCGTTCCATTCCGTTCCTTTCCGTTCTACTCGGGTTGATTCCATTCTATTCCATTCCATTCCATTCGATTCCATTCGATTCCATTCGAATCCATTCGATTCCATTCGATTCCATTCGATTCCATTCTATTCCATTGAATTCCATTCCATTCCATTCCATTCCATTGAATTCCGTTCCATTCCATTCAATTCCATTCCATTCCATTCCTTTCCGTTCCGTTCCGTTCCGTTCCGTTCCGTTCCCTTCTACTCGGGTTGATTCCATTCTATTCCATTCGATTCCATTCGATTCAATTCGATTCCATTCCATTCCATTCCATTCCATTCCATTCCATTGAATTCCGTTCCATTCCATTGAATTCCATTCCATTCCGTTCCATTCCATTGAATTCCGCTCCGTTCCGTTCCGTTCCGTTCCGTTCCATTCCGTACCATTCCGTTCCATTCCGTTCTACTCGGGTTGATTCCATTCTATTCCATTCCATTCCATTCGATTCCATTCCATTCCATTCCATTCCATTCCATTCCGTTCTACTCGGGTTCATTCCATTCCATTCCGTTCCGTTCCTTTCCATTCCGTTCCTTTCCTTTCTACTTGTGTTGATTCCATTCCATTCCTTTCTATTCCATTGAATTCCATTGCATTCCATTCCATTCCATTCCATTACATGGAATTCCATTGAATTCCATTGAATTCCATTCCATTGAATTCCATTCCATTCCATTCCATTCCATTCCATTCCATGGAATTCCATTCCATTCCATTCCATTCCATTCCATTGAATTCCATTCCATTCCATTCCATTCGATTCCATTTCATTCCATTGAATTCCATTCCATTCCATTCCATTCCATTCCATTCCATTCCATAGAATTCCATTGAATTCCATTCCATTGAATTCCATTCCATTCCATTCCATCGATTCAATTCGATTCCATTCCATTCCATTCCATTCCATTCCATTGAATTCCATTCCATTCCATTCCGTTCCATTCCATTCGGTTCCATTCCATTCCATTCCATTCCATTACGTTCCGTTCCATTCCGTTCCATTCCATTGAATTCCGATCCATTGCATTGAATTCCGTTCCATTCCATTCCATTCCTTTCCGTTCCGTTCCGTTCCGTTCCGTTCCGTTCTACTCGGATTGATTCCATTCTATTCCAATCCATTCCATTCGATTCCATTCGATTCCATTCGATTCCATTCGTTTCCATTCCATTCCATTCCATTCCATTGAATTCCATTCCATTCCATTCCATTCCATTCCATTCCATTCCATGGAATTCCGTTCCATTCCGTTCCGTTCCATTGAATTCCGTTCCGTTCCATTGAATTCCATTCCATTCCATTCCATTGAATTCCATTCCATTCCATTCCATTCCATTCCATTCCATTCCATTCCATGGAATTCCATTCCATTCCATTCCATTCCATTCCATTGAATTCCATTCCATTCCATTCCATTCGATTCCATTTCATTCCATTGAATTCCATTCCATTCCATTCCATTCCATTCCATTCCATTGAATTCCATTGAATTCCATTCCATTGAATTCCATTCCATTCCATTGAATTCCATTCCATTTCATTCCATTCCATTCCGTTCCATTCCATTCCGTTCCATTCCATTCCATTCCTTTCCATTCCATTCCATTCCGTTCCATTCCATTGAATTCCGTTCCATTGCACTGAATTCCGTTCCATTCCATTCCATTCCTTTCCGTTCCGTTCCGTTCCGTTCCGTTCCGTTCCGTTCTACTCGGGTTGATTCCATTCTATTCCATTCCATTCCATTCGATTCCATTCTATTCCATTCGATTCCATTCGATTCAATTCGATTCCATTCCATTCCATTCCATTCCATTCCATTCCATTCCATTCCATTGAATTCCATTCCATTCCATTCCGTTCCATTCCATTCCGTTCCATTCCATTCCATTCCGTTCCATTCCATTCCATTCCATTCCATTCCATTCCATTCCATTACGTTCCGTTCCATTCCGTTCCATTCCGTTCCATTCCATTGAATTCCGATCCATTGCATTGAATTCCGTTCCATTCCATTCCATTCCTTTCCGTTCCGTTCCGTTCCGTTCCGTTCCATTCCGTTCTACTCGGATTGATTCCATTCTATTCCATTCCATTCCATTCGATTCCATTCGATTCCATTCGATTCCATTCGATTCCATTCCATTCCATTCCATTCCATTCCATTGAATTCCATTCCATTCCATTCCATTCCATTCCATTGAATTCCATTGAATTCCATTCCATTGAATTCCATTCCATTCCATTCCATTGAATTCCATTCCATTCCATTCCATTCCGTTCCATTCCATTCCGTTCCATTCCATTCCATTCCATTCCATTCCATTGAATTCTGTTCCATTCAATTCCATTGCATTCCATTCCGTTCTACTCGGGTTGATTCCATGCTATTCCATTCCGTTCCATTCCGTTCCGTTCCGTTCCGTTCCGTTCCGTTCCATTCCACTCGGGTTGATTCCATTCTATTCCATTCCATTCCATTCCATTCCATTCCATTCCATTCGATTCCATTCGATTCCATTCGATTCCATTCGATTCCATTCGATTCCATTCCATTCCATTGAATTCCATTCCATTCCATTCCATTCCATTGAATTCCGTTCCATTCCATTCCATTGCATTCCATTCCATTCCATTCCATTTGAATTCCATTCCATTCCATTCCATTCCATTCCATTCTACTCGGGTTGATTCCATTCTATTCCATTCCATTACATTCGATTCCATTCGATTCCATTCGATTCCATTCCATTCCATTCCATTCCATTCCATTCCATTGAATTCCATTCCATTCCATTGAATTCCATTCCATTCCATTCCATTCCATTGAATTCCGTTCCATTCCATTCCATTCCATTCCATTCCATTCCATTGAATTCCATTCCATTGAATTCCATTCCATTCCATTCCATTCCATTGAATTCCATTCCATTCCGTTCCGTTCCGTTCCGTTCCGTTTCGTTCCGTTCCGTTCCGTTCCGTTCCATTCCATTCCATTCCATTCCATTGAATTCCGTTCCATTCCATTGAATTCCATTCCATTCCGTTCCATTCCATTGAATTCTGTTCCGTTCCGTTCCGTTCCGTTCCGTTCCATTCCGTTCCATTCCGTTCCTTTCCGTTCTACTCGGGTTGATTCCATTCTATTCCATTCCATTCCATTCGATTCCATTCGATTCCATTCGAATCCATTCGATTCCATTCGATTCCATTCGATTCCATTCTATTCCATTGAATTCCATTCCATTCCATTCCATTCCATTGAATTCCGTTCCATTCCATTCAATTCCATTCCATTCCATTCCTTTCCGTTCCGTTCCGTTCCGTTCCGTTCCGTTCCCTTCTACTCGGGTTGATTCCATTCTATTCCATTCGATTCCATTCGATTCAATTCGATTCCATTCCATTCCATTCCATTCCATTCCATTGAATTCCGTTCCATTCCATTGAATTCCATTCCATTCCGTTCCATTCCATTGAATTCCGCTCCGTTCCGTTCCGTTCCGTTCCGTTCCATTCCGTACCATTCCGTTCCATTCCGTTCTACTCGGGTTGATTCCATTCTATTCCATTCCATTCCATTCGATTCCATTCCATTCCATTCCATTCCATTCCATTCCGTTCTACTCGGGTTCATTCCATTCCATTCCGTTCCGTTCCTTTCCATTCCGTTCCTTTCCTTTCTACTTGTGTTGATTCCATTCCATTCCTTTCTATTCCCTTGAATTCCATTGCATTCCATTCCATTCCATTCCATTACATGGAATTCCATTGAATTCCATTGAATTCCATTCCATTGAATTCCATTCCATTCCATTCCATTCCATTCCATTCCATGGAATTCCATTCCATTCCATTCCATTCCATTCCATTGAATTCCATTCCATTCCATTCCATTCGATTCCATTTCATTCCATTGAATTCCATTCCATTCCATTCCATTCCATTCCATTCCATTCCATAGAATTCCATTGAATTCCATTCCATTGAATTCCATTCCATTCCATTCCATCGATTCAATTCGATTCCATTCCATTCCATTCCATTCCATTCCATTGAATTCCATTCCATTCCATTCCGTTCCATTCCATTCGGTTCCATTCCATTCCATTCCATTCCATTACGTTCCGTTCCATTCCGTTCCATTCCATTGAATTCCGATCCATTGCATTGAATTCCGTTCCATTCCATTCCATTCCTTTCCGTTCCGTTCCGTTCCGTTCCGTTCCGTTCTACTCGGATTGATTCCATTCTATTCCAATCCATTCCATTCGATTCCATTCGATTCCATTCGATTCCATTCGTTTCCATTCCATTCCATTCCATTCCATTGAATTCCATTCCATTCCATTCCATTCCATTCCATTCCATTCCATGGAATTCCGTTCCATTCCGTTCCGTTCCATTGAATTCCGTTCCGTTCCATTGAATTCCATTCCATTCCATTCCATTGAATTCCATTCCATTCCATTCCATTCCATTCCATTCCATTCCATTCCATGGAATTCCATTCCATTCCATTCCATTCCATTCCATTGAATTCCATTCCATTCCATTCCATTCGATTCCATTTCATTCCATTGAATTCCATTCCATTCCATTCCATTCCATTCCATTCCATTGAATTCCATTGAATTCCATTCCATTGAATTCCATTCCATTCCATTGAATTCCATTCCATTTCATTCCATTCCATTCCGTTCCATTCCATTCCGTTCCATTCCATTCCATTCCTTTCCATTCCATTCCATTCCGTTCCATTCCATTGAATTCCGTTCCATTGCACTGAATTCCGTTCCATTCCATTCCATTCCTTTCCGTTCCGTTCCGTTCCGTTCCGTTCCGTTCCGTTCTACTCGGGTTGATTCCATTCTATTCCATTCCATTCCATTCGATTCCATTCTATTCCATTCGATTCCATTCGATTCAATTCGATTCCATTCCATTCCATTCCATTCCATTCCATTCCATTCCATTCCATTGAATTCCATTCCATTCCATTCCGTTCCATTCCATTCCGTTCCATTCCATTCCATTCCATTCCATTCCATTCCATTCCATTCCATTACGTTCCGTTCCATTCCGTTCCATTCCGTTCCATTCCATTGAATTCCGATCCATTGCATTGAATTCCGTTCCATTCCATTCCATTCCTTTCCGTTCCGTTCCGTTCCGTTCCGTTCCATTCCGTTCTACTCGGATTGATTCCATTCTATTCCATTCCATTCCATTCGATTCCATTCGATTCCATTCGATTCCATTCGATTCCATTCCATTCCATTCCATTCCATTCCATTGAATTCCATTCCATTCCATTCCATTCCATTCCATTGAATTCCATTGAATTCCATTCCATTGAATTCCATTCCATTCCATTCCATTCCGTTCCATTCCATTCCGTTCCATTCCATTCCATTCCATTCCATTCCATTGAATTCTGTTCCATTCAATTCCATTCCATTCCATTCCGTGCTACTCGGGTTGATTCCATTCTATTCCATTCCGTTCCGTTGCGTTGCGTTCCGTTCCGTTCCGTTCCGTTCCGTTCCGTTCCATTCCACTCGAGTTGATTCCATTCTATTCCATTCCATTCCATTCCATTCCATTCGATTCCATTCGATTCCATTCGATTCCATTCGATTCCATTCCATTCCATTGAATTCCATTCCATTCCATTCCATTCCATGGAATTCCGTTCCATTCCATTCCATTGCATTCCATTCCATTCCATTCCATTTGAATTCCATTCCATTCCATTCCATTCCATTCCATTCCATTCCATTCCATTCCATTCTACTCGGGTTGATTCCATTCTATTCCATTCCATTCCATTCGATTCCATTCGATTCCATTCGATTCCATTCGATTCCATTCCATTCCATTCCATTCCATTCCATTCCATTCCATTCCATTGAATTCCATTCCATTCCATTGAATTCCATTCCATTCCATTCCATTCCATTCCATTGAATTCCGTTCCATTCCATTCCATTCCGTTCCGTTCCATTCCGTTCCGTTCCGTTCCGTTCCGTTGCGTTCCGTTCTACTCGGGTTGATTCCATTCTATTCCATTCCATTCCATTCGATTCCATTCTATTCCATTCTATTCCATTCGATTCCATTCGATTCCATTCGATTCCATTCCATTCCATTCCATTCCATTCCATTCCATTGAATTCCATTCCATTCCATTAAATTCCATTCCATTCCATTCCATTCCACTCCACTCCATTCCACTCCACTCCACTCCACTCCACTCCACTCCATTCCATTCCATTGAATTCCATTGAATTCCATTGAATTCCATTCCATTGAATTCCATTCCGTTCTGTTCCGCTCCGTTCCATTCCGTTCCGCTCTACTCGGGTTGATTCCATTCTATTCCATTCCATTCCATTCGATTCCATTCTATTCCATTCGATTCCATTCGATTCCATTCGATTCCATTCGATTCCATTCCATTCCATTCCATTCCATTCCATTCCATTCCATTCCTTTCCATTCCATTCCATTCCATTGAATTCCATTACATTGAATTCCATTCCATTCCATTCCATTCCATTGAATTCCATTCCATTCCATTCCATTGCATTGAATTCTGTTCCATTCCATTCCATTCCATTCCATTCCATTCCATTGAATTCCATTCCATTGAATTCCATTCCATTCCATTCCATTCCATTGAATTCCATTCCATTCCGTTCCGTTCCGTTCCGTTCCGTTCCGTTTCGTTCCGTTCCGTTCCGTTCCGTTCCATTCCATTCCATTCCATTCCATTGAATTCCGTTCCATTCCATTGAATTCCATTCCATTCCGTTCCATTCCATTGAATTCTGTTCCGTTCCGTTCCGTTCCGTTCCGTTCCATTCCGTTCCATTCCGTTCCTTTCCGTTCTACTCGGGTTGATTCCATTCTATTCCATTCAATTCCATTCGATTCCATTCGATTCCATTCGAATCCATTCGATTCCATTCGATTCCATTCGATTCCATTCCATTCCATTGAATTCCATTCCATTCCATTCCATTCCATTGAATTCCGTTCCATTCCATTCAATTCCATTCCATTCCATTCCTTTCCGTTCCGTTCCGTTCCGTTCCGTTCCGTTCCGTTCCGTTCTACTCGGGTTGATTCCATTCTATTCCATTCCATACCATTCGATTCCATTCTATTCCATTCGATTCCATTCGATTCAATTCGATTCCATTCCATTCCATTCCATTCCATTCCATTGAATTCCGTTCCATTCCATTGAATTCCATTCCATTCCGTTCCATTCCATTGAATTCCGCTCCGTTCCGTTCCGTTCCGTTCCGTTCCATTCCGTTCCATTCCGTTCCATTCCGTTCTACTCGGGTTGATTCCATTCTATTCCATTCCATTCCATTCGATTCCATTCTATTCCATTCGATTCCATTCGATTCAATTCGATTCCATTCCATTCCATTCCATTCCATTCCATTCCATTGAATTCCATTGAATTCCATTCCATTCCATTCCGTTCCATTCCATTCCGTTCCATTCCATTCCATTCCATTCCATTCCATTCCATTCCATTCCATTCCGTTCTACTCGGGTTCATTCCATTCCATTCCGTTCCGTTCCGTTCCGTTCCGTTCCTTTCCTTTCTACTTGTGTTGATTCCATTCCATTCCATTCTATTCCATTGAATTCCATTCCATTCCATTCCATTACATGGAATTCCATTGAATTCCATGGAATTCCATTCCATAGAATTCCATTCCATTCCATTCCATTCCATTCCATGGAATTCCATTCCATTCCATTCCATTGAATTCCATTCCATTCCATTCCATTCGATTCCATTTCATTCCATTGAATTCCATTCCATTCCATTCCATTCCATTGAATTCCATTGAATTCCATTCCATTGAATTCCTTTCCACTCCATTGAATTCCATTCCATTTCATTCCATTCCATTCCGTTCCATTCCATTCCGTTCCATTCCATTCCATTCCTTTCCATTCCATTCCATTCCGTTCCATTCCATTGAATTCCGTTCCATTGCATTGAATTCCGTTCCATTCCATTCCATTCCTTTCCGTTCCGTTCCGTTCCGTTCCGTTCCGTTCCGTTCTACTCGGGTTGATTCCATTCTATTCCATTCCATTCCATTCGATTCCATTCTATTCCATTCGATTCCATTCGATTCAATTCGATTCCATGCGATTCCATTCCATTCCATTCCATTCCATTCCATTCCATTCCATTGAATTCCATTCCATTCCATTCCGTTCCATTCCATTCCGTTCCATTCCATTCCATTCCATTCCATTCCATTCCGTTCCATTCCATTCCATTCCTTTCCATTCCATTCCTTTCCGTTCCATTCCGTTCCGTTCCATTCCGTTCTACTCGGATTGATTCCATTCTATTCCATTCCATTCCATTCGATTCCATTCGATTCCATTCGATTCCATTGGATTCCATTCCATTCCATTCCATTCCATTCCATTCCATTCCATTCCATTGAACTCCATTCCATTCCATTCCATTCCATTCCATTCCATTCCATTGTATTCCATTCCATTCCATTCCATTCCATTGAATTCTGTTCCATTCAATTCCATTGCATTCCATTCCGTTCTACTCGGGTTGATTCCATGCTATTCCATTCCGTTCCATTCCGTTCCGTTCCGTTCCGTTCCGTTCCGTTCCATTCCACTCGGGTTGATTCCATTCTATTCCATTCCATTCCATTCCATTCCATTCCATTCCATTCGATTCCATTCGATTCCATTCGATTCCATTCGATTCCATTCGATTCCATTCCATTCCATTGAATTCCATTCCATTCCATTCCATTCCATTGAATTCCGTTCCATTCCATTCCATTGCATTCCATTCCATTCCATTCCATTTGAATTCCATTCCATTCCATTCCATTCCATTCCATTCCATTCCATTCCATTCTACTCGGGTTGATTCCATTCTATTCCATTCCATTCCATTCGATTCCATTCGATTCCATTCGATTCCATTCCATTCCATTCCATTCCATTCCATTCCATTGAATTCCATTCCATTCCATTGAATTCCATTCCATTCCATTCCATTCCATTGAATTCCGTTCCATTCCATTCCATTCCATTCCATTCCATTGAATTCTGTTCCATTCAATTCCATTCCATTCCATTCCGTGCTACTCGGGTTGATTCCATTCTATTCCATTCCGTTCCGTTGCGTTCCGTTCCGTTCCGTTCCGTTCCGTTCCGTTCCGTTCCATTCCACTCGAGTTGATTCCATTCTATTCCATTCCATTCCATTCCATTCCATTCGATTCCATTCGATTCCATTCGATTCCATTCGATTCCATTCCATTCCATTGAATTCCATTCCATTCCATTCCATTCCATGGAATTCCGTTCCATTCCATTCCATTGCATTCCATTCCATTCCATTCCATTTGAATTCCATTCCATTCCATTCCATTCCATTCCATTCCATTCCATTCCATTCCATTCCATTCTACTCGGGTTGATTCCATTCTATTCCATTCCATTCCATTCGATTCCATTCGATTCCATTCGATTCCATTCGATTCCATTCCATTCCATTCCATTCCATTCCATTCCATTCCATTCCATTGAATTCCATTCCATTCCATTGAATTCCATTCCATTCCATTCCATTCCATTCCATTGAATTCCGTTCCATTCCATTCCATTCCATTCCGTTCCATTCCGTTCCGTTCCGTTCCGTTCCGTTGCGTTCCGTTCTACTCGGGTTGATTCCATTCTATTCCATTCCATTCCATTCGATTCCATTCTATTCCATTCTATTCCATTCGATTCCATTCGATTCCATTCGATTCCATTCCATTCCATTCCATTCCATTCCATTCCATTGAATTCCATTCCATTCCATTAAATTCCATTCCATTCCATTCCATTCCACTCCACTCCATTCCACTCCACTCCACTCCACTCCACTCCACTCCATTCCATTCCATTGAATTCCATTGAATTCCATTGAATTCCATTCCATTGAATTCCATTCCGTTCTGTTCCGCTCCGTTCCATTCCGCTCCGCTCTACTCGGGTTGATTCCATTCTATTCCATTCCATTCCATTCGATTCCATTCTATTCCATTCGATTCCATTCGATTCCATTCGATTCCATTCGATTCCATTCCATTCCATTCCATTCCATTCCATTCCATTCCATTCCTTTCCATTCCATTCCATTCCATTGAATTCCATTACATTGAATTCCATTCCATTCCATTCCATTCCATAGAATTCCATTCCATTCCATTCCATTGCATTGAATTCTGTTCCATTCCATTCCATTCCATTCCATTCCATTGAATTCCATTCCATTGAATTCCATTCCATTCCATTCCATTCCATTGAATTCCATTCCATTCCGTTCCGTTCCGTTCCGTTCCGTTCCGTTTCGTTCCGTTCCGTTCCGTTCCGTTCCATTCCATTCCATTCCATTCCAATGAATTCCGTTCCATTCCATTGAATTCCATTCCATTCCGTTCCATTCCATTGAATTCTGTTCCGTTCCGTTCCGTTCCGTTCCGTTCCATTCCGTTCCATTCCGTTCCTTTCCGTTCTACTCGGGTTGATTCCATTCTATTCCATTCAATTCCATTCGATTCCATTCGATTCCATTCGAATCCATTCGATTCCATTCGATTCCATTCGATTCCATTCCATTCCATTGAATTCCATTCCATTCCATTCCATTCCATTGAATTCCGTTCCATTCCATTCAATTCCATTCCATTCCATTCCTTTCCGTTCCGTTCCGTTCCGTTCCGTTCCGTTCCGTTCTACTCGGGTTGATTCCATTCTATTCCATTCCATACCATTCGATTCCATTCTATTCCATTCGATTCCATTCGATTCAATTCGATTCCATTCCATTCCATTCCATTCCATTCCATTGAATTCCGTTCCATTCCATTGAATTCCATTCCATTCCGTTCCATTCCATTGAATTCCGCTCCGTTCCGTTCCGTTCCGTTCCGTTCCATTCCGTTCCATTCCGTTCCATTCCGTTCTACTCGGGTTGATTCCATTCTATTCCATTCCATTCCATTCGATTCCATTCTATTCCATTCGATTCCATTCGATTCAATTCGATTCCATTCCATTCCATTCCATTCCATTCCATTCCATTGAATTCCATTGAATTCCATTCCATTCCATTCCGTTCCATTCCATTCCGTTCCATTCCATTCCATTCCATTCCATTCCATTCCATTCCATTCCATTCCGTTCTACTCGGGTTCATTCCATTCCATTCCGTTCCGTTCCGTTCCGTTCCGTTCCTTTCCTTTCTACTTGTGTTGATTCCATTCCATTCCATTCTATTCCATTGAATTCCATTCCATTCCATTCCATTACATGGAATTCCATTGAATTCCATGGAATTCCATTCCATAGAATTCCATTCCATTCCATTCCATTCCATTCCATGGAATTCCATTCCATTCCATTCCATTCCATTCCATTCCATGGAATTCCATTCCATTCCATTCCATTCCATTCCATTCCATGGAATTCCATTCCATTCCATTCCATTCCATTCCATTCCATGGAATTCCATTCCATTCCATTCCATTGAATTCCATTCCATTCCATTCCATTCGATTCCATTTCATTCCATTGAATTCCATTCCATTCCATTCCATTCCATTGAATTCCATTGAATTCCATTCCATTGAATTCCTTTCCACTCCATTGAATTCCATTCCATTTCATTCCATTCCATTCCGTTCCATTCCATTCCGTTCCATTCCATTCCATTCCTTTCCATTCCATTCCATTCCGTTCCATTCCATTGAATTCCGTTCCATTGCATTGAATTCCGTTCCATTCCATTCCATTCCTTTCCGTTCCGTTCCGTTCCGTTCCGTTCCGTTCCGTTCTACTCGGGTTGATTCCATTCTATTCCATTCCATTCCATTCGATTCCATTCTATTCCATTCGATTCCATTCGATTCAATTCGATTCCATGCGATTCCATTCCATTCCATTCCATTCCATTCCATTCCATTCCATTGAATTCCATTCCATTCCATTCCGTTCCATTCCATTCCGTTCCATTCCATTCCATTCCATTCCATTCCGTTCCATTCCATTCCATTCCTTTCCATTCCATTCCTTTCCGTTCCATTCCGTTCCGTTCCATTCCGTTCTACTCGGATTGATTCCATTCTATTCCATTCCATTCCATTCGATTCCATTCGATTCCATTCGATTCCATTGGATTCCATTCCATTCCATTCCATTCCATTCCATTCCATTCCATTCCATTCCATTCCATTGAACTCCATTCCATTCCATTCCATTCCATTCCATTCCATTCCATTGTATTCCATTCCATTCCATTCCATTCCATTGAATTCTGTTCCATTCAATTCCATTGCATTCCATTCCGTTCTACTCGGGTTGATTCCATGCTATTCCATTCCGTTCCATTCCGTTCCGTTCCGTTCCGTTCCGTTCCGTTCCATTCCACTCGGGTTGATTCCATTCTATTCCATTCCATTCCATTCCATTCCATTCCATTCCATTCGATTCCATTCGATTCCATTCGATTCCATTCGATTCCATTCGATTCCATTCCATTCCATTGAATTCCATTCCATTCCATTCCATTCCATTGAATTCCGTTCCATTCCATTCCATTGCATTCCATTCCATTCCATTCCATTTGAATTCCATTCCATTCCATTCCATTCCATTCCATTCCATTCCATTCTACTCGGGTTGATTCCATTCTATTCCATTCCATTCCATTCGATTCCATTCGATTCCATTCGATTCCATTCCATTCCATTCCATTCCATTCCATTCCATTGAATTCCATTCCATTCCATTGAATTCCATTCCATTCCATTCCATTCCATTGAATTCCGTTCCATTCCATTCCATTCCATTCCATTCCATTGAATTCCATTCCATTGAATTCCATTCCATTCCATTCCATTCCATTGAATTCCATTCCATTCCGTTCCGTTCCGTTCCGTTCCGTTTCGTTCCGTTCCGTTCCGTTCCGTTCCATTCCATTCCATTCCATTCCATTGAATTCCGTTCCATTCCATTGAATTCCATTCCATTCCATTCCATTCCATTGAATTCCGTTCCATTCCATTCCATTCCATTCCATTCCATTCCATTGAATTCCATTCCATTGAATTCCATTCCATTCCATTCCATTCCATTGAATTCCATTCCATTCCGTTCCGTTCCGTTCCGTTCCGTTCCATTCCGTTCCATTCCGTTCCTTTCCGTTCTACTCGGGTTGATTCCATTCTATTCCATTCCATTCCATTCGATTCCATTCGATTCCATTCGAATCCATTCGATTCCATTCGATTCCATTCGATTCCATTCTATTCCATTGAATTCCATTCCATTCCATTCCATTCCATTGAATTCCGTTCCATTCCATTCAATTCCATTCCATTCCATTCCTTTCCGTTCCGTTCCGTTCCGTTCCGTTCCGTTCCCTTCTACTCGGGTTGATTCCATTCTATTCCATTCGATTCCATTCGATTCAATTCGATTCCATTCCATTCCATTCCATTCCATTCCATTCCATTGAATTCCGTTCCATTCCATTGAATTCCATTCCATTCCGTTCCATTCCATTGAATTCCGCTCCGTTCCGTTCCGTTCCGTTCCGTTCCATTCCGTACCATTCCGTTCCATTCCGTTCTACTCGGGTTGATTCCATTCTATTCCATTCCATTCCATTCGATTCCATTCCATTCCATTCCATTCCATTCCATTCCGTTCTACTCGGGTTCATTCCATTCCATTCCGTTCCGTTCCTTTCCATTCCGTTCCTTTCCTTTCTACTTGTGTTGATTCCATTCCATTCCTTTCTATTCCATTGAATTCCATTGCATTCCATTCCATTCCATTCCATTACATGGAATTCCATTGAATTCCATTGAATTCCATTCCATTGAATTCCATTCCATTCCATTCCATTCCATTCCATTCCATGGAATTCCATTCCATTCCATTCCATTCCATTCCATTGAATTCCATTCCATTCCATTCCATTCGATTCCATTTCATTCCATTGAATTCCATTCCATTCCATTCCATTCCATTCCATTCCATTCCATTCCATAGAATTCCATTGAATTCCATTCCATTGAATTCCATTCCATTCCATTCCATCGATTCAATTCGATTCCATTCCATTCCATTCCATTCCATTCCATTGAATTCCATTCCATTCCATTCCGTTCCATTCCATTCGGTTCCATTCCATTCCATTCCATTCCATTACGTTCCGTTCCATTCCGTTCCATTCCATTGAATTCCGATCCATTGCATTGAATTCCGTTCCATTCCATTCCATTCCTTTCCGTTCCGTTCCGTTCCGTTCCGTTCCGTTCTACTCGGATTGATTCCATTCTATTCCAATCCATTCCATTCGATTCCATTCGATTCCATTCGATTCCATTCGTTTCCATTCCATTCCATTCCATTCCATTGAATTCCATTCCATTCCATTCCATTCCATTCCATTCCATTCCATGGAATTCCGTTCCATTCCGTTCCGTTCCATTGAATTCCGTTCCGTTCCATTGAATTCCATTCCATTCCATTCCATTGAATTCCATTCCATTCCATTCCATTCCATTCCATTCCATTCCATTCCATGGAATTCCATTCCATTCCATTCCATTCCATTCCATTGAATTCCATTCCATTCCATTCCATTCGATTCCATTTCATTCCATTGAATTCCATTCCATTCCATTCCATTCCATTCCATTCCATTGAATTCCATTGAATTCCATTCCATTGAATTCCATTCCATTCCATTGAATTCCATTCCATTTCATTCCATTCCATTCCGTTCCATTCCATTCCGTTCCATTCCATTCCATTCCTTTCCATTCCATTCCATTCCGTTCCATTCCATTGAATTCCGTTCCATTGCACTGAATTCCGTTCCATTCCATTCCATTCCTTTCCGTTCCGTTCCGTTCCGTTCCGTTCCATTCCGTTCTACTCGGGTTGATTCCATTCTATTCCATTCCATTCCATTCGATTCCATTCTATTCCATTCGATTCCATTCGATTCAATTCGATTCCATTCCATTCCATTCCATTCCATTCCATTCCATTCCATTCCATTGAATTCCATTCCATTCCATTCCGTTCCATTCCATTCCGTTCCATTCCATTCCATTCCATTCCATTCCATTCCATTCCATTACGTTCCGTTCCATTCCGTTCCATTCCGTTCCATTCCATTGAATTCCGATCCATTGCATTGAATTCCGTTCCATTCCATTCCATTCCTTTCCGTTCCGTTCCGTTCCGTTCCGTTCCATTCCGTTCTACTCGGATTGATTCCATTCTATTCCATTCCATTCCATTCGATTCCATTCGATTCCATTCGATTCCATTCGATTCCATTCCATTCCATTCCATTCCATTCCATTGAATTCCATTCCATTCCATTCCATTCCATTCCATTGAATTCCATTGAATTCCATTCCATTGAATTCCATTCCATTCCATTCCATTGAATTCCATTCCATTCCATTCCATTCCGTTCCATTCCATTCCGTTCCATTCCATTCCATTCCATTCCATTCCATTGAATTCTGTTCCATTCAATTCCATTGCATTCCATTCCGTTCTACTCGGGTTGATTCCATGCTATTCCATTCCGTTCCATTCCGTTCCGTTCCGTTCCGTTCCGTTCCGTTCCATTCCACTCGGGTTGATTCCATTCTATTCCATTCCATTCCATTCCATTCCATTCCATTCCATTCCATTCCATTCGATTCCATTCGATTCCATTCGATTCCATTCGATTCCATTCGATTCCATTCCATTCCATTGAATTCCATTCCATTCCATTCCATTCCATTGAATTCCGTTCCATTCCATTCCATTGCATTCCATTCCATTCCATTCCATTTGAATTCCATTCCATTCCATTCCATTCCATTCCATTCTACTCGGGTTGATTCCATTCTATTCCATTCCATTCCATTCGATTCCATTCGATTCCATTCGATTCCATTCCATTCCATTCCATTCCATTCCATTCCATTGAATTCCATTCCATTCCATTGAATTCCATTCCATTCCATTCCATTCCATTGAATTCCGTTCCATTCCATTCCATTCCATTCCATTCCATTCCATTGAATTCCATTCCATTGAATTCCATTCCATTCCATTCCATTCCATTGAATTCCATTCCATTCCGTTCCGTTCCGTTCCGTTCCGTTTCGTTCCGTTCCGTTCCGTTCCGTTCCATTCCATTCCATTCCATTCCATTGAATTCCGTTCCATTCCATTGAATTCCATTCCATTCCGTTCCATTCCATTGAATTCTGTTCCGTTCCGTTCCGTTCCGTTCCGTTCCATTCCGTTCCATTCCGTTCCTTTCCGTTCTACTCGGGTTGATTCCATTCTATTCCATTCCATTCCATTCGATTCCATTCGATTCCATTCGAATCCATTCGATTCCATTCGATTCCATTCGATTCCATTCTATTCCATTGAATTCCATTCCATTCCATTCCATTCCATTGAATTCCGTTCCATTCCATTCAATTCCATTCCATTCCATTCCTTTCCGTTCCGTTCCGTTCCGTTCCGTTCCGTTCCCTTCTACTCGGGTTGATTCCATTCTATTCCATTCGATTCCATTCGATTCAATTCGATTCCATTCCATTCCATTCCATTCCATTCCATTCCATTGAATTCCGTTCCATTCCATTGAATTCCATTCCATTCCGTTCCATTCCATTGAATTCCGCTCCGTTCCGTTCCGTTCCGTTCCGTTCCATTCCGTACCATTCCGTTCCATTCCGTTCTACTCGGGTTGATTCCATTCTATTCCATTCCATTCCATTCGATTCCATTCCATTCCATTCCATTCCATTCCATTCCGTTCTACTCGGGTTCATTCCATTCCATTCCGTTCCGTTCCTTTCCATTCCGTTCCTTTCCTTTCTACTTGTGTTGATTCCATTCCATTCCTTTCTATTCCATTGAATTCCATTGCATTCCATTCCATTCCATTCCATTACATGGAATTCCATTGAATTCCATTGAATTCCATTCCATTGAATTCCATTCCATTCCATTCCATTCCATTCCATTCCATGGAATTCCATTCCATTCCATTCCATTCCATTCCATTGAATTCCATTCCATTCCATTCCATTCGATTCCATTTCATTCCATTGAATTCCATTCCATTCCATTCCATTCCATTCCATTCCATTCCATTCCATAGAATTCCATTGAATTCCATTCCATTGAATTCCATTCCATTCCATTCCATCGATTCAATTCGATTCCATTCCATTCCATTCCATTCCATTCCATTGAATTCCATTCCATTCCATTCCGTTCCATTCCATTCGGTTCCATTCCATTCCATTCCATTCCATTACGTTCCGTTCCATTCCGTTCCATTCCATTGAATTCCGATCCATTGCATTGAATTCCGTTCCATTCCATTCCATTCCTTTCCGTTCCGTTCCGTTCCGTTCCGTTCCGTTCTACTCGGATTGATTCCATTCTATTCCAATCCATTCCATTCGATTCCATTCGATTCCATTCGATTCCATTCGTTTCCATTCCATTCCATTCCATTCCATTGAATTCCATTCCATTCCATTCCATTCCATTCCATTCCATTCCATGGAATTCCGTTCCATTCCGTTCCGTTCCATTGAATTCCGTTCCGTTCCATTGAATTCCATTCCATTCCATTCCATTGAATTCCATTCCATTCCATTCCATTCCATTCCATTCCATTCCATTCCATGGAATTCCATTCCATTCCATTCCATTCCATTCCATTGAATTCCATTCCATTCCATTCCATTCGATTCCATTTCATTCCATTGAATTCCATTCCATTCCATTCCATTCCATTCCATTCCATTGAATTCCATTGAATTCCATTCCATTGAATTCCATTCCATTCCATTGAATTCCATTCCATTTCATTCCATTCCATTCCGTTCCATTCCATTCCGTTCCATTCCATTCCATTCCTTTCCATTCCATTCCATTCCGTTCCATTCCATTGAATTCCGTTCCATTGCACTGAATTCCGTTCCATTCCATTCCATTCCTTTCCGTTCCGTTCCGTTCCGTTCCGTTCCGTTCCGTTCTACTCGGGTTGATTCCATTCTATTCCATTCCATTCCATTCGATTCCATTCTATTCCATTCGATTCCATTCGATTCAATTCGATTCCATTCCATTCCATTCCATTCCATTCCATTCCATTCCATTCCATTCCATTGAATTCCATTCCATTCCATTCCGTTCCATTCCATTCCGTTCCATTCCATTCCATTCCATTCCATTCCATTCCATTCCATTACGTTCCGTTCCATTCCGTTCCATTCCGTTCCATTCCATTGAATTCCGATCCATTGCATTGAATTCCGTTCCATTCCATTCCATTCCTTTCCGTTCCGTTCCGTTCCGTTCCGTTCCATTCCGTTCTACTCGGATTGATTCCATTCTATTCCATTCCATTCCATTCGATTCCATTCGATTCCATTCGATTCCATTCGATTCCATTCCATTCCATTCCATTCCATTCCATTGAATTCCATTCCATTCCATTCCATTCCATTCCATTGAATTCCATTGAATTCCATTCCATTGAATTCCATTCCATTCCATTCCATTCCGTTCCATTCCATTCCGTTCCATTCCATTCCATTCCATTCCATTCCATTGAATTCTGTTCCATTCAATTCCATTCCATTCCATTCCGTGCTACTCGGGTTGATTCCATTCTATTCCATTCCGTTCCGTTGCGTTCCGTTCCGTTCCGTTCCGTTCCGTTCCGTTCCGTTCCATTCCACTCGAGTTGATTCCATTCTATTCCATTCCATTCCATTCCATTCCATTCGATTCCATTCGATTCCATTCGATTCCATTCGATTCCATTCCATTCCATTGAATTCCATTCCATTCCATTCCATTCCATGGAATTCCGTTCCATTCCATTCCATTGCATTCCATTCCATTCCATTCCATTTGAATTCCATTCCATTCCATTCCATTCCATTCCATTCCATTCCATTCCATTCCATTCCATTCCATTCTACTCGGGTTGATTCCATTCTATTCCATTCCATTCCATTCGATTCCATTCGATTCCATTCGATTCCATTCGATTCCATTCCATTCCATTCCATTCCATTCCATTCCATTCCATTCCATTGAATTCCATTCCATTCCATTGAATTCCATTCCATTCCATTCCATTCCATTCCATTGAATTCCGTTCCATTCCATTCCATTCCGTTCCGTTCCATTCCGTTCCGTTCCGTTCCGTTCCGTTGCGTTCCGTTCTACTCGGGTTGATTCCATTCTATTCCATTCCATTCCATTCGATTCCATTCTATTCCATTCTATTCCATTCGATTCCATTCGATTCCATTCGATTCCATTCCATTCCATTCCATTCCATTCCATTCCATTGAATTCCATTCCATTCCATTAAATTCCATTCCATTCCATTCCATTCCACTCCACTCCATTCCACTCCACTCCACTCCACTCCACTCCACTCCATTCCATTCCATTGAATTCCATTGAATTCCATTGAATTCCATTCCATTGAATTCCATTCCGTTCTGTTCCGCTCCGTTCCATTCCGTTCCGCTCTACTCGGGTTGATTCCATTCTATTCCATTCCATTCCATTCGATTCCATTCTATTCCATTCGATTCCATTCGATTCCATTCGATTCCATTCCATTCCATTCCATTCCATTCCATTCCATTCCATTCCTTTCCATTCCATTCCATTCCATTGAATTCCATTACATGGAATTCCATTCCATTCCATTCCATTCCATTGAATTCCATTCCATTCCATTCCATTGCATTGAATTCTGTTCCATTCCATTCCATTCCATTCCATTCCATTCCATTGAATTCCATTCCATTGAATTCCATTCCATTCCATTCCATTCCATTGAATTCCATTCCATTCCGTTCCGTTCCGTTCCGTTCCGTTCCGTTTCGTTCCGTTCCGTTCCGTTCCGTTCCATTCCATTCCATTCCATTCCATTGAATTCCGTTCCATTCCATTGAATTCCATTCCATTCCGTTCCATTCCATTGAATTCTGTTCCGTTCCGTTCCGTTCCGTTCCGTTCCATTCCGTTCCATTCCGTTCCTTTCCGTTCTACTCGGGTTGATTCCATTCTATTCCATTCAATTCCATTCGATTCCATTCGATTCCATTCGAATCCATTCGATTCCATTCGATTCCATTCGATTCCATTCCATTCCATTGAATTCCATTCCATTCCATTCCATTCCATTGAATTCCGTTCCATTCCATTCAATTCCATTCCATTCCATTCCTTTCCGTTCCGTTCCGTTCCGTTCCGTTCCGTTCCGTTCTACTCGGGTTGATTCCATTCTATTCCATTCCATACCATTCGATTCCATTCTATTCCATTCGATTCCATTCGATTCAATTCGATTCCATTCCATTCCATTCCATTCCATTCCATTGAATTCCGTTCCATTCCATTGAATTCCATTCCATTCCGTTCCATTCCATTGAATTCCGCTCCGTTCCGTTCCGTTCCGTTCCGTTCCATTCCGTTCCATTCCGTTCCATTCCGTTCTACTCGGGTTGATTCCATTCTATTCCATTCCATTCCATTCGATTCCATTCTATTCCATTCGATTCCATTCGATTCAATTCGATTCCATTCCATTCCATTCCATTCCATTCCATTCCATTGAATTCCATTGAATTCCATTCCATTCCATTCCGTTCCATTCCATTCCGTTCCATTCCATTCCATTCCATTCCATTCCATTCCATTCCATTCCATTCCATTCCGTTCTACTCGGGTTCATTCCATTCCATTCCGTTCCGTTCCGTTCCGTTCCGTTCCTTTCCTTTCTACTTGTGTTGATTCCATTCCATTCCATTCTATTCCATTGAATTCCATTCCATTCCATTCCATTACATGGAATTCCATTGAATTCCATGGAATTCCATTCCATAGAATTCCATTCCATTCCATTCCATTCCATTCCATGGAATTCCATTCCATTCCATTCCATTGAATTCCATTCCATTCCATTCCATTCGATTCCATTTCATTCCATTGAATTCCATTCCATTCCATTCCATTCCATTGAATTCCATTGAATTCCATTCCATTGAATTCCTTTCCACTCCATTGAATTCCATTCCATTTCATTCCATTCCATTCCGTTCCATTCCATTCCGTTCCATTCCATTCCATTCCTTTCCATTCCATTCCATTCCGTTCCATTCCATTGAATTCCGTTCCATTGCATTGAATTCCGTTCCATTCCATTCCATTCCTTTCCGTTCCGTTCCGTTCCGTTCCGTTCCGTTCCGTTCTACTCGGGTTGATTCCATTCTATTCCATTCCATTCCATTCGATTCCATTCTATTCCATTCGATTCCATTCGATTCAATTCGATTCCATGCGATTCCATTCCATTCCATTCCATTCCATTCCATTCCATTCCATTCCATTGAATTCCATTCCATTCCATTCCGTTCCATTCCATTCCGTTCCATTCCATTCCATTCCATTCCATTCCATTCCATTCCATTCCATTCCTTTCCATTCCATTCCTTTCCGTTCCATTCCGTTCCGTTCCATTCCGTTCTACTCGGATTGATTCCATTCTATTCCATTCCATTCCATTCGATTCCATTCGATTCCATTCGATTCCATTGGATTCCATTCCATTCCATTCCATTCCATTCCATTCCATTCCATTCCATTCCATTCCATTGAACTCCATTCCATTCCATTCCATTCCATTCCATTCCATTCCATTGTATTCCATTCCATTCCATTCCATTCCATTGAATTCTGTTCCATTCAATTCCATTGCATTCCATTCCGTTCTACTCGGGTTGATTCCATGCTATTCCATTCCGTTCCATTCCGTTCCGTTCCGTTCCGTTCCGTTCCGTTCCATTCCACTCGGGTTGATTCCATTCTATTCCATTCCATTCCATTCCATTCCATTCCATTCCATTCGATTCCATTCGATTCCATTCGATTCCATTCGATTCCATTCGATTCCATTCCATTCCATTGAATTCCATTCCATTCCATTCCATTCCATTGAATTCCGTTCCATTCCATTCCATTGCATTCCATTCCATTCCATTCCATTTGAATTCCATTCCATTCCATTCCATTCCATTCCATTCCATTCCATTCTACTCGGGTTGATTCCATGCTATTCCATTCCATTCCATTCGATTCCATTCGATTCCATTCGATTCCATTCCATTCCATTCCATTCCATTCCATTCCATTGAATTCCATTCCATTCCATTGAATTCCATTCCATTCCATTCCATTCCATTGAATTCCGTTCCATTCCATTCCATTCCATTCCATTCCATTCCATTGAATTCCATTCCATTGAATTCCATTCCATTCCATTCCATTCCATTGAATTCCATTCCATTCCGTTCCGTTCCGTTCCGTTCCGTTTCGTTCCGTTCCGTTCCGTTCCGTTCCATTCCATTCCATTCCATTCCATTGAATTCCGTTCCATTCCATTGAATTCCATTCCATTCCGTTCCATTCCATTGAATTCTGTTCCGTTCCGTTCCGTTCCGTTCCGTTCCATTCCGTTCCATTCCGTTCCTTTCCGTTCTACTCGGGTTGATTCCATTCTATTCCATTCCATTCCATTCGATTCCATTCGATTCCATTCGAATCCATTCGATTCCATTCGATTCCATTCGATTCCATTCTATTCCATTGAATTCCATTCCATTCCATTCCATTCCATTGAATTCCGTTCCATTCCATTCAATTCCATTCCATTCCATTCCTTTCCGTTCCGTTCCGTTCCGTTCCGTTCCGTTCCCTTCTACTCGGGTTGATTCCATTCTATTCCATTCGATTCCATTCGATTCAATTCGATTCCATTCCATTCCATTCCATTCCATTCCATTCCATTGAATTCCGTTCCATTCCATTGAATTCCATTCCATTCCGTTCCATTCCATTCAATTCCGCTCCGTTCCGTTCCGTTCCGTTCCGTTCCATTCCGTACCATTCCGTTCCATTCCGTTCTACTCGGGTTGATTCCATTCTATTCCATTCCATTCCATTCGATTCCATTCCATTCCATTCCATTCCATTCCATTCCGTTCTACTCGGGTTCATTCCATTCCATTCCGTTCCGTTCCTTTCCATTCCGTTCCTTTCCTTTCTACTTGTGTTGATTCCATTCCATTCCTTTCTATTCCATTGAATTCCATTGCATTCCATTCCATTCCATTCCATTACATGGAATTCCATTGAATTCCATTGAATTCCATTCCATTGAATTCCATTCCATTCCATTCCATTCCATTCCATTCCATGGAATTCCATTCCATTCCATTCCATTCCATTCCATTCCATTGAATTCCATTCCATTCCATTCCATTCGATTCCATTTCATTCCATTGAATTCCATTCCATTCCATTCCATTCCATTCCATTCCATTCCACTCCATAGAATTCCATTGAATTCCATTCCATTGAATTCCATTCCATTCCATTCCATCGATTCAATTCGATTCCATTCCATTCCATTCCATTCCATTCCATTGAATTCCATTCCATTCCATTCCGTTCCATTCCATTCGGTTCCATTCCATTCCATTCCATTCCATTACGTTCCGTTCCATTCCGTTCCATTCCATTGAATTCCGATCCATTGCATTGAATTCCGTTCCATTCCATTCCATTCCTTTCCGTTCCGTTCCGTTCCGTTCCGTTCCGTTCTACTCGGATTGATTCCATTCTATTCCAATCCATTCCATTCGATTCCATTCGATTCCATTCGATTCCATTCGTTTCCATTCCATTCCATTCCATTCCATTGAATTCCATTCCATTCCATTCCATTCCATTCCATTCCATTCCATGGAATTCCGTTCCATTCCGTTCCGTTCCATTGAATTCCGTTCCGTTCCATTGAATTCCATTCCATTCCATTCCATTGAATTCCATTCCATTCCATTCCATTCCATTCCATTCCATTCCATTCCATCGAATTCCATTCCATTCCATTCCATTCCATTCCATTCCATTGAATTCCGTTCCATTCCATTGAATTCCATTCCATTCCGTTCCATTCCATTGAATTCCGTTCCGTTCCGTTCCGTTCCATTCCGTTCTACTCGGGTTGATTCCATTCTATTCCATTCCAATCCACTCGATTCCATTCCATTCCATTCCATTCCATTCCATTCCATTCCGTTCTACTCGGGTTCATTCCATTCCATTCCTTTCCGTTCCATTCCGTTCCGTTCCGTTCCGTTCCGTTCTACTCGGGTTGATTCCATTCTATTCCATTCCATTCCATTCGATTCCATTCTATTCCATTCGATTCCATTCGATTCAATTCGATTCGATTCCATTCCATTCCATTCCATTCCATTGCATTCCATTGAATTCCATTCCATTCCATTGAATTCCATTCCATTCCATTCCATTCCATTCCATTCCATTCCATTCCATTCCACTCCACTCCATTCCACTCCACTCCACTCCACTCCACTCCACTCCATTCCATTCCATTGAATTCCATTGAATTCCATTGAATTCCATTCCATTGAATTCCATTCCGTTCTGTTCCGCTCCGTTCCATTCCGTTCCGCTCTACTCGGGTTGATTCCATTCTATTCCATTCCATTCCATTCGATTCCATTCTATTCCATTCGATTCCATTCGATTCCATTCGATTCCATTCGATTCCATTCCATTCCATTCCATTCCATTCCATTCCATTCCATTCCTTTCCATTCCATTCCATTCCATTGAATTCCATTACATGGAATTCCATTCCATTCCATTCCATTCCATTGAATTCCATTCCATTCCATTCCATTGCATTGAATTCTGTTCCATTCCATTCCATTCCATTCCATTCCATTCCATTGAATTCCATTCCATTGAATTCCATTCCATTCCATTCCATTCCATTGAATTCCATTCCATTCCGTTCCGTTCCGTTCCGTTCCGTTCCGTTTCGTTCCGTTCCGTTCCGTTCCGTTCCATTCCATTCCATTCCATTCCATTGAATTCCGTTCCATTCCATTGAATTCCATTCCATTCCGTTCCATTCCATTGAATTCAGTTCCGTTCCGTTCCGTTCCGTTCCGTTCCATTCCGTTCCATTCCGTTCCTTTCCGTTCTACTCGGGTTGATTCCATTCTATTCCATTCAATTCCATTCGATTCCATTCGATTCCATTCGAATCCATTCGATTCCATTCGATTCCATTCGATTCCATTCCATTCCATTGAATTCCATTCCATTCCATTCCATTCCATTGAATTCCGTTCCATTCCATTCAATTCCATTCCATTCCATTCCTTTCCGTTCCGTTCCGTTCCGTTCCGTTCCGTTCCGTTCTACTCGGGTTGATTCCATTCTATTCCATTCCATACCATTCGATTCCATTCTATTCCATTCGATTCCATTCGATTCAATTCGATTCCATTCCATTCCATTCCATTCCATTCCATTGAATTCCGTTCCATTCCATTGAATTCCATTCCATTCCGTTCCATTCCATTGAATTCCGCTCCGTTCCGTTCCGTTCCGTTCCGTTCCATTCCGTTCCATTCCGTTCCATTCCGTTCTACTCGGGTTGATTCCATTCTATTCCATTCCATTCCATTCGATTCCATTCTATTCCATTCGATTCCATTCGATTCAATTCGATTCCATTCCATTCCATTCCATTCCATTCCATTCCATTGAATTCCATTGAATTCCATTCCATTCCATTCCGTTCCATTCCATTCCGTTCCATTCCATTCCATTCCATTCCATTCCATTCCATTCCATTCCATTCCATTCCGTTCTACTCGGGTTCATTCCATTCCATTCCGTTCCGTTCCGTTCCGTTCCGTTCCTTTCCTTTCTACTTGTGTTGATTCCATTCCATTCCATTCTATTCCATTGAATTCCATTCCATTCCATTCCATTACATGGAATTCCATTGAATTCCATGGAATTCCATTCCATAGAATTCCATTCCATTCCATTCCATTCCATTCCATGGAATTCCATTCCATTCCATTCCATTGAATTCCATTCCATTCCATTCCATTCGATTCCATTTCATTCCATTGAATTCCATTCCATTCCATTCCATTCCATTGAATTCCATTGAATTCCATTCCATTGAATTCCTTTCCACTCCATTGAATTCCATTCCATTTCATTCCATTCCATTCCGTTCCATTCCATTCCGTTCCATTCCATTCCATTCCTTTCCATTCCATTCCATTCCGTTCCATTCCATTGAATTCCGTTCCATTGCATTGAATTCCGTTCCATTCCATTCCATTCCTTTCCGTTCCGTTCCGTTCCGTTCCGTTCCGTTCCGTTCTACTCGGGTTGATTCCATTCTATTCCATTCCATTCCATTCGATTCCATTCTATTCCATTCGATTCCATTCGATTCAATTCGATTCCATGCGATTCCATTCCATTCCATTCCATTCCATTCCATTCCATTCCATTCCATTGAATTCCATTCCATTCCATTCCGTTCCATTCCATTCCGTTCCATTCCATTCCATTCCATTCCATTCCATTCCATTCCATTCCATTCCTTTCCATTCCATTCCTTTCCGTTCCATTCCGTTCCGTTCCATTCCGTTCTACTCGGATTGATTCCATTCTATTCCATTCCATTCCATTCGATTCCATTCGATTCCATTCGATTCCATTGGATTCCATTCCATTCCATTCCATTCCATTCCATTCCATTCCATTCCATTCCATTGAACTCCATTCCATTCCATTCCATTCCATTCCATTCCATTCCATTGTATTCCATTCCATTCCATTCCATTCCATTGAATTCTGTTCCATTCAATTCCATTGCATTCCATTCCGTTCTACTCGGGTTGATTCCATGCTATTCCATTCCGTTCCATTCCGTTCCGTTCCGTTCCGTTCCGTTCCGTTCCATTCCACTCGGGTTGATTCCATTCTATTCCATTCCATTCCATTCCATTCCATTCCATTCCATTCGATTCCATTCGATTCCATTCGATTCCATTCGATTCCATTCGATTCCATTCCATTCCATTGAATTCCATTCCATTCCATTCCATTCCATTGAATTCCGTTCCATTCCATTCCATTGCATTCCATTCCATTCCATTCCATTTGAATTCCATTCCATTCCATTCCATTCCATTCCATTCCATTCCATTCTACTCGGGTTGATTCCATGCTATTCCATTCCATTCCATTCGATTCCATTCGATTCCATTCGATTCCATTCCATTCCATTCCATTCCATTCCATTCCATTGAATTCCATTCCATTCCATTGAATTCCATTCCATTCCATTCCATTCCATTGAATTCCGTTCCATTCCATTCCATTCCATTCCATTCCATTCCATTGAATTCCATTCCATTGAATTCCATTCCATTCCATTCCATTCCATTGAATTCCATTCCATTCCGTTCCGTTCCGTTCCGTTCCGTTTCGTTCCGTTCCGTTCCGTTCCGTTCCATTCCATTCCATTCCATTCCATTGAATTCCGTTCCATTCCATTGAATTCCATTCCATTCCGTTCCATTCCATTGAATTCTGTTCCGTTCCGTTCCGTTCCGTTCCGTTCCATTCCGTTCCATTCCGTTCCTTTCCGTTCTACTCGGGTTGATTCCATTCTATTCCATTCCATTCCATTCGATTCCATTCGATTCCATTCGAATCCATTCGATTCCATTCGATTCCATTCGATTCCATTCTATTCCATTGAATTCCATTCCATTCCATTCCATTCCATTGAATTCCGTTCCATTCCATTCAATTCCATTCCATTCCATTCCTTTCCGTTCCGTTCCGTTCCGTTCCGTTCCGTTCCCTTCTAGTCGGGTTGATTCCATTCTATTCCATTCGATTCCATTCGATTCAATTCGATTCCATTCCATTCCATTCCATTCCATTCCATTCCATTGAATTCCGTTCCATTCCATTGAATTCCATTCCATTCCGTTCCATTCCATTCAATTCCGCTCCGTTCCGTTCCGTTCCGTTCCGTTCCATTCCGTACCATTCCGTTCCATTCCGTTCTACTCGGGTTGATTCCATTCTATTCCATTCCATTCCATTCGATTCCATTCCATTCCATTCCATTCCATTCCATTCCGTTCTACTCGGGTTCATTCCATTCCATTCCGTTCCGTTCCTTTCCATTCCGTTCCTTTCCTTTCTACTTGTGTTGATTCCATTCCATTCCTTTCTATTCCATTGAATTCCATTGCATTCCATTCCATTCCATTCCATTACATGGAATTCCATTGAATTCCATTGAATTCCATTCCATTGAATTCCATTCCATTCCATTCCATTCCATTCCATTCCATGGAATTCCATTCCATTCCATTCCATTCCATTCCATTCCATGGAATTCCATTCCATTCCATTCCATTCGATTCCATTTCATTCCGTTGAATTCCATTCCATTCCATTCCATTCCATTCCATTCCACTCCATAGAATTCCATTGAATTCCATTCCATTGAATTCCATTCCATTCCATTCCATCGATTCAATTCGATTCCATTCCATTCCATTCCATTCCATTCCATTGAATTCCATTCCATTCCATTCCGTTCCATTCCATTCGGTTCCATTCCATTCCATTCCATTCCATTACGTTCCGTTCCATTCCGTTCCATTCCATTGAATTCCGATCCATTGCATTGAATTCCGTTCCATTCCATTCCATTCCTTTCCGTTCCGTTCCGTTCCGTTCCGTTCCGTTCTACTCGGATTGATTCCATTCTATTCCAATCCATTCCATTCGATTCCATTCGATTCCATTCGATTCCATTCGTTTCCATTCCATTCCATTCCATTCCATTGAATTCCATTCCATTCCATTCCATTCCATTCCATTCCATTCCATGGAATTCCGTTCCATTCCGTTCCGTTCCATTGAATTCCGTTCCGTTCCATTGAATTCCATTCCATTCCATTCCATTGAATTCCATTCCATTCCATTCCATTCCATTCCATTCCATTCCATTCCATCGAATTCCATTCCATTCCATTCCATTCCATTCCATTCCATTGAATTCCATTCCATTCCATTCCATTCCATTCCATTCCATTCCATTCCATCGAATTCCATTCCATTCCATTCCATTCCATTCCATTCCATTGAATTCCGTTCCATTCCATAGAATTCCATTCCATTCCGTTCCATTCCATTGAATTCCGTTCCGTTCCGTTCCGTTCCATTCCGTTCTACTCGGGTTGATTCCATTCTATTCCATTCCAATCCACTCGATTCCATTCCATTCCATTCCATTCCATTCCATTCCATTCCGTTCTACTCGGGTTCATTCCATTCCATTCCTTTCCGTTCCATTCCGTTCCGTTCCGTTCCGTTCCGTTCTACTCGGGTTGATTCCATTCTATTCCATTCCATTCCATTCGATTCCATTCTATTCCATTCGATTCCATTCGATTCAATTCGATTCGATTCCATTCCATTCCATTCCATTCCATTGCATTCCATTGAATTCCATTCCATTCCATTGAATTCCATTCCATTCCATTCCATTCCATTCCATTCCATTCCATTCCATTCCATTCCATTCCATCAAATTCCATTCCATTCCATTCCATTCCATTCCATTCCATTCCATTCGATTCCATTCGATTCCATTCGATTCCATTCGATTCCATTCCATTCCATTCCATTCCATTGAATTCCATTCCATTCCATTCCATTCCATTGAATTCCGTTCCATTCCTTTCAATTCCATTCCATTCCATTCCATTCCATTCCATTCCATTCCATTCCATTCCATTCCATTCCATTCCATTCTACTCGGGTTGATTCCATTCTATTACATTCCATTCCATTCGATTCCATTCGATTCCATTCGATTCCATTCGATTCCATTCCATTCCATTCCATTCCATTGAATTCCGTTCCATTCCATTCCATTCCATTCCATTCCATTCCATTCCTTTGAATTCCATTACATTGAATTCCATTCCATTCCTTTCCGTTCCGTTCCATTCCGTTCCGTACCGTTCCATTCCATTCCATTCCGTTCCATTGAATTCCGTTCCATTCCATTGAATTCCATTCCATCCCGTTCCATTCCATTGAATTCCGTTCCGTTCCGTTCCGTTCCGTTCCGTTCCGTTCCATTCCGTTCCATTCCATTCCATTGCGTTCTACTCGGGTTCATTCCATTCCATTCCTTTCCGTTCCGTTCCGTTCCGTTCCATTCCGTTCCGTTCCGTTCCGTTCTACTCGGGTTGATTCAATTCTATTCCATTCCATTCCATTCGATTCCATTCTATTCCATTCGATTCCATTCTATTCAATTCGATTCCATTCCATTCCATTCCATTCCATTCCATTCCATTCCATTGAATTCCATTCCATTCCATTCCGTTCCATTCCATTCCGTTCCATTCCATTCCATTCCATTCCATTCCATTCCATTACGTTCCGTTCCATTCCGTTCCATTCCATTGAATTCCGCTCCATTGCATTGAATTCCGTTCCATTCCATTCCATTCCTTTCCGTTCCGTTCCGTTCCGTTCCGTTCTACTCGGGTTGATTCCATTCTATTCCATTCCATTCCATTCGATTCCATTCTATTCCATTCGATTCCATTCGATTCAATTCTATTCGATTCCATTCCATTCCATTCCATTCCATTCCATTGAATTCCATTCCATTCCATAGAATTCCATTCCATTCCATTCCATTCCATTCCATTCCATTCCATTGAATTCCATTCCATTCCATTGAATTCCATTCCATTCCATTCCATTCGATTCCATTCCATTCCATGGAATTCCATTCCATTCGATTCCATTCCATTCCATGGAATTCCATTTCATTCCATTCCATTCCATTCCATTCCATTCCATTCCATGGAATTCCATTCCATTCCATTCCATTCCATTCCATTCCGTTCCATTCCATTCCATCGAATTCCATTCCATTCCATTCCATTCCATTCCATTCCATTCCATTCCATTCCATTCCATTCCATTCTACTCGGGTTGATTCCATTCTATTCCATTCCATTCCATTCGATTCCATTCGATTCCATTCGATTCCATTCGATTCCATTCCATTCCATTCCATTCCATTCAATTCCATTCCATTCCATTCCATTCCATTCCATTCCATTCCATTCCATTCCATTGAATTCCATTCCATTCCATTGAATTCCATTCAATTCCATTCCATTCCATTGAATTCCGTTCCATTCCATTCCTTTCCATTCCATTCCATTCCATTGAAATCCATTACATTGAATTCCATTCCATTCCATTCCATTCCATTGAATTCCATTCCATTCCATTGAATTCCATTCCATTCCATTCCATTCGATTCCATTCCATTCCATGGAATTCCATTCCTTTCCATTCCATTCCATTCCATTCCATTCCATTCCATTCCATTCCATTCCATTCCATTCCATTCTCCTCGGGTTGATTCCATTCTATTCCATTCCATTCCATTCCATTCCATTCGATTCCATTCGATTCCATTCGATTCCATTCCATTCCATTCCATTCCATTCCATTCCATTCCATTCCATTCCATTGAATTCCATTCCATTCCATTGAATTCCATTCCATTCCATTCCATTCCATTGAATTCCGTTCCATTCCATTCCATTCCATTCGATTCCATTCCATTGAATTCCATTGAATTCCATTCCATTGAATTCCATTCCATTCCATTGAATTCCATTCCATTTCATTCCATTCCATTCCGTTCCATTCCATTCCGTTCCATTCCATTCCATTCCTTTCCATTCCATTCCATTCCGTTCCATTCCATTGAATTCCGTTCCATTGCATTGAATTCCGTTCCATTCCATTCCATTCCTTTCCGTTCCGTTCCGTTCCGTTCCGTTCCGTTCCTTTCCGTTCTACTCGGGTTGATTCCATTCTATTCCATTCCATTACATTCGATTCCATTCTATTCCATTCTATTCCATTCGATTCCATTCGATTCAATTCGATTCCATTCCATTCCATTTCATTCCATTCCATTCCATTCCATTCCATTGAATTCCATTCCATTCCTTTCCGTTCCATTCCATTCGGTTCCATTCCATTCCATTCCATTCCATTACGTTCCGTTCCATTCCGTTCCATTCCGTTCCATTCCATTGAATTCCGATCCATTGCATTGAATTCCGTTCCATTCCATTCCATTCCTTTCCGTTCCGTTCCGTTCCGTTCCGTTCTACTCGGATTGATTCCATTCTATTCCAATCCATTCCATTCGATTCCATTCGATTCCATTCGATTCCATTCGTTTCCATTCCATTCCATTCCATTCCATTGAATTCCATTCCATTCCATTCCATTCCATTCCATTCCATTCCATTCCATGGAATTCCGTTCCATTCCGTTCCGTTCCATTGAATTCCGTTCCGTTCCATTGCATTCCATTCCATTCCATTCCATTGAATTCCATTCCATTCCATTCCATTCCATTCCATTCCATTCCATTCCATTCCATCGAATTCCATTCCATTCCATTCCATTCCATTCCATTTCATTGAATTCCGTTCCATTCCATTGAATTCCATTCCATTCCGTTCCATTCCATTGAATTCCGTTCCGTTCCGTTCCGTTCCATTCCGTTCTACTCGGGTTGATTCCATTCTATTCCATTCCAATCCACTCGATTCCATTCCATTCCATTCCATTCAATTCCATTCCATTCCGTTCTACTCGGGTTCATTCCATTCCATTCCTTTCCGTTCCATTCCGTTCCGTTCCGTTCCGTTCCGTTCTACTCGGGTTGATTCCATTCTATTCCATTCCATTCCATTCGATTGCATTGTATTCCATTCGATTCCATTCGATTCAATTCGATTCGATTCCATTCCATTCCATTCCATTCCATTGCATTCCATTGAATTCCATTCCATTCCATTGAATTCCATTCCATTCCATTCCATTCCATTCCATTCCATTCCATTCCATTCAATTCCATCAAATTCCATTCCATTCCATTCCATTCCATTCAATTCCATTCGATTCCATTCGATTCCATTCGATTCCATTCGATTCCATTCCATTCCATTCCATTCCATTCCATTGAATCCCATTCCATTCCATTCCATTCCATGGAATTCCGTTCCATTCCTTTCAATTCCATTCCATTCCATTCCATTCCATTCCATTCCATTCCATTCCATTCCATTCCATTCCATTCTACTCGGGTTGATTCCATTCTATTACATTCCATTCCATTCGATTCCATTCGATTCCATTCGATTCCATTCGATTCCATTCCATTCCATTCCATTCCATTGAATTCCGTTCCATTCCATTCCATTCCATTCCATTCCATTCCATTCCTTTGAATTCCATTACATTGAATTCCATTCCATTCCTTTCCGTTCCGTTCCGTTCCGTACCGTTCCAATCCATTCCATTCCGTTCCATTGAATTCCGTTCCATTCCATTGAATTCCATTCCATTCCGTTCCATTGCATTGAATTCCGTTCCGTTCCGTTCCGTTCCGTTCCGTTCCGTTCCATTCCGTTCCATTCCATTCCATTGCGTTCTACTCGGGTTCATTCCATTCCATTCCTTTCCGTTCCGTTCCGTTCCGTTCCATTCCGTTCCGTTCCGTTCCGTTCTACTCGGGTTGATTCAATTCTATTCCATTCCATTCCATTCGATTCCATTCTATTCCATTCGATTCCATTCTATTCATTTCGATTCCATTCCATTCCATTCCATTCCATTCCATTCCATTCCATTGAATTCCATTCCATTCCATTCCGTTCCATTCCATTCCGTTCCATTCCATTCCATTCCATTCCATTCCATTCCATTACGTTCCGTTCCATTCCGTTCCATTCCATTGAATTCCGCTCCATTGCATTGAATTCCGTTCCATTCCATTCCATTCCTTTCCGTTCCGTTCCGTTCTGTTCCGTTCTACTCGGGTTGATTCCATTCTATTCCATTCCATTCTATTCGATTCCATTCTATTCCATTCGATTCCATTCGATTCAATTCTATTCGATTCCATTCCATTCCATTCCATTCCATTGAATTCCATTCCATTCCATAGAATTCCATTCCATTCCATTCCATTCCATTCCATTCCATTCCATTGAATTCCATTCCATTCCATTGAATTCCATTCCATTCCATTCCATTCGATTCCATTCCATTCCATGGAATTCCATTCCATTCGATTCCATTCCATTCCATGGAATTCCATTTCATTCCATTCCATTCCATTCCATTCCATTCCATTCCATAGAATTCCATTCCATTCCATTCCATTCCATTCCATTCCGTTCCATTCCATTCCATCGAATTCCATTCCATTCCATTCCATTCCATTCCATTCCATTCCATTCCTTTCCATTCCATTCTACTCGGGTTGATTCCATTCTATTCCATTCCATTCCATTCGATTCCATTCGATTCCATTCGATTCCATTCGATTCCATTCCATTCCATTCCATTCCATTCAATTCCATTCCATTCCATTCCATTCCATTCCATTCCATTCCATTCCATTCCATTGAATTCCATTCCATTCCATTCCATTCCATTCAATTCCATTCCATTCCATTGAATTCCGTTCCATTCCATTCCTTTCCATTCCATTCCATTCCATTGAATTCCATTACATTGAATTCCATTCCATTCCATTCCATTCCATTGAATTCCATTCCATTCCATGGAATTCCATTCCATTCCATTCCATTCGATTCCATTCCATTCCATGGAATTCCATTCCTTTCCATTCCATTCCATTCCATTCCATTCCATGGAATTCCATTGAATTCCATTCCATTCCATTGAATTCCATTCCTTTCCATTCCATTCCATTGAATTTCGTTCAATTCCATTCCATTCCATTCCATTCCATTCCATGCCATTCGAATTCCATTCCATTCCATTCCATTCTTTCCATTCCATTCCATTCCATTCCATTCTACTCGGGTTGATTCGATTCTATTCCATTCCATTCCATTCGATTCCATTCGATTCCTTTCGATTCCATTCCATTCCATTCCATTCCATTCCATTCCATTGAATTCCATTCCATTCCATTCCATTCCATTCCATTGAATTCCATTCCATTCCATTCCATCGAATTCCTTTCCATTCCATTGAATTCCATTCCATTCCATTGAATTCCATTCCATTCCATTCCATTCCATTCCATTCCATTCCATCGAATTCCATTCCATTCCATTAAATTCCATTCCATTCCATTCCATTCCATTCCATTCCATTCCATTCCATTCGATTCCATTCGATTCCATTCGATTCCATTCCATTCCATTCCATTCCGTTCCGTTCCATTCCGTTCCATTCCGTTCCATTCCATTGAATTCTGTTCCATTGCATTGAATTCCGTTCCATTCCATTCCATACCTTTCCGTTCCGTTCCGTTCCGTTCCGTTCCGTTCTACTCGGGTTGATTCCATTCTATTCCATTCCATTCCATTCGATTCCATTCTATTCCATTCGATTCCATTCGATTCAATTCGATTCCATTCCATTCCATTCCATTCCATCGAATTCCATTCCATTCCATTGAATTCCATTCCATTCCATTCCATTCCATTCCATTCCATTCCATTCCATTCCATCGAATTCCATTCCATTCCATTCCATTCCATTCCATTCCATTCCATTCCATTCGATTCCATTCGATTCCATTCGATTCCATTCCATTCCATTCCATTCCATTCCATTCCATTCCATTCCATTCTACTCCGGTTGATTCCATTCTATTACATTCCATTCCATTCGATTCCATTCGATTCCTTTCGATTCCATTCCATTCCATTCCATTCCATTCCATTCCATTGAATTCCATTCCATTCCATTCCATTCCATTCCATTGAATTCCATTCCATTCCATTCCATTCCATTCCATTCCATTCCATTCCATTCCATTCCATTCCATTGAATTCCATTACACTGAATTCCATTCCATTCCATTCCATTCCATGGAATTCCATTCCATTCCGTTCCGTTCCGTTCCGTTCCGTACCGTTCCATTCCATTCCATTCCATTCCATTGAATTCCGATCCATTCCATTGAATTCCATTCCATTCCGTTCCATTCCATTGAATTCCGTTCCGTTCCGTTCCGTTCCGTTCCGTTACGTTCCATTCCGTTCCATTCCATTCCATTCCGTTCTACTCGGGTTCATTCCATTCCATTCCTTTCCGTTCCGTTCCGTTCCGTTCCATTCCGTTCCGTTCCGTTCCGTTCTACTCGGGTTGATTCCATTCTATTCCATTCCATTCCATTCGATTCCATTCTATTCCATTCGATTCCATTCTATTCAATTCGATTCCATTCCATTCCATTCCATTTCATTACGTTCCGTTCCATTCCTTTCCATTCCATTGAATTCCGATCCATTGCATTGAATTCCGTTCCATTCCATTCCATTCCTTTCCGTTCCGTTCCGTTCCGTTCCGTTCTACTCGGGTTGATTCAATTCTATTCCATTCCATTCCATTCGATTCCATTCTATTCCATTCGATTCCATTCGATTCAATTCTATTCGATTCCATTCCATTCCATTCCATTCCATTCCATTCCATTCGATTCCATTCCATTCCATGGAATTCCATTCCATTCGATTCCATTCCATTCCATGGAATTCCATTTCATTCCATTCCATTCCATTCCATTCCATTCCATTCCATAGAATTCCATTCCATTCCATTCCATTCCATTCCATTCCGTTCCATTCCATTCCATCGAATTCCATACCATTCCATTCCATTCCATTCCATTCCATTCCATTCCATTCCATTCCATTCCATTCTACTCGGGTTGATTCCATTCTATTCCATTCCATTCCATTCGATTCCATTCGATTCCATTCGATTCCATTCGATTCCATTCCATTCCATTCCATTCCATTCAATTCCATTCCATTCCATTCCATTCCATTCCATTCCATTCCATTGAATTCCATTCCATTCCATTGAATTCCATTCCATTCCATTCCATTCCATGGAATTCCGTTCCATTCCATTCCTTTCCATTCCATTCCATTCCATTGAATTCCATTACATTGAATTCCATTCCATTCCATTCTATTCCATTGAATTCCATTCCATTCCATTGAATTCCATTCCATTCCATTCCATTCGATTCCATTCCATTCCATGGAATTCCATTCCTTTCCATTCCATTCCATTCCATTCCATTCCATTCCATTCCATGGAATTCCATTGAATTCCATTCCATTCCATTGAATTCCATTCCTTTCCATTCCATTCCATTGAATTCCGTTCAATTCCATTCCATTCCATTCCATTCCATTCCATTCCATTCGAATTCCATTCCATTCCATTCCATTCCATTCCATTCCATTCCATTCCATTCCATTCCATTCCATTCCATTCCATTCTACTCGGGTTGATTCCATTCTATTCCATTCCATTCCATTCGATTCCATTCAATTCCTTTCGATTCCATTCCATTCCATTCCATTGAATTCCATTCCATTCCATTCCATTCCATTCCATTGAATTCCATTCCATTCCATTCCATTCCATTCCATTGAATTCCATTCCATTCCATTCCATCGAATTCCATTCCATTCCATTGAATTCCATTCCATTCCATTCCATTCCATTCCATTCCATTCCATTCCATTCCATTCCATCGAATTCCATTCCATTCCATTCCATTCCATTCCATTCCATTCCATTCCATTCCATTCCATTCGATTCCATTCGATTCCATTCGATTCCATTCCATTCCATTCCATTCCGTTCCGTTCCATTCCGTTCCATTCCGTCCCATTCCATTGAATTCCGTTCCATTGCATTGAATTCCGTTCCATTCCATTCCATTCCTTTCCGTTCCGTTCCGTTCCGTTCCGCTCCGTTCTACTCGGGTTGATTCCATTCTATTCCATTCCATTCCATTCGATTCCATTCTATTCCATTCGATTCCATTCGATTCAATTCGATTCCATTCCATTCCATTCCATTCCATTCCATTCCATTGAATTCCATTCCATTCCATTCCATTCCATTCCATTGAATTCCATTCCATTCCATTGAATTCCATTCCATTCCATTCCATTCGATTCCATTCCATTCCATGGAATTCCATTCCATTCCATTCCATTCCATTCCATTCCATTCCATTCCATTCCATGGAATTCCATTGAATTCCATTGAATTCCATTCCATTCCATTGAATTCCATTCCTTTCCATTCCATTCCATTGAATTCCGTTCAATTCCATTCCATTGCATTCCATTCCATTCCATTCCATTCGAATTCCATTCCATTCCATTCCATTCCATTCCATTCCATTCCATTCTACTCGGGTTGATTCCATTCCATTCCATTCCATTCCATTCCATTCCATTCCATTCCATTCGATTCCATTCGATTCCATTCGATTCCATTCCATTCCATTCCATTCCGTTCCGTTCCATTCCGTTCCATTCCGTTCCATTCCATTGAATTCTGTTCCATTGCATTGAATTCCGTTCCATTCCATTCCATACCTTTCCGTTCCGTTCCGTTCCGTTCCGTTCCGTTCTACTCGGGTTGATTCCATTCTATTCCATTCCATTCCATTCGATTCCATTCTATTCCATTCGATTCCATTCGATTCAATTCGATTCCATTCCATTCCATTCCATTCCATCGAATTCCATTCCATTCCATTGAATTCCATTCCATTCCATTCCATTCCATTCCATTCCATTCCATTCCATTCCATCGAATTCCATTCCATTCCATTCCATTCCATTCCATTCCATTCCATTCCATTCCATTCGATTCCATTCGATTCCATTCGATTCCATTCCATTCCATTCCATTCCATTCCATTCCATTCCATTCCATTCTACTCCGGTTGATTCCATTCTATTACATTCCATTCCATTCGATTCCATTCGATTCCTTTCGATTCCATTCCATTCCATTCCATTCCATTCCATTGAATTCCATTCCATTCCATTCCATTCCATTCCATTGAATTCCATTCCATTCCATTCCATTCCATTCCATTCCATTCCATTCCATTCCATTGAATTCCATTACACTGAATTCCATTCCATTCCATTCCATTCCATGGAATTCCATTCCATTCCGTTCCGTTCCGTTCCGTTCCGTTCCGTACCGTTCCATTCCATTCCATTCCATTCCATTGAATTCCGATCCATTCCATTGAATTCCATTCCATTCCGTTCCATTCCATTGAATTCCGTTCCGTTCCGTTCCGTTCCGTTCCGTTACGTTCCATTCCGTTCCATTCCATTCCATTCCGTTCTACTCGGGTTCATTCCATTCCATTCCTTTCCGTTCCGTTCCGTTCCGTTCCATTCCGTTCCGTTCCGTTCCGTTCTACTCGGGTTGATTCCATTCTATTCCATTCCATTCCATTCGATTCCATTCTATTCCATTCGATTCCATTCTATTCAATTCGATTCCATTCCATTCCATTCCATTCCATTACGTTCCGTTCCATTCCGTTCCATTCCATTGAATTCCGATCCATTGCATTGAATTCCGTTCCATTCCATTCCATTCCTTTCCGTTCCGTTCCGTTCCGTTCCGTTCTACTCGGGTTGATTCAATTCTATTCCATTCCATTCCATTCGATTCCATTCTATTCCATTCGATTCCATTCGATTCAATTCTATTCGATTCCATTCCATTCCATTCCATTCCATTCCATTCCATTCGATTCCATTCCATTCCATGGAATTCCATTCCATTCGATTCCATTCCATTCCATGGAATTCCATTTCATTCCATTCCATTCCATTCCATTCCATTCCATTCCATAGAATTCCATTCCATTCCATTCCATTCCATTCCATTCCATTCCGTTCCATTCCATTCCATCGAATTCCATACCATTCCATTCCATTCCATTCCATTCCATTCCATTCCATTCCATTCCATTCCATTCTACTCGGGTTGATTCCATTCTATTCCATTCCATTCCATTCGATTCCATTCGATTCCATTCGATTCCATTCGATTCCATTCCATTCCATTCCATTCCATTCAATTCCATTCCATTCCATTCCATTCCATTCCATTCCATTCCATTCCATTGAATTCCATTCCATTCCATTGAATTCCATTCCATTCCATTCCATTCCATGGAATTCCGTTCCATTCCATTCCTTTCCATTCCATTCCATTCCATTGAATTCCATTACATTGAATTCCATTCCATTCCATTCTATTCCATTGAATTCCATTCCATTCCATTGAATTCCATTCCATTCCATTCCATTCGATTCCATTCCATTCCATGGAATTCCATTCCTTTCCATTCCATTCCATTCCATTCCATTCCATTCCATTCCATTCCATGGAATTCCATTGAATTCCATTCCATTCCATTGAATTCCATTCCTTTCCATTCCATTCCATTGAATTCCGTTCAATTCCATTCCATTCCATTCCATTCCATTCCATTCCATTCGAATTCCATTCCATTCCATTCCATTCCATTCCATTCCATTCCATTCCATTCCATTCCATTCCATTCTACTCGGGTTGATTCCATTCTATTCCATTCCATTCCATTCGATTCCATTCAATTCCTTTCGATTCCATTCCATTCCATTCCATTGAATTCCATTCCATTCCATTCCATTCCATTCCATTGAATTCCATTCCATTCCATTCCATTCCATTCCATTGAATTCCATTCCATTCCATTCCATCCAATTCCATTCCATTCCATTGAATTCCATTCCATTCCATTCCATTCCATTCCATTCCATTCCATTCCATTCCATCGAATTCCATTCCATTCCATTCCATTCCATTCCATTCCATTCCATTCCATTCCATTCCATTCGATTCCATTCGATTCCATTCGATTCCATTCGATTCCATTCCATTCCATTCCATTCCGTTCCGTTCCATTCCGTTCCATTCCGTTCCATTCCATTGAATTCTGTTCCATTGCATTGAATTCCGTTCCATTCCATTCCATACCTTTCCGTTCCGTTCCGTTCCGTTCCGTTCCGTTCTACTCGGGTTGATTCCATTCTATTCCATTCCATTCCATTCGATTCCATTCTATTCCATTCGATTCCATTCGATTCAATTCGATTCCATTCCATTCCATTCCATTCCATCGAATTCCATTCCATTCCATTGAATTCCATTCCATTCCATTCCATTCCATTCCATTCCATTCCATTCCATTCCATCGAATTCCATTCCATTCCATTCCATTCCATTCCATTCCATTCCATTCCATTCCATTCGATTCCATTCGATTCCATTCGATTCCATTCCATTCCATTCCATTCCATTCCATTCCATTCCATTCCATTCTACTCCGGTTGATTCCATTCTATTACATTCCATTCCATTCGATTCCATTCGATTCCTTTCGATTCCATTCCATTCCATTCCATTCCATTCCATTGAATTCCATTCCATTCCATTCCATTCCATTCCATTGAATTCCATTCCATTCCATTCCATTCCATTCCATTCCATTCCATTCCATTCCATTGAATTCCATTACACTGAATTCCATTCCATTCCATTCCATTCCATGGAATTCCATTCCATTCCGTTCCGTTCCGTTCCGTTCCGTTCCGTACCGTTCCATTCCATTCCATTCCATTCCATTGAATTCCGATCCATTCCATTGAATTCCATTCCATTCCGTTCCATTCCATTGAATTCCGTTCCGTTCCGTTCCGTTCCGTTCCGTTACGTTCCATTCCGTTCCATTCCATTCCATTCCGTTCTACTCGGGTTCATTCCATTCCATTCCTTTCCGTTCCGTTCCGTTCCGTTCCATTCCGTTCCGTTCCGTTCCGTTCTACTCGGGTTGATTCCATTCTATTCCATTCCATTCCATTCGATTCCATTCTATTCCATTCGATTCCATTCTATTCAATTCGATTCCATTCCATTCCATTCCATTCCATTACGTTCCGTTCCATTCCGTTCCATTCCATTGAATTCCGATCCATTGCATTGAATTCCGTTCCATTCCATTCCATTCCTTTCCGTTCCGTTCCGTTCCGTTCCGTTCTACTCGGGTTGATTCAATTCTATTCCATTCCATTCCATTCGATTCCATTCTATTCCATTCGATTCCATTCGATTCAATTCTATTCGATTCCATTCCATTCCATTCCATTCCATTCCATTCCATTCGATTCCATTCCATTCCATGGAATTCCATTCCATTCGATTCCATTCCATTCCATGGAATTCCATTTCATTCCATTCCATTCCATTCCATTCCATTCCATTCCATAGAATTCCATTCCATTCCATTCCATTCCATTCCATTCCATTCCGTTCCATTCCATTCCATCGAATTCCATACCATTCCATTCCATTCCATTCCATTCCATTCCATTCCATTCCATTCCATTCCATTCTACTCGGGTTGATTCCATTCTATTCCATTCCATTCCATTCGATTCCATTCGATTCCATTCGATTCCATTCGATTCCATTCCATTCCATTCCATTCCATTCAATTCCATTCCATTCCATTCCATTCCATTCCATTCCATTCCATTCCATTGAATTCCATTCCATTCCATTGAATTCCATTCCATTCCATTCCATTCCATGGAATTCCGTTCCATTCCATTCCTTTCCATTCCATTCCATTCCATTGAATTCCATTACATTGAATTCCATTCCATTCCATTCTATTCCATTGAATTCCATTCCATTCCATTGAATTCCATTCCATTCCATTCCATTCGATTCCATTCCATTCCATGGAATTCCATTCCTTTCCATTCCATTCCATTCCATTCCATTCCATTCCATTCCATTCCATGGAATTCCATTGAATTCCATTCCATTCCATTGAATTCCATTCCTTTCCATTCCATTCCATTGAATTCCGTTCAATTCCATTCCATTCCATTCCATTCCATTCCATTCCATTCGAATTCCATTCCATTCCATTCCATTCCATTCCATTCCATTCCATTCCATTCCATTCCATTCCATTCTACTCGGGTTGATTCCATTCTATTCCATTCCATTCCATTCGATTCCATTCAATTCCTTTCGATTCCATTCCATTCCATTCCATTGAATTCCATTCCATTCCATTCCATTCCATTCCATTGAATTCCATTCCATTCCATTCCATTCCATTCCATTGAATTCCATTCCATTCCATTCCATCCAATTCCATTCCATTCCATTGAATTCCATTCCATTCCATTCCATTCCATTCCATTCCATTCCATTCCATTCCATCGAATTCCATTCCATTCCATTCCATTCCATTCCATTCCATTCCATTCCATTCCATTCCATTCGATTCCATTCGATTCCATTCGATTCCATTCGATTCCATTCCATTCCATTCCATTCCGTTCCGTTCCATTCCGTTCCATTCCGTCCCATTCCATTGAATTCCGTTCCATTGCATTGAATTCCGTTCCATTCCATTCCATTCCTTTCCGTTCCGTTCCGTTCCGTTCCGCTCCGTTCTACTCGGGTTGATTCCATTCTATTCCATTCCATTCCATTCGATTCCATTCGATTCCATTCGATTCCATTCGATTCAATTCGATTCCATTCCATTCCATTCCATTCCATTCCATTCCATTGAATTCCATTCCATTCCATTGAATTCCATTCCATTCCATTCCATTCCATTCCATTCCATTCCATTGAATTCCATTCCATTCCATTGAATTCCATTCCATTCCATTCCATTCGATTCCATTCCGTTCCATGGAATTCCATTCCATTCCATTCCATTCCATTCCATTCCATTCCATTCCATGGAATTCCATTGAATTCCATTGAATTCCATTCCATTCCATTGAATTCCATTCCTTTCCATTCCATTCCATTGAATTCCGTTCAATTCCATTCCATTGCATTCCATTCCATTCCATTCCATTCGAATTCCATTCCATTCCATTCCATTCCATTCCATTCCATTCCATTCCATTCTACTCGGGTTGATTCCATTCTATTCCATTCCATTCCATTCGATTCCATTCGATTCCTTTCGATTCCATTCAATTCCATTCCATTCCATTCCATTCCACTGAATTCCATTCCATTCCATTCCATTCCATTCCATTCCATTCCATTCCATTCTACTCGGGTTGATTCCATTCTATTCCATTCCATTCCATTCGATTCCATTTGATTCCTTTCGATTCCATTCGATTCCATTCCATTCCATTCCATTCCATCGAATTCCATTCCATTCCATTCCATTCCATTCCATTCCATTCCATTCCATTCCGTTCCATTCTACTCGGGTTGATTCCATTCTATTACATTCCATTCCATTCGATTCCATTCGATTCCATTCGATTCCATTCGATTCCATTCCATTCCATTCCATTCAATTGAATTCCATTCCATTCCATTCCATTCCATTCCATTCCATTCCATTCCATTCCATTCCATTCCATTCCATTCCATTCTACTCGGGATGATTCCATTCTATTACATTCCATTCCATTCGATTCCATTCGATTCCATTCGATTCCATTCGATTCCATTCCATTCGATTCCATTCAATTGAATTCCATTCCATTCCATTCCATTCCATTCCATTCCATTCCATTCCATTCCATTGAATTCCATTCCATTCCATTGAATTCCATTCCATTACATTCCATTCCATTGAATTCCATTCCATTCCATTCCATTCCACTCCATTCCATTCCATTCCATTCCATTGAATTCCATTACATTCAATTCCATTCCATTCCATTCCATTCCATGGAATTGCATTCCATTCTGTTCCGTTCCGTTCCGTTCCATTCCATTCCATTCCATTCCATTGAATTCCGTTCCATTCCATTGAATTCCATTCCATTCCGTTCCATTCCATTGAATTCCGTTCCGTTCCGTTCCGTTCCGTTCCATTCCGTTCCATTCCGTTCCTTTCCGTTCTACTCGGGTTGATTCCATTCTATTCCATTCCATTCCATTCGATTCCATTCCATTCCATTCCATTCCATTCCATTCCTTTCTACTCGGGTTCATTCCATTCCATTCCGTTCCGTTCCGTTCTGTTCCGTTCCAATCCTTTCTACTTGTGTTGATTCCATTCCATTCCATTCTATTCCATTGAATTCCATTCCATTCCATTCCATTCCATTCCATTCCATTCCATTCCATTCCATTGAATTCCATTACACTGAATTCCATTGAATTCCATTCCATTGAATTCCATTGAATTCCATTCCATGGAATTCCATGGAATTCCATTCCATTCCATTCCATTCCTTGGAATTCCATTCCATTCCATTCTATTCCATTCCATTGAATTCCATTCCATTCCATTCAATTGAATTCCATTCCATTCCATTCCATTCGATTCCATTCGATTCCATTCCATTCCATTCCATTCCGTTCCGTTCCATTCCGTTCCATTCCGTTCCATTCCATTGAATTCTGTTCCATTGCATTGAATTCCGTTCCATTCCGTTCCATACCTTTCCGTTCCGTTCCGTTCCGTTCCGTTCCGTTCTACTCGGGTTGATTCCATTCTATTCCATTCCATTCCATTCGATTCCATTCTATTCCATTCGATTCCATTCGATTCAATTCGATTCCATTCCATTCCATTCCATTCCATCGAATTCCATTCCATTCCATTGAATTCCATTCCATTCCATTCCATTCCATTCCATTCCATTCCATTCCATTCCATCGAATTCCATTCCATTCCATTCCATTCCATTCCATTCCATTCCATTCCATTCGATTCCATTCGATTCCATTCGATTCCATTCCATTCCATTCCATTCCATTCCATTCCATTCCATTCCATTCCATTCTACTCCGGTTGATTCCATTCTATTACATTCCATTCCATTCGATTCCATTCGATTCCTTTCGATTCCATTCCATTCCATTCCATTCCATTCCATTGAATTCCATTCCATTCCATTCCATTCCATTCCATTGAATTCCATTCCATTCCATTCCATTCCATTCCATTCCATTCCATTCCATTCCATTCCATTCCATTGAATTCCATTACATTGAATTCCATTCCATTCCATTCCATTCCATGGAATTCCATTCCATTCCGTTCCGTTCCGTTCCGTTCCGTTCCGTACCGTTCCATTCCATTCCATTCCATTCCATTGAATTCCGATCCATTCCATTGAATTCCATTCCATTCCGTTCCATTCCATTGAATTCCGTTCCGTTCCGTTCCGTTCCGTTCCGTTACGTTCCATTCCGTTCCATTCCATTCCATTCCGTTCTACTCGGGTTCATTCCATTCCATTCCTTTCCGTTCCGTTCCGTTCCGTTCCATTCCGTTCCGTTCCGTTCCGTTCTACTCGGGTTGATTCCATTCTATTCCATTCCATTCCATTCGATTCCATTCTATTCCATTCGATTCCATTCTATTCAATTCGATTCCATTCCATTCCATTCCATTCCATTACGTTCCGTTCCATTCCGTTCCATTCCATTGAATTCCGATCCATTGCATTGAATTCCGTTCCATTCCATTCCATTCCTTTCCGTTCCGTTCCGTTCCGTTCCGTTCTACTCGGGTTGATTCAATTCTATTCCATTCCATTCCATTCGATTCCATTCTATTCCATTCGATTCCATTCGATTCAATTCTATTCGATTCCATTCCATTCCATTCCATTCCATTCCATTCCATTCGATTCCATTCCATACCATGGAATTCCATTCCATTCGATTCCATTCCATTCCATGGAATTCCATTTCATTCCATTCCATTCCATTCCATTCCATTCCATTCCATAGAATTCCATTCCATTCCATTCCATTCCATTCCATTCCATTCCGTTCCATTCCATTCCATCGAATTCCATACCATTCCATTCCATTCCATTCCATTCCATTCCATTCCATTCCATTCCATTCCATTCTACTCGGGTTGATTCCATTCTATTCCATTCCATTCCATTCGATTCCATTCGATTCCATTCGATTCCATTCGATTCCATTCCATTCCATTCCATTCCATTCCATTCCATTCCATTACATTCCATTCCATTCCATTCCATTCCATTCCATTCCATTGAATTCCATTCCATTCCATTGAATTCCATTCCATTCCATTCCATTCCATGGAATTCCGTTCCATTCCATTCCTTTCCATTCCATTCCATTCCATTGAATTCCATTACATTGAATTCCATTCCATTCCATTCTATTCCATTGAATTCCATTCCATTCCATTGAATTCCATTCCATTCCATTCCATTCGATTCCATTCCATTCCATGGAATTCCATTCCTTTCCATTCCATTCCATTCCATTCCATTCCATTCCATTCCATGGAATTCCATTGAATTCCATTCCATTCCATTGAATTCCATTCCTTTCCATTCCATTCCATTGAATTCCGTTCAATTCCATTCCATTCCATTCCATTCCATTCCATTCCATTCGAATTCCATTCCATTCCATTCCATTCCATTCCATTCCATTCCATTCCATTCCATTCCATTCCATTCCATTCTACTCGGGTTGATTCCATTCTATTCCATTCCATTCCATTCGATTCCATTCAATTCCTTTCGATTCCATTCCATTCCATTCCATTGAATTCCATTCCATTCCATTCCATTCCATTCCATTGAATTCCATTCCATTCCATTCCATTCCATTCCATTGAATTCCATTCCATTCCATTCTATCGAATTCCATTCCATTCCATTGAATTCCATTCCATTCCATTCCATTCCATTCCATTCCATTCCATTCCATTCCATCGAATTCCATTCCATTCCATTCCATTCCATTCCATTCCATTCCATTCCATTCCATTCCATTCGATTCCATTCGATTCCATTCGATTCCATTCGATTCCATTCCATTCCATTCCATTCCGTTCCGTTCCATTCCGTTCCATTCCGTCCCATTCCATTGAATTCCGTTCCATTGCATTGAATTCCGTTCCATTCCATTCCATTCCTTTCCGTTCCGTTCCGTTCCGTTCCGCTCCGTTCTACTCGGGTTGATTCCATTCTATTCCATTCCATTCCATTCGATTCCATTCTATTCCATTCGATTCCATTCGATTCAATTCGATTCCATTCCATTCCATTCCATTCCATTCCATTCCATTGAATTCCATTCCATTCCATTGAATTCCATTCCATTCCATTCCATTCCATTCCATTGAATTCCATTCCATTCCATTGAATTCCATTCCATTCCATTCCATTCGATTCCATTCCATTCCATGGAATTCCATTCCATTCCATTCCATTCCATTCCATTCCATTCCATTCCATGGAATTCCATTGAATTCCATTGAATTCCATTCCATTCCATTGAATTCCATTCCTTTCCATTCCATTCCATTGAATTCCGTTCAATTCCATTCCATTGCATTCCATTCCATTCCATTCCATTCGAATTCCATTCCATTCCATTCCATTCCATTCCATTCCATTCCATTCTACTCGGGTTGATTCCATTCTATTCCATTCCATTCCATTCGATTCCATTCGATTCCTTTCGATTCCATTCGATTCCATTCCATTCCATTCCATTCCATTCCATTGAATTCCATTCCATTCCATTCCATCGAATTCCATTCCATTCCATTGAATTCCATTCCATTCCATTCCATTCCATTCCATTCCATTCCATTCCATTCCATTCCATCGAATTCCATTCCATTCCATTCCATTCCATTCCATTCCATTCCATTCCATTCCATTCCATTCGATTCCATTCGATTCCATTCGATTCCATTCGATTCCATTCCATTCCATTCCATTCCGTTCCGTTCCATTCCGTTCCATTCCGTCCCATTCCATTGAATTCCGTTCCATTGCATTGAATTCCGTTCCATTCCATTCCATTCCTTTCCGTTCCGTTCCGTTCCGTTCCGCTCCGTTCTACTCGGGTTGATTCCATTCTATTCCATTCCATTCCATTCGATTCCATTCTATTCCATTCGATTCCATTCGATTCAATTCGATTCCATTCCATTCCATTCCATTCCATTCCATTCCATTGAATTCCATTCCATTCCATTGAATTCCATTCCATTCCATTCCATTCCATTCCATTGAATTCCATTCCATTCCATTGAATTCCATTCCATTCCATTCCATTCGATTCCATTCCATTCCATGGAATTCCATTCCATTCCATTCCATTCCATTCCATTCCATTCCATTCCATTCCATGGAATTCCATTGAATTCCATTGAATTCCATTCCATTCCATTGAATTCCATTCCTTTCCATTCCATTCCATTGAATTCCGTTCAATTCCATTCCATTGCATTCCATTCCATTCCATTCCATTCGAATTCCATTCCATTCCATTCCATTCCATTCCATTCCATTCCATTCTACTCGGGTTGATTCCATTCCATTCCATTCCATTCCATTCCATTCCATTCCATTCCATTCGATTCCATTCGATTCCATTCGATTCCATTCCATTCCATTCCATTCCGTTCCGTTCCATTCCGTTCCATTCCGTTCCATTCCATTGAATTCTGTTCCATTGCATTGAATTCCGTTCCATTCCATTCCATACCTTTCCGTTCCGTTCCGTTCCGTTCCGTTCCGTTCTACTCGGGTTGATTCCATTCTATTCCATTCCATTCCATTCGATTCCATTCTATTCCATTCGATTCCATTCGATTCAATTCGATTCCATTCCATTCCATTCCATTCCATCGAATTCCATTCCATTCCATTGAATTCCATTCCATTCCATTCCATTCCATTCCATTCCATTCCATTCCATTCCATCGAATTCCATTCCATTCCATTCCATTCCATTCCATTCCATTCCATTCCATTCCATTCGATTCCATTCGATTCCATTCGATTCCATTCCATTCCATTCCATTCCATTCCATTCCATTCCATTCCATTCCATTCTACTCCGGTTGATTCCATTCTATTACATTCCATTCCATTCGATTCCATTCGATTCCTTTCGATTCCATTCCATTCCATTCCATTCCATTCCATTGAATTCCATTCCATTCCATTCCATTCCATTCCATTGAATTCCATTCCATTCCATTCCATTCCATTCCATTCCATTCCATTCCATTCCATTGAATTCCATTACACTGAATTCCATTCCATTCCATTCCATTCCATGGAATTCCATTCCATTCCGTTCCGTTCCGTTCCGTTCCGTTCCGTACCGTTCCATTCCATTCCATTCCATTCCATTGAATTCCGATCCATTCCATTGAATTCCATTCCATTCCGTTCCATTCCATTGAATTCCGTTCCGTTCCGTTCCGTTCCGTTCCGTTACGTTCCATTCCGTTCCATTCCATTCCATTCCGTTCTACTCGGGTTCATTCCATTCCATTCCTTTCCGTTCCGTTCCGTTCCGTTCCATTCCGTTCCGTTCCGTTCCGTTCTACTCGGGTTGATTCCATTCTATTCCATTCTATTCCATTCGATTCCATTCGATTCAATTCGATTCGATTCCATTCCATTCCATTCCATTCCATTCCATTCCATAGAATTCCATTCCATTCCATTGAATTCCATTCCATTCCATTCCATTCCATTCCATTCCATTCCATTCCATTCCATCGAATTCCATTCCATTCCATTCCATTCCATTCCATTCCATTCCATTCCATTCCATTCCATTCCATTCGATTCCATTCGATTCCATTCGATTCCATTCGATTCCATTCCATTCCATTCCATTCCGTTCCGTTCCATTCCGTTCCATTCCGTCCCATTCCATTGAATTCCGTTCCATTGCATTGAATTCCGTTCCATTCCATTCCATTCCTTTCCGTTCCGTTCCGTTCCGTTCCGCTCCGTTCTACTCGGGTTGATTCCATTCTATTCCATTCCATTCCATTCGATTCCATTCTATTCCATTCGATTCCATTCGATTCAATTCGATTCCATTCCATTCCATTCCATTCCATTCCATTCCATTGAATTCCATTCCATTCCATTGAATTCCATTCCATTCCATTCCATTCCATTCCATTGAATTCCATTCCATTCCATTGAATTCCATTCCATTCCATTCCATTCGATTCCATTCCATTCCATGGAATTCCATTCCATTCCATTCCATTCCATTCCATTCCATTCCATTCCATGGAATTCCATTGAATTCCATTGAATTCCATTCCATTCCATTGAATTCCATTCCTTTCCATTCCATTCCATTGAATTCCGTTCAATTCCATTCCATTGCATTCCATTCCATTCCATTCCATTCGAATTCCATTCCATTCCATTCCATTCCATTCCATTCCATTCCATTCTACTCGGGTTGATTCCATTCTATTCCATTCCATTCCATTCGATTCCATTCGATTCCTTTCGATTCCATTCGATTCCATTCCATTCCATTCCATTCCACTGAATTCCATTCCATTCCATTCCATTCCATTCCATTCCATTCCATTCCATTCTACTCGGGTTGATTCCATTCTATTCCATTCCATTGCATTCGATTCCATTTGATTCCTTTCGATTCCATTCGATTCCATTCCATTCCATTCCATTCCATCGAATTCCATTCCATTCCATTCCATTCCATTCCATTCCATTCCATTCCATTCCATTCCGTTCCATTCTACTCGGGTTGATTCCATTCTATTACATTCCATTCCATTCGATTCCATTCGATTCCATTCGATTCCATTCGATTCCATTCCATTCCATTCCATTCAATTGAATTCCATTCCATTCCATTCCATTCCATTCCATTCCATTCCATTGAATTCCATTCCATTCCATTCCATTGAATTCCATTCCATTCGATTCCATTCCATTCCATGGAATTCCATTCCGTTCCATTCCGTCCCATTCCATTGAATTCCGTTCCATTGCATTGAATTCCGTTCCATTCCATTCCATTCCTTTCCGTTCCGTTCCGTTCCGTTCCGCTCCGTTCTACTCGGGTTGATTCCATTCTATTCCATTCCATTCCATTCGATTCCATTCGATTCAATTCGATTCGATTCGATTCCATTCCATTCCATTCCATTCCATTGAATTCCATTCCATTCCATTGAATTCCATTCCATTCCATTCCATTCCATTCCATTACATGGAATTCCATTCCATTCCATTGAATTCCATTCCATTCCATTCCATTCGATTCCATTCCATTCCATTCGATTCCATTCCATTCCATGGAATTCCATTTCATTCCATTCCATTCCATTCCATTCCATTCCATTCCATTCCATAGAATTCCATTCCATTCCATTCCATTCCATTCCATTCCATTCCATTCCATTCCATTCCATCGAATTCCATTCCATTCCATTCCATTCCATTCCATTCCATTCCATTCCATTCTATTCCATTCTACTCGGGTTGATTCCATTCTATTACATTCGATTCCATTCGATTCCATTCGATTCCATTCGATTCCATTCGATTCCATTCCATTCCATTCCATTCAATTGAATTCCATTCCATTCCATTCCATTCCATTCCATTCCATTCCATTCCATTCCATTGAATTCCATTCCATTCCATTGAATTCCATTCCATTCCGTTCCATTCCATTGAATTCCGTTCCGTTCCGTTCCGTTCCGTTCCGTTCCATTCCGTTCCATTCCATTCCATTCCGTTCTACTCGGGTTCATTCCATTCCATTCCTTTCCGTTCCGTTCCGTTCCGTTCCGTTCCGTTGCGTTCCGTTCCGTTCTACTCGGGTTGATTCCATTCTATTCCATTCCATTCCATTCGATTCCATTCTATTCCATTCGATTCCATTCTATTCAATTCGATTCCATTCCATTCCATTCCATTCCATTGAATTCCATTCCATTCCATTCCATTCCATTCCATTCCATTGAATTCCATTGAATTCCATTCCATTGAATTCCATTCCATTCCATTCCATTCCGTTCCATTCCATTCCGTTCCATTCCATTCCATTCCATTCCATTCCATTCCGTTCCGTTCCATTCCGTTCCATTCCGTTCCATTCCATTGAATTCCGTTCCATTGCATTGAATTCCGTTCCATTCCATTCCATTCCTTTCCGTTCGGTTCCGTTCCGTTCCGTTCCGTTCCGTTCTACTCGGGTTGATTCCATTCTATTCCATTCCATTCCATTCGATTCCATTCTATTCCATTCGATTCCATTCGATTCAATTCGATTCGATTCCATTCCATTCCATTCCATTCCATAGAATTCCATTCCATTCCATTGAATTCCATTCCATTCCATTCCATTCCATTCCATTGAATTCCATTCCATTCCATTGAATTCCATTCCATTCCATTCCATTCGATTCCATTCCATTCCATGGAATTCCATTCCATTCGATTCCATTCCATTCCATGGAATTCCATTTCATTCCATTCCATTCCATTCCATTCCATTCCATAGAATTCCATTCCGTTCCATTCCATTCCATTCCATTCCATTCCGTTCCATTCCATTCCATCGAATTCCATTCCATTCCATTCCATTCCATTCCATTCCATTCCATTCCATTCCATTCCATTCCATTCCATTCTACTCGGGTTGATTCCATTCTATTACATTCCATTCCATTCGATTCCATTCGATTCCATTCGATTCCATTCCATTCAATTGAATTCCATTCCATTCCATTCCATTCCATTCCATTCCATTCCATTGAATTCCATTCCATTACATTGAATTCCATTCCATTCCATTCCATTCCATTGAATTCCGTTCCATTCCATTCTTTCCATTCCATTCCATTCCATTGAATTCCATTACATTGAATTCCATTCCATTCCATTCCATTCCATTCCATTCCATTGAATTCCATTCCATTCCATTGAATTCCATTCCTTTCCATTCCATTCCATTGAATTCCGTTCAATTCCATTCCATTCCATTCCATTCCATTCCATTCCATTCCATTCGAATTCCATTCCATTCCATTCCATTCCATTCCATTCCATTCCATTCCATTCCATTCTACTCGGGTTGATTCCATTCTATTCCATTCCATTCCATTCGATTCCATTCGATTCCTTTCGATTCCATTCCATTCCATTCCATTCCATTCCATTGAATTCCATTCCATTCCATTCCATTCCATTCCATTGGATTCCATTCCATTCCATTCCATCGAATTCCATTCCATTCCATTGAATTCCATTCCATTCCATTCCATTCCATTCCATTCCATTCCATTCCATTCCATCGAATTCCATTCCATTCCATTCCATTCCATTCCATTCCATTCCATTCGATTCCATTCGATTCCATTCCATTCCATTCCATTCCATTGAATTCCGTTCCATTCCATTCCATTCCATTCCATTCCCTTCCATTGAATTCCATTACATTGAATTCCATTCCATTCCATTCCATTCCATGGAATTCCATTCCATTCCGTTCCGTTCCGTTCCGTTCCGTTCCATACCGTTCCATTCCATTCCATTCCATTCCATTGAATTCCGTTCCATTCCATTGAATTCCATTCCATTCCGTTCCATTCCATTGAATTCCGTTCCGTTCCGTTCCGTTCCGTTCCGTTCCGTTCCGTTCCATTCCGTTCCATTCCATTCCATTCCGTTCTACTCGGGTTCATTCCATTCCATTCCTTTCCGTTCCGTTCCGTTCCGTACCATTCCGTTCCGTTCTACTCGGGTTGATTCCATTCTATTCCATTCCATTCCATTCGATTCCATTCTATTCCATTCGATTCCATTCTATTCAATTCGATTCCATTCCATTCCAATCCATTCCATTACATTCCATTGAATTCCATTCCATTCCATTCCGTTCCATTCCATTCCGTTCCATTCCATTCCATTCCATTCCATTCCATTCCATTACGTTCCGTTCCATTCCGTTCCATTCCATTGAATTCCGATCCATTGCATTGAATTCCGTTCCATTCCATTCCATTCCATTCCATTCCATTCCATTCCATTGAATTCCATTCCATTGAATTCCATTCCATTCCATTCCATTCCACTGAATTCCATTCCATTCCGTTCCGTTCCGTTCCGTTCCGTTCCATTCCGTTCCATTCCATTCCATTCCATTCCATTGAATTCCGTTCCATTCCATTGAATTCCATTCCATTCCGTTCCATTCCATTGAATTCCGTTCCGTTCCGTTCCGTTCCGTTCCGTTCCATTCCGTTCCATTCCGTTCCATTCCGTTCTACTCGGGTTGATTCCATTCTATTCCATTCCATTCCATTCGATTCCATTCCATTCCATTCCATTCCATTCCATTTCATTCCTTTCTACTCGGGTTCATTCCATTCCATTCCGTTCCGTTCCGTTCCGTTCCGTTCCATTCCTTTCTACTTGTGTTGATTCCATTCCATTCCATTCTATTCCATTGAATTCCATTCCATTCCATTCCATTCCATTCCATTACATGGAATGCCATTGAATTCCATTGAATTCCATTCCATTGAATTCCATTGAATTCCATTCCATTCCATTCCATGGAATTCAATTCCATTCCATTCCATTCCTTGGAATTCCATTCCATTCCATTCCATTCCATTCCATTGAATTCCATTCCATTCCATTCAATTGAATTCCATTCCATTCCATTCCATTCGATTCCATTCCATTCCATTGAATTCAATTCCGTTCCATTCCATTCCATTGAATTCCATTGAATTCCATTCCATTGAATTCCATTCCATTCCATTGAATTCCATTCCATTTCATTCCATTCCATTCCGTTCCATTCCATTCCGTTCCATTCCATTCCATTCCTTTCCATTCCATTCCATTCCGTTCCATTCCATTGAATTCCGTTCCATTGCACTGAATTCCGTTCCATTCCATTCCATCCCTTTCCGTTCCGTTCCGTTCCGTTCCGTTCCGTTCCGTTCTACTCGGGTTGATTCCATTCTATTCCTTTCCATTCCATTCGATTCCATTCTATTCCATTCGATTCCATTCGATTCAATTCGATTCCATTCCATTCCATTCCATTCCATTCCATTCCATTCCATTGAATTCCATTCCATTCCATTCCGTTCCATTCCATTCCGTTCCATTCCATTACATTCCATTCCATTACGTTCCGTTCCATTCCGTTCCATTCCGTTCCATTCCATTGAATTCCGATCCATTGCATTGAATTCCGTTCCATTCCATTCCATTCCTTTCCGTTCCGTTCCGTTCCGTTCCGTTCCGTTCCGTTCCGTTCTACTCGGATTGATTCCATTCTATTCCATTCCATTCCATTCGATTCCATTCGATTCCATTCGATTCCATTCGATTCCATTCCATTCCATTCCATTCCATTGAATTCCATTCCATTCCATTCCATTCCATTCCATTCCATTCCATTGAATTCCATTGAATTCCATTCCATTGAATTCCATTCCATTCCATTCCATTCCGTTCCATTCCATTCCGTTCCATTCCATTCCATTCCATTCCATTCCATTCCATTCCGTTCCGTTCCATTCCGTTCCATTCCGTTCCATTCCATTGAATTCCGTTCCATTCCATTACATTCCTTTACGTTCTGTTCCGTTCCGTTCCGTTCCGTTCCGTTCTACTCGGGTTGATTCCATTCTATTCCATTCCATTCCATTCCATTCCATTCTATTCCATTCGATTCCATTCGATTCAATTCGATTCGATTCGATTCCATTCCATTCCATTCCATTCCATTGAATTCCATTCCATTCCATTGAATTCCATTCCATTCCATTCCATTCCATTCCATTCCATGGAATTCCATTCCATTCCATTGAATTCCATTCCATTCCATTCCATTCGATTCCATTCCATTCCATGGAATTCCATTCCATTCGATTCCATTCCATTCCATGGAATTCCATTTCATTCCATTCCATTCCATTCCATTCCATTCCATTCCATTCCATAGAATTCCATTCCATTCCATTCCATTCCATTCCATTCCATTCCATTCCATCGAATTCCATTCCATTCCATTCCATTCCATTCCATTCCATTCCATTCCATTCTATTCCATTCTACTCGGGTTGATTCCATTCTATTACATTCGATTCCATTCGATTCCATTCGATTCCATTCGATTCCATTCGATTCCATTCCATTCAATTGAATTCCATTCCATTCCATTCCATTCCATTCCATTCCATTCCATTCCATTCCATTCCATTGAATTCCATTCCATTCCATTGAATTCCATTCCATTCCGTTCCATTCCATTGAATTCCGTTCCGTTCCGTTCCGTTCCGTTCCGTTCCATTCCGTTCCATTCCATTCCATTCCGTTCTACTCGGGTTCATTCCATTCCATTCCTTTCCGTTCCGTTCCGTTCCGTTCCGTTCCGTTGCGTTCCGTTCCGTTCTACTCGGGTTGATTCCATTCTTTTCCATTCCATTCCATTCGATTCCATTCTATTCCATTCGATTCCATTCTATTCAATTCGATTCCATTCCATTCCATTCCATTGAATTCCATTCCATTCCATTCCGTTCCATTCCATTCAGTTCCATTCCATTCCATTCCATTCCATTCCATTCCTTTCCGTTACGTTCCGTTCCGTTCCATTCCGTTCTACTCGGATTGATTCCATTCTATTCCATTCCATTCCATTCGATTCCATTCGATTCCATTCGATTCCATTCGATTCCATTCCATTCCATTCCATTCCATTGAACTCCATTCCATTCCATTCCATTCCATTCCATTCCATTCCATGGAACTCCATTCCATTCCATTCCATTCCATTCCATTCCATTCCATTCCATTCCATTGAATTCCATTCCATTCCATTCCATTCCATTGAATTCCGTTCCATTCCATTCCTTTCCATTCCATTCCATTCCATTGAATTCCATTACATTGAATTCCATTCCATTCCATTCCATTCCATTCCATTCCATTCCATTGAATTCCATTCCATTCCATAGAATTCCATTCCATTCCATTCCATTCGATTCCATTCCATTCCATGGAATTCCATTCCTTTCCATTCCATTCCATTCCATTCCATTCCATTCCATTCCATTGAATTCCATTGAATTCCATTCCATTCCATTGAATTCCATTCTTTTCCATTCCATTCCATTGAATTCCTTTCAATTCCATTCCATTCCATTCCATTCCATTCCATTCCATTCGAATTCCATTCCATTCCATTCCATTCCATTCCATTCCATTCCATTCTACTCGGGTTGATTCCATTCTATTCCATTCCATTCCATTCGATTCCATTCGATTGCTTTCGATTCCATTCCATTCCATTCCATTCCATTCCATTCCATTGTATTCCATTCCATTCCATTCCATTCCATTGAATTCCATTCCATTCCATTCCATCGAATTCCATTCCATTCCATTGAATTCCATTCCATTGCATTCCATTCCATTCCATTCCATTCCATTCCATTCCATTCTATTCCATTCCTTCGAATTCCATTCCATTGCATTCCATTCCATTCGATTCCATTCGATTCCATTCGATTCCATTCGATTCCATTCGATTCCATTCGATTCCATTCCATTCCATTCCATTCCATTGAATTCCATTCCATTCCATTCCATTCCATTGAATTCCGTTCCATTCCTTTCAATTCCATTCCATTCCATTCCATTCCATTCCATTCCATTCCATTCCGTTCTACTCGGGTTCATTCCATTCCATTCCTTTCCTTTCCGTTCCGTTCCGTTCCGTTCCGTTCCGTTCTACTCGGGTTGATTCCATTCTATTCCATTCCATACCATTCGATTCCATTCTATTCCATTCGATTCAATTCTATTCCATTCCTTTCCATTCCATTTCATTCCTTTCCATTCCATTCCATTGAATTCCATTCCATTCCATTCCGTTCCATTCCATTCCGTTCCATTCCATTCCATTCCATTCCATTCCATTCCTTTCCGTTACGTTCCGTTCCGTTCCATTCCGTTCTACTCGGATTGATTCCATTCTATTCCATTCCATTCCATTCGATTCCATTCGATTCCATTCGATTCCATTCGATTCCATTCCATTCCATTCCATTCCATTCCATTCCATTCCATTGAACTCCATTCCATTCCATTCCATTCCATTCCATTCCATTCCATTCCATTGAATTCCATTCCATTCCATTCCATTCCATTGAATTCTGTTCCATTCAATTCCATTCCATTCCATTCCGTTCTACTCGGGTTGATTCCATTCTATTCCATTCCGTTCCGTTCCGTTCCGTTCCGTTCCGTTCCGTTCCGTTCCATTCCACTCGGGTTGATTCCATTCTATTCCATTCCATTCCATTCCATTCCATTCGATTCCATTCGATTCCATTCGATTCCATTCGATTCCATTCCATTCCATTGAATTCCATTCCATTCCATGGAATTCCGTTCCATTCCATTCCATTGCATTCCATTCCATTCCATTCCATTTGGATTCCATTCCATTCTATTCCATTCCATTCCATTCCATTCCATTCCATTCCATTCCATTCCATTCTACTCTGGTTGATTCCATTCTATTCCATTCCATTCCATTCGATTCCATTCGATTCCATTCGATTCCATTCGATTCCATTCCATTCCATTCCATTCCATTCCATTCCATTCCATTGAATTCCATTCCATTCCATTGAATTCCATTCCATTCCATTCCATTCCATTGAATTCCGTTCCATTCCATTGCATTCCATTCCTTTCCATTCCATTGAATTCCATTCCATTGAATTCCATTCCATTCCATTCCATTCCATGGAATTCCATTCCATTCCGTTCCGTTCCGTTCCGTTCCTTTCCGTTTCGTTCCGTTCCGTTCCGTTCCGTTCCATTCCATTCCATTCCATTCCATTGAAATCCGTTCCATTCCATTGAATTCCATTCCATTCCGTTCCATTCCATTGAATTCTGTTCCGTTCCGTTCCGTTCCGTTCCGTTCCATTCCGTTCCATTCCATTGAATTCCATTGAATTCCATTCCATTCCATTCCGTTCCATTCCATTCCGTTCCGTTCCATTCCATTCCATTCCATTCCATTCCATTCCATTCCGTTCTACTCGGGTTCATTCCATTCCATTCCATTCCGTTCCGTTCCGTTCCGTTCCGTTCCTTTCCTTTCTACTTGTGTTGATTCCATTCCATTCCATTCTATTCCATTGAATTCCATTCCATTCCATTCCATTCCATTCCATTACATGGAATTCCATTGAATTCCATTGAATTCCATTCCATAGAATTCCATTCCATTCCATTCCATTCCATTCCATGGGATTCCATTCCATTCCATTCCATTCCATTCCATTGAATTCCATTCCATTCCATTCCATTGAATTCCATTCCATTCCATTCCATTCGATTCCATTTCATTCCATTGAATTCCATTCCATTCCATTGAATTCCATTGAATTCCATTCCATTGAATTCCATTCCACTCCATTGAATTCCATTCCATTTCATTCCATTCCATTCCGTTCCATTCCATTCCGTTCCATTCCATTCCATTCCTTTCCATTCCATTCCATTCCGTTCCATTCCATTGAATTCCGTTCCATTGCATTGAATTCCGTTCCATTCCATTCCATTCCTTTCCGTTCCGTTCCGTTCCGTTCCGTTCCGTTCCGTTCTACTCGGGTTGATTCCATTCTATTCCATTCCATTCCATTCGATTCCATTCTATTCCATTCGATTCCATTCGATTCAATTCGATTCCATTCGATTCCATTCCATTCCATTCCATTCCATTCCATTCCATTCCATTGAATTCCATTCCATTCCATTCCGTTCCATTCCATTCCGTTCCATTCCATTAAATTCCATTCCATTCCATTCCATTCCGTTCCATTCCATTCCATTCCTTTCCATTCCATTCCTTTCCGTTCCATTCCGTTCCTTTCCATTCCGTTCTACTCGGATTTATTCCATTCTATTCCATTCCATTCCATTCGATTCCATTCGATTCCATTCGATTCCATTCGATTCCATTCCATTCCATTCCATTCCATTCCATTCCATTCCATTCCATTCCATTCCATTGAACTCCATTCCATTCCATTCCATTCCATTCCATTCCATTCCATTCCATTGAATTCCATTCCATTCCATTCCATTCCATTGAATTCTGTTCCATTCAATTCCATTCCATTCCATTCCGTTCTACTCGGGTTGATTCCATGCTATTCCATTCCGTTCCATTCCGTTCCGTTCCGTTCCGTTCCGTTCCGTTCCATTCCACTCGGGTTGATTCCATTCTATTCCATTCCATTCCATTCCATTCCATTCCATTCGATTCCATTCGATTCCATTCGATTCCATTCGATTCCATTCGATTCCATTCCATTCCATTGAATTCCATTCCATTCCATTCCATTCCATTGAATTCCGTTCCATTCCATTCCATTGCATTCCATTATATTCCATTCCATTTGAATTCCATTCCATTCCATTCCATTCCATTCCATTCCATTCCATTCCATTCCATTCCATTCTACTCGGGTTGATTCCATTCTATTCCATTCCATTCCATTCGATTCCATTCGATTCCATTCGATTCCATTCGATTCCATTCCATTCCATTCCATTCCATTCCATTCCATTCCATTCCATTCCATTGAATTCCATTCCATTCCATTGAATTCCATTCCATTCCATTCCATTCCATTGAATTCCGTTCCATTCCATTCCATTCCATTCCATTCCATTCCATTGAATTCCATTCCATTGAATTCCATTCCATTCCATTCCATTCCATTGAATTCCATTCCATTCCGTTCCGTTCCGTTCCGTTCCGTTTCGTTCCGTTCCGTTCTGTTCCGTTCCATTCCATTCCATTCCATTCCATTGAATTCCGTTCCATTCCATTGAATTCCATTCCATTCCGTTCCATTCCATTGAATTCTGTTCCGTTCCGTTCCGTTCCGTTCCGTTCCATTCCGTTCCATTCCGTTCCTTTCCGTTCTACTCGGGTTGATTCCATTCTATTCCATTCCACTCCATTCGATTCCATTCGATTCCATTCGAATCCATTCGATTCCATTCGATTCCATTCGATTCCATTCCATTCCATTGAATTCCATTCCATTCCATTCCATTCCATTGAATTCCGTTCCATTCCATTCAATTCCATTCCATTCCATTCCATTCCATTCCATTCCTTTCCGTTCCGTTCCGTTCCGTTCCGTTCCGTTCTACTCGGGTTGATTCCATTCTATTCCATTCCATTCCATTCGATTCCATTCTATTCCATTCGATTCCATTCGATTCAATTAGATTCCATTCCATTCCATTCCATTCCATTCCATTCCATTGGATTCCGTTCCATTCCATTGAATTCCATTCCATTCCGTTCCATTCCATTGAATTCCGCTCCGTTCCGTTCCGTTCCGTTCCGTTCCATTCCGTACCATTCCATTCCATTCCGTTCTACTCGGGTTGATTCCATTCTATTCCATTCCATTCCATTCGATTCCATTCCATTCCATTCCATTCCATTCCATTCCATTCCGTTCTACTCGGGTTCATTCCATTCCATTCCGTTCCGTTCCGTTCCGTTCCGTTCCTTTCCTTTCTACTTGTGTTGATTCCATTCCATTCCTTTCTATTCCATTGAATTCCATTCCATTCCATTCCATTCCATTCCATTCCATTACATGGAATTCCATTGAATTCCATTGAATTCCATTCCATTGAATTCCATTCCATTCCATTCCATTCCATTCCATTCCATTCCATGGAATTCCATTCCATTCCATTCCATTCCATTCCATTGAATTCCATTCCATTCCATTCCATTGAATTCCATTCCATTCCATTCCATTCGATTCCATTTCATTCCATTGAATTCCATTCCATTCCATTCCATTCCATTCCATTCCATTGAATTCCATTGAATTCCATTCCATTGAATTCCATTCCATTCCATTGAATTCCATTCCATTTCATTCCATTCCATTCCGTTCCATTCCATTCCGTTCCATTCCATTCCATTCCTTTCCATTCCATTCCATTCCGTTCCATTCCATTGAATTCCGTTCCATTGCATTGAATTCCGTTCCATTCCGTTCCATTCCTTTCCGTTCCGTTCCGTTCCGTTCCGTTCCGTTCCGTTCTACTCGGGTTGATTCCATTCTATTCCATTCCATTCCATTCGATTCCATTCTATTCCATTCGATTCCATTCGATTCAATTCGATTCCATTCCATTCCATTCCATTCCATTCCATTCCATTCCATTGAATTCCATTCCATTCCATTCCGTTCCATTCCATTCCGTTCCATTCCATTCCATTCCATTCCATTCCATTCCATTACGTTCCGTTCCATTCAGTTCCATTCCATTCCATTCCATTCCATTGAATTCCATTCCATTCGATTCCATTCCATTCCATGGAATTCCATTTCATTCCGTTCCATTCCATTCCATTCCATTCCATTCCATAGAATTCCATTCCGTTCCATTCCATTCCATTCCATTCCATTCCATTCCATTCCATTCTACTCGGGTTGATTCCATTCTATTGCATTCCATTCCATTCGATTCCATTCGATTCCATTCGATTCCATTCGATTCCATTCCATTCCATTCCATTCAATTGAATTCCATTCCATTCCATTCCATTCCATTCCATTCCATTGAATTCCATTCCATTACATTGAATTCCATTCCATTCCATTCCATTCCATTGAATTCCGTTCCATTCCATTCCTTTCCATTCCATTCCATTCCATTGAATTCCATTACATTGAATTCCATTCCATTCCATTCCATTCCATTCCATTGAATTCAATTCCATTCCATTGAATTCCATTCCATTCCATTCCATTCGACTCCATTCCATTCCATGGAATTCCATTCCTTTCCATTCCATTCCATTCCATTCCATTCCATCCCATTGAATTGCATTGAATTCCATTCCATTCCATTGAATTCCGTTCAATTCCATTCCATTCCATTCCATTCCATTCCATTCCATTCGAATTCCATTCCATTCCATTCCATTCCATTCCATTCCATTCCATTCCATTCTACTCGGGTTGATTCCATTCTATTCCATTCCATTCCATTCGATTCCTTTCGATTCCATTCCATTCCATTCCATTCCATTCCATTCCATTCCATGGAATTCCATTCCATTCCATTCCATTCCATTCCATTGAATTCCATTCCATTCCATTCCATCGAATTCCATTCCATTCCATTGAATTCCATTCCATTCCATTCCATTCCATTCCATTCCATTCCATTCCATTCCATTCCATTCCATTCCATCGAATTCCATTCCATTCCATTCCATTCCATTCCATTCCATTCCATTCCATTCCATTCCATTCCATTCCATTCCATTCGATTCCATTCGATTCCATTCCATTCCATTCCATTCCATTCCATTCCATTCCATTCCATTCCATTCCATTCTACTCCGGTTGATTCCATTCTATTACATTCCATTCCATTCGATTCCATTAGATTCCATTCGATTCCATTCGATTCCATTCCATTCCATTCCATTCCATTCCATTGAATTCCGTTCCATTCCATTCCATTCCATTCCATTCCATTCCATTGAATTCCATTACATTGAATTCCATTCCATTCCATTCCATTCCATGGAATTCCATTCCATTCCGTTCCGTTCCGTTCCGTTCCGTTCCGTACCGTTCCATTCCATTCCATTCCATTCCATTGAATTCCGTTCCATTCCATTTAATTCCATTCCATTCCGTTCCATTCCATTGAATTCCGTTCCGTTCCGTTCCGTTCCGTTCCGTTCCGTTCCATTCCGTTCCATTCCATTCCATTCCGTTCTACTCGGGTTCATTCCATTCCATTCCTTTCCGTTCCATTCGATTCCAATCTATTCCATTCGATTCCATTCGATTCAATTCTATTCCATTCCATTCCATTTCATTCCATTCCATTCCATTCCATTGAATTCCATTCCATTCCATTCCGTTCCATTCCATTCCGTTCCATTCCATTCCATTCCATTCCATTCCATTCCGTTCCATTCCATTCCGTTCCATTCCATTCCATTCCATTCCATTCCATTCCATTCCATTCCATTCCATGGAACTCCATTCCATTCCATTCCATTCCATTCCATTCCATTCCATTCCATTGAATTCCATTCCATTCCATTCCATTCCATTGAATTCTGTTCCATTCAATTCCATTCCATTCCATTCCGTTCTACTCGGGTTGATTCCATGCTATTCCATTCCGTTCCATTCCGTTCCGTTCCGTTCCGTTCCGTTCCGTTCCATTCCACTCGGGTTGATTCCATTCTATTCCATTCCATTCCATTCCATTCCATTCCATTCCATTCCATTCGATTCCATTCGGTTCCATTCGATTCCATTCGATTCCATTCGATTCCATTCCATTCCATTGAATTCCATTCCATTCCATTCCATTCCATTGAATTCCGTTCCATTCCATTCCATTGCATTCCATTCCATTCCATTCCATTTGAATTCCATTCCATTCCATTCCATTCCATTCCATTCCATTCCATTCCATTCCATTCTACTCGGGTTGATTCCATTCTATTCCATTCCATTCCATTCGATTCCATTCGATTCCATTCGATTCCATTCGATTCCATTCCATTCCATTCCATTCCATTCCATTCCATTCCATTCCATTCCATTGAATTCCATTCCATTCCATTGAATTCCATTCCATTCCATTCCATTCCATTGAATTCCGTTCCATTCCATTCCATTCCATTCCATTCCATTCCATTGAATTCCATTCCATTGAATTCCATTCCATTCCATTCCATTGAATTCCATTCCATTCCATTCCATTCGATTCCATTTCATTCCATTGAATTCCATTCCATTCCATTCCATTCCATTCCATTCCATTGAATTCCATTGAATTCCATTCCATTGAATTCCATTCCATTCCATTGAATTCCATTCCATTTCATTCCATTCCATTCCGTTCCATTCCATTCCGTCCCATTCCATTCCATTCCTTTCCATTCCATTCCATTCCGTTCCATTCCATTGAATTCCGTTCCATTGCATTGAATTCCGTTCCATTCCATTCCATTCCTTTCCGTTCCGTTCCGTTCCGTTCCGTTCCGTTCCGTTCTACTCGGGTTGATTCCATTCTATTCCATTCCATTCCATTCGATTCCATTCTATTCCATTCGATTCCATTCGATTCAATTCGATTCCATTCCATTCCATTCCATTCCATTCCATTCCATTCCATTGAATTCCATTCCATTCCATTCCGTTCCATTCCATTCCGTTCCATTCCATTCCATTCCATTCCATTCCATTCCATTACGTTCCTTTCCATTCCGTTCCATTCCGTTCCATTCCATTGAATTCCGATCCATTGCATTGAATTCCGTTCCATTCCATTCCATTCCTTTCCGTTCCGTTCCGTTCCGTTCCGTTCCGTTCTACTCGGATTGATTCCATTCTATTCCATTCCATTCCATTCGATTCCATTCGATTCCATTCGATTCCATTCGATTCCATTCCATTCCATTCCATTCCATTGAATTCCATTCCATTCCATTCCATTCCATTCCATTCCATTCCATTGAATTCCATTGAATTCCATTCCATTGAATTCCATTCCATTCCATTCCATTCCGTTCCATTCCATTCCGTTCCATTCCATTCCATTCCATTCCATTCCATTCCGCTCCGTTCCATTCCGTTCCATTCCGTTCCATTCCATTGAATTCCGTTCCATTGCATTGAATTCCGTTCCATTCCATTCCATTCCTTTCCGTTCCGTTCCGTTCCGTTCCGTTCCGTTCCGTTCTACTCGGGTTGATTCCATTCTATTCCATTCCATTCCATTCCATTCCATTCTATTCCATTCGATTCCATTCGATTCAATTCGATTCGATTCCATTCCATTCCATTCCATTCCATTCCATTCCATAGAATTCCATTCCATTCCATTGAATTCAATTCCATTCCATTCCATTCCATTCCATTGAATTCCATTCCATTCCATTGAATTCCATTCCATTCCATTCCATTCGATTCCATTCCATTCCATGTAATTCCATTCCATTCGATTCCATTCCATTCCATGGAATTCCATTTCATTCCATTCCATTCCGTTCCATTCCATTCCATCGAATTCCATTCCATTCCATTCCATTCCATTCCATTCCATTCCATTCCATTCCATTCTACTCGGGTTCATTCCATTCTATTACATTCCATTCCATTCGATTCCATTCGATTCCATTCGATTCCATTCGATTCCATTCCATTCCATTCCATTCAATTGAATTCCATTCCATTCCATTCCATTCCATTCCATTCCATTCCATTCCATTCCATTGAATTCCATTCCATTACATTGAATTCCATTCCATTCCATTCCATTCCATTGAATTCCGTTCCATTCCATTCCTTTCCATTCCATTCCATTCCATTGAATTCCATTACATTGAATTCCATTCCATTCCATTCCATTCCATTCCATTCCATTGAATTCCATTCCATTCCATTGAATTCCATTCCATTCCATTCCATTCGATTCCATTCCATTCCATGGAATTCCATTCCTTTCCATTCCATTCCATTCCATTCCATTCCATTGAATTCCATTGAATTCCATTCCATTCCATTGAATTCCATTCCTTTCCATTCCATTCCATTGAATTCCGTTCAATTCCATTCCATTCCATTCCATTCCATTCCATTCCATTCGAATTCCATTCCATTCCATTCCATTCCATTCCATTCTATTCCATTCCATTCTACTCGGGTTGATTCCATTCTATTCCAATCCATTCCATTCGATTCCATTCTATTCCATTCGATTCCATTCGATTCAATTAGATTCCATTCCATTCCATTCCATTCCATTCCATTCCATTGAATTCCGTTCCATTCCATTGAATTCCATTCCATTCCGTTCCATTCCATTGAATTCCGCTCCGTTCCGTTCCGTTCCGTTCCGTTCCATTCCGTACCATTCCGTTCCATTCCGTTCTACTCGGGTTGATTCCATTCTATTCCATTCCATTCCATTCGATTCCATTCCATTCCATTCCATTCCATTCCATTCCATTCCGTTCTACTCGGGTTCATTCCATTCCATTCCGTTCCGTTCCGTTCCGTTCCGTTCCTTTCCTTTCTACTTGTGTTGATTCCATTCCATTCCTTTCTATTCCATTGAATTCCATTCCTTTCCATTCCATTCCATTCCATTACATGGAATTCCATTGAATTCCATTCCATTGAATTCCATTCCATTCCATTGAATTCCATTCCATTTCTTTCCATTCTATTCCGTTCCATTCCATTCCGTCCCATTCCATTCCATTCCTTTCCATTCCATTCCATTCCGTTCCATTCCATTGAATTCCGTTCCATTGCATTGAATTCCGTTCCATTCCATTGAATTCCGTTCCATTGCATTGAATTCCGTTCCATTCCATTCCATTCCTTTCCGTTCCGTTCCGTTCCGTTCCGTTCCGTTCCGTTCCGTTCTACACGGGTTGATTCCATTCTATTCCATTCCATTCCATTCGATTCCATTCTATTCCATTCGATTCCATTCGATTCAATTCGATTCCATTCCATTCCATTCCATTCCATTCCATTCCATTCCATTCCATTCCATTGAATTCCATTCCATTCCATTCCGTTCCATTCCATTCCGTTCCATTCCATTCCATTCCATTCCATTCCATTCCATTACGTTCCGTTCCATTCCGTTCCATTCCGTTCCATTCCATTGAATTCCGATCCATTGCATTGAATTCCGTTCCATTCCATTCCATTCCTTTCCGTTCCGTTCCGTTCCGTTCCGTTCCGTTCCGTTCTACTCGGATTGATTCCATTCTATTCCATTCCATTCCATTCGATTCCATTCGATTCCATTCGATTCCATTCGATTCCATTCCATTCCATTCCATTCCATTGAATTCCATTCCATTCCATTCCATTCCATTCCATTCCATTGAATTCCATTGAATTCCATTCCATTGAATTCCATTCCATTCCATTCCATTCCGTTCCATTCCATTCCGTTCCATTCCATTCCATTCCATTCCATTCCATTCCGCTCCGTTCCATTCCGTTCCATTCCGTTCCATTCCATTGAATTCCGTTCCATTGCATTGAATTCCGTTCCATTCCATTCCATTCCTTTCCGTTCCGTTCCGTTCCGTTCCGTTCCGTTCCGTTCTACTCGGGTTGATTCCATTCTATTCCATTCCATTGAATTCCATTCCATTCCATTCCATTCGATTCCATTCCATTCCATGTAATTCGATTCCATTCGATTCCATTCCATTCCATGGAATTCCATTTCATTCCATTCCATTCCGTTCCATTCCATTCCATCGAATTCCATTCCATTCCATTCCATTCCATTCCATTCCATTCCATTCCATTCTACTCGGGTTGATTCCATTCTATTACATTCCATTCCATTCGATTCCATTCGATTCCATTCGATTCCATTCGATTCCATTCCATTCCATTCCATTCAATTGAATTCCATTCCATTCCATTCCATTCCATTCCATTCCATTCCATTCCATTGAATTCCATTCCATTACATTGAATTCCATTCCATTCCATTCCATTCCATTGAATTCCGTTCCATTCCATTCCTTTCCATTCCATTCCATTCCATTGAATTCCATTACATTGAATTCCATTCCATTCCATTCCATTCCATTCCATTCCATTGAATTCCATTCCATTCCATTGAATTCCATTCCATTCCATTCCATTCGATTCCATTCCATTCCATGGAATTCCATTCCTTTCCATTCCATTCCATTCCATTCCATTCCATTCCATTCCATTGAATTCCATTGAATTCCATTCCATTCCATTGAATTCCATTCCTTTCCATTCCATTCCATTGAATTCCGTTCAATTCCATTCCATTCCATTCCATTCCATTCCATTCCATTCGAATTCCATTCCATTCCATTCCATTCCATTCCATTCCATTCCATTCCATTCTACTCGGGTTTATTCCATTCCATTCCATTCCATTCCATTCCATTCCATTCCTTTCGATTCCATTCCATTCCATTCCATTCCATTCCATTGAATTCCATTCCATTCCATTCCATTCCATTCCATTGAATTCCATTCCATTCCATTCCATCGAATTCCATTCCATTCCATTGAATTCCATTCCATTCCATTCCATTCCATTCCATTCCATTCCATTCCATTCCATTCCATCGAATTCCATTCCATTCCATTCCATTCCATTCCATTCCATTCGATTCCATTCGATTCCATTCGATTCAATTCCATTCCATTCCATTCCATTCCATTCCATTCCATCGAATTCCATTCCATTCCATTCCATTCCATTCCATTCCATTCGATTCCATTCGATTCCATTCGATTCCATTCCATTCCATTCCATTCCATTGAATTCCGTTCCATTCCATTCCATTCCATTCCATTCCCTTCCATTGAATTCCATTACATTGAATTCCATTCCATTCCATTCCATTCCATGGAATTCCATTCCATTCCGTTCCGTTCCGTTCCGTTCCGTTCCGTACCGTTCCATTCCATTCCATTCCATTCCATTGAATTCCGTTCCATTCCATTGAATTCCATTCCATTCCGTTCCATTCCATTGAATTCCGTTCCGTTCCGTTCCGTTCCGTTCCGTTCCGTTCCATTCCGTTCCATTCCATTCCATTCCGTTCTACTCGGGTTCATTCCATTCCATTCCTTTCCGTTCCGTTCCGTTCCGTACCATTCCGTTCCGTTCTACTCGGGTTGATTCCATTCTATTCCATTCCATTCCATTCCATTCCATTCTATTCCATTCGATTCCATTCTATTCAATTCGATTCCATTCCATTCCAATCCATTCCATTACATTCCATTGAATTCCATTCCATTCCATTCCGTTCCATTCCATTCCGTTCCATTCCATTCCATTCCATTCCATTCCATTCCATTACGTTCCGTTCCATTCCGTTCCATTCCATTGAATTCCGATCCATTGCATTGAATTCCGTTCCATTCCATTCCATTCCATTCCATTCCATTCCATTGAATTCCATTCCATTGAATTCCATTCCATTCCATTCCATTCCACTGAATTCCATTCCATTCCGTTCCGTTCCGTTCCGTTCCGTTCCGTTCCGTTCCATTCCATTCCATTCCATTCCATTGAATTCCGTTCCATTCCATTGAATTCCATTCCATTCCGTTCCATTCCATTGAATTCCGTTCCGTTCCGTTCCGTTCCGTTCCGTTCCATTCCGTTCCATTCCGTTCCATTCCGTTCTACTCGGGTTGATTCCATTCTATTCCATTCCATTCCATTCGATTCCATTCCATTCCATTCCATTCCATTCCATTCCATTCCTTTCTACTCGGGTTCATTCCATTCCATTCCGTTCCGTTCCGTTCCATTCCGTTCCGTTCCATTCCTTTCTACTTGTGTTGATTCCATTCCATTCCATTCTATTCCATTGAATTCCATTCCATTCCATTCCATTCCATTCCATTCCATTACATGGAATTCCATTGAATTCCATTGAATTCCATTCCATTTAATTCCATTGAATTCCATTCCATTCCATTCCATGGAATTCAATTCCATTCCATTCCATTCCTTGGAATTCCGTTCCATTCCATTCCATTCCATTCCATTGAATTCCATTCCATTCCATTCAATTGAATTCCATTCCATTCCATTCCATTCGATTCCATTCCATTCCATTGAATTCCATTCCGTTCCATTCCATTCCATTGAATTCCATTCGATTCCATTCTATTCCATTCGATTCCATTCGATTCAATTCGATTCCATTCCATTCCATTCCATTCCATTCCATTCCATTCCATTCCATTGAATTCCATTCCATTCCATTCCGTTCCATTCCATTCCGTTCCATTCCATTCCATTCCATTCCATTACGTTCCGTTCCATTCCGTTCCATTCCGTTCCATTCCATTGAATTCCGATCCGTTGCATTGAATTCCGTTCCATTCCATTCCGTTCCTTTCCGTTCCGTTCCTTTCCGTTCCGTTCCGTTCCGTTCCGTTGTACTCGGATTGATTCCATTCTATTCCATTCCATTCCATTCGATTCCATTCGATTCCATTCGATTCCATTCGATTCCATTCGAATCCATTCGATTCCATTCCATTCCATTCCATTCCATTGAATTCCATTCCATTCCATTCCATGGAATTCCATTCCATGGAATTCCATTCCATTCCATGGAATTCCATTCCATTCCATTCCATTCGATTCCATTCCATTCCATGGAATTCCATTCCATTCGATTCCATTCCATTCCATGGAATTCCATTTCATTCCATTCCATTCCATTCCATTCCATTCCATTCCATTCCATTCCATTCCATTCCATCGAATTCCATTCCATTCCATTCCATTCCATTCCATTCCATTCCATTCCATTCCATTCTACTCGGGTTGATTCCATTCTATTACATTCCATTCCATTCGATTCCATTCGATTCCATTCGATTCCATTCGATTCCATTCCATTCCATTCCATTCCATTCCATTCAATTGAATTCCATTCCATTCCATTCCATTCCATTCCATTCCATTCCATTCCATTCCATTCCATTGAATTCCATTCCATTCCATTGAATTCCATTCCATTCCGTTCCATTCCATTGAATTCCGTTCCGTTCCGTTCCGTTCCGTTCCGTTCCGTTCCGTTCCATTCCGTTCCATTCCATTCCATTCCTTTCTACTCGGGTTCATTCCATTCCATTCCTTTCCGTTCCGTTCCGTTCCGTTCCGTTCCGTTGCGTTCCGTTCCGTTCTACTCGGGTTGATTCCATTCTATTCCATTCCATTCCATTCGATTCCATTCTATTCCATTCGATTCCATTCTATTCAATTCGATTCCATTCCATTCCATTCCATTCCATTCCATTCCATTGAATTCCATTCCATTCCATTCCGTTCCATTCCATTCCGTTCCATTCCATTCCATTCCATTCCATTCCATTCCATTACGTTCCGTTCCATTCCGTTCCATTCCATTGAATTCCGATCCATTGCATTGAATTCCGTTCCATTCCATTCCACTCCTTTCCGTTCCGTTCCGTTCCGTTCTGTTCCATTCTACGCGGGTTGATTCCATTCTATTCCATTCCATTCCATTCGATTCCAATCTATTCCATTCGATTCCATTCGATTCAATTCGATTCCATTCCATTCCATTCCATTCCATTCCATTCCATTGAATTCCATTCCATTCCATTCCGTTCCATTCCATTCCGTTCCATTCCATTCCATTCCATTCCATTCCATTCCTTTCCGTTACGTTCCGTTCCGTTCCATTCCGTTCTACTCGGATTGATTCCATTCTATTCCATTCCATTCCATTCGATTCCATTCGATTCCATTCGATTCCATTCGATTCCATTCCATTCCATTCCATTCCATTGAATTCCATTCCATTCCATTCCATTCCATTCCATTCCATTCCATTGAACTCCATTCCATTCCATTCCATTCCATTCCATTCCATTCCATTCCATTCCATTCCATTGAATTCCATTCCATTCCATTCCATTCCATTGAATTCCGTTCCATTCCATTCCTTTCCATTCCATTCCATTCCATTGAATTCCATTACATTGAATTCCATTCCATTTCATTCCATTCCATTCCATTCCATTCCATTGAATTCCATTCCATTCCATAGAATTCCATTCCATTCCATTCCATTCGATTCCATTCCATTCCATGGAATTCCATTCCTTTCCATTCCATTCCATTCCATTCCATTCCATTGAATTCCATTGAATTCCATTCCATTCCATTGAATTCCATTCTTTTCCATTCCATTCCATTGAATTCCGTTCAATTCCATTCCATTCCATTCCATTTCATTCCATTCCATTCGAATTCCATTCCATTCCATTCCATTCCATTCCATTCCATTCAACTCGGGTTGATTCTATTCCATTCCATTCCATTCCATTCCATTGAATTCCATTCCATTCCATTGAATTCCATTCCATTCCATTCCATCGAATTCCATTCCATTCCATTGAATTCCATTCCATTGCATTCCATTCCATTCCATTCCATTCCATTCCATTCCATTCCATTCCATTCCTTCGAATTCCATTCCATTCCATTCCATTCCATTCCATTCCATTCGATTCCATTCGATTCCATTCGATTCCATTCGATTCCATTCGATTCCATTCCATTCCATTCCATTCCATTGAATTCCATTCCATTCCATTCCATTCCATTGAATTCCGTTCCATTCCTTTCAATTCCATTCCATTCCATTCCATTCCATTCCATTCCATTCCATTCCATTCCATTCCTTTCTACTCGGGTTGATTCCATTCTATTACGTTCCATTCCATTCGATTCCATTCGATTCCATTCGATTCCATTCGATTCCATTCCATTCCATTCCATTCCATTGAATTCCGTTCCATTCCATTCCATTCCATTCCATTCCATTCCATTGAATTCCTTTACATTGAATTCCATTCCATTCCATTCCATTCCATGGAATTCCATTCCATTCCGTTCCGTTCCGTTCCGTTCCGTTCCGTACCGTTCCATTCCATTCCATTCCATTCCATTGAATTCCGTTCCATTCCATTGAATTCCATTCCATTCCGTTCCATTCCATTGAATTCCGTTCCGTTCCGTTCCGTTCCGTTCCGTTCCGTTCCATTCCGTTCCATTCCATTCCATTCCGTTCTACTCGGGTTCATTCCATTCCATTCCCTTCCTTTCCGTTCCGTTCCGTTCCGTTCCGTTCCGTTCCGTTCCGTTCTACTAGGGTTGATTCCATTCTATTCCATTCCATTCCATTCGATTCCATTCTATTCCATTCGATTCCATTCTATTCAATTCGATTCCATTCCATTCCAATCCATTCCATTACATTCCATTGAATTCCATTCCATTCCATTCCGTTCCATTCCATTCCGTTCCATTCCATTCCATTTCATTCCATTCCATTCCATTACGTTCCGTTCCATTCCGTTCCATTCCATTGAATTCCGATCCATTGCATTGAATTCCGTTCCATTCCATTCCACTCCTTTCCGTTCCGTTCCGTTCCGTTCCGTTCCGTTCTACTCGGGTTGATTCCATTCTATTCCATTCCATTCCATTCGATTCCAATCTATTCCATTCGATTCCATTCGATTCAATTCTATTCCATTCCATTCCATTCCATTTCATTCCATTCCATTCCATTCAATTGAATTCCATTCCATTCCATTCCGTTCCATTCCATTCTGTTCCATTCCATTCCATTCCATTCCATTCCATTCCTTTCCGTTACGTTCCGTTCCGTTCCATTCCGTTCTACTCGGATTGATTTCATTCTATTCCATTCCATTCCATTCGATTCCATTCGATTCCATTCGATTCCATTCCATTCCATTCCATTCCATTCCATTCCATTGAACTCCATTCCATTCCATTCCATTCCATTCCATTCCATTCCATTCCATTGAATTCCATTCCATTCCATTCCATTCCATTGAATTCTGTTCCATTCAATTCCATTCCATTCCATTCCGTTCTACTCGGGTTGATTCCATTCTATTCCATTCCGTTCCGTTCCGTTCCGTTCCGTTCCATTCCGTTCCGTTCCATTCCACTCGGGTTGATTCCATTCTATTCCATTCCATTCCATTCCATTCCATTCGATTCCATTCGATTCCATTCGATTCCATTCGATTCCATTCCATTCCATTGAATTCCATTCCATTCCATTCCATTCCATGGAATTCCGTTCCATTCCATTCCATTGCATTCCATTCCATTCCATTCCATTTGAATTCCATTCCATTCCATTCCATTCCATTCCATTCCATTCCATTCCATTCCATTCCATTCCATTCTACTCGGGTTGATTCCATTCTATTCCATTCCATTCCATTCCATTCCATTCGATTCCATTCGATTCCATTCGATTCCATTCCATTCCATTCCATTCCATTCCATTCCATTCCATTGAATTCCATTCCATTCCATTGAATTCCATTCCATTCCATTCCATTCCATTGAATTCCGTTCCATTCCATTCCATTCCATTCCATTCCATTCCATTCCATTGAATTCCATTCCATTGAATTCCATTCCATTCCATTCCATTCCATTGAATTCCATTCCATTCCGTTCCGTTCCGTTCCGTTCCGTTCCGTTTCGTTCCGTTCCGTTCCGTTCCGTTCCATTCCTTTCCATTCCATTCCATTGAATTCCGTTCCATTCCATTGAATTCCATTCCATTCCGTTCCATTCCATTGAATTCTGTTCCGTTCCGTTCCGTTCCGTTCCGTTCCATTCCGTTCCATTCCATTGAATTCTATTGAATTCCATTCCATTCCATTCCGTTCCATTCCATTCCGTTCCGTTCCATTCCATTCCATTCCATTCCATTCCATTCCATTCCGTTCTACTCGGGTTCATTCCATTCCATTCCGTTCCGTTCCGTTCCGTTCCGTTCCTTTCCTTTCTACTTGTGTTGATTCCATTCCATTCCATTCTATTCCATTGAATTCCATTCCATTCCATTCCATTCCATTCCATTACATGGAATTCCATTGAATTCCATTGAATTCCATTCCATAGAATTCCATTCCATTCCATTCCATTCCATTCCTTGGAATTCCATTCCATTCCATTCCATTCCATTCCATTGAATTCCATTCCATTCCATTCCATTGAATTCCATTCCATTCCATTCCATTCGATTCCATTTCATTCCATTGAATTCCATTCCATTCCATTCCATTCCATTCCATTGAATTCCATTGAATTCCATTCCATTGAATTCCATTCCACTCCATTGAATTCCATTCCATTTCATTCCATTCCATTCCGTTCCATTCCATTCCGTTCCATTCCATTCCATTCCTTTCCATTCCATTCCATTCCGTTCCATTCCATTGAATTCCGTTCCATTGCATTGAATTCCGTTCCATTCCATTCCATTCCTTTCCGTTCCGTTCCGTTCTGTTCCGTTCCGTTCCGTTCTACTCGGGTTGATTCCATTCTATTCCATTCCATTCCATGCGATTCCATTCTATTCCATTCGATTCCATTCGATTCAATTCGATTCCATTCGATTCCATTCCATTCCATTCCATTCCATTCCATTCCATTGAATTCCATTCCATTCCATTCCGTTCCATTCCATTCCGTTCCATTCCATTCCATTCCATTCCATTCCATTCCGTTCCATTCCATTCCATTCCTTTCCATTCCATTCCTTTCCGTTCCATTCCGTTCCGTTCCATTCCGTTCTACTCGGATTGATTCCTTTCTATTCAATTCCATTCCATTCGATTCCATTCGATTCCATTCGATTCCATTCGATTCCATTCCATTCCATTCCATTTCATTCCATTCCATTCCATTCCATTCCATTGAATTCCATTCCATTCCATAGAATTCCATTCCATTCCATTCCATTCGATTCCATTCCATTCCATGGAATTCCATTCCTTTCCATTCCATTCCATTCCATTCCATTCCATTGAATTCCATTGAATTCCATTCCATTCCATTGAATTCCATTCTTTTCCATTCCATTCCATTGAATTCCGTTCAATTCCATTCCATTCCATTCCATTCCATTCCATTCCATTCGAATTCCATTCCATTCCATTCCATTCCATTCCATTCCATTCAACTCGGGTTGATTCTATTCCATTCCATTCCATTCCATTCCATTGAATTCCATTCCATTCCATTGAATTCCATTCCATTCCATTCCATCGAATTCCATTCCATTCCATTGAATTCCATTCCATTGCATTCCATTCCATTCCATTCCATTCCATTCCATTCCATTCCATTCCTTCGAATTCCATTCCATTCCATTCCATTCCATTCCATTCCATTCGATTCCATTCGATTCCATTCGATTCCATTCGATTCCATTCGATTCCATTCCATTCCATTCCATTCCATTGAATTCCATTCCATTCCATTCCATTCCATTGAATTCCGTTCCATTCCTTTCAATTCCATTCCATTCCATTCCATTCCATTCCATTCCATTCCATTCCATTCCATTCCATTCCATTCCATTCCATTCCATTCCATTCTACTCGGGTTGATTCCATTCTATTACGTTCCATTCCATTCGATTCCATTCGATTCCATTCGATTCCATTCGATTCCATTCCATTCCATTCCATTCCATTGAATTCCGTTCCATTCCATTCCATTCCATTCCATTCCATTCCATTGAATTCCATTACATTCCATTCCATTCCATTCCATTCCATGGAATTCCATTCCATTCCGTTCCGTTCCGTTCCGTTCCGTTCCGTACCATTCCATTCCATTCCATTCCATTCCATTGAATTCCGTTCCATTCCATTGAATTCCATTCCATTCCGTTCCATTCCATTGAATTCCGTTCCGTTCCGTTCCGTTCCGTTCCGTTCCGTTCCATTCCGTTCCATTCCATTCCATTCCGTTCTACTCGGGTTCATTCCATTCCATTCCCTTCCTTTCCGTTCCATTCCGTTCCGTTCCGTTCCGTTCCGTTCCGTTCTACTAGGGTTGATTCCATTCTATTCCATTCCATTCCATTCGATTCCATTCTATTCCATTCGATTCCATTCTATTCAATTCGATTCCATTCCATTCCAATCCATTCCATTACATTCCATTGAATTCCATTCCATTCCATTCCGTTCCATTCCATTCCGTTCCATTCCATTCCATTTCATTCCATTCCATTCCATTACGTTCCGTTCCATTCCGTTCCATTCCATTGAATTGCGATCCATTGCATTGAATTCCGTTCCATTCCATTCCACTCCTTTCCGTTCCGTTCCGTTCCGTTCCGTTCCGTTCTACTCGGGTTGATTCCATTCTATTCCATTCCATTCCATTCGATTCCAATCTATTCCATTCGATTCCATTCGATTCAATTCTATTCCATTCCATTCCATTCCATTTCATTCCATTCCATTCCATTCCATTGAATTCCATTCCATTCCATTCCGTTCCATTCCATTCTGTTCCATTCCATTCCATTCCATTCCATTCCATTCCTTTCCGTTACGTTCCGTTCCGTTCCATTCCGTTCTACTCGGATTGATTCCATTCTATTCCATTCCATTCCATTCGATTCCATTCGATTCCATTCGATTCCATTCCATTCCATTCCATTCCATTCCATTCCATTCCATTCCATTGAACTCCATTCCATTCCATTCCATTCCATTCCATTCCATTCCATTCCATTGAATTCCATTCCATTGAATTCCATTCCATTCCATTCCATTGAATTCCATTCCATTCCATTCCATTCGATTCCATTTCATTCCATTGAATTCCATTCCATTCCATTCCATTCCATTCCATTCCATTGAATTCCATTGAATTCCATTCCATTGAATTCCATTCCATTCCATTGAATTCCATTCCATTTCAATCCATTCCATTCCGTTCCATTCCATTCCGTCCCATTCCATTCCATTCCTTTCCATTCCATTCCATTCCGTTCCATTCCATTGAATTCCGTTCCATTGCATTGAATTCCGTTCCATTCCATTCCATTCCTTTCCGTTCCGTTCCGTTCCGTTCCGTTCCGTTCCGTTCTACTCGGGTTGATTCCATTCTATTCCATTCCATTCCATTCGATTCCATTGTATTCCATTCGATTCCATTCGATTCAATTCGATTCCATTCCATTCCATTCCATTCCATTCCATTCCATTCCATTGAATTCCATTCCATTCCATTCCGTTCCATTCCATTCCGTTCCATTCCATTCCATTCCATTCCATTCCATTCCATTACGTTCCTTTCCATTCCGTTCCATTCCGTTCCATTCCATTGAATTCCGATCCATTGCATTGAATTCCGTTCCATTCCATTCCATTCCTTTCCGTTCCGTTCCGTTCCGTTCCGTTCCGTTCTACTCGGATTGATTCCATTCTATTCCATTCCATTCCATTCGATTCCATTCGATTCCATTCGATTCCATTCGATTCCATTCCATTCCATTCCATTCCATTGAATTCCGTTCCATTCCATTCCATTCCATTCCATTCCATTGAATTCCATTGAATTCCATTCCATTGAATTCCATTCCATTCCATTCCATTCCGTTCCATTCCATTCCGTTCCATTCCATTCCATTCCATTCCATTCCATTCTGCTCCGTTCCATTCCGTTCCATTCCGTTCCATTCCATTGAATTCCGTTCCATTGCATTGAATTCCGTTCCATTCCATTCCATTCCTTTCCGTTCCGTTCCGTTCCGTTCCGTTCCGTTCTACTCGGGTTGATTCCATTCTATTCCATTCCATTCCATTCCATTCCATTCTATTCCATTCGATTCCATTCGATTCAATTCGATTCGATTCCATTCCATTCCATTCCATTCCATTCCATTCCATAGAATTCCATTCCATTCCATTGAATTCAATTCCATTCCATTCCATTCCATTCCATTGAATTCCATTCCATTCCATTGAATTCCATTCCATTCCATTCCATTCGATTCCATTCCATTCCATGTAATTCCATTCCATTCGATTCCATTCCATTCCATGGAATTCCATTTCATTCCATTCCATTCCGTTCCATTCCATTCCATCGAATTCCATTCCATTCCATTCCATTCCATTCCATTCCATTCCATTCCATTCTACTCGGGTTCATTCCATTCTATTACATTCCATTCCATTCGATTCCATTCGATTCCATTCGATTCCATTCGATTCCATTCCATTCCATTCCATTCAATTGAATTCCATTCCATTCCATTCCATTCCATTCCATTCCATTCCATTCCATTGAATTCCATTCCATTACATTGAATTCCATTCCATTCCATTCCATTCCATTGAATTCCGTTCCATTCCATTCCTTTCCATTCCATTCCATTCCATTGAATTCCATTACATTGAATTCCATTCCATTCCATTCCATTCCATTCCATTCCATTGAATTCCATTCCTTTCCATTGAATTCCATTCCATTCCATTCCATTCGATTCCATTCCATTCCATGGAATTCCATTCCTTTCCGTTCCATTCCATTCCATTCCATTCCATTCCATTCCATTGAATTCCATTGAATTCCATTCCATTCCATTGAATTCCATTCCTTTCCATTCCATTCCATTGAATTCCGTTCAATTCCATTCCATTCCATTCCATTCCATTCCATTCCATTCGAATTCCATTCCATTCCATTCCATTCCATTCCATTCTATTCCATTCCATTCTACTCGGGTTGATTCCATTCTATTCCATTCCATTCCATTCGATTCCATTCTATTCCATTCGATTCCATTCGATTCAATTAGATTCCATTCCATTCCATTCCATTCCATTCCATTCCATTGAATTCCGTTCCATTCCATTGAATTCCATTCCATTCCGTTCCATTCCATTGAATTCCGCTCCGTTCCGTTCCGTTCCGTTCCGTTCCATTCCGTACCATTCCGTTCCATTCCGTTCTACTCGGGTTGATTCCATTCTATTCCATTCCATTCCATTCGATTCCATTCCATTCCATTCCATTCCATTCCATTCCGTTCTACTCGGGTTCATTCCATTCCATTCCGTTCCGTTCCGTTCCGTTCCGTTCCTTTCCTTTCTACTTGTGTTGATTCCATTCCATTCCTTTCTGTTCCATTGAATTCCATTCCTTTCCATTCCATTCCATTCCATTACATGGAATTCCATTCCATTCCATTGAATTCCATTCCATTTCTTTCCATTCCATTCCGTTCCATTCCATTCCGTCCCATTCCATTCCATTCCTTTCCATTCCATTCCATTCCGTTCCATTCCATTGAATTCCGTTCCATTGCATTGAATTCCGTTCCATTCCATTGAATTCCGTTCCATTGCATTGAATTCCGTTCCATTCCATTCCATTCCTTTCCGTTCCGTTCCGTTCCGTTCCGTTCCGTTCCGTTCTACACGGGTTGATTCCATTCTATTCCATTCCATTCCATTCGATTCCATTCTATTCCATTCGATTCCATTCGATTCAATTCGATTCCATTCCATTCCATTCCATTCCATTCCATTCCATTCCATTCCATTGAATTCCATTCCATTCCATTCCGTTCCATTCCATTCCGTTCCATTCCATTCCATTCCATTCCATTCCATTCCATTACGTTCCGTTCCATTCCGTTCCATTCCGTTCCATTCCATTGAATTCCGATCCATTGCATTGAATTCCGTTCCATTCCATTCCATTCCTTTCCGTTCCGTTCCGTTCCGTTCCGTTCCGTTCCGTTCTACTCGGATTGATTCCATTCTATTCCATTCCATTCCATTCGATTCCATTCTATTCCATTCGATTCCATTCGATTCCATTCCATTCCATTCCATTCCATTGAATTCCATTCCATTCCATTCCATTCCATTCCATTCCATTGAATTCCATTGAATTCCATTCCATTGAATTCCATTCCATTCCATTCCATTCCGTTCCATTCCATTCCGTTCCATTCCATTCCATTCCATTCCATTCCATTCCGCTCCGTTCCATTCCGTTCCATTCCGTTCCATTCCATTGAATTCCGTTCCATTGCATTGAATTCCGTTCCATTCCATTCCATTCCTTTCCGTTCCGTTCCGTTCCGTTCCGTTCCGTTCCGTTCTACTCGGGTTGATTCCATTCTATTCCATTCCATTGAATTCCATTCCATTCCATTCCATTCGATTCCATTCCATTCCATGTAATTCCATTCCATTCGATTCCATTCCATTCCATGGAATTCCATTTCATTCCATTCCATTCCGTTCCATTCCATTCCATCGAATTCCATTCCATTCCATTCCATTCCATTCCATTCCATTCCATTCCATTCTACTCGGGTTGATTCCATTCTATTACATTCCATTCCATTCGATTCCATTCGATTCCATTCGATTCCATTCGATTCCATTCCATTCCATTCCATTCAATTGAATTCCATTCCATTCCATTCCATTCCATTCCATTCCATTCCATTCCATTGAATTCCATTCCATTACATTGAATTCCATTCCATTCCATTCCATTCCATTGAATTCCGTTCCATTCCATTCCTTTCCATTCCATTCCATTCCATTGAATTCCATTACATTGAATTCCATTCCATTCCATTCCATTCCATTCCATTCCATTGAATTCCATTCCATTCCATTGAATTCCATTCCATTCCATTCCATTCGATTCCATTCCATTCCATGGAATTCCATTCCTTTCCATTCCATTCCATTCCATTCCATTCCATTCCATTCCATTGAATTCCATTGAATTCCATTCCATTCCATTGAATTCCATTCCTTTCCATTCCATTCCATTGAATTCCGTTCAATTCCATTCCATTCCATTCCATTCCATTCCATTCCATTCGAATTCCATTCCATTCCATTCCATTCCATTCCATTCCATTCCATTCCATTCCATTCTACTCGGGTTGATTCCATTCTATTCCATTCCATTCCATTCCATTCCATTCCATTCCTTTCGATTCCATTCCATTCCATTCCATTCCATTCCATTGAATTCCATTCCATTCCATTCCATTCCATTCCATTGAATTCCATTCCATTCCATTCCATCGAATTCCATTCCATTCCATTGAATTCCATTCCATTCCATTCCATTCCATTCCATTCCATTCCATTCCATTCCATTCCATCGAATTCCATTCCATTCCATTCCATTCCATTCCATTCCATTCGATTCCATTCGATTCCATTCGATTCCATTCCATTCCATTCCATTCCATTGAATTCCGTTCCATTCCATTCCATTCCATTCCATTCCCTTCCATTGAATTCCATTACATTGAATTCCATTCCATTCCATTCCATTCCATGGAATTCCATTCCATTCCGTTCCGTTCCGTTCCGTTCCGTTCCGTACCGTTCCATTCCATTCCATTCCATTCCATTGAATTCCGTTCCATTCCATTGAATTCCATTCCATTCCGTTCCATTCCATTGAATTCCGTTCCGTTCCGTTCCGTTCCGTTCCGTTCCGTTCCATTCCGTTCCATTCCATTCCATTCCGTTCTACTCGGGTTCATTCCATTCCATTCCTTTCCGTTCCGTTCCGTTCCGTACCATTCCGTTCCGTTCTACTCGGGTTGATTCCATTCTATTCCATTCCATTCCATTCGATTCCATTCTATTCCATTCGATTCCATTCTATTCAATTCGATTCCATTCCATTCCAATCCATTCCATTACATTCCATTGAATTCCATTCCATTCCATTCCGTTCCATTCCATTCCGTTCCATTCCATTCCATTCCATTCCATTCCATTCCATTACCTTCCGTTCCATTCCGTTCCATTCCATTGAATTCCGATCCATTGCATTGAATTCCGTTCCATTCCATTCCATTCCATTCCATTCCATTCCATTGAATTCCATTCCATTGAATTCCATTCCATTCCATTCCATTCCACTGAATTCCATTCCATTCCGTTCCGTTCCGTTCCGTTCCGTTCCGTTCCGTTCCATTCCATTCCATTCCATTCCATTGAATTCCGTTCCATTCCATTGAATTCCATTCCATTCCGTTCCATTCCATTGAATTCCGTTCCGTTCCGTTCCGTTCCGTTCCGTTCCATTCCGTTCCATTCCGTTCCATTCCGTTCTACTCGGGTTGATTCCATTCTATTCCATTCCATTCCATTCGATTCCATTCGATTCCATTCCATTCCATTCCATTCCATTCCTTTCTACTCGGGTTCATTCCATTCCATTCCGTTCCGTTCCGTTCCGTTCCGTTCCATTCCTTTCTACTTGTGTTGATTCCATTCCATTCCATTCTATTCCATTGAATTCCATTCCATTCCATTCCATTCCATTCCATTCCATTACATGGAATTCCATTGAATTCCATTGAATTCCATTCCATTGAATTCCATTGAATTCCATTCCATTCCATTCCATGGAATTCAATTCCATTCCATTCCATTCCTTGGAATTCCGTTCCATTCCATTCCATTCCATTCCATTGAATTCCATTCCATTCCATTCAATTGAATTCCATTCCATTCCATTCCATTCGATTCCATTCCATTCCATTGAATTCCATTCCGTTCCATTCCATTCCATTGAATTCCATTCGATTCCATTCTATTCCATTCGATTCCATTCGATTCAATTCGATTCCATTCCATTCCATTCCATTCCATTCCATTCCATTCCATTGAATTCCATTCCATTCCATTCCGTTCCATTCCATTCCGTTCCATTCCATTCCATTCCATTCCATTACGTTCCGTTCCATTCCGTTCCATTCCGTTCCATTCCATTGAATTCCGATCCGTTGCATTGAATTCCGTTCCATTCCATTCCATTCCATTCCATTCCATTCCATTCCATTCCATTCCATTGAATTCCATTCCATTCCATTGAATTCCATTCCATTCCGTTCCATTCCATTGAATTCCGTTCCGTTCCGTTCCGTTCCGTTCCGTTCCGTTCCGTTCCATTCCGTTCCATTCCATTCCATTCCTTTCTACTCGGGTTCATTCCATTCCATTCCTTTCCGTTCCGTTCCGTTCCGTTCCGTTCCGTTGCGTTCCGTTCCGTTCTACTCGGGTTGATTCCATTCTATTCCATTCCATTCCATTCGATTCCATTCTATTCCATTCGATTCCATTCTATTCAATTCGATTCCATTCCATTCCATTCCATTCCATTCCATTCCATTGAATTCCATTCCATTCCATTCCGTTCCATTCCATTCCGTTCCATTCCATTCCATTCCATTCCATTCCATTCCATTACGTTCCGTTCCATTCCGTTCCATTCCATTGAATTCCGATCCATTGCATTGAATTCCGTTCCATTCCATTCCACTCCTTTCCGTTCCGTTCCGTTCCGTTCCGTTCCGTTCTACTCGGGTTGATTCCATTCTATTCCATTCCATTCCATTCGATTCCAATCTATTCCATTCGATTCCATTCGATTCAATTCGATTCCATTCCATTCCATTCCATTCCATTCCATTCCATTGAATTCCATTCCATTCCATTCCGTTCCATTCCATTCCGTTCCATTCCATTCCATTCCATTCCATTCCATTCCTTTCCGTTACGTTCCGTTCCGTTCCATTCCGTTCTACTCGGATTGATTCCATTCTATTCCATTCCATTCCATTCGATTCCATTCGATTCCATTCGATTCCATTCGATTCCATTCCATTCCATTCCATTCCATTGAACTCCATTCCATTCCATTCCATTCCATTCCATTCCATTCCATTGAACTCCATTCCATTCCATTCCATTCCATTCCATTCCATTCCATTCCATTCCATTGAATTCCATTCCATTCCATTCCATTCCATTGAATTCCGTTCCATTCCATTCCTTTCCATTCCATTCCATTCCATTGAATTCCATTACATTGAATTCCATTCCATTTCATTCCATTCCATTCCATTCCATTCCATTGAATTCCATTCCATTCCATAGAATTCCATTCCATTCCATTCCATTCGATTCCATTCCATTCCATGGAATTCCATTCCTTTCCATTCCATTCCATTCCATTCCATTCCATTTCATTCCATTCCATTCCATTCAATTGAATTCCATTCCATTCCATTCCGTTCCATTCCATTCTGTTCCATTCCATTCCATTCCATTCCATTCCATTCCTTTCCGTTACGTTCCGTTCCGTTCCATTCCGTTCTACTCGGATTGATTTCATTCTATTCCATTCCATTCCATTCGATTCCATTCGATTCCATTCGATTCCATTCCATTCCATTCCATTCCATTCCATTCCATTCCATTCCATTGAACTCCATTCCATTCCATTCCATTCCATTCCATTCCATTCCATTCCATTGAATTCCATTCCATTCCATTCCATTCCATTGAATTCTGTTCCATTCAATTCCATTCCATTCCATTCCGTTCTACTCGGGTTGATTCCATTCTATTCCATTCCGTTCCGTTCCGTTCCGTTCCGTTCCGTTCCGTTCCGTTCCATTCCACTCGGGTTGATTCCATTCTATTCCATTCCATTCCATTCCATTCCATTCGATTCCATTCGATTCCATTCGATGCCATTCGATTCCATTCCATTCCATTGAATTGCATTCCATTCCATTCCATTCCATGGAATTCCGTTCCATTCCATTCCATTGCATTCCATTCCATTCCATTCCATTTGAATTCCATTCCATTCCATTCCATTCCATTCCATTCCATTCCATTCCATTCCATTCCATTCCATTCCATTCCATTCCATTCCATTCCATTCCATTCCATTCCATTCTACTCGGGTTGATTCCATTCTATTCCATTCCATTCCATTCGATTCCATTCGATTCCATTCGATTCCATTCGATTCCATTCCATTCCATTCCATTCCATTCCATTCCATTCCATTGAATTCCATTCCATTCCATTGAATTCCATTCCATTCCATTCCATTCCATTGAATTCCGTTCCATTCCATTCCATTCCATTCCATTCCATTCCATTGAATTCCATTCCATTGAATTCCATTCCATTCCATTCCATTCCATTGAATTCCATTCCATTCCGTTCCGTTCCGTTCCGTTCCGTTCCGTTTCGTTCCGTTCCGTTCCGTTCCGTTCCATTCCTTTCCATTCCATTCCATTGAATTCCGTTCCATTCCATTGAATTCCATTCCATTCCGTTCCATTCCATTGAATTCTGTTCCGTTCCGTTCCGTTCCGTTCCGTTCCATTCCGTTCCATTCCATTGAATTCTATTGAATTCCATTCCATTCCATTCCGTTCCATTCCATTCCGTTCCGTTCCATTCCATTCCATTCCATTCCATTCCATTCCATTCCATTCCGTTCTACTCGGGTTCATTCCATTCCATTCCGTTCCGTTCCGTTCCGTTCCGTTCCTTTCCTTTCTACTTGTGTTGATTCCATTCCATTCCATTCTATTCCATTGAATTCCATTCCATTCCATTCCATTCCATTCCATTACATGGAATTCCATTGAATTCCATTGAATTCCATTCCATAGAATACCATTCCATTCCATTCCATTCCATTCCTTGGAATTCCATTCCATTCCATTCCATTCCACTCCATTGAATTCCATTCCATTTCATTCCATTCCATTCCGTTCCATTCCATTCCGTTCCATTCCATTCCATTCCTTTCCATTCCATTCCATTCCGTTCCATTCCATTGAATTCCGTTCCATTGCATTGAATTCCGTTCCATTCCATTCCATTCCTTTCCGTTCCGTTCCGTTCCGTTCCGTTCCGTTCCGTTCTACTCGGGTTGATTCCATTCTATTCCATTCCATTCCATGCGATTCCATTCTATTCCATTCGATTCCATTCGATTCAATTCGATTCCATTCGATTCCATTCCATTCCATTCCATTCCATTCCATTCCATTGAATTCCATTCCATTCCATTCCGTTCCATTCCATTCCGTTCCATTCCATTCCATTCCATTCCATTCCATTCCGTTCCATTCCATTCCATTCCTTTCCATTCCATTCCTTTCCGTTCCATTCCGTTCCGTTCCATTCCGTTCTACTCGGATTGATTCCATTCTATTCCATTCCATTCCATTCGATTCCATTCGATACCATTCGATTCCATTCGATTCCATTCCATTCCATTCCATTCCATTCCATTCCATTCCATTGAACTCCATTCCATTCCATTCCATTCCATTCCATTCCATTCCATTCCATTCCATTCCATTGAATTCCATTCCATTCCATTCCATTCCATTGAATTCTGTTCCATTCAATTCCATTCCATTCCATTCCGTTCTACTCGGGTTGATTCCATGCTATTCCATTCCGTTCCATTCCGTTCCATTCCGTTCCGTTCCGTTCCGTTCCATTCCACTCGGGTTGATTCCATTCTATTCCATTCCATTCCATTCCATTCCATTCGATTCCATTCGATTCCATTCGATTCCATTCGATTCCATTCGATTCCATTCCATTCCATTGAATTCCATTCCATTCCATTCCATTCCATTGAATTCCGTTCCATTCCATTCCATTGCATTCCATTCCATTCCATTCCATTTGAATTCCATTCCATTCCATTCCATTCCATTCCATTCCATTCCATTCCATTCCATTCTACTCGGGTTGATTCCATTCTATTCCATTACATTCCATTCGATTCCATTCGATTCCATTCGATTCCATTCGATTCCATTCCATTCCATTCCATTCCATTCCATTCCATTCCATTGAATTCCATTCCATTGAATTCCATTCCATTCCATTCCATTCCATTGAATTCCATTCCATTCCGTTCCGTTCCGTTCCGTTTCGTTCCGTTCCGTTCCGTTCCGTTCCATTCCATTCCATTCCATTCCATTGAATTCCGTTCCATTCCATTGAATTCCATTCCATTCCGTTCCATTCCATTGAATTCTGTTCCGTTCCGTTCCGTTCCGTTCCGTTCCATTCCGTTCCATTCCATTCCTTTCCGTTCTACTCGGGTTGATTCCATTCTATTCCATTCCATTCCATTCGATTCCATTCGATTCCATTCGAATCCATTCGATTCCATTCGATTCCATTCGATTCCATTCCATTCCATTGAATTCCATTCCATTCCATTCCATTCCATTGAATTCCGTTCCATTCCATTCAATTCCATTCCATTCCATTCCTTTCCGTTCCGTTCCGTTCCGTTCCGTTCCGTTCCGTTCTACTCGGGTTGATTCCATTCTATTCCATTCCATTCCATTCGATTCCATTCTATTCCATTCGATTCCATTCGATTCAATTAGATTCCATTCCATTCCATTCCATTCCATTCCATTCCATTGAATTCCGTTCCATTCCATTGAATTCCATTCCATTCCGTTCCATTCCATTGAATTCCGCTCCGTTCCATTCCGTTCCGTTCCGTTCCATTCCGTACCATTCCATTCCATTCCGTTCTACTCGGGTTGATTCCATTCTATTCCATTCCATTCCATTTGATTCCATTCCATTCCATTCCATTCCATTCCATTCCATTCCGTTCTACTCGGGTTCATTCCATTCCATTCCGTTCCGTTCCGTTCCGTTCCGTTCCTTTCCTTTCTACTTGTGTTGATTCCATTCCATTCCTTTCTATTCCATTGAATTCCATTCCATTCCATTCCATTCCATTCCATTCCATTACATGGAATTCCATTGAATTCCATCGAATTCCATTCCATTGAATTCCATTCCATTCCATTCCATTCCATTCCATTCCATTCCATGGAATTCCATTCCATTCCATTCCATTCCATTCCATTGAATTCCATTCCATTGAATTCCATTCCATTCCATTCCATTCGATTCCATTTCATTCCATTGAATTCCATTCCATTCCATTCCATTCCATTCCATTCCATTCCATTCCATTGAATTCCATTGAATTCCATTCCATTGAATTCCATTCCATTCCATTGAATGGAATGGAATGGAATGGAATGGAATGGAATGGAATGGAATCGCAACGAATCGAATGGAATCGAATGGAATCGAATGGAATGGAATGGAATGGAATGGAATGGAATCAACCCGAGTAGAATGGAATGGAATGGAACGGAACGGAATGGAACGGAACGGAACGGAATGGAATGGAATGGAATTCAACGGAATGGAATGGAATGGAATGGAATGGAATCAACCCGAGTAGAATGGAATGGATCGGAATGGATTGGAATGGAATGGAATGGAATGGAACGGAATCGAATCGAATGGAATCGAATGGAATGGAATGGAATGGAATGGAATGGAATGGAATGGAATGGAATGGAATGGAATCAACCCGAGTAGAACGGAATGGATTGGAATGGAATGGAATGGAATGGAATTAAAAGGAATAGAATGGAATGGAAAGGAATGGAGTGGAATGGAATGGATTGGAATTCAATGGAATAGAATGGAATGGAATGGAATGGAATGGAATGGAATGGAATGGAATGGAATCGAATCGAATGGAATCGAACGGAATCAAATGGAATGGAGTGGAATAGAATGGAATCAACCCGATTATAATGGAATGGAATGGAATGGAACGGAATGGAACGAACCCGAGTAGAACGGAACTGAACGGAACGGAACGGAACGGAACGGAACGGAACGGAGTGAAATGGAATGGAATGGAATCGAATGGAACCGAATGGAATGGAATGGAATGGAATGGAATGGAATGGAATGGAATGGAATCAACCCTAGTAGAATGGAATGGAATCGAATGGAATGGAATGGAATGGAATGGAATGGAATCAACCCGAGTAGAATGGAATGGATTGGAATGGAATGGAATGGAATGGAATGGAATGGAATGGAATCGAATGGAATGGAAAGGAATGGAATGGAATGGAATGGAATCAACCAGAGTGGAGTGGAGTTAAGTGGAGTGGAGTGGAGTGGAGTGGAGTGGAATGGAATGGAATGGAATGGAATGGAATGGAATGGAATGGAATAGAATGGAATCAACCCGAGTAGAACGGAATGGAATGGAATGGAATGGAATGGAACGGAATGGAACAGAACGGAATGGAAAGGAACGGAACAGAACGGAATGGAGTTTAATGAACCCGAGTAGAACGGAATGGAATGGAATGGAATGGAATGGAATGGAATGGAATGGAATCGAATCGAATGGAATCGAATGGAATGGAAAGGAATGGAATGGAATGGAATGGAATGGAATGGAATCATCCCGAGAAGAACGGAATGGAATGGAATGGAGTGGAATGGAATGGAATTGAATGGAATGGAATGGAATAAACCCGTGTAGAATGGAATGGATTGGAATGGAATGGAATGGAATGGAATGGAATGGAATGGAATGGAATGGAATGGAATGGAGTGGAATAGAATGGAATCAACCCGAGTAGAACGGAATGGAATGGAATGGAACGGAATGGAACGAACCCGATCCATTCCATTGAATTCCATTCCATTCCATTCCATTCCTTTGAATTCCGTTCCATTCCATTCCATTCCATTCCATTCCATTGAATTCCGTTCCATTCCATTGAATTCCATTCCATTCCGTTCCATTCCATTGAATTCCGTTCCGTTCCGTTCCGTTCCGTTCCGTTCCGTTCCATTCCGTTCCATTCCGTTCTACTGGGGTTGCTTCCATTTTATTCCATTCCATTCCACTCGATTCCATTCCATTCCATTCCATTCCATTCCATTCCATTCCATTCCGTTCTACTCGGGTTCATTCCATTCCATTCCTTTCCGTTCCGTTCCGTTCCGTTCTACTCGGGTTGATTCCATTCTATTCCATTCCATTCCATTCGATTCCATTCGATTCAATTCGATTCCATTCCAATCCATTCCATTCCATTCCATTGAATTCCATTCCATTCCATTCCGTTCCATTCCATTCCATTACGTTCCGTTCCATTCCGTTCCATTCCATTGAATTCCGATCCATTGCATTGAATTCCGTTCCATTCCATTCCATTCCTTTCCGTTCCGTTCCGTTCCGTTCCGTTCCGTTCTACTCGGGTTGATTCCATTCTATTCCATTCCATTCCATTCGATTCCAATCTATTCCATTCGATTCCATTCGATTCAATTCGATTCCATTCCATTCCATTCCATTCCATTCCATTCCATTGAATTCCGTTCCATTCCATTCCATTGCATTCCATTCCATTCCATTCCATTTTAATTCCATTCCATTCCATTCCATTCCATTCCATTCCATTCCATTCCATTCCATTCCATTCCATTCTACTCGGGTTGATTCCATTCTATTCCATTCCATTCCATTCGATTCCATTCGATTCCATTCGATTCCATTCGATTCCATTCCATTCCATTCCATTCCATTGAATTCCATTCCATTCCGTTGAATTCCATTCCATTCCATTCCATTCCATTGAATTCCGTTCCATTCCATTCCATTCCATTCCATTCCATTCCATTGAATTCCATTCCATTGAATTCCATTCCATTCCATTCCATTCCATAGAATTCCATTCCATTCCGTTCCGTTCCGTTCCTTTCCGTTCCGTTTCGTTCCGTTCCGTTCCGTTCCTTTCCTTTCCATTCCATTCCATTCCATTGAATTCCGTTCCATTCCATTGAATTCCATTCCATTCCGTTCCATTCCATTGAATTCTGTTCCGTTCCGTTCCGTTCCGTTCCGTTCCATTCCGTTCCATTCCGTTCCTTTCCGTTCTACTCGGATTGATTCCATTCCATTCCATTCCATTCCATTCCATTCCATTCGATTCCATTCGAATCCATTCGATTCCATTCGATTCCATTCGATTCCATTCCATTCCATTGAATTCCATTCCATTCCATTCCATTCCATTGAATTCCGTTCCATTCCATTCAATTCCATTCCATTCCATTCCTTTCCATTCCGTTCCGTTCCGTTCCGTTCCGTTCCGTTCTACTCGGGTTGATTCCATTCTATTCCATTCCATTCCATTCGATTCCAATCTATTCCATTCGATTCCATTCGATTCAATTCGATTCCATTCCATTCCATTCCATTCCATTCCATTCCATTGAATTCCATTCCATTCCATTCCGTTCCATTCCATTCCATTCCATTCCATTCCATTCTATTCCATTCCATTACGTTCCGTTCCATTGCATTCCATTCCATTCTACTCGGGTTGATTCCATTCTATTCCATTCCATTCCATTCCATTCCATTCCATTCCATTCCTTTCGATTCCATTCCATTCCATTCCATTCCATTCCATTGAATTCCATTCCATTCCATTCCATTCCATTCCATCGAATTCCATTCCATTCCATTCCATTCCATTCCATTCCATTCGATTCCATTCGATTCCATTCGATTCCATTCCATTCCATTCCATTCCATTGAATTCCGTTCCATTCCATTCCATTCCATTCCATTCCCTTCCATTGAATTCCATTACATTGAATTCCATTCCATTCCATTCCATTCCATGGAATTCCATTCCATTCCGTTCCGTTCCGTTCCGTTCCGTTCCGTACCGTTCCATTCCATTCCATTCCATTCCATTGAATTCCGTTCCATTCCATTGAATTCCATTCCATTCCGTTCCATTCCATTGAATTCCGTTCCGTTCCGTTCCGTTCCGTTCCGTTCCGTTCCATTCCGTTCCATTCCATTCCATTCCGTTCTACTCGGGTTCATTCCATTCCATTCCTTTCCGTTCCGTTCCGTTCCGTACCATTCCGTTCCGTTCTACTCGGGTTGATTCCATTCTATTCCATTCCATTCCATTCGATTCCATTCTATTCCATTCGATTCCATTCTATTCAATTCGATTCCATTCCATTCCAATCCATTCCATTACATTCCATTGAATTCCATTCCATTCCATTCCGTTCCATTCCATTCCGTTCCATTCCATTCCATTCCATTCCATTCCATTCCATTTCGTTCCGTTCCATTCCGTTCCATTCCATTGAATTCCGATCCATTGCATTGAATTCCGTTCCATTCCATTCCATTCCATTCCATTCCATTCCATTGAATTCCATTCCATTGAATTCCATTCCATTCCATTCCATTCCACTGAATTCCATTCCATTCCGTTCCGTTCCGTTCCGTTCCGTTCCGTTCCGTTCCATTCCATTCCATTCCATTCCATTGAATTCCGTTCCATTCCATTGAATTCCATTCCATTCCGTTCCATTCCATTGAATTCCGTTCCGTTCCGTTCCGTTCCGTTCCGTTCCATTCCGTTCCATTCCGTTCCATTCCGTTCTACTCGGGTTGATTCCATTCTATTCCATTCCATTCCATTCGATTCCATTCCATTCCATTCCATTCCATTCCATTCCATTCCTTTCTACTCGGGTTCATTCCATTCCATTCCGTTCCGTTCCGTTCCGTTCCGTTCCGTTCCATTCCTTTCTACTTGTGTTGATTCCATTCCATTCCATTCTATTCCATTGAATTCCATTCCATTCCATTCCATTCCATTCCATTCCATTACATGGAATTCCATTGAATTCCATTGAATTCCATTCCATTGAATTCCATTGAATTCCATTCCATTCCATTCCATGGAATTCAATTCCATTCCATTCCATTCCTTGGAATTCCGTTCCATTCCATTCCATTGAATTCCATTCCATTCCATTCAATTGAATTCCATTCCATTCCATTCCATTCGATTCCATTCCATTCCATTGAATTCCATTCCGTTCCATTCCATTCCATTGAATTCCATTCGATTCCATTCTATTCCATTCGATTCCATTCGATTCAATTCGATTCCATTCCATTCCATTCCATTCCATTCCATTCCATTCCATTGAATTCCATTCCATTCCATTCCGTTCCATTCCATTCCGTTCCATTCCATTCCATTCCATTCCATTACGTTCCGTTCCATTCCGTTCCATTCCGTTCCATTCCATTGAATTCCGATCCGTTGCATTGAATTCCGTTCCATTCCATTCCATTCCATTCCATTCCATTCCATTCCATTCCATTCCATTGAATTCCATTCCATTCCATTGAATTCCATTCCATTCCGTTCCATTCCATTGAATTCCGTTCCGTTCCGTTCCGTTCCGTTCCGTTCCGTTCCGTTCCATTCCGTTCCATTCCATTCCATTCCTTTCTACTCGGGTTCATTCCATTCCATTCCTTTCCGTTCCGTTCCGTTCCGTTCCGTTCCGTTGCGTTCCGTTCCGTTCTACTCGGGTTGATTCCATTCTATTCCATTCCATTCCATTCGATTCCATTCTATTCCATTCGATTCCATTCTATTCAATTCGATTCCATTCCATTCCATTCCATTCCATTCCATTCCATTGAATTCCATTCCATTCCATTCCGTTCCATTCCATTCCGTTCCATTCCATTCCATTCCATTCCATTCCATTCCATTACGTTCCGTTCCATTCCGTTCCATTCCATTGAATTCCGATCCATTGCATTGAATTCCGTTCCATTCCATTCCACTCCTTTCCGTTCCGTTCCGTTCCGTTCCGTTCCGTTCTACTCGGGTTGATTCCATTCTATTCCATTCCATTCCATTCGATTCCAATCTATTCCATTCGATTCCATTCGATTCAATTCGATTCCATTCCATTCCATTCCATTCCATTCCATTCCATTGAATTCCATTCCATTCCATTCCGTTCCATTCCATTGCGTTCCATTCCATTCCATTCCATTCCATTCCATTCCTTTCCGTTACGTTCCGTTCCGTTCCATTCCGTTCTACTCGGATTGATTCCATTCTATTCCATTCCATTCCATTCGATTCCATTCGATTCCATTCGATTCCATTCGATTCCATTCCACTCCATTCCATTCCATTGAACTCCATTCCATTCCATTCCATTCCATTCCATTCCATTCCATTGAACTCCATTCCATTCCATTCCATTCCATTCCATTCCATTCCATTCCATTCCATTGAATTCCATTCCATTCCATTCCATTCCATTGAATTCCGTTCCATTCCATTCCTTTCCATTCCATTCCATTCCATTGAATTCCATTACATTGAATTCCATTCCATTTCATTCCATTCCATTCCATTCCATTCCATTCCATTGAATTCCATTCCATTCCATAGAATTCCATTCCATTCCATTTCATTCGATTCCATTCCATTCCATGGAATTCCATTCCTTTCCATTCCATTCCATTCCATTCCATTCCATTGAATTCCATTGAATTCCATTCCATTCCATTGAATTCCATTCTTTTCCATTCCATTCCATTGAATTCCGTTCAATTCCATTCCATTCCATTCCATTCCATTCCATTCCATTCGAATTCCATTCCATTCCATTCCATTCCATTCCATTCCATTCCATTCCATTCCATTCTACTCGGGTTGATTCCATTCTATTCCATTCCATTCCATTCGATTCCATTCGATTCCATTCGATTCCATTCGATTCCATTCCATTCCATTCCATTCCATTGAATTCCATTCCATTCCGTTGAATTCCATTCCATTCCATTCCATTCCATTGAATTCCGTTCCATTCCATTCCATTCCATTCCATTCCATTCCATTGAATTCCATTCCATTGAATTCCATTCCATTCCATTCCATTCCATAGAATTCCATTCCATTCCGTTCCGTTCCGTTCCTTTCCGTTCCGTTTCGTTCCGTTCCGTTCCGTTCCTTTCCTTTCCATTCCATTCCATTCCATTGAATTCCGTTCCATTCCATTGAATTCCATTCCATTCCGTTCCATTCCATTGAATTCTGTTCCGTTCCGTTCCGTTCCGTTCCGTTCCATTCCGTTCCATTCCGTTCCTTTCCGTTCTACTCGGATTGATTCCATTCCATTCCATTCCATTCCATTCCATTCCATTCGATTCCATTCGAATCCATTCGATTCCATTCGATTCCATTCGATTCCATTCCATTCCATTGAATTCCATTCCATTCCATTCCATTCCATTGAATTCCGTTCCATTCCATTCAATTCCATTCCATTCCATTCCTTTCCATTCCGTTCCGTTCCGTTCCGTTCCGTTCCGTTCTACTCGGGTTGATTCCATTCTATTCCATTCCATTCCATTCGATTCCAATCTATTCCATTCGATTCCATTCGATTCAATTCGATTCCATTCCATTCCATTCCATTCCATTCCATTCCATTGAATTCCATTCCATTCCATTCCGTTCCATTCCATTCCATTCCATTCCATTCCATTCTATTCCATTCCATTACGTTCCGTTCCATTCCATTCCATTCCATTCTACTCGGGTTGATTCCATTCTATTCCATTCCATTCCATTCCATTCCATTCCATTCCATTCCTTTCGATTCCATTCCATTCCATTCCATTCCATTCCATTGAATTCCATTCCATTCCATTCCATTCCATTCCATCGAATTCCATTCCATTCCATTCCATTCCATTCGATTCCATTCGATTCCATTCGATTCCATTCCATTCCATTCCATTCCATTGAATTCCGTTCCATTCCATTCCATTCCATTCCATTCCCTTCCATTGAATTCCATTACATTGAATTCCATTCCATTCCATTCCATTCCATGGAATTCCATTCCATTCCGTTCCGTTCCGTTCCGTTCCGTTCCGTACCGTTCCATTCCATTCCATTCCATTCCATTGAATTCCGTTCCATTCCATTGAATTCCATTCCATTCCGTTCCATTCCATTGAATTCCGTTCCGTTCCGTTCCGTTCCGTTCCGTTCCGTTCCATTCCGTTCCATTCCATTCCATTCCGTTCTACTCGGGTTCATTCCATTCCATTCCTTTCCGTTCCGTTCCGTTCCGTACCATTCCGTTCCGTTCTACTCGGGTTGATTCCATTCTATTCCATTCCATTCCATTCGATTCCATTCTATTCCATTCGATTCCATTCTATTCAATTCGATTCCATTCCATTCCAATCCATTCCATTACATTCCATTGAATTCCATTCCATTCCATTCCGTTCCATTCCATTCCGTTCCATTCCATTCCATTCCATTCCATTCCATTCCATTTCGTTCCGTTCCATTCCGTTCCATTCCATTGAATTCCGATCCATTGCATTGAATTCCGTTCCATTCCATTCCATTCCATTCCATTCCATTCCATTGAATTCCATTCCATTGAATTCCATTCCATTCCATTCCATTCCACTGAATTCCATTCCATTCCGTTCCGTTCCGTTCCGTTCCGTTCCGTTCCGTTCCATTCCATTCCATTCCATTCCATTGAATTCCGTTCCATTCCATTGAATTCCATTCCATTCCGTTCCATTCCATTGAATTCCGTTCCGTTCCGTTCCGTTCCGTTCCGTTCCATTCCGTTCCATTCCGTTCCATTCCGTTCTACTCGGGTTGATTCCATTCTATTCCATTCCATTCCATTCGATTCCATTCCATTCCATTCCATTCCATTCCATTCCATTCCTTTCTACTCGGGTTCATTCCATTCCATTCCGTTCCGTTCCGTTCCGTTCCGTTCCGTTCCATTCCTTTCTACTTGTGTTGATTCCATTCCATTCCATTCTATTCCATTGAATTCCATTCCATTCCATTCCATTCCATTCCATTCCATTACATGGAATTCCATTGAATTCCATTGAATTCCATTCCATTGAATTCCATTGAATTCCATTCCATTCCATTCCATGGAATTCAATTCCATTCCATTCCATTCCTTGGAATTCCGTTCCATTCCATTCCATTGAATTCCATTCCATTCCATTCAATTGAATTCCATTCCATTCCATTCCATTCGATTCCATTCCATTCCATTGAATTCCATTCCGTTCCATTCCATTCCATTGAATTCCATTCGATTCCATTCTATTCCATTCGATTCCATTCGATTCAATTCGATTCCATTCCATTCCATTCCATTCCATTCCATTCCATTCCATTGAATTCCATTCCATTCCATTCCGTTCCATTCCATTCCGTTCCATTCCATTCCATTCCATTCCATTACGTTCCGTTCCATTCCGTTCCATTCCGTTCCATTCCATTGAATTCCGATCCGTTGCATTGAATTCCGTTCCATTCCATTCCATTCCATTCCATTCCATTCCATTCCATTCCATTCCATTGAATTCCATTCCATTCCATTGAATTCCATTCCATTCCGTTCCATTCCATTGAATTCCGTTCCGTTCCGTTCCGTTCCGTTCCGTTCCGTTCCGTTCCATTCCGTTCCATTCCATTCCATTCCTTTCTACTCGGGTTCATTCCATTCCATTCCTTTCCGTTCCGTTCCGTTCCGTTCCGTTCCGTTGCGTTCCGTTCCGTTCTACTCGGGTTGATTCCATTCTATTCCATTCCATTCCATTCGATTCCATTCTATTCCATTCGATTCCATTCTATTCAATTCGATTCCATTCCATTCCATTCCATTCCATTCCATTCCATTGAATTCCATTCCATTCCATTCCGTTCCATTCCATTCCGTTCCATTCCATTCCATTCCATTCCATTCCATTCCATTACGTTCCGTTCCATTCCGTTCCATTCCATTGAATTCCGATCCATTGCATTGAATTCCGTTCCATTCCATTCCACTCCTTTCCGTTCCGTTCCGTTCCGTTCCGTTCCGTTCTACTCGGGTTGATTCCATTCTATTCCATTCCATTCCATTCGATTCCAATCTATTCCATTCGATTCCATTCGATTCAATTCGATTCCATTCCATTCCATTCCATTCCATTCCATTCCATTGAATTCCATTCCATTCCATTCCGTTCCATTCCATTGCGTTCCATTCCATTCCATTCCATTCCATTCCATTCCTTTCCGTTACGTTCCGTTCCGTTCCATTCCGTTCTACTCGGATTGATTCCATTCTATTCCATTCCATTCCATTCGATTCCATTCGATTCCATTCGATTCCATTCGATTCCATTCCACTCCATTCCATTCCATTGAACTCCATTCCATTCCATTCCATTCCATTCCATTCCATTCCATTGAACTCCATTCCATTCCATTCCATTCCATTCCATTCCATTCCATTCCATTCCATTGAATTCCATTCCATTCCATTCCATTCCATTGAATTCCGTTCCATTCCATTCCTTTCCATTCCATTCCATTCCATTGAATTCCATTACATTGAATTCCATTCCATTTCATTCCATTCCATTCCATTCCATTCCATTCCATTGAATTCCATTCCATTCCATAGAATTCCATTCCATTCCATTTCATTCGATTCCATTCCATTCCATGGAATTCCATTCCTTTCCATTCCATTCCATTCCATTCCATTCCATTGAATTCCATTGAATTCCATTCCATTCCATTGAATTCCATTCTTTTCCATTCCATTCCATTGAATTCCGTTCAATTCCATTCCATTCCATTCCATTCCATTCCATTCCATTCGAATTCCATTCCATTCCATTCCATTCCATTCCATTCCATTCCATTCCATTCCATTCTACTCGGGTTGATTCCATTCTATTCCATTCCATTCCATTCGATTCCATTCGATTCCATTCGATTCCATTCGATTCCATTCCATTCCATTCCATTCCATTGAATTCCATTCCATTCCGTTGAATTCCATTCCATTCCATTCCATTCCATTGAATTCCGTTCCATTCCATTCCATTCCATTCCATTCCATTCCATTGAATTCCATTCCATTGAATTCCATTCCATTCCATTCCATTCCATAGAATTCCATTCCATTCCGTTCCGTTCCGTTCCTTTCCGTTCCGTTTCGTTCCGTTCCGTTCCGTTCCTTTCCTTTCCATTCCATTCCATTCCATTGAATTCCGTTCCATTCCATTGAATTCCATTCCATTCCGTTCCATTCCATTGAATTCTGTTCCGTTCCGTTCCGTTCCGTTCCGTTCCATTCCGTTCCATTCCGTTCCTTTCCGTTCTACTCGGATTGATTCCATTCCATTCCATTCCATTCCATTCCATTCCATTCGATTCCATTCGAATCCATTCGATTCCATTCGATTCCATTCGATTCCATTCCATTCCATTGAATTCCATTCCATTCCATTCCATTCCATTGAATTCCGTTCCATTCCATTCAATTCCATTCCATTCCATTCCTTTCCATTCCGTTCCGTTCCGTTCCGTTCCGTTCCGTTCTACTCGGGTTGATTCCATTCTATTCCATTCCATTCCATTCGATTCCAATCTATTCCATTCGATTCCATTCGATTCAATTCGATTCCATTCCATTCCATTCCATTCCATTCCATTCCATTGAATTCCATTCCATTCCATTCCGTTCCATTCCATTCCATTCCATTCCATTCCATTCTATTCCATTCCATTACGTTCCGTTCCATTCCATTCCATTCCATTCTACTCGGGTTGATTCCATTCTATTCCATTCCATTCCATTCCATTCCATTCCATTCCATTCCTTTCGATTCCATTCCATTCCATTCCATTCCATTCCATTGAATTCCATTCCATTCCATTCCATTCCATTCCATCGAATTCCATTCCATTCCATTCCATTCCATTCCATTCCATTCGATTCCATTCGATTCCATTCGATTCCATTCCATTCCATTCCATTCCATTGAATTCCGTTCCATTCCATTCCATTCCATTCCATTCCCTTCCATTGAATTCCATTACATTGAATTCCATTCCATTCCATTCCATTCCATGGAATTCCATTCCATTCCGTTCCGTTCCGTTCCGTTCCGTTCCGTACCGTTCCATTCCATTCCATTCCATTCCATTGAATTCCGTTCCATTCCATTGAATTCCATTCCATTCCGTTCCATTCCATTGAATTCCGTTCCGTTCCGTTCCGTTCCGTTCCGTTCCGTTCCATTCCGTTCCATTCCATTCCATTCCGTTCTACTCGGGTTCATTCCATTCCATTCCTTTCCGTTCCGTTCCGTTCCGTACCATTCCGTTCCGTTCTACTCGGGTTGATTCCATTCTATTCCATTCCATTCCATTCGATTCCATTCTATTCCATTCGATTCCATTCTATTCAATTCGATTCCATTCCATTCCAATCCATTCCATTACATTCCATTGAATTCCATTCCATTCCATTCCGTTCCATTCCATTCCGTTCCATTCCATTCCATTCCATTCCATTCCATTCCATTTCGTTCCGTTCCATTCCGTTCCATTCCATTGAATTCCGATCCATTGCATTGAATTCCGTTCCATTCCATTCCATTCCATTCCATTCCATTCCATTGAATTCCATTCCATTGAATTCCATTCCATTCCATTCCATTCCACTGAATTCCATTCCATTCCGTTCCGTTCCGTTCCGTTCCGTTCCGTTCCGTTCCATTCCATTCCATTCCATTCCATTGAATTCCGTTCCATTCCATTGAATTCCATTCCATTCCGTTCCATTCCATTGAATTCCGTTCCGTTCCGTTCCGTTCCGTTCCGTTCCATTCCGTTCCATTCCGTTCCATTCCGTTCTACTCGGGTTGATTCCATTCTATTCCATTCCATTCCATTCGATTCCATTCCATTCCATTCCATTCCATTCCATTCCATTCCTTTCTACTCGGGTTCATTCCATTCCATTCCGTTCCGTTCCGTTCCGTTCCGTTCCGTTCCATTCCTTTCTACTTGTGTTGATTCCATTCCATTCCATTCTATTCCATTGAATTCCATTCCATTCCATTCCATTCCATTCCATTCCATTACATGGAATTCCATTGAATTCCATTGAATTCCATTCCATTGAATTCCATTGAATTCCATTCCATTCCATTCCATGGAATTCAATTCCATTCCATTCCATTCCTTGGAATTCCGTTCCATTCCATTCCATTGAATTCCATTCCATTCCATTCAATTGAATTCCATTCCATTCCATTCCATTCGATTCCATTCCATTCCATTGAATTCCATTCCGTTCCATTCCATTCCATTGAATTCCATTCGATTCCATTCTATTCCATTCGATTCCATTCGATTCAATTCGATTCCATTCCATTCCATTCCATTCCATTCCATTCCATTCCATTGAATTCCATTCCATTCCATTCCGTTCCATTCCATTCCGTTCCATTCCATTCCATTCCATTCCATTACGTTCCGTTCCATTCCGTTCCATTCCGTTCCATTCCATTGAATTCCGATCCGTTGCATTGAATTCCGTTCCATTCCATTCCATTCCATTCCATTCCATTCCATTCCATTCCATTCCATTGAATTCCATTCCATTCCATTGAATTCCATTCCATTCCGTTCCATTCCATTGAATTCCGTTCCGTTCCGTTCCGTTCCGTTCCGTTCCGTTCCGTTCCATTCCGTTCCATTCCATTCCATTCCTTTCTACTCGGGTTCATTCCATTCCATTCCTTTCCGTTCCGTTCCGTTCCGTTCCGTTCCGTTGCGTTCCGTTCCGTTCTACTCGGGTTGATTCCATTCTATTCCATTCCATTCCATTCGATTCCATTCTATTCCATTCGATTCCATTCTATTCAATTCGATTCCATTCCATTCCATTCCATTCCATTCCATTCCATTGAATTCCATTCCATTCCATTCCGTTCCATTCCATTCCGTTCCATTCCATTCCATTCCATTCCATTCCATTCCATTACGTTCCGTTCCATTCCGTTCCATTCCATTGAATTCCGATCCATTGCATTGAATTCCGTTCCATTCCATTCCACTCCTTTCCGTTCCGTTCCGTTCCGTTCCGTTCCGTTCTACTCGGGTTGATTCCATTCTATTCCATTCCATTCCATTCGATTCCAATCTATTCCATTCGATTCCATTCGATTCAATTCGATTCCATTCCATTCCATTCCATTCCATTCCATTCCATTGAATTCCATTCCATTCCATTCCGTTCCATTCCATTCCGTTCCATTCCATTCCATTCCATTCCATTCCATTCCTTTCCGTTACGTTCCGTTCCGTTCCATTCCGTTCTACTCGGATTGATTCCATTCTATTCCATTCCATTCCATTCGATTCCATTCGATTCCATTCGATTCCATTCGATTCCATTCCACTCCATTCCATTCCATTGAACTCCATTCCATTCCATTCCATTCCATTCCATTCCATTCCATTGAACTCCATTCCATTCCATTCCATTCCATTCCATTCCATTCCATTCCATTCCATTCCATTGAATTCCATTCCATTCCATTCCATTCCATTGAATTCCGTTCCATTCCATTCCTTTCCATTCCATTCCATTCCATTGAATTCCATTACATTGAATTCCATTCCATTTCATTCCATTCCATTCCATTCCATTCCATTCCATTGAATTCCATTCCATTCCATAGAATTCCATTCCATTCCATTTCATTCGATTCCATTCCATTCCATGGAATTCCATTCCTTTCCATTCCATTCCATTCCATTCCATTCCATTGAATTCCATTGAATTCCATTCCATTCCATTGAATTCCATTCTTTTCCATTCCATTCCATTGAATTCCGTTCAATTCCATTCCATTCCATTCCATTCCATTCCATTCCATTCGAATTCCATTCCATTCCATTCCATTCCATTCCATTCCATTCAACTCGGGTTGATTCTATTCCATTCCATTCCATTCCATTCCATTGAATTCCATTCCATTCCATTGAATTCCATTCCATTCCATTCCATCGAATTCCATTCCATTCCATTGAATTCCATTCCATTGCATTCCATTCCATTCCATTCGATTCCATTCCATTCCATTCCATTCCATTCCTTCGAATTCCATTCCATTCCATTCCATTCCATTCCATTCCATTCGATTCCATTCGATTCCATTCGATTCCATTCGATTCCATTCGATTCCATTCCATTCCATTCCATTCCATTGAATTCCATTCCATTCCATTCCATTCCATTGAATTCCGTTCCATTCCTTTCAATTCCATTCCATTCCATTCCATTCCATTCCATTCCATTCCATTCCATTCCATTCCATTCCATTCTACTCGGGTTGATTCCATTCTATTACGTTCCATTCCATTCGATTCCATTCGATTCCATTCGATTCCATTCGATTCCATTCCATTCCATTCCATTCCATTGAATTCCGTTCCATTCCATTCCATTCCATTCCATTCCATTCCATTGAATTCCATTACATTGAATTCCATTCCATTCCATTCCATTCCATGGAATTCCATTCCATTCCGTTCCGTTCCGTTCCGTTCCGTTCCGTACCGTTCCATTCCATTCCATTCCATTCCATTGAATTCCGTTCCATTCCATTGAATTCCATTCCATTCCGTTCCATTCCATTGAATTCCGTTCCGTTCTGTTCCGTTCCGTTCCGTTCCGTTCCATTCCGTTCCATTCCATTCCATTCCGTTCTACTCGGGTTCATTCCATTCCATTCCCTTCCTTTCCGTTCCGTTCCGTTCCGTTCCGTTCCGTTCCGTTCCGTTCTACTCGGGTTGATTCCATTCTATTCCATTCCATTCCATTCAATTCCATTCTATTCCATTCGATTCCATTCGATTCAATTAGATTCCATTCCATTCCATTCCATTCCATTCCATTCCATTGAATTCCGTTCCATTCCATTGAATTCCATTCCATTCCGTTCCATTCCATTGAATTCCGCTCCGTTCCATTCCGTTCCGTTCCGTTCCATTCCGTACCATTCCATTCCATTCCGTTCTACTCGGGTTGATTCCATTCTATTCCATTCCATTCCATTTGATTCCATTCCATTCCATTCCATTCCATTCCATTCCGTTCTACTCGGGTTCATTCCATTCCATTCCGTTCCGTTCCGTTCCGTTCCGTTCCTTTCCTTTCTACTTGTGTTGATTCCATTCCATTCCTTTCTATTCCATTGAATTCCATTCCATTCCATTCCATTCCATTCCATTACATGGAATTCCATTGAATTCCATCGAATTCCATTCCATTGAATTCCATTCCATTCCATTCCATTCCATTCCATTCCATGGAATTCCATTCCATTCCATTCCATTCCATTCCATTGAATTCCATTCCATTGAATTCCATTCCATTCCATTCCATTCGATTCCATTTCATTCCATTGAATTCCATTCCATTCCATTCCATTCCATTCCATTCCATTCCATTCCATTCCATTGAATTCCATTGAATTCCATTCCATTGAATTCCATTCCATTCCATTGAATGGAATGGAATGGAATGGAATGGAATGGAATGGAATCGCAACGAATCGAATGGAATCGAATGGAATCGAATGGAATGGAATGGAATGGAATGGAATGGAATCAACCCGAGTAGAATGGAATGGAATGGAACGGAACGGAATGGAACGGAACGGAACGGAATGGAATGGAATGGAATTCAACGGAATGGAATGGAATGGAATGGAATGGAATCAACCCGAGTAGAATGGAATGGATCGGAATGGATTGGAATGGAATGGAATGGAATGGAACGGAATCGAATCGAATGGAATCGAATGGAATGGAATGGAATGGAATGGAATGGAATGGAATGGAATGGAATGGAATGGAATGGAATGGAATCAACCCGAGTAGAACGGAATGGATTGGAATGGAATGGAATGGAATGGAATTAAAAGGAATAGAATGGAATGGAAAGGAATGGAGTGGAATGGAATGGATTGGAATTCAATGGAATAGAATGGAATGGAATGGAATGGAATGGAATGGAATGGAATGGAATGGAATCGAATCGAATGGAATCGAACGGAATCAAATGGAATGGAGTGGAATAGAATGGAATCAACCCGATTATAATGGAATGGAATGGAATGGAACGGAATAGAACGAACCCGAGTAGAACGGAACTGAACGGAACGGAACGGAACGGAACGGAACGGAACGGAGTGAAATGGAATGGAATGGAATCGAATGGAACCGAATGGAATGGAATGGAATGGAATGGAATGGAATGGAATGGAATGGAATGGAATGGAATCAACCCTAGTAGAATGGAATGGAATCGAATGGAATGGAATGGAATGGAATGGAATGGAATCAACCCGAGTAGAATCGAATGGATTGGAATGGAATGGAATGGAATGGAATGGAATGGAATGGAATCGAATGGAATGGAAAGGAATGGAATGGAATGGAATGGAATCAACCAGAGTGGAGTGGAGTTAAGTGGAGTGGAGTGGAGTGGAGTGGAGTGGAATGGAATGGAATGGAATGGAATGGAATGGAATGGAATGGAATGGAATGGAATAGAATGGAATCAACCCGAGTAGAACGGAATGGAATGGAATGGAATGGAATGGAACGGAATGGAACAGAACGGAATGGAAAGGAACGGAACAGAACGGAATGGAGTTTAATGAACCCGAGTAGAACGGAATGGAATGGAATGGAATGGAATGGAATGGAATGGAATGGAATCGAATCGAATGGAATCGAATGGAATGGAAAGGAATGGAATGGAATGGAATGGAATGGAATGGAATCATCCCGAGAAGAACGGAATGGAATGGAATGGAGTGGAATGGAATGGAATTGAATGGAATGGAATGGAATAAACCCGTGTAGAATGGAATGGATTGGAATGGAATGGAATGGAATGGAATGGAATGGAATGGAATGGAATGGAATGGAATGGAATGGAGTGGAATAGAATGGAATCAACCCGAGTAGAACGGAATGGAATGGAATGGAACGGAATGGAACGAACCCGATCCATTCCATTGAATTCCATTCCATTCCATTCCATTCCTTTGAATTCCGTTCCATTCCATTCCATTCCATTCCATTCCATTGAATTCCGTTCCATTCCATTGAATTCCATTCCATTCCGTTCCATTCCATTGAATTCCGTTCCGTTCCGTTCCGTTCCGTTCCGTTCCGTTCCATTCCGTTCCATTCCGTTCTACTGGGGTTGCTTCCATTTTATTCCATTCCATTCCACTCGATTCCATTCCATTCCATTCCATTCCATTCCATTCCATTCCATTCCGTTCTACTCGGGTTCATTCCATTCCATTCCTTTCCGTTCCGTTCCGTTCCGTTCTACTCGGGTTGATTCCATTCTATTCCATTCCATTCCATTCGATTCCATTCGATTCAATTCGATTCCATTCCAATCCATTCCATTCCATTCCATTGAATTCCATTCCATTCCATTCCGTTCCATTCCATTCCATTACGTTCCGTTCCATTCCGTTCCATTCCATTGAATTCCGATCCATTGCATTGAATTCCGTTCCATTCCATTCCATTCCTTTCCGTTCCGTTCCGTTCCGTTCCGTTCCGTTCTACTCGGGTTGATTCCATTCTATTCCATTCCATTCCATTCGATTCCAATCTATTCCATTCGATTCCATTCGATTCAATTCGATTCCATTCCATTCCATTCCATTCCATTCCATTCCATTGAATTCCGTTCCATTCCATTCCATTGCATTCCATTCCATTCCATTCCATTTTAATTCCATTCCATTCCATTCCATTCCATTCCATTCCATTCCATTCCATTCCATTCCATTCTACTCGGGTTGATTCCATTCTATTCCATTCCATTCCATTCGATTCCATTCGATTCCATTCGATTCCATTAGATTCCATTCCATTCCATTCCATTCCATTGAATTCCATTCCATTCCATTGAATTCCATTCCATTCCATTCCATTCCATTGAATTCCGTTCCATTCCATTCCATTCCATTCCATTCCATTCCATTGAATTCCATTCCATTGAATTCCATTCCATTCCATTCCATTCCATTGAATTCCATTCCATTCCGTTCCGTTCCGTTCCTTTCCGTTCCGTTTCGTTCCGTTCCGTTCCGTTCCTTTCCTTTCCATTCCATTCCATTCCATTGAATTCCGTTCCATTCCATTGAATTCCATTCCATTCCGTTCCATTCCATTGAATTCTGTTCCGTTCCGTTCCGTTCCGTTCCGTTCCATTCCGTTCCATTCCGTTCCTTTCCGTTCTACTCGGATTGATTCCATTCCATTCCATTCCATTCCATTCCATTCCATTCGATTCCATTCGAATCCATTCGATTCCATTCGATTCCATTCGATTCCATTCCATTCCATTGAATTCCATTCCATTCCATTCCATTGAATTCCGTTCCATTCCATTCAATTCCATTCCATTCCATTCCTTTCCATTCCGTTCCGTTCCGTTCCGTTCCGTTCCGTTCTACTCGGGTTGATTCCATTCTATTCCATTCCATTCCATTCGATTCCAATCTATTCCATTCGATTCCATTCGATTCAATTCGATTCCATTCCATTCCATTCCATTCCATTCCATTCCATTGAATTCCATTCCATTCCATTCCGTTCCATTCCATTCCATTCCATTCCATTCCATTCCATTCTATTCCATTCCATTACGTTCCGTTCCATTCCGTTCCATTCCGTTCCTTTCCATTGAATTCCGATCCATTGCATTGAATTCCGTTCCATTCCATTCCATTCCTTTCCGTTCCATTCCGTTCCGTTCCATTCCGTTCTACTCGGATTGATTCCATTCTAATCCATTCCATTCCATTCGATTCCATTCGATTCCATTCGATTGCATTCGATTCCATTCCATTCCATTCCATTCCATTCCATTCCGTTCCATTGAATTCCGTTCCATTCCATTCCATTCCATTCCATTCCATTCCATTCCATTCCATTGAATTCCATTCCATTGAATTCCATTCCATTCCATTCCATTCCATTGAATTCCATTCCATTCCGTTCCGTTCCGTTCCGTTCCGTTCCGTTCTGTTCCGTTCCGTTTCGTTCCGTTCCGTTCCGTTCCGTTCCATTCCATTCCATTCCATTCCATTGAATTCCGTTCCATTCCATTGAATTCCATTCCATTCCGTTCCATTCCATTGAATTCTGTTCCGTTCCGTTCCGTTCCGTTCCGTTCCATTCCGTTCCATTCCGTTCCTTTCCGTTCTACTCGGATTGATTCCATTCTATTCCATTCCATTCCATTCGATTCCATTCGATTCCATTCGAATCCATTCGATTCCATTCGATTCCATTCGATTCCATTCCATTCCATTGAATTCCATTCCATTCCATTCCATTCCATTGAATTCCGTTCCATTCCATTCAATTCCATTCCATTCCATTCCTTTCCGTTCCGTTCCGTTCCGTTCCGTTCCGTTATACAAGGGTTGATTCCATTCTATTCCATTCCATTCCATTCGATTCCATTCTATTCCATTCGATTCCATTCGATTCAATTCGATTCCATTCCATTCCATTCCATTCCATTCCATTCCATTCCATTCCATTGAATTCCATTCCATTCCATTCCGTTCCATTCCATTCCGTTCCATTCCATTCCATTCCATTCCATTCCATTCCATTCCCTTCCATTCCGTTCCATTCCGTTCCATTCCATTGAATTCCGATCCATTGCATTGAATTCCGTTCCATTCCATTCCATTCCTTTCCATTCCGTTCCGTTCCGTTCCGTACCGTTCTACTCGGATTGATTCCATTCTATTCCATTCCATTCCATTCGATTCCATTCGATTCCATTCGATTCCATTCGACTCCATTCCATTCCATTCCATTCCATTCCATTCCATTCCATTGAACTCCATTCCATTCCATTCCATTCCATTCCATTCCATTCCATTCCATTGAATTCCATTCCATTCCATTCCATTCCTTTGAATTCTGTTCCATTCCATTCCATTCCATTCCATTCCGTTCTACTCGGGTTGAATCCATTCTATTCCATTCCGTTCCGTTCCGTTCCGTTCCGTTCCATTCCATTCCACTCGGGTTGATTCCATTCTATTCCATTGCATTCCATTCGATTCCATTCGATTCCATTCGATTCCATTCGATTCCATTCGATTCCATTCCATTCCATTCCATTCCATTGAATTCCATTCCATTCCATTCCATTCCATTGAATTCCGTTCCATTCCATTCAATTCCATTCCATTCCATTCCATTCCATTCCATTTGAATTCCATTCCATTCCATTCCATTCAATTCCATTCCATTCCATTCCATTCCATTCCATTCCATTCCATTCTACTCGGGTTGATTCCATTCTATTCCATTCCATTCCATTCGATTCCATTCGATTCCATTCGATTCCATTCGATTCCATTCCATTCCATTCCATTCCATTCCATTCCATTCCATTCCATTCCATTCCATTGAATTCCATTCCATTCCATTGAATTCCATTCCATTCCATTCCATTCCATTGAATTCCGTTCCGTTCCATTCCTTTCCATTCCATTCCATTCCATTCCATTGAATTCCATTCCATTCCATTGAATTCCATTCCATTCCATTCCATTCCATTGAATTCCGTTCCGTTCCATTCCTTTCCATTCCATTCCATTCCATTGTATTCCATTACATTGAATTCCATTCCATTCCATTCCATTCCATTGTATTCCATTACATTGAATTCCATTCCATTCCATTCCATTCCATTGAATTCCATTCCATTCCATTGAATTACATTCCATTCCATTCCATTCGATTCCATTCCATTCCATTGAATTCCATTCCTTTCCATTCCATTCCATTGAATTCCGTTCAATTCCATTCCATTCCATTCCATTCCATTCCATTCCATTCCATTCGAATTCCATTCCATTCCTTTCCATTCCATTAAATTCCATTCCATTCCATTCTACTCGGGTTGATTCCATTCTATTCCATTCCATTCCATTCGATTCAATTCGATTCCTTTCGATTCCATTCCATTCCATTCCATTCCATTCCATTCCATTGAATTCCATTCCATTCCATTCCATTCCATTGAATTCCATTCCATTCCATTCCATCGAATTCCATTCCATTCCATTGAATTCCATTCCATCCATTCCATTCCATTCCATTCCATTCCATTGAATTCCGTTCCATTCCATTCCATTGCATTCCATTCCATTCCATTCCATTTGAATTCCATTCCATTCCATTCCATTCCATTCCATTCCATTCCATTCCATTCTACTCGGGTTGATTCCATTCTATTCCATTCCATTCCATTCCATTCCATTCCATTCCATTCCATTCCATTCCTTTCCATTCCATTCCATTACATTCCATGGAATTCCATTCCATTCCATTGAATTCCATTCCATTCCATTCCATTCCATTGAATTCCGTTCCATTCCATTCCATTCCATTCCATTCCATTCCATTGAATTCCATTCCATTGAATTCCATTCCATTCCATTCCATTCCATTGAATTCCATTCCATTCCGTTCCGTTCCGTTCCGTTCCATTCCGTTTCGTTCCGTTCCGTTCCGTTCCGTTCCATTCCATTCCATTCCATTCCATTGAATTCCGTTCCATTCCATTGAATTCCATTCCATTCCGTTCCATTCCATTGAATTCTGTTCCGTTCCGTTCCGTTCCGTTCCATTCCGTTCCATTCCGTTCCTTTCCGTTCTACTCGGATTGATTCCATTCTATTCCATTCCATTCCATTCGATTCCATTCGATTCCATTCGAATCCATTCGATTCCATTCGATTCCATTCGATTCCATTCCATTCCATTGAATTCCATTCCATTCCATTCCATTCCATTGAATTCCGTTCCATTCCATTCAATTCCATTCCATTCCATTCCTTTCCGTTCCGTTCCGTTCCGTTCCGTTCCGTTCCGTTCTACTCGGGTTGATTCCATTCTATTCCATTCCATTCCATTCGATTCCAATCTATTCCATTCGATTCCATTCGATTCAATTCGATTCCATTCCATTCCATTCCATTCCATTCCATTGAATTCCATTCCATTCCATTCCATCGAATTCCATTCCATTCCATTGAATTCCATTCCATTCCATTCCATTCCATTCCATTCCATTCCATTCCATTCCATTCCATCGAATTCCATTCCATTCTATTCCATTCCATTCCATTCCATTCCATTCCATTCGATTCCATTCGATTCCATTCGATTCCATTCGATTCCATTCCATTCCATTCCATTCCATTGAATTCCATTCCATTCCATTCCATTCCATTCTACTCGGGTTGATTCCATTCTATTCCATTCCATTCCATTCGATTCCATTCTATTCCATTCGATTCCATTCGATTCAATTCGATTCGATTCCATTCCATTCCATTCCATTCCATTCCATTCCATTGAATTCCATTCCATTCCATAGAATTCCATTCCATTCCATTCCATTCCATTCCATTCCATTCCATTCCATTGAATTCCATTCCATTCCATTGAATTCCATTCCATTCCATTCCATTCGATTCCATTCCATTCCATGGAATTCCATTCCATTCGATTCCATTCCATTCCATGGAATTCCATTTCATTCCATTCCATTCCATTCCATTCCATTCCATTCCCTAGAATTCCATTCCATTCCATTCCATTCCATTCCATTCCATTCCATTCCGTTCCATTCCATTCCATCGAATTCCATTCCATTCCATTCCATTCCATTCCATTCCATTCCATTCCATTCCATTCCATTCCACTCTACTCGGGTTGATTCCATTCTATTACATTCCATTCCATTCGATTCCATTCGATTCCATTCGATTCCTTTCGATTCCATTCCATTCAATTGAATTCCATTCCATTCCATTCCATTCCATTCCATTCCATTCCATTCCATTGAATTCCATTCCATTCCATTGAATTCCATTCCATTCCATTCCATTCCATGGAATTCCGTTCCATTCCATTCCTTTCCATTCCATTGAATTCCATTACATTGAATTCCATTCCATTCCATTCCATTCCATTGAATTCCATTCCATTCCATTGAATTCCATTCCATTCCATTCCATTCGATTCCATTCCATTCCATGGAATTCCATTCCTTTCCATTCCATTCCATTCCATACCATTCCATTCCATTCCTTTGAATTCCATTGAATTCCATTCCATTCCATTGAATTCCATTCCTTTCCATTCCATTCCATTGAATTCCGTTCAATTCCATTCCATTCCATTCCATTCCATTCCATTCCATTCCATTCCATTCGAATTCCATTCCATTCCATTGAATTCCATTCCATTCCATTCCATTCGATTCCATTCCATTCCATGGAATTCCATTCCATTCGATTCCATTCCATTCCATGGAATTCCATTTCATTCCATTCCATTCCATTCCATTCCATTCCATTCCCTAGAATTCCATTCCATTCCATTCCATTCCATTCCATTCCATTCCGTTCCATTCCATTCCATCGAATTCCATTCCATTCCGTTCCATTCCATTCCATTCCATTCCATTCCATTCCATTCCATTCCATTCCATTCCATTCCATTCCATTCCACTCAACTCGGGTTGATTCCATTCTATTACATTCCATTCCATTCGATTCCATTTGATTCCATTCGATTCCATTCGATTCCATTCCATTCAATTGAATTCCATTCCATTCCATTCCATTCCATTCCATTCCATTCCATTCCATTCCATTCCATTCCATTGAATTCCATTCCATTCCATTCTGTTCCATTCCATTCCGTTCCATTCCATTCCATTCCATTCCATTCCATTCCATTCCATTCCCTTCCATTCCGTTCCATTCCGTTCCATTCCATTGAATTCCGATCCATTGCATTGAATTCCGTTCCATTCCATTCCATTCCTTTCCATTCCGTTCCGTTCCGTTCCGTACCGTTCTACTCGGATTGATTCCATTCTATTCCATTCCATTCCATTCGATTCCATTCGATTCCTTTCGATTCCATTCCATTCCATTCCATTCCATTCCATTCCATTGAATTCCATTCCATTCCATTCCATTCCATTCCATTGAATTCCATTCCATTCCATTCCATCGAATTCCATTCCATTCCATTGAATTCCATTCCATCCATTCCATTCCATTCCATTCCATTCCATTGAATTCCGTTCCATTCCATTCCATTGCATTCCATTCCATTCCATTCCATTTGAATTCCATTCCATTCCATTCCATTCCATTCCATTCCATTCCATTCCATTCCATTCTACTCGGGTTGATTCCATTCTATTCCATTCCATTCCATTCCATTCCATTCCATTCCATTCCATTCCATTCCTTTCCATTCCATTCCATTCCATTCCATGGAATTCCATTCCATTCCATTCCATGGAATTCCATTCCATTCCATTGAATTCCATTCCATTCCATTCCATTCCATTGAATTCCGTTCCATTCCATTCCATTCCATTCATTCCATTCCATTCCATTCCATTCCATTGAATTCCATTCCATTGAATTCCATTCCATTCCATTCCATTCCATTGAATTCCATTCCATTCCGTTCCGTTCCGTTCCGTTCCGTTCCGTTTCGTTCCGTTCCGTTCCGTTCCGTTCCATTCCATTCCATTCCATTCCATTGAATTCCGTTCCATTCCATTGAATTCCATTCCATTCCGTTCCATTCCATTGAATTCTGTTCCGTTCCGTTCCGTTCCGTTCCGTTCCATTCCGTTCCATTCCGTTCCTTTCCGTTCTACTCGGATTGATTCCATTCTATTCCATTCCATTCCATTCGATTCCATTCGATTCCATTCGAATCCATTCGATTCCATTCGATTCCATTCGATTCCATTCCATTCCATTGAATTCCATTCCATTCCATTCCATTCCATTGAATTCCGTTCCATTCCATTCAATTCCATTCCATTCCATTCCTTTCCGTTCCGTTCCGTTCCGTTCCGTTCCGTTCTACTCGGGTTGATTCCATTCTATTCCATTCCATTCCATTCGATTCCAATCTATTCCATTCGATTCCATTCGATTCAATTCGATTCCATTCCATTCCATTCCATTCCATTCCATTCCATTCCATTGAATTCCATTCCATTCCATTCCATCGAATTCCATTCCATTCCATTGAATTCCATTCCATTCCATTCCATTCCATTCCATTCCATTCCATTCCATTCCATTCCATCGAATTCCATTCCATTCCATTCCATTCCATTCCATTCCATTCCATTCCATTCCATTCCATTCCATTCGATTCCATTCGATTCCATTCGATTCCATTCCATTCCATTCCATTCCATTGAATTCCATTCCATTCCATTCCATTCCATTGAATTCCGTTCCATTCCTTTCAATTCCATTCCATTCCATTCCATTCCATTCCATTCCATTCCATTCCATTCCATTCCATTCCATTCTACTCGGGTTGATTCCATTCTATTACATTCCATTCCATTCGATTCCATTCGATTCCATTCGATTCCATTCGATTCCATTCCATTCCATTCCATTCCATTGAATTCCGTTCCATTCCATTCCATTCCATTCCATTCCATTCCATTCCATTGAATTCCATTACATTGAATTCCATTCCATTCCATTCCATTCCATGGAATTCCATTCCATTCCGTTCCATTCCGTTCCGTTCCGTTCCATACCGTTCCATTCCATTCCATTCCATTCCATTGAATTCCGTTCCATTCCATTGAATTCCATTCCATTCCGTTCCATTCCATTGAATTCCGTTCCGTTCCGTTCCGTTCCATTCCGTTCCGTTCCATTCCGTTCCATTCCATTCCATTCCGTTCTACTCGGGTTCATTCCATTCCATTCCTTTCCGTTCCGTTCCGTTCCGTTCCGTTCCGTTCCGTTCCGTTCTACTCGGGTTGATTCCATTCTATTCCATTCCATTCCATTCGATTCCATTCTATTCCATTCCATTCCATTCCATTCCATTCCATTCCATTCCTTTCGATTCCATTCCATTCCATTCCATTCCATTCCATTGAATTCCATTCCATTCCATTCCATTCCATTCCATCGAATTCCATTCCATTCCATTCCATTCCATTCCATTCCATTCGATTCCATTCGATTCCATTCGATTCCATTCCATTCCATTCCATTCCATTGAATTCCGTTCCATTCCATTCCATTCCATTCCATTCCCTTCCATTGAATTCCATTACATTGAATTCCATTCCATTCCATTCCATTCCATGGAATTCCATTCCATTCCGTTCCGTTCCGTTCCGTTCCGTTCCGTACCGTTCCATTCCATTCCATTCCATTCCATTGAATTCCGTTCCATTCCATTGAATTCCATTCCATTCCGTTCCATTCCATTGAATTCCGTTCCGTTCCGTTCCGTTCCGTTCCGTTCCGTTCCATTCCGTTCCATTCCATTCCATTCCGTTCTACTCGGGTTCATTCCATTCCATTCCTTTCCGTTCCGTTCCGTTCCGTACCATTCCGTTCCGTTCTACTCGGGTTGATTCCATTCTATTCCATTCCATTCCATTCGATTCCATTCTATTCCATTCGATTCCATTCTATTCAATTCGATTCCATTCCATTCCAATCCATTCCATTACATTCCATTGAATTCCATTCCATTCCATTCCGTTCCATTCCATTCCGTTCCATTCCATTCCATTCCATTCCATTCCATTCCATTTCGTTCCGTTCCATTCCGTTCCATTCCATTGAATTCCGATCCATTGCATTGAATTCCGTTCCATTCCATTCCATTCCATTCCATTCCATTCCATTGAATTCCATTCCATTGAATTCCATTCCATTCCATTCCATTCCACTGAATTCCATTCCATTCCGTTCCGTTCCGTTCCGTTCCGTTCCGTTCCGTTCCATTCCATTCCATTCCATTCCATTGAATTCCGTTCCATTCCATTGAATTCCATTCCATTCCGTTCCATTCCATTGAATTCCGTTCCGTTCCGTTCCGTTCCGTTCCGTTCCATTCCGTTCCATTCCGTTCCATTCCGTTCTACTCGGGTTGATTCCATTCTATTCCATTCCATTCCATTCGATTCCATTCCATTCCATTCCATTCCATTCCATTCCATTCCTTTCTACTCGGGTTCATTCCATTCCATTCCGTTCCGTTCCGTTCCGTTCCGTTCCGTTCCATTCCTTTCTACTTGTGTTGATTCCATTCCATTCCATTCTATTCCATTGAATTCCATTCCATTCCATTCCATTCCATTCCATTCCATTACATGGAATTCCATTGAATTCCATTGAATTCCATTCCATTGAATTCCATTGAATTCCATTCCATTCCATTCCATGGAATTCAATTCCATTCCATTCCATTCCTTGGAATTCCGTTCCATTCCATTCCATTGAATTCCATTCCATTCCATTCAATTGAATTCCATTCCATTCCATTCCATTCGATTCCATTCCATTCCATTGAATTCCATTCCGTTCCATTCCATTCCATTGAATTCCATTCGATTCCATTCTATTCCATTCGATTCCATTCGATTCAATTCGATTCCATTCCATTCCATTCCATTCCATTCCATTCCATTCCATTGAATTCCATTCCATTCCATTCCGTTCCATTCCATTCCGTTCCATTCCATTCCATTCCATTCCATTACGTTCCGTTCCATTCCGTTCCATTCCGTTCCATTCCATTGAATTCCGATCCGTTGCATTGAATTCCGTTCCATTCCATTCCATTCCATTCCATTCCATTCCATTCCATTCCATTCCATTGAATTCCATTCCATTCCATTGAATTCCATTCCATTCCGTTCCATTCCATTGAATTCCGTTCCGTTCCGTTCCGTTCCGTTCCGTTCCGTTCCGTTCCATTCCGTTCCATTCCATTCCATTCCTTTCTACTCGGGTTCATTCCATTCCATTCCTTTCCGTTCCGTTCCGTTCCGTTCCGTTCCGTTGCGTTCCGTTCCGTTCTACTCGGGTTGATTCCATTCTATTCCATTCCATTCCATTCGATTCCATTCTATTCCATTCGATTCCATTCTATTCAATTCGATTCCATTCCATTCCATTCCATTCCATTCCATTCCATTGAATTCCATTCCATTCCATTCCGTTCCATTCCATTCCGTTCCATTCCATTCCATTCCATTCCATTCCATTCCATTACGTTCCGTTCCATTCCGTTCCATTCCATTGAATTCCGATCCATTGCATTGAATTCCGTTCCATTCCATTCCACTCCTTTCCGTTCCGTTCCGTTCCGTTCCGTTCCGTTCTACTCGGGTTGATTCCATTCTATTCCATTCCATTCCATTCGATTCCAATCTATTCCATTCGATTCCATTCGATTCAATTCGATTCCATTCCATTCCATTCCATTCCATTCCATTCCATTGAATTCCATTCCATTCCATTCCGTTCCATTCCATTGCGTTCCATTCCATTCCATTCCATTCCATTCCATTCCTTTCCGTTACGTTCCGTTCCGTTCCATTCCGTTCTACTCGGATTGATTCCATTCTATTCCATTCCATTCCATTCGATTCCATTCGATTCCATTCGATTCCATTCGATTCCATTCCACTCCATTCCATTCCATTGAACTCCATTCCATTCCATTCCATTCCATTCCATTCCATTCCATTGAACTCCATTCCATTCCATTCCATTCCATTCCATTCCATTCCATTCCATTCCATTCCATTGAATTCCATTCCATTCCATTCCATTCCATTGAATTCCGTTCCATTCCATTCCTTTCCATTCCATTCCATTCCATTGAATTCCATTACATTGAATTCCATTCCATTTCATTCCATTCCATTCCATTCCATTCCATTCCATTGAATTCCATTCCATTCCATAGAATTCCATTCCATTCCATTTCATTCGATTCCATTCCATTCCATGGAATTCCATTCCTTTCCATTCCATTCCATTCCATTCCATTCCATTGAATTCCATTGAATTCCATTCCATTCCATTGAATTCCATTCTTTTCCATTCCATTCCATTGAATTCCGTTCAATTCCATTCCATTCCATTCCATTCCATTCCATTCCATTCGAATTCCATTCCATTCCATTCCATTCCATTCCATTCCATTCAACTCGGGTTGATTCTATTCCATTCCATTCCATTCCATTCCATTGAATTCCATTCCATTCCATTGAATTCCATTCCATTCCATTCCATCGAATTCCATTCCATTCCATTGAATTCCATTCCATTGCATTCCATTCCATTCCATTCGATTCCATTCCATTCCATTCCATTCCATTCCTTCGAATTCCATTCCATTCCATTCCATTCCATTCCATTCCATTCGATTCCATTCGATTCCATTCGATTCCATTCGATTCCATTCGATTCCATTCCATTCCATTCCATTCCATTGAATTCCATTCCATTCCATTCCATTCCATTGAATTCCGTTCCATTCCTTTCAATTCCATTCCATTCCATTCCATTCCATTCCATTCCATTCCATTCCATTCCATTCCATTCCATTCTACTCGGGTTGATTCCATTCTATTACGTTCCATTCCATTCGATTCCATTCGATTCCATTCGATTCCATTCGATTCCATTCCATTCCATTCCATTCCATTGAATTCCGTTCCATTCCATTCCATTCCATTCCATTCCATTCCATTGAATTCCATTACATTGAATTCCATTCCATTCCATTCCATTCCATGGAATTCCATTCCATTCCGTTCCGTTCCGTTCCGTTCCGTTCCGTACCGTTCCATTCCATTCCATTCCATTCCATTGAATTCCGTTCCATTCCATTGAATTCCATTCCATTCCGTTCCATTCCATTGAATTCCGTTCCGTTCTGTTCCGTTCCGTTCCGTTCCGTTCCATTCCGTTCCATTCCATTCCATTCCGTTCTACTCGGGTTCATTCCATTCCATTCCCTTCCTTTCCGTTCCGTTCCGTTCCGTTCCGTTCCGTTCCGTTCCGTTCTACTCGGGTTGATTCCATTCTATTCCATTCCATTCCATTCAATTCCATTCTATTCCATTCGATTCCATTCGATTCAATTAGATTCCATTCCATTCCATTCCATTCCATTCCATTCCATTGAATTCCGTTCCATTCCATTGAATTCCATTCCATTCCGTTCCATTCCATTGAATTCCGCTCCGTTCCATTCCGTTCCGTTCCGTTCCATTCCGTACCATTCCATTCCATTCCGTTCTACTCGGGTTGATTCCATTCTATTCCATTCCATTCCATTTGATTCCATTCCATTCCATTCCATTCCATTCCATTCCGTTCTACTCGGGTTCATTCCATTCCATTCCGTTCCGTTCCGTTCCGTTCCGTTCCTTTCCTTTCTACTTGTGTTGATTCCATTCCATTCCTTTCTATTCCATTGAATTCCATTCCATTCCATTCCATTCCATTCCATTACATGGAATTCCATTGAATTCCATCGAATTCCATTCCATTGAATTCCATTCCATTCCATTCCATTCCATTCCATTCCATGGAATTCCATTCCATTCCATTCCATTCCATTCCATTGAATTCCATTCCATTGAATTCCATTCCATTCCATTCCATTCGATTCCATTTCATTCCATTGAATTCCATTCCATTCCATTCCATTCCATTCCATTCCATTCCATTCCATTCCATTGAATTCCATTGAATTCCATTCCATTGAATTCCATTCCATTCCATTGAATGGAATGGAATGGAATGGAATGGAATGGAATGGAATCGCAACGAATCGAATGGAATCGAATGGAATCGAATGGAATGGAATGGAATGGAATGGAATGGAATCAACCCGAGTAGAATGGAATGGAATGGAACGGAACGGAATGGAACGGAACGGAACGGAATGGAATGGAATGGAATTCAACGGAATGGAATGGAATGGAATGGAATGGAATCAACCCGAGTAGAATGGAATGGATCGGAATGGATTGGAATGGAATGGAATGGAATGGAACGGAATCGAATCGAATGGAATCGAATGGAATGGAATGGAATGGAATGGAATGGAATGGAATGGAATGGAATGGAATGGAATGGAATGGAATCAACCCGAGTAGAACGGAATGGATTGGAATGGAATGGAATGGAATGGAATTAAAAGGAATAGAATGGAATGGAAAGGAATGGAGTGGAATGGAATGGATTGGAATTCAATGGAATAGAATGGAATGGAATGGAATGGAATGGAATGGAATGGAATGGAATGGAATCGAATCGAATGGAATCGAACGGAATCAAATGGAATGGAGTGGAATAGAATGGAATCAACCCGATTATAATGGAATGGAATGGAATGGAACGGAATAGAACGAACCCGAGTAGAACGGAACTGAACGGAACGGAACGGAACGGAACGGAACGGAACGGAGTGAAATGGAATGGAATGGAATCGAATGGAACCGAATGGAATGGAATGGAATGGAATGGAATGGAATGGAATGGAATGGAATGGAATGGAATCAACCCTAGTAGAATGGAATGGAATCGAATGGAATGGAATGGAATGGAATGGAATGGAATCAACCCGAGTAGAATCGAATGGATTGGAATGGAATGGAATGGAATGGAATGGAATGGAATGGAATCGAATGGAATGGAAAGGAATGGAATGGAATGGAATGGAATCAACCAGAGTGGAGTGGAGTTAAGTGGAGTGGAGTGGAGTGGAGTGGAGTGGAATGGAATGGAATGGAATGGAATGGAATGGAATGGAATGGAATGGAATGGAATAGAATGGAATCAACCCGAGTAGAACGGAATGGAATGGAATGGAATGGAATGGAACGGAATGGAACAGAACGGAATGGAAAGGAACGGAACAGAACGGAATGGAGTTTAATGAACCCGAGTAGAACGGAATGGAATGGAATGGAATGGAATGGAATGGAATGGAATGGAATCGAATCGAATGGAATCGAATGGAATGGAAAGGAATGGAATGGAATGGAATGGAATGGAATGGAATCATCCCGAGAAGAACGGAATGGAATGGAATGGAGTGGAATGGAATGGAATTGAATGGAATGGAATGGAATAAACCCGTGTAGAATGGAATGGATTGGAATGGAATGGAATGGAATGGAATGGAATGGAATGGAATGGAATGGAATGGAATGGAATGGAGTGGAATAGAATGGAATCAACCCGAGTAGAACGGAATGGAATGGAATGGAACGGAATGGAACGAACCCGATCCATTCCATTGAATTCCATTCCATTCCATTCCATTCCTTTGAATTCCGTTCCATTCCATTCCATTCCATTCCATTCCATTGAATTCCGTTCCATTCCATTGAATTCCATTCCATTCCGTTCCATTCCATTGAATTCCGTTCCGTTCCGTTCCGTTCCGTTCCGTTCCGTTCCATTCCGTTCCATTCCGTTCTACTGGGGTTGCTTCCATTTTATTCCATTCCATTCCACTCGATTCCATTCCATTCCATTCCATTCCATTCCATTCCATTCCATTCCGTTCTACTCGGGTTCATTCCATTCCATTCCTTTCCGTTCCGTTCCGTTCCGTTCTACTCGGGTTGATTCCATTCTATTCCATTCCATTCCATTCGATTCCATTCGATTCAATTCGATTCCATTCCAATCCATTCCATTCCATTCCATTGAATTCCATTCCATTCCATTCCGTTCCATTCCATTCCATTACGTTCCGTTCCATTCCGTTCCATTCCATTGAATTCCGATCCATTGCATTGAATTCCGTTCCATTCCATTCCATTCCTTTCCGTTCCGTTCCGTTCCGTTCCGTTCCGTTCTACTCGGGTTGATTCCATTCTATTCCATTCCATTCCATTCGATTCCAATCTATTCCATTCGATTCCATTCGATTCAATTCGATTCCATTCCATTCCATTCCATTCCATTCCATTCCATTGAATTCCGTTCCATTCCATTCCATTGCATTCCATTCCATTCCATTCCATTTTAATTCCATTCCATTCCATTCCATTCCATTCCATTCCATTCCATTCCATTCCATTCCATTCTACTCGGGTTGATTCCATTCTATTCCATTCCATTCCATTCGATTCCATTCGATTCCATTCGATTCCATTAGATTCCATTCCATTCCATTCCATTCCATTGAATTCCATTCCATTCCATTGAATTCCATTCCATTCCATTCCATTCCATTGAATTCCGTTCCATTCCATTCCATTCCATTCCATTCCATTCCATTGAATTCCATTCCATTGAATTCCATTCCATTCCATTCCATTCCATTGAATTCCATTCCATTCCGTTCCGTTCCGTTCCTTTCCGTTCCGTTTCGTTCCGTTCCGTTCCGTTCCTTTCCTTTCCATTCCATTCCATTCCATTGAATTCCGTTCCATTCCATTGAATTCCATTCCATTCCGTTCCATTCCATTGAATTCTGTTCCGTTCCGTTCCGTTCCGTTCCGTTCCATTCCGTTCCATTCCGTTCCTTTCCGTTCTACTCGGATTGATTCCATTCCATTCCATTCCATTCCATTCCATTCCATTCGATTCCATTCGAATCCATTCGATTCCATTCGATTCCATTCGATTCCATTCCATTCCATTGAATTCCATTCCATTCCATTCCATTGAATTCCGTTCCATTCCATTCAATTCCATTCCATTCCATTCCTTTCCATTCCGTTCCGTTCCGTTCCGTTCCGTTCCGTTCTACTCGGGTTGATTCCATTCTATTCCATTCCATTCCATTCGATTCCAATCTATTCCATTCGATTCCATTCGATTCAATTCGATTCCATTCCATTCCATTCCATTCCATTCCATTCCATTGAATTCCATTCCATTCCATTCCGTTCCATTCCATTCCATTCCATTCCATTCCATTCCATTCTATTCCATTCCATTACGTTCCGTTCCATTCCGTTCCATTCCGTTCCTTTCCATTGAATTCCGATCCATTGCATTGAATTCCGTTCCATTCCATTCCATTCCTTTCCGTTCCATTCCGTTCCGTTCCATTCCGTTCTACTCGGATTGATTCCATTCTAATCCATTCCATTCCATTCGATTCCATTCGATTCCATTCGATTGCATTCGATTCCATTCCATTCCATTCCATTCCATTCCATTCCGTTCCATTGAATTCCGTTCCATTCCATTCCATTCCATTCCATTCCATTCCATTCCATTCCATTGAATTCCATTCCATTGAATTCCATTCCATTCCATTCCATTCCATTGAATTCCATTCCATTCCGTTCCGTTCCGTTCCGTTCCGTTCCGTTCTGTTCCGTTCCGTTTCGTTCCGTTCCGTTCCGTTCCGTTCCATTCCATTCCATTCCATTCCATTGAATTCCGTTCCATTCCATTGAATTCCATTCCATTCCGTTCCATTCCATTGAATTCTGTTCCGTTCCGTTCCGTTCCGTTCCGTTCCATTCCGTTCCATTCCGTTCCTTTCCGTTCTACTCGGATTGATTCCATTCTATTCCATTCCATTCCATTCGATTCCATTCGATTCCATTCGAATCCATTCGATTCCATTCGATTCCATTCGATTCCATTCCATTCCATTGAATTCCATTCCATTCCATTCCATTCCATTGAATTCCGTTCCATTCCATTCAATTCCATTCCATTCCATTCCTTTCCGTTCCGTTCCGTTCCGTTCCGTTCCGTTATACAAGGGTTGATTCCATTCTATTCCATTCCATTCCATTCGATTCCATTCTATTCCATTCGATTCCATTCGATTCAATTCGATTCCATTCCATTCCATTCCATTCCATTCCATTCCATTCCATTCCATTGAATTCCATTCCATTCCATTCCGTTCCATTCCATTCCGTTCCATTCCATTCCATTCCATTCCATTCCATTCCATTCCCTTCCATTCCGTTCCATTCCGTTCCATTCCATTGAATTCCGATCCATTGCATTGAATTCCGTTCCATTCCATTCCATTCCTTTCCATTCCGTTCCGTTCCGTTCCGTACCGTTCTACTCGGATTGATTCCATTCTATTCCATTCCATTCCATTCGATTCCATTCGATTCCATTCGATTCCATTCGACTCCATTCCATTCCATTCCATTCCATTCCATTCCATTCCATTGAACTCCATTCCATTCCATTCCATTCCATTCCATTCCATTCCATTCCATTGAATTCCATTCCATTCCATTCCATTCCTTTGAATTCTGTTCCATTCCATTCCATTCCATTCCATTCCGTTCTACTCGGGTTGAATCCATTCTATTCCATTCCGTTCCGTTCCGTTCCGTTCCGTTCCATTCCATTCCACTCGGGTTGATTCCATTCTATTCCATTGCATTCCATTCGATTCCATTCGATTCCATTCGATTCCATTCGATTCCATTCGATTCCATTCCATTCCATTCCATTCCATTGAATTCCATTCCATTCCATTCCATTCCATTGAATTCCGTTCCATTCCATTCAATTCCATTCCATTCCATTCCATTCCATTCCATTTGAATTCCATTCCATTCCATTCCATTCAATTCCATTCCATTCCATTCCATTCCATTCCATTCCATTCCATTCTACTCGGGTTGATTCCATTCTATTCCATTCCATTCCATTCGATTCCATTCGATTCCATTCGATTCCATTCGATTCCATTCCATTCCATTCCATTCCATTCCATTCCATTCCATTCCATTCCATTCCATTGAATTCCATTCCATTCCATTGAATTCCATTCCATTCCATTCCATTCCATTGAATTCCGTTCCGTTCCATTCCTTTCCATTCCATTCCATTCCATTCCATTGAATTCCATTCCATTCCATTGAATTCCATTCCATTCCATTCCATTCCATTGAATTCCGTTCCGTTCCATTCCTTTCCATTCCATTCCATTCCATTGTATTCCATTACATTGAATTCCATTCCATTCCATTCCATTCCATTGTATTCCATTACATTGAATTCCATTCCATTCCATTCCATTCCATTGAATTCCATTCCATTCCATTGAATTACATTCCATTCCATTCCATTCGATTCCATTCCATTCCATTGAATTCCATTCCTTTCCATTCCATTCCATTGAATTCCGTTCAATTCCATTCCATTCCATTCCATTCCATTCCATTCCATTCCATTCGAATTCCATTCCATTCCTTTCCATTCCATTAAATTCCATTCCATTCCATTCTACTCGGGTTGATTCCATTCTATTCCATTCCATTCCATTCGATTCAATTCGATTCCTTTCGATTCCATTCCATTCCATTCCATTCCATTCCATTCCATTGAATTCCATTCCATTCCATTCCATTCCATTGAATTCCATTCCATTCCATTCCATCGAATTCCATTCCATTCCATTGAATTCCATTCCATCCATTCCATTCCATTCCATTCCATTCCATTGAATTCCGTTCCATTCCATTCCATTGCATTCCATTCCATTCCATTCCATTTGAATTCCATTCCATTCCATTCCATTCCATTCCATTCCATTCCATTCCATTCTACTCGGGTTGATTCCATTCTATTCCATTCCATTCCATTCCATTCCATTCCATTCCATTCCATTCCATTCCTTTCCATTCCATTCCATTACATTCCATGGAATTCCATTCCATTCCATTGAATTCCATTCCATTCCATTCCATTCCATTGAATTCCGTTCCATTCCATTCCATTCCATTCCATTCCATTCCATTGAATTCCATTCCATTGAATTCCATTCCATTCCATTCCATTCCATTGAATTCCATTCCATTCCGTTCCGTTCCGTTCCGTTCCATTCCGTTTCGTTCCGTTCCGTTCCGTTCCGTTCCATTCCATTCCATTCCATTCCATTGAATTCCGTTCCATTCCATTGAATTCCATTCCATTCCGTTCCATTCCATTGAATTCTGTTCCGTTCCGTTCCGTTCCGTTCCATTCCGTTCCATTCCGTTCCTTTCCGTTCTACTCGGATTGATTCCATTCTATTCCATTCCATTCCATTCGATTCCATTCGATTCCATTCGAATCCATTCGATTCCATTCGATTCCATTCGATTCCATTCCATTCCATTGAATTCCATTCCATTCCATTCCATTCCATTGAATTCCGTTCCATTCCATTCAATTCCATTCCATTCCATTCCTTTCCGTTCCGTTCCGTTCCGTTCCGTTCCGTTCCGTTCTACTCGGGTTGATTCCATTCTATTCCATTCCATTCCATTCGATTCCAATCTATTCCATTCGATTCCATTCGATTCAATTCGATTCCATTCCATTCCATTCCATTCCATTCCATTGAATTCCATTCCATTCCATTCCATCGAATTCCATTCCATTCCATTGAATTCCATTCCATTCCATTCCATTCCATTCCATTCCATTCCATTCCATTCCATTCCATCGAATTCCATTCCATTCTATTCCATTCCATTCCATTCCATTCCATTCCATTCGATTCCATTCGATTCCATTCGATTCCATTCGATTCCATTCCATTCCATTCCATTCCATTGAATTCCATTCCATTCCATTCCATTCCATTCTACTCGGGTTGATTCCATTCTATTCCATTCCATTCCATTCGATTCCATTCTATTCCATTCGATTCCATTCGATTCAATTCGATTCGATTCCATTCCATTCCATTCCATTCCATTCCATTCCATTGAATTCCATTCCATTCCATAGAATTCCATTCCATTCCATTCCATTCCATTCCATTCCATTCCATTCCATTGAATTCCATTCCATTCCATTGAATTCCATTCCATTCCATTCCATTCGATTCCATTCCATTCCATGGAATTCCATTCCATTCGATTCCATTCCATTCCATGGAATTCCATTTCATTCCATTCCATTCCATTCCATTCCATTCCATTCCCTAGAATTCCATTCCATTCCATTCCATTCCATTCCATTCCATTCCATTCCGTTCCATTCCATTCCATCGAATTCCATTCCATTCCATTCCATTCCATTCCATTCCATTCCATTCCATTCCATTCCATTCCACTCTACTCGGGTTGATTCCATTCTATTACATTCCATTCCATTCGATTCCATTCGATTCCATTCGATTCCTTTCGATTCCATTCCATTCAATTGAATTCCATTCCATTCCATTCCATTCCATTCCATTCCATTCCATTCCATTGAATTCCATTCCATTCCATTGAATTCCATTCCATTCCATTCCATTCCATGGAATTCCGTTCCATTCCATTCCTTTCCATTCCATTGAATTCCATTACATTGAATTCCATTCCATTCCATTCCATTCCATTGAATTCCATTCCATTCCATTGAATTCCATTCCATTCCATTCCATTCGATTCCATTCCATTCCATGGAATTCCATTCCTTTCCATTCCATTCCATTCCATACCATTCCATTCCATTCCTTTGAATTCCATTGAATTCCATTCCATTCCATTGAATTCCATTCCTTTCCATTCCATTCCATTGAATTCCGTTCAATTCCATTCCATTCCATTCCATTCCATTCCATTCCATTCCATTCCATTCGAATTCCATTCCATTCCATTGAATTCCATTCCATTCCATTCCATTCGATTCCATTCCATTCCATGGAATTCCATTCCATTCGATTCCATTCCATTCCATGGAATTCCATTTCATTCCATTCCATTCCATTCCATTCCATTCCATTCCCTAGAATTCCATTCCATTCCATTCCATTCCATTCCATTCCATTCCGTTCCATTCCATTCCATCGAATTCCATTCCATTCCGTTCCATTCCATTCCATTCCATTCCATTCCATTCCATTCCATTCCATTCCATTCCATTCCATTCCATTCCACTCAACTCGGGTTGATTCCATTCTATTACATTCCATTCCATTCGATTCCATTTGATTCCATTCGATTCCATTCGATTCCATTCCATTCAATTGAATTCCATTCCATTCCATTCCATTCCATTCCATTCCATTCCATTCCATTCCATTCCATTCCATTGAATTCCATTCCATTCCATTCTGTTCCATTCCATTCCGTTCCATTCCATTCCATTCCATTCCATTCCATTCCATTCCATTCCCTTCCATTCCGTTCCATTCCGTTCCATTCCATTGAATTCCGATCCATTGCATTGAATTCCGTTCCATTCCATTCCATTCCTTTCCATTCCGTTCCGTTCCGTTCCGTACCGTTCTACTCGGATTGATTCCATTCTATTCCATTCCATTCCATTCGATTCCATTCGATTCCTTTCGATTCCATTCCATTCCATTCCATTCCATTCCATTCCATTGAATTCCATTCCATTCCATTCCATTCCATTCCATTGAATTCCATTCCATTCCATTCCATCGAATTCCATTCCATTCCATTGAATTCCATTCCATCCATTCCATTCCATTCCATTCCATTCCATTGAATTCCGTTCCATTCCATTCCATTGCATTCCATTCCATTCCATTCCATTTGAATTCCATTCCATTCCATTCCATTCCATTCCATTCCATTCCATTCCATTCCATTCTACTCGGGTTGATTCCATTCTATTCCATTCCATTCCATTCCATTCCATTCCATTCCATTCCATTCCATTCCTTTCCATTCCATTCCATTCCATTCCATGGAATTCCATTCCATTCCATTCCATGGAATTCCATTCCATTCCATTGAATTCCATTCCATTCCATTCCATTCCATTGAATTCCGTTCCATTCCATTCCATTCCATTCATTCCATTCCATTCCATTCCATTCCATTGAATTCCATTCCATTGAATTCCATTCCATTCCATTCCATTCCATTGAATTCCATTCCATTCCGTTCCGTTCCGTTCCGTTCCGTTCCGTTTCGTTCCGTTCCGTTCCGTTCCGTTCCATTCCATTCCATTCCATTCCATTGAATTCCGTTCCATTCCATTGAATTCCATTCCATTCCGTTCCATTCCATTGAATTCTGTTCCGTTCCGTTCCGTTCCGTTCCGTTCCATTCCGTTCCATTCCGTTCCTTTCCGTTCTACTCGGATTGATTCCATTCTATTCCATTCCATTCCATTCGATTCCATTCGATTCCATTCGAATCCATTCGATTCCATTCGATTCCATTCGATTCCATTCCATTCCATTGAATTCCATTCCATTCCATTCCATTCCATTGAATTCCGTTCCATTCCATTCAATTCCATTCCATTCCATTCCTTTCCGTTCCGTTCCGTTCCGTTCCGTTCCGTTCTACTCGGGTTGATTCCATTCTATTCCATTCCATTCCATTCGATTCCAATCTATTCCATTCGATTCCATTCGATTCAATTCGATTCCATTCCATTCCATTCCATTCCATTCCATTCCATTCCATTGAATTCCATTCCATTCCATTCCATCGAATTCCATTCCATTCCATTGAATTCCATTCCATTCCATTCCATTCCATTCCATTCCATTCCATTCCATTCCATTCCATCGAATTCCATTCCATTCCATTCCATTCCATTCCATTCCATTCCATTCCATTCCATTCCATTCCATTCGATTCCATTCGATTCCATTCGATTCCATTCCATTCCATTCCATTCCATTGAATTCCATTCCATTCCATTCCATTCCATTGAATTCCGTTCCATTCCTTTCAATTCCATTCCATTCCATTCCATTCCATTCCATTCCATTCCATTCCATTCCATTCCATTCCATTCTACTCGGGTTGATTCCATTCTATTACATTCCATTCCATTCGATTCCATTCGATTCCATTCGATTCCATTCGATTCCATTCCATTCCATTCCATTCCATTGAATTCCGTTCCATTCCATTCCATTCCATTCCATTCCATTCCATTCCATTGAATTCCATTACATTGAATTCCATTCCATTCCATTCCATTCCATGGAATTCCATTCCATTCCGTTCCATTCCGTTCCGTTCCGTTCCATACCGTTCCATTCCATTCCATTCCATTCCATTGAATTCCGTTCCATTCCATTGAATTCCATTCCATTCCGTTCCATTCCATTGAATTCCGTTCCGTTCCGTTCCGTTCCATTCCGTTCCGTTCCATTCCGTTCCATTCCATTCCATTCCGTTCTACTCGGGTTCATTCCATTCCATTCCTTTCCGTTCCGTTCCGTTCCGTTCCGTTCCGTTCCGTTCCGTTCTACTCGGGTTGATTCCATTCTATTCCATTCCATTCCATTCGATTCCATTCTATTCCATTCGATTCTATTCTATTCAATTCGATTCCATTCCATTCCATTCCATTCCATTCCATTCCATTCCATTGAATTCCATTCCATTCCATTCCGTTCCATTCCATTCCGTTCCATTCCATTCCATTCCATTCCATTCCATTCCATTACGTTCCGTTCCATTCCGTTCCATTCCATTGAATTCCGATCCATTGCATTGAATTCCGTTCCATTCCATTCCATTCCTTTCCGTTCCGTTCCGTTCCGTTCCGTTCTACTCGGGTTGATTCCATTCTATTCCATTCCATTCCATTCGATTCCATTCTATTCCATTCGATTCCATTCGATTCCATTCGATTCCATTCGATTCCATTCCATTCCATTGAATTCCATTCCATTCCATTCCATTCCACTGAATTCCATTCCATTCCATTCAATTGAATTCCATTCCATTCCATTCCATTCGATTCCATTCCATTCCATTCCATTCCATTCCATTCCATTCCATTCCTTTCTACTCGGGTTCATTCCATTCCATTCCGTTCCGTTCCGTTCCGTTCCGTTCCATTCCTTTCTACTTTTGTTGATTCCATTCCATTCCATTCTATTCCATTGAATTCCATTCCATTCCATTGCATTCCATTCCATTACATGGAATTCCATTGAATTCCATTGAATTCCATTCCATTGAATTCCATTCCATTCCATTCCATTCCATTCCATTCCATTCCATTCCATCGAATTCCATTCCATTCCATTCCATTCCATTCCATTCCATTCGATTCAATTCGATTCCATTCGATTCCATTCCATTCCATTCCATTCCATTGAATTCCGTTCCATTCCATTCCATTCCATTCCATTCCCTTCCATTGAATTCCATTACATTGAATTCCATTCCATTCCATTCCATTCCATTGAATTCCATTCCATTCCATTCCATTCCTTTCCATTCCATTCCGTTCCATTCCATTCAATTCCATTCCATTCCATTCCATTCCGTTCCGTTCCATTCCGTTCCATTCCGTTCCATTCCATTGAATTCCGTTCCATTCCATTACATTCCTTTACGTTCCGTTCCGTTCCGTTCCGTTCCGTTCCGTTCTACTCGGGTTGATTCCATTCTATTCCATTCCATTCCATTCGATTCCATTCTATTCCATTCGATTCCATTCGATTCAATTCGATTCGATTCGATTCCATTCCATTCCATTCCATTCCATTGAATTCCATTCCATTCCATTGAATTCCATTCCATTCCATTCCATTCCATTCCATTCCATGGAATTCCATTCCATTCCATTGAATTCCATTCCATTCCATTCCATTCGATTCCATTCCATTCCATGGAATTCCATTCCATTCGATTCCATTCCATTCCATGGAATTCCATTTCATTCCATTCCATTCCATTCCATTGCATTCCATTCCATTCCATAGAATTCCATTCCATTCCATTCCATTCCATTCCATTCCATTCCATTCCGTTCCATTCCATTCCATCGAATTCCATTCCATTCCATTCCATTCCATTCCATTCCATTCCATTCCATTCCATTCCATTCCATTCTACTCGGGTTGATTCCATTCTATTACATTCCATTCCATTCGATTCCATTCGATTCCATTCGATTCCATTCGATTCCATTCCATTCCATTCCATTCAATTGAATTCCATTCCATTCCATTCCATTCCATTCCATTCCATTCCATTGAATTCCATTCCATTCCATTGAATTCCATTCCATTCCATTCCATTCCATTGAATTCCGTTCCATTCCATTCCTTTCCATTCCATTCCATTCCATTGAATTCCATTACATTGAATTCCATTCCATTCCATTCCATTCCATTGAATTCCATTCCATTCCATTCCATTCGATTCCATTCCATTCCATGGAATTCCATTCCTTTCCATTGCATTCCATTCCATTCCTTTCCATTCCATTCCATTGAATTCCATTGAATTCCATTCCATTCCATTGAATTCCATTCCTTTCCATTCCATTCCATTGAATTCCGTTCAATTCCATTCCATTCCATTCCATTCCATTCCATTCCATTCGAATTCCATTCAATTCCATTCCATTCCATTCCATTCCATTCCATTCCATTCCATTCCATTCTACTCGGGTTGATTCCATTCTATTCCATTCCATTCCATTCGATTCCATTCGATTCCTTTCGATTCCATTCCATTCCATTCCATTCCATTCCATTGAATTCCATTCCATTCCATTCCATTCCATTCCATTCCATTGAATTCCATTCCATTCCATTCCATTCCATTCCATTCCATTCCATTCCATCGAATTCCATTCCATTCCATTCCATTCCATTCCATTCCATTCCATTCGATTCAATTCGATTCCATTCGATTCCATTCCATTCCATTCCATTCCATTGAATTCCGTTCCATTCCATTCCATTCCATTCCATTCCCTTCCATTGAATTCCATTACATTGAATTCCATTCCATTCCATTCCATTCCATGGAATTCCATTCCATTCCGTTCCGTTCCGTTCCGTTCCGTTCCGTACCGTTCCATTCCATTCCATTCCATTCCATTGAATTCCGTTCCATTCCATTGAATTCCATTCCATTCCGTTCCATTCCATTGAATTCCGTTCCGTTCCGTTCCGTTCCGTTCCGTTCCATTCCGTTCCATTCCATTCCATTCCGTTCTACTCGGGTTCATTCCATTCCATTCCTTTCCGTTCCGTTCCGTTCCGTTCCATTCCGTTCCGTTCCGTTCCGTTCTACTCGGGTTGATTCCATTCTATTCCATTCCATTCCATTCGATTCCAATCTATTCCATTCGATTCCATTCGATTCAGTTCTATTCCATTCCATTCCATTCCATTTCATTCCATTCCATTCCATTCCATTGAATTCCATTCCATTCCATTCCGTTCCATTCCATTCCATTCCATTCCATTCCATTCCATTCCATTCCATTCCTTTCCGTTCCGTTCCGTTCCGTTCCATTCCGTTCTACTCGGATTGATTCCATTCTATTCCATTCCATTCCATTCGATTCCATTCGATTCCATTCGATTCCATTCGATTCCATTCCATTCCATTCCATTCCATTCCATTCCATTCCATTCCATTGAACTCCATTCCATTCCATTCCATTCCATTCCATTCCATTGAATTCTGTTCCATTCAATTCCATTCCATTCCATTCCGTTCTACTCGGGTTGATTCCATTCTATTCCATTCCGTTCCGTTCCGTTCCGTTCCGTTCCGTTCCGTTCCCTTCCACTCGGGTTGATTCCATTCTATTCCATTCCATTCCATTCCATTCCATTCGATTCCATTCGATTCCATTCGATTCCATTCGATTCCATTCCATTCCATTGAATTCCATTCCATTCCATTCCATTCCATTCCATTGCATTCCATTCCATTCCATTCCATTTGAATTCCATTCCATTCCATTCCATTCCATTCCATTCCATTCCATTCCATTCCATTCCATTCTACTCGGGTTGATTCCATTCTATTCCATTCCATTCCATTCGATTCCATTCGATTCCATTCGAATCCATTCGATTCCATTCGATTCCATTCGATTCCATTCCATTCCATTGAATTCCATTCCATTCCATTCCATTCCATTGAATTCCGTTCCATTCCATTCAATTCCATTCCATTCCATTCCTTTCCGTTCCGTTCCGTTCCGTTCCCTTCCGTTCCGTTCTACTCGGGTTGATTCCATTCTATTCCATTCCATACCATTCGATTCCATTCTATTCCATTCGATTCCATTCGATTCAATTCGATTCCATTCCATTCCATTCCATTCCATTCCATTGAATTCCGTTCCATTCCATTGAATTCCATTCCATTCCGTTCCATTCCATTGAATTCCGCTCCGTTCCGTTCCGTTCCGTTCCATTCCATTCCGTTCCATTCCGTTCCATTCCGTTCTACTCGGGTTGATTCCATTCTATTCCATTCCATTCCATTCCATTCCATTCTATTCCATTCGATTCCATTCGATTCAATTCCATTCGATTCCATTCCATTCCATTCCATTCCATTCCATTCCATTGAATTCCATTGAATTCCATTCCATTCCATTCCGTTCCATTCCATTCCGTTCCATTCCATTCCATTCCATTCCATTCCATTCCATTCCATTCCGTTCTACTCGGGTTCATTCCATTCCATTCCGTTCCGTTCCGTTCCGTTCCGTTCCTTTCCTTTCTACTTGTGTTGATTCCATTCCATTCCATTCTATTCCATTGAATTCCATTCCATTCCATTCCATTCCATTCCATTACATGGAATTCCATTGTATTCCATTGAATTCCATTCCATAGAATTCCATTCCATTCCATTCCATTCCATTCCATGGAATTCCATTCCATTCCATTCCATTCCATTGAATTCCATTCCATTCCATTCCATTGAATTCCATTCCATTCCATTCCATTCGATTCCATTTCATTCCATTGAATTCCATTCCATTCCATTGAATTCCATTCCATTCCGTTCCATTCCATTGAATTCTGTTCCGTTCCGTTCCGTTCCGTTCCGTTCCATTCCGTTCCATTCCGTTCCTTTCCGTTCTACTCGGGTTGATTCCATTCTATTCCATTCCATTCCATTCCATTCCATTCTATTCCATTCGATTCCATTCGATTCAATTAGATTCCATTCCATTCCATTCCATTCCATTCCATTCCATTGAATTCCGTTCCATTCCATTGAATTCCATTCCATTCCGTTCCATTCCATTGAATTCCGCTCCGTTCCGTTCCGTTCCGTTCTGTTCCATTCCGTACCATTCCGTTCCAATCCGTTCTACTCGGGTTGTTTCCATTCTATTCCATTCCATTCCATTCGATTCCATTCCATTCCATTCCATTCCATTCCATTCCGTTCTACTCGGGTTCATTCCATTCCATTCCATTACATGGAATTCCATTGAATTCCATTGAATTCCATTCCATTGAATTCCATTCCATTCCATTCCATTCCATTCCATTCCATGGAATTCCATTCCATTCCATTCCATTCCATTCCATTGAATTCCATTCCATTCCATTCCATTGAATTCCATTCCATTCCATTCCATTCCATTCCATTCCATTCCATTCCATTGAATTCCATTGAATTCCATTCCATTGAATTCCATTCCATTCCATTGAATTCCATTCCATTTCATTCCATTCCATTCCGTTCCATTCCATTCCGTTCCATTCCATTCCATTCCTTTCCATTCCATTCCATTCCGTTCCATTCCATTGAATTCCCTTCCATTGCATTGAATTCCTTTCCATTCCATTCCATTCCTTTCCGTTCCGTTCCGTTCCATTCCGTTCCGTTCCGTTCTACTCGGGTTGATTCCATTCTATTCCATTCCATTCCATTCGATTCCATTCTATTCCATTCGATTCCATTCGATTCAATTCGATTCCATTCGATTCCATTCCATTCCATTCCATTCCATTCCATTCCATTCCATTGAATTCCATTGCATTCCATTCCGTTCCATTCCATTCCGTTCCATTCCATTCCATTCCATTCCATTCCATTCCAATCCGTTCCATTCCATTCCATTCCTTTCCATTCCATTCCTTTCCGTTCCATTCCGTTCCGTTCCATTCCGTTCTACTCGGATTGATTCCATTCTATTCCATTCCATTCCATTCGATTCCATTCGATTCCATTCGATTCCATTCGATTCCATTCCATTCCATTCCATTCCATTCCATTCCATTCCATTCCATTGAACTCCATTCCATTCCATTTCATTCCATTCCATTCCATTGAATTCCATTCCTTTCCATTCCATTCCATTGAATTCTGTTCCATTCAATTCCATTCCATTCCATTCCGTTCTACTCGGGTTGATTCCATGCTATTCCATTCCGTTCCATTCCGTTCCGTTCCGTTCCGTTCCGTTCCGTTCCATTCCACTCGGGTTGATTCCATTCTATTCCATTCCATTCCATTCCATTCCATTCCATTCCATTCGATTCCATTCGATTCCATTCGATTCCATTCGATTCCATTCCATTCCATTCCATTCCATTGAATTCCATTCCATTCCATTCCATTCCATTGAATTCCGTTCCATTCCATTCCATTGCATTCCATTCCATTCCATTCCATTTGAATTCCATTCCATTCCATTCCATTCCATTCCATTCCATTCTACTCGGGTTGATTCCATTCTATTCCATTCCATTCCATTCGATTCCATTCGATTCCATTCGATTCCATTCCATTCCATTCCATTCCATTCCAATCCATTCCATTCCATTCCATTGAATTCCATTCCATTCCATTGAATTCCATTCCATTCCATTCCATTCCATTGAATTCCGTTCCATTCCATTCCATTCCATTCCATTCCATTCCATTCCATTGAATTCCATTCCTTTGAATTCCATTCCATTCCATTCCATTCCATGGAATTCCATTCCATTCCGTTCCGTTCCGTTCCGTTCCGTTTCGTTCCGTTCCGTTCCGTTCCGTTCCATTCCATTCCATTCCATTCCATTGAATTCCGTTCCATTCCATTGAATTCCATTCCATTCCGTTCCATTCCATTGAATTCTGTTCCGTTCCGTTCCGTTCCGTTCCATTCCATTCCGTTCCATTCCGTTCCTTTCCGTTCTACTCGGGTTGATTCCATTCCATTCCATTCGATTCCATTCGATTCCATTCGAATCCATTCGATTCCATTCGATTCCATTCGATTCCATTCCATTCCATTGAATTCCATTCCATTCCATTCCATTCCATTGAATTCCGTTCCATTCCATTCAATTCCATTCCATTCCATTCCTTTCCGTTCCGTTCCGTTCCGTTCCGTTCCGTTCCCTTCTACTCGGGTTGATTCCATTCTATTCCATTCCATTCCATTCGATTCCATTCTATTCCATTCGATTCCATTCGATTCAATTAGATTCCATTCCATTCCATTCCATTCCATTCCATTCCATTGAATTCCGTTCCATTCCATTGAATTCCATTCCATTCCGTTCCATTCCATTGAATTCCGCTCCGTTCCGTTCCGTTCCGTTCCTTTCCATTCCGTACCATTCCGTTCCATTCCGTTCTACTCGGGTTGATTCCATTCTATTCCATTCCATTCCATTCCATTCCATTCCATTCCATTCCATTCCATTCCATTCCGTTCTACTCGGGTTCATTCCATTCCATTCCGTTCCGTTCCGTTCCGTTCCGTTCCTTTCCTTTCTACTTGTGTTGATTCCATTCCATTCCTTTCTATTCCATTGAATTCCATTCCTTTCCATTCCATTCCATTCCATTACATGGAATTCCATTGAATTCAATTGAATTCCATTCCATGGAATTCCATTCCATTCCATTCCATTCCATTCCATTCCATGGAATTCCATTCCATTCCATTCCATTCCATTCCATTCCATTGAATTCCATTCCATTCCATTCCATTGAATTCCATTCCATTCCATTCCATTCGATTCCATTTCATTCCATTGAATTCCATTCCATTCCATTCCATTCCATTCCATTCCATTGTATTCCATTGAATTCCATTCCATTGAATTCCATTCCATTCCATTGAATTCCATTCCATTTCATTCCATTCCATTCCGTTCCATTCCATTCCGTTCCATTCCATTCCATTCCTTTCCATTCCATTCCATTCCGTTCCATTCCATTGAATTCCGTTCCATTGCATTGAATTCCGTTCCATTCCATTCCATTCCTTTCCGTTCCTTTCCGTTCCGTTCCGTTCCGTTCCGTTCTACTCGGGTTGATTCCATTCTATTCTATTCCATTCCATTCGATTCCATTCTATTCCATTCGATTCCATTCGATTCAATTCGATTCCATTCCATTCCATTCCATTCCATTCCATTCCATTCCATTGAATTCCATTCCATTCCATTCCGTTCCATTCCATTCCGTTCCATTCCATTCCATTCCATTCCATTCCATTCCATTCCATTACGTTCCGTTCCATTCCGTTCCATTCCGTTCCATTCCATTGAATTCCGATCCATTGCATTGAATTCCGTTCCATTCCATTCCATTCCTTTCCGTTCCGTTCCGTTCCGTTCCGTTCCGTTCCGTTCTACTCGGATTGATTCCATTCTATTCCATTCCATTCCATTCGATTCCATTCGATTCCATTCGATTCCATTCGATTCCATTCCATTCCATTCCATTCCATTGAATTCCATTCCATTCCATTCCATTCCATTCCATTCCATTCCATTGAATTCCATGGAATTCCATTCCATTGAATTCCATTCCATTCCATTCCATTCCGTTCCATTCCATTCCGTTCCATTCCATTCCATTCCATTCCATTCCATTCCGTTCCGTTCCATTCCGTTCCATTCCGTTCCATTCCATTGAATTCCGTTCCATTGCATTGAATTCCGTTCCATTCCATTCCATCCCTTTCCGTTCCGTTCCGTTCCGTTCCGTTCCGTTCCGTTCTACTCGGGTTGATTCCATTCTATTCCATTCCATTCCATTCGATTCCATTCTATTCCATTCGATTCCATTCGATTCAATTCGATTCGATTCCATTCCATTCCATTCCATTCCATTCCATTCCATAGAATTCCATTCCATTCCATTGAATTCCATTCCATTCCATTCCATTCCATTCCATTGAATTCCATTCCATTCCATGGAATTCCATTCCTTTCCATTCCATTCGATTCCATTCCATTCCATGGAATTCCATTCCATTCGATTCCATTCCATTCCATGGAATTCCATTTCATTCCATTCCATTCCGTTCCATTCCATTCCATCGAATTCCATTCCATTCCATTCCATTCCATTCCATTCCATTCCATTCCATTCCATTCCATTCTACTCGGGTTGATTCCATTCTATTACATTCCATTCCATTCGATTCCATTCGATTCCATTCGATTCCATTCGATTCCATTCCATTCCATTCCATTCAATTGAATTCCATTCCGTTCCATTCCATTCCATTCCATTCCATTCCATTGAATTCCATTCCATTACATTGAATTCCATTCCATTCCATTCCATTCCATTGAATTCCGTTCCATTCCATTCCTTTCCATTCCATTCCATTCCATTGAATTCCATTACATTGAATTCCGTTCCATTCCATTCCATTCCATTCCATTCCATTGAATTCCATTCCATTCCATTGAATTCCATTCCATTCCATTCCATTCGATTCCATTCCATTCCATGGAATTCCATTCCTTTCCATTCCATTCCATTCCATTCCATTCCATTCCATTGAATTCCATTGAATTCCATTCCATTCCATTGAATTCCATTCCTTTCCATTCCATTCCATTGAATTCCGTTCATTTCCATTCCATTCCATTCCATTCCATTCCATTCCATTCGAATTCCATTCCATTCCATTCCATTCCATTCCATTCCATTCCATTCCATTCCATTCTACTCGGGTTGATTCCATTCTATTCCATTCCATTCCATTCGATTCCATTCGATTCCTTTCGATTCCATTCCATTCCATTCCATTCCATTCCATTGAATTCCATTCCATTCCATTCCATTCCATTCCATTGAATTCCATTCCATTCCATTCCATCGAATTCCATTCCATTCCATTGAATTCCATTCCATTCCATTCCATTCCATTCCATTCCATTCCATTCCATTCCATTCCATCGAATTCCATTCCATTCCATTCCATTCCATTCCATTCCATTCCATTCCATTCGATTCCATTCGATTCCATTCCATTCCATTCCATTCCATTGAATTCCGTTCCATTCCATTCCATTCCATTCCATTCCCTTCCATTGAATTCCATTACATTGAATTCCATTCCATTCCATTCCATTCCATGGAATTCCATTCCATTCCGTTCCGTTCCGTTCCGTTCCGTTCCGTACCGTTCCATTCCATTCCATTCCATTCCATTGAATTCCGTTCCATTCCATTGAATTCCATTCCATTCCGTTCCATTCCATTGAATTCCGTTCCGTTCCGTTCCGTTCCGTTCCGTTCCATTCCGTTCCATTCCATTCCATTCCGTTCTACTCGGGTTCATTCCATTCCATTCCTTTCCGTTCCGTTCCGTTCCGTACCATTCCGTTCCGTTCTACTCGGGTTGATTCCATTCTATTCCATTCCATTCCATTCGATTCCATTCTATTCCATTCGATTCCATTCTATTCAATTCGATTCCATTCCATTCCAATCCATTCCATTACATTCCATTGAATTCCATTCCATTCCATTCCGTTCCATTCCATTCCGTTCCATTCCATTCCATTCCATTCCATTCCATTCCATTCCATTACGTTCCGTTCCATTCCGTTCCATTCCATTGAATTCCGATCCATTGCATTGAATTCCGTTCCATTCCATTCCATTCCATTCCATTCCATTCCATTCCATTGAATTCCATTCCATTGAATTCCATTCCATTCCATTCCATTCCATTGAATTCCGTTCCATTCCATTGAATTCCATTCCATTCCGTTCCATTCCATTGAATTCCGTTCCGTTCCGTTCCGTTCCGTTCCGTTCCATTCCGTTCCATTCCGTTCCATTCCGTTCTACTCGGGTTGATTCCATTCTATTCCATTCCATTCCATTCGATTCCATTCCATTCCATTCCATTCCATTCCATTCCATTCCTTTCTACTCGGGTTCATTCCATTCCATTCCGTTCCGTTCCGTTCCATTCCGTTCCATTCCTTTCTACTTGTGTTGATTCCATTCCATTCCATTCTATTCCATTGAATTCCATTCCATTCCATTCAATTCCATTCCATTACATGGAATTCCATTGAATTCCATTGAATTCCATTCCATTGAATTCCATTGAATTCCATTCCATTCCATTCCTTGGAATTCCATTCCATTCCATTCCATTCCATTCCATTGAATTCCATTCCATTCCATTCAATTGAATTCCATTCCATTCCATTCCATTAGATTCCATTAAATTCCATTGAATTCAATTCCGTTCCATTCCATTCCATTGAATTCCATTGAATTCCATTCCATTGAATTCCATTCCATTCCATTGAATTCCATTCCATTTCATTCCATTCCATTCCGTTCCATTCCATTCCGTTCCATTCCATTCCATTCCTTTCCATTCCATTCCATTCCGTTCCATTCCATTGAATTCCGTTCCATTGCACTGAATTCCGTTCCATTCCATTCCATTCCTTTCCGTTCCGTTCCGTTCCGTTCCGTTCCGTTCTACTCGGGTGGATTCCATTCTATTCCTTTCCATTCCATTCGATTCCATTCTATTCCATTCGATTCCATTCGATTCAATTCGATTCCATTCCATTCCATTCCATTCCATTCCGTTCCATTCCATTGAATTCCGTTCCGTTCCGTTCCGTTCCGTTCCGTTCCATTCCGTTCCATTCCATTCCATTCCGTTCTACTCGGGTTCATTCCATTCCATTCCTTTCCGTTCCGTTCCGTTCCGTTCCATTCCGTTCCGTTCCGTTCCGTTCTACTCGGGTTGATTCCATTCTATTCCATTCCATTCCATTCGATTCCAATCTATTCCATTCGATTCCATTCGATTCAGTTCTATTCCATTCCATTCCATTCCATTTCATTCCATTCCATTCCATTCCATTGAATTCCATTCCATTCCATTCCGTTCCATTCCATTCCGTTCCATTCCATTCCATTCCATTCCATTCCATTCCTTTCCGTTCCGTTCCGTTCCGTTCCATTCCGTTCTACTCGGATTGATTCCATTCTATTCCATTCCATTCCATTCGATTCCATTCGATTCCATTCGATTCCATTCGATTCCATTCCATTCCATTCCATTCCATTCCATTCCATTCCATTCCATTCCATTGAACTCCATTCCATTCCATTCCATTCCATTCCATTCCATTTAATTCTGTTCCATTCAATTCCATTCCATTCCATTCCGTTCTACTCGGGTTGATTCCATTCTATTCCATTCCGTTCCGTTCCGTTCCGTTCCGTTCCGTTCCGTTCCGTTCCCTTCCACTCGGGTTGATTCCATTCTATTCCATTCCATTCCATTCCATTCCATTCGATTCCATTCGATTCCATTCGATTCCATTCGATTCCATTCCATTCCATTGAATTCCATTCCATTCCATTCCATTCCATGGAATTCCGTTCCATTCCATTCCATTGCATTCCATTCCATTCCATTCCATTTGAATTCCATTCCATTCCATTCCATTCCATTCCATTCCATTCCATTCTACTCGGGTTGATTCCATTCTATTCCATTCCATTCCATTCGATTCCATTCGATTCCATTCGAATCTATTCGATTCCATTCGATTCCATTCGATTCCATTCCATTCCATTGAATTCCATTCCATTCCATTCCATTCCATTGAATTCCGTTCCATTCCATTCAATTCCATTCCTTTCCATTCCTTTCCGTTCCTTTCCGTTCCGTTCCCTTCCGTTCCGTTCTACTCGGGTTGATTCCATTCTATTCCATTCCATACCATTCGATTCCATTCTATTCCATTCGATTCCATTCGATTCAATTCGATTCCATTCCATTCCATTCCATTCCATTCCATTGAATTCCGTTCCATTCCATTGAATTCCATTCCATTCCGTTCCATTCCATTGAATTCCGCTCCGTTCCGTTCCGTTCCGTTCCATTCCATTCCGTTCCATTCCGTTCCATTCCGTTCTACTCGGGTTGATTCCATTCTATTCCATTCCATTCCATTCCATTCCATTCTATTCCATTCGATTCCATTCGATTCAATTAGATTCCATTCCATTCCATTCCATTCCATTCCATTCCATTCCATTGAATTCCATTGAATTCCATTCCATTCCATTCCGTTCCATTCCATTCCGTTCCATTCCATTCCATTCCATTCCATTCCATTCCATTCCATTCCATTCCGTTCTACTCGGGTTCATTCCATTCCATTCCGTTCCGTTCCGTTCCGTTCCGTTCCTTTCCTTTCTACTTGTGTTGATTCCATTCCATTCCATTCTATTCCATTGAATTCCATTCCATTCCATTCCATTCCATTCCATTCCATTACATGGAATTCCATTGTATTCCATTGAATTCCATTCCATAGAATTCCATTCCATTCCATTCCATTCCATTCCATGGAATTCCATTCCATTCCATTCCATTCCATTGAATTCCATTCCATTCCATTCCATTGAATTCCATTCCATTCCATTCCATTCGATTCCATTTCATTCCATTGAATTCCATTCCATTCCATTGAATTCCATTCCATTCCGTTCCATTCCATTGAATTCTGTTCCGTTCCGTTCCGTTCCGTTCCGTTCCATTCCGTTCCATTCCGTTCCTTTCCGTTCTACTCGGGTTGATTCCATTCTATTCCATTCCATTCCATTCGATTCCATTCTATTCCATTCGATTCCATTCGATTCAATTAGATTCCATTCCATTCCATTCCATTCCATTCCATTCCATTGAATTCCGTTCCATTCCATTGAATTCCATTCCATTCCGTTCCATTCCATTGAATTCCGCTCCGTTCCGTTCCGTTCCGTTCTGTTCCATTCCGTACCATTCCGTTCCAATCCGTTCTACTCGGGTTGTTTCCATTCTATTCCATTCCATTCCATTCGATTCCATTCCATTCCATTCCATTCCATTCCATTCCGTTCTACTCGGGTTCATTCCATTCCATTCCATTACATGGAATTCCATTGAATTCCATTGAATTCCATTCCATTGAATTCCATTCCATTCCATTCCATTCCATTCCATTCCATGGAATTACATTCCATTCCATTCCATTCCATTCCATTGAATTCCATTCCATTCCATTCCATTGAATTCCATTCCATTCCATTCCATTCCATTCCATTCCATTGAATTCCATTGAATTCCATTCCATTGAATTCCATTCCATTCCATTGAATTCCATTCCATTTCATTCCATTCCATTCCGTTCCATTCCATTCCGTTCCATTCCATTCCATTCCTTTCCATTCCATTCCATTCCGTTCCATTCCATTGAATTCCGTTCCATTGCATTGAATTCCGTTCCATTCCATTCCATTCCTTTCCGTTCCGTTCCGTTCCGTTCCGTTCCGTTCCGTTCTACTCGGGTTGATTCCATTCTATTCCATTCCATTCCATTCGATTCCATTCTATTCCATTCGATTCCATTCGATTCAATTCGATTCCATTCGATTCCATTCCATTCCATTCCATTCCATTCCATTCCATTGAATTCCATTGCATTCCATTCCGTTCCATTCCATTCCGTTCCATTCCATTCCATTCCATTCCATTCCATTGAATTCCGTTCCATTCCATTGAATTCCATTCCATTCCGTTCCATTCCATTGAATTCCGCTCCGTTCCATTGAATTCCATTCCATTCCATTCCATTCCGTTCCATTCCATTCCGTTCCATTCCATTCCATTCCTTTCCATTCCATTCCATTCCGTTCCATTCCATTGAATTCCGTTCCATTGCATTGAATTCCGTTCCATTCCATTCCATTCCTTTCCGTTCCGTTCCGTTCCATTCCGTTCCGTTCCGTTCTACTCGGGTTGATTCCATTCTATTCCATTCCATTCCATTCGATTCCATTCTATTCCATTCGATTCCATTCGATTCAATTCGATTCCATTCGATTCCATTCCATTCCATTCCATTCCATTCCATTCCATTCCATTGAATTCCATTGCATTCCATTCCGTTCCATTCCATTCCGTTCCATTCCATTCCATTCCATTCCATTCCATTCCAATCCGTTCCATTCCATTCCATTCCTTTCCATTCCATTCCTTTCCGTTCCATTCCGTTCCGTTCCATTCCGTTCTACTCGGATTGATTCCATTCTATTCCATTCCATTCCATTCGATTCCATTCGATTCCATTCGATTCCATTCGATTCCATTCCATTCCATTCCATTCCATTCCATTCCATTCCATTCCATTCCATTGAACTCCATTCCATTCCATTCCATTCCATTCCATTCCATTGAATTCCATTCCATTCCATTCCATTCCATTGAATTCTGTTCCATTCAATTCCATTCCATTCCATTCCGTTCTACTCGGGTTGATTCCATGCTATTCCATTCCGTTCCATTCCGTTCCGTTCCGTTCCGTTCCGTTCCGTTCCATTCCACTCGGGTTGATTCCATTCTATTCCATTCCATTCCATTCCATTCCATTCCATTCCATTCGATTCCATTCGATTCCATTCGATTCCATTCGATTCCATTCCATTCCATTCCATTCCATTGAATTCCATTCCATTCCATTCCATTCCATTGAATTCCGTTCCATTCCATTCCATTGCATTCCATTCCATTCCATTCCATTGGAATTCCATTCCATTCCATTCCATTCCATTCCATTCCATTCTACTCGGGTTGATTCCATTCTATTCCATTCCATTCCATTCGATTCCATTCGATTCCATTCGATTCCATTCCATTCCATTCCATTCCATTCCAATCCATTCCACTCCATTCCATTGAATTCCATTCCATTCCATTGAATTCCATTCCATTCCATTCCATTCCATTGAATTCCGTTCCATTCCATTCCATTCCATTCCATTCCATTCCATTGAATTCCATTCCTTTGAATTCCATTCCATTCCATTCCATTCCATTGAATTCCATTCCATTCCGTTCCGTTCCGTTCCGTTCCGTTTCGTTCCGTTCCGTTCCGTTCCGTTCCATTCCATTCCATTCCATTCCATTGAATTCCGTTCCATTCCATTGAATTCCATTCCATTCCGTTCCATTCCATTGAATTCTGTTCCGTTCCGTTCCGTTCCATTCCATTCCATTCCGTTCCATTCCGTTCCTTTCCGTTCTACTCGGGTTGATTCCATTCCATTCCATTCGATTCCAATCGATTCCATTCGAATCCATTCGATTCAATTCGATTCCATTCGATTCCATTCCATTCCATTGAATTCCATTCCATTCCATTCCATTCCATTGAATTCCGTTCCATTCCATTCAATTCCATTCCATTCCATTCCTTTCCGTTCCGTTCCGTTCCGTTCCGTTCCGTTCCCTTCTACTCGGGTTGATTCCATTCTATTCCATTCGATTCCATTCGATTCCATTCTATTCCATTCGATTCCATTCGATTCAATTAGATTCCATTCCATTCCATTCCATTCCATTGAATTCCGTTCCATTCCATTCCATTCCATTCCATTCCATTCCATTCCATTGAATTCCATTCCTTTGAATTCCATTCCATTCCATTCCATTCCATGGAATTCCATTCCATTCCGTTCCGTTCCGTTCCGTTCCGTTTCGTTCCGTTCCGTTCCGTTCCGTTCCATTCCATTCCATTCCATTCCATTGAATTCCGTTCCATTCCATTGAATTCCATTCCATTCCGTTCCATTCCATTGAATTCTGTTCCGTTCCGTTCCGTTCCGTTCCATTCCATTCCGTTCCATTCCGTTCCTTTCCGTTCTACTCGGGTTGATTCCATTCCATTCCATTCGATTCCATTCGATTCCATTCGAATCCATTCGATTCCATTCGATTCCATTCGATTCCATTCCATTCCATTGAATTCCATTCCATTCCATTCCATTCCATTGAATTCCGTTCCATTCCATTCAATTCCATTCCATTCCATTCCTTTCCGTTCCGTTCCGTTCCGTTCCGTTCCGTTCCCTTCTACTCGGGTTGATTCCATTCTATTCCATTCCATTCCATTCGATTCCATTCTATTCCATTCGATTCCATTCGATTCAATTAGATTCCATTCCATTCCATTCCATTCCATTCCATTCCATTGAATTCCGTTCCATTCCATTGAATTCCATTCCATTCCGTTCCATTCCATTGAATTCCGCTCCGTTCCGTTCCGTTCCGTTCCGTTCCATTCCGTACCATTCCGTTCCATTCCGTTCTACTCGGGTTGATTCCATTCTATTCCATTCCATTCCATTCCATTCCATTCCATTCCATTCCATTCCATTCCATTCCGTTCTACTCGGGTTCATTCCATTCCATTCCGTTCCGTTCCGTTCCGTTCCGTTCCTTTCCTTTCTACTTGTGTTGATTCCATTCCATTCCTTTCTATTCCATTGAATTCCATTCCTTTCCATTCCATTCCATTCCATTACATGGAATTCCATTGAATTCAATTGAATTCCATTCCATGGAATTCCATTCCATTCCATTCCATTCCATTCCATTCCATGGAATTCCATTCCATTCCATTCCATTCCATTCCATTCCATTGAATTCCATTCCATTCCATTCCATTGAATTCCATTCCATTCCATTCCATTCGATTCCATTTCATTCCATTGAATTCCATTCCATTCCATTCCATTCAATTCCATTCCATTGTATTCCATTGAATTCCATTCCATTGAATTCCATTCCATTCCATTGAATTCCATTCCATTTCATTCCATTCCATTCCGTTCCATTCCATTCCGTTCCATTCCATTCCATTCCTTTCCATTCCATTCCATTCCGTTCCATTCCATTGAATTCCGTTCCATTGCATTGAATTCCGTTCCATTCCATTCCATTCCTTTCCGTTCCTTTCCGTTCCGTTCCGTTCCGTTCCGTTCTACTCGGGTTGATTCCATTCTATTCCATTCCATTCCATTCGATTCCATTCTATTCCATTCGATTCCATTCGATTCAATTCGATTCCATTCCATTCCATTCCATTCCATTCCATTCCATTCCATTGAATTCCATTCCATTCCATTCCGTTCCATTCCATTCCGTTCCATTCCATTCCATTCCATTCCATTCCATTCCATTCCATTACGTTCCGTTCCATTCCGTTCCATTCCGTTCCATTCCATTGAATTCCGATCCATTGCATTGAATTCCGTTCCATTCCATTCCATTCCTTTCCGTTCCGTTCCGTTCCGTTCCGTTCCGTTCCGTTCTACTCGGATTGATTCCATTCTATTCCATTCCATTCCATTCGATTCCATTCCATTCCATTCCATTCCATTCCGTTCCATTCCATTCCGTTCCATTCCATTCCATTCCATTCCATTCCATTCCGTTCCGTTCCATTCCGTTCCATTCCGTTCCATTCCATTGAATTCCGTTCCATTGCATTGAATTCCGTTCCATTCCATTCCATCCCTTTCCGTTCCGTTCCGTTCCGTTCCGTTCCGTTCCGTTCTACTCGGGTTGATTCCATTCTATTCCATTCCATTCCATTCGATTCCATTCTATTCCATTCGATTCCATTCGATTCAATTCGATTCGATTCCATTCCATTCCATTCCATTCCATTCCATTCCATAGAATTCCATTCCATTCCATTGAATTCCATTCCATTCCATTCCATTCCATTCCATTGAATTCCATTCCATTCCATGGAATTCCATTCCTTTCCATTCCATTCGATTCCATTCCATTCCATGGAATTCCATTCCATTCGATTCCATTCCATTCCATGGAATTCCATTTCATTCCATTCCATTCCGTTCCATTCCATTCCATCGAATTCCATTCCATTCCATTCCATTCCATTCCATTCCATTCCATTCCATTCCATTCCATTCCATTCTACTCGGGTTGATTCCATTCTATTACATTCCATTCCATTCGATTCCATTCGATTCCATTCGATTCCATTCGATTCCATTCCATTCCATTCCATTCAATTGAATTCCATTCCGTTCCATTCCATTCCATTCCATTCCATTCCATTGAATTCCATTCCATTACATTGAATTCCATTCCATTCCATTCCATTCCATTGAATTCCGTTCCATTCCATTCCTTTCCATTCCATTCCATTCCATTGAATTCCATTACATTGAATTCCGTTCCATTCCATTCCATTCCATTCCATTCCATTCCATTGAATTCCATTCCATTCCATTGAATTCCATTCCATTCCATTCCATTCGATTCCATTCCATTCCATGGAATTCCATTCCTTTCCATTCCATTCCATTCCATTCCATTCCATTCCATTGAATTCCATTGAATTCCATTCCATTCCATTGAATTCCATTCCTTTCCATTCCATTCCATTGAATTCCGTTCATTTCCATTCCATTCCATTCCATTCCATTCCATTCCATTCGAATTCCATTCCATTCCATTCCATTCCATTCCATTCCATTCCATTCCATTCTACTCGGGTTGATTCCATTCTATTCCATTCCATTCCATTCGATTCCATTCGATTCCTTTCGATTCCATTCCATTCCATTCCATTCCATTCCATTGAATTCCATTCCATTCCATTCCATTCCATTCCATTGAATTCCATTCCATTCCATTCCATCGAATTCCATTCCATTCCATTGAATTCCATTCCATTCCATTCCATTCCATTCCATTCCATTCCATTCCATTCCATTCCATCGAATTCCATTCCATTCCATTCCATTCCATTCCATTCCATTCCATTCCATTCGATTCCATTCGATTCCATTCCATTCCATTCCATTCCATTGAATTCCGTTCCATTCCATTCCATTCCATTCCATTCCCTTCCATTGAATTCCATTACATTGAATTCCATTCCATTCCATTCCATTCCATGGAATTCCATTCCATTCCGTTCCGTTCCGTTCCGTTCCGTTCCGTACCGTTCCATTCCATTCCATTCCATTCCATTGAATTCCGTTCCATTCCATTGAATTCCATTCCATTCCGTTCCATTCCATTGAATTCCGTTCCGTTCCGTTCCGTTCCGTTCCGTTCCATTCCGTTCCATTCCATTCCATTCCGTTCTACTCGGGTTCATTCCATTCCATTCCTTTCCGTTCCGTTCCGTTCCGTACCATTCCGTTCCGTTCTACTCGGGTTGATTCCATTCTATTCCATTCCATTCCATTCGATTCCATTCTATTCCATTCGATTCCATTCTATTCAATTCGATTCCATTCCATTCCAATCCATTCCATTACATTCCATTGAATTCCATTCCATTCCATTCCGTTCCATTCCATTCCGTTCCATTCCATTCCATTCCATTCCATTCCATTCCATTCCATTACGTTCCGTTCCATTCCGTTCCATTCCATTGAATTCCGATCCATTGCATTGAATTCCGTTCCATTCCATTCCATTCCATTCCATTCCATTCCATTGAATTCCATTCCATTGAATTCCATTCCATTCCATTCCATTCCATTGAATTCCGTTCCATTCCATTGAATTCCATTCCATTCCGTTCCATTCCATTGAATTCCGTTCCGTTCCGTTCCGTTCCGTTCCGTTCCATTCCGTTCCATTCCGTTCCATTCCGTTCTACTCGGGTTGATTCCATTCTATTCCATTCCATTCCATTCGATTCCATTCCATTCCATTCCATTCCATTCCATTCCATTCCTTTCTACTCGGGTTCATTCCATTCCATTCCGTTCCGTTCCGTTCCATTCCGTTCCATTCCTTTCTACTTGTGTTGATTCCATTCCATTCCATTCTATTCCATTGAATTCCATTCCATTCCATTCAATTCCATTCCATTACATGGAATTCCATTGAATTCCATTGAATTCCATTCCATTGAATTCCATTGAATTCCATTCCATTCCATTCCTTGGAATTCCATTCCATTCCATTCCATTCCATTCCATTGAATTCCATTCCATTCCATTCAATTGAATTCCATTCCATTCCATTCCATTAGATTCCATTAAATTCCATTGAATTCAATTCCGTTCCATTCCATTCCATTGAATTCCATTGAATTCCATTCCATTGAATTCCATTCCATTCCATTGAATTCCATTCCATTTCATTCCATTCCATTCCGTTCCATTCCATTCCGTTCCATTCCATTCCATTCCTTTCCATTCCATTCCATTCCGTTCCATTCCATTGAATTCCGTTCCATTGCACTGAATTCCGTTCCATTCCATTCCATTCCTTTCCGTTCCGTTCCGTTCCGTTCCGTTCCGTTCTACTCGGGTGGATTCCATTCTATTCCTTTCCATTCCATTCGATTCCATTCTATTCCATTCGATTCCATTCGATTCAATTCGATTCCATTCCATTCCATTCCATTCCATTCCGTTCCATTCCATTGAATTCCGTTCCGTTCCGTTCCGTTCCGTTCCGTTCCATTCCGTTCCATTCCATTCCATTCCGTTCTACTCGGGTTCATTCCGTTCCATTCCTTTCCGTTCCGTTCCGTTCCGTTCCATTCCGTTCCGTTCCGTTCCGTTCTACTCGGGTTGATTCCATTCTATTCCATTCCATTCCATTCGATTCCAATCTATTCCATTCGATTCCATTCGATTCAGTTCTATTCCATTCCATTCCATTCCATTTCATTCCATTCCATTCCATTCCATTGAATTCCATTCCATTCCATTCCGTTCCATTCCATTCCGTTCCATTCCATTCCATTCCATTCCATTCCATTCCTTTCCGTTCCGTTCCGTTCCGTTCCATTCCGTTCTACTCGGATTGATTCCATTCTATTCCATTCCATTCCATTCGATTCCATTCGATTCCATTCGATTCCATTCGATTCCATTCCATTCCATTCCATTCCATTCCATTCCATTCCATTCCATTCCATTCCATTGAACTCCATTCCATTCCATTCCATTCCATTCCATTCCATTTAATTCTGTTCCATTCAATTCCATTCCATTCCATTCCGTTCTACTCGGGTTGATTCCATTCTATTCCATTCCGTTCCGTTCCGTTCCGTTCCGTTCCGTTCCGTTCCGTTCCCTTCCACTCGGGTTGATTCCATTCTATTCCATTCCATTCCATTCCATTCCATTCGATTCCATTCGATTCCATTCGATTCCATTCGATTCCATTCCATTCCATTGAATTCCATTCCATTCCATTCCATTCCATGGAATTCCGTTCCATTCCATTCCATTGCATTCCATTCCATTCCATTCCATTTGAATTCCATTCCATTCCATTCCATTCCATTCCATTCCATTCCATTCTACTCGGGTTGATTCCATTCTATTCCATTCCATTCCATTCGATTCCATTCGATTCCATTCGAATCCATTCGATTCCATTCGATTCCATTCGATTCCATTCCATTCCATTGAATTCCATTCCATTCCATTCCATTCCATTGAATTCCGTTCCATTCCATTCAATTCCATTCCATTCCATTCCTTTCCGTTCCGTTCCGTTCCGTTCCCTTCCGTTCCGTTCTACTCGGGTTGATTCCATTCTATTCCATTCCATACCATTCGATTCCATTCTATTCCATTCGATTCCATTCGATTCAATTCGATTCCATTCCATTCCATTCCATTCCATTCCATTGAATTCCGTTCCATTCCATTGAATTCCATTCCATTCCGTTCCATTCCATTGAATTCCGCTCCGTTCCGTTCCGTTCCGTTCCATTCCATTCCGTTCCATTCCGTTCCATTCCGTTCTACTCGGGTTGATTCCATTCTATTCCATTCCATTCCATTCCATTCCATTCTATTCCATTCGATTCCATTCGATTCAATTAGATTCCATTCCATTCCATTCCATTCCATTCCATTCCATTCCATTGAATTCCATTGAATTCCATTCCATTCCATTCCGTTCCATTCCATTCCGTTCCATTCCATTCCATTCCATTCCATTCCATTCCATTCCATTCCATTCCGTTCTACTCGGGTTCATTCCATTCCATTCCGTTCCGTTCCGTTCCGTTCCGTTCCTTTCCTTTCTACTTGTGTTGATTCCATTCCATTCCATTCTATTCCATTGAATTCCATTCCATTCCATTCCATTCCATTCCATTACATGGAATTCCATTGTATTCCATTGAATTCCATTCCATAGAATTCCATTCCATTCCATTCCATTCCATTCCATGGAATTCCATTCCATTCCATTCCATTCCATTGAATTCCATTCCATTCCATTCCATTGAATTCCATTCCATTCCATTCCATTCGATTCCATTTCATTCCATTGAATTCCATTCCATTCCATTGAATTCCATTCCATTCCGTTCCATTCCATTGAATTCTGTTCCGTTCCGTTCCGTTCCGTTCCGTTCCATTCCGTTCCATTCCGTTCCTTTCCGTTCTACTCGGGTTGATTCCATTCTATTCCATTCCATTCCATTCGATTCCATTCTATTCCATTCGATTCCATTCGATTCAATTAGATTCCATTCCATTCCATTCCATTCCATTCCATTCCATTCCATTGAATTCCGTTCCATTCCATTGAATTCCATTCCATTCCGTTCCATTCCATTGAATTCCGCTCCGTTCCGTTCCGTTCCGTTCTGTTCCATTCCGTACCATTCCGTTCCAATCCGTTCTACTCGGGTTGTTTCCATTCTATTCCATTCCATTCCATTCGATTCCATTCCATTCCATTCCATTCCATTCCATTCCGTTCTACTCGGGTTCATTCCATTCCATTCCATTACATGGAATTCCATTGAATTCCATTGAATTCCATTCCATTGAATTCCATTCCATTCCATTCCATTCCATTCCATTCCATGGAATTACATTCCATTCCATTCCATTCCATTCCATTGAATTCCATTCCATTCCATTCCATTGAATTCCATTCCATTCCATTCCATTCCATTCCATTCCATTGAATTCCATTGAATTCCATTCCATTGAATTCCATTCCATTCCATTGAATTCCATTCCATTTCATTCCATTCCATTCCGTTCCATTCCATTCCGTTCCATTCCATTCCATTCCTTTCCATTCCATTCCATTCCGTTCCATTCCATTGAATTCCGTTCCATTGCATTGAATTCCGTTCCATTCCATTCCATTCCTTTCCGTTCCGTTCCGTTCCGTTCCGTTCCGTTCCGTTCTACTCGGGTTGATTCCATTCTATTCCATTCCATTCCATTCGATTCCATTCTATTCCATTCGATTCCATTCGATTCAATTCGATTCCATTCGATTCCATTCCATTCCATTCCATTCCATTCCATTCCATTGAATTCCATTGCATTCCATTCCGTTCCATTCCATTCCGTTCCATTCCATTCCATTCCATTCCATTCCATTGAATTCCGTTCCATTCCATTGAATTCCATTCCATTCCGTTCCATTCCATTGAATTCCGCTCCGTTCCATTGAATTCCATTCCATTCCATTCCATTCCGTTCCATTCCATTCCGTTCCATTCCATTCCATTCCTTTCCATTCCATTCCATTCCGTTCCATTCGATTGAATTCCGTTCCATTGCATTGAATTCCGTTCCATTCCATTCCATTCCTTTCCGTTCCGTTCCGTTCCATTCCGTTCCGTTCCGTTCTACTCGGGTTGATTCCATTCTATTCCATTCCATTCCATTCGATTCCATTCTATTCCATTCGATTCCATTCGATTCAATTCGATTCCATTCGATTCCATTCCATTCCATTCCATTCCATTCCATTCCATTCCATTGAATTCCATTGCATTCCATTCCGTTCCATTCCATTCCGTTCCATTCCATTCCATTCCATTCCATTCCATTCCAATCCGTTCCATTCCATTCCATTCCTTTCCATTCCATTCCTTTCCGTTCCATTCCGTTCCGTTCCATTCCGTTCTACTCGGATTGATTCCATTCTATTCCATTCCATTCCATTCGATTCCATTCGATTCCATTCGATTCCATTCGATTCCATTCCATTCCATTCCATTCCATTCCATTCCATTCCATTCCATTGAACTCCATTCCATTCCATTCCATTCCATTCCATTCCATTGAATTCCATTCCATTCCATTCCATTCCATTGAATTCTGTTCCATTCAATTCCATTCCATTCCATTCCGTTCTACTCGGGTTGATTCCATGCTATTCCATTCCGTTCCATTCCGTTCCGTTCCGTTCCGTTCCGTTCCGTTCCATTCCACTCGGGTTGATTCCATTCTATTCCATTCCATTCCATTCCATTCCATTCCATTCCATTCGATTCCATTCGATTCCATTCGATTCCATTCGATTCCATTCCATTCCATTCCATTCCATTGAATTCCATTCCATTCCATTCCATTCCATTGAATTCCGTTCCATTCCATTCCATTGCATTCCATTCCATTCCATTCCATTTGAATTCCATTCCATTCCATTCCATTCCATTCCATTCCATTCTACTCGGGTTGATTCCATTCTATTCCATTCCATTCCATTCGATTCCATTCGATTCCATTCGATTCCATTCCATTCCATTCCATTCCATTCCAATCCATTCCACTCCATTCCATTGAATTCCATTCCATTCCATTGAATTCCATTCCATTCCATTCCATTCCATTGAATTCCGTTCCATTCCATTCCATTCCATTCCATTCCATTCCATTGAATTCCATTCCTTTGAATTCCATTCCATTCCATTCCATTCCATTGAATTCCATTCCATTCCGTTCCGTTCCGTTCCGTTCCGTTTCGTTCCGTTCCGTTCCGTTCCGTTCCATTCCATTCCATTCCATTCCATTGAATTCCGTTCCATTCCATTGAATTCCATTCCATTCCGTTCCATTCCATTGAATTCTGTTCCGTTCCGTTCCGTTCCATTCCATTCCATTCCGTTCCATTCCGTTCCTTTCCGTTCTACTCGGGTTGATTCCATTCCATTCCATTCGATTCCAATCGATTCCATTCGAATCCATTCGATTCCATTCGATTCCATTCGATTCCATTCCATTCCATTGAATTCCATTCCATTCCATTCCATTCCATTGAATTCCGTTCCATTCCATTCAATTCCATTCCATTCCATTCCTTTCCGTTCCGTTCCGTTCCGTTCCGTTCCGTTCCCTTCTACTCGGGTTGATTCCATTCTATTCCATTCCATTCCATTCGATTCCATTCTATTCCATTCGATTCCATTCGATTCAATTAGATTCCATTCCATTCCATTCCATTCCATTGAATTCCGTTCCATTCCATTCCATTCCATTCCATTCCATTCCATTCCATTGAATTCCATTCCTTTGAATTCCATTCCATTCCATTCCATTCCATGGAATTCCATTCCATTCCGTTCCGTTCCGTTCCGTTCCGTTTCGTTCCGTTCCGTTCCGTTCCGTTCCATTCCATTCCATTCCATTCCATTGAATTCCGTTCCATTCCATTGAATTCCATTCCATTCCGTTCCATTCCATTGAATTCTGTTCCGTTCCGTTCCGTTCCGTTCCATTCCATTCCGTTCCATTCCGTTCCTTTCCGTTCTACTCGGGTTGATTCCATTCCATTCCATTCGATTCCATTCGATTCCATTCGAATCCATTCGATTCCATTCGATTCCATTCGATTCCATTCCATTCCATTGAATTCCATTCCATTCCATTCCATTCCATTGAATTCCGTTCCATTCCATTCAATTCCATTCCATTCCATTCCTTTCCGTTCCGTTCCGTTCCGTTCCGTTCCGTTCCCTTCTACTCGGGTTGATTCCATTCTATTCCATTCCATTCCATTCGATTCCATTCTATTCCATTCGATTCCATTCGATTCAATTAGATTCCATTCCATTCCATTCCATTCCATTCCATTCCATTGAATTCCGTTCCATTCCATTGAATTCCATTCCATTCCGTTCCATTCCATTGAATTCCGCTCCGTTCCGTTCCGTTCCGTTCCGTTCCATTCCGTACCATTCCGTTCCATTCCGTTCTACTCGGGTTGATTCCATTCTATTCCATTCCATTCCATTCCATTCCATTCCATTCCATTCCATTCCATTCCATTCCGTTCTACTCGGGTTCATTCCATTCCATTCCGTTCCGTTCCGTTCCGTTCCGTTCCTTTCCTTTCTACTTGTGTTGATTCCATTCCATTCCTTTCTATTCCATTGAATTCCATTCCTTTCCATTCCATTCCATTCCATTACATGGAATTCCATTGAATTCAATTGAATTCCATTCCATGGAATTCCATTCCATTCCATTCCATTCCATTCCATTCCATGGAATTCCATTCCATTCCATTCCATTCCATTCCATTCCATTGAATTCCATTCCATTCCATTCCATTGAATTCCATTCCATTCCATTCCATTCGATTCCATTTCATTCCATTGAATTCCATTCCATTCCATTCCATTCAATTCCATTCCATTGTATTCCATTGAATTCCATTCCATTGAATTCCATTCCATTCCATTGAATTCCATTCCATTTCATTCCATTCCATTCCGTTCCATTCCATTCCGTTCCATTCCATTCCATTCCTTTCCATTCCATTCCATTCCGTTCCATTCCATTGAATTCCGTTCCATTGCATTGAATTCCGTTCCATTCCATTCCATTCCTTTCCGTTCCTTTCCGTTCCGTTCCGTTCCGTTCCGTTCTACTCGGGTTGATTCCATTCTATTCCATTCCATTCCATTCGATTCCATTCTATTCCATTCGATTCCATTCGATTCAATTCGATTCCATTCCATTCCATTCCATTCCATTCCATTCCATTCCATTGAATTCCATTCCATTCCATTCCGTTCCATTCCATTCCGTTCCATTCCATTCCATTCCATTCCATTCCATTCCATTCCATTACGTTCCGTTCCATTCCGTTCCATTCCGTTCCATTCCATTGAATTCCGATCCATTGCATTGAATTCCGTTCCATTCCATTCCATTCCTTTCCGTTCCGTTCCGTTCCGTTCCGTTCCGTTCCGTTCTACTCGGATTGATTCCATTCTATTCCATTCCATTCCATTCGATTCCATTCCATTCCATTCCATTCCATTCCGTTCCATTCCATTCCGTTCCATTCCATTCCATTCCATTCCATTCCATTCCGTTCCGTTCCATTCCGTTCCATTCCGTTCCATTCCATTGAATTCCGTTCCATTGCATTGAATTCCGTTCCATTCCATTCCATCCCTTTCCGTTCCGTTCCGTTCCGTTCCGTTCCGTTCCGTTCTACTCGGGTTGATTCCATTCTATTCCATTCCATTCCATTCGATTCCATTCTATTCCATTCGATTCCATTCGATTCAATTCGATTCGATTCCATTCCATTCCATTCCATTCCATTCCATTCCATAGAATTCCATTCCATTCCATTGAATTCCATTCCATTCCATTCCATTCCATTCCATTGAATTCCATTCCATTCCATGGAATTCCATTCCTTTCCATTCCATTCGATTCCATTCCATTCCATGGAATTCCATTCCATTCGATTCCATTCCATTCCATGGAATTCCATTTCATTCCATTCCATTCCGTTCCATTCCATTCCATCGAATTCCATTCCATTCCATTCCATTCCATTCCATTCCATTCCATTCCATTCCATTCCATTCTACTCGGGTTGATTCCATTCTATTACATTCCATTCCATTCGATTCCATTCGATTCCATTCGATTCCATTCGATTCCATTCCATTCCATTCCATTCAATTGAATTCCATTCCGTTCCATTCCATTCCATTCCATTCCATTCCATTGAATTCCATTCCATTACATTGAATTCCATTCCATTCCATTCCATTCCATTGAATTCCGTTCCATTCCATTCCTTTCCATTCCATTCCATTCCATTGAATTCCATTACATTGAATTCCGTTCCATTCCATTCCATTCCATTCCATTCCATTCCATTGAATTCCATTCCATTCCATTGAATTCCATTCCATTCCATTCCATTCGATTCCATTCCATTCCATGGAATTCCATTCCTTTCCATTCCATTCCATTCCATTCCATTCCATTCCATTGAATTCCATTGAATTCCATTCCATTCCATTGAATTCCATTCCTTTCCATTCCATTCCATTGAATTCCGTTCATTTCCATTCCATTCCATTCCATTCCATTCCATTCCATTCGAATTCCATTCCATTCCATTCCATTCCATTCCATTCCATTCCATTCCATTCTACTCGGGTTGATTCCATTCTATTCCATTCCATTCCATTCGATTCCATTCGATTCCTTTCGATTCCATTCCATTCCATTCCATTCCATTCCATTGAATTCCATTCCATTCCATTCCATTCCATTCCATTGAATTCCATTCCATTCCATTCCATCGAATTCCATTCCATTCCATTGAATTCCATTCCATTCCATTCCATTCCATTCCATTCCATTCCATTCCATTCCATTCCATCGAATTCCATTCCATTCCATTCCATTCCATTCCATTCCATTCCATTCCATTCGATTCCATTCGATTCCATTCCATTCCATTCCATTCCATTGAATTCCGTTCCATTCCATTCCATTCCATTCCATTCCCTTCCATTGAATTCCATTACATTGAATTCCATTCCATTCCATTCCATTCCATGGAATTCCATTCCATTCCGTTCCGTTCCGTTCCGTTCCGTTCCGTACCGTTCCATTCCATTCCATTCCATTCCATTGAATTCCGTTCCATTCCATTGAATTCCATTCCATTCCGTTCCATTCCATTGAATTCCGTTCCGTTCCGTTCCGTTCCGTTCCGTTCCATTCCGTTCCATTCCATTCCATTCCGTTCTACTCGGGTTCATTCCATTCCATTCCTTTCCGTTCCGTTCCGTTCCGTACCATTCCGTTCCGTTCTACTCGGGTTGATTCCATTCTATTCCATTCCATTCCATTCGATTCCATTCTATTCCATTCGATTCCATTCTATTCAATTCGATTCCATTCCATTCCAATCCATTCCATTACATTCCATTGAATTCCATTCCATTCCATTCCGTTCCATTCCATTCCGTTCCATTCCATTCCATTCCATTCCATTCCATTCCATTACGTTCCGTTCCATTCCGTTCCATTCCATTGAATTCCGATCCATTGCATTGAATTCCGTTCCATTCCATTCCATTCCATTCCATTCCATTCCATTGAATTCCATTCCATTGAATTCCATTCCATTCCATTCCATTCCATTGAATTCCGTTCCATTCCATTGAATTCCATTCCATTCCGTTCCATTCCATTGAATTCCGTTCCGTTCCGTTCCGTTCCGTTCCGTTCCATTCCGTTCCATTCCGTTCCATTCCGTTCTACTCGGGTTGATTCCATTCTATTCCATTCCATTCCATTCGATTCCATTCCATTCCATTCCATTCCATTCCATTCCATTCCTTTCTACTCGGGTTCATTCCATTCCATTCCGTTCCGTTCCGTTCCATTCCGTTCCATTCCTTTCTACTTGTGTTGATTCCATTCCATTCCATTCTATTCCATTGAATTCCATTCCATTCCATTCAATTCCATTCCATTACATGGAATTCCATTGAATTCCATTGAATTCCATTCCATTGAATTCCATTGAATTCCATTCCATTCCATTCCTTGGAATTCCATTCCATTCCATTCCATTCCATTCCATTGAATTCCATTCCATTCCATTCAATTGAATTCCATTCCATTCCATTCCATTAGATTCCATTAAATTCCATTGAATTCAATTCCGTTCCATTCCATTCCATTGAATTCCATTGAATTCCATTCCATTGAATTCCATTCCATTCCATTGAATTCCATTCCATTTCATTCCATTCCATTCCGTTCCATTCCATTCCGTTCCATTCCATTCCATTCCTTTCCATTCCATTCCATTCCGTTCCATTCCATTGAATTCCGTTCCATTGCACTGAATTCCGTTCCATTCCATTCCATTCCTTTCCGTTCCGTTCCGTTCCGTTCCGTTCCGTTCTACTCGGGTGGATTCCATTCTATTCCTTTCCATTCCATTCGATTCCATTCTATTCCATTCGATTCCATTCGATTCAATTCGATTCCATTCCATTCCATTCCATTCCATTCCGTTCCATTCCATTGAATTCCGTTCCGTTCCGTTCCGTTCCGTTCCGTTCCATTCCGTTCCATTCCATTCCATTCCGTTCTACTCGGGTTCATTCCATTCCATTCCTTTCCGTTCCGTTCCGTTCCGTTCCATTCCGTTCCGTTCCGTTCCGTTCTACTCGGGTTGATTCCATTCTATTCCATTCCATTCCATTCGATTCCAATCTATTCCATTCGATTCCATTCGATTCAGTTCTATTCCATTCCATTCCATTCCATTTCATTCCATTCCATTCCATTCCATTGAATTCCATTCCATTCCATTCCGTTCCATTCCATTCCGTTCCATTCCATTCCATTCCATTCCATTCCATTCCTTTCCGTTCCGTTCCGTTCCGTTCCATTCCGTTCTACTCGGATTGATTCCATTCTATTCCATTCCATTCCATTCGATTCCATTCGATTCCATTCGATTCCATTCGATTCCATTCCATTCCATTCCATTCCATTCCATTCCATTCCATTCCATTCCATTGAACTCCATTCCATTCCATTCCATTCCATTCCATTCCATTTAATTCTGTTCCATTCAATTCCATTCCATTCCATTCCGTTCTACTCGGGTTGATTCCATTCTATTCCATTCCGTTCCGTTCCGTTCCGTTCCGTTCCGTTCCGTTCCGTTCCGTTCCCTTCCACTCGGGTTGATTCCATTCTATTCCATTCCATTCCATTCCATTCCATTCGATTCCATTCGATTCCATTCGATTCCATTCGATTCCATTCCATTCCATTGAATTCCATTCCATTCCATTCCATTCCATGGAATTCCGTTCCATTCCATTCCATTGCATTCCATTCCATTCCATTCCATTTGAATTCCATTCCATTCCATTCCATTCCATTCCATTCCATTCCATTCTACTCGGGTTGATTCCATTCTATTCCATTCCATTCCATTCGATTCCATTCGATTCCATTCGAATCCATTCGATTCCATTCGATTCCATTCGATTCCATTCCATTCCATTGAATTCCATTCCATTCCATTCCATTCCATTGAATTCCGTTCCATTCCATTCAATTCCATTCCATTCCATTCCTTTCCGTTCCGTTCCGTTCCGTTCCCTTCCGTTCCGTTCTACTCGGGTTGATTCCATTCTATTCCATTCCATACCATTCGATTCCATTCTATTCCATTCGATTCCATTCGATTCAATTCGATTCCATTCCATTCCATTCCATTCCATTCCATTGAATTCCGTTCCATTCCATTGAATTCCATTCCATTCCGTTCCATTCCATTGAATTCCGCTCCGTTCCGTTCCGTTCCGTTCCATTCCATTCCGTTCCATTCCGTTCCATTCCGTTCTACTCGGGTTGATTCCATTCTATTCCATTCCATTCCATTCCATTCCATTCTATTCCATTCGATTCCATTCGATTCAATTCGATTCCATTCCATTCCATTCCATTCCATTCCATTCCATTCCATTGAATTCCATTGAATTCCATTCCATTCCATTCCGTTCCATTCCATTCCGTTCCATTCCATTCCATTCCATTCCATTCCATTCCATTCCATTCCATTCCGTTCTACTCGGGTTCATTCCATTCCATTCCGTTCCGTTCCGTTCCGTTCCGTTCCTTTCCTTTCTACTTGTGTTGATTCCATTCCATTCCATTCTATTCCATTGAATTCCATTCCATTCCATTCCATTCCATTCCATTACATGGAATTCCATTGTATTCCATTGAATTCCATTCCATAGAATTCCATTCCATTCCATTCCATTCCATTCCATGGAATTCCATTCCATTCCATTCCATTGAATTCCATTCCATTCCATTCCATTCGATTCCATTTCATTCCATTGAATTCCATTCCATTCCATTGAATTCCATTCCATTCCGTTCCATTCCATTGAATTCTGTTCCGTTCCGTTCCGTTCCGTTCCGTTCCATTCCGTTCCATTCCGTTCCTTTCCGTTCTACTCGGGTTGATTCCATTCTATTCCATTCCATTCCATTCGATTCCATTCTATTCCATTCGATTCCATTCGATTCAATTAGATTCCATTCCATTCCATTCCATTCCATTCCATTCCATTGAATTCCGTTCCATTCCATTGAATTCCATTCCATTCCGTTCCATTCCATTGAATTCCGCTCCGTTCCGTTCCGTTCCGTTCTGTTCCATTCCGTACCATTCCGTTCCAATCCGTTCTACTCGGGTTGTTTCCATTCTATTCCATTCCATTCCATTCGATTCCATTCCATTCCATTCCATTCCATTCCATTCCGTTCTACTCGGGTTCATTCCATTCCATTCCATTACATGGAATTCCATTGAATTCCATTGAATTCCATTCCATTGAATTCCATTCCATTCCATTCCATTCCATTCCATTCCATGGAATTACATTCCATTCCATTCCATTCCATTCCATTGAATTCCATTCCATTCCATTCCATTGAATTCCATTCCATTCCATTCCATTCCATTCCATTCCATTGAATTCCATTGAATTCCATTCCATTGAATTCCATTCCATTCCATTGAATTCCATTCCATTTCATTCCATTCCATTCCGTTCCATTCCATTCCGTTCCATTCCATTCCATTCCTTTCCATTCCATTCCATTCCGTTCCATTCCATTGAATTCCGTTCCATTGCATTGAATTCCGTTCCATTCCATTCCATTCCTTTCCGTTCCGTTCCGTTCCGTTCCGTTCCGTTCCGTTCTACTCGGGTTGATTCCATTCTATTCCATTCCATTCCATTCGATTCCATTCTATTCCATTCGATTCCATTCGATTCAATTCGATTCCATTCGATTCCATTCCATTCCATTCCATTCCATTCCATTCCATTGAATTCCATTGCATTCCATTCCGTTCCATTCCATTCCGTTCCATTCCATTCCATTCCATTCCATTCCATTGAATTCCGTTCCATTCCATTGAATTCCATTCCATTCCGTTCCATTCCATTGAATTCCGCTCCGTTCCATTGAATTCCATTCCATTCCATTCCATTCCGTTCCATTCCATTCCGTTCCATTCCATTCCATTCCTTTCCATTCCATTCCATTCCGTTCCATTCCATTGAATTCCGTTCCATTGCATTGAATTCCGTTCCATTCCATTCCATTCCTTTCCGTTCCGTTCCGTTCCATTCCGTTCCGTTCCGTTCTACTCGGGTTGATTCCATTCTATTCCATTCCATTCCATTCGATTCCATTCTATTCCATTCGATTCCATTCGATTCAATTCGATTCCATTCGATTCCATTCCATTCCATTCCATTCCATTCCATTCCATTCCATTGAATTCCATTGCATTCCATTCCGTTCCATTCCATTCCGTTCCATTCCATTCCATTCCATTCCATTCCATTCCAATCCGTTCCATTCCATTCCATTCCTTTCCATTCCATTCCTTTCCGTTCCATTCCGTTCCGTTCCATTCCGTTCTACTCGGATTGATTCCATTCTATTCCATTCCATTCCATTCGATTCCATTCGATTCCATTCGATTCCATTCGATTCCATTCCATTCCATTCCATTCCATTCCATTCCATTCCATTCCATTGAACTCCATTCCATTCCATTCCATTCCATTCCATTCCATTGAATTCCATTCCATTCCATTCCATTCCATTGAATTCTGTTCCATTCAATTCCATTCCATTCCATTCCGTTCTACTCGGGTTGATTCCATGCTATTCCATTCCGTTCCATTCCGTTCCGTTCCGTTCCGTTCCGTTCCGTTCCATTCCACTCGGGTTGATTCCATTCTATTCCATTCCATTCCATTCCATTCCATTCCATTCCATTCGATTCCATTCGATTCCATTCGATTCCATTCGATTCCATTCCATTCCATTCCATTCCATTGAATTCCATTCCATTCCATTCCATTCCATTGAATTCCGTTCCATTCCATTCCATTGCATTCCATTCCATTCCATTCCATTTGAATTCCATTCCATTCCATTCCATTCCATTCCATTCCATTCTACTCGGGTTGATTCCATTCTATTCCATTCCATTCCATTCGATTCCATTCGATTCCATTCCATTCCATTCCATTCCATTCCATTCCATTCCAATCCATTCCACTCCATTCCATTGAATTCCATTCCATTCCATTGAATTCCATTCCATTCCATTCCATTCCATTGAATTCCGTTCCATTCCATTCCATTCCATTCCATTCCATTCCATTGAATTCCATTCCTTTGAATTCCATTCCATTCCATTCCATTCCATTGAATTCCATTCCATTCCGTTCCGTTCCGTTCCGTTCCGTTTCGTTCCGTTCCGTTCCGTTCCGTTCCATTCCATTCCATTCCATTCCATTGAATTCCGTTCCATTCCATTGAATTCCATTCCATTCCGTTCCATTCCATTGAATTCTGTTCCGTTCCGTTCCGTTCCATTCCATTCCATTCCGTTCCATTCCGTTCCTTTCCGTTCTACTCGGGTTGATTCCATTCCATTCCATTCGATTCCATTCGATTCCATTCGAATCCATTCGATTCCATTCGATTCCATTCGATTCCATTCCATTCCATTGAATTCCATTCCATTCCATTCCATTCCATTGAATTCCGTTCCATTCCATTCAATTCCATTCCATTCCATTCCTTTCCGTTCCGTTCCGTTCCGTTCCGTTCCGTTCCCTTCTACTCGGGTTGATTCCATTCTATTCCATTCCATTCCATTCGATTCCATTCTATTCCATTCGATTCCATTCGATTCAATTAGATTCCATTCCATTCCATTCCATTCCATTCCATTCCATTGAATTCCGTTCCATTCCATTGAATTCCATTCCATTCCGTTCCATTCCATTGAATTCCGCTCCGTTCCGTTCCGTTCCGTTCCGTTCCATTCCGTACCATTCCGTTCCATTCCGTTCTACTCGGGTTGATTCCATTCTATTCCATTCCATTCCATTCCATTCCATTCCATTCCATTCCATTCCATTCCATTCCGTTCTACTCGGGTTCATTCCATTCCATTCCGTTCCGTTCCGTTCCGTTCCGTTCCTTTCCTTTCTACTTGTGTTGATTCCATTCCATTCCTTTCTATTCCATTGAATTCCATTCCTTTCCATTCCATTCCATTCCATTACATGGAATTCCATTGAATTCAATTGAATTCCATTCCATGGAATTCCATTCCATTCCATTCCATTCCATTCCATTCCATGGAATTCCATTCCATTCCATTCCATTCCATTCCATTCCATTCCATTGAATTCCATTCCATTCCATTCCATTGAATTCCATTCCATTCCATTCCATTCGATTCCATTTCATTCCATTGAATTCCATTCCATTCCATTCCATTCCATTCCATTCCATTGTATTCCATTGAATTCCATTCCATTGAATTCCATTCCATTCCATTGAATTCCATTCCATTTCATTCCATTCCATTCCGTTCCATTCCATTCCGTTCCATTCCATTCCATTCCTTTCCATTCCATTCCATTCCGTTCCATTCCATTGAATTCCGTTCCATTGCATTGAATTCCATTCCATTCCATTCCATTCCTTTCCGTTCCTTTCCGTTCCGTTCCGTTCCGTTCCGTTCTACTCGGGTTGATTCCATTCTATTCCATTCCATTCCATTCGATTCCATTCTATTCCATTCGATTCCATTCGATTCAATTCGATTCCATTCCATTCCATTCCATTCCATTCCATTCCATTCCATTGAATTCCATTCCATTCCATTCCGTTCCATTCCATTCCGTTCCATTCCATTCCATTCCATTCCATTCCATTCCATTACGTTCCGTTCCATTCCGTTCCATTCCGTTCCATTCCATTGAATTCCGATCCATTGCATTGAATTCCGTTCCATTCCATTCCATTCCTTTCCGTTCCGTTCCGTTCCGTTCCGTTCCGTTCCGTTCTACTCGGATTGATTCCATTCTATTCCATTCCATTCCATTCGATTCCATTCGATTCCATTCGATTCCATTCGATTCCATTCCATTCCATTCCATTCCATTGAATTCCATTCCATTCCATTCCATTCCATTCCATTCCATTCCATTGAATTCCATTGAATTCCATTCCATTGAATTCCATTCCATTCCATTCCATTCCGTTCCATTCCATTCCGTTCCATTCCATTCCATTCCATTCCATTCCATTCCGTTCCGTTCCATTCCGTTCCATTCCGTTCCATTCCATTGAATTCCGTTCCATTGCATTGAATTCCGTTCCATTCCATTCCATCCCTTTCCGTTCCGTTCCGTTCCGTTCCGTTCCGTTCCGTTCTACTCGGGTTGATTCCATTCTATTCCATTCCATTCCATTCGATTCCATTCTATTCCATTCGATTCCATTCGATTCAATTCGATTCGATTCCATTCCATTCCATTCCATTCCATTCCATTCCATAGAATTCCATTCCATTCCATTGAATTCCATTCCATTCCATTCCATTCCATTCCATTGAATTCCATTCCATTCCATGGAATTCCATTCCATTCCATTCCATTCGATTCCATTCCATTCCATGGAATTCCATTCCATTCGATTCCATTCCATTCCATGGAATTCCATTTCATTCCATTCCATTCCGTTCCATTCCATTCCATCGAATTCCATTCCATTCCATTCCATTCCATTCCATTCCATTCCATTCCATTCCATTCCATTCTACTCGGGTTGATTCCATTCTATTACATTCCATTCCATTCGATTCCATTCGATTCCATTCGATTCCATTCGATTCCATTCCATTCCATTCCATTCAATTGAATTCCATTCCGTTCCATTCCATTCCATTCCATTCCATTCCATTGAATTCCATTCCATTACATTGAATTCCATTCCATTCCATTCCATTCCATTGAATTCCGTTCCATTCCATTCCTTTCCATTCCATTCCATTCCATTGAATTCCATTATATTGAATTCCGTTCCATTCCATTCCATTCCATTCCATTCCATTGAATTCCATTCCATTCCATTGAATTCCATTCCATTCCATTCCATTCGATTCCATTCCATTCCATGGAATTCCATTCCTTTCCATTCCATTCCATTCCATTCCATTCCATTCCATTGAATTCCATTGAATTCCATTCCATTCCATTGAATTCCATTCCTTTCCCTTCCATTCCATTGAATTCCGTTCATTTCCATTCCATTCCATTCCATTCCATTCCATTCCATTCGAATTCCATTCCATTCCATTCCATTCCATTCCATTCCATTCCATTCCATTCTACTCGGGTTGATTCCATTCTATTCCATTCCATTCCATTCGATTCCATTCGATTCCTTTCGATTCCATTCCATTCCATTCCATTCCATTCCATTGAATTCCATTCCATTCCATTCCATTCCATTCCATTGAATTCCATTCCATTCCATTCCATCGAATTCCATTCCATTCCATTGAATTCCATTCCATTCCATTCCATTCCATTCCATTCCATTCCATTCCATTCCATTCCATTCCATCGAATTCCATTCCATTCCATTCCATTCCATTCCATTCCATTCCATTCCATTCGATTCCATTCGATTCCATTCCATTCCATTCCATTCCATTGAATTCCGTTCCATTCCATTCCATTCCATTCCATTCCCTTCCATTGAATTCCATTACATTGAATTCCATTCCATTCCATTCCATTCCATGGAATTCCATTCCATTCCGTTCCGTTCCGTTCCGTTCCGTTCCGTACCGTTCCATTCCATTCCATTCCATTCCATTGAATTCCGTTCCATTCCATTGAATTCCATTCCATTCCGTTCCATTCCATTGAATTCCGTTCCGTTCCGTTCCGTTCCGTTCCGTTCCATTCCGTTCCATTCCATTCCATTCCGTTCTACTCGGGTTCATTCCATTCCATTCCTTTCCGTTCCGTTCCGTTCCGTACCATTCCATTCCGTTCTACTCGGGTTGATTCCATTCTATTCCATTCCATTCCATTCGATTCCATTCTATTCCATTCGATTCCATTCTATTCAATTCGATTCCATTCCATTCCAATCCATTCCATTACATTCCATTGAATTCCATTCCATTCCATTCCGTTCCATTCCATTCCGTTCCATTCCATTCCATTCCATTCCATTCCATTCCATTACGTTCCGTTCCATTCCGTTCCATTCCATTGAATTCCGATCCATTGCATTGAATTCCGTTCCATTCCATTCCATTCCATTCCATTCCATTCCATTGAATTCCATTCCATTGAATTCCATTCCATTCCATTCCATTCCATTGAATTCCGTTCCATTCCATTGAATTCCATTCCATTCCGTTCCATTCCATTGAATTCCGTTCCGTTCCGTTCCGTTCCGTTCCGTTCCATTCCGTTCCATTCCGTTCCATTCCGTTCTACTCGGGTTGATTCCATTCTATTCCATTCCATTCCATTCGATTCCATTCCATTCCATTCCATTCCATTCCATTCCATTCCTTTCTACTCGGGTTCATTCCATTCCATTCCGTTCCGTTCCGTTCCGTTCCGTTCCATTCCTTTCTACTTGTTTTGATTCCATTCCATTCCATTCTATTCCATTGAATTCCATTCCATTCCATTCCATTCCATTCCATTACATGGAATTCCATTGAATTCCATTGAATTCCATTCCATTGAATTCCATTGAATTCCATTCCATTCCATTCCTTGGAATTCCATTCCATTCCATTCCATTGCATTCCATTGAATTCCATTCCATTCCATTCAATTGAATTCCATTCCATTCCATTCCATTAGATTCCATTAAATTCCATTGAATTCAATTCCGTTCCATTCCATTCCATTGAATTCCATTGAATTCCATTCCATTGAATTCCATTCCATTCCATTGAATTCCATTCCATTTCATTCCATTCCATTCCGTTCCATTCCATTCCGTTCCATTCCATTCCATTCCTTTCCATTCCATTCCATTCCGTTCCATTCCATTGAATTCCGTTCCATTGCACTGAATTCCGTTCCATTCCATTCCATTCCTTTCCGTTCCGTTCCGTTCCGTTCCGTTCCGTTCTACTCGGGTGGATTCCATTCTATTCCTTTCCATTCCATTCGATTCCATTCTATTCCATTCGATTCCATTCGATTCAATTCGATTCCATTCCATTCCATTCCATTCCATTCCGTTCCATTCCATTGAATTCCGTTCCGTTCCGTTCCGTTCCGTTCCATTCCGTTCCATTCCATTCCATTCCGTTCTACTCGGGTTCATTCCATTCCATTCCTTTCCGTTCCGTTCCGTTCCGTTCCATTCCGTTCCGTTCCGTTCCGTTCTACTCGGGTTGATTCCATTCTATTCCATTCCATTCCATTCGATTCCAATCTATTCCATTCGATTCCATTCGATTCAGTTCTATTCCATTCCATTCCATTCCATTTCATTCCATTCCATTCCATTCCATTGAATTCCATTCCATTCCATTCCGTTCCATTCCATTCCGTTCCATTCCATTCCATTCCATTCCATTCCATTCCTTTCCGTTCCGTTCCGTTCCGTTCCATTCCGTTCTACTCGGATTGATTCCATTCTATTCCATTCCATTCCATTCGATTCCATTCGATTCCATTCGATTCCATTCGATTCCTTTCCATTCCATTCCATTCCATTCCATTCCATTCCATTCCATTCCATTGAACTCCATTCCATTCCATTCCATTCCATTCCATTCCATTGAATTCTGTTCCATTCAATTCCATTCCATTCCATTCCGTTCTACTCGGGTTGATTCCATTCTATTCCATTCCGTTCCGTTCCGTTCCGTTCCGTTCCGTTCCGTTCCGTTCCGTTCCCTTCCACTCGGGTTGATTCCATTCTATTCCATTCCATTCCATTCCATTCCATTCGATTCCATTCGATTCCATTCGATTCCATTCGATTCCATTCCATTCCATTGAATTCCATTCCATTCCATTCCATTCCATGGAATTCCGTTCCATTCCATTCCATTGCATTGAATTCCATTCCATTCCATTCCATTGAATTCCATTCCATTCCATTCCATTCGATTCCATTTCATTCCATTGAATTCCATTCCATTCCATTGAATTCCATTCCATTCCGTTCCATTCCATTGAATTCTGTTCCGTTCCGTTCCGTTCCGTTCCGTTCCATTCCGTTCCATTCCGTTCCTTTCCGTTCTACTCGGGTTGATTCCATTCTATTCCATTCCATTCCATTCGATTCCATTCTATTCCATTCGATTCCATTCGATTCAATTAGATTCCATTCCATTCCATTCCATTCCATTCCATTCCATTGAATTCCGTTCCATTCCATTGAATTCCATTCCATTCCGTTCCATTCCATTGAATTCCGCTCCGTTCCGTTCCGTTCCGTTCTGTTCCATTCCGTACCATTCCGTTCCAATCCGTTCTACTCGGGTTGTTTCCATTCTATTCCATTCCATTCCATTCGATTCCATTCCATTCCATTCCATTCCATTCCATTCCGTTCTACTCGGGTTCATTCCATTCCATTCCATTACATGGAATTCCATTGAATTCCATTGAATTCCATTCCATTGAATTCCATTCCATTCCATTCCATTCCATTCCATTCCATTCCATGGAATTACATTCCATTCCATTCCATTCCATTCCATTGAATTCCATTCCATTCCATTCCATTGAATTCCATTCCATTCCATTCCATTCCATTCCATTCCATTGAATTCCATTGAATTCCATTCCATTGAATTCCATTCCATTCCATTGAATTCCATTCCATTTCATTCCATTCCATTCCGTTCCATTCCATTCCGTTCCATTCCATTCCATTCCTTTCCATTCCATTCCATTCCGTTCCATTCCATTGAATTCCGTTCCATTGCATTGAATTCCGTTCCATTCCATTCCATTCCTTTCCGTTCCGTTCCGTTCCGTTCCGTTCCGTTCCGTTCTACTCGGGTTGATTCCATTCTATTCCATTCCATTCCATTCGATTCCATTCTATTCCATTCGATTCCATTCGATTCAATTCGATTCCATTCGATTCCATTCCATTCCATTCCATTCCATTCCATTCCATTCCATTCCATTGCATTCCATTCCGTTCCATTCCATTCCGTTCCATTCCATTCCATTCCATTCCATTCCATTGAATTCCGTTCCATTCCATTGAATTCCATTCCATTCCGTTCCATTCCATTGAATTCCGCTCCGTTCCATTGAATTCCATTCCATTCCATTCCATTCCGTTCCATTCCATTCCGTTCCATTCCATTCCATTCCTTTCCATTCCATTCCATTCCGTTCCATTCCATTGAATTCCGTTCCATTGCATTGAATTCCGTTCCATTCCATTCCATTCCTTTCCGTTCCGTTCCGTTCCATTCCGTTCCGTTCCGTTCTACTCGGGTTGATTCCATTCTATTCCATTCCATTCCATTCGATTCCATTCTATTCCATTCGATTCCATTCGATTCAATTCGATTCCATTCGATTCCATTCCATTCCATTCCATTCCATTCCATTCCATTCCATTGAATTCCATTGCATTCCATTCCGTTCCATTCCATTCCGTTCCATTCCATTCCATTCCATTCCATTCCATTCCAATCCGTTCCATTCCATTCCATTCCTTTCCATTCCATTCCTTTCCGTTCCATTCCGTTCCGTTCCATTCCGTTCTACTCGGATTGATTCCATTCTATTCCATTCCATTCCATTCGATTCCATTCGATTCCATTCGATTCCATTCGATTCCATTCCATTCCATTCCATTCCATTCCATTCCATTCCATTCCATTGAACTCCATTCCATTCCATTCCATTCCATTCCATTCCATGGAATTCCATTCCATTCCATTCCATTCCATTGAATTCTGTTCCATTCAATTCCATTCCATTCCATTCCGTTCTACTCGGGTTGATTCCATGCTATTCCATTCCGTTCCATTCCGTTCCGTTCCGTTCCGTTCCGTTCCGTTCCATTCCACTCGGGTTGATTCCATTCTATTCCATTCCATTCCATTCCATTCCATTCCATTCCATTCGATTCCATTCGATTCCATTCGATTCCATTCGATTCCATTCCATTCCATTCCATTCCATTGAATTCCATTCCATTCCATTCCATTCCATTGAATTCCGTTCCATTCCATTCCATTGCATTCCATTCCATTCCATTCCATTTGAATTCCATTCCATTCCATTCCATTCCATTCCATTCCATTCTACTCGGGTTGATTCCATTCTATTCCATTCCATTCCATTCGATTCCATTCGATTCCATTCGATTCCATTCCATTCCATTCCATTCCATTCCAATCCATTCCACTCCATTCCATTGAATTCCATTCCATTCCATTGAATTCCATTCCATTCCATTCCATTCCATTGAATTCCGTTCCATTCCATTCCATTCCATTCCATTCCATTCCATTGAATTCCATTCCTTTGAATTCCATTCCATTCCATTCCATTCCATTGAATTCCATTCCATTCCGTTCCGTTCCGTTCCGTTCCGTTTCGTTCCGTTCCGTTCCGTTCCGTTCCATTCCATTCCATTCCATTCCATTGAATTCCGTTCCATTCCATTGAATTCCATTCCATTCCGTTCCATTCCATTGAATTCTGTTCCGTTCCGTTCCGTTCCATTCCATTCCATTCCGTTCCATTCCGTTCCTTTCCGTTCTACTCGGGTTGATTCCATTCCATTCCATTCGATTCCATTCGATTCCATTCGAATCCATTCGATTCCATTCGATTCCATTCGATTCCATTCCATTCCATTGAATTCCATTCCATTCCATTCCATTCCATTGAATTCCGTTCCATTCCATTCAATTCCATTCCATTCCATTCCTTTCCGTTCCGTTCCGTTCCGTTCCGTTCCGTTCCCTTCTACTCGGGTTGATTCCATTCTATTCCATTCCATTCCATTCGATTCCATTCTATTCCATTCGATTCCATTCGATTCAATTAGATTCCATTCCATTCCATTCCATTCCATTCCATTCCATTGAATTCCGTTCCATTCCATTGAATTCCATTCCATTGCGTTCCATTCCATTGAATTCCGCTCCGTTCCGTTCCGTTCCGTTCCGTTCCATTCCGTACCATTCCGTTCCATTCCGTTCTACTCGGGTTGATTCCATTCTATTCCATTCCATTCCATTCCATTCCATTCCATTCCATTCCATTCCATTCCATTCCATTCCGTTCTACTCGGGTTCATTCCATTCCATTCCGTTCCGTTCCGTTCCGTTCCTTTCCTTTCTACTTGTGTTGATTCCATTCCATTCCTTTCTATTCCATTGAATTCCATTCCTTTCCATTCCATTCCATTCCATTACATGGAATTCCATTGAATTCAATTGAATTCCATTCCATGGAATTCCATTCCATTCCATTCCATTCCATTCCATTCCATGGAATTCCATTCCATTCCATTCCATTCCATTCCATTCCATGGAATTCCATTCCATTCCATTCCATTGAATTCCATTCCATTCCATTCCATTCGATTCCATTTCATTCCATTGAATTCCATTCCATTCCATTCCATTCCATTCCATTCCATTGTATTCCATTGAATTCCATTCCATTGAATTCCATTCCATTCCATTGAATTCCATTCCATTTCATTCCATTCCATTCCGTTCCATTCCATTCCGTTCCATTCCATTCCATTCCTTTCCATTCCATTCCATTCCGTTCCATTCCATTGAATTCCGTTCCATTGCATTGAATTCCGTTCCATTCCATTCCATTCCTTTCCGTTCCTTTCCGTTCCGTTCCGTTCCGTTCCGTTCTACTCGGGTTGATTCCATTCTATTCCATTCCATTCCATTCGATTCCATTCTATTCCATTCGATTCCATTCGATTCAATTCGATTCCATTCCATTCCATTCCATTCCATTCCATTCCATTCCATTGAATTCCATTCCATTCCATTCCGTTCCATTCCATTCCGTTCCATTCCATTCCATTCCATTCCATTCCATTCCATTCCATTACGTTCCGTTCCATTCCGTTCCATTCCGTTCCATTCCATTGAATTCCGATCCATTGCATTGAATTCCGTTCCATTCCATTCCATTCCTTTCCGTTCCGTTCCGTTCCGTTCCGTTCCGTTCCGTTCTACTCGGATTGATTCCATTCTATTCCATTCCATTCCATTCGATTCCATTCGATTCCATTCGATTCCATTCGATTCCATTCCATTCCATTCCATTCCATTGAATTCCATTCCATTCCATTCCATTCCATTCCATTCCATTCCATTGAATTCCATTGAATTCCATTCCATTGAATTCCATTCCATTCCATTCCATTCCGTTCCATTCCATTCCGTTCCATTCCATTCCATTCCATTCCATTCCATTCCGTTCCGTTCCATTCCGTTCCATTCCGTTCCATTCCATTGAATTCCGTTCCATTGCATTGAATTCCGTTCCATTCCATTCCATCCCTTTCCGTTCCGTTCCGTTCCGTTCCGTTCCGTTCCGTTCTACTCGGGTTGATTCCATTCTATTCCATTCCATTCCATTCGATTCCATTCTATTCCATTCGATTCCATTCGATTCAATTCGATTCGATTCCATTCCATTCCATTCCATTCCATTCCATTCCATAGAATTCCATTCCATTCCATTGAATTCCATTCCATTCCATTCCATTCCATTCCATTGAATTCCATTCCATTCCATGGAATTCCATTCCATTCCATTCCATTCGATTCCATTCCATTCCATGGAATTCCATTCCATTCGATTCCATTCCATTCCATGGAATTCCATTTCATTCCATTCCATTCCGTTCCATTCCATTCCATCGAATTCCATTCCATTCCATTCCATTCCATTCCATTCCATTCCATTCCATTCCATTCCATTCTACTCGGGTTGATTCCATTCTATTACATTCCATTCCATTCGATTCCATTCGATTCCATTCGATTCCATTCGATTCCATTCCATTCCATTCCATTCAATTGAATTCCATTCCGTTCCATTCCATTCCATTCCATTCCATTCCATTGAATTCCATTCCATTACATTGAATTCCATTCCATTCCATTCCATTCCATTGAATTCCGTTCCATTCCATTCCTTTCCATTCCATTCCATTCCATTGAATTCCATTCCATTCCATTGAATTCCATTCCATTCCATTCCATTCGATTCCATTCCATTCCATGGAATTCCATTCCTTTCCATTCCATTCCATTCCATTCCATTCCATTCCATTGAATTCCATTGAATTCCATTCCATTCCATTGAATTCCATTCCTTTCCCTTCCATTCCATTGAATTCCGTTCATTTCCATTCCATTCCATTCCATTCCATTCCATTCCATTCGAATTCCATTCCATTCCATTCCATTCCATTCCATTCCATTCCATTCCATTCTACTCGGGTTGATTCCATTCTATTCCATTCCATTCCATTCGATTCCATTCGATTCCTTTCGATTCCATTCCATTCCATTCCATTCCATTCCATTGAATTCCATTCCATTCCATTCCATTCCATTCCATTGAATTCCATTCCATTCCATTCCATCGAATTCCATTCCATTCCATTGAATTCCATTCCATTCCATTCCATTCCATTCCATTCCATTCCATTCCATTCCATCGAATTCCATTCCATTCCATTCCATTCCATTCCATTCCATTCCATTCCATTCGATTCCATTCGATTCCATTCCATTCCATTCCATTCCATTGAATTCCGTTCCATTCCATTCCATTCCATTCCATTCCCTTCCATTGAATTCCATTACATTGAATTCCATTCCATTCCATTCCATTCCATGGAATTCCATTCCATTCCGTTCCGTTCCGTTCCGTTCCGTTCCGTACCGTTCCATTCCATTCCATTCCATTCCATTGAATTCCGTTCCATTCCATTGAATTCCATTCCATTCCGTTCCATTCCATTGAATTCCGTTCCGTTCCGTTCCGTTCCGTTCCGTTCCATTCCGTTCCATTCCATTCCATTCCGTTCTACTCGGGTTCATTCCATTCCATTCCTTTCCGTTCCGTTCCGTTCCGTACCATTCCATTCCGTTCTACTCGGGTTGATTCCATTCTATTCCATTCCATTCCATTCGATTCCATTCTATTCCATTCGATTCCATTCTATTCAATTCGATTCCATTCCATTCCAATCCATTCCATTACATTCCATTGAATTCCATTCCATTCCATTCCGTTCCATTCCATTCCGTTCCATTCCATTCCATTCCATTCCATTCCATTCCATTACGTTCCGTTCCATTCCGTTCCATTCCATTGAATTCCGATCCATTGCATTGAATTCCGTTCCATTCCATTCCATTCCATTCCATTCCATTCCATTGAATTCCATTCCATTGAATTCCATTCCATTCCATTCCATTCCATTGAATTCCGTTCCATTCCATTGAATTCCATTCCATTCCGTTCCATTCCATTGAATTCCGTTCCGTTCCGTTCCGTTCCGTTCCGTTCCATTCCGTTCCATTCCGTTCCATTCCGTTCTACTCGGGTTGATTCCATTCTATTCCATTCCATTCCATTCGATTCCATTCCATTCCATTCCATTCCATTCCATTCCATTCCATTCCTTTCTACTCGGGTTCATTCCATTCCATTCCGTTCCGTTCCGTTCCGTTCCGTTCCATTCCTTTCTACTTGTTTTGATTCCATTCCATTCCATTCTATTCCATTGAATTCCATTCCATTCCATTCCATTCCATTCCATTACATGGAATTCCATTGAATTCCATTGAATTCCATTCCATTGAATTCCATTGAATTCCATTCCATTCCATTCCTTGGAATTCCATTCCATTCCATTCCATTGCATTCCATTGAATTCCATTCCATTCCATTCAATTGAATTCCATTCCATTCCATTCCATTAGATTCCATTAAATTCCATTGAATTCAATTCCGTTCCATTCCATTCCATTGAATTCCATTGAATTCCATTCCATTGAATTCCATTCCATTCCATTGAATTCCATTCCATTTCATTCCATTCCATTCCGTTCCATTCCATTCCGTTCCATTCCATTCCATTCCTTTCCATTCCATTCCATTCCGTTCCATTCCATTGAATTCCGTTCCATTGCACTGAATTCCGTTCCATTCCATTCCATTCCTTTCCGTTCCGTTCCGTTCCGTTCCGTTCCGTTCTACTCGGGTGGATTCCATTCTATTCCTTTCCATTCCATTCGATTCCATTCTATTCCATTCGATTCCATTCGATTCAATTCGATTCCATTCCATTCCATTCCATTCCATTCCGTTCCATTCCATTGAATTCCGTTCCGTTCCGTTCCGTTCCGTTCCATTCCGTTCCATTCCATTCCATTCCGTTCTACTCGGGTTCATTCCATTCCATTCCTTTCCGTTCCGTTCCGTTCCGTTCCATTCCGTTCCGTTCCGTTCCGTTCTACTCGGGTTGATTCCATTCTATTCCATTCCATTCCATTCGATTCCAATCTATTCCATTCGATTCCATTCGATTCAGTTCTATTCCATTCCATTCCATTCCATTTCATTCCATTCCATTCCATTCCATTGAATTCCATTCCATTCCATTCCGTTCCATTCCATTCCGTTCCATTCCATTCCATTCCATTCCATTCCATTCCTTTCCGTTCCGTTCCGTTCCGTTCCATTCCGTTCTACTCGGATTGATTCCATTCTATTCCATTCCATTCCATTCGATTCCATTCGATTCCATTCGATTCCATTCGATTCCTTTCCATTCCATTCCATTCCATTCCATTCCATTCCATTCCATTCCATTGAACTCCATTCCATTCCATTCCATTCCATTCCATTCCATTGAATTCTGTTCCATTCAATTCCATTCCATTCCATTCCGTTCTACTCGGGTTGATTCCATTCTATTCCATTCCGTTCCGTTCCGTTCCGTTCCGTTCCGTTCCGTTCCGTTCCGTTCCCTTCCACTCGGGTTGATTCCATTCTATTCCATTCCATTCCATTCCATTCCATTCGATTCCATTCGATTCCATTCGATTCCATTCGATTCCATTCCATTCCATTGAATTCCATTCCATTCCATTCCATTCCATGGAATTCCGTTCCATTCCATTCCATTGCATTCCATTCCATTCCATTCCATTTGAATTCCATTCCATTCCATTCCATTCCATTCCATTCCATTCCATTCCATTCTACTCGGGTTGATTCCATTCTATTCCATTCCATTCCATTCGATTCCATTCGATTCCATTCGAATCCATTCGATTCCATTCGATTCCATTCGATTCCATTCCATTCCATTGAATTCCATTCCATTCCATTCCATTCCATTGAATTCCGTTCCATTCCATTCAATTCCATTCCATTCCATTCCTTTCCGTTCCGTTCCGTTCCGTTCCCTTCCGTTCCGTTCTACTCGGGTTGATTCCATTCTATTCCATTCCATACCATTCGATTCCATTCTATTCCATTCGATTCCATTCGATTCAATTCGATTCCATTCCATTCCATTCCATTCCATTCCATTGAATTCCGTTCCATTCCATTGAATTCCATTCCATTCCGTTCCATTCCATTGAATTCCGCTCCGTTCCGTTCCGTTCCGTTCCATTCCATTCCGTTCCATTCCGTTCCATTCCGTTCTACTCGGGTTGATTCCATTCTATTCCATTCCATTCCATTCCATTCCATTCTATTCCATTCGATTCCATTCGATTCAATTCGATTCCATTCCATTCCATTCCATTCCATTCCATTCCATTCCATTGAATTCCATTGAATTCCATTCCATTCCATTCCGTTCCATTCCATTCCGTTCCATTCCATTCCATTCCATTCCATTCCATTCCATTCCATTCCATTCCGTTCTACTCGGGTTCATTCCATTCCATTCCGTTCCGTTCCGTTCCGTTCCGTTCCTTTCCTTTCTACTTGTGTTGATTCCATTCCATTCCATTCTATTCCATTGAATTCCATTCCATTCCATTCCATTCCATTCCATTACATGGAATTCCATTGTATTCCATTGAATTCCATTCCATAGAATTCCATTCCATTCCATTCCATTCCATTCCATGGAATTCCATTCCATTCCATTCCATTCCATTGAATTCCATTCCATTCCATTCCATTGAATTCCATTCCATTCCATTCCATTCGATTCCATTTCATTCCATTGAATTCCATTCCATTCCATTGAATTCCATTCCATTCCGTTCCATTCCATTGAATTCTGTTCCGTTCCGTTCCGTTCCGTTCCGTTCCATTCCGTTCCATTCCGTTCCTTTCCGTTCTACTCGGGTTGATTCCATTCTATTCCATTCCATTCCATTCGATTCCATTCTATTCCATTCGATTCCATTCGATTCAATTAGATTCCATTCCATTCCATTCCATTCCATTCCATTCCATTCCATTGAATTCCGTTCCATTCCATTGAATTCCATTCCATTCCGTTCCATTCCATTGAATTCCGCTCCGTTCCGTTCCGTTCCGTTCTGTTCCATTCCGTACCATTCCGTTCCAATCCGTTCTACTCGGGTTGTTTCCATTCTATTCCATTCCATTCCATTCGATTCCATTCCATTCCATTCCATTCCGTTCTACTCGGGTTCATTCCATTCCATTCCATTACATGGAATTCCATTGAATTCCATTGAATTCCATTCCATTGAATTCCATTCCATTCCATTCCATTCCATTCCATTCCATGGAATTCCATTCCATTCCATTCCATTCCATTGCATTGAATTCCATTCCATTCCATTCCATTGAATTCCATTCCATTCCATTCCATTCCATTCCATTCCATTGAATTCCATTGAATTCCATTCCATTGAATTCCATTCCATTCCATTGAATTCCATTCCATTTCATTCCATTCCATTCCGTTCCATTCCATTCCGTTCCATTCCATTCCATTCCTTTCCATTCCATTCCATTCCGTTCCATTCCATTGAATTCCGTTCCATTGCATTGAATTCCGTTCCATTCCATTCCATTCCTTTCCGTTCCGTTCCGTTCCGTTCCGTTCCGTTCCGTTCTACTCGGGTTGATTCCATTCTATTCCATTCCATTCCATTCGATTCCATTCTATTCCATTCGATTCCATTCGATTCAATTCGATTCCATTCGATTCCATTCCATTCCATTCCATTCCATTCCATTCCATTGAATTCCATTGCATTCCATTCCGTTCCATTCCATTCCGTTCCATTCCATTCCATTCCATTCCATTCCATTGAATTCCGTTCCATTCCATTGAATTCCATTCCATTCCGTTCCATTCCATTGAATTCCGCTCCGTTCCATTGAATTCCATTCCATTCCATTCCATTCCGTTCCATTCCATTCCGTTCCATTCCATTCCATTCCTTTCCATTCCATTCCATTCCGTTCCATTCCATTGAATTCCGTTCCATTGCATTGAATTCCGTTCCATTCCATTCCATTCCTTTCCGTTCCGTTCCGTTCCATTCCGTTCCGTTCCGTTCTACTCGGGTTGATTCCATTCTATTCCATTCCATTCCATTCGATTCCATTCTATTCCATTCGATTCCATTCGATTCAATTCGATTCCATTCGATTCCATTCCATTCCATTCCATTCCATTCCATTCCATTCCATTGAATTCCATTGCATTCCATTCCGTTCCATTCCATTCCGTTCCATTCCATTCCATTCCATTCCATTCCATTCCAATCCGTTCCATTCCATTCCATTCCTTTCCATTCCATTCCTTTCCGTTCCATTCCGTTCCGTTCCATTCCGTTCTACTCGGATTGATTCCATTCTATTCCATTCCATTCCATTCGATTCCATTCGATTCCATTCGATTCCATTCGATTCCATTCCATTCCATTCCATTCCATTCCATTCCATTCCATTCCATTCCATTGAACTCCATTCCATTCCATTCCATTCCATTCCATTCCATTGAATTCCATTCCATTCCATTCCATTCCATTGAATTCTGTTCCATTCAATTCCATTCCATTCCATTCCGTTCTACTCGGGTTGATTCCATGCTATTCCATTCCGTTCCATTCCGTTCCGTTCCGTTCCGTTCCGTTCCGTTCCATTCCACTCGGGTTGATTCCATTCTATTCCATTCCATTCCATTCCATTCCATTCCATTCCATTCGATTCAATTCGATTCCATTCGATTCCATTCGATTCCATTCCATTCCACTCCATTCCATTGAATTCCATTCCATTCCATTCCATTCCATTGAATTCCGTTCCATTCCATTCCATTGCATTCCATTCCATTCCATTCCATTTGAATTCCATTCCATTCCATTCCATTCCATTCCATTCCATTCTACTCGGGTTGATTCCATTCTATTCCATTCCATTCCATTCGATTCCATTCGATTCCATTCGATTCCATTCCATTCCATTCCATTCCATTCCAATCCATTCCATTCCATTCCATTGAATTCCATTCCATTCCATTGAATTCCATTCCATTCCATTCCATTCCATTGAATTCCGTTCCATTCCATTCCATTCCATTCCATTCCATTGAATTCCATTCCATTGAATTCCATTCCATTCCATTCCATTCCATTGAATTCCATTCCATTCCGTTCCGTTCCGTTCCGTTCCGTTTCGTTCCGTTCCGTTCCGTTCCGTTCCATTCCATTCCATTCCATTCCATTGAATTCCGTTCCATTCCATTGAATTCCATTCCATTCCGTTCCATTCCATTGAATTCTGTTCCGTTCCGTTCCGTTCCATTCCATTCCGTTCCATTCCGTTCCTTTCCGTTCTACTCGGGTTGATTCCATTCCATTCCATTCGATTCCATTCGATTCCATTCGAATCCATTCGATTCCATTCGATTCCATTCGATTCCATTCCATTCCATTGAATTCCATTCCATTCCATTCCATTCCATTGAATTCCGTTCCATTCCATTCCATTCCATTGAATTCCGTTCCATTCCATTCAATTCCATTCCATTGAATTCCATTCCATTCCATTCCATTCGATTCCATTTCATTCCATTGAATTCCATTAAATTCCATTCCATTCCATTCCATTCCATTGAATTCCATTGAATTCCATTCCATTGAATTCCATTCCATTCCATTGAATTCCATTCCATTTCATTCCATTCCATTCCGTTCCATTCCATTCCGTTCCATTCCATTCCATTCCTTTCCATTCCATTCCATTACGTTCCATTCCATTGAATTCCGTTCCATTGCATTGAATTCCGTTCCATTCCATTCCATTCCTTTCCGTTCCGTTCCGTTCCGTTCCGTTCCGTTCTACTCGGGTTGATTCCATTCTATTCCATTCCATTCCATTCGATTCCATTCTATTCCATTCGATTCCATTCGATTCAATTCGATTCCATTCGATTCCATTCCATTCCATTCCATTCCATTCCATTCCATTCCATTCCATTGAATTCCATTGCATTCCATTCCGTTCCATTCCATTCCGTTCCATTCCATTCCATTCCATTCCATTCCATTCCAATCCGTTCCATTCCATTCCATTCCTTTCCATTCCATTCCTTTCCGTTCCATTCCGTTCCGTTCCATTCCGTTCTACTCGGATTGATTCCATTCTATTCCATTCCATTCCATTCGATTCCATTCGATTCCATTCGATTCCATTCGATTCCATTCCATTCCATTCCATTCCATTCCATTCCATTCCATTCCATTGAACTCCATTCCATTCCATTCCATTCCATTCCATTCCATTGAATTCCATTCCATTCCATTCCATTCCATTGAATTCTGTTCCATTCAATTCCATTCCATTCCATTCCGTTCTACTCGGGTTGATTCCATGCTATTCCATTCCGTTCCATTCCGTTCCGTTCCGTTCCGTTCCGTTCCGTTCCATTCCACTCGGGTTGATTCCATTCTATTCCATTCCATTCCATTCCATTCCATTCCATTCCATTCGATTCCATTCGATTCCATTCGATTCCATTCGATTCCATTCCATTCCATTCCATTCCATTGAATTCCATTCCATTCCATTCCATTCCATTGAATTCCGTTCCATTCCATTCCATTGCATTCCATTCCATTCCATTCCATTTGAATTCCATTCCATTCCATTCCATTCCATTCCATTCCATTCTACTCGGGTTGATTCCATTCTATTCCATTCCATTCCATTCGATTCCATTCGATTCCATTCGATTCCATTCCATTCCATTCCATTCCATTCCAATCCATTCCATTCCATTCCATTGAATTCCATTCCATTCCATTGAATTCCATTCCATTCCATTCCATTCCATTGAATTCCGTTCCATTCCATTCCATTCCATTCCATTCCATTCCAATGAATTCCATTCCTTTGAATTCCATTCCATTCCATTCCATTCCATTGAATTCCATTCCATTCCGTTCCGTTCCGTTCCGTTCCGTTTAGTTCCGTTCCGTTCCGTTCCGTTCCATTCCATTCCATTCCATTCCATTGAATTCCGTTCCATTCCATTGAATTCCATTCCATTCCGTTCCATTCCATTGAATTCTGTTCCGTTCCGTTCCATTCCGTTCCATTCCATTCCGTTCCATTCCGTTCCTTTCCGTTCTACTCGGGTTGATTCCATTCCATTCCATTCGATTCCATTCGATTCCATTCGAATCCATTCGATTCCATTCGATTCCATTCGATTCCATTCCATTCCATTGAATTCCATTCCATTCCATTCCATTCCATTGAATTCCGTTCCATTCCATTCGATTCCATTCCATTCCATTCCTTTCCGTTCCGTTCCGTTCCGTTCCGTTCCGTTCCCTTCTACTCGGGTTGATTCCATTCTATTCCATTCCATTCCATTCGATTCCATTCTATTCCATTCGATTCCATTCGATTCAATTAGATTCCATTCCATTCCATTCCATTCCATTCCATTCCATTGAATTCCGTTCCATTCCATTGAATTCCATTCCATTCCGTTCCATTCCATTGAATTCCGCTCCGTTCCGTTCCGTTCCGTTCCGTTCCATTCCGTACCATTCCGTTCCATTCCGTTCTACTCGGGTTGATTCCATTCTATTCCATTCCATTCCATTCCATTCCATTCCATTCCATTCCATTCCATTCCATTCCGTTCTACTCGGGTTCATTCCATTCCATTCCGTTCCGTTCCGTTCCGTTCCGTTCCTTTCTTTCTACTTGTGTTGATTCCATTCCATTCCTTTCTATTCCATTGAATTCCATTCCTTTCCATTCCATTCCATTCCATTACATGGAATTCCATTGAATTCAATTGAATTCCATTCCATGGAATTCCATTCCATTCCATTCCATTCCATTCCATTCCATGGAATTCCATTCCATTCCATTCCATTCCATTCCATTCCATTGAATTCCATTCCATTCCATTCCATTGAATTCCATTCCATTCCATTCCATTCGATTCCATTTCATTCCATTGAATTCCATTCCATTCCATTCCATTCCATTCCATTCCATTCCATTCCATTGTATTCCATTGAATTCCATTCCATTGAATTCCATTCCATTCCATTGAATTCCATTCCATTTCATTCCATTCCATTCCGTTCCATTCCATTCCGTTCCATTCCATTCCATTCCTTTCCATTCCATTCCATTCCGTTCCATTCCATTGAATTCCATTCCATTGCATTGAATTCCGTTCCATTCCATTCCATTCCTTTCCGTTCCTTTCCGTTCCGTTCCGTTCCGTTCCGTTCTACTCGGGTTGATTCCATTCTATTCCATTCCATTCCATTCGATTCCATTCTATTCCATTCGATTCCATTCGATTCAATTCGATTCCATTCCATTCCATTCCATTCCATTCCATTCCATTGAATTCCATTCCATTCCATTCCGTTCCATTCCATTCCGTTCCATTCCATTCCATTCCATTCCATTCCATTCCATTACGTTCCGTTCCATTCCGTTCCATTCCGTTCCATTCCATTGAATTCCGATCCATTGCATTGAATTCCGTTCCATTCCATTCCATTCCTTTCCGTTCCGTTCCGTTCCGTTCCGTTCCGTTCCGTTCTACTCGGATTGATTCCATTCTATTCCATTCCATTCCTTTCGATTCCATTCGATTCCATTCGATTCCATTCGATTCCATTCCATTCCATTCCATTCCATTGAATTCCATTCCATTCCATTCCATTCCATTCCATTCCATTGAATTCCATTGAATTCCATTCCATTGAATTCCATTCCATTCCATTCCATTCCGTTCCATTCCATTCCGTTCCATTCCATTCCATTCCATTCCATTCCATTCCGTTCCGTTCCATTCCGTTCCATTCCGTTCCATTCCATTGAATTCCGTTCCATTGCATTGAATTCCGTTCCATTCCATTCCATCCCTTTCCGTTCCGTTCCGTTCCGTTCCGTTCCGTTCCGTTCTACTCGGGTTGATTCCATTCTATTCCATTCCATTCCATTCGATTCCATTCTATTCCATTCGATTCCATTCGATTCAATTCGATTCGATTCCATTCCATTCCATTCCATTCCATTCCATTCCATAGAATTCCATTCCATTCCATTGAATTCCATTCCATTCCATTCCATTCCATTCCATTGAATTCCATTCCATTCCATGGAATTCCATTCCATTCCATTCCATTCGATTCCATTCCATTCCATGGAATTCCATTCCATTCGATTCCATTCCATTCCATGGAATTCCATTTCATTCCATTCCATTCCGTTCCATTCCATTCCATCGAATTCCATTCCATTCCATTCCATTCCATTCCATTCCATTCCATTCCATTCCATTCCATTCTACTCGGGTTGATTCCATTCTATTACATTCCATTCCATTCGATTCCATTCGATTCCATTCGATTCCATTCGATTCCATTCCATTCCATTCCATTCAATTGAATTCCATTCCATTCCATTCCATTCCATTCCATTCCATTCCATTGAATTCCATTCCATTACATTGAATTCCATTCCATTCCATTCCATTCCATTGAATTCCGTTCCATTCCATTCCTTTCCATTCCATTCCATTCCATTGAATTCCATTACATTGAATTCCGTTCCATTCCATTCCATTCCATTCCATTCCATTGAATTCCATTCCATTCCATTGAATTCCATTCCATTCCATTCCATTCGATTCCATTCCATTCCATGGAATTCCATTCCTTTCCATTCCATTCCATTCCATTCCATTCCATTCCATTGAATTCCATTGAATTCCATTCCATTCCATTGAATTCCATTCCTTTCCATTCCATTCCATTGAATTCCGTTCATTTCCATTCCATTCCATTCCATTCCATTCCATTCCATTCGAATTCCATTCCATTCCATTCCATTCCATTCCATTCCATTCCATTCTACTCGGGTTGATTCCATTCTATTCCATTCCATTCCATTCGATTCCATTCGATTCCTTTCGATTCCATTCCATTCCATTCCATTCCATTCCATTGAATTCCATTCCATTCCATTCCATTCCATTCCATTGAATTCCATTCCATTCCATTCCATCGAATTCCATTCCATTCCATTGAATTCCATTCCATTCCATTCCATTCCATTCCATTCCATTCCATTCCATTCCATTCCATCGAATTCCATTCCATTCCATTCCATTCCATTCCATTCCATTCCATTCGATTCCATTCGATTCCATTCCATTCCATTCCATTCCATTGAATTCCGTTCCATTCCATTCCATTCCATTCCATTCCCTTCCATTGAATTCCATTACATTGAATTCCATTCCATTCCATTCCATTCCATGGAATTCCATTCCATTCCGTTCCGTTCCGTTCCGTTCCGTTCCGTACCGTTCCATTCCATTCCATTCCATTCCATTGAATTCCGTTCCATTCCATTGAATTCCATTCCATTCCGTTCCATTCCATTGAATTCCGTTCCGTTCCGTTCCGTTCCGTTCCGTTCCGTTCCATTCCGTTCCATTCCATTCCATTCCGTTCTACTCGGGTTCATTCCATTCCATTCCTTTCCGTTCCGTTCCGTTCCGTACCATTCCGTTCCGTTCTACTCGGGTTGATTCCATTCTATTCCATTCCATTCCATTCGATTCCATTCTATTCCATTCGATTCCATTCTATTCAATTCGATTCCATTCCATTCCAATCCATTCCATTACATTCCATTGAATTCCATTCCATTCCATTCCGTTCCATTCCATTCCGTTCCATTCCATTCCATTCCATTCCATTCCATTCCATTACGTTCCGTTCCATTCCGTTCCATTCCATTGAATTCCGATCCATTGCATTGAATTCCGTTCCATTCCATTCCATTCCATTCCATTCCATTCCATTGAATTCCATTCCATTGAATTCCATTCCATTCCATTCCATTCCATTGAATTCCGTTCCATTCCATTGAATTCCATTCCATTCCGTTCCATTCCATTGAATTCCGTTCCGTTCCGTTCCGTTCCGTTCCGTTCCATTCCGTTCCATTCCGTTCCATTCCGTTCTACTCGGGTTGATTCCATTCTATTCCATTCCATTCCATTCGATTCCATTCCATTCCATTCCATTCCATTCCATTCCATTCCTTTCTACTCGGGTTCATTCCATTCCATTCCGTTCCGTTCCGTTCCGTTCCGTTCCATTCCTTTCTACTTGTGTTGATTCCATTCCATTCCATTCTATTCCATTGAATTCCATTCCATTCCATTCCATTCCATTCCATTACATGGAATTCCATTGAATTCCATTGAATTCCATTCCATTGAATTCCATTGAATTCCATTCCATTCCATTCCTTGGAATTCCATTCCATTCCATTCCATTCCATTCCATTGAATTCCATTCCATTCCATTCAATTGAATTCCATTCCATTCCATTCCATTAGATTCCATTAAATTCCATTGAATTCAATTCCGTTCCATTCCATTCCATTGAATTCCATTGAATTCCATTCCATTGAATTCCATTCCATTCCATTGAATTCCATTCCATTTCATTCCATTCCATTCCGTTCCATTCCATTCCGTTCCATTCCATTCCATTCCTTTCCATTCCATTCCATTCCGTTCCATTCCATTGAATTCCGTTCCATTGCACTGAATTCCGTTCCATTCCATTCCATTCCTTTCCGTTCCGTTCCGTTCCGTTCCGTTCCGTTCTACTCGGGTGGATTCCATTCTATTCCTTTCCATTCCATTCGATTCCATTCTATTCCATTCGATTCCATTCGATTCAATTCGATTCCATTCCATTCCATTCCATTCCATTCCATTCCATTCCATTGAATTCCATTCCATTCCATTCCGTTCCATTCCATTCCGTTCCATTCCATTCCATTCCATTCCATTACGTTCCGTTCCATTCCGTTCCATTCCGTTCCATTCCATTGAATTCCGATCCATTGCATTGAATTCCGTTCCATTCCATTCCATTCCTTTCCGTTCCGTTCCGTTCCGTTCCGTTCCGTTCCGTTCCGTTCTACTCGGATTGATTCCATTCTATTCCATTCCATTCCATTCGATTCCATTCGATTCCATTCGATTCCATTCGATTCCATTCCATTCCATTCCATTCCATTGAATTCCATTCCATTCCATTCCATTCCATTCCATTCTATTCCATTGAATTCCATTGAATTCCATTCCATTGAATTCCATTCCATTCCATTCCATTCCGTTCCATTCCATTCCGTTCCATTCCATTCCATTCCATTCCATTCCATTCCGTTCCGTTCCATTCCGTTCCATTCAGTTCCATTCCATTGAATTCCGTTCCATTCCATTACATTCCTTTACGTTCCGTTCCGTTCCGTTCCGTTCCGTTCCGTTCTACTCGGGTTGATTCCATTCTATTCCATTCCATTCCATTCGATTCCATTCTATTCCATTCGATTCCATTCGATTCAATTCGATTCGATTCGATTCCATTCCATTCCATTCCATTCCATTGAATTCCATTCCATTCCATTGAATTCCATTCCATTCCATTCCATTCCATTCCATTCCATGGAATTCCATTCCATTCCATTGAATTCCATTCCATTCCATTCCATTCGATTCCATTCCATTCCATGGAATTCCATTCCATTCGATTCCATTCCATTCCATGGAATTCCATTTCATTCCATTCCATTCCATTCCATTCCATTCCATTCCATAGAATTCCATTCCGTTCCATTCCATTCCATTCCATTCCATTCCGTTCCATTCCATTCCATCGAATTCCATTCCATTCCATTCCATTCCATTCCATTCCATTCCATTCCATTCCATTCCATTCTACTCGGGTTGATTCCATTCTATTACATTCCATTCCATTCGATTCCATTCGATTCCATTCGATTCCATTCGATTCCATTCCATTCCATTCCATTCCATTGAATTCCATTCCATTCCATTCCATTCCATTCCATTCCATTGAATTCCATTGAATTCCATTCCATTGAATTCCATTCCATTCCATTCCATTCCGTTCCATTCCATTCCGTTCCATTCCATTCCATTCCATTCCATTCCATTCCGTTCCGTTCCATTCCGTTCCATTCCGTTCCATTCCATTGAATTCCGTTCCATTGCATTGAATTCCGTTCCATTCCATTCCATTCCTTTCCGTTCCGTTCCGTTCCGTTCCGTTCCGTTCCGTTCTACTCGGGTTGATTCCATTCTATTCCATTCCATTCCATTCGATTCCATTCGATTCCTTTCGATTCCATTCCATTCCATTCCATTCCATTCCATTGAATTCCATTCCATTCCATTCCATTCCATTCCATTGAATTCCATTCCATTCCATTCCATCGAATTCCATTCCATTCCATTGAATTCCATTCCATTCCATTCCATTCCATTCCATTCCATTCCATTCCATCGAATTCCATTCCATTCCATTCCATTCCATTCCATTCCATTCGATTCCATTCGATTCCATTCGATTCCATTCCATTCCATTCCATTCCATTGAATTCCGTTCCATTCCATTCCATTCCATTCCATTCCCTTCCATTGAATTCCATTACATTGAATTCCATTCCATTCCATTCCATTCCATGGAATTCCATTCCATTCCGTTCCGTTCCGTTCCGTTCCGTTCCGTACCGTTCCATTCCATTCCATTCCATTCCATTGAATTCCGTTCCATTCCATTGAATTCCATTCCATTCCGTTCCATTCCATTGAATTCCGTTCCGTTCCGTTCCGTTCCGTTCCGTTCCGTTCCATTCCGTTCCATTCCATTCCATTCCGTTCTACTCGGGTTCATTCCATTCCATTCCTTTCCGTTCCGTTCCGTTCCGTACCATTCCGTTCCGTTCTACTCGGGTTGATTCCATTCTATTCCATTCCATTCCATTCGATTCCATTCTATTCCATTCGATTCCATTCTATTCAATTCGATTCCATTCCATTCCAATCCATTCCATTACATTCCATTGAATTCCATTCCATTCCATTCCGTTCCATTCCATTCCGTTCCATTCCATTCCATTCCATTCCATTCCATTCCATTACGTTCCATTCCATTCCGTTCCATTCCATTGAATTCCGATCCATTGCATTGAATTCCGTTCCATTCCATTCCATTCCATTCCATTCCATTCCATTGAATTCCATTCCATTGAATTCCGTTCCATTCCATTGAATTCCATTCCATTCCGTTCCATTCCATTGAATTCCGTTCCGTTCCGTTCCGTTCCGTTCCGTTCCATTCCGTTCCATTCCGTTCCATTCCGTTCTACTCGGGTTGATTCCATTCTATTCCATTCCATTCCATTCGATTCCATTCCATTCCATTCCATTCCATTCCATTCCATTCCATTCCTTTCTACTCGGGTTCATTCCATTCCATTCCGTTCCGTTCCGTTCCGTTCCGTTCCATTCCTTTCTACTTGTGTTGATTCCATTCCATTCCATTCTATTCCATTGAATTCCATTCCATTCCATTCCATTCCATTCCATTACATGGAATTCCATTGAATTCCATTGAATTCCATTCCATTGAATTCCATTCCATTCCATTCCATTCCATTCCGTTGAATTCCATTCCATTCCATTCCATTCCATTCCATTCCATTCCATTCCATTCCATCGAATTCCATTCCATTCCATTCCATTCCATTCCATTCCATTCGATTCAATTCGATTCCATTCGATTCCATTCCATTCCATTCCATTCCATTGAATTCCATTCCATTCCATTCCAATCCATTCCATTCCCTTCCATTGAATTTCATTACATTGAATTCCATTCCATTCCATTCCTTTCCATGGAATTCCATTCCATTCCGTTCCATTCCGTTCCGTTCCGTTCCGTACCGTTCCATTCCATTCCATTCCATTCCATTGAATTCCGTTCCATTCCATTGAATTCCATTCCATTCCGTTCCATTCCATTGAATTCCGTTCCGTTCCGTTCCGTTCCGTTCCGTTCCGTTCCATTCCGTTCCATTCCATTCCATTCCGTTCTACTCGGGTTCATTCCATTCCATTCCTTTCCGTTCCGTTCCGTTCCGTTCCATTCCGTTCCGTTCCGTTCCGTTCTACTCGGGTTGATTCCATTCTATTCCATTCCATTCCATTCGATTCCAATCTATTCCATTCGATTCCATTCGATTCAATTCTATTCCATTCCATTCCATTCCATTTCATTCCATTCCATTCCATTCCATTGAATTCCATTCCATTCCATTCCGTTCCATTCCATTCCGTTCCATTCAATTCCATTCCATTCCATTCCATTCCATTCCTTTCCGTTCCGTTCCGTTCCGTTCCATTCCGTTCTACTCGGATTGATTCCATTCTATTCCATTCCATTCCATTCGATTCCATTCGATTCCATTCGATTCCATTCGATTCCATTCCATTCCATTCCATTCCATTCCATTCCATTCCATTCCATTGAACTCCATTCCATTCCATTCCATTCCATTCAATTCCATTCCATTCCATTGAATTCCATTCCATTCCATTCCATTCCATTGAATTCTGTTCCATTCAATTCCATTCCATTCCATTCCGTTCTACTCGGGTTGATTCCATTCTATTCCATTCCGTTCCGTTCCGTTCCGTTCCGTTCCGTTCCGTTCCGTTCCATTCCACTCGGGTTGATTCCATTCTATTCCATTCCATTCCATTCCATTCCATTCGATTCCATTCGATTCCATTCGATTCCATTCCATTCCATTGAATTCCATTCCATTCCATTCCATTCCATGGAATTCCGTTCCATTCCATTCCATTGCATTCCATTCCATTCCATTCCATTTGAATTCCATTCCATTCCATTCCATTCCATTCCATTCCATTCCATTCCATTCCACTCTACTCGGGTTGATTCCATTCTATTCCATTCCATTCCATTCGATTCCATTCGATTCCATTCGATTCCATTCGATTCCATTCCATTCCATTCCATTCCATTGAATTCCATTCCATTCCATTGAATTCCATTCCATTCCATTCCATTCCATTGAATTCCGTTCCATTCCATTCCATTCCATTGAATTCCATTCCATTGAATTCCATTCCATTGAATTCCATTCCATTTCATTCCATTCAATTGAATTCCATTCCATTACGTTCCGTTCCGTTCCGTTCCATTCCGTTTCGTTCCGTTCCGTTCCGTTCCGTTCCATTCCATTCCATTCCATTCCATTGAATTCCGTTCCATTCCATTGAATTCCATTCCATTCCGTTCCATTCCATTGAATTCTGTTCCGCTCCGTTCCGTTCCGTTCCGTTCCATTCCGTTCCATTCCGTTCCTTTCCGTTCTACTCGGGTTGATTCCATTCTATTCCATTCCATTCCATTCGATTCCATTCGATTCCATTCGAATCCATTCGATTCCATTCGATTCCATTCGATTTCATTCCATTCCATTGAATTCCATTCCATTCCATTCCATTCCATTGAATTCCGTTACATTCCATTCAATTCCATTCCATTCCATTCCTTTCCGTTCCGTTCCGTTCCGTTCCGTTCCGTTCCGTTCTACTCGGGTTGATTCCATTCTATTCCATTCCATACCATTCGATTCCATTCTATTCCATTCGATTCCATTCGATTCAATTCGATTCCATTCCATTCCATTCCATTCCATTCCATTCCATTGAATTCCGTTCCATTCCATTGAATTCCATTCCATTCCGTTCCATTCCATTGAATTCCGCTCCGTTCCGTTCCGTTCCGTTCCGTTCCATTCCGTTCCATTCCGTTCCATTCCGTTCTACTCGGGTTGATTCCATTCTATTCCATTCCATTCCATTCGATTCCATTCTATTCCATTCGATTCCATTCGATTCAATTCGATTCCATTCCTTTCCATTCCATTCCATTCCATTCCATTGAATTCCATTGAATTCCATTCCATTCCATTCCGTTCCATTCCATTCCGTTCCATTCCATTCCATTCCATTCCATTCCATTCCATTCCATTCCCTTCCGTTCTACTCGAGTTCATTCCATTCCATTCCGTTCCGTTCCGTTCCGTTCCGTTCCTTTCCTTTCTACTTGTGTTGATTCCATTCCATTCCATTCTATTCCATTGAATTCCATTCCATTCCATTCCATTCCATTCCATTACATGGAATTCCATTGAATTCCATTGAATTCCATTCCATAGAATTCCATTCCATTCCATTCCATTCCATTCCATGGAATTCCATTCCATTCCATTCCATTCCATTGAATTCCATTCCATTTCATTCTATTGAATTCCATTCCATTCCATTCCATTCGATTCCATTTCATTCCATTGAATTCCATTCCATTCCATTGAATTCCATTCCATTCCGTTCCCTTCCATTGAATTCTGTTCCGTTCCGTTCCGTTCCGTTCCGTTCCATTCCGTTCCATTCCGTTCCTTTCCGTTCTACTCGGGTTGATTCCATTCTATTCCATTCCATTCCATTCGATTCCATTCTATTCCATTCGATTCCATTCGATTCAATTAGATTCCATTCCATTCCATTCCATTCCATTCCATTCCATTGAATTCCGTTCCATTCCATTGAATTCCATTCCATTCCGTTCCATTCCATTGAATTCCGCTCCGTTCCGTTCCGTTCCGTTCCGTTCCATTCCGTACCATTCCGTTCCATTCCGTTCTACTCGGGTTGATTCCATTCTATTCCATTCCATTCCATTCGATTCCATTCCATTCCATTCCATTCCATTCCATTCCGTTCTACTCGGGTTCATTCCATTCCATTCCGTTCCGTTCCGTTCCGTTCCGTTCCTTTCCTTTCTACTTGTGTTGATTCCATTCCATTCCTTTCTATTCCATTGAATTCCATTCCATTCCATTCCATTCCATTCCATTACATGGAATTCCATTGAATTCCATTGAATTCCATTCCATTGAATTCCATTCCATTCCATTCCATTCCATTCCGTTCCATTCCATTCCGTTCCATTCCATTCCATTCCTTTCCATTCCATTCCATTCCGTTCCATTCCATTGAATTCCGTTCCATTGCATTGAATTCCGTTCCATTCCATTCCATTCCTTTCCGTTCCGTTCCGTTCCGTTCCGTTCCGTTCTACTCGGGTTGATTCCATTCTATTCCATTCCATTCCATTCGATTCCATTCTATTCCATTCGATTCCATTCGATTCCATTCCATTCCATTCCATTCCATTCATTCCATTCCATTGAATTCCATTCCATTCCATTCCGTTCCATTCCATTCCGTTCCATTCCATTCCATTCCATTCCATTCCATTCCATTCCATTCCGTTCCATTCCATTCCATTCCTTTCCATTCCATTCCTTTCCGTTCCATTCCGTTCCGTTCCATTCCGTTCTACTCGGATTGATTCCATTCTATTCCATTCCATTCCATTCGATTCCATTCGATTCCATTCGATTCCATTCGATTCCATTCCATTCCATTCCATTCCATTCCATTCCATTCCATTCCATTGAACTAAATTCCATTCCATTCCATTCCATTCCATTCCATTCCATTGAATTCCATTCCATTCTATTCCATTCCATTGAATTCTGTTCCATTCAATTCCATTCCATTCCATTCCGTTCTACTCGGGTTGATTCCATGCTATTCCATTCCGTTCCATTCCGTTCCGTTCCGTTCCGTTCCGTTCCGTTCCATTCCACTCGGGTTGATTCCATTCTATTCCATTCCATTCCATTCCATTCCATTCCATTCCATTCCATTCGATTCCATTCGATTCCATTCGATTCCATTCGATTCCATTCCATTCCATTGAATTCCATTCCATTCCATTCCATTCCATTGAATTCCGTTCCATTCCATTCCATTGCATTCCATTCCATTCCATTCCATTTGAATTCCATTCCATTCCATTCCATTCCATTCCATTCCATTCTACTCGGGTTGATTCCATTCTATTCCATTCCATTCCATTCGATTCCATTCGATTCCATTCGATTCCATTCGATTACATTCCATTCCATTCCATTCCATTCCATTCCATTCCATTCCATTGAATTCCATTCCATTCCATTGAATTCCATTCCATTCCATTCCATTCCATTGAATTCCGTTCCATTCCATTCCATTCCATTCCATTCCATTCCATTGAATTCCATTCCATTGAATTCAATTCCATTCCATTCCATACCATTGAATTCCATTCCATTCCGTTCCGTTCCGTTCCGTTCCGTTTCGTTCCGTTCCGTTCCGTTCCGTTCCATTCCATTCCATTCCATTCCATTGAATTCCGTTCCATTCCATTGAATTCCATTCCATTCCGTTCCATTCCATTGAATTCTGTTCCGTTCCGTTCCGTTCCGTTCCGTTCCATTCCGTTCCATTCCGTTCCTTTCCGTTCTACTCGGGTTGATTCCATTCTATTCCATTCCATTCCATTCGATTCCATTCGATTCCATTCGAATCCATTCGATTCCATTCGATTCCATTCGATTCCATTCCATTCCATAGAATTCCATTCCATTCCATTCCATTCCATTGAATTCCGTTCCATTCCATTCAATTCCATTCCATTCCATTCCTTTCCGTTCCGTTCCGTTCCGTTCCGTTCCCTTCTACTCGGGTTGATTCCATTCTATTCCATTCCATTCCATTCGATTCCATTCTATTCCATTCGATTCCATTCGATTCAATTAGATTCCATTCCATTCCATTCCATTCCATTCCATTCCATTCCATTGAATTCCGTTCCATTCCATTGAATTCCATTCCATTCCGTTCCATTCCATTGAATTCCGCTCCGTTCCGTTCCGTTCCGTTCCGTTCCATTCCGTACCATTCCGTTCCATTCCGTTCTACTCGGGTTGATTCCATTCTATTCCATTCCATTCCATTCGATTCCATTCCATTCCATTCCATTCCATTCCATTCCGTTCTACTCGGGTTCATTCCATTCCATTCCGTTCCGTTCCGTTCCGTTCCGTTCCTTTCCTTTCTACTTGTGTTGATTCCATTCCATTCCTTTCTATTCCATTGAATTCCATTCCTTTCCATTCCATTCCATTCCATTACATGGAATTCCATTGAATTCCATTGAATTCCATTCCATTGAATTCCATTCCATTCCATTGAATTCCATTCCATTTCATTCCATTCCATTCCGTTCCATTCCATTCCGTTCCATTCCATTCCATTCCTTTCCATTCCATTCCATTCCGTTCCATTCCATTGAATTCCGTTCCATTGCATTGAATTCCGTTCCATTCAATTCCATTCCTTTCCGTTCCGTTCCGTTCCGTTCCGTTCCGTTCTACTCGGGTTGATTCCATTCTATTCCATTCCATTCCATTCGATTCCATTCTATTCCATTCGATTCCATTCGATTCAATTCGATTCCATTCCATTCCATTCCATTCCATTCCATTCCATTCCATTGAATTCCATTCCATTCCATTCCGTTCCATTCCATTCCGTTCCATTCCATTCCATTCCATTCCATTCCGTTCCATTACGTTCCGTTCCATTCCGTTCCATTCCGTTCCATTCCATTGAATTCCGATCCATTGCATTGAATTCCGTTCCATTCCATTCCATTCCTTTCCGTTCCATTCCATTCCGTTCAGTTCCGTTCCGTTCTACTCGGATTGATTCCATTCTATTCCATTCGATTCCATTCGATTCCATTCGATTCCATTCGATTCCATTCGATTCCATTCCATTCCATTCCATTCCATTGAATTCCATTCCATTCCATTCCATTCCATTCCATTCCATTGAATTCCATTGAAATCCATTCCATTGAATTCCATTCCATTCCATTCCATTCCGTTCCATTCCATTCCGTTCCATTCCATTCCATTCCATTCCATTCCATTCCGTTCCGTTCCATTCCGTTCCATTCCGTTCCATTAAATTGAATTCCGTTCCATTGCGTTGAATTCCGTTCCATTCCATTCTATTCCTTTCCGTTCCGTTCCGTTCCGTTCCGTTCCGTTCCGTTCTACTCGGGATGATTCCATTCTATTCCATTCCATTCCATTCCATTCCATTCTATTCCATTCGATTCCATTCGATTCAATTCGATTCGATTCCATTCCATTCCATTCCATTCCATTCCATTCCATAGAATTCCATTCCATTCCATTGAATTCCATTCCATTCCATTGAATTCCATTCCATTGAATTCCATTCCATTCCATGGAATTCCATTCCATTCCATTCCATTCGATTCCATTCCATTCCATGGAATTCCATTCCATTCGATTCCATTCCATTCCATGGAATTCCATTTCATTCCATTCCATTCCGTTCCATTCCATTCCATCGAATTCCATTCCATTCCATTCCATTCCATTCCAATCCATTCCATTCCATTCCATTCCATTCCATTCTACTCGGGTTGATTCCATTCTATTACATTCCATTCCATTCGATTCCATTCGATTCCATTCGATTCCATTCGATTCCATTCCATTCCATTCCATTCAATTGAATTCCATTCCATTCCATTCCATTCCATTCCATTCCATTCCATTCCATTGAATTCCATTCCAGTACATTGAATTCCATTCCATTCCATTCCATTCCATTGAATTCCGTTCCATTCCATTCCTTTCCATTCCATTCCATTCCATTGAATTCCATTACATTGAATTCCATTCCATTCCATTCCATTCCATTCCATTCCATTGAATTCCATTCCATTCCATTGAATTCCATTCCATTCCATTCCATTCGATTCCATTCCATTCCATGGAATTCCATTCCTTTCCATTCCATTCCATTCCATTCCATTCCATTCTATTGAATTCCATTGAATTCCATTCCATTCCATTGAATTCCATTCCTTTCCATTCCATTCCATTGAATTCCGTTCAATTCCATTCCATTCCATTCCATTCCATTCCATTCCATTCGAATTCCATTCCATTCCATTCCATTCCATTCCATTCCATTCCATTCCATTCTACTCGGGTTGATTCCATTCTATTCCATTCCATTCCATTCGATACCATTCGATTCCTTTCGATTCCATTCCATTCCATTCCATTCCATTCCATTGAATTCCATTCCATTCCATTCCATTCCATTCCATTGAATTCCATTCCATTCCATTCCATCGAATTCCATTCCATTCCATTGAATTCCATTCCATTCCATTCCATTCCATTCCATTCCATTCCATTCCATTCCATCGAATTCCATTCCATTCCATTCCATTCCATTCCATTCCATTCGATTCCATTCGATTCCATTCGATTCCATTCCATTCCATTCCATTCCATTGAATTCCGTTCCATTCCATTCCATTCCATTCCATTCCCTTCCATTGAATTTCTTTACATTGAATTCCATTCCATTCCATTCCATTCCATGGAATTCCATTCCATTCCGTTCCGTTCCGTTCCGTTCCGTTCCGTACCGTTCCATTCCATTCCATTTCATTCCATTGAATTCCGTTCCATTCCATTGAATTCCATTCCATTCCGTTCCATTCCATTGAATTCCGTTCCGTTCCGTTCCGTTCCGTTCCGTTCCATTCCGTTCCATTCCATTCCATTCCGTTCTACTCGGGTTCATTCCATTCCATTCCTTTCCGTTCCGTTCCGTTCCGTACCATTCCGTTCCGTTCTACTCGGGTTGATTCCATTCTATTCCATTCCATTCCATTCGATTCCATTCTATTCCATTCGATTCCATTCTATTCAATTCGATTCCATTCCATTCCAATCCATTCCATTACATTCCATTGAATTCCATTCCATTCCATTCCGTTCCATTCCATTCCGTACCATTCCATTCCATTCCATTCCATTCCATTCCATTCCATTCCATTACGTTCCGTTCCATTCCGTTCCATTCCATTGAATTCCGATCCATTGCATTGAATTCCGTTCCATTCCATTCCATTCCATTCCATTCCATTCCATTGAATTCCATTCCATTGAATTCCATTCCATTCCATTCCATTCCATTGAATTCCGTTCCATTCCATTGAATTCCATTCCATTCCGTTCCATTCCATTGAATTCCGTTCCGTTCCGTTCCGTTCCGTTCCGTTCCATTCCGTTCAATTCCGTTCTACTCGGGTTGATTCCATTCTATTCCATTCCATTCCATTCGATTCCATTCCATTCCATTCCATTCCATTCCATTCCATTCCTTTCTACTCGGGTTCATTCCATTCCATTCCGTTCCGTTCCGTTCCGTTCCGTTCCATTCCTTTCTACTTGTGTTGATTCCATTCCATTCCATTCTATTCCATTGAATTCCATTCCATTCCATTCCATTCCATTCCATTACATGGAATTCCATTGAATTCCATTGAATTCCATTCCATTGAATTCCATTGAATTCCATTCCATTCCATTCCATGGAATTCAATTCCATTCCATTCCATTCCTTGGAATTCCATTCCATTCCATTCCATTCCATTCCATTGAATTCCATTCCATTCCATTCAATTGAATTCCATTCCATTCCATTCCATTCGATTCCATTCCATTCCATTGAATTCAATTCCGTTCCATTCCATTCCATTGAATTCCATTGAATTCCATTCCATTGAATTCCATTCCATTCCATTGAATTCCATTCCATTTCATTCCATTCCATTCCGTTCCATTCCATTCCGTTCCATTCCATTCCATTCCTTTCCATTCCTTTCCATTCCATTCCATTCCGTTCCATTCCATTGAATTCCGTTCCATTGCACTGAATTCCGTTCCATTCCATTCCATTCCTTTCCGTTCCGTTCCGTTCCGTTCCGTTCCGTTCCGTTCTACTCGGGTGGATTCCATTCTATTCCTTTCCATTCCATTCGATTCCATTCTATTCCATTCGATTCCATTCGATTCCATTCCATTCCATTCCATTCCATTCCATTCCATTGAATTCCATTCCATTCCATTCCGTTCCATTCCATTCCGTTCCATTCCATTCCATTCCATTCCATTACGTTCCGTTCCATTCCGTTCCATTCCGTTCCATTCCATTGAATTCCGATCCATTGCATTGAATTCCGTTCCATTCCATTCCATTCCATTCCTTTCCGTTCCATTCCATTCCATTCCATTCCATTCTATTCCATTCCATTCCATTCTATTCCATTCCATTCCATTCCATTCCATTCCATTGAATTCCATTCCATTGAATTCCATTCCATTCCATTCCATTCCATTGAATTCCATTCCATTCCGTTCCGTTCCGTTCTGTTCCGTTCCGTTCCATTCCATTCCATTCCATTCCAATGAATTCCATTCCATTCCATTGAATTCCATTCCATTCCATTCCATTCCATTCCATTCCGTTCCATTCCATTCCGTTCCATTCCATTCCGTTCCATTCCATTCCATTCCATTCCATTCCATTCCATTCCGTTCCATTCCGTTCCGTTCCTTTCCGTTCCGTACCATTCCTTTCTACTTGTGTTGATTCCATTCCATTCCATTCTATTCCATTGAATTCCATTCCATTCCATTCCATTCCATTCCATTCCATTGAATTCCATTCCATTCCATTCCATTCCATTCCATTCCATTCCATTGAATTCCATTCCATTCTATTCCATTCCATTCCATTGAATTCCATTCCATTCCATTCCATTCCATTCCATTCCTTTCCATTCCATTGAATTCCATTGAATTCCGTTCCATTGAATTCCATTCCATTCAATGGAATTCCATTCCATTCCATTCCATTCCATTCCGTTCCATTCCATTCCGTTCCATTCCATTCCATTCCATTCCATTCCGTTCCGTTCCATTCCGTTCCATTCCGTTCCATTCCATTGAATTCCGTTCCCTTGCACTGAATTCCGTTCCATTCCATTCCATTCCTTTCCGTTCCGTTCCGTTCCGTTCCGTTACGTTCCGTTCTACTCGGGTTGATTCCATTCTATTCCATTCCATTCCATTCGATTCCATTCTAATCCATTCGATTCCATTCGATTCAATTCGATTCCATTCCATTCCATTTCATTCCATTCCATTCCAAAGAATTCCATTCCATTCCATTGAATTCCATTCCATTCCATTCCATTCCATTGAATTCCATTCCATTCCATTGAATTCCATTCCATTCCATTCCATTCGATTCCATTCCATTCCATGGAATTCCATTCCATTCCATTCCATTCCATTCCATTCCATTCCATTCCATTCCATTCCATTCCATTCCATTCGATTCCATTCGATTCCTTTCGATTCCATTCGATTCCATTCCATTCCATTCCATTCCATTGAATTCCATTCCATTCCATTCCATTCCATTGAATTCCATTCCATTCCATTCCATCGAATTCCATTCCATTCCATTGAATTCCATTCCATTCCATTCCATTCCATTCCATTCCATTCCATTCCATTACATCGAATTCCAGTCCATTCCATTCCATTCCATTCCATTCCATTGTATTCCATTCCATTCCATTGAATTCCATTCCATTCCATTCCATTCCATTGAATTCCGTTCCATTGAATTCCATTCCTTTCCGTTCCCTTCCGTTCCGTTCTGTTCCATTCTACTCGGGTTGATTCCATTCTTTTCCATTACATTTCATTCGATTCCATTCGATTCCATTCCATTCCATTCAATTCCATTCCATTCCATTGAATTCCTTTCCATTCCATTCCATTCCATTGCATTCCATTCCATTCCATTCCATTGAATTCCATTCCATTCCATTCCATTCCATTCCATTCCATTGAATTCCATTCCATTCCATTCCATTCCATTCCATTCCATTCCATTCCATTCCATTCCATTGAATTCCATTGAATTCCATTCCATTGAATTCCATTCCATTCCATTGAATTCCATTCCATTCCATTCCATTCCATTCCCTTCCATTCCATTCCGTTCCATTGCATTCCATTCCATTCCATTCCATTCCGTTCCGTTCCATTCCGTTCCATTCCATTCCATTCCATTGAATTCCGTTCCATTGCATTGAATTCCGTTCCATTCCATTCCATTCCTTTCCGTTCCGTTCCGTTCCGTTCCGTTCCGTTCTACTCGGGTTGATTCCATTCTATTCCATTCCATTCCATTCTATTCCATTGTATTCCATTCGATTCCTTTCGATTCAATTCGATTCCATTCCATTCCATTCCATTCCATTCCATTCCATTCCATTCCATTGAATTCCATTCCATTCCATTCCGTTCCATTCCATTCCGTTCCATTCCATTCCATTCCATTCCATTCCATTCCATTCCATTCCATTCCATTCCGTTCCATTACGTTCCGTTCCATTCCGTTCCATTCCATTGAATTCCGATCCATTGCATTGAATTCCGTTCCATTCCATTCCATTCCTTTCCGTTCTGTTCCGTTCCGTTCCGTTCCGTTCTACTCGGATTGATTCCATTCTATTCCATTCCATTCCATTCCATTCCATTCCCTTCCATTCCATTCCGTTCCATTCCATTCCATTCCATTCCATTCCGTTCCGTTCCATTCCGTTCCATTCCGTTCCATTCCATTGAATTCCGTTCCATTGCATTGAATTCCGTTCCATTCCATTCCATTCCTTTCCGTTCCGTTCCGTTCCGTTCCGTTCCGTTCTACTCGGGTTGATTCCATTCTATTCCATTCCATTCCATTCTATTCCATTGTATTCCATTCGCTTCCATTCGATTCCATTCGACTCCATTCCATTCCATTCCATTCCATTCCATTCCATGGTACTCCATTCCATTCCATTGCATTCCATTCCATTCCTTTCCATTCCATTGAATTCCATTCCATTCCATTCCATTCCATTGAATTCTGTTCCATTCAATTCCATTCGATTCCATTCCGTTCTACTCGGGTTGATTCCATTCTATTCCGTTCCGTTCCGTTCCGTTCCGTTCCGTTCCATTCCATTCCACTCGGGTTGATTCCATTCGATTCCATTCCATTCCATTCGATTCCATTCGATTCCATTCGATTCCATTCGATTCCATTACATTCCATTCCATTCCATTGAATTCCATTCCATTCCATTCCATTCCATTGAATTCCATTCCATTCCATTGAATTCCATTCCATTCCGTTCCATTCCATTGAATTCCGTTCCGTTCCGTTCCGTTCCGTTCCGTTCCGTTCCGTTCCGTTCCATTCCGTTCCATTCCATTCCATTCCGTTCTACTCGGGTTCATTCCATTCCATTCCTTTCCGTTCCGTTCCGTTCCGTTCCGTTCCGTTGCGTTCCGTTCCATTCTACTCGGGTTGATTCCATTCTATTCCATTCCATCCCATTCGATTCCATTCTATTCCATTCGATTCCATTCTATTCAATTCGATTCCATTCCATTCCATTCCATTCCATTCCATTGGATTCCATTCCATTCCATTCCGTTCCATTCCATTCCGTTCCATTCCATTCCATTCCATTCCATTCCATTCCATTACGTTCCGTTCCATTCCGTTCCATTCCATTGAATTCCGATCCATTGCATTGAATTCCGTTCCATTCCATTCCACTCCTTTCCGTTCCGTTCCGTTCCGTTCCGTTCCGTTCTACTCGGGTTGATTCCATTCTATTCCATTCCATTCCATTCGATTCCAATCTATTCCATTCGATTCCATTCGATTCAATTCGATTCCATTCCATTCCATTCCATTCCATTCCATTCCATTCCATTCCATTGAATTCCATTCCATTCCATTCCGTTCCATTCCATTCCGTTCCATTCCATTCCATTCCATTCCATTCCATTCCTTTCTGTTACATTCCGTACCGTTCCATTCCGTTCTACTCGGATTGATTCCATTCTATTCCATTCCATTCCATTCGATTCCATTCGATTCCATTCGATTCCATTCCATTCCATTCCAATCCATTGAACTCCATTCTATTCCATTCCATTCCATTCCATTCCATCGAATTCCATTCCATTCCATTGAATTCCATTCCATTCCATTCCATTCCATTCCATTCCATTCCATTCCATTCCATCGAATTCCATTCCATTCAATTCCATTCCATTCGATTCCATTCTATTCCATTCGATTCCATTCGATTCAATTCGATTCCATTCCATTCCATTCCATTCCATTCCATTCCATTCCATTGAATTCCTTTCCATTCCATTCCGTTCCATTCCATTCCGTTCCATTCCATTCCATTCCATTCCATTCCATTCCATTACGTTCCGTTCCATTCCGTTCCATTCCGTTCCATTCCATTGAATTCCGATCCATTGCATTGAATTCCGTTCCATTCCATTCCATTCCTTTCCGTTCCGTTCCGTTCCGTTCCGTTCCGTTCCGTTCTACTCGGATTGATTCCATTCTATTCCATTCCATTCCATTCGATTCCATTCGATTGCATTCGATTCCATTCGATTCCATTCCATTCCATTCAATTCCATTGAATTCCATTCCATTCCATTCCATTCCATTCCATTCCATTGAATTCCATTGAATTCCATTCCATTGAATTCCATTCCATTCCATTCCATTCCGTTCCATTCCATTCCGTTCCATTCCATTCCATTCCATTCCATTCCATTCCGTTCCGTTCCATTCCGTTCCATTCCGTTCCATTCCATTGAATTCCGTTCCATTGCATTGAATTCCGTTCCATTCCATTCCATTCCTTTCGGTTCCGTTCCGTTCCGTTCCGTTCCGTTCCGTTCTACTCGGGTTGATTCCATTCTATTCCATTCCATTCCATTCGATTCCATTCTATTCCATTCGATTCCATTCGATTCAATTCGATTCGATTCCATTCCATTCCATTCCATTCCATTCCATTCCATAGAATTCCATTCCATTCCATTGAATTCCATTCCATTCCATTCCATTCCATTCCATTCGATTCCATTCCATTCCATGGAATTCCATTCCATTCGATTCCATTCCATTCCATGGAATTCCATTTCATTCCATTCCATTCCATTCCATTCCATTCCATTCCATAGAATTCCATTCCGTTCCATTCCATTCCATTACATTCCATTCCGTTCCATTCCATTCCATCGAATTCCATTCCATTCCATTCCATTCCATTCCATTCCATTCCATTCCATTCCATTCCATTCCATTCTACTCGGGTTGATTCCATTCTATTACATTCCATTCCATTCGATTCCATTCGATTCCATTCGATTCCATTCGATTCCATTCCATTCCATTCCATTCCATTGAATTCAATTCCATTCCATTCCATTCCATTCCATTCCATTGAATTCCATTGAATTCCATTCCATTGAATTCCATTCCATTCCATTCCATTCCGTTCCATTCCATTCCGTTCCATTCCATTCCATTCCATTCCATTCCATTCCGTTCCGTTCCATTCCGTTCCATTCCGTTCCATTCCATTGAATTCCGTTCCATTGCATTGAATTCCGTTCCATTCCATTCCATTCCTTTCCGTTCCGTTCCGTTCCGTTCCGTTCCGTTCTACTCGGGTTGATTCCATTCTATTCCATTCCATTCCATTCGATTCCATTCGATTCCTTTCGATTCCATTCCATTCCATTCCATTCCATTCCATTGAATTCCATTCCATTCCATTCCATTCCATTCCATTGAATTCCATTCCATTCCTTTCCATCGAATTCCATTCCATTCCATTGAATTCCATTCCATTCCATTCCATTCCATTCCATTCCATTCCATTCCATTCCATTCCATTCCATTCCATCGAATTCCATTCCATTCCATTCCATTCCATTCCATTCGATTCCATTCGATTCCATTCGATTCCATTCCATTCCATTCCATTCCATTGAATTCCGTTCCATTCCATTCCATTCCATTCCATTCCCTTCCATGGAATTCCATTACATTGAATTCCATTCCATTCCATTCCATTCCATGGAATTCCATTCCATTCCGTTCCGTTCCGTTCCGTTCCGTTCCGTACCGTTCCACTCCATTCCATTCCATTCCATTGAATTCCGTTCCATTCCATTGAATTCCATTCCATTCCGTTCCATTCCATTGAATTCCGTTCCGTTCCGTTCCGTTCCGTTCCGTTCCATTCCGTTCCATTCCATTCCATTCCGTTCTACTCGGGTTCATTCCATTCCATTCCTTTCCGTTCCGTTCGGTTCCGTACCATTCCGTTCCGTTCTACTCGGGTTGATTCCATTCTATTCCATTCCATTCCATTCGATTCCATTCTATTCCATTCGATTCCATTCTATTCAATTCGATTCCATTCCATTCCAATCCATTCCATTACATTCCATTGAATTCCATTCCATTCCATTCCGTTCCATTCCATTCCGTTCCATTCCATTCCATTCCATTCCATTCCATTCCATTACGTTCCGTTCCATTCCGTTCCATTCCATTGAATTCCGATCCATTGCATTGAATTCCGTTCCATTCCATTCCATTCCATTCCACTCCATTCCATTCCTTTCCATTGAATTCCATTCCATTCCATTACGTTCCATTCCATTCCGTTCCATTCCATTCCATTCCATTCCATTCCATTCCATTACGTTCCGTTCCATTCCGTTCCATTCCATTGAATTCCGATCCATTGCATTGAATTCCGTTCCATTCCATTCCACTCCTTTCCGTTCCGTTCCGTTCCGTTCCGTTCCGTTCTACTCGGGTTGATTCCATTCTATTCCATTCCATTCCATTCGATTCCAATCTATTCCATTCGATTCCATTCGATTCAATTCGATTCCATTCCATTCCATTCCATTCCATTCCATTCCATTCCATTCCATTGAATTCCATTCCATTCCATTCCGTTCCATTCCATTCCGTTCCATTCCATTCCATTCCATTCCATTCCATTCCTTTCCGTTACGTTCCGTTCCGTTCCATTCCGTTCTACTCGGATTGATTCCATTCTATTCCATTCCATTCCATTCGATTCCATTCGATTCCATTCGATTCCATTCGATTCCATTCCATTCCATTCCATTCCATTGAACTCCATTCCATTCCATTCCATTCCATTCCATTCCATCGAATTCCATTCCATTCCATTGAATTCCATTCCATTCCATTCCATTCCATTCCATTCCATTCCATTCCATTCCATCGAATTCCATTCCATTCCATTCCATTCCATTCGATTCCATTCTATTCCATTCGATTCCATTCGATTCAATTCGATTCCATTCCATTCCATTCCATTCCATTCCATTCAATTCCATTGAATTCCATTCCATTCCATTCCGTTCCATTCCATTCCGTTCGATTCCATTCCATTCCATTCCATTCCATTCCATTACGTTCCGTTCCATTCCGTTCCATTCCGTTCCATTCCATTGAATTCCGATCCATTGCATTGAATTCCGTTCCATTCCATTCCATTCCTTTCCGTTCCGTTCCGTTCCGTTCCGTTCCGTTCCGTTCCGTTCCGTTCTACTCGGATTGATTCCATTCTATTCCATTCCATTCCATTCGATTCCATTCGATTCCATTCGATTCCATTCGATTCCATTCCATTCCATTCCATTCCATTGAATTCCATTCCATTCCATTCCATTCCATTCCATTCCATTGAATTCCATTGAATTCCATTCCATTGAATTCCATTCCATTCCATTCCATTCCGTTCCATTCCATTCCGTTCCATTCCATTCCATTCCATTCCATTCCATTCCGTTCCGTTCCATTCCGTTCCATTCCGTTCCATTCCATTGAATTCCGTTCCATTGCATTGAATTCCGTTCCATTCCATTCCATTCTTTTCCGTTCCGTTCCGTTCCGTTCCGTTCCGTTCCGTTCTACTCGGGTTGATTCCATTCTATTCCATTCCATTCCATTCGATTCCATTCGATTCCTTTCGATTCCATTCCATTCCATTCCATTCCATTCCATTGAATTCCATTCCATTCCATTCCATTCCATTCCATTGAATTCCATTCCATTCCATTCCATCGAATTCCATTCCATTCCATTGAATTCCATTCCATTCCATTCCATTCCATTCCATTCCATTCCATTCCATTCCATCGAATTCCATTCCATTCCATTCCATTCCATTCCATTCCATTCGATTCCATTCGATTCCATTCGATTCCATTCCATTCCATTCCATTCCATTGAATTCCGTTCCATTCCATTCCATTCCATTCCATTCCCTTCCATTGAATTCCATTACATTGAATTCCATTCCATTCCATTCCATTCCATGGAATTCCATTCCATTCCGTTCCGTTCCGTTCCGTTCCGTTCCGTACCGTTCCATTCCATTCCATTCCATTCCATTGAATTCCGTTCCATTCCATTGAATTCCATTCCATTCCGTTCCATTCCATTGAATTCCGTTCCGTTCCGTTCCGTTCCGTTCCGTTCCATTCCGTTCCATTCCATTCCATTCCGTTCTACTCGGGTTCATTCCATTCCATTCCTTTCCGTTCCGTTCGGTTCCGTACCATTCCGTTCCGTTCTACTCGGGTTGATTCCATTCTATTCCATTCCATTCCATTCGATTCCATTCTATTCCATTCGATTCCATTCTATTCAATTCGATTCCATTCCATTCCAATCCATTCCATTACATTCCATTGAATTCCATTCCATTCCATTCCGTTCCATTCCATTCCGTTCCATTCCATTCCATTCCATTCCATTCCATTCCATTACGTTCCGTTCCATTCCGTTCCATTCCATTGAATTCCGATCCATTGCATTGAATTCCGTTCCATTCCATTCCATTCCATTCCATTCCATTCCATTGAATTCCATTCCATTGAATTCCATTCCATTACATTCCATTCCACTGAATTCCATTCCATTCCGTTCCGTTCCGTTCCGTTCCGTTCCGTTCCGTTCCGTTCCATTCCATTCCATTCCATTCCATTGAATTCCGTTCCATTCCATTGAATTCCATTCCATTCCGTTCCATTCCATTGAATTCCGTTCCGTTCCGTTCTGTTCCGTTCCATTCCGTTCCATTCCGTTCCATTCCGTTCTACTCGGGTTGATTCCATTCTATTCCATTCCATTCCATTCGATTCCATTCCATTCCATTCCATTCCATTCCTTTCTACTCGGGTTCATTCCATTCCATTCCGTTCCGTTCCGTTCCGTTCCGTTCCATTCCTTTCTACTTGTGTTGATTCCATTCCATTCCATTCTATTCCATTGAATTCCATTCCATTCCATTCCATTCCATTCCATTCCATTACATGGAATTCCATTGAATTCCATTGAATTCCATTCCATTGAATTCCATTGAATTCCATTCCATTCCATTCCATGGAATTCAATTCCATTCCATTCCATTCCTTGGAATTCCATTCCATTCCATTCCATTCCATTCCATTGAATTCCATTCCATTCCATTCAATTGAATTCCATTCCATTCCATTCCATTCGATTCCATTCCATTCCATTGAATTCAATTCCGTTCCATTCCATTCCATTGAATTCCATTGAATTCCATTCCATTGAATTCCATTCCATTCCATTGAATTCCATTCCATTTCATTCCATTCCATTCCATTCCGTTCCATTCCATTCCATTCCTTTCCATTCCATTCCATTCCGTTCCATTCCATTGAATTCCGTTCCATTGCACTGAATTCCGTTCCATTCCATTCCATTCCTTTCCGTTCCGTTCCGTTCCGTTCCGTTCCGTTCCGTTCTACTCGGGTTGATTCCATTCTATTCCTTTCCATTCCATTCGATTCCATTCTATTCCATTCGATTCCATTCGATTCAATTCGATTCCATTCCATTCCATTCCATTCCATTCCATTCCGTTCCATTGAATTCCATTCCATTCCATTCCGTTCCATTCCATTCCGTTCCATTCCATTCCATTCCATTCCATTCCATTCCATTCCATTGAATTCCATTCCATTGAATTCCATTCCATTCCATTCCATTCCATTGAATTCCATTCCATTCCGTTCCGTTCCGTTCCGTTCCGTTCCGTTCTGTTCCGTTCCGTTTCGTTCCGTTCCGTTCCGTTCCGTTCCATTCCATTCCATTCCATTCCATTGAATTCCGTTCCATTCCATTGAATTCCATTCCATTCCGTTCCATTCCATTGAATTCTGTTCCGTTCCGTTCCGTTCCGTTCCGTTCCATTCCGTTCCATTCCGTTCCTTTCCGTTCTACTCGGATTGATTCCATTCTATTCCATTCCATTCCATTCGATTCCATTCGATTCCATTCGAATCCATTCGATTCCATTCGATTCCATTCCATTCCATTGAATTCCATTCCATTCCATTCCATTCCATTGAATTCCGTTCCATTCCATTCAATTCCATTCCATTCCATTCCTTTCCGTTCCGTTCCGTTCCGTTCCGTTCCGTTCCGTTCTACAAGGGTTGATTCCATTCTATTCCATTCCATTCCATTCGATTCCATTCTATTCCATTCGATTCCATTCGATTCAATTCGATTCCATTCCATTCCATTCCATTCCATTCCATTCCATTCCATTCCATTCCATTGAATTCCATTCCATTCCATTCCGTTCCATTCCATTCCGTTCCATTCCATTCCATTCCATTCCATTCCATTCCATTACATTCCCTTCCATTCCGTTCTATTCCGTTCCATTCCATTGAATTCCGATCCATTGCATTGAATTCCGTTCCATTCCATTCCATTCCTTTCCATTCCGTTCCGTTCCGTTCCGTACCGTTCTACTCGGATTGATTCCATTCTATTCCATTCCATTGCATTCGATTCCATTCGATTCCATTCGATTCCATTCGACTCCATTCCATTCCATTCCATTCCATTCCATTCCATTCCATTGAACTCCATTCCATTCCATTCCATTCCATTCCATTCCATTCCATTGAATTCCATTCCATTCCATTCCATTCCTTTGAATTCTGTTCCATTCCATTCCATTCCATTCCATTCCGTTCTACTCGGGTTGATTCCATTCTATTCCATTCCGTTCCGTTCCGTTCCGTTCCGTTCCATTCCATTCCACTCGGGTTGATTCCATTCTATTCCATTGCATTCCATTCGATTCCATTCGATTCCATTCGATTCCATTCGATTCCATTCGATTCCATTCCATTCCATTCCATTCCATTGAATTCCATTCCATTCCATTCCCTTCCATTGAATTCCGTTCCATTCCATTCAATTCCATTCCATTCCATTCCATTCCATTCCATTTGAATTCCATTCCATTCCATTCCATTCAATTCCATTCCATTCCATTCCATTCCATTCCATTCCATTCCATTCTACTCGGGTTGATTCCATTCTATTCCATTCCATTCCATTCGATTCCATTCGATTCCATTCGATTCCATTCGATTCCATTCCATTCCATTCCATTCCATTCCATTCCATTCCATTCCATTCCATTCCATTGAATTCCATTCCATTCCATTGAATTCCATTCCATTCCATTCCATTCCATTGAATTCCGTTCCGTTCCATTCCTTTCCATTCCATTCCATTCCATTCCATTGAATTCCATTCCATTCCATTGAATTCCATTCCATTCCATTCCATTCCATTGAATTCCGTTCCGTTCCATTCCTTTCCATTCCATTCCATTCCATTGTATTCCATTACATTGAATTCCATTCCATTCCATTCCATTCCATTGAATTCCATTCCATTCCATTGAATTACATTCCATTCCATTCCATTCGATTCCATTCCATTCCATGGAATTCCATTCCTTTCCATTCCATTCCATTCCATTCCATTCCATTGAATTCCATTGAATTCCATTCCATTCCATTGAATTCCATTCCTTTCCATTCCATTCCATTGAATTCCGTTCAATTCCATTCCATTCCATTCCATTCCATTCCATTCCATTCCATTCCATTCGAATTCCATTCCATTCCTTTCCATTCCATTAAATTCCATTCCATTCCATTCTACTCGTGTTGATTCCATTCTATTCCATTCCATTCCATTCGATTCCATTCGATTCCTTTCGATTCCATTCCATTCCATTCCATTCCATTCCATTCCATTGAATTCCATTCCATTCCATTCCATTCCATTGAATTCCATTCCATTCCATTCCATCGAATTCCATTCCATTCCATTGAATTCCATTCCATCCATTACATTCCATTCCATTCCATTCCATTGAATTCCGTTCCATTCCATTCCATTGCATTCCATTCCATTCCATTCCATTTGAATTCCATTCCATTCCATTCCATTCCATTCCATTCCATTCCATTCCATTCCATTCTACTCGGGTTGATTCCATTCTATTCCATTCCATTCCATTCCATTCCATTCCATTCCATTCCATTCCATTCCATTCCTTTCCATTCCATTCCATTCCATTCCATGGAATTCCATTCCATTCCATTCCATGGAATTCCATTCCATTCCATTGAATTCCATTCCATTCCATTCCATTCCATTGAATTCCGTTCCATTCCATTCCATTCCATTCCATTCCATTCCATTGAATTCCATTCCATTGAATTCCATTCCATTCCATTCCATTCCATTGAATTCCATTCCATTCCGTTCCGTTCCGTTCCGTTCCGTTCCGTTTCGTTCCGTTCCGTTCCGTTCCGTTCCGTTCCATTCCATTCCATTCCATTCCATTGAATTCCGTTCCATTCCATTGAATTCCATTCCATTCCGTTCCATTCCATTGAATTCTGTTCCGTTCCGTTCCGTTCCGTTCCGTTCCATTCCGTTCCATTCCGTTCCTTTCCGTTCTACTCGGATTGATTCCATTCTATTCCATTCCATTCCATTCGATTCCATTCGATTCCATTCGAATCCATTCGATTCCATTCGATTCCATTCCATTCCATTGAATTCCATTCCATTCCATTCCATTCCATTGAATTCCGTTCCATTCCATTCAATTCCATTCCATTCCATTCCTTTCCGTTCCGTTCCGTTCCGTTCCGTTCCGTTCTACTCGGGTTGATTCCATTCTATTCCATTCCATTCCATTCGACTCCAATCTATTCCATTCGATTCCATTCGATTCAATTCGATTCCATTCCATTCCATTCCATTCCATTCCATTCCATTGAATTCCATTCCATTCCATTCCATCGAATTCCATTCCATTCCATTGAATTCCATTCCATTCCATTCCATTCCATTCCATTCCATTCCATTCCATTCCATTCCATTCCATCGAATTCCATTCCATTCCATTCCATTCCATTCCATTCCATTCCATTCCATTCGATTCCATTCGATTCCATTCGATTCCATTCGATTCCATTCCATTCCATTCCATTCCATTGAATTCCATTCCATTCCATTCCATTCCATTGAATTCCGTTCCATTCCTTTCAATTCCATTCCATTCCATTCCATTCCATTCCATTCCATTCCATTCCATTCCATTCCATTCTACTCGGGTTGATTCCATTCTATTACATTCCATTCCATTCGATTCCATTCGATTCCATTCGATTCCATTCGATTCCATTCCATTCCATTCCATTCCATTGAATTCCGTTCCATTCCATTCCATTCCATTCCATTCCATTCCATTGAATTCCATTACATTGAATTCCATTCCATTCCATTCCATTCCATGGAATTCCATTCCATTCCGTTCCATTCCGTTCCGTTCCTTTCCGTACCGTTCCATTCCATTCCATTCCATTCCATTGAATTCCGTTCCATTCCATTGAATTCCATTCCATTCCGTTCCATTCCATTGAATTCCGTTCCGTTCCGTTCTGTTCCATTCCGTTCCGTTCCATTCCGTTCCATTCCATTCCATTCCGTTCTACTCGGGTTCATTCCATTCCATTCCTTTCCGTTCCGTTCCGTTCCGTTCCGTTCCGTTCCGTTCCGTTCTACTCGGGTTGATTCCATTCTATTCCATTCCATTCCATTCGATTCCATTCTATTCCATTCGATTCTATTCTATTCAATTCGATTCCATTCCATTCCATTCCATTCCATTCCATTCCATTCCATTGAATTCCATTCCATTCCATTCCTTTCCATTCCATTCCGTTCCATTCCATTCCATTCCATTCCATTCCATTCCATTACGTTCCGTTCCATTCCGTTCCATTCCATTGAATTCCGATCCATTGCATTGAATTCCGTTCCATTCCATTCCATTCCTTTCCGTTCCGTTCCGTTCCGTTCCGTTCTACTCGGGTTCATTCCATTCTATTCCATTCCATTCCATTCGATTCCATTCTATTCCATTCGATTCCATTCGATTCAATTCGATTCGATTCCATTCCATTCCATTCCATTCCATTCCATTCCATTGAATTCCATTCCATTCCATAGAATTCCATTCCATTCCATTCCATTCCATTCCATTCCATTCCATTGAATTCCATTCCATTCCATTGAATTCCATTCCATTCCATTCCATTCGATTCCATTCCATTCCATGGAATTCCATTCCATTCGATTCCATTCCATTCCATGGAATTCCATTTCATTCCATTCCATTCCATTCCATTCCATTCCATTCCTTAGAATTCCATTCCATTCCATTCCATTCCATTCCATTCCGTTCCATTCCATTCCATCGAATTCCATTCCATTCCATTCCATTCCATTCCATTCCATTCCATTCCATTCCACTCTACTCGGGTTGATTCCATTCTATTACATTCCATTCCATTCGATTCCATTCGATTCCATTCGATTCCATTCGATTCCATTCCATTCAATTGAATTCCATTCCATTCCATTCCATTCCATTCCATTCCATTCCATTCCATTGAATTCCATTCCATTCCATTCCATTCCATGGAATTCCGTTCCATTCCATTCCTTTCCATTCCATTCCATTCCATTGAATTCCATTACATTGAATTCCATTCCATTCCATTCCATTCCATTGAATTCCATTCCATTCCATTGAATTCCATTCCATTCCATTCCATTCGATTCCATTCCATTCCATGGAATTCCATTCCTTTCCATTCCATTCCATTCCATACCATTCCATTCCATTCCTTTGAATTCCATTGAATTCCATTCCATTCCATTGAATTCCATTCCTTTCCATTCCATTCCATTGAATTCCGTTCAATTCCATTCCATTCCATTCCATTCCATTCGAATTCCATTCCATTCCATTGAATTCCATTCCATTCCATTCCATTCGATTCCATTCCATTCCATGGAATTCCATTCCATTCGATTCCATTCCATTCCATGGAATTCCATTTCATTCCATTCCATTCCATTCCATTCCATTCCATTCCCTAGAATTCCATTCCATTCCATTCCATTCCGTTCCATTCCATTCCATTCCATTCCGTTCCATTCCATTCCATCGAATTCCATTCCATTCCATTCCATTCCATTCCATTCCATTCCATTCCATTCCATTCCATTCCATTCCATTCCACTCTACTCGGGTTGATTCCATTCTATTACATTCCATTCCATTCGATTCCATTTGATTCCATTCGATTCCATTCGATTCCATTCCATTCAATTGAATTCCATTCCATTCCATTCCATTCCATTCCATTCCATTCCATTCCATTCCATTGAATTCCATTCCATTCCATTGAATTCCATTCCATTCCATTCCATTCCATGGAATTCCGTTCCATTCCATTCCTTTCCATTCCATTCCATTCCATTGAATTCCATTACATTGAATTCCATTCCATTCCATTCCATTCCATTGAATTCCATTCCATTCCATTGAATTCCATTCCATTCCATTCCATTCGATTCCATTCCATTCCATGGAATTCCATTCCTTTCCATTCCATTCCATTCCATACCATTCCATTCCATTCCTTTGAATTCCATTGAATTCCATTCCATTCCATTGAATTCCATTCCTTTCCATTACATTCCATTGAATTCCGTTCAATTCCATTCCATTCCATTCCATTCCATTCCATTCGAATTCCATTCCATTCCATTCCATTCCATTCCATTCCATTCCATTCCATTCTACTCGGGTTGATTCCATTCTATTCCATTCCATTCCATTCGATTCCATTCGATTCCTTTCGATTCCATTCCATTCCATTCCATTCCATTCCATTCCATTCCATTCCATTCCATCGAATTCCATTCCATTCCATTCCATTCCATTCCATTCCATTCCATTCCATTCGATTCCATTCGATTCCATTCGATTCCATTCGATTCCGTTCGATTCCATTCCATTCCATTCCATTCCATTGAATTCCATTCCATTCCATTCCATTCCATTGAATTCCGTTCCATTCCTTTCAATTCCATTCCATTCCATTCCATTCCATTCCATTCCATTCCATTCCATTCCATTCCATTCTACTCGGGTTGATTCCATTCTATTCCATTCCATTCCATTCGATTCCATTCGATTCCATTCGATTCCATTCGATTCCATTCCATTCCATTCCATTCCATTGAATTCCATTCCATTCCATTCCATTCCATTGAATTCCGTTCCATTCCATTCAATTCCATTCCATTCCATTCCATTCCATTCCATTTGAATTCCATTCCATTCCATTCCATTCCATTCCATTCCATTCCATTCCATTCCATTCCTTTCCATTCCATTCCATTCCATTGAATTCCATTACATTGAATTCCATTCCATTCCATTCCATTCCATTGAATTCCATTCCATTCCATTCCATTGCATTGAATTCTGTTCCATTCCATTCTATTCCATTCCATTCCATTCCATTGAATTGCATTCCATTGAATTCCATTCCATTCCATTCCATTCCATTGAATTCCATTCCATTCCGTTCCGTTCCGTTCCGTTCCGTTCCGTACCGTTCCATTCCATTCCATTCCATTCCATTGAATTCCGTTCCATTCCATTGAATTCCATTCCATTCCGTTCCATTCCATTGAATTCCGTTCCGTTCCGTTCCGTTCCGTTCCGTTCCATTCCATTCCATTTCATTCCATTCCGTTCTACTCGGGTTCATTCCATTCCATTCCTTTCCGTTCCGTTCCGTTCCGTTCCGTTCCGTTCCGTTCCATTCTACTCGGGTTGATTCCATTCTATTCCATTCCATTCCATTCGATTCCATTCTATTCCATTCGATTCCATTCTATTCAATTCGATTCCATTCCATTCCATTCCATTCCATTCCATTCCATTCCATTCCATTGAAGTCCATTCCATTCCATTCCGTTCCATTCCATTCTGTTCCATTCCATTCCATTCCATTCCATTCCATTCCATTACGTTCCGTTCCATTCCGTTCCATTCCATTGAATTCCGATCCATTGCATTGAATTCCGTTCCATTCCATTCCATTCCTTTCCGTTCCGTTCCGTTCCGTTCCGTTCTACTCGGGTTGATTCCATTCTATTCCATTCCATTCCATTCGATTCCAATCTATTCCATTCGATTCCATTCGATTCAATTCGATTCGATTCCATTCCATTCCATTCCATTCCATTCCATTCCATTGAATTCCATTCCATTCCATTCGGTTCCATTCCATTCCGTTCCATTCCATTCCATTCCATTCCATTCCATTCCATTCCATTCCATTCCATTACGTTCCGTTCCATTCCGTTCCATTCCATTGAATTCCGATCCACTGCATTGAATTCCGTTCCATTCCATTCCATTCCTTTCCGTTCCGTTCCGTTCCGTTCCATTCCGTTCTACTCGGATTGATTCCATTCTATTCCATTCCATTCCATTCCATTCCATTCGATTCCATTCGATTCCATTCGATTCCATTCCATTCCATTCCATTCCATTCCATTACATTCCATTGAACTCCATTCCATTCCATTCCATTCCATTCCATTCCATTCCATTCCATTCCATGGAATTCCATTCCATTCCATTCCATTCCATTGAATTCTGTTCCATTCAATTCCATTCCATTCCATTCCGTTCTTCTCGGGTTGATTCCATTCTATTCCATTCCGTTCCGTTCCATTCCGTTCCGTTCCGTTCCGTTCCATTCCACTCGGGTTGATTCCATTCTATTCCATTCCATTCCATTCCATTCGATTCCATTCGATTCCATTCGATTCCATTCGATTCCATTCCATTCCATTCCATTCGATTCCATTCGATTCCATTCGATTCCATTCGATTCCATTCGATTCCATTCCATTCCATTGAATTCCATTCCATTCCATTCCATTCCATTGAATTCCGTTCCATTCCATTCCATTGCATTCCATTCCATTCCATTCCATTTGAATTCCATTCCATTCCATTCCATTCCATTCCATTCCATTCCATTCCATTCCATTCCATTCTACTCGGGTTGATTCCATTCTATTCCATTACATTCCATTCGATTCCATTCGATTCCATTCGATTCCATTCGATTCCATTCCATTCCATTCCATTCCATTGAATTCCATTCCATTCCATTGAATTCCATTCCATTCCATTCCATTCCATTGAATTCCGTTCCATTCCATTCCATTCCATTCCATTCCATTCCATTGAATTCCATTCCATTGAATTCCATTCCATTCCATTCCATTCCATTGAATTCCATTCCATTCCGTTCCGTTCCGTTCCGTTCCGTTCCGTTTCGTTCCGTTCCGTTCCGTTCCGTTCCATTCCATTCCATTCCATTCCATTGAATTCCGTTCCATTCCATTGAATTCCATTCCATTCCGTTCCATTCCATTGAATTCTGTTCCGTTCCGTTCCGTTCCGTTCCGTTCCATTCCGTTCCATTCCGTTCCTTTCCGTTCTACTCGGATTGATTCCATTCTATTCCATTCCATTCCATTCGATTCCATTCGATTCCATTCGAATCCATTCGATTCCATTCGATTCCATTCGATTCCATTCCATTCCATTGAATTCCATTACATTCCATTCCATTCCATTGAATTCCGTTCCATTCCATTCAATTCCATTCCATTCCATTCCTTTCCGTTCCGTTCCGTTCCGTTCCGTTCTGTTCCGTTCTACTCGGGTTGATTCCATTCTATTCCATTCCATTCCATTCGATTCCAATCTATTCCATTCGATTCCATTCGATTCAATTCGATTCCATTCCATTCCATTCCATTCCATTCCATTCCATTCCATTGAATTCCATTCCATTCCATTCCATCGAATTCCATTCCATTCCATTGAATTCCATTCCATTCCATTCCATTCCATTCCATTCCATTCCATTCCATTCCATTCCATTCCATCGAATTCCATTCCATTCCATTCCATTCCATTCCATTCCATTCGATTCCATTCGATTCCATTCGATTCCATTCGATTCCATTCCATTCCATTCCATTCCATTGAATTCCATTCCATTCCATTCCATTCCATTGAATTCCGTTCCATTCCTTTCAATTCCATTCCATTCCATTCCATTCCATTCCATTCCATTCCATTCCATTCCATTCCATTCTACTCGGGTTGATTCCATTCTATTACATTCCATTCCATTCGATTCCATTCGATTCCATTCGATTCCATTCGATTCCATTCCATTCCATTCCATTCCATTGAATTCCGTTCCATTCCATTCCATTGAATTGCATTCCATTGAATTCCATTCCACTCCATTCCATTCCATTGAATTCCATTCCATTCCGTTCCGTTCCGTTCCGTTCCGTTCCGTACCGTTCCATTCCATTCCATTCCATTCCATTGAATTCCTTTCCATTCCATTGAATTCCATTCCATTCCGTTCCATTCCATTGAATTCCGTTCCGTTCCGTTCCGTTCCGTTCCATTCCGTTCCATTCCATTCCATTTCATTCCATTCCGTTCTACTCGGGTTCATTCCATTCCATTCCTTTCCGTTCCGTTCCGTTCCGTTCCGTTCCGTTCCGTTCCATTCTACTCGGGTTGATTCCATTCTATTCCATTCCATTCCATTCGATTCCATTCTATTCCTTTCGATTCCATTCTATTCAATTCGATTCCATTCCATTCCATTCCATTCCATTCCATTCCATTCCATTCCATTGAAGTCCATTCCATTCCATTCCGTTCCATTCCATTCTGTTCCATTCCATTCCATTCCATTCCATTACGTTCCGTTCCATTCCGTTCCATTCCATTGAATTCCGATCCATTGCATTGAATTCCGTTCCATTCCATTCCATTCCTTTCCGTTCCGTTCCGTTCCGTACCGTTCTACTCGGGTTGATTCCATTCTATTCCATTCCATTCCATTCGATTCCAATCTATTCCATTCGATTCCATTCGATTCAATTCGATTCGATTCCATTCCATTCCATTCCATTCCATTCCATTCCATTGAATTCCATTCGATTCCATTCGGTTCCATTCCATTCCGTTCCATTCCATTCCATTCCATTCCATTCCATTCCATTCCATTCCATTACGTTCCGTTCCATTCCGTTCCATTCCGTTCCATTCCATTGAATTCCGATCCACTGCATTGAATTCCGTTCCATTCCATTCCATTCCTTTCCGTTCCGTTCCGTTCCGTTCCATTCCGTTCTACTCGGATTGATTCCATTCTATTCCATTCCATTCCATTCCATTCCATTCGATTCCATTCGATTCCATTCGATTCCATTCCATTCCATTCCATTCCATTCCATTACATTCCATTGAACTCCATTCCATTCCATTCCATTCCATTCCATTCCATTCCATTCCATTCCATGGAATTCCATTCCATTCCATTCCATTCCATTGAATTCTGTTCCATTCAATTCCATTCCATTCCATTCCGTTCTTCTCGGGTTGATTCCATTCTATTCCATTCCGTTCCGTTCCGTTCCGTTCCGTTCCGTTCCGTTCCATTCCACTCGGGTTGATTCCATTCTATTCCATTCCATTCCATTCCATTCGATTCCATTCGATTCCATTCGATTCCATTCGATTCCATTCCATTCCATTCCATTCGATTCCATTCGATTCCATTCGATTCCATTCGATTCCATTCGATTCCATTCCATTCCATTGAATTCCATTCCATTCCATTCCATTAAATTGAATTCCGTTCCATTCCATTCCATTGCATTCCATTCCATTCCATTCCATTTGAATTCCATTCCATTCCATTCCATTCCATTCCATTCCATTCCATTCCATTCCATTCCATTCCATTCCATTCCATTCCATTCTACTCGGGTTGATTCCATTCTATTCCATTACATTCCATTCGATTCCATTCGATTCCATTCGATTCCATTCCATTCCATTGAATTCCATTCCATTCCATTGAATTCCATTCCATTCCATTCCATTCCATTGAATTCCGTTCCATTCCATTCCATTCCATTCCATTCCATTCCATTGAATTCCATTCCATTGAATTCCATTCCATTCCATTCCATTCCATTGAATTCCATTCCAGTTCTTTCCGTTCCGTTCCGTTCCGTTCCGTTTCGTTCCGTTCCGTTCCGTTCCGTTCCATTCCATTCCATTCCATTCCATTGAATTCCGTTCCATTCCATTGAATTCCATTCCATTCCGTTCCATTCCATTGAATTCTGTTCCGTTCCGTTCCGTTCCGTTCCGTTCCATTCCGTTCCATTCCGTTCCTTTCCGTTCTACTCGGATTGATTCCATTCTATTCCATTCCATTCCATTCGATTCCATTCGATTCCATTCGAATCCATTCGATTCCATTCGATTCCATTCGATTCCATTCCATTCCATTGAATTCCATTCCATTCCATTCCATTCCATTGAATTCCGTTCCATTCCATTCAATTCCATTCCATTCCATTCCTTTCCGTTCCGTTCCGTTCCGTTCCGTTCCGTTCTACTCGGGTTGATTCCATTCTATTCCATTCCATTCCATTCGATTCCAATCTATTCCATTCGATTCCATTCGATTCAATTCGATTCCATTCCATTCCATTCCATTCCATTCCATTCCATTGAATTCCATTCCATTCCATTCCATCGAATTCCATTCCATTCCATTGAATTCCATTCCATTCCATTCCATTCCATTCCATTCCATTCCATTCCATTCCATTCCATTCCATCGAATTCCATTCCATTCCATTCCATTCCATTCCATTCCATTCCATTCCATTTGATTCCATTCGATTCCATTCGATTCCATTCGATTCCATTCCATTGCATTCCATTCCATTGAATTCCATTCCATTCCATTCCATTCCATTGAATTCCGTTCCATTCCTTTCAATTCCATTCCATTCCATTCCATTCCATTCCATTCCATTCCATTCCATTCCATTCTACTCGGGTTGATTCCATTCTATTACATTCCATTCCATTCGATTCCATTCGATTCCATTCGATTCCATTCGATTCCATTCCATTCCATTCCATTCCATTGAATTCCGTTCCATTCCATTCCATTCCATTCCATTCCATTCCATTGAATTCCATTACATTGAATTCCATTCCATTCCATTCCATTCCATGGAATTCCATTCCATTCCGTTCCATTCCGTTCCGTTCCGTTCCGTACCGTTCCATTCCATTCCATTGAATTCCGTTCCATTCCATTGAATTCCATTCCATTCCGTTCCATTCCATTGAATTCCGTTCCGTTCCGTTCTGTTCCATTCCGTTCCGTTCCATTCCGTTCCATTCCATTCCATTCCGTTCTACTCGGGTTCATTCCATTCCATTCCTTTCCGTTCCGTTCCGTTCCGTTCCGTTCCGTTCCGTTCCGTTCTACTCGGGTTGATTCCATTCTATTCCATTCCATTCCATTCGATTCCATTCTATTCCATTCGATTCTATTCTATTCAATTCGATTCCATTCCATTCCATTCCATTCCATTCCATTACATTCCATTGAATTCCATTCCATTCCATTCCTTTCCATTCCATTCCGTTCCATTCCATTCCATTCCATTCCATTCCATTCCATTACGTTCCGTTCCATTCCGTTCCATTCCATTGAATTCCGATCCATTGCATTGAATTCCGTTCCATTCCATTCCATTCCTTTCCGTTCCGTTCCGTTCCGTTCCGTTCTACTCGGGTTCATTCCATTCTATTCCATTCCATTCCATTCGATTCCATTCTATTCCATTCGATTCCATTCGATTCAATTCGATTCGATTCCATTCCATTCCATTCCATTCCATTCCATTCCATTGAATTCCATTCCATTCCATAGAATTCCATTCCATTCCATTCCATTCCATTCCATTCCATTCCATTGAATTCCATTCCATTCCATTGAATTCCATTCCATTCCATTCCATTCGATTCCATTCCATTCCATGGAATTCCATTCCATTCGATTCCATTCCATTCCATGGAATTCCATTTCATTCCATTCCATTCCATTCCATTCCATTCCATTCCCTAGAATTCCATTCCATTCCATTCCATTCCATTCCGTTCCATTCCATTCCATCGAATTCCATTCCATTCCATTCCATTCCATTCCATTCCATTCCATTCCATTCCATTCCATTCCATTCCATTCCATTCCACTCTACTCGGGTTGATTCCATTCTATTACATTCCATTCCATTCGATTCCATTCGATTCCATTCGATTCCATTCGATTCCATTCCATTCAATTGAATTCCATTCCATTCCATTCCATTCCATTCCATTCCATTCCATTGAATTCCATTCCATTCCATTGAATTCCATTCCATTCCATTCCATTCCATGGAATTCCGTTCCATTCCATTCCTTTCCATTCCATTCCATTCCATTGAATTCCATTACATTGAATTCCATTCCATTCCATTCCATTCCATTGAATTCCATTCCATTCCATTGAATTCCATTCCATTCCATTCCATTCGATTCCATTCCATTCCATGGAATTCCATTCCTTTCCATTACATTCCATTCCATACAATTCCATTCCATTCCTTTGAATTCCATTGAATTCCATTCCATTCCATTGAATTCCATTCCTTTCCATTCCATTCCATTGAATTCCGTTCAATTCCATTCCATTCCATTCCATTCCATTCCATTCGAATTCCATTCCATTCCATGGAATTCCATTCCATTCCATTCCATTCGATTCCATTCCAGTCCATGGAATTCCATTCCATTCGATTCCATTCCATTCCATGGAATTCCATTTCATTCCATTCCATTCCATTCCATTCCATTCCATTCCCTAGAATTCCATTCCATTCCATTCCATTCCATTCCATTCCATTCCGTTCCATTCCATTCCATCGAATTCCATTCCATTCCATTCCATTCCATTCCATTCCATTCCATTCCATTCCATTCCATTCCATTCCATTCCATTCCACTCTACTCGGGTTGATTCCATTCTATTACATTCCATTCCATTCGATTCCATTTGATTCCATTCGATTCCATTCGATTCCATTCCATTCAATTGAATTCCATTCCATTCCATTCCATTCCATTCCATTCCATTCCATTGAATTCCATTCCATTCCATTGAATTCCATTCCATTCCATTCCATTCCATGGAATTCCGTTCCATTCCATTCCTTTCCATTCCATTCCATTTCATTGAATTCCATTACATTGAATTCCATTCCATTCCATTCCATTCCATTGAATTCCATTCCATTCCATTGAATTCCATTCCATTCCATTCCATTCGATTCCATTCCATTCCATGGAATTCCATTCCTTTCCATTCCATTCCATTCCATACCATTCCATTCCATTCCTTTGAATTCCATTGAATTCCATTCCATTCCATTGAATTCCATTCCTTTCCATTCCATTCCATTGAATTCCGTTCAATTCCATTCCATTCCATTCCATTCCATTCCATTCGAATTCCATTCCATTCCATTCCATTCCATTCCATTCCATTCCATTCCATTCTACTCGGGTTGATTCCATTCTATTCCATTCCATTCCATTCGATTCCATTCGATTCCTTTCGATTCCATTCCATTCCATTCCATTCCATTCCATTGAATTCCATTCCATTCCATTCCATTCCATTCCATTCCATTCCATTCCATTCCATCGAATTCCATTCCATTCCATTCCATTCCATTCCATTCCATTCCATTCCATTCCATTCGATTCCATTCGATTCCATTCGATTCCATTCGATTCCATTCCATTCCATTCCATTCCATTGAATTCCATTCCATTCCATTCCATTCCATTGAATTCCGTTCCATTCCTTTCAATTCCATTCCATTCCATTCCATTCCATTCCATTCCATTCCATTCCATTCCATTCCATTCCATTCCATTCCATTCTACTCGGGTTGATTCCATTCTATTACATTCCATTCCATTCGATTCCATTCGATTCCATTCGATTCCATTCGATTCCATTCCATTCCATTCCATTCCATTGAATTCCGTTCCATTCCATTCCATTCCATTCCATTGAATTCCATTACATTGAATTCCATTCCATTCCATTCCATTCCATGGAATTCCATTCCATTCCGTTCCGTTCCGTTCCGTTCCGTTCCGTACCGTTCCATTCCATTCCATTCCATTCCATTGAATTCCGTTCCATTCCATTGAATTCCATTCCATTCCGTTCCATTCCATTGAATTCCGTTCCGTTCCGTTCCGTTCCGTTCCGTTCCGTTCCATTCCATTCCATTTCATTCCATTCCGTTCTACTCGGGTTCATTCCATTCCATTCCTTTCCGTTCCGTTCCGTTCCGTTCCGTTCCGTTCCATTCTACTCGGGTTGATTCCATTCTATTCCATTCCATTCCATTCGATTCCATTCTATTCCATTCGATTCCATTCTATTCAATTCGATTCCATTCCATTCCATTCCATTCCATTCCATTCCATTCCATTCCATTCCATTGAAGTCCATTCCATTCCATTCCGTTCCATTCCATTCTGTTCCATTCCATTCCATTCCATTCCATTCCATTCCATTACGTTCCGTTCCATTCCGTTCCATTCCATTGAATTCCGATCCATTGCATTGAATTCCGTTCCATTCCATTCCATTCCTTTCCGTTCCGTTCCGTTCCGTTCCGTTCTACTCGGGTTGATTCCATTCTATTCCATTCCATTCCATTCGATTCCAATCTATTCCATTCGATTCCATTCGATTCAATTCGATTCGATTCCATTCCATTCCATTCCATTCCATTCCATTCCATTGAATTCCATTCCATTCCATTCGGTTCCATTCCATTCCGTTCCATTCCATTCCATTCCATTCCATTCCATTCCATTCCATTCCATTACGTTCCGTTCCATTCCGTTCCATTCCGTTCCATTCCATTGAATTCCGATCCACTGCATTGAATTCCGTTCCATTCCATTCCATTCCTTTCCGTTCCGTTCCGTTCCGTTCCATTCCGTTCTACTCGGATTGATTCCATTCTATTCCATTCCATTCCATTCCATTCCATTCGATTCCATTCGATTCCATTCGATTCCATTCCATTCCATTCCATTCCATTCCATTACATTCCATTGAACTCCATTCCATTCCATTCCATTCCATTCCATTCCATTCCATTCCATTCCATTCCATGGAATTCCATTCCATTCCATTCCATTCCATTGAATTCTGTTCCATTCAATTCCATTCCATTCCATTCCGTTCTTCTCGGGTTGATTCCATTCTATTCCATTCCGTTCCGTTCCGTTCCGTTCCGTTCCGTTCCGTTCCATTCCACTCGGGTTGATTCCATTCTATTCCATTCCATTCCATTCCATTCGATTCCATTTGATTCCATTCGATTCCATTCGATTCCATTCCATTCCATTCCATTCGATTCCATTCGATTCCATTCGATTCCATTCGATTCCATTCGATTCCATTCCATTCCATTGAATTCCATTCCATTCCATTCCATTCCATTGAATTCCGTTCCATTCCATTCCATTGCATTCCATTCCATTCCATTCCATTTGAATTCCATTCCATTCCATTCCATTCCATTCCATTCCATTCCATTCCATTCCATTCCATTCTACTCGGGTTGATTCCATTCTATTCCATTACATTCCATTCGATTCCATTCGATTCCATTCGATTCCATTCGATTCCATTCCATTCCATTCCATTCCATTGAATTCCATTCCATTCCATTGAATTCCATTCCATTCCATTCCATTCCATTGAATTCCGTTCCATTCCATTCCATTCCATTCCATTCCATTCCATTGAATTCCATTCCATTGAATTCCATTCCATTCCATTCCATTCCATTGAATTCCATTCCATTCCGTTCCGTTCCGTTCCGTTCCGTTCCGTTTCGTTCCGTTCCGTTCCGTTCCGTTCCATTCCATTCCATTCCATTCTATTGAATTCCGTTCCATTCCATTGAATTCCATTCCATTCCGTTCCATTCCATTGAATTCTGTTCCGTTCCGTTCCGTTCCGTTCCGTTCCATTCCGTTCCATTCCGTTCCTTTCCGTTCTACTCGGATTGATTCCATTCTATTCCATTCCATTCCATTCGATTCCATTCGATTCCATTCGAATCGATTCGATTCCATTCGATTCCATTCGATTCCATTCCATTCCACTGAATTCCATTCCATTCCATTCCATTCCATTGAATTCCGTTCCATTCCATTCAATTCCATTCCATTCCATTCCTTTCCGTTCCGTTCCGTTCCGTTCCATTCCGTTCCGTTCTACTCGGGTTGATTCCATTCTATTCCATTCCATTCCATTCGATTCCATTCTATTCCATTCGATTCCATTCGATTCAATTCGATTCCATTCCATTCCATTCCATTCCATTCCATTCCATTCCATTGAATTCCATTCCATTCCATTCCGTTCCATTCCATTCCGTTCCATTCCATTCCATTCCATTCCATTCCATTCCATTACATTCCCTTCCATTCCGTTCCATTCCGTTCAATTCCATTGAATTCCGATCCATTGCATTGAATTCCGTTCCATTCCATTCCATTCCTTTCCATTCCGTTCCGTTCCGTTCCGTACCGTTCTACTCGGATTGATTCCATTCTATTCCATTCCATTCCATTCGATTCCATTCGATTCCATTCGATTCCATTCGACTCCATTCCATTCCATTCCATTCCATTCCATTCCATTCCATTCCATTGAACTCCATTTCATTCCATTCCATTCCATTCCATTCCATTCCATTCCATTCCATTCCATTCCATTCCATTCCATTCCATTGAATTCCATTCCATTCCATTCCATTCCTTTGAATTATGTTCCATTCCATTCCATTCCATTCCATTCCGTTCTACTCGGGTTGATTCCATTCTATTCCATTCCGTTCTCTTCCGTTCCGTTCCGTTCCGTTCCATTCCACTCGGGTTGATTCCATTCTATTCCATTCCATTCCATTCGATTCCATTCGATTCCATTCGATTCCATTCGATTCCATTCGATTCCATTCCATTCCATTCCATTCCATTGAATTCCATTCCATTCCATTCCATTCCATTGAATTCCGTTCCATTCCATTCAATTCCATTCCATTCCATTCCATTCCATTCCATTTGAATTCCATTCCATTCCATTCCATTCCATTCCATTCCATTCCATTCCATTCCATTCCTTTCCATTCCATTCCATTCCATTGAATTCCATTACATTGAATTCCATTCCATTCCATTCCATTCCATTGAATTCCATTCCATTCCGTTCCGTTCCGTTCCGTTCCGTTCCGTTTCGTTCCGTTCCGTTCCGTTCCGTTCCATTCCATTCCATTCCATTCCATTGAATTCCGTTCCATTCCATTGAATTCCATTCCATTCCGTTCCATTCCATTGAATTCTGTTCCGTTCCGTTCCGTTCCGTTCCGTTCCATTCCGTTCCATTCCGTTCCTTTCCGTTCTACTCGGATTGATTCCATTCTATTCCATTCCATTCCATTCGATTCCATTCGATTCCATTCGAATCCATTCGATTCCATTCGATTCCATTCGATTCCATTCCATTCCATTGAATTCCATTCCATTCCATTCCATTCCATTGAATTCCGTTCCATTCCATTCAATTCCATTCCATTCCATTCCTTTCCGTTCCGTTCCGTTCCGTTCCGTTCCGTTCCGTTCTACTCGGGTTGATTCCATTCTATTCCATTCCATTCCATTCGATTCCAATCTATTCCATTCGATTCCATTCGATTCAATTCGATTCCATTCCATTCCATTCCATTCCATTCCATTCCATTGAATTCCATTCCATTCCATTCCATCGAATTCCATTCCATTCCATTGAATTCCATTCCATTCCATTCCATTCCATTCCATTCCATTCCATTCCATTCCATTCCATTCCATCGAATTCCATTCCATTCCATTCCATTCCATTCCATTCCATTCCATTCCATTCGATTCCATTCGATTCCATTCGATTCCATTCGATTCCATTCCATTCCATTCCATTCCATTGAATTCCATTCCATTCCATTCCATTCCATTGAATTCCGTTCCATTCCTTTCAATTCCATTCCATTCCATTCCATTCCATTCCATTCCATTCCATTCCATTCCATTCCATTCTACTCGGGTTGATTCCATTCTATTACATTCCATTCCATTCGATTCCATTCGATTCCATTCGATTCCATTCGATTCCATTCCATTCCATTCCATTCCATTGAATTCCGTTCCATTCCATTCCATTCCATTCCATTCCATTCCATTGAATTCCATTACATTGAATTCCATTCCATTCCATTCCATTCCATGGAATTCCATTCCATTCCGTTCCATTCCGTTCCGTTCCGTTCCGTACTGTTCCATTCCATTCCATTCCATTCCATTGAATTCCGTTCCATTCCATTGAATTCCATTCCATTCCGTTCCATTCCATTGAATTCCGTTCCGTTCCGTTCTGTTCCATTCCGTTCCGTTCCATTCCGTTCCATTCCATTCCATTCCGTTCTACTCGGGTTCATTCCATTCCATTCCTTTCCGTTCCGTTCCGTTCCGTTCCGTTCCGTTCCGTTCCGTTCTACTCGGGTTGATTCCATTCTATTCCATTCCATTCCATTCGATTCCATTCTATTCCATTCGATTCTATTCTATTCAATTCGATTCCATTCCATTCCATTCCATTCCATTCCATTACATTCCATTGAATTCCATTCCATTCCATTCCTTTCCATTCCATTCCGTTCCATTCCATTCCATTCCATTCCATTCCATTACATTACGTTCCGTTCCATTCCGTTCCATTCCATTGAATTCCGATCCATTGCATTGAATTCCGTTCCATTCCATTCCATTCCTTTCCGTTCCGTTCCGTTCCGTTCCGTTCTACTCGGGTTCATTCCATTCTATTCCATTCCATTCCATTCGATTCCATTCTATTCCATTCGATTCCATTCGATTCAATTCGATTCGATTCCATTCCATTCCATTCCATTCCATTCCATTCCATTGAATTCCATTCCATTCCATAGAATTCCATTCCATTCCATTCCATTCCATTCCATTCCATTTGAATTCCATTCCATTCCATTCCATTCCATTCCATTCCATTCCATTCCATTCCATTCCATTCCATTCCTTTCCATTCCATTCCATTCCATTGAATTCCATTACATTGAATTCCATTCCATTCCATTCCATTCCATTGAATTCCATTCCATTCCGTTCCGTTCCGTTCCGTTCCGTTCCGTTTCGTTCCGTTCCGTTCCGTTCCGTTCCATTCCATTCCATTCCATTCCATTGAATTCCGTTCCATTCCATTGAATTCCATTCCATTCCGTTCCATTCCATTGAATTCTGTTCCGTTCCGTTCCGTTCCGTTCCGTTCCATTCCGTTCCATTCCGTTCCTTTCCGTTCTACTCGGATTGATTCCATTCTATTCCATTCCATTCCATTCGATTCCATTCGATTCCATTAGAATCCATTCGATTCCATTCGATTCCATTCGATTCCATTCCATTCCATTGAATTCCATTCCATTCCATTCCATTCCATTGAATTCCGTTCCATTCCATTCAATTCCATTCCATTCCATTCCTTTCCGTTCCGTTCCGTTCCGTTCCGTTCCGTTCCGTTCTACTCGGGTTGATTCCATTCTATTCCATTCCATTCCATTCGATTCCAATCTATTCCATTCGATTCCATTCGATTCAATTCGATTCCATTCCATTCCATTCCATTCCATTCCATTCCATTGAATTCCATTCCATTCCATTCCATCGAATTCCATTCCATTCCATTGAATTCCATTCCATTCCATTCCATTCCATTCCATTCCATTCCATTCCATTCCATTCCATTCCATCGAATTCCATTCCATTCCATTCCATTCCATTCCATTTCATTCCATTCCATTCGATTCCATTCGATTCCATTCGATTCCATTCGATTCCATTCCATTCCATTCCATTCCATTGAATTCCATTCCATTCCATTCCATTCCATTGAATTCCGTTCCATTCCTTTCAATTCCATTCCATTCCATTCCATTCCATTCCATTCCATTCCATTCCATTCCATTCCATTCCATTCTACTCGGGTTGATTCCATTCTATTACATTCCATTCCATTCGATTCCATTCGATTCCATTCGATTCCATTCGATTCCATTCCATTCCATTCCATTCCATTGAATTCCGTTCCATTCCATTCCATTCCATTCCATTCCATTCCATTGAATTCCATTACATTGAATTCCATTCCATTCCATTCCATTCCATGGAATTCCATTCCATTCCGTTCCATTCCGTTCCGTTCCGTTCCGTACCGTTCCATTCCATTCCATTCCATTCCATTGAATTCCGTTCCATTCCATTGAATTCCATTCCATTCCGTTCCATTCCATTGAATTCCGTTCCGTTCCGTTCTGTTCCATTCCGTTCCGTTCCATTCCGTTCCATTCCATTCCATTCCGTTCTACTCGGGTTCATTCCATTCCATTCCTTTCCGTTCCGTTCCGTTCCGTTCCGTTCCGTTCCGTTCCGTTCTACTCGGGTTGATTCCATTCTATTCCATTCCATTCCATTCGATTCCATTCTATTCCATTCGACTCTATTCTATTCAATTCGATTCCATTCCATTCCATTCCATTCCATTCCATTACATTCCATTGAATTCCATTCCATTCCATTCCTTTCCATTCCATTCCGTTCCATTCCATTCCATTCCATTCCATTCCATTCCATTCCATTACGTTCCGTTCCATTCCGTTCCATTCCATTGAATTCCGATCCATTGCATTGAATTCCGTTCCATTCCATTCCATTCATTTCCGTTCCGTTCCGTTCCGTTCCGTTCTACTCGGGTTCATTCCATTCTATTCCATTCCATTCCATTCGATTCCATTCTATTCCATTCGATTCCATTCGATTCAATTCGATTCGATTCCATTCCATTCCATTCCATTCCATTCCATTCCATTGAATTCCATTCCATTCCATAGAATTCCATTCCATTCCATTCCATTCCATTCCATTCCATTCCATTGAATTCCATTCCATTCCATTGAATTCCATTCCATTCCATTCCATTCCATGGAATTCCGTTCCATTCCATTCCTTTCCATTCCATTCCATTCCATTGAATTCCATTACATTGAATTCCATTCCATTCCATTCCATTCCATTGAATTCCATTCCATTCCATTGAATTCCATTCCATTCCATTCCATTCGATTCCATTCCATTCCATGGAATTCCATTCCTTTCCATTCCATTCCATTCCATACCATTCCATTCCATTCCTTTGAATTCCATTGAATTCCATTCCATTCCATTGAATTCCATTCCTTTCCATTCCATTCCATTGAATTCCGTTCAATTCCATTCCATTCCATTCCATTCCATTCCATTCGAATTCCATTCCATTCCATTGAATTCCATTCCATTCCATTCCATTCGATTCCATTCCATTCCATGGAATTCCATTCCATTCGATTCCATTCCATTCCATGGAATTCCATTTCATTCCATTCCATTCCATTCCATTCCATTCCATTCCCTAGAATTCCATTCCATTCCATTCCATTCCATTCCATTCCATTCCGTTCCATTCCATTCCATCGAATTCCATTCCATTCCATTCCATTCCATTCCATTCCATTCCATTCCATTCCATTCCATTCCATTCCATTCCATTCCATTCCATTCCATTCCACTCTACTCGGGTTGATTCCATTCTATTACATTCCATTCCATTCGATTCCATTTGATTCCATTCGATTCCATTCGATTCCATTCCATTCAATTGAATTCCATTCCATTCCATTCCATTCCATTCCATTCCATTCCATTGAATTCCATTCCATTCCATTGAATTCCATTCCATTCCATTCCATTCCATGGAATTCCATTCCATTCCATTCCTTTCCATTCCATTCCATTCCATTGAATTCCATTACATTGAATTCCATTCCATTCCATTCCATTCCATTGAATTCCATTCCATTCCATTGAATTCCATTCCATTCCATTCCATTCGATTCCATTCCATTCCATGGAATTCCATTGCTTTCCATTCCATTCCATTCCATACCATTCCATTCCATTCCTTTGAATTCCATTGAATTCCATTCCATTCCATTGAATTCCATTCCTTTCCATTACATTCCATTGAATTCCGTTCAATTCCATTCCATTCCATTCCATTCCATTCCATTCGAATTCCATTCCATTCCATTCCATTCCATTCCATTCCATTCCATTCCATTCTACTCGGGTTGATTCCATTCTATTCCATTCCATTCCATTCGATTCCATTCGATTCCTTTCGATTCCATTCCATTCCATTCCATTCCATTCCATTGAATTCCATTCCATTCCATTCCATTCCATTCCATTGAATTCCATTCCATTCCATTCCATCGAATTCCATTCCATTCCATTGAATTCCATTCCATTCCATTCCACTCCATTCCATTCCATTCCATTCCATCGAATTCCATTCCATTCCATTCCATTCCATTCCATTCCATTCCATTCCATTCGATTCCATTCGATTCCATTCGATTCCATTCGATTCCATTCGATTCCATTCCATTCCATTCCATTCCATTGAGTTCCATTCCATTCCATTCCATTCCATTGAATTCCGTTCCATTCCTTTCAATTCCATTCCATTCCATTCCATTCCATTCCATTCCATTCCATTCCATTCCATTCTACTCGGGTTGATTCCATTCTATTACATTCCATTCCATTCGATTCCATTCGATTCCATTCGATTCCATTCGATTCCATTCCATTCCATTCCATTCCAATGAATTCCGTTCCATTCCATTCCATTCCATTCCATTGAATTCCATTACATTGAATTCCATTCCATTCCATTCCATTCCATGGAATTCCATTCCATTCCGTTCCGTTCCGTTCCGTTCCGTTCCGTACCGTTCCATTCCATTCCATTCCATTCCATTGAATTCCGTTCCATTCCATTGAATTCCATTCCATTCCGTTCCATTCCATTGAATTCCGTTCCGTTCCGTTCCGTTCCGTTCCGTTCCGTTCCATTCCATTCCATTTCATTCCATTCCGTTCTACTCGGGTTCATTCCATTCCATTCCTTTCCGTTCCGTTCCGTTCCGTTCCGTTCCGTTCCGTTCCATTCTACTCGGGTTGATTCCATTCTATTCCATTCCATTCCATTCGATTCCATTCTATTCCATTCGATTCCATTCTATTCAATTCGATTCCATTCCATTCCATTCCATTCCATTCCATTCCATTCCATTCCATTCCATTGAAGTCCATTCCATTCCATTCCGTTCCATTCCATTCTGTTCCATTCCAATCCATTCCATTCCATTCCATTCCATTACGTTCCGTTCCATTCCGTTCCATTCCATTGAATTCCGATCCATTGCATTGAATTCCGTTCCATTCCATTCCATTCCTTTCCGTTCCGTTCCGTTCCGTTCCGTTCTACTCGGGTTGATTCCATTCTATTCCATTCCATTCCATTCGATTCCAATCTATTCCATTCGATTCCATTCGATTCAATTCGATTCGATTCCATTCCATTCCATTCCATTCCATTCCATTCCATTCCATTGAATTCCATTCCATTCCATTCGGTTCCATTCCATTCCGTTCCATTCCATTCCATTCCATTCCATTCCATTCCATTCCATTCCATTACGTTCCGTTCCATTCCGTTCCATTCCGTTCCATTCCATTGAATTCCGATCCACTGCATTGAATTCCGTTCCATTCCATTCCATTCCTTTCCGTTCCGTTCCGTTCCGTTCCATTCCGTTCTACTCGGATTGATTCCATTCTATTCCATTCCATTCCATTCCATTCCATTCGATTCCATTCGATTCCATTCGATTCCATTCCATTCCATTCCATTCCATTCCATTCGATTCCATTCTATTCCATTCGATTCCATTCGATTCCATTCGATTCCATTCCATTCCATTGAATTCCATTCCATTCCATTGAATTCCATTCCATTCCATTCCATTCCATGGAATTCCATTCCATTCCATTCCTTTCCATTCCATTCCATTCCATTGAATTCCATTACATTGAATTCCATTCCATTCCATTCCATTCCATTGAATTCCATTCCATTCCATTGAATTCCATTCCATTCCATTCCATTCGATTCCATTCCATTCCATGGAATTCCATTGCTTTCCATTCCATTCCATTCCATACCATTCCATTCCATTCCTTTGAATTCCATTGAATTCCATTCCATTCCATTGAATTCCATTCCTTTCCATTACATTCCATTGAATTCCGTTCAATTCCATTCCATTCCATTCCATTCCATTCCATTCGAATTCCATTCCATTCCATTCCATTCCATTCCATTCCATTCCATTCCATTCTACTCGGGTTGATTCCATTCTATTCCATTCCATTCCATTCGATTCCATTCGATTCCTTTCGATTCCATTCCATTCCATTCCATTCCATTCCATTGAATTCCATTCCATTCCATTCCATTCCATTCCATTGAATTCCATTCCATTCCATTCCATCGAATTCCATTCCATTCCATTGAATTCCATTCCATTCCATTCCACTCCATTCCATTCCATTCCATTCCATCGAATTCCATTCCATTCCATTCCATTCCATTCCATTCCATTCCATTCCATTCGATTCCATTCGATTCCATTCGATTCCATTCGATTCCATTCGATTCCATTCCATTCCATTCCATTCCATTGAGTTCCATTCCATTCCATTCCATTCCATTGAATTCCGTTCCATTCCTTTCAATTCCATTCCATTCCATTCCATTCCATTCCATTCCATTCCATTCCATTCCATTCCATTCTACTCGGGTTGATTCCATTCTATTACATTCCATTCCATTCGATTCCATTCGATTCCATTCGATTCCATTCGATTCCATTCCATTCCATTCCATTCCAATGAATTCCGTTCCATTCCATTCCATTCCATTCCATTGAATTCCATTACATTGAATTCCATTCCATTCCATTCCATTCCATGGAATTCCATTCCATTCCGTTCCGTTCCGTTCCGTTCCGTTCCGTACCGTTCCATTCCATTCCATTCCATTCCATTGAATTCCGTTCCATTCCATTGAATTCCATTCCATTCCGTTCCATTCCATTGAATTCCGTTCCGTTCCGTTCCGTTCCGTTCCGTTCCGTTCCATTCCATTCCATTTCATTCCATTCCGTTCTACTCGGGTTCATTCCATTCCATTCCTTTCCGTTCCGTTCCGTTCCGTTCCGTTCCGTTCCGTTCCATTCTACTCGGGTTGATTCCATTCTATTCCATTCCATTCCATTCGATTCCATTCTATTCCATTCGATTCCATTCTATTCAATTCGATTCCATTCCATTCCATTCCATTCCATTCCATTCCATTCCATTCCATTGAAGTCCATTCCATTCCATTCCGTTCCATTCCATTCTGTTCCATTCCAATCCATTCCATTCCATTCCATTCCATTACGTTCCGTTCCATTCCGTTCCATTCCATTGAATTCCGATCCATTGCATTGAATTCCGTTCCATTCCATTCCATTCCTTTCCGTTCCGTTCCGTTCCGTTCCGTTCTACTCGGGTTGATTCCATTCTATTCCATTCCATTCCATTCGATTCCAATCTATTCCATTCGATTCCATTCGATTCAATTCGATTCGATTCCATTCCATTCCATTCCATTCCATTCCATTCCATTGAATTCCATTCCATTCCATTCGGTTCCATTCCATTCCGTTCCATTCCATTCCATTCCATTCCATTCCATTCCATTCCATTCCATTCCATTACGTTCCGTTCCATTCCGTTCCATTCCGTTCCATTCCATTGAATTCCGATCCACTGCATTGAATTCCGTTCCATTCCATTCCATTCCTTTCCGTTCCGTTCCGTTCCGTTCCATTCCGTTCTACTCGGATTGATTCCATTCTATTCCATTCCATTCCATTCCATTCCATTCGATTCCATTCGATTCCATTCGATTCCATTCCATTCCATTCCATTCCATTCCATTACATTCCATTGAACTCCATTCCATTCCATTCCATTCCATTCCATTCCATTCCATTCCATGGAATTCCATGGAATTCCATTCCATTCCATTCCATTCCATTGAATTCTGTTCCATTCAATTCCATTCCATTCCATTCCGTTCTTCTCGGGTTGATTCCATTCTATTCCATTCCGTTCCGTTCCGTTCCGTTCCGTTCCGTTCCGTTCCATTCCACTCGGGTTAATTCCATTCTATTCCATTCCATTCCATTCCATTCCATTCGATTCCATTCGATTCCATTCGATTCCATTCCATTCCATTCCATTCGATTCCATTCTATTCCATTCGATTCCATTCGATTCCATTCGATTCCATTCCATTCCATTGAATTCCATTCCATTCCATTCCATTCCATTGAATTCCGTTCCATTCCATTCCATTGCATTCCATTCCATTCCATTCCATTTGAATTCCATTCCATTCCATTCCATTCCATTCCATTCCATTCCATTCCATTCCATTCCATTCCATTCTACTCGGGTTGATTCCATTCTATTCCATTACATTCCATTCGATTCCATTCGATTCCATTCGATTCCATTCGATTCCATTCCATTCCATTCCATTCCATTGAATTCCATTCCATTCCATTGAATTCCATTCCATTCCATTCCATTCCATTGAATTCCGTTCCATTCCATTCCATTCCATTCCATTCCATTCCATTGAATTCCATTCCATTGAATTCCATTCCATTCCATTCCATTCCATTGAATTCCATTCCATTCCGTTCCGTTCCGTTCCGTTCCGTTCCGTTTCGTTCCGTTCCGTTCCGTTCCGTTCCATTCCATTCCATTGAATTCCGTTCCATTCCATTGAATTCCATTCCATTCCGTTCCATTCCATTGAATTCTGTTCCGTTCCGTTCCGTTCCGTTCCGTTCCATTCCGTTCCATTCCGTTCCTTTCCGTTCTACTCGGATTGATTCCATTCTATTCCATTCCATTCCATTCGATTCCATTCGATTCCATTCGAATCCATTCGATTCCATTCGATTCCATTCGATTCCATTCCATTCCATTGAATTCCATTCCATTCCATTCCATTCCATTGAATTCCGTTCCATTCCATTCAATTCCATTCCATTCCATTCCTTTCCGTTCCGTTCCGTTCCGTTCCATTCCGTTCCGTTCTACTCGGGTTGATTCCATTCTATTCCATTCCATTCCATTCGATTCCATTCTATTCCATTCGATTCCATTCGATTCAATTCGATTCCATTCCATTCCATTCCATTCCATTCCATTCCATTGAATTCCATTCCATTCCATTCCGTTCCATTCCATTCCGTTCCATTCCATTCCATTCCATTCCATTCCATTCCATTCCATTCCCTTCCATTCCGTTCCATTCCGTTCAATTCCATTGAATTCCGATCCATTGCATTGAATTCCGTTCCATTCCATTCCATTCCTTTCCATTCCGTTCCGTTCCGTTCCGTACCGTTCTACTCGGATTGATTCCATTCTATTCCATTCCATTCCATTCGATTCCATTCGATTCCATTCGATTCCATTCGACTCCATTCCATTCCATTCCATTCCATTCCATTCCATTCCATTCCATTGAACTCCATTTCATTCCATTCCATTCCATTCCATTCCATTCCATTCCATTCCATTCCATTCCATTCCATTCCATTCCATTCCATTGAATTCCATTCCATTCCATTCCATTCCTTTGAATTCTGTTCCATTCCATTCCATTCCATTCCATTCCGTTCTACTCGGGTTGATTCCATTCTATTCCATTCCGTTCTCCTCCGTTCCGTTCCGTTCCGTTCCATTCCACTCGGGTTGATTCCATTCTATTCCATTCCATTCCATTCGATTCCATTCGATTCCATTCGATTCCATTCGATTCCATTCGATTCCATTCCATTCCATTCCATTCCATTGAATTCCATTCCATTCCATTCCATTCCATTGAATTCCGTTCCATTCCATTCCATTCCATTCCATTCCATTCCATTCCATTCCATTTGAATTCCATTCCATTCCATTCCATTCCATTCCATTCCATTCCATTCCATTCCATTCCATTCCATTCCTTTCCATTCCATTCCATTCCATTGAATTCCATTACATTGAATTCTATTCCATTCCATTCCATTCCATTGAATTCCATTCCATTCCATTCCATTGCATTGAATTCTGTTCCATTCCATTCCATTCCATTCCATTCCATTCCATTGAATTGCATTCCATTGAATTCCATTCCATTCCATTCCATTCCATTGAATTCCATTCCATTCCGTTCCGTTCCGTTCCGTTCCGTTCCGTACCGTTCCATTCCATTCCATTCCATTCCATTGAATTCCGTTCCATTCCATTGAATTCCATTCCATTCCGTTCCATTCCATTGAATTCCGTTCCGTTCCGTTCCGTTCCGTTCCGTTCCGTTCCATTCCATTCCATTTCATTCCATTCCGTTCTACTCGGGTTCATTCCATTCCATTCCTTTCCGTTCCGTTCCGTTCCGTTCCGTTCCGTTCTAATCGGGTTGATTCCATTCCATTCCATTCCATTCCATTCCATTCCATTCCATTCCATTCCATTCCATTCCATTCCATTGAATTCTGTTCCATTCAATTCCATTCCATTCCATTCCGTTCTACTCGGGTTGATTCCATGCTATTCCATTCCGTTCCATTCCGTTCCGTTCCGTTCCGTTCCGTTCCGTTCCATTCCACTCGGGTTGATTCCATTCTATTCCATTCCATTCCATTCCATTCCATTCCATTCCATTCGATTCCATTCGATTCCATTCGATTCCATTCGATTCCATTCGATTCCATTCCATTCCATTGAATTCCATTCCATTCCATTCCATTCCATTCCATTGAATTCCGTTCCATTCCATTCCATTGCATTCCATTCCATTCCATTCCATTTGAATTCCATTCCATTCCATTCCATTCCATTCCATTCCATTCCATTCCATTCTACTCGGGTTGATTCCATTCTATTCCATTCCATTCCATTCGATTCCATTCGATTCCATTCGATTCCATTCCATTCCATTCCATTCCATTCCATTCCATTGAATTCCATTCCATTCCATTCCATTCCATTGAATTCCGTTCCATTCCATTCCATTCCATTCCATTCCATTCCATTGAATTCCATTCCATTGAATTCCATTCCATTCCATTCCATTCCATTCCATTGAATTCCATTCCATTCCGTTCCGTTCCGTTCCGTTCCGTTTCGTTCCGTTCCGTTCCGTTCCATTCCATTCCATTCCATTCCATTGAATTCCGTTCCATTCCATTCCATTCCATTCCATTGAATTCCGTTCCATTCCATTGAATTCCATTCCAATCCGTTCCATTCCATTGAATTCTGTTCCGTTCCGTTCCGTTCCGTTCCGTTCCATTCCGTTCCATTCCGTTCCTTTCCGTTCTACTCGGGTTGATTCCATTCTATTCCATTCCATTCCATTCGATTCCATTCGATTCCATTCGAATCCATTCGATTCCATTCGATTCCATTCGATTCCGTTCCATTCCATTGAATTCCATTCCATTCCATTCCATTCCATTGAATTCCGTTCCGTTCCGTTCCGTTCCGTTCCGTTCCGTTCCATTCCATTCCATTTCATTCCATTCCGTTCTACTCGGGTTCATTCCATTCCATTCCTTTCCGTTCCGTTCCGTTCCGTTCCGTTCCGTTCTAATCGGGTTGATTCCATTCCATTCCATTCCATTCCATTCCATTCCATTCCATTCCATTCCATTCCATTCCATTGAATTCTGTTCCATTCAATTCCATTCCATTCCATTCCGTTCTACTCGGGTTGATTCCATGCTATTCCATTCCGTTCCATTCCGTTCCGTTCCGTTCCGTTCCGTTCCATTCCACTCGGGTTGATTCCATTCTATTCCATTCCATTCCATTCCATTCCATTCCATTCCATTCGATTCCATTCGATTCCATTCGATTCCATTCGATTCCATTCGATTCCATTCCATTCCATTGAATTCCATTCCATTCCATTCCATTCCATTGAATTCCGTTCCATTCCATTCCATTGCATTCCATTCCATTCCATTCCATTTGAATTCCATTCCATTCCATTCCATTCCATTCCATTCCATTCCATTCCATTCTACTCGGGTTGATTCCATTCTATTCCATTCCATTCCATTCGATTCCATTCGATTCCATTCGATTCCATTCCATTCCATTCCATTCCATTCCATTCCATTCCATTCCATTCCATTGAATTCCATTCCATTCCATTGAATTCCATTCCATTCCATTCCATTCCATTGAATTCCGTTCCATTCCATTCCATTCCATTCCATTCCATTCCATTGAATTTCATTCCATTGAATTCCATTCCATTCCATTCCATTCCATTCCATTGAATTCCATTCCATTCCGTTCCGTTCCGTTCCGTTCCGTTTCGTTCCGTTCCGTTCCGTTCCATTCCATTCCATTCCATTCCATTGAATTCCGTTCCATTCCATTCCATTCCATTCCATTGAATTCCGTTCCATTCCATTGAATTCCATTCCATTCCGTTCCATTCCATTGAATTCTGTTCCGTTCCGTTCCGTTCCGTTCCGTTCCATTCCGTTCCATTCCGTTCCTTTCCGTTCTACTCGGGTTGATTCCATTCTATTCCATTCCATTCCATTCGATTCCATTCGATTCCATTCGAATCCATTCGATTCCATTCGATTCCATTCGATTCCATTCCATTCCATTGAATTCCATTCCATTCCATTCCATTCCATTGAATTCCGTTCCATTCCATTCAATTCCATTCCATTCCATTCCTTTCCGTTCCGTTCCGTTCCGTTCCGTTCCGTTCCCTTCTACTCGGGTTGATTCCATTCTATTCCATTCCATTCCATTCGATTCCATTCTATTCCATTCGATTCCATTCGATTCAATTAGATTCCATTCCATTGCATTCCATTCCATTCCATTCCATTGAATTCCGTTCCATTCCATTGAATTCCATTCCATTCCGTTCCATTCCATTGAATTCCGCTCCGTTCCGTTCCGTTCCGTTCCGTTCCATTCCGTACCATTCCGTTCCATTCCGTTCTACTCGGGTTGATTCCATTCTATTCCATTCCATTCCATTCGATTCCATTCCATTCCATTCCATTCCGTTCTACTCGGGTTCATTCCATTCCATTCCGTTCCGTTCCGTTCCGTTCCGTTCCTTTCCTTTCTACTCGTGTTGATTCCATTCCATTCCTTTCTATTCCATTGAATTCCATTCCTTTCCATTCCATTCCATTCCATTACATGGAATTCCATTGAATTCCATTGAATTCCATTCCATTGAATTCCATTCCATTCCATTCCATTCCATTGAATTCCATTCCATTCCATTCCATTCGATTCCATTTCATTCCATTGAATTCCATTCCATTCCATTCCATTCCATTCCATGCCATTGAATTCCATTGAATTCCATTCCATTGAATTCCATTCCATTCCATTGAATTCCATTCCATTTCATTCCATTCCATTCCGTTCCATTCCATTCCGTTCCATTCCATTCCATTCCTTTCCATTCCATTCCATTCCGTTCCATTCCATTGAATTCCGTTCCATTGCATTGAATTCCGTTCCATTCCATTCCATTCCTTTCCGTTCCGTTCCGTTCCGTTCCGTTCCGTTCTACTCGGGTTGATTCCATTCTATTCCATTCCATTCCATTCGATTCCATTCTATTCCATTCGATTCCATTCGATTCAATTCGATTCCATTCCATTCCATTCCATTCCATTCCATTCCATTGAATTCCATTCCATTCCATTCCGTTCCATTCCATTCCGTTCCATTCCATTCCATTCCATTCCATTCCATTCCATTACGTTCCGTTCCATTCGGTTCCATTCCGTTCCATTCCATTGAATTCCGATCCATTGCATTGAATTCCGTTCCATTCCATTCCATTCCTTTCCGTTCCGTTCCGTTCCGTTCCGTTCCGTTCCGTTCTACTCGGATTGATTCCATTCTATTCCATTCCATTCCATTCGATTCCATTCGATTCCATTCGATTCCATTCGATTCCATTCCATTCCATTCCATTCCATTGAATTCCATTCCATTCCATTCCATTCCATTCCATTCCATGGAATTCCATTGAATTCCATTCCATTGAATTCCATTCCATTCCATTCCATTCCGTTCCATTCCATTCCGTTCCATTCCATTCCATTCCATTCCATTCCATTCCGTTCCGTTCCATTCCGTTCCATTCCGTTCCATTCCATTGAATTCCGTTCCATTGCATTGAATTCCGTTCCATTCCATTCCATTCCTTTCCGTTCCGTTCCGTTCCGTTCCGTTCCGTTCCGTTCTACTCGGGTTGATTCCATTCTATTCCATTCCATTCCATTCGATTCCATTCTATTCCATTCGATTCCATTCGATTCAATTCGATTCGATTCGATTCCATTCCATTCCATTCCATTCCATTCCATAGAATTCCATTCCATTCCATTGAATTCCATTCCATTCCATTCCATTCCATTCCATTGAATTCCATTCCATTCCATTGAATTCCATTCCATTCCATTCCATTCGATTCCATTCCATTCCATGGAATTCCATTCCATTCGATTCCATTCCATTCCATGGAATTCCATTTCATTCCATTCCATTCCGTTCCATTCCATTCCATCGAATTCCATTCCATTCTATTCCATTCCATTCCATTCCATTCCATTCCATTCCATTCCATTCTACTCGGGTTGATTCCATTCTATTACATTCCATTCCATTCGATTCCATTCGATTCCATTCGATTCCATTCCATTCCATTCCATTCAATTGAATTCCATTCCATTCCATTCCATTCCATTCCATTCCATTGAATTCCATTCCATTACATTGAATTCCATTCCATTCCATTCCATTCCATTGAATTCCGTTCCATTCCATTCCTTTCCATTCCATTCCATTCCATTGAATTCCATTACATTGAATTCCATTCCATTCCATTCCATTCCATTCCATTCCATTGAATTCCATTCCATTCCATTGAATTCCATTCCATTCCATTCCATTCGATTCCATTCCATTCCATGGAATTCCATTCCTTTCGATTCCATTCCATTCCATTCCATTCCATTCCATTGAATTCCATTGAATTCCATTCCATTCCATTGAATTCCATTCCTTTCCATTCCATTCCATTGAATTCCGTTCAATTCCATTCCATTCCATTCCATTCCATTCCATTCCATTCGAATTCCATTCCATTCCATTCCATTCCATTCCATTCCATTCCATTCCATTCTACTCGGGTTGATTCCATTCTATTTCATTCCATTCCATTCGATTCCATTCGATTCCTTTCGATTCCATTCCATTCCATTCCATTCCATTGAATTCCATTCCATTCCATTCCATTCCATTCCATTGAATTCCATTCCATTCCATTCCATCGAATTCCATTCCATTCCATTGAATTCCATTCCATTCCATTCCATTCCATTCCATTCCATTCCATTCCATCGAATTCCATTCCATTCCATTCCATTCCATTCCATTCCATTCGATTCCATTCGATTCCATTCGATTCCATTCCATTCCATTCCAATCCATTGAATTCCGTTCCATTCCATTCCATTCCATTCCATTCCCTTCCATTGAATTCCATTACATTGAATTCCATTCCATTCCATTCCATTCCATGGAATTCCATTCCATTCCGTTCCGTTCCGTTCCGTTCCGTTCCGTACCGTTCCATTCCATTCCATTCCATTCCATTGAATTCCGTTCCATTCCATTGAGTTCCATTCCATTCCATTCCATTCCATTCCGTTCCATTCCATTCCGTTCCATTCCATTCCGTTCCATTCCATTCCATTCCATTCCATTCCATTCCATTACGTTCCGTTCCATTCCGTTCCATTCCATTGAATTCCGATCCATTGCATTGAATTCCGTTCCATTCCATTCCATTCCATTCCATTCCATTCCATTGAATTCCATTCCATTGAATTCCATTCCATTCCATTCCATTCCATTGAATTCCGTTCCATTCCATTGAATTCCATTCCATTCCGTTCCATTCCATTGAATTCCGTTCCGTTCTGTTCCGTTCCGTTCCGTTCCGTTCCATTCCGTTCCATTCCGTTCCATTCCGTTCTACTCGGGTTGATTCCATTCTATTCCATTCCATTCCATTCGATTCCATTCCATTCCATTCCATTCCATTCCATTCCATTCCTTTCTACTCGGGTTCATTCCATTCCTTTCCGTTCCGTTCCGTTCCGTTCCGTTCCATTCCTTTCTACTTGTGTTGATTCCATTCCAATCCATTCTATTCCATTGAATTCCATTCCATTCCATTCTATTCCATTCAATTACATGGAATTCCATTGAATTCCATTGAATTCCATTCCATTGAATTCCATTGAATTCCATTCCATTCCATTCCATGGAATTCAATTCCATTCCATTCCATTCCTTGGAATTCCATTCCATTCCATTCCATTCCATTCCATTGAATTCCATTCCATTCCATTCAATTGAATTCCATTCCATTCCATTCCATTCGATTCCATTCCATTCCATTGAATTCAATTCCGTTCCATTCCATTCCATTGAATTCCATTGAATTCCATTCCATTGAATTCCATTCCATTCCATTGAATTCCATTCCATTTCATTCCATTCCATTCCGTTCCATTCCATTCCGTTCCATTCCATTCCATTCCTTTCCATTCCATTCCATTCCGTTCCATTCCATTGAATTCCGTTCCATTGCACTGAATTCCGTTCCATTCCATTCCATTCCTTTCCGTTCCGTTCCGTTCCGTTCCGTTCCGTTCCGTTCTACTCGGGTGGATTCCATTCTATTCCTTTCCATTCCATTCGATTCCATTCTATTCCATTCGATTCCATTCGATTCAATTCGATTCCATTCCATTCCATTCCATTCCATTCCATTCCATTCCATTCCATTGAATTCCATTCCATTCCATTCCGTTCCATTCCATTCCGTTCCATTCCATTCCATTCCATTCCATTACATTCCGTTCCATTCCGTTCCATTCCGTTCCATTCCATTGAATTCCGATCCATTGCATTGAATTCCGTTCCATTCCATTCCATTCCTTTCCGTTCCGTTCCGTTCCGTTCCGTTCCGTTCCGTTCCGTTCTACTCGGATTGATTCCATTCTATTCCATTCCATTCCATTCCATTCCATTCGATTCCATTCGATTCCATTCGATTCCATTCCATTCCATTCCATTCCATTGAATTCCATTCCATTCCATTCCATTCCATTCCATTCCATTCCATTGAATTCCATTGAATTCCATTCCATTGAATTCCATTCCATTCCATTCCATTCCGTTCCATTCCATTCCGTTCCATTCCATTCCATTCCATTCCATTCCATTCCGTTCCGTTCCATTCTGTTCCATTCCGTTCCATTCCATTGAATTCCGTTCCATTCCATTACATTCCTTTACGTTCCGTTCCGTTCCGTTCCGTTCCGTTCCGTTCTACTCGGGTTGATTCCATTCTATTCCATTCCATTCCATTCGATTCCATTCTATTCCATTCGATTCCATTCGATTCCATTCGATTCCATTCGATTCCATTCCATTCCATTCCATTCCATTGAATTCCATTCCATTCCATGGAATTCCATTCCATTCCATGGAATTCCATTCCATTCGATTCCATTCCATTCCATGGAATTCCATTTCACTCCATTCCATTCCATTCCATTCCATTCCATTCCATTCCATAGAATTCCATTCCATTCCATTCCATTCCATTCCATTCCATTCCATTCCATTCCATCGAATTCCATTCCATTCCATTCCATTCCATTCCATTCCATTCCATTCCATTCCATTCCATTCCATTCTACTCGGGTTGATTCCATTCTATTACATTCCATTCCATTCGATTCCATTCGATTCCATTCGATTCCATTCGATTCCATTCCATTCAATTGAATTCCATTCCATTCCATTCCATTCCATTCCATTCCATTCCATTCCATTCCATTCCATTCCATTGAATTCCATTCCATTCCATTGAATTCCATTCCATTCCGTTCCATTCCATTGAATTCCGTTCCGTTCCGTTCCGTTCCGTTCCGTTCCATTCCGTTCCATTCCATTCCATTCCGTTCTACTCGGGTTCATTCCATTCCATTCCTTTCCGTTCCGTTCCGTTCCGTTCCGTTCCGTTGCGTTCCGTTCCGTTCTACTCGGGTTGATTCCATTCTATTCCATTCCATTCCATTCGATTCCATTCTATTCCATTCGATTCCATTCTATTCAATTCGATTCCATTCCATTCCATTCCATTCCATTCCATTCCATTGAATTCCATTCCATTCCATTCCGTTCCATTCCATTCCGTTCCATTCCATTCCATTCCATTCCATTCCATTCCATTACGTTCCGTTCCATTCCGTTCCATTCCATTGAATTCCGATCCATTGCATTGAATTCCGTTCCATTCCATTCCACTCCTTTCCGCTCCGTTCCGTTCCGTTCCGTTCTACTCGGGTTGATTCCATTCTATTCCATTCCATTCCATTCGATTCCAATCTATTCCATTCGATTCCATTCGATTCAATTCGATTCCATTCCATTCCATTCCATTCCATTCCATTCCATTGAATTCCATTCCATTCCATTCCGTTCCATTCCATTCCGTTCCATTCCATTCCATTCCATTCCATTCCATTCCTTTCCGTTACGTTCCGTTCCGTTCCATTCCGTTCTACTCGGATTGATTCCATTCTATTCCATTCCATTCCATTCGATTCCATTCGATTCCATTCGATTCCATTCGATTCCATTCCATTCCATTCCATTCCATTGAACTCCATTCCATTCCATTCCATTCCATTCCATTCCATCGAGTTCCATTCCATTCCATTGAATTCCATTCCATTCCATTCCATTCCATTCCATTCCATTCCATTCCATTCCATCGAATTCCATTCCATTCCATTCCATTCCATTCGATTCCATTCTATTCCATTCGATTCCATTCGATTCAATTCGATTCCATTCCATTCCATTCCATTCCATTCCATTCCATTCCATTCCATTGAATTCCATTCCATTCCATTCCGTTCCATTCCATTCCGTTCCATTCCATTCCATTCCATTCCATTCCATTCCATTACGTTCCGTTCCATTCCGTTCCATTCCGTTCCATTCCATTGAATTCCGATCCATTGCATTGAATTCCGTTCCATTCCATTCCATTCCTTTCCGTTCCGTTCCGTTCCGTTCCGTTCCGTTCCGTTCCGTTCTACTCGGATTGATTCCATTCTATTCCATTCCATTCCATTCGATTCCATTCGATTCCATTCAATTCCATTCGATTCCATTCCATTCCATTCCATTCCATTGAATTCCATTCCATTCCATTCCATTCCATTCCATTCCATTCCATTGAATTCCATTGAATTCCATTCCATTGAATTCCATTCCATTCCATTCCATTCCGTTCCATTCCATTCCGTTCCATTCCATTCCATTCCATTCCATTCCATTCCATTCCGTTCCGTTCCATTCCGTTCCATTCCGTTCCATTCCATTGAATTCCGTTCCATTGCATTGAATTCCGTTCCATTCCATTCCATTCCTTACCGTTCCGTTCCGTTCCGTTCCGTTCCGTTCTACTCGGGTTGATTCCATTCTATTCCATTCCATTCCATTCGATTCCATTCGATTCCTTTCGATTCCATTCCATTCCATTCCATTCCATTCCATTGAATTCCATTCCATTCCATTCCATTCCATTCCATTGAATTCCATTCCATTCCATTCCATCGAATTCCATTCCATTCCATTGAATTCCATTCCATTCCATTCCATTCCATTCCATTCCATTCCATTCCATCGAATTCCATTCCATTCCATTCCATTCCATTCCATTCGATTCCATTCGATTCCATTCGATTCCATTCCACTCCATTCCATTCCATTGAATTCCGTTCCATTCCATTCCATTCCATTCCATTCCCTTCCATTGAATTCCATTACATTGAATTCCATTCCATTCCATTCCATTCCATGGAATTCCATTCCATTCCGTTCTGTTCCGTTCCGTTCCGTTCCGTACCGTTCCATTCCATTCCATTGAATTCCGTTCCATTCCATTGAATTCCATTCCATTCTGTTCCATTCCATTGAATTCCGTTCCGTTCCGTTCCGTTCCGTTCCATTCCGTTCCATTCCATTCCATTCCGTTCTACTCGGGTTCATTCCATTCCATTCCTTTCCATTCCGTTCGGTTCCGTACCATTCCGTTCCGTTCTACTCGGGTTGATTCCATTCTATTCCATTCCATTCCATTCGATTCCATTCTATTCCATTCTATTCAATTCGATTCCATTCCATTCCAATCCATTCCATTACATTCCATTGAATTCCATTCCATTCCATTCCGTTCCATTCCATTCCGTTCCATTCCATTCCATTCCATTCCATTCCATTACGTTCCGTTCCATTCCGTTCCATTCCATTGAATTCCGATCCATTGCATTGAATTCCGTTCCATTCCATTCCATTCCAGTCCATTCCATTCCATTGAATTCCATTCCATTGAATTCCATTCCATTCCATTCCATTCCACTGAATTCCATTCCATTCCGTTCCGTTCCGTTCCGTTCCGTTCCGTTCCGTTCCGTTCCATTCCATTCCATTCCATTCCATTGAATTCCGTTCCATTCCATTGAGTTCCATTCCATTCCGTTCCATTCCATTGAATTCCGTTCCGTTCCGTTCCGTTCCGTTCCATTCCGTTCCATTCCGTTCCATTCCGTTCTACTCGGGTTGATTCCATTCTATTCCATTCCATTCCATTCGATTCCATTCCATTCCATTCCATTCCATTCCATTCCATTCCTTTCTACTCGGGTTCATTCCATTCCATTCCGTTCCGTTCCGTTCCGTTCCGTTCCATTCCTTTCTACTTGTGTTGATTCCATTCCATTCCATTCTATTCCATTGAATTCCATTCCATTCCATTCCATTCCATTCAATTACATGGAATTCCATTGAATTCCATTGAATTCCATTCCATTGAATTCCATTGAATTCCATTCCATTCCATTCCATGGAATTCAATTCCATTCCATTCCATTCCTTGGAATTCCATTCCATTCCATTCCATTCCATTCCATTGAATTCCATTCCATTCCATTCAATTGAATTCCATTCCATTCCATTCCATTCGATTCCATTCCATTCCATTGAATTCAATTCCGTTCCATTCCATTCCATTTAATTCCATTGAATTCCATTCCATTGAATTCCATTCCATTCCATTTCATTCCATTCCATTCCGTTCCATTCCATTCCGTTCCATTCCATTCCATTCCTTTCCATTCCATTCCATTCCGTTCCATTCCATTGAATTCCGTTCCATTGCACTGAATTCCGTTCCATTCCATTCCATTCCTTTCCGTTCCGTTCCGTTCCGTTCCGTTCCGTTCCGTTCTACTCGGGTTGATTCCATTCTATTCCTTTCCATTCCATTCGATTCCATTCTATTCCATTCGATTCCATTCGATTCAATTCGATTCCATTCCATTCCATTCCATTCCATTCCATTCCATTCCATTCCATTGAATTCCATTCCATTCCATTCCGTTCCATTCCATTCCGTTCCATTCCATTCCATTCCATTCCATTACGTTCCGTTCCATTCCGTTCCATTCCGTTCCATTCCATTGAATTCCGATCCATTGCATTGAATTCCGTTCCATTCCATTCCATTCCTTTCCGTTCCGTTCCGTTCTGTTCCGTTCCGTTCCGTTCTACTCGGATTGATTCCATTCTATTCCATTCCATTCCATTCGATTCCATTCGATTCCATTCGATTCCATTCGATTCCATTCCATTCCATTCCATTCCATTGAATTCCATTCCATTCCATTCCATTCCATTCCTTTCTACTCGGGTTCATTCCATTCCATTCCGTTCCGTTCCGTTCCGTTCCGTTCCATTCCTTTCTACTTGTGTTGATTCCATTCCATTCCATTCTATTCCATTGAATTCCATTCCATTCCATTCCATTCCATTCAATTACATGGAATTCCATTGAATTCCATTGAATTCCATTCCATTGAATTCCATTGAATTCCATTCCATTCCATTCCATGGAATTCAATTCCATTCCATTCCATTCCTTGGAATTCCATTCCATTCCATTCCATTCCATTCCATTGAATTCCATTCCATTCCATTCAATTGAATTCCATTCCATTCCATTCCATTCGATTCCATTCCATTCCATTGAATTCAATTCCGTTCCATTCCATTCCATTGAATTCCATTGAATTCCATTCAATTGAATTCCATTCCATTCCATTGAATTCCATTCCATTTCATTCCATTCCATTCCGTTCCATTCCATTCCGTTCCATTCCATTCCATTCCTTTCCATTCCATTCCACTCCGTTCCATTCCATTGAATTCCGTTCCATTGCACTGAATTCCGTTCCATTCCATTCCATTCCTTTCCGTTCCGTTCCGTTCCGTTCCGTTCCGTTCCGTTCTACTCGGGTTGATTCCATTCTATTCCTTTCCATTCCATTCGATTCCATTCTATTCCATTCGATTCCATTCGATTCAATTCGATTCCATTCCATTCCATTCCATTCCATTCCATTCCATTCCATTCCATTGAATTCCATTCCAATCCATTCCGTTCCATTCCATTCCGTTCCATTCCATTCCATTCCATTCCATTACGTTCCGTTCCATTCCGTTCCATTCCGTTCCATTCCATTGAATTCCGATCCATTGCATTGAATTCCGTTCCATTCCATTCCATTCCTTTCCGTTCCGTTCCGTTCTGTTCCGTTCCGTTCCGTTCTACTCGGATTGATTCCATTCTATTCCATTCCATTCCATTCGATTCCATTCGATTCCATTCGATTCCATTCGATTCCATTCCATTCCATTCCATTCCATTGAATTCCATTCCATTCCATTCCATTCCATTCCATTCCATTCCATTGAATTCCATTGAATTCCATTCCATTGAATTCCATTGAATTCCATTCCATTCCGTTCCATTCCATTCCGTTCCATTCCATTCCATTCCATTCCATTCCATTCCGTTCCGTTCCATTCCGTTCCATTCCGTTCCATTCCATTGAATTCCGTTCCATTCCATTACATTCCTTTACGTTCCGTTCCGTTCCGTTCCGTTCCGTTCCGTTCTACTCGGGTTGATTCCATTCTATTCCATTCCATTCCATTCGATTCCATTCTATTCCATTCGATTCCATTCGATTCAATTCGATTCGATTCGATTCCATTCCATTCCATTGAATTCCATTGAATTCCATTCCATTCCATTGAATTCCATTCCATTCCATTCCATTCCATTCCATTCCATGGAATTCCATTCCATTCCATTGAATTCCATTCCATTCCATTCCATTCGATTCCATTCCATTCCATGGAATTCCATTCCATTCGATTCCATTCCATTCCATGGAATTCCATTTCATTCCATTCCATTCCATTCCATTCCATTCCATTCCATAGAATTCCATTCCATTCCATTCCATTCCATTCCATTCCATTCCATTCCATTCCATTCCATTCCATTCCATTCCATTCCATTCCATTCTACTCGGGTTGATTCCATTCTATTACATTCCATTCCATTCGATTCCATTCGATTCCATTCGATTCCATTCCATTCCATTCCATTCCATTCCATTCAATTGAATTCCATTCCATTCCATTCCATTCCATTCCATTCCATTCCATTGAATTCCATTCCATTCCATTGAATTCCATTCCATTCCGTTCCATTCCATTGAATTCCGTTCCGTTCCGTTCCGTTCCGTTCCGTTCCGTTCCATTCCATTCCATTCCATTCCATCGAATTCCATTCCATTCCATTCCATTCCATTCGATTCCATTCTATTCCATTCGATTCCATTCGATTCAATTCGATTCCATTCCATTCCATTCCATTCCATTCCATTCCATTCCATTCCATTGAATTCCATTCCATTCCATTCCGTTCCATTCCATTCCGTTCCATTCCATTCCATTCCATTCCATTCCATTCCATTACGTTCCGTTCCATTCCGTTCCATTCCGTTCCATTCCATTGAATTCCGATCCATTGCATTGAATTCCGTTCCATTCCATTCCATTCCTTTCCGTTCCGTTCCGTTCCGTTCCGTTCCGTTCCGTTCCGTTCTACTCGGATTGATTCCATTCTATTCCATTCCATTCCATTCGATTCCATTCGATTCCATTCAATTCCATTCGATTCCATTCCATTCCATTCCATTCCATTGAATTCCATTCCATTCCATTCCATTCCATTCCATTCAATTGAATTCCATTGAATTCCATTCCATTGAATACCATTCCATTCCATTCCATTCCGTTCCATTCCATTCCGTTCCATTCCATTCCATTCCATTCCATTCCATTCCGTTCCGTTCCATTCCGTTCCATTCCGTTCCATTCCATTGAATTCCGTTCCATTGCATTGAATTCCGTTCCATTCCATTCCATTCCTTACCGTTCCGTTCCGTTCCGTTCCGTTCCGTTCTACTCGGGTTGATTCCATTCTATTCCATTCCATTCCATTCGATTCCATTCGATTCCTTTCGATTCCATTCCATTCCATTCCATTCCATTCCATTGAATTCCATTCCATTCCATTCCATTCCATTCCATTGAATTCCATTCCATTCCATTCCATCGAATTCCATTCCATTCCATTGAATTCCATTCCATTCCATTCCATTCCATTCCATTCCATTCCATTCCATCGAATTCCATTCCATTCCATTCCATTCCATTCCATTCGATTCCATTCGATTCCATTCGATTCCATTCCATTCCATTCCATTCCATTGAATTCCGTTCCATTCCATTCCATTCCATTCCATTCCCTTCCATTGAATTCCATTACATTGAATTCCATTCCATTCCATTCCATTCCATGGAATTCCATTCCATTCCGTTCTGTTCCGTTCCGTTCCGTTCCGTACCGTTCCATTCCATTCCATTGAATTCCGTTCCATTCCATTGAATTCCATTCCATTCTGTTCCATTCCATTGAATTCCGTTCCGTTCCGTTCCGTTCCGTTCCATTCCGTTCCATTCCATTCCATTCCGTTCTACTCGGGTTCATTCCATTCCATTCCTTTCCATTCCGTTCGGTTCCGTACCATTCCGTTCCGTTCTACTCGGGTTGATTCCATTCTATTCCATTCCATTCCATTCGATTCCATTCTATTCCATTCTATTCAATTCGATTCCATTCCATTCCAATCCATTCCATTACATTCCATTGAATTCCATTCCATTCCATTCCGTTCCATTCCATTCCGTTCCATTCCATTCCATTCCATTCCATTCCATTACGTTCCGTTCCATTCCGTTCCATTCCATTGAATTCCGATCCATTGCATTGAATTCCGTTCCATTCCATTCCATTCCATTCCATTCCATTCCATTGAATTCCATTCCATTGAATTCCATTCCATTCCATTCCATTCCACTGAATTCCATTCCATTCCGTTCCGTTCCGTTCCGTTCCGTTCCGTTCCGTTCCGTTCCGTTCCATTCCATTCCATTCCATTCCATTGAATTCCGTTCCATTCCATTGAGTTCCATTCCATTCCGTTCCATTCCATTGAATTCCGTTCCGTTCCGTTCCGTTCCGTTCCATTCCGTTCCATTCCGTTCCATTCCGTTCTACTCGGGTTGATTCCATTCTATTCCATTCCATTCCATTCGATTCCATTCCATTCCATTCCATTCCATTCCATTCCATTCCTTTCTACTCGGGTTCATTCCATTCCATTCCGTTCCGTTCCGTTCCGTTCCGTTCCATTCCTTTCTACTTGTGTTGATTCCATTCCATTCCATTCTATTCCATTGAATTCCATTCCATTCCATTCCATTCCATTCCATTACATGGAATTCCATTGAATTCCATTGAATTCCATTCCATTGAATTCCATTGAATTCCATTCCATTCCATTCCATGGAATTCAATTCCATTCCATTCCATTCCTTGGAATTCCATTCCATTCCATTCCATTCCATTCCATTGAATTCCATTCCATTCCATTCAATTGAATTCCATTCCATTCCATTCCATTCGATTCCATTCCATTCCATTGAATTCAATTCCGTTCCATTCCATTCCATTGAATTCCATTGAATTCCATTCCATTGAATTCCATTCCATTCCATTGAATTCCATTCCATTTCATTCCATTCCATTCCGTTCCATTCCATTCCGTTCCATTCCATTCCATTCCTTTCCATTCCATTCCATTCCGTTCCATTCCATTGAATTCCGTTCCATTGCACTGAATTCCGTTCCATTCCATTCCATTCCTTTCCGTTCCGTTCCGTTCCGTTCCGTTCCGTTCCGTTCTACTCGGGTTGATTCCATTCTATTCCTTTCCATTCCATTCGATTCCATTCTATTCCATTCGATTCCATTCGATTCAATTCGATTCCATTCCATTCCATTCCATTCCATTCCATTCCATTCCATTCCATTGAATTCCATTCCATTCCATTCCGTTCCATTCCATTCCGTTCCATTCCATTCCATTCCATTCCATTACGTTCCGTTCCATTCCGTTCCATTCCGTTCCATTCCATTGAATTCCGATCCATTGCATTGAATTCCGTTCCATTCCATTCCATTCCTTTCCGTTCCGTTCCGTTCTGTTCCGTTCCATTCCGTTCTACTCGGATTGATTCCATTCTATTCCATTCCATTCCATTCGATTCCATTCGATTCCATTCGATTCCATTCGATTCCATTCCATTCCATTCCATTCCATTGAATTCCATTCCATTCCATTCCATTCCATTCCTTTCTACTCGGGTTCATTCCATTCCATTCCGTTCCGTTCCGTTCCGTTCCGTTCCATTCCTTTCTACTTGTGTTGATTCCATTCCATTCCATTCTATTCCATTGAATTCCATTCCATTCCATTCCATTCCATTCAATTACATGGAATTCCATTGAATTCCATTGAATTCCATTCCATTGAATTCCATTGAATTCCATTCCATTCCATTCCATGGAATTCAATTCCATTCCATTCCATTCCTTGGAATTCCATTCCATTCCATTCCATTCCATTCCATTGAATTCCATTCCATTCCATTCAATTGAATTCCATTCCATTCCATTCCATTCGATTCCATTCCATTCCATTGAATTCAATTCCGTTCCATTCCATTCCATTGAATTCCATTGAATTCCATTCAATTGAATTCCATTCCATTCCATTGAATTCCATTCCATTTCATTCCATTCCATTCCGTTCCATTCCATTCCGTTCCATTCCATTCCATTCCTTTCCATTCCATTCCATTCCGTTCCATTCCATTGAATTCCGTTCCATTGCACTGAATTCCGTTCCATTCCATTCCATTCCTTTCCGTTCCGTTCCGTTCCGTTCCGTTCCGTTCCGTTCTACTCGGGTTGATTCCATTCTATTCCTTTCCATTCCATTCGATTCCATTCTATTCCATTCGATTCCATTCGATTCAATTCGATTCCATTCCATTCCATTCCATTCCATTCCATTCCATTCCATTGAATTCCATTCCAATCCATTCCGTTCCATTCCATTCCGTTCCATTCCATTCCATTCCATTCCATTACGTTCCGTTCCATTCCGTTCCATTCCGTTCCATTCCATTGAATTCCGATCCATTGCATTGAATTCCGTTCCATTCCATTCCATTCCTTTCCGTTCCGTTCCGTTCTGTTCCGTTCCGTTCCGTTCTACTCGGATTGATTCCATTCTATTCCATTCCATTCCATTCGATTCCATTCGATTCCATTCGATTCCATTCGATTCCATTCCATTCCATTCCATTCCATTGAATTCCATTCCATTCCATTCCATTCCATTCCATTCCATTCCATTGAATTCCATTGAATTCCATTCCATTGAATTCCATTGAATTCCATTCCATTCCGTTCCATTCCATTCCGTTCCATTCCATTCCATTCCATTCCATTCCATTCCGTTCCGTTCCATTCCGTTCCATTCCGTTCCATTCCATTGAATTCCGTTCCATTCCATTACATTCCTTTACGTTCCGTTCCGTTCCGTTCCGTTCCGTTCCGTTCTACTCGGGTTGATTCCATTCTATTCCATTCCATTCCATTCGATTCCATTCTATTCCATTCGATTCCATTCGATTCAATTCGATTCGATTCGATTCCATTCCATTCCATTGAATTCCATTGAATTCCATTCCATTCCATTGAATTCCATTCCATTCCATTCCATTCCATTCCATTCCATGGAATTCCATTCCATTCCATTGAATTCCATTCCATTCCATTCCATTCGATTCCATTCCATTCCATGGAATTCCATTCCATTCGATTCCATTCCATTCCATGGAATTCCATTTCATTCCATTCCATTCCATTCCATTCCATTCCATTCCATAGAATTCCATTCCATTCCATTCCATTCCATTCCATTCCATTCCATTCCATTCCATTCCATTCCATTCCATTCCATTCTACTCGGGTTGATTCCATTCTATTACATTCCATTCCATTCGATTCCATTCGATTCCATTCGATTCCATTCCATTCCATTCCATTCCATTCCATTCCATTGAATTCCATTCCATTCCATTCCGTTCCATTCCATTCCATTCCATTCCATTCCATTGAATTCCATTCCATTCCATTGAATTCCATTCCATTCCGTTCCATTCCATTGAATTCCGTTCCGTTCCGTTCCGTTCCGTTCCGTTCCGTTCCATTCCGTTCCATTCCATTCCATTCCGTTCTACTCGGGTTCATTCCATTCCATTCCTTTCCGTTCCGTTCCGTTCCGTTCCGTTCCGTTGCGTTCCGTTCCGTTCTACTCGGGTTGATTCCATTCTATTCCATTCCATTTCATTCGATTCCATTCTATTCCATTCGATTCCATTCTATTCAATTCGATTCCATTCCATTCCATTCCATTCCATTCCATTCCATTGAATTCCATTCCATTCCATTCCGTTCCATTCCATTCCGTTCCATTCCATTCCATTCCATTCCATTCCATTCCTTTCCGTTACGTTCCGTTCCGTTCCATTCCGTTCTACTCGGATTGATTCCATTCTATTCCATTCCATTCCATTCGATTCCATTCGATTCCATTCGATTACATTCCATTCCATTCCATTCCATTCCATTCCATTGAACTCCATTCCATTCCATTCCATTCCATTCCATTCCATCGAATTCCATTCCATTCCATTGAATTCCATTCCATTCCATTCCATTCCATTCCATTCCATTACATTCCATTCCATCGAATTCCATTCCATTCCATTCCATTCCATTCGATTCCATTCTATTCCATTCGATTCCATTCGATTCAATTCGATTCCATTCCATTCCATTCCATTCCATTCCATTCCATTCCATTGAATTCCATTCCATTCCATTCCGTTCCATTCCATTCCGTTCCATTCCATTCCATTCCATTCCATTCCATTACGTTCCGTTCCATTCCGTTCCATTCCGTTCCATTCCATTGAATTCCGATCCATTGCATTGAATTCCGTTCCATTCCATTCCATTCCTTTCCGTTCCGTTCCATTCCGTTCCGTTCCGTTCTGTTCTACTCGGATTGATTCCATTCTATTCCATTCCATTCCATTCGATTCCATTCGATTCCATTCGATTCAATTCGATTCCATTCCATTCCATTCCATTCCATTCCATTCCATTCCATAGAATTCCATTCCATTCCATTGAATTCCATTCCATTCCATTCCTTTCCATTCCATTGAATTCCATTCCATTCCATTGAATTCCATTCCATTCCATTCCATTCGATTCCATTCCATTCCATGGAATTCCATTCCATTCGATTCCATTGCATTCCATGGAATTCCATTTCATTCCATTCCATTCCATTCCATTCCATTCCATTCCATTCCATAGAATTCCATTCCGTTCCATTCCATTCCATTCCATTCCATTCCGTTCCATTCCATTCCACCGAATTCCATTCCATTCCATTCCATTCCATTCCATTCCATTCCATTCTACTCGGGTTGATTCCATTCTATTACATTCCATTCCATTCGATTCCATTCGATTCCATTCGATTCCATTCGATTCCATTCCATTCCATTCCATTCCATTCAATTCCATTCCATTCCATTCCATTCCATTCCATTCCATTCCATTCCATTCCATTCCATGGAATTCCATTCCATTACATTGAATTCCATTCCATTCCATTCCATTCCATTGAATTCCGTTCCATTCCATTCCTTTCCATTCCATTCCATTCCATTGAATTCCATTACATTGAATTCCATTCCATTCCATTCCATTCCATTCCATTCCATTGAATTCCATTCCATTCCATTGAATTCCATTCCATTCCATTCCATTCGATTCCATTCCATTCCATGGAATTCCATTCCTTTCCATTCCATTCCATTCCATTCCATTCCATTCCATTGAATTCCATTGAATTCCATTCCATTCCATTGAATTCCATTCCTTTCCATTCCATTCCATTGAATTCCGTTCAATTCCATTCCATTCCATTCCATTCCATTCCATTCCATTCCATTCGAATTCCATTCCATTCCATTCCATTCCATTCCATTCCATTCCATTCTACTCGGGTTGATTCCATTCTATTCCATTCCATTCCATTCGATTCCATTCGATTCCTTTCGATTCCATTCCATTCCATTCCATTCCATTCCATTCCATTGAATTCCATTCCATTCCATTCCATCGAATTCCATTCCATTCCATTGAATTCCATTCCATTCCATTCCATTCCATTCCATTCCATTCCATTCCATTCCATTCCATCGAATTCCATTCCATTCCATTCCATTCCATTCCATTCCATTCGATTCCATTCGATTCCATTCGATTCCATTCCATTCCATTCCATTCCATTCCATTCCATTCCATTCCATTCCATTCCATTCTACTCCGGTTGATTCCATTCTATTACATTCCATTCCATTCGATTCCATTAGATTCCATTCGATTCCATTCGATTCCATTCCATTCCATTCCATTCCATTGAATTCCGTTCCATTCCATTCCATTCCATTCCATTCCATGGAATTCCATTCCATTCCGTTCCGTTCCGTTCCGTTCCGTTCCGTACCGTTCCATTCCATTCCATTCCATTCCATTGAATTCCGTTCCATTCCATTGAATTCCATTCCATTCCGTTCCATTCCATTGAATTCCGTTCCGTTCCGTTCCGTTCCGTTCCATTCCGTTCCATTCCATTCCATTCCGTTCTACTCGGGTTCATTCCATTCCATTCCTTTCCGTTCCGTTCCGTTCCGTTCCGTTCCGTTCCGTTCCGTTCCGTTCTACTCGGGTTGATTCCATTCTATTCCATTCCATTCCATTCGATTCCTTTCTATTCCATTCGATTCCATTCTATTCAATTCGATTCCATTCCATTCCATTCCATTCCATTCCATTCCATTCCATTGAATTCCATTCCATTCCATTCCGTTCCATTCCATTCCGTTCCTTTCCATTCCATTCCATTCCATTCCATTCCATTACGTTCCGTTCCATTCCCTTCCATTCCATTGAATTCCGATCCATTGCATTGAATTCCGTTCCATTCCATTCCATTCCTTTCCGTTCCGTTCCGTTCCGTTCCGTTCTACTCGGGTTGATTCCATTCTATTCCATTCCATTCCATTCGATTCCATTCTATTCCATTCGCTTCCATTCGATTCAATTCGATTCGATTCCATTCCATTCCATTCCATTCCATTGAATTCCATTCCATTCCATAGAATTCCATTCCATTCCATTCCATTCCATTCCATTCCATTCCATTCCATTGAATTCCATTCCATTCCATTGAATTCCATTCCATTCCATTCCATTCGATTCCATTCCATTCCATGGAATTCCATTCCATTCGATTCCATTCCATTCCATGGAATTCCATTTCATTCCATTCCATTCCATTCCATTGCATTCCATTCCATTCCATAGAATTCCATTCCATTCCATTCCATTCCATTCCATTCCATTCCATTCCGTTCCATTCCATTCCATCGAATTCCATTCCATTCCATTCCATTCCATTCCATTCCATTCCATTCCATTCCATTCCATTCCATTCTACTCGGGTTGATTCCATTCTATTACATTCCATTCCATTCGATTCCATTCGATTCCATTCGATTCCATTCGATTCCATTCCATTCCATTCCATTCAATTGAATTCCATTCCATTCCATTCCATTCCATTCCATTCCATTCCATTGAATTCCATTCCATTCCATTGAATTCCATTCCATTCCATTCCATTCCATTGAATTCCGTTCCATTCCATTCCTTTCCATTCCATTCCATTCCATTGAATTCCATTACATTGAATTCCATTCCATTCCATTCCATTCCATTGAATTCCATTCCATTCCATTCCATTCGATTCCATTCCATTCCATGGAATTCCATTCCTTTCCATTCCATTCCATTCCATTCCTTTCCATTCCATTCCATTGAATTCCATTGAATTCCATTCCATTCCATTGAATTCCATTCCTTTCCATTCCATTCCATTGAATTCCGTTCAATTCCATTCCATTCCATTCCATTCCATTCCATTCCATTCGAATTCCATTCAATTCCATTCCATTCCATTCCATTCCATTCCATTCCATTCCATTCCATTCTACTCGGGTTGATTCCATTCTATTCCATTCCATTCCATTCGATTCCATTCGATTCCTTTCGATTCCATTCCATTCCATTCCATTCCATTCCATTGAATTCCATTCCATTCCATTCCATTCCATTCCATTCCATTGAATTCCATTCCATTCCATTCCATTCCATTCCATTCCATTCCATCGAATTCCATTCCATTCCATTCCATTCCATTCCATTCCATTCCATTCGATTCAATTCGATTCCATTCGATTCCATTCCATTCCATTCCATTCCATTGAATTCCGTTCCATTCCATTCCATTCCATTCCATTCCCTTCCATTGAATTCCATTACATTGAATTCCATTCCATTCCATTCCATTCCATGGAATTCCATTCCATTCCGTTCCGTTCCGTTCCGTTCCGTTCCGTACCGTTCCATTCCATTCCATTCCATTCCATTGAATTCCGTTCCATTCCATTGAATTCCATTCCATTCCGTTCCATTCCATTGAATTCCGTTCCGTTCCGTTCCGTTCCGTTCCGTTCCATTCCGTTCCATTCCATTCCATTCCGTTCTACTCGGGTTCATTCCATTCCATTCCTTTCCGTTCCGTTCCGTTCCGTTCCATTCCGTTCCGTTCCGTTCCGTTCTACTCGGGTTGATTCCATTCTATTCCATTCCATTCCATTCGATTCCAATCTATTCCATTCGATTCCATTCGATTCAGTTCTATTCCATTCCATTCCATTCCATTTCATTCCATTCCATTCCATTCCATTGAATTCCATTCCATTCCATTCCGTTCCATTCCATTCCGTTCCATTCCATTCCATTCCATTCCATTCCATTCCTTTCCGTTCCGTTCCGTTCCGTTCCATTCCGTTCTACTCGGATTGATTCCATTCTATTCCATTCCATTCCATTCGATTCCATTCGATTCCATTCGATTCCATTCGATTCCATTCCATTCCATTCCATTCCATTCCATTCCATTCCATTCCATTGAACTCCATTCCATTCCATTCCATTCCATTCCATTCCATTGAATTCTGTTCCATTCAATTCCATTCCATTCCATTCCGTTCTACTCGGGTTGATTCCATTCTATTCCATTCCGTTCCGTTCCGTTCCGTTCCGTTCCGTTCCGTTCCGTTCCGTTCCCTTCCACTCGGGTTGATTCCATTCTATTCCATTCCATTCCATTCCATTCCATTCGATTCCATTCGATTCCATTCGATTCCATTCGATTCCATTCCATTCCATTGAATTCCATTCCATTCCATTCCATTCCATGGAATTCCGTTCCATTCCATTCCATTGTATTCCATTCCATTCCATTCCATTTGAATTCCATTCCATTCCATTCCATTCCATTCCATTCCATTCCATTCCATTCCATTCCATTCCATTCTACTCGGGTTGATTCCATTCTATTCCATTCCATTCCATTCGATTCCATTCGATTCCATTCGAATCCATTCGATTCCATTCGATTCCATTCGATTCCATTCCATTCCATTGAATTCCATTCCATTCCATTCCATTCCATTGAATTCCGTTCCATTCCATTCAATTCCATTCCATTCCATTCCTTTCCGTTCCGTTCCGTTCCGTTCCCTTCCGTTCCGTTCTACTCGGGTTGATTCCATTCTATTCCATTCCATACCATTCGATTCCATTCTATTCCATTCGATTCCATTCGATTCAATTCGATTCCATTCCATTCCATTCCATTCCATTCCATTGAATTCCGTTCCATTCCATTGAATTCCATTCCATTCCGTTCCATTCCATTGAATTCCGCTCCGTTCCGTTCCGTTCCGTTCCATTCCATTCCGTTCCATTCCGTTCCATTCCGTTCTACTCGGGTTGATTCCATTCTATTCCATTCCATTCCATTCCATTCCATTCTATTCCATTCGATTCCATTCCATTCCATTCCATTCCATTCCATTCCATTCCATTGAATTCCATTGAATTCCATTCCATTCCATTCCGTTCCATTCCATTCCGTTCCATTCCATTCCATTCCATTCCATTCCATTCCATTCCATTCCATTCCGTTCTACTCGGGTTCATTCCATTCCATTCCGTTCCGTTCCGTTCCGTTCCGTTCCTTTCCTTTCTACTTGTGTTGATTCCATTCCATTCCATTCTATTCCATTGAATTCCATTCCATTCCATTCCATTCCATTCCATTACATGGAATTCCATTGTATTCCATTGAATTCCATTCCATAGAATTCCATTCCATTCCATTCCATTCCATTCCATGGAATTCCATTCCATTCCATTCCATTCCATTGAATTCCATTCCATTCCATTCCATTGAATTCCATTCCATTCCATTCCATTCGATTCCATTTCATTCCATTGAATTCCATTCCATTCCATTGAATTCCATTCCATTCCGTTCCATTCCATTGAATTCTGTTCCGTTCCGTTCCGTTCCGTTCCGTTCCATTCCGTTCCATTCCGTTCCTTTCCGTTCTACTCGGGTTGATTCCATTCTATTCCATTCCATTCCATTCGATTCCATTCTATTCCATTCGATTCCATTCGATTCAATTAGATTCCATTCCATTCCATTCCATTCCATTCCATTCCATTGAATTCCGTTCCATTCCATTGAATTCCATTCCATTCCGTTCCATTCCATTGAATTCCGCTCCATTCCGTTCCGTTCCGTTCTGTTCCATTCCGTACCATTCCGTTCCAATCCGTTCTACTCGGGTTGTTTCCATTCTATTCCATTCCATTCCATTCGATTCCATTCCATTCCATTCCATTCCATTCCATTCCGTTCTACTCGGGTTCATTCCATTCCATTCCATTACATGGAATTCCATTGAATTCCATTGAATTCCATTCCATTGAATTCCATTCCATTCCATTCCATTCCATTCCATTCCATGGAATTCCATTCCATTCCATTCCATTCCATTCCATTGAATTCCATTCCATTCCATTCCATTGAATTCCATTCCATTCCATTCCATTCCATTCCATTCCATTGAATTCCATTGAATTCCATTCCATTGAATTCCATTCCATTCCATTGAATTCCATTCCATTTCATTCCATTCCATTCCGTTCCATTCCATTCCGTTCCATTCCATTCCATTCCTTTCCATTCCATTCCATTCCGTTCCATTCCATTGAATTCCGTTCCATTGCATTGAATTCCGTTCCATTCCATTCCATTCCTTTCCGTTCCGTTCCGTTCCGTTCCGTTCCGTTCCGTTCTACTCGGGTTGATTCCATTCTATTCCATTCCATTCCATTCGATTCCATTCTATTCCATTCGATTCCATTCGATTCAATTCGATTCCATTCGATTCCATTCCATTCCATTCCATTCCATTCCATTCCATTGAATTCCATTGCATTCCATTCCGTTCCATTCCATTCCGTTCCATTCCATTCCATTCCATTCCATTCCATTCCAATCCGTTCCATTCCATTCCATTCCTTTCCATTCCATTCCTTTCCGTTCCATTCCGTTCCGTTCCATTCCGTTCTACTCGGATTGATTCCATTCTATTCCATTCCATTCCATTCGATTCCATTCGATTCCATTCGATTCCATTCGATTCCATTCCATTCCATTCCATTCCATTCCATTCCATTCCATTCCATTGAACTCCATTCCATTCCATTCCATTCCATTCCATTCCATTGAATTCCATTCCATTCCATTCCATTCCATTGAATTCTGTTCCATTCAATTCCATTCCATTCCATTCCGTTCTACTCGGGTTGATTCCATGCTATTCCATTCCGTTCCATTCCGTTCCGTTCCGTTCCGTTCCGTTCCATTCCACTCGGGTTGATTCCATTCTATTCCATTCCATTCCATTCCATTCCATTCCATTCCATTCCATTCGATTCCATTCGATTCCATTCGATTCCATTCGATTCCATTCCATTCCATTCCATTCCATTGAATTCCATTCCATTCCATTCCATTCCATTGAATTCCGTTCCATTCCATTCCATTGCATTCCATTCCATTCCATTCCATTTGAATTCCATTCCATTCCATTCCATTCCATTCCATTCCATTCTACTCGGGTTGATTCCATTCTATTCCATTCCATTCCATTCGATTCCATTCGATTCCATTCGATTCCATTCCATTCCATTCCATTCCATTCCAATCCATTCCATTCCATTCCATTGAATTCCATTCCATTCCATTGAATTCCATTCCATTCCATTCCATTCCATTGAATTCCGTTCCATTCCATTCCATTCCATTCCATTCCATTCCATTGAATTCCATTCCATTGAATTCCATTCCATTCCATTCCATTCCATTGAATTCCATTCCATTCCGTTCCGTTCCGTTCCGTTCCGTTTCGTTCCGTTCCGTTCCGTTCCGTTCCATTCCATTCCATTCCATTCCATTGAATTCCGTTCCATTCCATTGAATTCCATTCCATTCCGTTCCATTCCATTGAATTCTGTTCCGTTCCGTTCCGTTCCATTCCATTCCGTTCCATTCCGTTCCTTTCCGTTCTACTCGGGTTGATTCCATTCCATTCCATTCGATTCCATTCGATTCCATTCGAATCCATTCGATTCCATTCGATTCCATTCGATTCCATTCCATTCCATTGAATTCCATTCCATTCCATTCCATTCCATTGAATTCCGTTCCATTCCATTCCATTCCATTGAATTCCGTTCCATTCCATTCAATTCCATTCCATTGAATTCCATTCCATTCCATTCCATTCGATTCCATTTCATTCCATTGAATTCCATTCCATTCCATTCCATTCCATTCCATTCCATTGAATTCCATTGAATTCCATTCCATTGAATTCCATTCCATTCCATTGAATTCCATTCCATTTCATTCCATTCCATTCCGTTCCATTCTATTCCGTTCCATTCCATTCCATTCCTTTCCATTCCATTCCATTCCGTTCCATTCCATTGAATTCCGTTCCATTGCATTGAATTCCGTTCCATTCCATTCCATTCCTTTCCGTTCCGTTCCGTTCCATTCCGTTCCGTTCCGTTCTACTCGGGTTGATTCCATTCTATTCCATTCCATTCCATTCGATTCCATTCTATTCCATTCGATTCCATTCGATTCAATTCGATTCCATTCGATTCCATTCCATTCCATTCCATTCCATTCCATTCCATTCCATTGAATTCCATTGCATTCCATTCCGTTCCATTCCATTCCGTTCCATTCCATTCCATTCCATTCCATTCCATTCCAATCCGTTCCATTCCATTCCATTCCTTTCCATTCCATTCCTTTCCGTTCCATTCCGTTCCGTTCCATTCCGTTCTACTCGGATTGATTCCATTCTATTCCATTCCATTCCATTCGATTCCATTCGATTCCATTCGATTCCATTCGATTCCATTCCATTCCATTCCATTCCATTCCATTCCATTCCATTCCATTGAACTCCATTCCATTCCATTCCATTCCATTCCATTCCATTGAATTCCATTCCATTCCATTCCATTCCATTGAATTCTGTTCCATTCAATTCCATTCCATTCCATTCCGTTCTACTCGGGTTGATTCCATGCTATTCCATTCCGTTCCATTCCGTTCCGTTCCGTTCCGTTCCGTTCCGTTCCATTCCACTCGGGTTGATTCCATTCTATTCCATTCCATTCCATTCCATTCCATTCCATTCCATTCGATTCCATTCGATTCCATTCGATTCCATTCGATTCCATTCCATTCCATTCCATTCCATTGAATTCCATTCCATTCCATTCCATTCCATTGAATTCCGTTCCATTCCATTCCATTGCATTCCATTCCATTCCATTCCATTTGAATTCCATTCCATTCCATTCCATTCCATTCCATTCCATTCCATTCTACTCGGGTTGATTCCATTCTATTCCATTCCATTCCATTCGATTCCATTCGATTCCATTCGATTCCATTCCATTCCATTCCATTCCATTCCAATCCATTCCATTCCATTCCATTGAATTCCATTCCATTCCATTGAATTCCATTCCATTCCATTCCATTCCATTGAATTCCGTTCCATTCCATTCCATTCCATTCCATTCCATTCCATTGAATTCCATTCCTTTGAATTCCATTCCATTCCATTCCATTCCATGGAATTCCATTCCATTCCGTTCCGTTCCGTTCCGTTCCGTTTCGTTCCGTTCCGTTCCGTTCCGTTCCATTCCATTCCATTCCATTCCATTGAATTCCGTTCCATTCCATTGAATTCCATTCCATTCCGTTCCATTCCATTGAATTCTGTTCCGTTCCGTTCCGTTCCGTTCCATTCCATTCCGTTCCATTCCGTTCCTTTCCGTTCTACTCGGGTTGATTCCATTCCATTCCATTCGATTCCATTCGATTCCATTCGAATCCATTCGATTCCATTCGATTCCATTCGATTCCATTCCATTCCATTGAATTCCATTCCATTCCATTCCATTCCATTGAATTCCGTTCCATTCCATTCAATTCCATTCCATTCCATTCCTTTCCGTTCCGTTCCGTTCCGTTCCGTTCCGTTCCCTTCTACTCGGGTTGATTCCATTCTATTCCATTCCATTCCATTCGATTCCATTCTATTCCATTCGATTCCATTCGATTCAATTAGATTCCATTCCATTCCATTCCATTCCATTCCATTCCATTGAATTCCGTTCCATTCCATTGAATTCCATTCCATTCCGTTCCATTCCATTGAATTCCGCTCCGTTCCGTTCCGTTCCGTTCCGTTCCATTCCGTACCATTCCGTTCCATTCCGTTCTACTCGGGTTGATTCCATTCTATTCCATTCCATTCCATTCCATTCCATTCCATTCCATTCCATTCCATTCCATTCCATTCCGTTCTACTCGGGTTCATTCCATTCCATTCCGTTCCGTTCCGTTCCGTTCCGTTCCTTTCCTTTCTACTTGTGTTGATTCCATTCCATTCCTTTCTATTCCATTGAATTCCATTCCTTTCCATTCCATTCCATTCCATTACATGGAATTCCATTGAATTCAATTGAATTCCATTCCATGGAATTCCATTCCATTCCATTCCATTCCATTCCATTCCATGGAATTCCATTCCATTCCATTCCATTCCATTCCATTCCATTGAATTCCATTCCATTCCATTCCATTGAATTCCATTCCATTCCATTCCATTCGATTCCATTTCATTCCATTGAATTCCATTCCATTCCATTCCATTCCATTCCATTCCATTGTATTCCATTGAATTCCATTCCATTGAATTCCATTCCATTCCATTGAATTCCATTCCATTTCATTCCATTCCATTCCGTTCCATTCCATTCCGTTCCATTCCATTCCATTCCTTTCCATTCCATTCCATTCCGTTCCATTCCATTGAATTCCGTTCCATTGCATTGAATTCCGTTCCATTCCATTCCATTCCTTTCCGTTCCTTTCCGTTCCGTTCCGTTCCGTTCCGTTCTACTCGGGTTGATTCCATTCTATTCCATTCCATTCCATTCGATTCCATTCTATTCCATTCGATTCCATTCGATTCAATTCGATTCCATTCCATTCCATTCCATTCCATTCCATTCCATTGAATTCCATTCCATTCCATTCCGTTCCATTCCATTCCGTTCCATTCCATTCCATTCCATTCCATTCCATTCCATTACGTTCCGTTCCATTCCGTTCCATTCCGTTCCATTCCATTGAATTCCGATCCATTGCATTGAATTCCGTTCCATTCCATTCCATTCCTTTCCGTTCCGTTCCGTTCCGTTCCGTTCCGTTCCGTTCTACTCGGATTGATTCCATTCTATTCCATTCCATTCCATTCGATTCCATTCGATTCCATTCGATTCCATTCGATTCCATTCCATTCCATTCCATTCCATTGAATTCCATTCCATTCCATTCCATTCCATTCCATTCCATTCCATTGAATTCCATTGAATTCCATTCCATTGAATTCCATTCCATTCCATTCCATTCCGTTCCATTCCATTCCGTTCCATTCCATTCCATTCCATTCCATTCCATTCCGTTCCGTTCCATTCCGTTCCATTCCGTTCCATTCCATTGAATTCCGTTCCATTGCATTGAATTCCGTTCCATTCCATTCCATCCCTTTCCGTTCCGTTCCGTTCCGTTCCGTTCCGTTCCGTTCTACTCGGGTTGATTCCATTCTATTCCATTCCATTCCATTCGATTCCATTCTATTCCATTCGATTCCATTCGATTCAATTCGATTCGATTCCATTCCATTCCATTCCATTCCATTCCATTCCATAGAATTCCATTCCATTCCATTGAATTCCATTCCATTCCATTCCATTCCATTCCATTGAATTCCATTCCATTCCATGGAATTCCATTCCATTCCATTCCATTCGATTCCATTCCATTCCATGGAATTCCATTCCATTCGATTCCATTCCATTCCATGGAATTCCATTTCATTCCATTCCATTCCGTTCCATTCCATTCCATCGAATTCCATTCCATTCCATTCCATTCCATTCCATTCCATTCCATTCCATTCCATTCCATTCTACTCGGGTTGATTCCATTCTATTCCATTCCATTCCATTCGATTCCATTCGATTCCATTCGATTCCATTCCATTCCATTCCATTCCATTCCAATCCATTCCATTCCATTCCATTGAATTCCATTCCATTCCATTGAATTCCATTCCATTCCATTCCATTCCTTTGAATTCCATTCCATTCCATTCCATTCCATGGAATTCCATTCCATTCCGTTCCGTTCCGTTCCGTTCCGTTTCGTTCCGTTCCGTTCCGTTCCGTTCCATTCCATTCCATTCCATTCCATTGAATTCCGTTCCATTCCATTGAATTCCATTCCATTCCGTTCCATTCCATTGAATTCTGTTCCGTTCCGTTCCGTTCCGTTCCATTCCATTCCGTTCCATTCCGTTCCTTTCCGTTCTACTCGGGTTGATTCCATTCCATTCCATTCGATTCCATTCGATTCCATTCGAATCCATTCGATTCCATTCGATTCCATTCGATTCTATTCCATTCCATTGAATTCCATTCCATTCCATTCCATTCCATTGAATTCCGTTCCATTCCATTCAATTCCATTCCATTCCATTCCTTTCCGTTCCGTTCCGTTCCGTTCCGTTCCGTTCCCTTCTACTCGGGTTGATTCCATTCTATTCCATTCCATTCCATTCGATTCCATTCTATTCCATTCGATTCCATTCGATTCAATTAGATTCCATTCCATTCCATTCCATTCCATTCCATTCCATTGAATTCCGTTCCATTCCATTGAATTCCATTCCATTCCGTTCCATTCCATTGAATTCCGCTCCGTTCCGTTCCGTTCCGTTCCGTTCCATTCCGTACCATTCCGTTCCATTCCGTTCTACTCGGGTTGATTCCATTCTATTCCATTCCATTCCATTCCATTCCATTCCATTCCATTCCATTCCATTCCATTCCGTTCTACTCGGGTTCATTCCATTCCATTCCATTCCGTTCCGTTCCGTTCCGTTCCTTTCCTTTCTACTTGTGTTGATTCCATTCCATTCCTTTCTATTCCATTGAATTCCATTCCTTTCCATTCCATTCCATTCCATTACATGGAATTCCATTGAATTCAATTGAATTCCATTCCATGGAATTCCATTCCATTCCATTCCATTCCATTCCATTCCATGGAATTCCATTCCATTCCATTCCATTCCATTCCATTCCATTGAATTCCATTCCATTCCATTCCATTGAATTCCATTCCATTCCATTCCATTCGATTCCATTTCATTCCATTGAATTCCATTCCATTCCATTCCATTCCATTCCATTCCATTGTATTCCATTGAATTCCATTCCATTGAATTCCATTCCATTCCATTGAATTCCATTCCATTCCGTTCCATTCCATTGAATTCCGTTCCGTTCCGTTCCGTTCCGTTCCGTTCCGTTCCATTCCGTTCCATTCCATTCCATTCCGTTCTACTCGGGTTCATTCCATTCCATTCCTTTCCGTTCCGTTCCGTTCCGTTCCGTTCCGTTGCGTTCCGTTCCGTTCTACTCGGGTTGATTCCATTCTATTCCATTCCATTTCATTCGATTCCATTCTATTCCATTCGATTCCATTCTATTCAATTCGATTCCATTCCATTCCATTCCATTCCATTCCATTCCATTGAATTCCATTCCATTCCATTCCGTTCCATTCCATTCCGTTCCATTCCATTCCATTCCATTCCATTCCATTCCATTACGTTCCGTTCCATTCCGTTCCATTCCATTGAATTCCGATCCATTGCATTGAATTCCGTTCCATTCCATTCCACTCCTTTCCGTTCCGTTCCGTTCCGTTCCGTTCCGTTCTACTCGGGTTGATTCCATTCTATTCCATTCCATTCCATTCGATTCCAATCTATTCCATTCGATTCCATTCGATTCAATTCGATTCCATTCCATTCCATTCCATTCCATTCCATTCCATTCCATTCCATTGAATTCCATTCCATTCCATTCCGTTCCATTCCATTCCGTTCCATTCCATTCCATTCCATTCCATTCCATTCCTTTCCGTTACGTTCCGTTCCGTTCCATTCCGTTCTACTCGGATTGATTCCATTCTATTCCATTCCATTCCATTCGATTCCATTCGATTCCATTCGATTCCATTCCATTCCATTCCATTCCATTCCATTCCATTGAACTCCATTCCATTCCATTCCATTCCATTCCATTCCATCGAATTCCATTCCATTCCATTGAATTCCATTCCATTCCATTCCATTCCATTCCATTCCATTACATTCCATTCCATCGAATTCCATTCCATTCCATTCCATTCCATTCCATTCCATTCCATTCCATGGAATTCCATTCCATTCCATTCCATTCCATTCCATTGAATTCCATTCCATTCCATTCCATTGAATTCCATTCCATTCCATTCCATTCCATTCCATTCCATTGAATTCCATTGAATTCCATTCCATTGAATTCCATTCCATTCCATTGAATTCCATTCCATTTCATTCCATTCCATTCCGTTCCATTCCATTCCGTTCCATTCCATTCCATTCCTTTCCATTCCATTCCATTCCGTTCCATTCCATTGAATTCCGTTCCATTGCATTGAATTCCGTTCCATTCCATTCCATTCCTTTCCGTTCCGTTCCATTCCGTTCCGTTCCGTTCCGTTCTACTCGGGTTGATTCCATTCTATTCCATTCCATTCCATTCGATTCCATTCTATTCCATTCGATTCCATTCGATTCAATTCGATTCCATTCGATTCCATTCCATTCCATTCCATTCCATTCCATTCCATTGAATTCCATTGCATTCCATTCCGTTCCATTCCATTCCGTTCCATTCCATTCCATTCCATTCCATTCCATTCCAATCCGTTCCATTCCATTCCATTCCTTTCCATTCCATTCCTTTCCGTTCCATTCCGTTCCGTTCCATTCCGTTCTACTCGGATTGATTCCATTCTATTCCATTCCATTCCATTCGATTCCATTCGATTCCATTCGATTCCATTCGATTCCATTCCATTCCATTCCATTCCATTCCATTCCATTCCATTCCATTGAACTCCATTCCATTCCATTCCATTCCATTCCATTCCATTGAATTCCATTCCATTCCATTCCATTCCATTGAATTCTGTTCCATTCAATTCCATTCCATTCCATTCCGTTCTACTCGGGTTGATTCCATGCTATTCCATTCCGTTCCATTCCGTTCCGTTCCGTTCCGTTCCGTTCCGTTCCATTCCGCTCGGGTTGATTCCATTCTATTCCATTCCATTCCATTCCATTCCATTCCATTCCATTCGATTCCATTCGATTCCATTCGATTCCATTCGATTCCATTCCATTCCATTCCATTCCATTGAATTCCATTCCATTCCATTCCATTCCATTGAATTCCGTTCCATTCCATTCCATTGCATTCCATTCCATTCCATTCCATTTGAATTCCATTCCATTCCATTCCATTCCATTCCATTCCATTCTACTCGGGTTGATTCCATTCTATTCCATTCCATTCCATTCGATTCCATTCGATTCCATTCGATTCCATTCCATTCCATTCCATTCCATTCCAATCCATTCCATTCCATTCCATTGAATTCCATTCCATTCCATTGAATTCCATTCCATTCCATTCCATTCCATTGAATTCCGTTCCATTCCATTCCATTCCATTCCATTGAATTCCATTCCATTGAATTCCATTCCATTCCATTCCATTCCATTGAATTCCATTCCATTCCGTTCCGTTCCGTTCCGTTCCGTTTCGTTCCGTTCCGTTCCGTTCCGTTCCGTTCCATTCCATTCCATTCCATTCCATTGAATTCCGTTCCATTCCATTGAATTCCATTCCATTCCGTTCCATTCCATTGAATTCTGTTCCGTTCCGTTCCGTTCCATTCCATTCCGTTCCATTCCGTTCCTTTCCGTTCTACTCGGGTTGATTCCATTCCATTCCATTCGATTCCATTCGATTCCATTCGAATCCATTCGATTCCATTCGATTCCATTCGATTCCATTCCATTCCATTGAATTCCATTCCATTCCATTCCATTCCATTGAATTCCGTTCCATTCCATTCCATTCCATTGAATTCCGTTCCATTCCATTCAATTCCATTCCATTGAATTCCATTCCATTCCATTCCATTCGATTCCATTTCATTCCATTGAATTCCATTCCATTCCATTCCATTCCATTCCATTCCATTGAATTCCATTGAATTCCATTCCATTGAATTCCATTCCATTCCATTGAATTCCATTCCATTTCATTCCATTCCATTCCGTTCCATTCCATTCCGTTCCATTCCATTCCATTCCTTTCCATTCCATTCCATTCCGTTCCATTCCATTGAATTCCGTTCCATTGCATTGAATTCCGTTCCATTCCATTCCATTCCTTTCCGTTCCGTTCCGTTCCATTCCGTTCCGTTCCGTTCTACTCGGGTTGATTCCATTCTATTCCATTCCATTCCATTCGATTCCATTCTATTCCATTCGATTCCATTCGATTCAATTCGATTCCATTCGATTCCATTCCATTCCATTCCATTCCATTCCATTCCATTCCATTGAATTCCATTGCATTCCATTCCGTTCCATTCCATTCCGTTCCATTCCATTCCATTCCATTCCATTCCATTCCAATCCGTTCCATTCCATTCCATTCCTTTCCATTCCATTCCTTTCCGTTCCATTCCGTTCCGTTCCATTCCGTTCTACTCGGATTGATTCCATTCTATTCCATTCCATTCCATTCGATTCCATTCGATTCCATTCAATTCCATTCGATTCCATTCCATTCCATTCCATTCCATTCCATTCCATTCCATTCCATTGAACTCCATTCCATTCCATTCCATTCCATTCCATTCCATTGAATTCCATTCCATTCCATTCCATTCCATTGAATTCTGTTCCATTCAATTCCATTCCATTCCATTCCGTTCTACTCGGGTTGATTCCATGCTATTCCATTCCGTTCCATTCCGTTCCGTTCCGTTCCGTTCCGTTCCGTTCCATTCCACTCGGGTTGATTCCATTCTATTCCATTCCATTCCATTCCATTCCATTCCATTCCATTCGATTCCATTCGATTCCATTCGATTCCATTCGATTCCATTCCATTCCATTCCATTCCATTGAATTCCATTCCATTCCATTCCATTCCATTGAATTCCGTTCCATTCCATTCCATTGCATTCCATTCCATTCCATTCCATTTGAATTCCATTCCATTCCATTCCATTCCATTCCATTCCATTCTACTCGGGTTGATTCCATTCTATTCCATTCCATTCCATTCGATTCCATTCGATTCCATTCGATTCCATTCCATTCCATTCCATTCCATTCCAATCCATTCCATTCCATTCCATTGAATTCCATTCCATTCCATTGAATTCCATTCCATTCCATTCCATTCCATTGAATTCCGTTCCATTCCATTCCATTCCATTCCATTCCATTCCATTGAATTCCATTCCTTTGAATTCCATTCCATTCCATTCCATTCCATGGAATTCCATTCCATTCCGTTCCGTTCCGTTCCGTTCCGTTTCGTTCCGTTCCGTTCCGTTCCGTTCCATTCCATTCCATTCCATTCCATTGAATTCCGTTCCATTCCATTGAATTCCATTCCATTCCGTTCCATTCCATTGAATTCTGTTCCGTTCCGTTCCGTTCCGTTCCATTCCATTCCGTTCCATTCCGTTCCTTTCCGTTCTACTCGGGTTGATTCCATTCCATTCCATTCGATTCCATTCGATTCCATTCGAATCCATTCGATTCCATTCGATTCCATTCGATTCCATTCCATTCCATTGAATTCCATTCCATTCCATTCCATTCCATTGAATTCCGTTCCATTCCATTCAATTCCATTCCATTCCATTCCTTTCCGTTCCGTTCCGTTCCGTTCCGTTCCGTTCCCTTCTACTCGGGTTGATTCCATTCTATTCCATTCCATTCCATTCGATTCCATTCTATTCCATTCGATTCCATTCGATTCAATTAGATTCCATTCCATTCCATTCCATTCCATTCCATTCCATTGAATTCCGTTCCATTCCATTGAATTCCATTCCATTCCGTTCCATTCCATTGAATTCCGCTCCGTTCCGTTCCGTTCCGTTCCGTTCCATTCCGTACCATTCCGTTCCATTCCGTTCTACTCGGGTTGATTCCATTCTATTCCATTCCATTCCATTCCATTCCATTCCATTCCATTCCATTCCATTCCATTCCATTCCGTTCTACTCGGGTTCATTCCATTCCATTCCGTTCCTTTCCTTTCTACTTGTGTTGATTCCATTCCATTCCTTTCTATTCCATTGAATTCCATTCCTTTCCATTCCATTCCATTCCATTACATGGAATTCCATTGAATTCAATTGAATTCCATTCCATGGAATTCCATTCCATTCCATTCCATTCCATTCCATTCCATGGAATTCCATTCCATTCCATTCCATTCCATTCCATTCCATTGAATTCCATTCCATTCCATTCCATTGAATTCCATTCCATTCCATTCCATTCGATTCCATTTCATTCCATTGAATTCCATTCCATTCCATTCCATTCCATTCCATTCCATTCCATTGTATTCCATTGAATTCCATTCCATTGAATTCCATTCCATTCCATTGAATTCCATTCCATTTCATTCCATTCCATTCCGTTCCATTCCATTCCGTTCCATTCCATTCCATTCCTTTCCATTCCATTCCATTCCGTTCCATTCCATTGAATTCCGTTCCATTGCATTGAATTCCGTTCCATTCCATTCCATTCCTTTCCGTTCCTTTCCGTTCCGTTCCGTTCCGTTCCGTTCTACTCGGGTTGATTCCATTCTATTCCATTCCATTCCATTCGATTCCATTCTATTCCATTCGATTCCATTCGATTCAATTCGATTCCATTCCATTCCATTCCATTCCATTCCATTCCATTGAATTCCATTCCATTCCATTCCGTTCCATTCCATTCCGTTCCATTCCATTCCATTCCATTCCATTCCATTCCATTACGTTCCGTTCCATTCCGTTCCATTCCGTTCCATTCCATTGAATTCCGATCCATTGCATTGAATTCCGTTCCATTCCATTCCATTCCTTTCCGTTCCGTTCCGTTCCGTTCCGTTCCGTTCCGTTCTACTCGGATTGATTCCATTCTATTCCATTCCATTCCATTCGATTCCATTCGATTCCATTCGATTCCATTCGATTCCATTCCATTCCATTCCATTCCATTGAATTCCATTCCATTCCATTCCATTCCATTCCATTCCATTCCATTGAATTCCATTGAATTCCATTCCATTGAATTCCATTCCATTCCATTCCATTCCGTTCCATTCCATTCCGTTCCATTCCATTCCATTCCATTCCATTCCATTCCGTTCCGTTCCATTCCGTTCCATTCCGTTCCATTCCATTGAATTCCGTTCCATTGCATTGAATTCCGTTCCATTCCATTCCATCCCTTTCCGTTCCGTTCCGTTCCGTTCCGTTCCGTTCCGTTCTACTCGGGTTGATTCCATTCTATTCCATTCCATTCCATTCGATTCCATTCTATTCCATTCGATTCCATTCGATTCAATTCGATTCGATTCCATTCCATTCCATTCCATTCCATTCCATTCCATAGAATTCCATTCCATTCCATTGAATTCCATTCCATTCCATTCCATTCCATTCCATTGAATTCCATTCCATTCCATGGAATTCCATTCCATTCCATTCCATTCGATTCCATTCCATTCCATGGAATTCCATTCCATTCGATTCCATTCCATTCCATGGAATTCCATTTCATTCCATTCCATTCCGTTCCATTCCATTCCATCGAATTCCATTCCATTCCATTCCATTCCATTCCATTCCATTCCATTCCATTCCATTCCATTCCATTCTACTCGGGTTGATTCCATTCTATTCCATTCCATTCCATTCGATTCCATTCGATTCCATTCGATTCCATTCCATTCCATTCCATTCCATTCCAATCCATTCCATTCCATTCCATTGAATTCCATTCCATTCCATTGAATTCCATTCCATTCCATTCCATTCCTTTGAATTCCATTCCATTCCATTCCATTCCATGGAATTCCATTCCATTCCGTTCCGTTCCGTTCCGTTCCGTTTCGTTCCGTTCCGTTCCGTTCCGTTCCATTCCATTCCATTCCATTCCATTGAATTCCGTTCCATTCCATTGAATTCCATTCCATTCCGTTCCATTCCATTGAATTCTGTTCCGTTCCGTTCCGTTCCGTTCCATTCCATTCCGTTCCATTCCGTTCCTTTCCGTTCTACTCGGGTTGATTCCATTCCATTCCATTCGATTCCATTCGATTCCATTCGAATCCATTCGATTCCATTCGATTCCATTCGATTCTATTCCATTCCATTGAATTCCATTCCATTCCATTCCATTCCATTGAATTCCGTTCCATTCCATTCAATTCCATTCCATTCCATTCCTTTCCGTTCCGTTCCGTTCCGTTCCGTTCCGTTCCCTTCTACTCGGGTTGATTCCATTCTATTCCATTCCATTCCATTCGATTCCATTCTATTCCATTCGATTCCATTCGATTCAATTAGATTCCATTCCATTCCATTCCATTCCATTCCATTCCATTGAATTCCGTTCCATTCCATTGAATTCCATTCCATTCCGTTCCATTCCATTGAATTCCGCTCCGTTCCGTTCCGTTCCGTTCCGTTCCATTCCGTACCATTCCGTTCCATTCCGTTCTACTCGGGTTGATTCCATTCTATTCCATTCCATTCCATTCCATTCCATTCCATTCCATTCCATTCCATTCCATTCCGTTCTACTCGGGTTCATTCCATTCCATTCCATTCCGTTCCGTTCCGTTCCGTTCCTTTCCTTTCTACTTGTGTTGATTCCATTCCATTCCTTTCTATTCCATTGAATTCCATTCCTTTCCATTCCATTCCATTCCATTACATGGAATTCCATTGAATTCAATTGAATTCCATTCCATGGAATTCCATTCCATTCCATTCCATTCCATTCCATTCCATGGAATTCCATTCCATTCCATTCCATTCCATTCCATTCCATTGAATTCCATTCCATTCCATTCCATTGAATTCCATTCCATTCCATTCCATTCGATTCCATTTCATTCCATTGAATTCCATTCCATTCCATTCCATTCCTTTCCATTCCATTGTATTCCATGGAATTCCATTCCATTGAATTCCATTCCATTCCATTGAATTCCATTCCATTCCGTTCCATTCCATTGAATTCCGTTCCGTTCCGTTCCGTTCCGTTCCGTTCCGTTCCATTCCGTTCCATTCCATTCCATTCCGTTCTACTCGGGTTCATTCCATTCCATTCCTTTCCGTTCCGTTCCGTTCCGTTCCGTTCCGTGGCGTTCCGTTCCGTTCTACTCGGGTTGATTCCATTCTATTCCATTCCATTTCATTCGATTCCATTCTATTCCATTCGATTCCATTCTATTCAATTCGATTCCATTCCATTCCATTCCATTCCATTCCATTGAATTCCATTCCATTCCATTCCGTTCCATTCCATTCCGTTCCATTCCATTCCATTCCATTCCATTCCATTCCATTACGTTCCGTTCCATTCCGTTCCATTCCATTGAATTCCGATCCATTGCATTGAATTCCGTTCCATTCCATTCCACTCCTTTCCGTTCCGTTCCGTTCCGTTCCGTTCCGTTCTACTCGGGTTGATTCCATTCTATTCCATTCCATTCCATTCGATTCCAATCTATTCCATTCGATTCCATTCGATTCAATTCGATTCCATTCCATTCCATTCCATTCCATTCCATTCCATTCCATTCCATTGAATTCCATTCCATTCCATTCCGTTCCATTCCATTCCGTTCCATTCCATTCCATTCCATTCCATTCCATTCCTTTCCGTTACGTTCCGTTCCGTTCCATTCCGTTCTACTCGGATTGATTCCATTCTATTCCATTCCATTCCATTCGATTCCATTCGATTCCATTCGATTACATTCCATTCCATTCCATTCCATTGAACTCCATTCCATTCCATTCCATTCCATTCCATTCCATCGAATTCCATTCCATTCCATTGAATTCCATTCCATTCCATTCCATTCCATTCCATTCCATTACATTCCATTCCATCGAATTCCATTCCATTCCATTCCATTCCATTCGATTCCATTCTATTCCATTCGATTCCATTCGATTCAATTCGATTCCATTCCATTCCATTCCATTCCATTCCATTCCATTCCATTGAATTCCATTCCATTCCATTCCGTTCCATTCCATTCCGTTCCATTCCATTCCATTCCATTCCATTCCATTACGTTCCGTTCCATTCCGTTCCATTCCGTTCCATTCCATTGAATTCCGATCCATTGCATTGAATTCCGTTCCATTCCATTCCATTCCTTTCCGTTCCGTTCCATTCCGTTCCGTTCCGTTCTGTTCTACTCGGATTGATTCCATTCTATTCCATTCCATTCCATTCGATTCCATTCGATTCCATTCGATTCAATTCGATTCCATTCCATTCCATTCCATTCCATTCCATTCCATTCCATAGAATTCCATTCCATTCCATTGAATTCCATTCCATTCCATTCCTTTCCATTCCATTGAATTCCATTCCATTCCATTGAATTCCATTCCATTCCATTCCATTCGATTCCATTCCATTCCATGGAATTCCATTCCATTCGATTCCATTGCATTCCATGGAATTCCATTTCATTCCATTCCATTCCATTCCATTCCATTCCATTCCATTCCATAGAATTCCATTCCGTTCCATTCCATTCCATTCCATTCCATTCCGTTCCATTCCATTCCATCGAATTCCATTCCATTCCATTCCATTCCATTCCATTCCATTCCATTCCATTCCATTCTACTCGGGTTGATTCCATTCTATTACATTCCATTCCATTCGATTCCATTCGATTCCATTCGATTCCATTCGATTCCATTCCATTCCATTCCATTCCATTCAATTCCATTCCATTCCATTCCATTCCATTCCATTCCATTCCATTCCATTCCATTCCATTCCATTCCATGGAATTCCATTCCATTACATGGAATTCCATTCCATTCCATTCCATTCCATTGAATTCCGTTCCATTCCATTCCTTTCCATTCCATTCCATTCCATTGAATTCCATTACATTGAACTCCATTCCATTCCATTCCATTCCATTCCATTCCATTGAATTCCATTCCATTCCATTGAATTCCATTCCATTCCATTCCATTCGATTCCATTCCATTCCATGGAATTCCATTCCTTTCCATTCCATTCCATTCCATTCCATTCCATTCCATTGAATTCCATTGAATTCCATTCCATTCCATTGAATTCCATTCCTTTCCATTCCATTCCATTGAATTCCGTTCAATTCCATTCCATTCCATTCCATTCCATTCCATTCCATTCCATTCGAATTCCATTCCATTCCATTCCATTCCATTCCATTCCATTCCATTCTACTCGGGTTGATTCCATTCTATTCCATTCCATTCCATTCGATTCCATTCGATTCCTTTCGATTCCATTCCATTCCATTCCATTCCATTCCATTGAATTCCATTCCATTCCATTCCATCGAATTCCATTCCATTCCATTGAATTCCATTCCATTCCATTCCATTCCATTCCATTCCATTCCATTCCATTCCATTCCATCGAATTCCATTCCATTCCATTCCATTCCATTCCATTCCATTCGATTCCATTCGATTCCATTCGATTCCATTCCATTCCATTCCATTCCATTCCATTCCATTCCATTCCATTCCATTCCATTCCATTCCATTCTACTCCGGTTGATTCCATTCTATTACATTCCATTCCATTCGATTCCATTAGATTCCATTCGATTCCATTCGATTCCATTCCATTCCATTCCATTCCATTGAATTCCGTTCCATTCCATTCCATTCCATTCCATTCCATGGAATTCCATTCCATTCCGTTCCGTTCCGTTCCGTTCCGTTCCGTACCGTTCCATTCCATTCCATTCCATTCCATTGAATTCCGTTCCATTCCATTGAATTCCATTCCATTCCGTTCCATTCCATTGAATTCCGTTCCGTTACGTTCCGTTCCGTTCCATTCCGTTCCATTCCATTCCATTCCGTTCTACTCGGGTTCATTCCATTCCATTCCTTTCCGTTCCGTTCCGTTCCGTTCCGTTCCGTTCCGTTCCGTTCTACTCGGGTTGATTCCATTCTATTCCATTCCATTCCATTCGATTCCTTTCTATTCCATTCGATTCCATTCTATTCAATTCGATTCCATTCCATTCCATTCCATTCCATTCCATTCCATTCCATTGAATTCCATTCCATTCCATTCCGTTCCATTCCATTCCGTTCCTTTCCATTCCATTCCATTCCATTCCATTCCATTACGTTCCGTTCCATTCCCTTCCATTCCATTGAATTCCGATCCATTGCATTGAATTCCGTTCCATTCCATTCCATTCCTTTCCGTTCCGTTCCGTTCCGTTCCGTTCTACTCGGGTTGATTCCATTCTATTCCATTCCATTCCATTCGATTCCATTCTATTCCATTCGCTTCCATTCGATTCAATTCGATTCGATTCCATTCCATTCCATTCCATTCCATTCCATTCCATTGAATTCCATTCCATTCCATAGAATTCCATTCCATTCCATTCCATTCCATTCCATTCCATTCCATTCCATTGAATTCCATTCCATTCCATTGAATTCCATTCCATTCCATTCCATTCGATTCCATTCCATTCCATGGAATTCCATTCCATTCGATTCCATTCCATTCCATGGAATTCCATTTCATTCCATTCCATTCCATTCCATTGCATTCCATTCCATTCCATAGAATTCCATTCCATTCCATTCCATTCCATTCCATTCCATTCCATTCCGTTCCATTCCATTCCATCGAATTCCATTCCATTCCATTCCATTCCATTCCATTCCATTCCATTCCATTCCATTCCATTCCATTCTACTCGGGTTGATTCCATTCTATTACATTCCATTCCATTCGATTCCATTCGATTCCATTCGATTCCATTCGATTCCATTCCATTCCATTCCATTCAATTGAATTCCATTCCATTCCATTCCATTCCATTCCATTCCATTCCATTGAATTCCATTCCATTCCATTGAATTCCATTCCATTCCATTCCATTCCATTGAATTCCGTTCCATTCCATTCCTTTCCATTCCATTCCATTCCATTGAATTCCATTACATTGAATTCCATTCCATTCCATTCCATTCCATTGAATTCCATTCCATTCCATTCCATTCGATTCCATTCCATTCCATGGAATTCCATTCCTTTCCATTCCATTCCATTCCATTCCTTTCCATTCCATTCCATTGAATTCCATTGAATTCCATTCCATTCCATTGAATTCCATTCCTTTCCATTCCATTCCATTGAATTCCGTTCAATTCCATTCCATTCCATTCCATTCCATTCCATTCCATTCGAATTCCATTCAATTCCATTCCATTCCATTCCATTCCATTCCATTCCATTCCATTCCATTCTACTCGGGTTGATTCCATTCTATTCCATTCCATTCCATTCGATTCCATTCGATTCCTTTCGATTCCATTCCATTCCATTCCATTCCATTCCATTGAATTCCATTCCATTCCATTCCATTCCATTCCATTCCATTGAATTCCATTCCATTCCATTCCATTCCATTCCATTCCATTCCATCGAATTCCATTCCATTCCATTCCATTCCATTCCATTCCATTCCATTCGATTCAATTCGATTCCATTCGATTCCATTCCATTCCATTCCATTCCATTGAATTCCGTTCCATTCCATTCCATTCCATTCCATTCCCTTCCATTGAATTCCATTACATTGAATTCCATTCCATTCCATTCCATTCCATGGAATTCCATTCCATTCCGTTCCGTTCCGTTCCGTTCCGTTCCGTACCGTTCCATTCCATTCCATTCCATTCCATTGAATTCCGTTCCATTCCATTGAATTCCATTCCATTCCGTTCCATTCCATTGAATTCCGTTCCGTTCCGTTCCGTTCCGTTCCGTTCCATTCCGTTCCATTCCATTCCATTCCGTTCTACTCGGGTTCATTCCATTCCATTCCTTTCCGTTCCGTTCCGTTCCGTTCCATTCCGTTCCGTTCCGTTCCGTTCTACTCGGGTTGATTCCATTCTATTCCATTCCATTCCATTCGATTCCAATCTATTCCATTCGATTCCATTCGATTCAGTTCTATTCCATTCCATTCCATTCCATTTCATTCCATTCCATTCCATTCCATTGAATTCCATTCCATTCCATTCCGTTCCATTCCATTCCGTTCCATTCCATTCTATTCCATTCCATTCCATTCCTTTCCGTTCCGTTCCGTTCCGTTCCATTCCGTTCTACTCGGATTGATTCCATTCTATTCCATTCCATTCCATTCGATTCCATTCGATTCCATTCGATTCCATTCGATTCCATTCCATTCCATTCCATTCCATTCCATTCCATTCCATTCCATTGAACTCCATTCCATTCCATTCCATTCCATTCCATTCCATTGAATTCTGTTCCATTCAATTCCATTCCATTCCATTCCGTTCTACTCGGGTTGATTCCATTCTATTCCATTCCGTTCCGTTCCGTTCCGTTCCGTTCCGTTCCGTTCCGTTCCCTTCCACTCGGGTTGATTCCATTCTATTCCATTCCATTCCATTCCATTCCATTCGATTCCATTCGATTCCATTCGATTCCATTCGATTCCATTCCATTCCATTGAATTCCATTCCATTCCATTCCATTCCATGGAATTCCGTTCCATTCCATTCCATTGCATTCCATTCCATTCCATTCCATTTGAATTCCATTCCATTCCATTCCATTCCATTCCATTCCATTCCATTCCATTCCATTCCATTCCATTCTACTCGGGTTGATTCCATTCTATTCCATTCCATTCCATTCGATTCCATTCGATTCCATTCGAATCCATTCGATTCCATTCGATTCCATTCGATTCCATTCCATTCCATTGAATTCCATTCCATTCCATTCCATTCCATTGAATTCCGTTCCATTCCATTCAATTCCATTCCATTCCATTCCTTTCCGTTCCGTTCCGTTCCGTTCCCTTCCGTTCCGTTCTACTCGGGTTGATTCCATTCTATTCCATTCCATACCATTCGATTCCATTCTATTCCATTCGATTCCATTCGATTCAATTCGATTCCATTCCATTCCATTCCATTCCATTCCATTGAATTCCGTTCCATTCCATTGAATTCCATTCCATTCCGTTCCATTCCATTGAATTCCGCTCCGTTCCGTTCCGTTCCGTTCCATTCCATTCCGTTCCATTCCGTTCCATTCCGTTCTACTCGGGTTGATTCCATTCTATTCCATTCCATTCCATTCCATTCCATTCTATTCCATTCGATTCCATTCGATTCAATTCGATTCCATTCCATTCCATTCCATTCCATTCCATTCCATTCCATTGAATTCCATTGAATTCCATTCCATTCCATTCCGTTCCATTCCATTCCGTTCCATTCCATTCCATTCCATTCCATTCCATTCCATTCCATTCCATTCCATTCCGTTCTACTCGGGTTCATTCCATTCCATTCCGTTCCGTTCCGTTCCGTTCCGTTCCTTTCCTTTCTACTTGTGTTGATTCCATTCCATTCCATTCTATTCCATTGAATTCCATTCCATTCCATTCCATTCCATTCCATTACATGGAATTCCATTGTATTCCATTGAATTCCATTCCATAGAATTCCATTCCATTCCATTCCATTCCATTCCATGGAATTCCATTCCATTACATTCCATTCCATTGAATTCCATTCCATTCCATTCCATTGAATTCCATTCCATTCCATTCCATTCGATTCCATTTCATTCCATTGAATTCCATTCCATTCCATTGAATTCCATTCCATTCCGTTCCATTCCATTGAATTCTGTTCCGTTCCGTTCCGTTCCGTTCCGTTCCATTCCGTTCCATTCCGTTCCTTTCCGTTCTACTCGGGTTGATTCCATTCTATTCCATTCCATTCCATTCGATTCCATTCTATTCCATTCGATTCCATTCGATTCAATTAGATTCCATTCCATTCCATTCCATTCCATTCCATTCCATTGAATTCCGTTCCATTCCATTGAATTCCATTCCATTCCGTTCCATTCCATTGAATTCCGCTCCATTCCGTTCCGTTCCGTTCTGTTCCATTCCGTACCATTCCGTTCCAATCCGTTCTACTCGGGTTGTTTCCATTCTATTCCATTCCATTCCATTCGATTCCATTCCATTCCATTCCATTCCATTCCATTCCGTTCTACTCGGGTTCATTCCATTCCATTCCATTACATGGAATTCCATTGAATTCCATTGAATTCCATTCCATTGAATTCCATTCCATTCCATTCCATTCCATTCCATTCCATGGAATTCCATTCCATTCCATTCCATTCCATTCCATTGAATTCCATTCCATTCCATTCCATTGAATTCCATTCCATTCCATTCCATTCCATTCCATTCCATTGAATTCCATTGAATTCCATTCCATTGAATTCCATTCCATTCCATTGAATTCCATTCCATTTCATTCCATTCCATTCCGTTCCATTCCATTCCGTTCCATTCCATTCCATTCCTTTCCATTCCATTCCATTCCGTTCCATTCCATTGAATTCCGTTCCATTGCATTGAATTCCGTTCCATTCCATTCCATTCCTTTCCGTTCCGTTCCGTTCCGTTCCGTTCCGTTCTACTCGGGTTGATTCCATTCTATTCCATTCCATTCCATTCGATTCCATTCTATTCCATTCGATTCCATTCGATTCAATTCGATTCCATTCGATTCCATTCCATTCCATTCCATTCCATTCCATTCCATTGAATTCCATTGCATTCCATTCCGTTCCATTCCATTCCGTTCCATTCCATTCCATTCCATTCCATTCCATTCCAATCCGTTCCATTCCATTCCATTCCTTTCCATTCCATTCCTTTCCGTTCCATTCCGTTCCGTTCCATTCCGTTCTACTCGGATTGATTCCATTCTATTCCATTCCATTCCATTCGATTCCATTCGATTCCATTCGATTCCATTCGATTCCATTCCATTCCATTCCATTCCATTCCATTCCATTCCATTCCATTGAACTCCATTCCATTCCATTCCATTCCATTCCATTCCATTGAATTCCATTCCATTCCATTCCATTCCATTGAATTCTGTTCCATTCAATTCCATTCCATTCCATTCCGTTCTACTCGGGTTGATTCCATGCTATTCCATTCCGTTCCATTCCGTTCCGTTCCGTTCCGTTCCGTTCCGTTCCATTCCACTCGGGTTGATTCCATTCTATTCCATTCCATTCCATTCCATTCCATTCCATTCCATTCGATTCCATTCGATTCCATTCGATTCCATTCGATTCCATTCCATTCCATTCCATTCCATTGAATTCCATTCCATTCCATTCCATTCCATTGAATTCCGTTCCGTTCCATTCCGTTCCATTCCATTCCATTCCATTCCATTGAATTCCGTTCCATTCCATTGAATTCCATTCCATTCCGTTCCATTCCATTGAATTCCGCTCCGTTCCGTTCCGTTCCGTTCCGTTCCATTCCGTACCATTCCGTTCCATTCCGTTCTACTCGGGTTGATTCCATTCTATTCCATTCCATTCCATTCCATTCCATTCCATTCCATTCCATTCCATTCCATTCCGTTCTACTCGGGTTCATTCCATTCCATTCCGTTCCGTTCCGTTCCGTTCCGTTCCTTTCCTTTCTACTTGTGTTGATTCCATTCCATTCCTTTCTATTCCATTGAATTCCATTCCTTTCCATTCCATTCCATTCCATTACATGGAATTCCATTGAATTCAATTGAATTCCATTCCATGGAATTCCATTCCATTCCATTCCATTCCATTCCATTCCATTGAATTCCATTCCATTCCATTCCATTCCATTCCATTCCATTGAATTCCATTCCATTCCATTCCATTGAATTCCATTCCATTCCATTCCATTCGATTCCATTTCATTCCATTGAATTCCATTCCATTCCATTCCATTCCATTCCATTCCATTGTATTCCATTGAATTCCATTCCATTGAATTCCATTCCATTCCATTGAATTCCATTCCATTCCGTTCCATTCCATTGAATTCCGTTCCGTTCCGTTCCGTTCCGTTCCGTTCCGTTCCATTCCGTTCCATTCCATTCCATTCCGTTCTACTCGGGTTCATTCCATTCCATTCCTTTCCGTTCCGTTCCGTTCCGTTCCGTTCCGTTGCGTTCCGTTCCGTTCTACTCGGGTTGATTCCATTCTATTCCATTCCATTTCATTCGATTCCATTCTATTCCATTCGATTCCATTCTATTCAATTCGATTCCATTCCATTCCATTCCATTCCATTCCATTCCATTGAATTCCATTCCATTCCATTCCGTTCCATTCCATTCCGTTCCATTCCATTCCATTCCATTCCATTCCATTCCATTACGTTCCGTTCCATTCCGTTCCATTCCATTGAATTCCGATCCATTGCATTGAATTCCGTTCCATTCCATTCCACTCCTTTCCGTTCCGTTCCGTTCCGTTCCGTTCCGTTCTACTCGGGTTGATTCCATTCTATTCCATTCCATTCCATTCGATTCCAATCTATTCCATTCGATTCCATTCGATTCAATTCGATTCCATTCCATTCCATTCCATTCCATTCCATTCCATTCCATTCCATTGAATTCCATTCCATTCCATTCCGTTCCATTCCATTCCGTTCCATTCCATTCCATTCCATTCCATTCCATTCCTTTCCGTTACGTTCCGTTCCGTTCCATTCCGTTCTACTCGGATTGATTCCATTCTATTCCATTCCATTCCATTCGATTCCATTCGATTCCATTCGATTACATTCCATTCCATTCCATTCCATTCCATTCCATTGAACTCCATTCCATTCCATTCCATTCCATTCCATTCCATCGAATTCCATTCCATTCCATTGAATTCCATTCCATTCCATTCCATTCCATTCCATTCCATTACATTCCATTCCATCGAATTCCATTCCATTCCATTCCATTCCATTCGATTCCATTCTATTCCATTCGATTCCATTCGATTCAATTCGATTCCATTCCATTCCATTCCATTCCATTCCATTCCATTGAATTCCATTCCATTCCATTCCGTTCCATTCCATTCCGTTCCATTCCATTCCATTCCATTCCATTCCATTACGTTCCGTTCCATTCCGTTCCATTCCGTTCCATTCCATTGAATTCCGATCCATTGCATTGAATTCCGTTCCATTCCATTCCATTCCTTTCCGTTCCGTTCCATTCCGTTCCGTTCCGTTCTGTTCTACTCGGATTGATTCCATTCTATTCCATTCCATTCCATTCGATTCCATTCGATTCCATTCGATTCAATTCGATTCCATTCCATTCCATTCCATTCCATTCCATTCCATTCCATAGAATTCCATTCCATTCCATTGAATTCCATTCCATTCCATTCCTTTCCATTCCATTGAATTCCATTCCATTCCATTGAATTCCATTCCATTCCATTCCATTCGATTCCATTCCATTCCATGGAATTCCATTCCATTCGATTCCATTGCATTCCATGGAATTCCATTTCATTCCATTCCATTCCATTCCATTCCATTCCATTCCATTCCATAGAATTCCATTCCGTTCCATTCCATTCCATTCCATTCCATTCCGTTCCATTCCATTCCATCGAATTCCATTCCATTCCATTCCATTCCATTCCATTCCATTCCATTCCATTCCATTCTACTCGGGTTGATTCCATTCTATTACATTCCATTCCATTCGATTCCATTCGATTCCATTCGATTCCATTCGATTCCATTCCATTCCATTCCATTCCATTCAATTCCATTCCATTCCATTCCATTCCATTCCATTCCATTCCATTCCATTCCATTCCATTCCATGGAATTCCATTCCATTACATTGAATTCCATTCCATTCCATTCCATTCCATTGAATTCCGTTCCATTCCATTCCTTTCCATTCCATTCCATTCCATTGAATTCCATTACATTGAATTCCATTCCATTCCATTCCATTCCATTCCATTCCATTGAATTCCATTCCATTCCATTGAATTCCATTCCATTCCATTCCATTCGATTCCATTCCATTCCATGGAATTCCATTCCTTTCCATTCCATTCCATTCCATTCCATTCCATTCCATTCCATTGAATTCCATTGAATTCCATTCCATTCCATTGAATTCCATTCCTTTCCATTCCATTCCATTGAATTCCGTTCAATTCCATTCCATTCCATTCCATTCCATTCCATTCCATTCCATTCGAATTCCATTCCATTCCATTCCATTCCATTCCATTCCATTCCATTCTACTCGGGTTGATTCCATTCTATTCCATTCCATTCCATTCGATTCCATTCGATTCCTTTCGATTCCATTCCATTCCATTCCATTCCATTCCATTCCATTGAATTCCATTCCATTCCATTCCATCGAATTCCATTCCATTCCATTGAATTCCATTCCATTCCATTCCATTCCATTCCATTCCATTCCATTCCATTCCATTCCATCGAATTCCATTCCATTCCATTCCATTCCATTCCATTCCATTCGATTCCATTCGATTCCATTCGATTCCATTCCATTCCATTCCATTCCATTCCATTCCATTCCATTCCATTCCATTCCATTCTACTCCGGTTGATTCCATTCTATTACATTCCATTCCATTCGATTCCATTAGATTCCATTCGATTCCATTCGATTCCATTCCATTCCATTCCATTCCATTGAATTCCGTTCCATTCCATTCCATTCCATTCCATTCCATGGAATTCCATTCCATTCCGTTCCGTTCCGTTCCGTTCCGTTCCGTACCGTTCCATTCCATTCCATTCCATTCCATTGAATTCCGTTCCATTCCATTGAATTCCATTCCATTCCGTTCCATTCCATTGAATTCCGTTCCGTTCCGTTCCGTTCCGTTCCATTCCGTTCCATTCCATTCCATTCCGTTCTACTCGGGTTCATTCCATTCCATTCCTTTCCGTTCCGTTCCGTTCCGTTCCGTTCCGTTCCGTTCCGTTCCGTTCTACTCGGGTTGATTCCATTCTATTCCATTCCATTCCATTCGATTCCTTTCTATTCCATTCGATTCCATTCTATTCAATTCGATTCCATTCCATTCCATTCCATTCCATTCCATTCCATTCCATTCCATTGAATTCCATTCCATTCCATTCCGTTCCATTCCATTCCGTTCCTTTCCATTCCATTCCATTCCATTCCATTCCATTACGTTCCGTTCCATTCCCTTCCATTCCATTGAATTCCGATCCATTGCATTGAATTCCGTTCCATTCCATTCCATTCCTTTCCGTTCCGTTCCGTTCCGTTCCGTTCTACTCGGGTTGATTCCATTCTATTCCATTCCATTCCATTCGATTCCATTCTATTCCATTCGCTTCCATTCGATTCAATTCGATTCGATTCCATTCCATTCCATTCCATTCCATTCCATTCCATTGAATTCCATTCCATTCCATAGAATTCCATTCCATTCCATTCCATTCCATTCCATTCCATTCCATTCCATTGAATTCCATTCCATTCCATTGAATTCCATTCCATTCCATTCCATTCGATTCCATTCCATTCCATGGAATTCCATTCCATTCGATTCCATTCCATTCCATGGAATTCCATTTCATTCCATTCCATTCCATTCCATTGCATTCCATTCCATTCCATAGAATTCCATTCCATTCCATTCCATTCCATTCCATTCCATTCCATTCCATTCCGTTCCATTCCATTCCATCGAATTCCATTCCATTCCATTCCATTCCATTCCATTCCATTCCATTCCATTCCATTCCATTCCATTCTACTCGGGTTGATTCCATTCTATTACATTCCATTCCATTCGATTCCATTCGATTCCATTCGATTCCATTCGATTCCATTCCATTCCATTCCATTCAATTGAATTCCATTCCATTCCATTCCATTCCATTCCATTCCATTCCATTCCATTGAATTCCATTCCATTCCATTGAATTCCATTCCATTCCATTCCATTCCATTGAATTCCGTTCCATTCCATTCCTTTCCATTCCATTCCATTCCATTGAATTCCATTACATTGAATTCCATTCCATTCCATTCCATTCCATTGAATTCCATTCCATTCCATTCCATTCGATTCCATTCCATTCCATGGAATTCCATTCCTTTCCATTCCATTCCATTCCATTCCTTTCCATTCCATTCCATTGAATTCCATTGAATTCCATTCCATTCCATTGAATTCCATTCCTTTCCATTCCATTCCATTGAATTCCGTTCAATTCCATTCCATTCCATTCCATTCCATTCCATTCCATTCGAATTCCATTCAATTCCATTCCATTCCATTCCATTCCATTCCATTCCATTCCATTCCATTCTACTCGGGTTGATTCCATTCTATTCCATTCCATTCCATTCGATTCCATTCGATTCCTTTCGATTCCATTCCATTCCATTCCATTCCATTCCATTGAATTCCATTCCATTCCATTCCATTCCATTCCATTCCATTGAATTCCATTCCATTCCATTCCATTCCATTCCATTCCATTCCATTCCATCGAATTCCATTCCATTCCATTCCATTCCATTCCATTCCATTCCATTCGATTCAATTCGATTCCATTCGATTCCATTCCATTCCATTCCATTCCATTGAATTCCGTTCCATTCCATTCCATTCCATTCCATTCCCTTCCATTGAATTCCATTACATTGAATTCCATTCCATTCCATTCCATTCCATGGAATTCCATTCCATTCCGTTCCGTTCCGTTCCGTTCCGTTCCGTACCGTTCCATTCCATTCCATTCCATTCCATTGAATTCCGTTCCATTCCATTGAATTCCATTCCATTCCGTTCCATTCCATTGAATTCCGTTCCGTTCCGTTCCGTTCCGTTCCGTTCCATTCCGTTCCATTCCATTCCATTCCGTTCTACTCGGGTTCATTCCATTCCATTCCTTTCCGTTCCGTTCCGTTCCGTTCCATTCCGTTCCGTTCCGTTCCGTTCTACTCGGGTTGATTCCATTCTATTCCATTCCATTCCATTCGATTCCAATCTATTCCATTCGATTCCATTCGATTCAGTTCTATTCCATTCCATTCCATTCCATTTCATTCCATTCCATTCCATTCCATTGAATTCCATTCCATTCCATTCCGTTCCATTCCATTCCGTTCCATTCCATTCCATTCCATTCCATTCCATTCCTTTCCGTTCCGTTCCGTTCCGTTCCATTCCGTTCTACTCGGATTGATTCCATTCTATTCCATTCCATTCCATTCGATTCCATTCGTTTCCATTCGATTCCATTCGATTCCATTCCATTCCATTCCATTCCATTCCATTCCATTCCATTCCATTGAACTCCATTCCATTCCATTCCATTCCATTCCATTCCATTGAATTCTGTTCCATTCAATTCCATTCCATTCCATTCCGTTCTACTCGGGTTGATTCCATTCTATTCCATTCCGTTCCGTTCCGTTCCGTTCCGTTCCGTTCCGTTCCGTTCCCTTCCACTCGGGTTGATTCCATTCTATTCCATTCCATTCCATTCCATTCCATTCGATTCCATTCGATTCCATTCGATTCCATTCGATTCCATTCCATTCCATTGAATTCCATTCCATTCCATTCCATTCCATGGAATTCCGTTCCATTCCATTCCATTGCATTCCATTCCATTCCATTCCATTTGAATTCCATTCCATTCCATTCCATTCCATTCCATTCCATTCCATTCCATTCCATTCCATTCCATTCTACTCGGGTTGATTCCATTCTATTCCATTCCATTCCATTCGATTCCATTCGATTCCATTCGAATCCATTCGATTCCATTCGATTCCATTCGATTCCATTCCATTCCATTGAATTCCATTCCATTCCATTCCATTCCATTGAATTCCGTTCCATTCCATTCAATTCCATTCCATTCCATTCCTTTCCGTTCCGTTCCGTTCCGTTCCCTTCCGTTCCGTTCTACTCGGGTTGATTCCATTCTATTCCATTCCATACCATTCGATTCCATTCTATTCCATTCGATTCCATTCGATTCAATTCGATTCCATTCCATTCCATTCCATTCCATTCCATTGAATTCCGTTCCATTCCATTGAATTCCATTCCATTCCGTTCCATTCCATTGAATTCCGCTCCGTTCCGTTCCGTTCCGTTCCATTCCATTCCGTTCCATTCCGTTCCATTCCGTTCTACTCGGGTTGATTCCATTCTATTCCATTCCATTCCATTCCATTCCATTCTATTCCATTCGATTCCATTCGATTCAATTCGATTCCATTCCATTCCATTCCATTCCATTCCATTCCATTCCATTGAATTCCATTGAATTCCATTCCATTCCATTCCGTTCCATTCCATTCCGTTCCATTCCATTCCATTCCATTCCATTCCATTCCATTCCATTCCGTTCTACTCGGGTTCATTCCATTCCATTCCGTTCCGTTCCGTTCCGTTCCGTTCCTTTCCTTTCTACTTGTGTTGATTCCATTCCATTCCATTCTATTCCATTGAATTCCATTCCATTCCATTCCATTCCATTCCATTACATGGAATTCCATTGTATTCCATTGAATTCCATTCCATAGAATTCCATTCCATTCCATTCCATTCCATTCCATGGAATTCCATTCCATTACATTCCATTCCATTGAATTCCATTCCATTCCATTCCATTGAATTCCATTCCATTCCATTCCATTCGATTCCATTTCATTCCATTCCATTCCATTCCATTGCATTCCATTCCATTCCATAGAATTCCATTCCATTCCATTCCATTCCATTCCATTCCATTCCATTCCGTTCCATTCCATTCCATCGAATTCCATTCCATTCCATTCCATTCCATTCCATTCCATTCCATTCCATTCCATTCCATTCTACTCGGGTTGATTCCATTCTATTACATTCCATTCCATTCGATTCCATTCGATTCCATTCGATTCCATTCGATTCCATTCCATTCCATTCCATTCAATTGAATTCCATTCCATTCCATTCCATTCCATTCCATTCCATTCCATTGAATTCCATTCCATTCCATTGAATTCCATTCCATTCCATTCCATTCCATTGAATTCCGTTCCATTCCATTCCTTTCCATTCCATTCCATTCCATTGAATTCCATTACATTGAATTCCATTCCATTCCATTCCATTCCATTGAATTCCATTCCATTCCATTCCATTCGATTCCATTCCATTCCATGGAATTCCATTCCTTTCCATTCCATTCCATTCCATTCCTTTCCATTCCATTCCATTGAATTCCATTGAATTCCATTCCATTCCATTGAATTCCATTCCTTTCCATTCCATTCCATTGAATTCCGTTCAATTCGATTCCATTCCATTCCATTCCATTCCATTCCATTCGAATTCCATTCAATTCCATTCCATTCCATTCCATTCCATTCCATTCCATTCCATTCCATTCTACTCGGGTTGATTCCATTCTATTCCATTCCATTCCATTCGATTCCATTCGATTCCTTTCGATTCCATTCCATTCCATTCCATTCCATTCCATTGAATTCCATTCCATTCCATTCCATTCCATTCCATTCCATTGAATTCCATTCCATTCCATTCCATTCCATTCCATTCCATTCCATTCCATCGAATTCCATTCCATTCCATTCCATTCCATTCCATTCCATTCCATTCGATTCAATTCGATTCCATTCGATTCCATTCCATTCCATTCCATTCCATTGAATTCCGTTCCATTCCATTCCATTCCATTCCATTCCCTTCCATTGAATTCCATTCCATTGAATTCCATTCCATTCCATTCCATTCCATGGAATTCCATTCCATTCCGTTCCGTTCCGTTCCGTTCCGTTCCGTACCGTTCCATTCCATTCCATTCCATTCCATTGAATTCCGTTCCATTCCATTGAATTCCATTCCATTCCGTTCCATTCCATTGAATTCCGTTCCGTTCCGTTCCGTTCCGTTCCGTTCCATTCCGTTCCATTCCATTCCATTCCGTTCTACTCGGGTTCATTCCATTCCATTCCTTTCCGTTCCGTTCCGTTCCGTTCCATTCCGTTCCGTTCCGTTCCGTTCTACTCGGGTTGATTCCATTCTATTCCATTCCATTCCATTCGATTCCAATCTATTCCATTCGATTCCATTCGATTCAGTTCTATTCCATTCCATTCCATTCCATTTCATTCCATTCCATTCCATTCCATTGAATTCCATTCCATTCCATTCCGTTCCATTCCATTCCGTTCCATTCCATTCCATTCCATTCCATTCCATTCCTTTCCGTTCCGTTCCGTTCCGTTCCATTCCGTTCTACTCGGATTGATTCCATTCTATTCCATTCCATTCCATTCGATTCCATTCGATTCCATTCGATTCCATTCGATTCCATTCCATTCCATTCCATTCCATTCCATTCCATTCCATTCCATTGAACTCCATTCCATTCCATTCCATTCCATTCCATTCCATTGAATTCTGTTCCATTCAATTCCATTCCATTCCATTCCGTTCTACTCGGGTTGATTCCATTCTATTCCATTCCGTTCCGTTCCGTTCCGTTCCGTTCCGTTCCGTTCCCTTCCACTCGGGTTGATTCCATTCTATTCCATTCCATTCCATTCCATTCCATTCGATTCCATTCGATTCCATTCGATTCCATTCGATTCCATTCCATTCCATTGAACTCCATTCCATTCCATTCCATTCCATGGAATTCCGTTCCATTCCATTCCATTGCATTCCATTCCATTCCATTCCATTTGAATTCCATTCCATTCCATTCCATTCCATTCCATTCCATTCCATTCCATTCCATTCCATTCCATTCTACTCGGGTTGATTCCATTCTATTCCATTCCATTCCATTCGATTCCATTCGATTCCATTCGAATCCATTCGATTCCATTCGATTCCATTCGATTCCATTCCATTCCATTGAATTCCATTCCATTCCATTCCATTCCATTGAATTCCGTTCCATTCCATTCAATTCCATTCCATTCCATTCCTTTCCGTTCCGTTCCGTTCCGTTCCCTTCCGTTCCGTTCTACTCGGGTTGATTCCATTCTATTCCATTCCATACCATTCGATTCCATTCTATTCCATTCGATTCCATTCGATTCAATTCGATTCCATTCCATTCCATTCCATTCCATTCCATTGAATTCCGTTCCATTCCATTGAATTCCATTCCATTCCGTTCCATTCCATTGAATTCCGCTCCGTTCCGTTCCGTTCCGTTCCATTCCATTCCGTTCCATTCCGTTCCATTCCGTTCTACTCGGGTTGATTCCATTCTATTCCATTCCATTCCATTCCATTCCATTCTATTCCATTCGATTCCATTCGATTCAATTCGATTCCATTCCATTCCATTCCATTCCATTCCATTCCATTCCATTGAATTCCATTGAATTCCATTCCATTCCATTCCGTTCCATTCCATTCCGTTCCATTCCATTCCATTCCATTCCATTCCATTCCATTCCATTCCATTCCATTCCGTTCTACTCGGGTTCATTCCATTCCATTCCGTTCCGTTCCGTTCCGTTCCGTTCCTTTCCTTTCTACTTGTGTTGATTCCATTCCATTCCATTCTATTCCATTGAATTCCATTCCATTCCATTCCATTCCATTCCATTACATGGAATTCCATTGTATTCCATTGAATTCCATTCCATAGAATTCCATTCCATTCCATTCCATTCCATTCCATGGAATTCCATTCCATTACATTCCATTCCATTGAATTCCATTCCATTCCATTCCATTGAATTCCATTCCATTCCATTCCATTCGATTCCATTTCATTCCATTGAATTCCATTCCATTCCATTGAATTCCATTCCATTCCGTTCCATTCCATTGAATTCTGTTCCGTTCCGTTCCGTTCCGTTCCGTTCCATTCCGTTCCATTCCGTTCCTTTCCGTTCTACTCGGGTTGATTCCATTCTATTCCATTCCATTCCATTCGATTCCATTCTATTCCATTCGATTCCATTCGATTCAATTAGATTCCATTCCATTCCATTCCATTCCATTCCATTCCATTGAATTCCGTTCCATTCCATTGAATTCCATTCCATTCCGTTCCATTCCATTGAATTCCGCTCCATTCCGTTCCGTTCCGTTCTGTTCCATTCCGTACCATTCCGTTCCAATCCGTTCTACTCGGGTTGTTTCCATTCTATTCCATTCCATTCCATTCGATTCCATTCCATTCCATTCCATTCCATTCCATTCCGTTCTACTCGGGTTCATTCCATTCCATTCCATTACATGGAATTCCATTGAATTCCATTGAATTCCATTCCATTGAATTCCATTCCATTCCATTCCATTCCATTCCATTCCATGGAATTCCATTCCATTCCATTCCATTCCATTCCATTGAATTCCATTCCATTCCATTCCATTGAATTCCATTCCATTCCATTCCATTCCATTCCATTCCATTGAATTCCATTGAATTCCATTCCATTGAATTCCATTCCATTCCATTGAATTCCATTCCATTTCATTCCATTCCATTCCGTTCCATTCCATTCCGTTCCATTCCATTCCATTCCTTTCCATTCCATTCCATTCCGTTCCATTCCATTGAATTCCGTTCCATTGCATTGAATTCCGTTCCATTCCATTCCATTCCTTTCCGTTCCGTTCCGTTCCGTTCCGTTCCGTTCCGTTCTACTCGGGTTGATTCCATTCTATTCCATTCCATTCCATTCGATTCCATTCTATTCCATTCGATTCCATTCGATTCAATTCGATTCCATTCGATTCCATTCCATTCCATTCCATTCCATTCCATTCCATTGAATTCCATTGCATTCCATTCCGTTCCATTCCATTCCGTTCCATTCCATTCCATTCCATTCCATTCCATTCCAATCCGTTCCATTCCATTCCATTCCTTTCCATTCCATTCCTTTCCGTTCCATTCCGTTCCGTTCCATTCCGTTCTACTCGGATTGATTCCATTCTATTCCATTCCATTCCATTCGATTCCATTCGATTCCATTCGATTCCATTCGATTCCATTCCATTCCATTCCATTCCATTCCATTCCATTCCATTCCATTGAACTCCATTCCATTCCATTCCATTCCATTCCATTCCATTGAATTCCATTCCATTCCATTCCATTCCATTGAATTCTGTTCCATTCAATTCCATTCCATTCCATTCCGTTCTACTCGGGTTGATTCCATGCTATTCCATTCCGTTCCATTCCGTTCCGTTCCGTTCCGTTCCATTCCACTCGGGTTGATTCCATTCTATTCCATTCCATTCCATTCCATTCCATTCCATTCCATTCGATTCCATTCGATTCCATTCGATTCCATTCGATTCCATTCCATTCCATTCCATTCCATTGAATTCCATTCCATTCCATTCCATTCCATTGAATTCCGTTCCGTTCCATTCCGTTCCATTCCATTCCATTCCATTCCATTGAATTCCGTTCCATTCCATTGAATTCCATTCCATTCCGTTCCATTCCATTGAATTCCGCTCCGTTCCGTTCCGTTCCGTTCCGTTCCATTCCGTACCATTCCGTTCCATTCCGTTCTACTCGGGTTGATTCCATTCTATTCCATTCCATTCCATTCCATTCCATTCCATTCCATTCCATTCCATTCCATTCCGTTCTACTCGGGTTCATTCCATTCCATTCCGTTCCGTTCCGTTCCGTTCCGTTCCTTTCCTTTCTACTTGTGTTGATTCCATTCCATTCCTTTCTATTCCATTGAATTCCATTCCTTTCCATTCCATTCCATTCCATTACATGGAATTCCATTGAATTCAATTGAATTCCATTCCATGGAATTCCATTCCATTCCATTCCATTCCATTCCATTCCATTGAATTCCATTCCATTCCATTCCATTCCATTCCATTCCATTGAATTCCATTCCATTCCATTCCATTGAATTCCATTCCATTCCATTCCATTCGATTCCATTTCATTCCATTGAATTCCATTCCATTCCATTCCATTCCATTCCATTCCATTGTATTCCATTGAATTCCATTCCATTGAATTCCATTCCATTCCATTGAATTCCATTCCATTCCGTTCCATTCCATTGAATTCCGTTCCGTTCCGTTCCGTTCCGTTCCGTTCCGTTCCATTCCGTTCCATTCCATTCCATTCCGTTCTACTCGGGTTCATTCCATTCCATTCCTTTCCGTTCCGTTCCGTTCCGTTCCGTTCCGTTGCGTTCCGTTCCGTTCTACTCGGGTTGATTCCATTCTATTCCATTCCATTTCATTCGATTCCATTCTATTCCATTCGATTCCATTCTATTCAATTCGATTCCATTCCATTCCATTCCATTCCATTCCATTCCATTGAATTCCATTCCATTCCATTCCGTTCCATTCCATTCCGTTCCATTCCATTCCATTCCATTCCATTCCATTCCATTACGTTCCGTTCCATTCCGTTCCATTCCATTGAATTCCGATCCATTGCATTGAATTCCGTTCCATTCCATTCCACTCCTTTCCGTTCCGTTCCGTTCCGTTCCGTTCCGTTCTACTCGGGTTGATTCCATTCTATTCCATTCCATTCCATTCGATTCCAATCTATTCCATTCGATTCCATTCGATTCAATTCGATTCCATTCCATTCCATTCCATTCCATTCCATTCCATTCCATTCCATTGAATTCCATTCCATTCCATTCCGTTCCATTCCATTCCGTTCCATTCCATTCCATTCCATTCCATTCCATTCCTTTCCGTTACGTTCCGTTCCGTTCCATTCCGTTCTACTCGGATTGATTCCATTCTATTCCATTCCATTCCATTCGATTCCATTCGATTCCATTCGATTACATTCCATTCCATTCCATTCCATTCCATTCCATTGAACTCCATTCCATTCCATTCCATTCCATTCCATTCCATCGAATTCCATTCCATTCCATTGAATTCCATTCCATTCCATTCCATTCCATTCCATTCCATTACATTCCATTCCATCGAATTCCATTCCATTCCATTCCATTCCATTCGATTCCATTCTATTCCATTCGATTCCATTCGATTCAATTCGATTCCATTCCATTCCATTCCATTCCATTCCATTCCATTCCATTGAATTCCATTCCATTCCATTCCGTTCCATTCCATTCCGTTCCATTCCATTCCATTCCATTCCATTCCATTACGTTCCGTTCCATTCCGTTCCATTCCGTTCCATTCCATTGAATTCCGATCCATTGCATTGAATTCCGTTCCATTCCATTCCATTCCTTTCCGTTCCGTTCCATTCCGTTCCGTTCCGTTCTGTTCTACTCGGATTGATTCCATTCTATTCCATTCCATTCCATTCGATTCCATTCGATTCCATTCGATTCAATTCGATTCCATTCCATTCCATTCCATTCCATTCCATTCCATTCCATAGAATTCCATTCCATTCCATTGAATTCCATTCCATTCCATTCCTTTCCATTCCATTGAATTCCATTCCATTCCATTGAATTCCATTCCATTCCATTCCATTCGATTCCATTCCATTCCATGGAATTCCATTCCATTCGATTCCATTGCATTCCATGGAATTCCATTTCATTCCATTCCATTCCATTCCATTCCATTCCATTCCATAGAATTCCATTCCGTTCCATTCCATTCCATTCCATTCCATTCCGTTCCATTCCATTCCATCGAATTCCATTCCATTCCATTCCATTCCATTCCATTCCATTCCATTCCATTCCATTCTACTCGGGTTGATTCCATTCTATTACATTCCATTCCATTCGATTCCATTCGATTCCATTCGATTCCATTCGATTCCATTCCATTCCATTCCATTCCATTCAATTCCATTCCATTCCATTCCATTCCATTCCATTCCATTCCATTCCATTCCATTCCATTCCATGGAATTCCATTCCATTACATTGAATTCCATTCCATTCCATTCCATTCCATTGAATTCCGTTCCATTCCATTCCTTTCCATTCCATTCCATTCCATTGAATTCCATTACATTGAATTCCATTCCATTCCATTCCATTCCATTCCATTCCATTGAATTCCATTCCATTCCATTGAATTCCATTCCATTCCATTCCATTCGATTCCATTCCATTCCATGGAATTCCATTCCTTTCCATTCCATTCCATTCCATTCCATTCCATTCCATTGAATTCCATTGAATTCCATTCCATTCCATTGAATTCCATTCCTTTCCATTCCATTCCATTGAATTCCGTTCAATTCCATTCCATTCCATTCCATTCCATTCCATTCCATTCCATTCGAATTCCATTCCATTCCATTCCATTCCATTCCATTCCATTCCATTCTACTCGGGTTGATTCCATTCTATTCCATTCCATTCCATTCGATTCCATTCGATTCCTTTCGATTCCATTCCATTCCATTCCATTCCATTCCATTCCATTGAATTCCATTCCATTCCATTCCATCGAATTCCATTCCATTCCATTGAATTCCATTCCATTCCATTCCATTCCATTCCATTCCATTCCATTCCATTCCATCGAATTCCATTCCATTCCATTCCATTCCATTCCATTCCATTCGATTCCATTCGATTCCATTCGATTCCATTCCATTCCATTCCATTCCATTCCATTCCATTCCATTCCATTCCATTCCATTCTACTCCGGTTGATTCCATTCTATTACATTCCATTCCATTCGATTCCATTAGATTCCATTCGATTCCATTCGATTCCATTCCATTCCATTCCATTCCATTGAATTCCGTTCCATTCCATTCCATTCCATTCCATTCCATGGAATTCCATTCCATTCCGTTCCGTTCCGTTCCGTTCCGTTCCGTACCGTTCCATTCCATTCCATTCCATTCCATTGAATTCCGTTCCATTCCATTGAATTCCATTCCATTCCGTTCCATTCCATTGAATTCCGTTCCGTTCCGTTCCGTTCCGTTCCATTCCGTTCCATTCCATTCCATTCCGTTCTACTCGGGTTCATTCCATTCCATTCCTTTCCGTTCCGTTCCGTTCCGTTCCGTTCCGTTCCGTTCCGTTCCGTTCTACTCGGGTTGATTCCATTCTATTCCATTCCATTCCATTCGATTCCTTTCTATTCCATTCGATTCCATTCTATTCAATTCGATTCCATTCCATTCCATTCCATTCCATTCCATTCCATTCCATTGAATTCCATTCCATTCCATTCCGTTCCATTCCATTCCGTTCCTTTCCATTCCATTCCATTCCATTCCATTCCATTACGTTCCGTTCCATTCCCTTCCATTCCATTGAATTCCGATCCATTGCATTGAATTCCGTTCCATTCCATTCCATTCCTTTCCGTTCCGTTCCGTTCCGTTCCGTTCTACTCGGGTTGATTCCATTCTATTCCATTCCATTCCATTCGATTCCATTCTATTCCATTCGCTTCCATTCGATTCAATTCGATTCGATTCCATTCCATTCCATTCCATTCCATTCCATTCCATTGAATTCCATTCCATTCCATAGAATTCCATTCCATTCCATTCCATTCCATTCCATTCCATTCCATTCCATTGAATTCCATTCCATTCCATAGAATTCCATTCCATTCCATTCCATTCGATTCCATTCCATTCCATGGAATTCCATTCCATTCGATTCCATTCCATTCCATGGAATTCCATTTCATTCCATTCCATTCCATTCCATTGCATTCCATTCCATTCCATAGAATTCCATTCCATTCCATTCCATTCCATTCCATTCCATTCCATTCCGTTCCATTCCATTCCATCGAATTCCATTCCATTCCATTCCATTCCATTCCATTCCATTCCATTCCATTCCATTCCATTCCATTCTACTCGGGTTGATTCCATTCTATTACATTCCATTCCATTCGATTCCATTCGATTCCATTCGATTCCATTCGATTCCATTCCATTCCATTCCATTCAATTGAATTCCATTCCATTCCATTCCATTCCATTCCATTCCATTCCATTGAATTCCATTCCATTCCATTGAATTCCATTCCATTCTATTCCATTCCATTGAATTCCGTTCCATTCCATTCCTTTCCATTCCATTCCATTCCATTGAATTCCATTACATTGAATTCCATTCCATTCCATTCCATTCCATTGAATTCCATTCCATTCCATTCCATTCGATTCCATTCCATTCCATGGAATTCCATTCCTTTCCATTCCATTCCATTCCATTCCTTTCCATTCCATTCCATTGAATTCCATTGAATTCCATTCCATTCCATTGAATTCCATTCCTTTCCATTCCATTCCATTGAATTCCGTTCAATTCCATTCCATTCCATTCCATTCCATTCCATTCCATTCGAATTCCATTCAATTCCATTCCATTCCATTCCATTCCATTCCATTCCATTCCATTCCATTCTACTCGGGTTGATTCCATTCTATTCCATTCCATTCCATTCGATTCCATTCGATTCCTTTCGATTCCATTCCATTCCATTCCATTCCATTCCATTGAATTCCATTCCATTCCATTCCATTCCATTCCATTCCATTGAATTCCATTCCATTCCATTCCATTCCATTCCATTCCATTCCATTCCATCGAATTCCATTCCATTCCATTCCATTCCATTCCATTCCATTCCATTCGATTCAATTCGATTCCATTCGATTCCATTCCATTCCATTCCATTCCATTGAATTCCGTTCCATTCCATTCCATTCCATTCCATTCCCTTCCATTGAATTCCATTACATTGAATTCCATTCCATTCCATTCCATTCCATGGAATTCCATTCCATTCCGTTCCGTTCCGTTCCGTTCCGTTCCGTACCGTTCCATTCCATTCCATTCCATTCCATTGAATTCCGTTCCATTCCATTGAATTCCATTCCATTCCGTTCCATTCCATTGAATTCCGTTCCGTTCCGTTCCGTTCCGTTCCGTTCCATTCCGTTCCATTCCATTCCATTCCGTTCTACTCGGGTTCATTCCATTCCATTCCTTTCCGTTCCGTTCCGTTCCGTTCCATTCCGTTCCGTTCCGTTCCGTTCTACTCGGGTTGATTCCATTCTATTCCATTCCATTCCATTCGATTCCAATCTATTCCATTCGATTCCATTCGATTCAGTTCTATTCCATTCCATTCCATTCCATTTCATTCCATTCCATTCCATTCCATTGAATTCCATTCCATTCCATTCCGTTCCATTCCATTCCGTTCCATTCCATTCCATTCCATTCCATTCCATTCCTTTCCGTTCCGTTCCGTTCCGTTCCATTCCGTTCTACTCGGATTGATTCCATTCTATTCCATTCCATTCCATTCGATTCCATTCGATTCCATTCGATTCCATTCGATTCCATTCCATTCCATTCCATTCCATTCCATTCCATTCCATTCCATTGAACTCCATTCCATTCCATTCCATTCCATTCCATTCCATTGAATTCTGTTCCATTCAATTCCATTCCATTCCATTCCGTTCTACTCGGTTTGATTCCATTCTATTCCATTCCGTTCCGTTCCGTTCCGTTCCGTTCCGTTCCGTTCCGTTCCGTTCCCTTCCACTCGGGTTGATTCCATTCTATTCCATTCCATTCCATTCCATTCCATTCGATTCCATTCGATTCCATTCGATTCCATTCGATTCCATTCCATTCCATTGAATTCCATTCCATTCCATTCCATTCCATGGAATTCCGTTCCATTCCATTCCATTGCATTCCATTCCATTCCATTCCATTTGAATTCCATTCCATTCCATTCCATTCCATTCCATTCCATTCCATTCCATTCCATTCCATTCCATTCTACTCGGGTTGATTCCATTCTATTCCATTCCATTCCATTCGATTCCATTCGATTCCATTCGAATCCATTCGATTCCATTCGATTCCATTCGATTCCATTCCATTCCATTGAATTCCATTCCATTCCATTCCATTCCATTGAATTCCGTTCCATTCCATTCAATTCCATTCCATTCCATTCCTTTCCGTTCCGTTCCGTTCCGTTCCCTTCCGTTCCGTTCTACTCGGGTTGATTCCATTCTATTCCATTCCATACCATTCGATTCCATTCTATTCCATTCGATTCCATTCGATTCAATTCGATTCCATTCCATTCCATTCCATTCCATTCCATTGAATTCCGTTCCATTCCATTGAATTCCATTCCATTCCGTTCCATTCCATTGAATTCCGCTCCGTTCCGTTCCGTTCCGTTCCATTCCATTCCGTTCCATTCCGTTCCATTCCGTTCTACTCGGGTTGATTCCATTCTATTCCATTCCATTCCATTCCATTCCATTCTATTCCATTCGATTCCATTCGATTCAATTCGATTCCATTCCATTCCATTCCATTCCATTCCATTCCATTCCATTGAATTCCATTGAATTCCATTCCATTCCATTCCGTTCCATTCCATTCCGTTCCATTCCATTCCATTCCATTCCATTCCATTCCATTCCATTCCATTCCGTTCTACTCGGGTTCATTCCATTCCATTCCGTTCCGTTCCGTTCCGTTCCGTTCCTTTCCTTTCTACTTGTGTTGATTCCATTCCATTCCATTCTATTCCATTGAATTCCATTCCATTCCATTCCATTCCATTCCATTACATGGAATTCCATTGTATTCCATTGAATTCCATTCCATAGAATTCCATTCCATTCCATTCCATTCCATTGAATTCCATTCCATTCCATTCCATTGAATTCCATTCCATTCCATTCCATTCGATTCCATTTCATTCCATTGAATTCCATTCCATTCCATTGAATTCCATTCCATTCCGTTCCATTCCATTGAATTCTGTTCCGTTCCGTTCCGTTCCGTTCCGTTCCATTCCGTTCCATTCCGTTCCTTTCCGTTCTACTCGGGTTGATTCCATTCTATTCCATTCCATTCCATTCGATTCCATTCTATTCCATTCGATTCCATTCGATTCAATTAGATTCCATTCCATTCCATTCCATTCCATTCCATTCCATTGAATTCCGTTCCATTCCATTGAATTCCATTCCATTCCGTTCCATTCCATTGAATTCCGCTCCATTCCGTTCCGTTCCGTTCTGTTCCATTCCGTACCATTCCGTTCCAATCCGTTCTACTCGGGTTGTTTCCATTCTATTCCATTCCATTCCATTCGATTCCATTCCATTCCATTCCATTCCATTCCATTCCGTTCTACTCGGGTTCATTCCATTCCATTCCATTACATGGAATTCCATTGAATTCCATTGAATTCCATTCCATTGAATTCCATTCCATTCCATTCCATTCCATTCCATTCCATGGAATTCCATTCCATTCCATTCCATTCCATTCCATTGAATTCCATTCCATTCCATTCCATTGAATTCCATTCCATTCCATTCCATTCCATTCCATTCCATTGAATTCCATTGAATTCCATTCCATTGAATTCCGTTCCATTCCATTCCTTTCCATTCCATTCCATTCCATTGAATTCCATTACATTGAATTCCATTCCATTCCATTCCATTCCATTCCATTCCATTGAATTCCATTCCATTCCATTGAATTCCATTCCATTCCATTCCATTCGATTCCATTCCATTCCATGGAATTCCATTCCTTTCCATTCCATTCCATTCCATTCCATTCCATTCCATTGAATTCCATTGAATTCCATTCCATTCCATTGAATTCCATTCCTTTCCATTCCATTCCATTGAATTCCGTTCAATTCCATTCCATTCCATTCCATTCCATTCCATTCCATTCCATTCGAATTCCATTCCATTCCATTCCATTCCATTCCATTCCATTCCATTCTACTCGGGTTGATTCCATTCTATTCCATTCCATTCCATTCGATTCCATTCGATTCCTTTCGATTCCATTCCATTCCATTCCATTCCATTCCATTCCATTGAATTCCATTCCATTCCATTCCATCGAATTCCATTCCATTCCATTGAATTCCATTCCATTCCATTCCATTCCATTCCATTCCATTCCATTCCATTCCATCGAATTCCATTCCATTCCATTCCATTCCATTCCATTCGATTCCATTCGATTCCATTCGATTCCATTCCATTCCATTCCATTCCATTCCATTCCATTCCATTCCATTCCATTCCATTCTACTCCGGTTGATTCCATTCTATTACATTCCATTCCATTCGATTCCATTAGATTCCATTCGATTCCATTCGATTCCATTCCATTCCATTCCATTCCATTGAATTCCGTTCCATTCCATTCCATTCCATTCCATTCCATGGAATTCCATTCCATTCCGTTCCGTTCCGTTCCGTTCCGTTCCGTACCGTTCCATTCCATTCCATTCCATTCCATTGAATTCCGTTCCATTCCATTGAATTCCATTCCATTCCGTTCCATTCCATTGAATTCCGTTCCGTTCCGTTCCGTTCCGTTCCATTCCGTTCCATTCCATTCCATTCCGTTCTACTCGGGTTCATTCCATTCCATTCCTTTCCGTTCCGTTCCGTTCCGTTCCGTTCCGTTCCGTTCCGTTCCGTTCTACTCGGGTTGATTCCATTCTATTCCATTCCATTCCATTCGATTCCTTTCTATTCCATTCGATTCCATTCTATTCAATTCGATTCCATTCCATTCCATTCCATTCCATTCCATTCCATTCCATTGAATTCCATTCCATTCCATTCCGTTCCATTCCATTCCGTTCCTTTCCATTCCATTCCATTCCATTCCATTCCATTACGTTCCGTTCCATTCCCTTCCATTCCATTGAATTCCGATCCATTGCATTGAATTCCGTTCCATTCCATTCCATTCCTTTCCGTTCCGTTCCGTTCCGTTCCGTTCTACTCGGGTTGATTCCATTCTATTCCATTCCATTCCATTCGATTCCATTCTATTCCATTCGCTTCCATTCGATTCAATTCGATTCGATTCCATTCCATTCCATTCCATTCCATTCCATTCCATTGAATTCCATTCCATTCCATAGAATTCCATTCCATTCCATTCCATTCCATTCCATTCCATTCCATTCCATTGAATTCCATTCCATTCCATAGAATTCCATTCCATTCCATTCCATTCGATTCCATTCCATTCCATGGAATTCCATTCCATTCGATTCCATTCCATTCCATGGAATTCCATTTCATTCCATTCCATTCCATTCCATTGCATTCCATTCCATTCCATAGAATTCCATTCCATTCCATTCCATTCCATTCCATTCCATTCCATTCCGTTCCATTCCATTCCATCGAATTCCATTCCATTCCATTCCATTCCATTCCATTCCATTCCATTCCATTCCATTCCATTCCATTCTACTCGGGTTGATTCCATTCTATTACATTCCATTCCATTCGATTCCATTCGATTCCATTCGATTCCATTCGATTCCATTCCATTCCATTCCATTCAATTGAATTCCATTCCATTCCATTCCATTCCATTCCATTCCATTCCATTGAATTCCATTCCATTCCATTGAATTCCATTCCATTCTATTCCATTCCATTGAATTCCGTTCCATTCCATTCCTTTCCATTCCATTCCATTCCATTGAATTCCATTACATTGAATTCCATTCCATTCCATTCCATTCCATTGAATTCCATTCCATTCCATTCCATTCGATTCCATTCCATTCCATGGAATTCCATTCCTTTCCATTCCATTCCATTCCATTCCTTTCCATTCCATTCCATTGAATTCCATTGAATTCCATTCCATTCCATTGAATTCCATTCCTTTCCATTCCATTCCATTGAATTCCGTTCAATTCCATTCCATTCCATTCCATTCCATTCCATTCCATTCGAATTCCATTCAATTCCATTCCATTCCATTCCATTCCATTCCATTCCATTCCATTCCATTCTACTCGGGTTGATTCCATTCTATTCCATTCCATTCCATTCGATTCCATTCGATTCCTTTCGATTCCATTCCATTCCATTCCATTCCATTCCATTGAATTCCATTCCATTCCATTCCATTCCATTCCATTCCATTGAATTCCATTCCATTCCATTCCATTCCATTCCATTCCATTCCATTCCATCGAATTCCATTCCATTCCATTCCATTCCATTCCATTCCATTCCATTCGATTCAATTCGATTCCATTCGATTCCATTCCATTCCATTCCATTCCATTGAATTCCGTTCCATTCCATTCCATTCCATTCCATTCCCTTCCATTGAATTCCATTACATTGAATTCCATTCCATTCCATTCCATTCCATGGAATTCCATTCCATTCCGTTCCGTTCCGTTCCGTTCCGTTCCGTACCGTTCCATTCCATTCCATTCCATTCCATTGAATTCCGTTCCATTCCATTGAATTCCATTCCATTCCGTTCCATTCCATTGAATTCCGTTCCGTTCCGTTCCGTTCCGTTCCGTTCCATTCCGTTCCATTCCATTCCATTCCGTTCTACTCGGGTTCATTCCATTCCATTCCTTTCCGTTCCGTTCCGTTCCGTTCCATTCCGTTCCGTTCCGTTCCGTTCTACTCGGGTTGATTCCATTCTATTCCATTCCATTCCATTCGATTCCAATCTATTCCATTCGATTCCATTCGATTCAGTTCTATTCCATTCCATTCCATTCCATTTCATTCCATTCCATTCCATTCCATTGAATTCCATTCCATTCCATTCCGTTCCATTCCATTCCGTTCCATTCCATTCCATTCCATTCCATTCCATTCCTTTCCGTTCCGTTCCGTTCCGTTCCATTCCGTTCTACTCGGATTGATTCCATTCTATTCCATTCCATTCCATTCGATTCCATTCGATTCCATTCGATTCCATTCGATTCCATTCCATTCCATTCCATTCCATTCCATTCCATTCCATTCCATTGAACTCCATTCCATTCCATTCCATTCCATTCCATTCCATTGAATTCTGTTCCATTCAATTCCATTCCATTCCATTCCGTTCTACTCGGTTTGATTCCATTCTATTCCATTCCGTTCCGTTCCGTTCCGTTCCGTTCCGTTCCGTTCCGTTCCGTTCCCTTCCACTCGGGTTGATTCCATTCTATTCCATTCCATTCCATTCCATTCCATTCGATTCCATTCGATTCCATTCGATTCCATTCGATTCCATTCCATTCCATTGAATTCCATTCCATTCCATTCCATTCCATGGAATTCCGTTCCATTCCATTCCATTGCATTCCATTCCATTCCATTCCATTTGAATTCCATTCCATTCCATTCCATTCCATTCCATTCCATTCCATTCCATTCCATTCCATTCCATTCTACTCGGGTTGATTCCATTCTATTCCATTCCATTCCATTCGATTCCATTCGATTCCATTCGAATCCATTCGATTCCATTCGATTCCATTCGATTCCATTCCATTCCATTGAATTCCATTCCATTCCATTCCATTCCATTGAATTCCGTTCCATTCCATTCAATTCCATTCCATTCCATTCCTTTCCGTTCCGTTCCGTTCCGTTCCCTTCCGTTCCGTTCTACTCGGGTTGATTCCATTCTATTCCATTCCATACCATTCGATTCCATTCTATTCCATTCGATTCCATTCGATTCAATTCGATTCCATTCCATTCCATTCCATTCCATTCCATTGAATTCCGTTCCATTCCATTGAATTCCATTCCATTCCGTTCCATTCCATTGAATTCCGCTCCGTTCCGTTCCGTTCCGTTCCATTCCATTCCGTTCCATTCCGTTCCATTCCGTTCTACTCGGGTTGATTCCATTCTATTCCATTCCATTCCATTCCATTCCATTCTATTCCATTCGATTCCATTCGATTCAATTCGATTCCATTCCATTCCATTCCATTCCATTCCATTCCATTCCATTGAATTCCATTGAATTCCATTCCATTCCATTCCGTTCCATTCCATTCCGTTCCATTCCATTCCATTCCATTCCATTCCATTCCATTCCATTCCATTCCGTTCTACTCGGGTTCATTCCATTCCATTCCGTTCCGTTCCGTTCCGTTCCGTTCCTTTCCTTTCTACTTGTGTTGATTCCATTCCATTCCATTCTATTCCATTGAATTCCATTCCATTCCATTCCATTCCATTCCATTACATGGAATTCCATTGTATTCCATTGAATTCCATTCCATAGAATTCCATTCCATTCCATTCCATTCCATTGAATTCCATTCCATTCCATTCCATTGAATTCCATTCCATTCCATTCCATTCGATTCCATTTCATTCCATTGAATTCCATTCCATTCCATTGAATTCCATTCCATTCCGTTCCATTCCATTGAATTCTGTTCCGTTCCGTTCCGTTCCGTTCCGTTCCATTCCGTTCCATTCCGTTCCTTTCCGTTCTACTCGGGTTGATTCCATTCTATTCCATTCCATTCCATTCGATTCCATTCTATTCCATTCGATTCCATTCGATTCAATTAGATTCCATTCCATTCCATTCCATTCCATTCCATTCCATTGAATTCCGTTCCATTCCATTGAATTCCATTCCATTCCGTTCCATTCCATTGAATTCCGCTCCATTCCGTTCCGTTCCGTTCTGTTCCATTCCGTACCATTCCGTTCCAATCCGTTCTACTCGGGTTGTTTCCATTCTATTCCATTCCATTCCATTCGATTCCATTCCATTCCATTCCATTCCATTCCATTCCGTTCTACTCGGGTTCATTCCATTCCATTCCATTACATGGAATTCCATTGAATTCCATTGAATTCCATTCCATTGAATTCCATTCCATTCCATTCCATTCCATTCCATTCCATGGAATTCCATTCCATTCCATTCCATTCCATTCCATTGAATTCCATTCCATTCCATTCCATTGAATTCCATTCCATTCCATTCCATTCCATTCCATTCCATTGAATTCCATTGAATTCCATTCCATTGAATTCCATTCCATTCCATTGAATTCCATTCCATTTCATTCCATTCCATTCCGTTCCATTCCATTCCGTTCCATTCCATTCCATTCCTTTCCATTCCATTCCATTCCGTTCCATTCCATTGAATTCCGTTCCATTGCATTGAATTCCGTTCCATTCCATTCCATTCCTTTCCGTTCCGTTCCGTTCCGTTCCGTTCCGTTCCGTTCTACTCGGGTTGATTCCATTCTATTCCATTCCATTCCATTCGATTCCATTCTATTCCATTCGATTCCATTCGATTCAATTCGATTCCATTCGATTCCATTCCATTCCATTCCATTCCATTCCATTCCATTGAATTCCATTGCATTCCATTCCGTTCCATTCCATTCCGTTCCATTCCATTCCATTCCATTCCATTCCATTCCAATCCGTTCCATTCCATTCCATTCCTTTCCATTCCATTCCTTTCCGTTCCATTCCGTTCCGTTCCATTCCGTTCTACTCGGATTGATTCCATTCTATTCCATTCCATTCCATTCGATTCCATTCGATTCCATTCGATTCCATTCGATTCCATTCCATTCCATTCCATTCCATTCCATTCCATTCCATTCCATTGAACTCCATTCCATTCCATTCCATTCCATTCCATTCCATTGAATTCCATTCCATTCCATTCCATTCCATTGAATTCTGTTCCATTCAATTCCATTCCATTCCATTCCGTTCTACTCGGGTTGATTCCATGCTATTCCATTCCGTTCCATTCCGTTCCGTTCCGTTCCGTTCCGTTCCGTTCCATTCCACTCGGGTTGATTCCATTCTATTCCATTCCATTCCATTCCATTCCATTCCATTCGATTCCATTCGATTCCATTCGATTCCATTCGATTCCATTCCATTCCATTCCATTCCATTGAATTCCATTCCATTCCATTCCATTCCATTGAATTCCGTTCCATTCCATTCCATTGCATTCCATTCCATTCCATTCCATTTGAATTCCATTCCATTCCATTCCATTCCATTCCATTCCATTCTACTCGGGTTGATTCCATTCTATTCCATTCCATTCCATTCGATTCCATTCGATTCCATTCGATTCCATTCCATTCCATTCCATTCCATTCCAATCCATTCCATTCCATTCCATTGAATTCCATTCCATTCCATTGAATTCCATTCCATTCCATTCCGTTCCATTGAATTCCGTTCCATTCCATTCCATTCCATTGAATTCCATTCCATTGAATTCCATTCCATTCCATTCCATTCCATTGAATTCCATTCCATTCCGTTCCGTTCCGTTCCGTTCCGTTTCGTTCCGTTCCGTTCCGTTCCGTTCCATTCCATTCCATTCCATTCCATTGAATTCCGTTCCATTCCATTGAATTCCATTCCATTCCGTTCCATTCCATTGAATTCTGTTCCGTTCCGTTCCGTTCCATTCCATTCCGTTCCATTCCGTTCCTTTCCGTTCTACTCGGGTTGATTCCATTCCATTCCATTCGATTCCATTCGATTCCATTCGAATCCATTCGATTCCATTCGATTCCATTCGATTCCATTCCATTCCATTGAATTCCATTCCATTCCATTCCATTCCATTGAATTCCGTTCCATTCCATTCCATTCCATTGAATTCCGTTCCATTCCATTCAATTCCATTCCATTGAATTCCATTCCATTCCATTCCATTCGATTCCATTTCATTCCATTGAATTCCATTCCATTCCATTCCATTCCATTCCATTCCATTCCATTGAATTCCATTGAATTCCATTCCATTGAATTCCATTCCATTCCATTGAATTCCATTCCATTTCATTCCATTCCATTCCGTTCCATTCCATTCCGTTCCATTCCATTCCATTCCTTTCCATTCCATTCCTTTCCGTTCCATTCCATTGAATTCCGTTCCATTGCATTGAATTCCGTTCCATTCCATTCCATTCCTTTCCGTTCCGTTCCGTTCCATTCCGTTCCGTTCCGTTCTACTCGGGTTGATTCCATTCTATTCCATTCCATTCCATTCGATTCCATTCTATTCCATTCGATTCCATTCGATTCAATTCGATTCCATTCGATTCCATTCCATTCCATTCCATTCCATTCCATTCCATTCCATTGAATTCCATTGCATTCCATTCCGTTCCATTCCATTCCGTTCCATTCCATTCCATTCCATTCCATTCCATTCCAATCCGTTCCATTCCATTCCATTCCTTTCCATTCCATTCCTTTCCGTTCCATTCCGTTCCGTTCCATTCCGTTCTACTCGGATTGATTCCATTCTATTCCATTCCATTCCATTCGATTCCATTCGATTCCATTCGATTCCATTCGATTCCATTCCATTCCATTCCACTCCATTCCATTCCATTCCATTCCATTGAACTCCATTCCATTCCATTCCATTCCATTCCATTCCATTGAATTCCATTCCATTCCATTCCATTCCATTGAATTCTGTTCCATTCAATTCCATTCCATTCCATTCCGTTCTACTCGGGTTGATTCCATGCTATTCCATTCCGTTCCATTCCGTTCCGTTCCGTTCCGTTCCGTTCCGTTCCATTCCACTCGGGTTGATTCCATTCTATTCCATTCCATTCCATTCCATTCCAATCCATTCCATTCGATTCCATTCGATTCCATTCGATTCCATTCGATTCCATTCCATTCCATTCCATTCCATTGAATTCCATTCCATTCCATTCCATTCCATTGAATTCCGTTCCATTCCATTCCATTGCATTCCATTCCATTCCATTCCATTTGAATTCCATTCCATTCCATTCCATTCCATTCCATTCCATTCTACTCGGGTTGATTCCATTCTATTCCATTCCATTCCATTCGATTCCATTCGATTCCATTCGATTCCATTCCATTCCATTCCATTCCATTCCAATCCATTCCATTCCATTCCATTGAATTCCATTCCATTCCATTGAATTCCATTCCATTCCATTCCATTCCATTCCATTACATGGAATTCCATTGAATTCCATTGAATTCCATTCCATTGAATTCCATTGAATTCCATTCCATTCCATTCCATGGAATTCAATTCCATTCCATTCCATTCCTTGGAATTCCATTCCATTCCATTCCATTCCATTCCATTCCATTCCATTCCATTGAATTCCATTCCATTCCATTCAATTGAATTCCATTCCATTCCATTCCATTCGATTCCATTCCATTCCATTGAATTCAATTCCGTTCCATTCCATTCCATTGAATTCCATTGAATTCCATTCCATTGAATTCCATTCCATTCCATTGAATTCCATTCCATTTCATTCCATTCCATTCCGTTCCATTCCATTCCGTTCCATTCCATTCCATTCCTTTCCATTCCATTCCATTCCGTTCCATTCCATTGAATTCCGTTCCATTGCACTGAATTCCGTTCCATTCCATTCCATTCCTTTCCGTTCCGTTCCGTTCCGTTCCGTTCCATTCCGTTCTACTCGGGTGGATTCCATTCTATTCCTTTCCATTCCATTCGATTCCATTCTATTCCATTCGATTCCATTCGATTCAATTCGATTCCATTCCATTCCATTCCATTCCATTCCATTCCATTCCTTTGAATTCCATTCCATTCCATTCCGTTCCATTCCATTCCGTTCCATTCCATTTCATTCCATTCCATTACGTTCCGTTCCATTCCGTTCCATTCCGTTCCATTCCATTGAATTCCGATCCATTGCATTGAATTCCGTTCCATTCCATTCCATTCCTTTCCGTTCCGTTCCGTTCCGTTCCGTTCCGTTCCGTTCCGTTCTACTCGGATTGATTCCATTCTATTCCATTCCATTCCATTCGATTCCATTCGATTCCATTCGATTCCATTCGATTCCATTCCATTCCATTCCATTCCATTGAATTCCATTCCATTCCATTCCATTCCATTCCATTCCATTCCATTGAATTCCATTGAATTCCATTCCATTGAATTCCATTCCATTCCATTCCATTCCGTTCCATTCCATTCCGTTCCATTCCATTCCATTCCATTCCATTCCATTCCGTTCCGTTCCATTCCGTTCCATTCCGTTCCATTCCATTGAATTCCATTCCATTCCATTCCATTCGATTCCATTCCATTCCATGGAATTCCATTCCTTTCCATTCCATTCCATTCCATTCCATTCCATTGAATTCCATTCCATTCCATTCCATTCGATTCCATTCCATTCCATGGAATTCCATTCCTTTCCATTCCATTCCATTCCATTCCTTTCCATTCCATTCCATTGAATTCCATTGAATTCCATTCCATTCCATTGAATTCCATTCCTTTCCATTCCATTCCATTGAATTCCGTTCAATTCCATTCCATTCCATTCCATTCCATTCCATTCCATTCGAATTCCATTCAATTCCATTCCATTCCATTCCATTCCATTCCATTCCATTCCATTCCATTCTACTCGGGTTGATTCCATTCTATTCCATTCCATTCCATTCGATTCCATTCGATTCCTTTCGATTCCATTCCATTCCATTCCATTCCATTCCATTGAATTCCATTCCATTCCATTCCATTCCATTCCATTCCATTGAATTCCATTCCATTCCATTCCATTCCATTCCATTCCATTCCATTCCATCGAATTCCATTCCATTCCATTCCATTCCATTCCATTCCATTCGATTCAATTCGATTCCATTCGATTCCATTCCATTCCATTCCATTCCATTGAATTCCGTTCCATTCCATTCCATTCCATTCCATTCCCTTCCATTGAATTCCATTACATTGAATTCCATTCCATTCCATTCCATTCCATGGAATTCCATTCCATTCCGTTCCGTTCCGTTCCGTTCCGTTCCGTACCGTTCCATTCCATTCCATTCCATTCCATTGAATTCCGTTCCATTCCATTGAATTCCATTCCATTCCGTTCCATTCCATTGAATTCCGTTCCGTTCCGTTCCGTTCCGTTCCGTTCCATTCCGTTCCATTCCATTCCATTCCGTTCTACTCGGGTTCATTCCATTCCATTCCTTTCCGTTCCGTTCCGTTCCGTTCCATTCCGTTCCGTTCCGTTCCGTTCTACTCGGGTTGATTCCATTCTATTCCATTCCATTCCATTCGATTCCAATCTATTCCATTCGATTCCATTCGATTCAGTTCTATTCCATTCCATTCCATTCCATTTCATTCCATTCCATTCCATTCCATTGAATTCCATTCCATTCCATTCCGTTCCATTCCATTCCGTTCCATTCCATTCCATTCCATTCCATTCCATTCCTTTCCGTTCCGTTCCGTTCCGTTCCATTCCGTTCTACTCGGATTGATTCCATTCTATTCCATTCCATTCCATTCGATTCCATTCGATTCCATTCGATTCCATTCGATTCCATTCCATTCCATTCCATTCCATTCCATTCCATTCCATTCCATTGAACTCCATTCCATTCCATTCCATTCCATTCCATTCCATTGAATTCTGTTCCATTCAATTCCATTCCATTCCATTCCGTTCTACTCGGGTTGATTCCATTCTATTCCATTCCGTTCCGTTCCGTTCCGTTCCGTTCCGTTCCGTTCCGTTCCGTTCCCTTCCACTCGGGTTGATTCCATTCTATTCCATTCCATTCCATTCCATTCCATTCGATTCCATTCGATTCCATTCGATTCCATTCGATTCCATTCCATTCCATTGAATTCCATTCCATTCCATTCCATTCCATGGAATTCCGTTCCATTCCATTCCATTGCATTCCATTCCATTCCATTCCATTTGAATTCCATTCCATTCCATTCCATTCCATTCCATTCCATTCCATTCCATTCCATTCCATTCCATTCTACTCGGGTTGATTCCATTCTATTCCATTCCATTCCATTCGATTCCATTCGATTCCATTCGAATCCATTCGATTCCATTCGATTCCATTCGATTCCATTCCATTCCATTGAATTCCATTCCATTCCATTCCATTCCATTGAATTCCGTTCCATTCCATTCAATTCCATTCCATTCCATTCCTTTCCGTTCCGTTCCGTTCCGTTCCCTTCCGTTCCGTTCTACTCGGGTTGATTCCATTCTATTCCATTCCATACCATTCGATTCCATTCTATTCCATTCGATTCCATTCGATTCAATTCGATTCCATTCCATTCCATTCCATTCCATTCCATTGAATTCCGTTCCATTCCATTGAATTCCATTCCATTCCGTTCCATTCCATTGAATTCCGCTCCGTTCCGTTCCGTTCCGTTCCATTCCATTCCGTTCCATTCCGTTCCATTCCGTTCTACTCGGGTTGATTCCATTCTATTCCATTCCATTCCATTCCATTCCATTCTATTCCATTCGATTCCATTCGATTCAATTCGATTCCATTCCATTCCATTCCATTCCATTCCATTCCATTCCATTGAATTCCATTGAATTCCATTCCATTCCATTCCGTTCCATTCCATTCCGTTCCATTCCATTCCATTCCATTCCATTCCATTCCATTCCATTCCATTCCGTTCTACTCGGGTTCATTCCATTCCATTCCGTTCCGTTCCGTTCCGTTCCGTTCCTTTCCTTTCTACTTGTGTTGATTCCATTCCATTCCATTCTATTCCATTGAATTCCATTCCATTCCATTCCATTCCATTCCATTACATGGAATTCCATTGTATTCCATTGAATTCCATTCCATAGAATTCCATTCCATTCCATTCCATTCCATTGAATTCCATTCCATTCCATTCCATTGAATTCCATTCCATTCCATTCCATTCGATTCCATTTCATTCCATTGAATTCCATTCCATTCCATTGAATTCCATTCCATTCCGTTCCATTCCATTGAATTCTGTTCCGTTCCGTTCCGTTCCGTTCCGTTCCATTCCGTTCCATTCCGTTCCTTTCCGTTCTACTCGGGTTGATTCCATTCTATTCCATTCCATTCCATTCGATTCCATTCTATTCCATTCGATTCCATTCGATTCAATTAGATTCCATTCCATTCCATTCCATTCCATTCCATTCCATTGAATTCCGTTCCATTCCATTGAATTCCATTCCATTCCGTTCCATTCCATTGAATTCCGCTCCATTCCGTTCCGTTCCGTTCTGTTCCATTCCGTACCATTCCGTTCCAATCCGTTCTACTCGGGTTGTTTCCATTCTATTCCATTCCATTCCATTCGATTCCATTCCATTCCATTCCATTCCATTCCATTCCGTTCTACTCGGGTTCATTCCATTCCATTCCATTACATGGAATTCCATTGAATTCCATTGAATTCCATTCCATTGAATTCCATTCCATTCCATTCCATTCCATTCCATTCCATGGAATTCCATTCCATTCCATTCCATTCCATTCCATTGAATTCCATTCCATTCCATTCCATTGAATTCCATTCCATTCCATTCCATTCCATTCCATTCCATTGAATTCCATTGAATTCCATTCCATTGAATTCCATTCCATTCCATTGAATTCCATTCCATTTCATTCCATTCCATTCCGTTCCATTCCATTCCGTTCCATTCCATTCCATTCCTTTCCATTCCATTCCATTCCGTTCCATTCCATTGAATTCCGTTCCATTGCATTGAATTCCGTTCCATTCCATTCCATTCCTTTCCGTTCCGTTCCGTTCCGTTCCGTTCCGTTCCGTTCTACTCGGGTTGATTCCATTCTATTCCATTCCATTCCATTCGATTCCATTCTATTCCATTCGATTCCATTCGATTCAATTCGATTCCATTCGATTCCATTCCATTCCATTCCATTCCATTCCATTCCATTGAATTCCATTGCATTCCATTCCGTTCCATTCCATTCCGTTCCATTCCATTCCATTCCATTCCATTCCATTCCAATCCGTTCCATTCCATTCCATTCCTTTCCATTCCATTCCTTTCCGTTCCATTCCGTTCCGTTCCATTCCGTTCTACTCGGATTGATTCCATTCTATTCCATTCCATTCCATTCGATTCCATTCGATTCCATTCGATTCCATTCGATTCCATTCCATTCCATTCCATTCCATTCCATTCCATTCCATTCCATTGAACTCCATTCCATTCCATTCCATTCCATTGAATTCCATTCCATTCCATTCCATTCCATTGAATTCTGTTCCATTCAATTCCATTCCATTCCATTCCGTTCTACTCGGGTTGATTCCATGCTATTCCATTCCGTTCCATTCCGTTCCGTTCCGTTCCGTTCCGTTCCGTTCCATTCCACTCGGGTTGATTCCATTCTATTCCATTCCATTCCATTCCATTCCATTCCATTCGATTCCATTCGATTCCATTCGATTCCATTCGATTCCATTCCATTCCATTCCATTCCATTGAATTCCATTCCATTCCATTCCATTCCATTGAATTCCGTTCCATTCCATTCCATTGCATTCCATTCCATTCCATTCCATTTGAATTCCATTCCATTCCATTCCATTCCATTCCATTCCATTCTACTCGGGTTGATTCCATTCTATTCCATTCCATTCCATTCGATTCCATTCGATTCCATTCGATTCCATTCCATTCCATTCCATTCCATTCCAATCCATTCCATTCCATTCCATTGAATTCCATTCCATTCCATTGAATTCCATTCCATTCCATTCCGTTCCATTGAATTCCGTTCCATTCCATTCCATTCCATTGAATTCCATTCCATTGAATTCCATTCCATTCCATTCCATTCCATTGAATTCCATTCCATTCCGTTCCGTTCCGTTCCGTTCCGTTTCGTTCCGTTCCGTTCCGTTCCGTTCCATTCCATTCCATTCCATTCCATTGAATTCCGTTCCATTCCATTGAATTCCATTCCATTCCGTTCCATTCCATTGAATTCTGTTCCGTTCCGTTCCGTTCCATTCCATTCCGTTCCATTCCGTTCCTTTCCGTTCTACTCGGGTTGATTCCATTCCATTCCATTCGATTCCATTCGATTCCATTCGAATCCATTCGATTCCATTCGATTCCATTCGATTCCATTCCATTCCATTGAATTCCATTCCATTCCATTCCATTCCATTGAATTCCGTTCCATTCCATTCCATTCCATTGAATTCCGTTCCATTCCATTCAATTCCATTCCATTGAATTCCATTCCATTCCATTCCATTCGATTCCATTTCATTCCATTGAATTCCATTCCATTCCATTCCATTCCATTCCATTCCATTCCATTGAATTCCATTGAATTCCATTCCATTGAATTCCATTCCATTCCATTGAATTCCATTCCATTTCATTCCATTCCATTCCGTTCCATTCCATTCCGTTCCATTCCATTCCATTCCTTTCCATTCCATTCCTTTCCGTTCCATTCCATTGAATTCCGTTCCATTGCATTGAATTCCGTTCCATTCCATTCCATTCCTTTCCGTTCCGTTCCGTTCCATTCCGTTCCGTTCCGTTCTACTCGGGTTGATTCCATTCTATTCCATTCCATTCCATTCGATTCCATTCTATTCCATTCGATTCCATTCGATTCAATTCGATTCCATTCGATTCCATTCCATTCCATTCCATTCCATTCCATTCCATTCCATTGAATTCCATTGCATTCCATTCCGTTCCATTCCATTCCGTTCCATTCCATTCCATTCCATTCCATTCCATTCCAATCCGTTCCATTCCATTCCATTCCTTTCCATTCCATTCCTTTCCGTTCCATTCCGTTCCGTTCCATTCCGTTCTACTCGGATTGATTCCATTCTATTCCATTCCATTCCATTCGATTCCATTCGATTCCATTCGATTCCATTCGATTCCATTCCATTCCATTCCACTCCATTCCATTCCATTCCATTCCATTGAACTCCATTCCATTCCATTCCATTCCATTCCATTCCATTGAATTCCATTCCATTCCATTCCATTCCATTGAATTCTGTTCCATTCAATTCCATTCCATTCCATTCCGTTCTACTCGGGTTGATTCCATGCTATTCCATTCCGTTCCATTCCGTTCCGTTCCGTTCCGTTCCGTTCCGTTCCATTCCACTCGGGTTGATTCCATTCTATTCCATTCCATTCCATTCCATTCCAATCCATTCCATTCGATTCCATTCGATTCCATTCGATTCCATTCGATTCCATTCCATTCCATTCCATTCCATTGAATTCCATTCCATTCCATTCCATTCCATTGAATTCCGTTCCATTCCATTCCATTGCATTCCATTCCATTCCATTCCATTTGAATTCCATTCCATTCCATTCCATTCCATTCCATTCCATTCTACTCGGGTTGATTCCATTCTATTCCATTCCATTCCATTCGATTCCATTCGATTCCATTCGATTCCATTCCATTCCATTCCATTCCATTCCAATCCATTCCATTCCATTCCATTGAATTCCATTCCATTCCATTGAATTCCATTCCATTCCATTCCATTCCATTCCATTACATGGAATTCCATTGAATTCCATTGAATTCCATTCCATTGAATTCCATTGAATTCCATTCCATTCCATTCCATGGAATTCAATTCCATTCCATTCCATTCCTTGGAATTCCATTCCATTCCATTCCATTCCATTCCATTCCATTCCATTCCATTGAATTCCATTCCATTCCATTCAATTGAATTCCATTCCATTCCATTCCATTCGATTCCATTCCATTCCATTGAATTCAATTCCGTTCCATTCCATTCCATTGAATTCCATTGAATTCCATTCCATTGAATTCCATTCCATTCCATTGAATTCCATTCCATTTCATTCCATTCCATTCCGTTCCATTCCATTCCGTTCCATTCCATTCCATTCCTTTCCATTCCATTCCATTCCGTTCCATTCCATTGAATTCCGTTCCATTGCACTGAATTCCGTTCCATTCCATTCCATTCCTTTCCGTTCCGTTCCGTTCCGTTCCGTTCCATTCCGTTCTACTCGGGTGGATTCCATTCTATTCCTTTCCATTCCATTCGATTCCATTCTATTCCATTCGATTCCATTCGATTCAATTCGATTCCATTCCATTCCATTCCATTCCATTCCATTCCATTCCTTTGAATTCCATTCCATTCCATTCCGTTCCATTCCATTCCGTTCCATTCCATTTCATTCCATTCCATTACGTTCCGTTCCATTCCGTTCCATTCCGTTCCATTCCATTGAATTCCGATCCATTGCATTGAATTCCGTTCCATTCCATTCCATTCCTTTCCGTTCCGTTCCGTTCCGTTCCGTTCCGTTCCGTTCCGTTCTACTCGGATTGATTCCATTCTATTCCATTCCATTCCATTCGATTCCATTCGATTCCATTCGATTCCATTCGATTCCATTCCATTCCATTCCATTCCATTGAATTCCATTCCATTCCATTCCATTCCATTCCATTCCATTCCATTGAATTCCATTGAATTCCATTCCATTGAATTCCATTCCATTCCATTCCATTCCGTTCCATTCCATTCCGTTCCATTCCATTCCATTCCATTCCATTCCATTCCGTTCCGTTCCATTCCGTTCCATTCCGTTCCATTCCATTGAATTCCATTCCATTCCATTCCATTCGATTCCATTCCATTCCATGGAATTCCATTCCTTTCCATTCCATTCCATTCCATTCCATTCCATTGAATTCCATTCCATTCCATTCCATTCGATTCCATTCCATTCCATGGAATTCCATTCCTTTCCATTCCATTCCATTCCATTCCTTTCCATTCCATTCCATTGAATTCCATTGAATTCCATTCCATTCCATTGAATTCCATTCCTTTCCATTCCATTCCATTGAATTCCGTTCAATTCCATTCCATTCCATTCCATTCCATTCCATTCCATTCGAATTCCATTCAATTCCATTCCATTCCATTCCATTCCATTCCATTCCATTCCATTCCATTCTACTCGGGTTGATTCCATTCTATTCCATTCCATTCCATTCGATTCCATTCGATTCCTTTCGATTCCATTCCATTCCATTCCATTCCATTCCATTGAATTCCATTCCATTCCATTCCATTCCATTCCATTCCATTGAATTCCATTCCATTCCATTCCATTCCATTCCATTCCATTCCATTCCATCGAATTCCATTCCATTCCATTCCATTCCATTCCATTCCATTCGATTCAATTCGATTCCATTCGATTCCATTCCATTCCATTCCATTCCATTGAATTCCGTTCCATTCCATTCCATTCCATTCCATTCCCTTCCATTGAATTCCATTACATTGAATTCCATTCCATTCCATTCCATTCCATGGAATTCCATTCCATTCCGTTCCGTTCCGTTCCGTTCCGTTCCGTACCGTTCCATTCCATTCCATTCCATTCCATTGAATTCCGTTCCATTCCATTGAATTCCATTCCATTCCGTTCCATTCCATTGAATTCCGTTCCGTTCCGTTCCGTTCCGTTCCGTTCCATTCCGTTCCATTCCATTCCATTCCGTTCTACTCGGGTTCATTCCATTCCATTCCTTTCCGTTCCGTTCCGTTCCGTTCCATTCCGTTCCGTTCCGTTCCGTTCTACTCGGGTTGATTCCATTCTATTCCATTCCATTCCATTCGATTCCAATCTATTCCATTCGATTCCATTCGATTCAGTTCTATTCCATTCCATTCCATTCCATTTCATTCCATTCCATTCCATTCCATTGAATTCCATTCCATTCCATTCCGTTCCATTCCATTCCGTTCCATTCCATTCCATTCCATTCCATTCCATTCCTTTCCGTTCCGTTCCGTTCCGTTCCATTCCGTTCTACTCGGATTGATTCCATTCTATTCCATTCCATTCCATTCGATTCCATTCGATTCCATTCGATTCCATTCGATTCCATTCCATTCCATTCCATTCCATTCCATTCCATTCCATTCCATTCCATTGAACTCCATTCCATTCCATTCCATTCCATTCCATTCCATTGAATTCTGTTCCATTCAATTCCATTCCATTCCATTCCGTTCTACTCGGGTTGATTCCATTCTATTCCATTCCGTTCCGTTCCGTTCCGTTCCGTTCCGTTCCGTTCCGTTCCGTTCCCTTCCACTCGGGTTGATTCCATTCTATTCCATTCCATTCCATTCCATTCCATTCGATTCCATTCGATTCCATTCGATTCCATTCGATTCCATTCCATTCCATTGAATTCCATTCCATTCCATTCCATTCCATGGAATTCCGTTCCATTCCATTCCATTGCATTCCATTCCATTCCATTCCATTTGAATTCCATTCCATTCCATTCCATTCCATTCCATTCCATTCCATTCCATTCCATTCCATTCCATTCTACTCGGGTTGATTCCATTCTATTCCATTCCATTCCATTCGATTCCATTCGATTCCATTCGAATCCATTCGATTCCATTCGATTCCATTCGATTCCATTCCATTCCATTGAATTCCATTCCATTCCATTCCATTCCATTGAATTCCGTTCCATTCCATTCAATTCCATTCCATTCCATTCCTTTCCGTTCCGTTCCGTTCCGTTCCCTTCCGTTCCGTTCTACTCGGGTTGATTCCATTCTATTCCATTCCATACCATTCGATTCCATTCTATTCCATTCGATTCCATTCGATTCAATTCGATTCCATTCCATTCCATTCCATTCCATTCCATTGAATTCCGTTCCATTCCATTGAATTCCATTCCATTCCGTTCCATTCCATTGAATTCCGCTCCGTTCCGTTCCGTTCCGTTCCATTCCATTCCGTTCCATTCCGTTCCATTCCGTTCTACTCGGGTTGATTCCATTCTATTCCATTCCATTCCATTCCATTCCATTCTATTCCATTCGATTCCATTCGATTCAATTCGATTCCATTCCATTCCATTCCATTCCATTCCATTCCATTCCATTGAATTCCATTGAATTCCATTCCATTCCATTCCGTTCCATTCCATTCCGTTCCATTCCATTCCATTCCATTCCATTCCATTCCATTCCATTCCATTCCGTTCTACTCGGGTTCATTCCATTCCATTCCGTTCCGTTCCGTTCCGTTCCGTTCCTTTCCTTTCTACTTGTGTTGATTCCATTCCATTCCATTCTATTCCATTGAATTCCATTCCATTCCATTCCATTCCATTCCATTACATGGAATTCCATTGTATTCCATTGAATTCCATTCCATAGAATTCCATTCCATTCCATTCCATTCCATTGAATTCCATTCCATTCCATTCCATTGAATTCCATTCCATTCCATTCCATTCGATTCCATTTCATTCCATTGAATTCCATTCCATTCCATTGAATTCCATTCCATTCCGTTCCATTCCATTGAATTCTGTTCCGTTCCGTTCCGTTCCGTTCCGTTCCATTCCGTTCCATTCCGTTCCTTTCCGTTCTACTCGGGTTGATTCCATTCTATTCCATTCCATTCCATTCGATTCCATTCTATTCCATTCGATTCCATTCGATTCAATTAGATTCCATTCCATTCCATTCCATTCCATTCCATTCCATTGAATTCCGTTCCATTCCATTGAATTCCATTCCATTCCGTTCCATTCCATTGAATTCCGCTCCATTCCGTTCCGTTCCGTTCTGTTCCATTCCGTACCATTCCGTTCCAATCCGTTCTACTCGGGTTGTTTCCATTCTATTCCATTCCATTCCATTCGATTCCATTCCATTCCATTCCATTCCATTCCATTCCGTTCTACTCGGGTTCATTCCATTCCATTCCATTACATGGAATTCCATTGAATTCCATTGAATTCCATTCCATTGAATTCCATTCCATTCCATTCCATTCCATTCCATTCCATGGAATTCCATTCCATTCCATTCCATTCCATTCCATTGAATTCCATTCCATTCCATTCCATTGAATTCCATTCCATTCCATTCCATTCCATTCCATTCCATTGAATTCCATTGAATTCCATTCCATTGAATTCCATTCCATTCCATTGAATTCCATTCCATTTCATTCCATTCCATTCCGTTCCATTCCATTCCGTTCCATTCCATTCCATTCCTTTCCATTCCATTCCATTCCGTTCCATTCCATTGAATTCCGTTCCATTGCATTGAATTCCGTTCCATTCCATTCCATTCCTTTCCGTTCCGTTCCGTTCCGTTCCGTTCCGTTCCGTTCTACTCGGGTTGATTCCATTCTATTCCATTCCATTCCATTCGATTCCATTCTATTCCATTCGATTCCATTCGATTCAATTCGATTCCATTCGATTCCATTCCATTCCATTCCATTCCATTCCATTCCATTGAATTCCATTGCATTCCATTCCGTTCCATTCCATTCCGTTCCATTCCATTCCATTCCATTCCATTCCATTCCAATCCGTTCCATTCCATTCCATTCCTTTCCATTCCATTCCTTTCCGTTCCATTCCGTTCCGTTCCATTCCGTTCTACTCGGATTGATTCCATTCTATTCCATTCCATTCCATTCGATTCCATTCGATTCCATTCGATTCCATTCGATTCCATTCCATTCCATTCCATTCCATTCCATTCCATTCCATTCCATTGAACTCCATTCCATTCCATTCCATTCCATTCCATTCCATTGAATTCCATTCCATTCCATTCCATTCCATTGAATTCTGTTCCATTCAATTCCATTCCATTCCATTCCGTTCTACTCGGGTTGATTCCATGCTATTCCATTCCGTTCCATTCCGTTCCGTTCCGTTCCGTTCCGTTCCGTTCCATTCCACTCGGGTTGATTCCATTCTATTCCATTCCATTCCATTCCATTCCATTCCATTCGATTCCATTCGATTCCATTCGATTCCATTCGATTCCATTCCATTCCATTCCATTCCATTGAATTCCATTCCATTCCATTCCATTCCATTGAATTCCGTTCCATTCCATTCCATTGCATTCCATTCCATTCCATTCCATTTGAATTCCATTCCATTCCATTCCATTCCATTCCATTCCATTCTACTCGGGTTGATTCCATTCTATTCCATTCCATTCCATTCGATTCCATTCGATTCCATTCGATTCCATTCCATTCCATTCCATTCCATTCCAATCCATTCCATTCCATTCCATTGAATTCCATTCCATTCCATTGAATTCCATTCCATTCCATTCCATTCCATTGAATTCCGTTCCATTCCATTCCATTCCATTCCATTCCATTGAATTCCATTCCATTGAATTCCATTCCATTCCATTCCATTCCATTGAATTCCATTCCATTCCGTTCCGTTCCGTTCCGTTCCGTTTCGTTCCGTTCCGTTCCGTTCCGTTCCATTCCATTCCATTCCATTCCATTGAATTCCGTTCCATTCCATTGAATTCCATTCCATTCCGTTCCATTCCATTGAATTCTGTTCCGTTCCGTTCCGTTCCATTCCATTCCGTTCCATTCCGTTCCTTTCCGTTCTACTCGGGTTGATTCCATTCCATTCCATTCGATTCCATTCGATTCCATTCGAATCCATTCGATTCCATTCGATTCCATTCGATTCCATTCCATTCCATTGAATTCCATTCCATTCCATTCCATTCCATTGAATTCCGTTCCATTCCATTCCATTCCATTGAATTCCGTTCCATTCCATTCAATTCCATTCCATTGAATTCCATTCCATTCCATTCCATTCGATTCCATTTCATTCCATTGAATTCCATTCCATTCCATTCCATTCCATTCCATTCCATTGAATTCCATTGAATTCCATTCCATTGAATTCCATTCCATTCCATTGAATTCCATTCCATTTCATTCCATTCCATTCCGTTCCATTCCATTCCGTTCCATTCCATTCCATTCCTTTCCATTCCATTCCTTTCCGTTCCATTCCATTGAATTCCGTTCCATTGCATTGAATTCCGTTCCATTCCATTCCATTCCTTTCCGTTCCGTTCCGTTCCATTCCGTTCCGTTCCGTTCTACTCGGGTTGATTCCATTCTATTCCATTCCATTCCATTCGATTCCATTCTATTCCATTCGATTCCATTCGATTCAATTCGATTCCATTCGATTCCATTCCATTCCATTCCATTCCATTCCATTCCATTCCATTGAATTCCATTGCATTCCATTCCGTTCCATTCCATTCCGTTCCATTCCATTCCATTCCATTCCATTCCATTCCAATCCGTTCCATTCCATTCCATTCCTTTCCATTCCATTCCTTTCCGTTCCATTCCGTTCCGTTCCATTCCGTTCTACTCGGATTGATTCCATTCTATTCCATTCCATTCCATTCGATTCCATTCGATTCCATTCGATTCCATTCGATTCCATTCCATTCCATTCCATTCCATTCCATTCCATTCCATTCCATTGAACTCCATTCCATTCCATTCCATTCCATTCCATTCCATTGAATTCCATTCCATTCCATTCCATTCCATTGAATTCTGTTCCATTCAATTCCATTCCATTCCATTCCGTTCTACTCGGGTTGATTCCATGCTATTCCATTCCGTTCCATTCCGTTCCGTTCCGTTCCGTTCCGTTCCGTTCCATTCCACTCGGGTTGATTCCATTCTATTCCATTCCATTCCATTCCATTCCATTCCATTCGATTCCATTCGATTCCATTCGATTCCATTCGATTCCATTCCATTCCATTCCATTCCATTGAATTCCATTCCATTCCATTCCATTCCATTGAATTCCGTTCCATTCCATTCCATTGCATTCCATTCCATTCCATTCCATTTGAATTCCATTCCATTCCATTCCATTCCATTCCATTCCATTCTACTCGGGTTGATTCCATTCTATTCCATTCCATTCCATTCGATTCCATTCGATTCCATTCGATTCCATTCCATTCCATTCCATTCCATTCCAATCCATTCCATTCCATTCCATTGAATTCCATTCCATTCCATTGAATTCCATTCCATTCCATTCCATTCCATTCCATTACATGGAATTCCATTGAATTCCATTGAATTCCATTCCATTGAATTCCATTGAATTCCATTCCATTCCATTCCATGGAATTCAATTCCATTCCATTCCATTCCTTGGAATTCCATTCCATTCCATTCCATTCCATTCCATTCCATTCCATTGAATTCCATTCCATTCCATTCAATTGAATTCCATTCCATTCCATTCCATTCGATTCCATTCCATTCCATTGAATTCAATTCCGTTCCATTCCATTCCATTGAATTCCATTGAATTCCATTCCATTGAATTCCATTCCATTCCATTGAATTCCATTCCATTTCATTCCATTCCATTCCGTTCCATTCCATTCCGTTCCATTCCATTCCATTCCTTTCCATTCCATTCCATTCCGTTCCATTCCATTGAATTCCGTTCCATTGCACTGAATTCCGTTCCATTCCATTCCATTCCTTTCCGTTCCGTTCCGTTCCGTTCCGTTCCGTTCCGTTCTACTCGGGTGGATTCCATTCTATTCCTTTCCATTCCATTCGATTCCATTCTATTCCATTCGATTCCATTCGATTCAATTCGATTCCATTCCATTCCATTCCATTCCATTCCATTCCATTCCATTGAATTCCATTCCATTCCATTCCGTTCCATTCCATTCCGTTCCATTCCATTTCATTCCATTCCATTACGTTCCGTTCCATTCCGTTCCATTCCGTTCCATTCCATTGAATTCCGATCCATTGCATTGAATTCCGTTCCATTCCATTCCATTCCTTTCCGTTCCGTTCCGTTCCGTTCCGTTCCGTTCCGTTCCGTTCTACTCGGATTGATTCCATTCTATTCCATTCCATTCCATTCGATTCCATTCGATTCCATTCGATTCCATTCGATTCCATTCCATTCCATTCCATTCCATTGAATTCCATTCCATTCCATTCCATTCCATTCCATTCCATTCCATTGAATTCCATTGAATTCCATTCCATTGAATTCCATTCCATTCCATTCCATTCCGTTCCATTCCATTCCGTTCCATTCCATTCCATTCCATTCCATTCCATTCCGTTCCTTTCCATTCCGTTCCATTCCGTTCCATTCCATTGAATTCCGTTCCATTCCATTACATTCCTTTACGTTCCGTTCCGTTCCGTTCCGTTCCGTTCCGTTCTACTCGGGTTGATTCCATTCTATTCCATTCCATTCCATTCGATTCCATTCTATTCCATTCGATTCCATTCGATTCAATTCGATTCGATTCGATTCCATTCCATTCCATTCCATTCCATTGAATTCCATTCTATTCCATTGAATTCCATTCCATTCCATTCCATTCCATTCCATTCCATGGAATTCCATTCCATTCCATTGAATTCCATTCCATTCCATTCCATTCGATTCCATTCCATTCCATGGAATTCCATTCCATTCGATTCCATTCCATTCCATGGAATTCCTTTTCATTCCATTCCATTCCATTCCATTCCATTCCATAGAATTCCATTCCGTTCCATTCCATTCCATTCCATTCCATTCCGTTCCATTCCATTCCATCGAATTCCATTCCATTCCATTCCATTCCATTCCATTCCATTCCATTCCATTCCATTCCATTCCATTCCATTCCATTCCATTCTACTCGTGTTGATTCCATTCTATTACATTCCATTCCATTCGATTCCATTCGATTCCATTCGATTCCATTCGATTCCATTCCATTCCATTCCATTCCATTGAATTCCATTCCATTCCATTCCATTCCATTCCATTCCATTGAATTCCATTGAATTCCATTCCATTGAATTCCATTCCATTCCATTCCATTCCGTTCCATTCCATTCCGTTCCATTCCATTCCATTCCATTCCATTCCATTCCGTTCCGTTCCATTCCGTTCCATTCCGTTCCATTCCATTGAATTCCGTTCCATTGCATTGAATTCCGTTCCATTCCATTCCATTCCTTTCCGTTCCGTTCCGTTCCGTTCCGTTCCGTTCCGTTCTACTCGGGTTGATTCCATTCTATTCCATTCCATTCCATTCGATTCCATTCGATTCCTTTCGATTCCATTCCATTCCATTCCATTCCATTCCATTGAATTCCATTCCATTCCATTCCATTCCATTCCATTGAATTCCATTCCATTCCATTCCATCGAATTCCATTCCATTCCATTGAATTCCATTCCATTCCATTCCATTCCATTCCAATCCATTCCATTCCATTCCATTCCATTCCATCGAATTCCATTCTATTCCATTCCATTCCATTCCATTCCATTCGATTCCATTCGATTCCATTCGATTCCATTCCATTCCATTCCATTCCATTGAATTCCGTTCCATTCCATTCCATTCCATTCCATTCCCTTCCATTGAATTCCATTACATTGAATTCCATTCCATTCCATTCCATTCCATGGAATTCCATTCCATTCCGTTCCGTTCCGTTCCGTTCCGTTCCGTACCGTTCCATTCCATTCCATTCCATTCCATTGAATTCCGTTCCATTCCATTGAATTCCATTCCATTCCGTTCCATTCCATTGAATTCCGTTCCGTTCCGTTCCGTTCCGTTCCATTCCGTTCCATTCCATTCCATTCCGTTCTACTCGGGTTCATTCCATTCCATTCCTTTCCGTTCCGTTCCGTTCCGTACCATTCCGTTCCGTTCTACTCGGGTTGATTCCATTCTATTCCATTCCATTCCATTCGATTCCATTCTATTCCATTCGATTCCATTCTATTCAATTCGATTCCATTCCATTCCAATCCATTCCATTACATTCCATTGAATTCCATTCCATTCCATTCCGTTCCATTCCATTCCGTTCCATTCCATTCCATTCCTTTCCATTCCATTCCATTCCGTTCCATTCCATTGAATTCCGTTCCATTGCACTGAATTCCGTTCCATTCCATTCCATTCCTTTCCGTTCCGTTCCGTTCCGTTCCGTTCCGTTCCGTTATACTCGGGTTGATTCCATTCTATTCCTTTCCATTCCATTCGATTCCATTCTATTCCATTCGATTCCATTCGATTCCATTCGATTCCATTCCATTCCATTCCATTCCATTCCATTCCATTCCATGGAATTCCATTCCATTCCATTCCGTTCCATTCCATTCCGTTCCATTCCATTCCATTCCATTCCATTACGTTCCGTTCCATTCTGTTCCATTCCGTTCCTTTCCATTGAATTCCGATCCATTGCATTGATTTCCGTTCCATTCCATTCCATTCCTTTCCGTTCCGTTCCGTTCCGTTCCGTTCCGTTCCGTTCTACTCGGATTGATTCCATTGTATTCCATTCCATTCCATTCGATTCCATTCGATTCCATTCGATTCCATTCGATTCCATTCCATTCCATTCCATTCCACTGAATTCCATTCCATTCCATTCCATTCCATTCCATTCCATTGAATTCCATTGAATTCCATTCCATTGAATTCCATTCCATTCCATTCCATTCCGTTCCATTCCATTCCGTTCCATTCCATTCCATTCCATTCCATTCCATTCCGTTCCGTTCCATTCCGTTCCATTCCGTTCCATTCCATTGAATTCCGTTCCATTCCATTACATTCCTTTACGTTCCGTTCCGTTCCGTTCCGTTCTACTCGGGTTGATTCCATTCCATTCCATTCCATTCCATTCCATTCCATTCTATTCCATTCGATTCCATTCGATTCAATTCGATTCGATTCGATTCCATTCCATTCCATTCCATTCCATTGAATTCCATTCCATTCCATTGAATTCCATTCCATTCCATTCCATTCCATTCCATTCCATGGAATTCCATTCCATTCCATTGAATTCCATTCCATTCCATTCCATTCGATTCCATTCCATTCCATGGAATTCCATTCCATTCGATTCCATTCCATTCCATGGAATTCCATTTCATTCCATTCCATTCCATTCCATTCCATTCCATTCCATTCCATTCCATCGAATTCCATTCCATTCCATTCCATTCCATTCCATTCCATTCCATTCCATTCCATTCCATTCTACTCGGGTTGATTCCATTCTATTACATTCCATTCCATTCGATTCCATTCGATTCCATTCGATTCCATTCGATTCCATTCCATTCCATTCCATTCAATTGAATTCCATTCCATTCCATTCCATTCCATTCCATTCCTTTCCATTCCATTGAATTCCATTCCATTCCATTGAATTCCATTCCATTCCATTCCATTCCATTGAATTCCGTTCCATTCCATTCCTTTCCATTCCATTCCATTCCATTGAATTACATTACATTGAATTCCATTCCATTCCATTCCATTCCATTGAATTCCATTCCATTCCATTCCATTCGATTCCATTCCATTCCATGGAATTCCATTCCTTTCCATTCCATTCCATTCCATTCCTTTCCATTCCATTCCATTGAATTCCATTGAATTCCATTCCATTCCATTGAATTCCATTCCTTTCCATTCCATTCCATTGAATTCCGTTCAATTCCATTCCATTCCATTCCATTCCATTCCATTCCATTCGAATTCCATTCAATTCCATTCCATTCCATTCCATTCCATTCCATTCCATTCTACTCGGGTTGATTCCATTCTATTCCATTCCATTCCATTCCATTCCATTCGATTCCTTTCGATTCCATTCCATTCCATTCCATTCCATTCCATTGAATTCCATTCCATTCCATTCCATTCCATTCCATTCCATTGAATTCCATTCCATTCCATTGAATTCCATTCCATTCCATTCCATTCCATTGAATTCCGTTCCATTCCATTCCATTCCATTCCATTCCATTCCATTGAATTCCATTCCATTGAATTCCATTCCATTCCATTCCGATCCATTGAATTCCATTCCATTCCGTTCCGTTCCGTTCCGTTCCGTTCCGTTTCGTTCCGTTCCGTTCCGTTCCGTTCCATTCCATTCCATTCCATTCCATTGAATTCCGTTCCATTCCATTGAATTCCATTCCATTCCGTTCCATTCCATTGAATTCTGTTCCGTTCCGTTCCGTTCCGTTCCATTCCATTCCGTTCCATTCCGTTCCTTTCCGTTCTACTCGGGTTGATTCCATTCTATTCCATTCCATTCCATTCGATTCCATTCGATTCCATTCGAATCCATTCGATTCCATTCGATTCCATTCGATTCCATTCCATTCCATTGAATTCCATTCCATTCCATTCCATTCCATTGAATTCCGTTCCATTCCATTCAATTCCATTCCATTCCATTCCTTTCCGTTCCGTTCCGTTCCGTTCCGTTCCGTTCCGTTCTACTCGGGTTGATTCCATTCTATTCCATTCCATACCATTCGATTCCATTCTATTCCATTCGATTCCATTCGATTCAATTCGATTCCATTCCATTCCATTCCATTCCATTCCATTCCATTGAATTCCGTTCCATTCCATTGAATTCCATTCCATTCCGTTCCATTCCATTGAATTCCGCTCCGTTCCGTTCCGTTCCGTTCCGTTCCATTCCGTTCCATTCCGTTCCATTCCGTTCTACTCGGGTTGATTCCATTCTATTCCATTCCATTCCATTCGATTCCATTCTATTCCATTCGATTCCATTCTATTCAATTCGATTCCATTCCATTCCATTCCATTCCATTCCATTCCATTGAATTCCATTGAATTCCATTCCATTCCATTCCGTTCCATTCCATTCCGTTCCATTCCATTCCATTCCATTCCATTCCATTCCATTCCATTCCGTTCTACTCGGGTTCATTCCATTCCATTCCGTTCCGTTCCGTTCCGTTCCGTTCCTTTCCTTTCTACTTGTGTTGATTCCATTCCATTCCATTCTATTCCATTGAATTCCATTCCATTCCATTCCATTCCATTCCATTACATGGAATTCCATTGAATTCCATTGAATTCCATTCCATAGAATTCCATTCCATTCCATTCCATTCCATTCCATGGAATTCCATTCCATTCCATTCCATTCTATGGAATTCCATTCCATTCCATTCCATTGAATTCCATTCCATTCCATTCCATTCGATTCCATTTCATTCCATTGAATTCCATTCCATTCCATTGAATTCCATTCCATTCCGTTCCCTTCCATTGAATTCTGTTCCGTTCCGTTCCGTTCCGTTCCGTTCCATTCCGTTCCATTCCGTTCCTTTCCGTTCTACTCGGGTTGATTCCATTCTATTCCATTCCATTCCATTCGATTCCATTCTATTCCATTCGATTCCATTCCATTCCATTCCATTCCATTTCATTCCATTGAATTCCATTCCATTCCATTGCATTCCATTCCATTCCGTTCCATTCCATTCCATTCCATTCCGTTCCATTCCATTCCGTTCCATTCCATTCCATTCCATTCCATTACGTTCCGTTCCATTCCGTTCCATTCCGTTCCATTCCATTGAATTCCGATCCATTGCATTGAATTCCGTTCCATTCCATTCCATTCCTTTCCGTTCCGTTCCGTTCCGTTCCGTTCCGTTCCGTTCTACTCGGATTGATTCCATTCTATTCCATTCCATTCCATTCGATTCCATTCGATTCCATTCGATTCCATTCGATTCCATTCCATTCCATTCCATTCCATTGAATTCCATTCCATTCCATTCCATTCCATTCCATTCCATTCCATTGAATTCCATTGAATTACATTCCATTGAATTCCATTCCATTCCATTCCGTTCCGTTCCATTCCATTCCGTTCATGGAATTCCATTCCATTCCATGGAATTCCATTCCATTCCATTCCATTCGATTCCATTCCATTCCATGGAATTCCATTCCATTCGATTCCATTCCATTCCATGGAATTCCATTTCATTCCATTCCATTCCATTCCATTCCATTCCATCGAATTCCATTCCATTCCATTCCATTCCATTCCATTCCATTCCATTCCATTCCATCGAATTCCATTCCATTCCATTCCATTCCATTCCATTCCATTCCATTCCATTCTACTCGGGTTGATTCCATTCTATTACATTCCATTCCATTCGATTCCATTCGATTCCATTCGATTCCATTCGATTCCATTCCATTCCATTCCATTCAATTGAATTCCATTCCATTCCATTCCATTCCATTCCATTCCATTCCACTCCATTCCATTCCATTGAATTCCATTCCATTCCATTGAATTCCATTCCATTCCGTTCCATTCCATTGAATTCCGTTCCGTTCCGTTCCGTTCCGTTCCGTTCCGTTCCGTTCCATTCCGTTCCATTCCATTCCATTCCGTTCTACTCGGGTTCATTCCATTCCATTCCTTTCCGTTCCGTTCCGTTCCGTTCCGTTCCGTTGCGTTCCGTTCCGTTCTACTCGGGTTGATTCCATTCTATTCCATTCCATTCCATTCGATTCCATTCTATTCCATTCGATTCCATTCTATTCAATTCGATTCCATTCCATTCCATTCCATTCCATTGAATTCCATTCCATTCCATTCCGTTCCATTCCATTCCGTTCCATTCCATTCCATTCCATTCCATTCCATTCCATTACGTTCCGTTCCATTCCGTTCCATTCCATTGAATTCCGATCCATTGCATTGAATTCCGTTCCATTCCATTCCACTCCTTTCCGTTCCATTCCGTTCCGTTCCGTTCCGTTCTACTCGGGTTAATTCCATTCTATTCCATTCCATTCCATTCGATTCCAATCTATTCCATTCGATTCCATTCGATTCAATTCGATTCCATTCCATTCCATTCCATTCCATTCCATTCCATTCCATTCCATTGAATTCCATTCCATTCCATTCCGTTCCATTCCATTCCGTTCCATTCCATTCCATTCCATTCCATTCCATTCCTTTCCGTTACGTTCCGTTCCGTTCCATTCCGTTCTACTCGGATTGATTCCATTCTATTCCATTCCATTCCATTCGATTCCATTCGATTCCATTCGATTCCATTCCATTCCATTCCATTCCATTGAATTCCATTCCATTCCATTCCGTTCCATTCCATTCCGTTCCATTCCATTCCATTCCATTCCATTACGTTCCGTTCCATTCCGTTCCATTCCGTTCCATTCCATTGAATTCCGATCCATTGCATTGAATTCCGTTCCATTCCATTCCATTCCTTTCCGTTCCGTTCCGTTCCGTTCCGTTCCGTTCCGTTCTACTCGGATTGATTCCATTCTATTCCATTCCATTCCATTCGATTCCATTCGATTCCATTCGATTCCATTCGATTCCATTCCATTCCATTCCATTCCATTGAATTCCATTCCATTCCATTCCATTCCATTCCATTCCATTCCATTGAATTCCATTGAATTCCATTCCATTGAATTCCATTCCATTCCATTCCATTCCGTTCCATTCCATTCCGTTCCATTCCATTCCATTCCATTCCATTCCATTCCGTTCCGTTCCATTCCGTTCCATTCCTTTCCATTCCATTGAATTCCGTTCCATTCCATTACATTCCTTTACGTTCCGTTCCGTTCCGTTCCGTTCCGTTCTACTCGGGTTGATTCCATTCTATTCCATTCCATTCCATTCCATTCCATTCTATTCCATTCGATTCCATTCGATTCAATTCGATTCGATTCGATTCCATTCCATTCCATTCCATTCCATTGAATTCCATTCCATTCCATTGAATTCCATTCCATTCCATTCCATTCCATTCCATTCCATGGAATTCCATTCCATTCCATGGAATTCCATTCCATTCCATTCCATTCGATTCCATTCCATTCCATGGAATTCCATTCCATTCGATTCCATTCCATTCCATGGAATTCCATTTCATTCCATTCCATTCCATTCCATTCCATTCCATAGAATTCCATTCCATTCCATTCCATTCCATTCCATTCCATTCCATTCCATCGAATTCCATTCCATTCCATTCCATTCCATTCCATTCCATTCCATTCCATTCTACTCGGGTTGATTCCATTCTATTACATTCCATTCCATTCGATTCCATTCGATTCCATTCGATTCCATTCGATTCCATTCCATTCCATTCCATTCAATTGAATTCCATTCCATTCCATTCCATTCCATTCCATTCCATTCCACTCCATTCCATTCCATTGAATTCCATTCCATTCCATTGAATTCCATTCCATTCCGTTCCATTCCATTGAATTCCGTTCCGTTCCGTTCCGTTCCGTTCCGTTCCGTTCCGTTCCATTCCGTTCCATTCCATTCCATTCCGTTCTACTCGGGTTCATTCCATTCCATTCCTTTCCGTTCCGTTCCGTTCCGTTCCGTTCCGTTGCGTTCCGTTCCGTTCTACTCGGGTTGATTCCATTCTATTCCATTCCATTCCATTCGATTCCATTCTATTCCATTCGATTCCATTCTATTCAATTCGATTCCATTCCATTCCATTCCATTCCATTGAATTCCATTCCATTCCATTCCGTTCCATTCCATTCCGTTCCATTCCATTCCATTCCATTCCATTCCATTCCATTACGTTCCGTTACATTCCGTTCCATTCCATTGAATTCCGATCCATTGCATTGAATTCCGTTCCATTCCATTCCACTCCTTTCCGTTCCATTCCGTTCCGTTCCGTTCCGTTCTACTCGGGTTGATTCCATTCTATTCCATTCCATTCCATTCGATTCCAATCTATTCCATTCGATTCCATTCGATTCAATTCGATTCCATTCCATTCCATTCCATTCCATTCCATTCCATTCCATTGAATTCCATTCCATTCCATTCCGTTCCATTCCATTCCGTTCCATTCCATTCCATTCCATTCCATTCCATTCCTTTCCGTTACGTTCCGTTCCGTTCCATTCCGTTCTACTCGGATTGATTCCATTCTATTCCATTCCATTCCATTCGATTCCATTCGATTCCATTCGATTCCATTCCATTCCATTCCATTCCATTGAACTCCATTCCATTCCATTCCATTCCATTCCATTCCATCGAATTCCATTCCATTCCATTGAATTCCATTCCATTCCATTCCATTCCATTCCATTCCATTCCATTCCATTCCATCGAATTCCATTCCATTCCATTCCATTCCATTCGTTTCCATTCTATTCCATTCGATTCCATTCGATTCAATTCGATTCCATTCCATTCCATTCCATTCCATTCCATTCCATTGAATTCCATTCCATTCCATTCCGTTTCATTCCATTCCGTTCCATTCCATTCCATTCCATTCCATTCCATTCCATTCCATTACGTTCCGTTCCATTCCGTTCCATTCCGTTCCATTCCATTGAATTCCGATCCACTGCATTGAATTCCGTTCCATTCCATTCCATTCCTTTCCGTTCCGTTCCGTTCCGTTCCGTTCCGTTCTACTCGGATTGATTCCATTCTATTCCATTCCATTCCATTCGATTCCATTCGATTCCATTCGATTCCATTCGATTCCATTCCATTCCATTCCATTCCATTGAATTCCATTCCATTCCATTCCATTCCATTCCATTCCATTGAATTCCATTGAATTCCATTCCATTGAATTCCATTCCATTCCATTCCATTCCGTTCCATTCCATTCCGTTCCATTCCATTCCATTCCATTCCATTCCATTCCGTTACGTTCCATTCCGTTCCATTCCGTTCCATTCCATTGAATTCCGTTCCATTCCATTCCATTCCTTTCCGTTCCGTTCCGTTCCGTTCCGTTCTACTCGGGTTGATTCCATTCTATTCCATTCCATTCCATTCGATTCCATTCTATTCCATTCGATTCCATTCGATTCAATTCGATTCGATTCCATTCCATTCCATTCCATTCCATTCCATAGAATTCCATTCCATTCCATTGAATTCCATTCCATTCCATTCCATTCCATTCCATTGAATTCCATTCCATTCCATTGAATTCCATTCCATTCCATTCCATTCGATTCCATTCCATTCCATGGAATTCCATTCCATTCGATTCCATTCCATTCCATGGAATTCCATTTCATTCCATTCGATTCCATTCCATTCCATTCCATTCCATAGAATTCCATTCCGTTCCATTCCATTCCATTCCATTCCATTCCGTTCCATTCCATTCCATCGAATTCCATTCCATTCCATTCCATTCCATTCCATTCCATTCCATTCCATTCCATTCTACTCGGGTTGATTCCATTCTATTACATTCCATTCCATTCGATTCCATTCGATTCCATTCGATTCCATTCCATTCCATTCCATTCAATTGAATTCCATTCCATTCCATTCCATTCCATTCCATTCCATTGAATTCCATTCCATTACATTGAATTCCATTCCATTCCATTCCATTCCATTGAATTCCGTTCCATTCCATTCCTTTCCATTCCATTCCATTCCATTGAATTCCATTACATTGAATTCCATTCCATTCCATTCCATTCCATTCCATTCCATTGAATTCAATTCCATTCCATTGAATTCCATTCCATTCCATTCCATTCGATTCCATTCCATTCCATGGAATTCCATTCCTTTCCATTCCATTCCATTCCATTCCATTCCATTCCATTGAATTCCATTGAATTCCATTCCATTCCTTTGAATTCCATTCCTTTCCATTCCATTCCATTGAATTCCGTTCAATTCCATTCCATTCCATTCCATTCCATTCCATTCCATTCGAATTCCATTCCATTCCATTCCATTCCATTCCATTCCATTCCATTCCATTCTACTGGGGTTGATTCCATTCTATTCCATTCCATTCCATTCGATTGCATTCGATTCCTTTCGATTCCATTCCATTCCATTCCATTCCATTCCATTCCATTGAATTCCATTCCATTCCATTCCATTCCATTCCATTGAATTCCATTCCATTCCATTCCATCGAATTCCATTCCATTCCATTGAATTCCATTCCATTCCATTCCATTCCATTCCAATCCATTCCATTCCATTCCATTCCATTCCATCGAATTCCATTCTATTCCATTCCATTCCATTCCATTCCATTCGATTCCATTCGATTCCATTCGATTCCATTCCATTCCATTCCATTCCATTGAATTCCGTTCCATTCCATTCCATTCCATTCCATTCCCTTCCATTGAATTCCATTACATTGAATTCCATTCCATTCCATTCCATTCCATGGAATTCCATTCCATTCCGTTCCGTTCCGTTCCGTTCCGTTCCGTACCGTTCCATTCCATTCCATTCCATTCCATTGAATTCCGTTCCATTCCATTGAATTCCATTCCATTCCGTTCCATTCCATTGAATTCCGTTCCGTTCCGTTCCGTTCCGTTCCATTCCGTTCCATTCCATTCCATTCCGTTCTACTCGGGTTCATTCCATTCCATTCCTTTCCGTTCCGTTCCGTTCCGTACCATTCCGTTCCGTTCTACTCGGGTTGATTCCATTCTATTCCATTCCATTCCATTCGATTCCATTCTATTCCATTCGATTCCATTCTATTCAATTCGATTCCATTCCATTCCAATCCATTCCATTACATTCCATTGAATTCCATTCCATTCCATTCCGTTCCATTCCATTCCGTTCCATTCCATTCCATTCCTTTCCATTCCATTCCATTCCGTTCCATTCCATTGAATTCCGTTCCATTGCACTGAATTCCGTTCCATTCCATTCCATTCCTTTCCGTTCCGTTCCGTTCCGTTCCGTTCCGTTCCGTTCTACTCGGGTTGATTCCATTCTATTCCTTTCCATTCCATTCGATTCCATTCTATTCCATTCGATTCCATTCGATTCCATTCGATTCCATTCCATTCCATTCCATTCCATTCCATTCCATTCCATGGAATTCCATTCCATTCCATTCCGTTCCATTCCATTCCGTTCCATTCCATTCCATTCCATTCCATTACGTTCCGTTCCATTCTGTTCCATTCCGTTCCTTTCCATTGAATTCCGATCCATTGCATTGATTTCCGTTCCATTCCATTCCATTCCTTTCCGTTCCGTTCCGTTCCGTTCCGTTTCGTTCCGTTCTACTCGGATTGATTCCATTCTATTCCATTCCATTCCATTCGATTCCATTCGATTCCATTCGATTCCATTCGATTCCATTCCATTCCATTCCATTCCACTGAATTCCATTCCATTCCATTCCATTCCATTCCATTCCATTGAATTCCATTGAATTCCATTCCATTGAATTCCATTCCATTCCATTCCATTCCGTTCCATTCCATTCCGTTCCATTCCATTCCATTCCATTCCATTCCATTCCGTTCCGTTCCATTCCGTTCCATTCCGTTCCATTCCATTGAATTCCGTTCCATTCCATTACATTCCTTTACGTTCCGTTCCGTTCCGTTCCGTTCTACTCGGGTTGATTCCATTCCATTCCATTCCATTCCATTCCATTCCATTCTATTCCATTCGATTCCATTCGATTCAATTCGATTCGATTCGATTCCATTCCATTCCATTCCATTCCATTGAATTCCATTCCATTCCATTGAATTCCATTCCATTCCATTCCATTCCATTCCATTCCATGGAATTCCATTCCATTCCATTGAATTCCATTCCATTCCATTCCATTCGATTCCATTCCATTCCATGGAATTCCATTCCATTCGATTCCATTCCATTCCATGGAATTCCATTTCATTCCATTCCATTCCATTCCATTCCATTCCATTCCATTCCATTCCATCGAATTCCATTCCATTCCATTCCATTCCATTCCATTCCATTCCATTCCATTCCATTCCATTCTACTCGGGTTGATTCCATTCTATTACATTCCATTCCATTCGATTCCATTCGATTCCATTCGATTCCATTCGATTCCATTCCATTCCATTCCATTCAATTGAATTCCATTCCATTCCATTCCATTCCATTCCATTCCTTTCCATTCCATTGAATTCCATTCCATTCCATTGAATTCCATTCCATTCCATTCCATTCCATTGAATTCCGTTCCATTCCATTCCTTTCCATTCCATTCCATTCCATTGAATTACATTACATTGAATTCCATTCCATTCCATTCCATTCCATTGAATTCCATTCCATTCCATTCCATTCGATTCCATTCCATTCCATGGAATTCCATTCCTTTCCATTCCATTCCATTCCATTCCTTTCCATTCCATTCCATTGAATTCCATTGAATTCCATTCCATTCCATTGAATTCCATTCCTTTCCATTCCATTCCATTGAATTCCGTTCAATTCCATTCCATTCCATTCCATTCCATTCCATTCCATTCGAATTCCATTCAATTCCATTCCATTCCATTCCATTCCATTCCATTCCATTCTACTCGGGTTGATTCCATTCTATTCCATTCCATTCCATTCCATTCCATTCGATTCCTTTCGATTCCATTCCATTCCATTCCATTCCATTCCATTGAATTCCATTCCATTCCATTCCATTCCATTCCATTCCATTGAATTCCATTCCATTCCATTGAATTCCATTCCATTCCATTCCATTCCATTGAATTCCGTTCCATTCCATTCCATTCCATTCCATTCCATTCCATTGAATTCCATTCCATTGAATTCCATTCCATTCCATTCCGATCCATTGAATTCCATTCCATTCCGTTCCGTTCCGTTCCGTTCCGTTCCGTTTCGTTCCGTTCCGTTCCGTTCCGTTCCATTCCATTCCATTCCATTCCATTGAATTCCGTTCCATTCCATTGAATTCCATTCCATTCCGTTCCATTCCATTGAATTCTGTTCCGTTCCGTTCCGTTCCGTTCCATTCCATTCCGTTCCATTCCGTTCCTTTCCGTTCTACTCGGGTTGATTCCATTCTATTCCATTCCATTCCATTCGATTCCATTCGATTCCATTCGAATCCATTCGATTCCATTCGATTCCATTCGATTCCATTCCATTCCATTGAATTCCATTCCATTCCATTCCATTCCATTGAATTCCGTTCCATTCCATTCAATTCCATTCCATTCCATTCCTTTCCGTTCCGTTCCGTTCCGTTCCGTTCCGTTCCGTTCTACTCGGGTTGATTCCATTCTATTCCATTCCATACCATTCGATTCCATTCTATTCCATTCGATTCCATTCGATTCAATTCGATTCCATTCCATTCCATTCCATTCCATTCCATTCCATTGAATTCCGTTCCATTCCATTGAATTCCATTCCATTCCGTTCCATTCCATTGAATTCCGCTCCGTTCCGTTCCGTTCCGTTCCGTTCCATTCCGTTCCATTCCGTTCCATTCCGTTCTACTCGGGTTGATTCCATTCTATTCCATTCCATTCCATTCGATTCCATTCTATTCCATTCGATTCCATTCTATTCAATTCGATTCCATTCCATTCCATTCCATTCCATTCCATTCCATTGAATTCCATTGAATTCCATTCCATTCCATTCCGTTCCATTCCATTCCGTTCCATTCCATTCCATTCCATTCCATTCCATTCCATTCCATTCCGTTCTACTCGGGTTCATTCCATTCCATTCCGTTCCGTTCCGTTCCGTTCCGTTCCTTTCCTTTCTACTTGTGTTGATTCCATTCCATTCCATTCTATTCCATTGAATTCCATTCCATTCCATTCCATTCCATTCCATTACATGGAATTCCATTGAATTCCATTGAATTCCATTCCATAGAATTCCATTCCATTCCATTCCATTCCATTCCATGGAATTCCATTCCATTCCATTCCATTCCATGGAATTCCATTCCATTCCATTCCATTGAATTCCATTCCATTCCATTCCATTCGATTCCATTTCATTCCATTGAATTCCATTCCATTCCATTGAATTCCATTCCATTCCGTTCCCTTCCATTGAATTCTGTTCCGTTCCGTTCCGTTCCGTTCCGTTCCATTCCGTTCCATTCCGTTCCTTTCCGTTCTACTCGGGTTGATTCCATTCTATTCCATTCCATTCCATTCGATTCCATTCTATTCCATTCGATTCCATTCCATTCCATTCCATTCCATTTCATTCCATTGAATTCCATTCCATTCCATTGCATTCCATTCCATTCCGTTCCATTCCATTCCATTCCATTCCGTTCCATTCCATTCCGTTCCATTCCATTCCATTCCATTCCATTACGTTCCGTTCCATTCCGTTCCATTCCGTTCCATTCCATTGAATTCCGATCCATTGCATTGAATTCCGTTCCATTCCATTCCATTCCTTTCCGTTCCGTTCCGTTCCGTTCCGTTCCGTTCCGTTCTACTCGGATTGATTCCATTCTATTCCATTCCATTCCATTCGATTCCATTCGATTCCATTCGATTCCATTCGATTCCATTCCATTCCATTCCATTCCATTGAATTCCATTCCATTCCATTCCATTCCATTCCATTCCATTCCATTGAATTCCATTGAATTACATTCCATTGAATTCCATTCCATTCCATTCCATTCCGTTCCATTCCATTCCGTTCATGGAATTCCATTCCATTCCATGGAATTCCATTCCATTCCATTCCATTCGATTCCATTCCATTCCATGGAATTCCATTCCATTCGATTCCATTCCATTCCATGGAATTCCATTTCATTCCATTCCATTCCATTCCATTCCATTCCATCGAATTCCATTCCATTCCATTCCATTCCATTCCATTCCATTCCATTCCATTCCATCGAATTCCATTCCATTCCATTCCATTCCATTCCATTCCATTCCATTCCATTCTACTCGGGTTGATTCCATTCTATTACATTCCATTCCATTCGATTCCATTCGATTCCATTCGATTCCATTCGATTCCATTCCATTCCATTCCATTCAATTGAATTCCATTCCATTCCATTCCATTCCATTCCATTCCATTCCACTCCATTCCATTCCATTGAATTCCATTCCATTCCATTGAATTCCATTCCATTCCGTTCCATTCCATTGAATTCCGTTCCGTTCCGTTCCGTTCCGTTCCGTTCCGTTCCGTTCCATTCCGTTCCATTCCATTCCATTCCGTTCTACTCGGGTTCATTCCATTCCATTCCTTTCCGTTCCGTTCCGTTCCGTTCCGTTCCGTTGCGTTCCGTTCCGTTCTACTCGGGTTGATTCCATTCTATTCCATTCCATTCCATTCGATTCCATTCTATTCCATTCGATTCCATTCTATTCAATTCGATTCCATTCCATTCCATTCCATTCCATTGAATTCCATTCCATTCCATTCCGTTCCATTCCATTCCGTTCCATTCCATTCCATTCCATTCCATTCCATTCCATTACGTTCCGTTCCATTCCGTTCCATTCCATTGAATTCCGATCCATTGCATTGAATTCCGTTCCATTCCATTCCACTCCTTTCCGTTCCATTCCGTTCCGTTCCGTTCCGTTCTACTCGGGTTAATTCCATTCTATTCCATTCCATTCCATTCGATTCCAATCTATTCCATTCGATTCCATTCGATTCAATTCGATTCCATTCCATTCCATTCCATTCCATTCCATTCCATTCCATTCCATTGAATTCCATTCCATTCCATTCCGTTCCATTCCATTCCGTTCCATTCCATTCCATTCCATTCCATTCCATTCCTTTCCGTTACGTTCCGTTCCGTTCCATTCCGTTCTACTCGGATTGATTCCATTCTATTCCATTCCATTCCATTCGATTCCATTCGATTCCATTCGATTCCATTCCATTCCATTCCATTCCATTGAATTCCATTCCATTCCATTCCGTTCCATTCCATTCCGTTCCATTCCATTCCATTCCATTCCATTACGTTCCGTTCCATTCCGTTCCATTCCGTTCCATTCCATTGAATTCCGATCCATTGCATTGAATTCCGTTCCATTCCATTCCATTCCTTTCCGTTCCGTTCCGTTCCGTTCCGTTCCGTTCCGTTCTACTCGGATTGATTCCATTCTATTCCATTCCATTCCATTCGATTCCATTCGATTCCATTCGATTCCATTCGATTCCATTCCATTCCATTCCATTCCATTGAATTCCATTCCATTCCATTCCATTCCATTCCATTCCATTCCATTGAATTCCATTGAATTCCATTCCATTGAATTCCATTCCATTCCATTCCATTCCGTTCCATTCCATTCCGTTCCATTCCATTCCATTCCATTCCATTCCATTCCGTTCCGTTCCATTCCGTTCCATTCCTTTCCATTCCATTGAATTCCGTTCCATTCCATTACATTCCTTTACGTTCCGTTCCGTTCCGTTCCGTTCCGTTCTACTCGGGTTGATTCCATTCTATTCCATTCCATTCCATTCCATTCCATTCTATTCCATTCGATTCCATTCGATTCAATTCGATTCGATTCGATTCCATTCCATTCCATTCCATTCCATTGAATTCCATTCCATTCCATTGAATTCCATTCCATTCCATTCCATTCCATTCCATTCCATGGAATTCCATTCCATTCCATGGAATTCCATTCCATTCCATTCCATTCGATTCCATTCCATTCCATGGAATTCCATTCCATTCGATTCCATTCCATTCCATGGAATTCCATTTCATTCCATTCCATTCCATTCCATTCCATTCCATAGAATTCCATTCCATTCCATTCCATTCCATTCCATTCCATTCCATTCCATCGAATTCCATTCCATTCCATTCCATTCCATTCCATTCCATTCCATTCCATTCTACTCGGGTTGATTCCATTCTATTACATTCCATTCCATTCGATTCCATTCGATTCCATTCGATTCCATTCGATTCCATTCCATTCCATTCCATTCAATTGAATTCCATTCCATTCCATTCCATTCCATTCCATTCCATTCCACTCCATTCCATTCCATTGAATTCCATTCCATTCCATTGAATTCCATTCCATTCCGTTCCATTCCATTGAATTCCGTTCCGTTCCGTTCCGTTCCGTTCCGTTCCGTTCCGTTCCATTCCGTTCCATTCCATTCCATTCCGTTCTACTCGGGTTCATTCCATTCCATTCCTTTCCGTTCCGTTCCGTTCCGTTCCGTTCCGTTGCGTTCCGTTCCGTTCTACTCGGGTTGATTCCATTCTATTCCATTCCATTCCATTCGATTCCATTCTATTCCATTCGATTCCATTCTATTCAATTCGATTCCATTCCATTCCATTCCATTCCATTGAATTCCATTCCATTCCATTCCGTTCCATTCCATTCCGTTCCATTCCATTCCATTCCATTCCATTCCATTCCATTACGTTCCGTTACATTCCGTTCCATTCCATTGAATTCCGATCCATTGCATTGAATTCCGTTCCATTCCATTCCACTCCTTTCCGTTCCATTCCGTTCCGTTCCGTTCCGTTCTACTCGGGTTGATTCCATTCTATTCCATTCCATTCCATTCGATTCCAATCTATTCCATTCGATTCCATTCGATTCAATTCGATTCCATTCCATTCCATTCCATTCCATTCCATTCCATTCCATTGAATTCCATTCCATTCCATTCCGTTCCATTCCATTCCGTTCCATTCCATTCCATTCCATTCCATTCCATTCCTTTCCGTTACGTTCCGTTCCGTTCCATTCCGTTCTACTCGGATTGATTCCATTCTATTCCATTCCATTCCATTCGATTCCATTCGATTCCATTCGATTCCATTCCATTCCATTCCATTCCATTGAACTCCATTCCATTCCATTCCATTCCATTCCATTCCATCGAATTCCATTCCATTCCATTGAATTCCATTCCATTCCATTCCATTCCATTCCATTCCATTCCATTCCATTCCATCGAATTCCATTCCATTCCATTCCATTCCATTCGTTTCCATTCTATTCCATTCGATTCCATTCGATTCAATTCGATTCCATTCCATTCCATTCCATTCCATTCCATTCCATTGAATTCCATTCCATTCCATTCCGTTTCATTCCATTCCGTTCCATTCCATTCCATTCCATTCCATTCCATTCCATTCCATTACGTTCCGTTCCATTCCGTTCCATTCCGTTCCATTCCATTGAATTCCGATCCACTGCATTGAATTCCGTTCCATTCCATTCCATTCCTTTCCGTTCCGTTCCGTTCCGTTCCGTTCCGTTCTACTCGGATTGATTCCATTCTATTCCATTCCATTCCATTCGATTCCATTCGATTCCATTCGATTCCATTCGATTCCATTCCATTCCATTCCATTCCATTGAATTCCATTCCATTCCATTCCATTCCATTCCATTCCATTGAATTCCATTGAATTCCATTCCATTGAATTCCATTCCATTCCATTCCATTCCGTTCCATTCCATTCCGTTCCATTCCATTCCATTCCATTCCATTCCATTCCGTTACGTTCCATTCCGTTCCATTCCGTTCCATTCCATTGAATTCCGTTCCATTCCATTCCATTCCTTTCCGTTCCGTTCCGTTCCGTTCCGTTCTACTCGGGTTGATTCCATTCTATTCCATTCCATTCCATTCGATTCCATTCTATTCCATTCGATTCCATTCGATTCAATTCGATTCGATTCCATTCCATTCCATTCCATTCCATTCCATAGAATTCCATTCCATTCCATTGAATTCCATTCCATTCCATTCCATTCCATTCCATTCCATTGAATTCCATTCCATTCCATTGAATTCCATTCCATTCCATTCCATTCGATTCCATTCCATTCCATGGAATTCCATTCCATTCGATTCCATTCCATTCCATGGAATTCCATTTCATTCCATTCGATTCCATTCCATTCCATTCCATTCCATAGAATTCCATTCCGTTCCATTCCATTCCATTCCATTCCATTCCGTTCCATTCCATTCCATCGAATTCCATTCCATTCCATTCCATTCCATTCCATTCCATTCCATTCCATTCCATTCTACTCGGGTTGATTCCATTCTATTACATTCCATTCCATTCGATTCCATTCGATTCCATTCGATTCCATTCCATTCCATTCCATTCAATTGAATTCCATTCCATTCCATTCCATTCCATTCCATTCCATTGAATTCCATTCCATTACATTGAATTCCATTCCATTCCATTCCATTCCATTGAATTCCGTTCCATTCCATTCCTTTCCATTCCATTCCATTCCATTGAATTCCATTACATTGAATTCCATTCCATTCCATTCCATTCCATTCCATTCCATTGAATTCAATTCCATTCCATTGAATTCCATTCCATTCCATTCCATTCGATTCCATTCCATTCCATGGAATTCCATTCCTTTCCATTCCATTCCATTCCATTCCATTCCATTCCATTGAATTCCATTGAATTCCATTCCATTCCATTGAATTCCATTCCTTTCCATTCCATTCCATTGAATTCCGTTCAATTCCATTCCATTCCATTCCATTCCATTCCATTCCATTCGAATTCCATTCCATTCCATTCCATTCCATTCCATTCCATTCCATTCCATTCTACTGGGGTTGATTCCATTCTATTCCATTCCATTCCATTCGATTGCATTCGATTCCTTTCGATTCCATTCCATTCCATTCCATTCCATTCCATTCCATTGAATTCCATTCCATTCCATTCCATTCCATTCCATTGAATTCCATTCCATTCCATTCCATCGAATTCCATTCCATTCCATTGAATTCCATTCCATTCCATTCCATTCCATTCCATTCCATTCCATTCCATTCCATTCCATTCCATTCCATCGAATTCCATTCCATTCCATTCCATTCCATTCCATTCCATTCCATTCGATTCCATTCGATTCCATTCGATTCCATTCGATTCCATTCCATTCCATTCCATTCCATTCCATTCCATTCCATTCCATTCCATTCCATTCCATTCTACTCCGGTTGATTCCATTCTATTACATTCCATTCCATTCGATTCCATTAGATTCCATTCGATTCCATTCCATTCCATTCCATTCCATTCCATTCCATTGAATTCCGTTCCATTCCATTCCAATCCATTCCATTCCATTCCATTGAATTCCATTACATTGAATTCCATTCCATTCCATTCCATTCCATGGAATTCCATTCCATTCCATTCCATTCCATGGAATTCCATTCCATTCCGTTCCGTTCCGTTCCGTTCCGTTCCGTACCGTTCCATTCCATTCCATTCCATTCCATTGAATTCCGTTCCATTCCATTGAATTCCATTCCATTCCGTTCCATTCCATTGAATTCCGTTCCGTTCCGTTCCGTTCCGTTTCGTTCCATTCCGTTCCATTCCATTCCATTCCGTTCTACTCGGGTTCATTCCATTCCATTCCTTTCCGTTCCGTTCCGTTCCGTTCCGTTCCGTTCCGTTCCGTTCTACTCGTGTTGATTCCATTCTATTCCATTCCATTCCATTCGATTCCATTCTATTCCATTCGATTCCATTCTATTCAATTCGATTCCATTCCATTCCATTCCATAGAATTCCATTCCATTCCATTCCATTCCATTCCATTCCATTGAATTCCATTCCATTCCATTGAATTCCATTCCATTCCATTCCATTCGATTCCATTCCATTCCATGGAATTCCATTCCATTCGATTCCATTCCATTCCATGGAATTCCATTTCATTCCATTCCATTCCATTCCATTCCATTCCATTCCATTCCATTCCATTCCATAGAATTCCATTTCATTCCATTCCATTCCATTCCATTCCGTTCCATTCCATTCCATCGAATTCCATTCCATTCCATTCCATTCCATTCCATTCCATTCCATTCCATTCCATTCCATTCCATTCCATTCTACTCGGGTTGATTCCATTCTATTACATTCCATTCCATTCGATTCCATTCGATTCCATTCGATTCCATTCGATTCCATTCCATTCCATTCCATTCAATTGAATTCCATTCCATTCCATTCCATTCCATTCCATTCCATTGAATTCCATTCCATTCCATTGAATTCCATTCCATTCCATTCCATTCCATTGAATTCCGTTCCATTCCATTCCTTTCCATTCCATTCCATTCCATTGAATTCCATTCCATTCCATTCCATTCGATTCCATTCCATTCCATGGAATTCCATTCCTTTCCATTCCATTCCATTCCATTGAATTCCATTCCATTCCATTCCATTCCATTCCATTGAATTCCATTCCATTCCATTCCATTCCATTCCATTCCATCGAATTCCATTCCATTCCATTGAATTCCATTCCATTCCATTCCATTCCATTCTATTCCATTCCATTCCATCGAATTCCATTCCATTCCATTCCATTCCATTCGATTCCATTCGATTCCATTCGATTCCATTCGATTCCATTCCATTCCATTCCATTCCATTCCATTCCATTCCATTCCATTCCATTCCATTCTACTCTGGTTGATTCCATTCTATTACATTCCATTCCATTCGATTCCATTAGATTCCATTCGATTCCATTCGATTCCATTCCATTCCATTCCATTCCATTGAATTCCGTTCCATTCCATTCCATTCCATTCCATTCCATGGAATTCCATTCCATTCCGTTCCGTTCCGTTCCGTTCAGTTCCGTACCGTTCCATTCCATTCCATTCCATTCCATTGAATTCCGTTCCATTCCATTGAATTCCATTCCATTCCGTTCCATTCCATTGAATTCCGTTCCGTTCCGTTCCGTTCCGTTCCATTCCGTTCCATTCCATTCCATTCCGTTCTACTCGGGTTCATTCCATTCCATTCCTTTCCGTTCCGTTCCGTTCCGTTCCGTTCCGTTCCGTTCCGTTCTACTCGGGTTGATTCCATTCTATTCCATTCCATTCCATTCGATTCCATTCTATTCCATTCGATTCCATTCTATTCAATTCGATTCCATTCCATTCCATTCCATTCCATTCCATTCCATTCCATTGAATTCCATGCCATTCCATTCCGTTCCATTCCATTCCGTTCCATTCCATTCCATTCCATTCCATTCCATTCCATTACGTTCCGTTCCATTCCGTTCCATTCCATTGAATTCCGATCCATTGCATTGAATTCCGTTCCATTCCATTCCATTCCTTTCCGTTCCGTTCCGTTCCGTTCCGTTCTACTCGGGTTGATTCCATTCTATTCCATTCCATTCCATTCGATTCCATTCTATTCCATTCGATTCCATTCGATTCAATTCGATTCGATTCGATTCCATTCCATTCCATTCCATTCCATTCCATTGAATTCCATTCCATTCCATTGAATTCCATTCCATTCCATTCCATTCGATTCCATTCCATTCCAAGGAATTCCATTCCATTCGATTCCATTCCATTCCATGGAATTCCATTTCATTCCATTCCATTCCATTCCATTCCATTCCATTCCATTCCATTCCATAGAATTCCATTCCATTCCATTCCATTCCATTCCATTCCATTCCATTCCGTTCCATTCCATTCCATCGAATTCCATTCCATTCCATTCCATTCCATTCCATTCCATTCCATTCCATTCCATTCCATTCCATTCCATTCCATTCCATTCCATTCCATTCCATTCTACTCGGGTTGATTCCATTCTATTACATTCCATTCCATTCGATTCCATTCGATTCCATTCGATTCCATTCGATTCCATTCCATTCCATTCCATTCAATTGAATTCCATTCCATTCCATTCCATTCCATTCCATTGAATTCCATTCCATTCCATTGAATTCCATTCCATTCCATTGAATTCCGTTCCATTCCATTCCTTTCCATTCCATTCCATTCCATTGAATTCCATTACATTGAATTCCATTCCATTCCATTCCATTCCATTGAATTCCATTCCATTCCATTCCATTCGATTCCATTCCATTCCATGGAATTCCATTCCTTTCCATTCCATTCCATTCCATTCCTTTCCATTCCATTCCATTGAATTCCATTGAATTCCATTCCATTCCATTGAATTCCATTCCTTTCCATTCCATTCCATTGAATTCCGTTCCATTCCATTGAATTCCATTCCATTCCGTTCCATTCCATTGAATTCCGCTCCGTTCCGTTCCGTTCCGTTCCGTTCCATTCCGTTCCATTCCATTCCATTCCGTTCTACTCGGGTTCATTCCATTCCATTCCTTTCCGTTCCGTTCCGTTCCGTTCCATTCCGTTCCGTTCCGTTCCGTTCTACTCGGGTTGATTCCATTCTATTCCATTCCATTCCATTCGATTCCAATCTATTCCATTCGATTCCATTCGATTCAATTCTATTCCATTCCATTCCATTCCATTTCATTCCATTCCATTCCATTCCATTGAATTCCATTCCATTCCATTCCGTTCCATTCCATTCCGTTCCATTCCATTCCATTTCATTCCTTTCCGTTCCGTTCCGTTCCGTTCCATTCCGTTCTACTCGGATTGATTCCATTCGATTCCATTCCATTCCATTCCATTCCATTCCATTCCATTCCATTGAACTCCATTCCATTCCATTCCATTCCATTCAATTCCATTCCATTCCATTGAATTCCATTCCATTCCATTCCATTCCATTGAATTCTGTTCCATTCAATTCCATTCCATTCCATTCCGTTCTACTCGGGTTGATTCCATTCTATTCCATTCCGTTCCGTTCCGTTCCGTTCCGTTCCGTTCCGTTCCCTTCCACTCGGGCTGATTCCATTCTATTCCATTCCATTCCATTCCATTCCATTCGATTCCATTCGATTCCATTCGATTCCATTCGATTCCATTCCATTCCATTGAATTCCATTCCATTCCATTCCATTCCATGGAATTCCGTTCCATTCCATTCCATTGCATTCCATTCCATTCCATTCCATTTGAATTCCATTCCATTCCATTCCATTCCATTCCATTCCATTCCATTCCACTCCATTCCATTCCATTCTACTCGGGTTGATTCCATTCTATTCCATTCCATTCCATTCGATTCCATTCGATTCCATTCGATTCCATTCCATTCCATTCCATTCCATTCCATTCCATTCCATTGAATTCCATTCCATTCCATTGAATTCCATTCCATTCCATTCCATTCCATTGAATTCCGTTCCATTCCATTCCATTCCATTCCATTCCATTCCATTGAATTCCATTCCATTGAATTCCATTCCATTCCATTCCAATCCATTGAATTCCATTCCATTCCGTTCCGTTCCGTTCCGTTCCGTTCCGTTTCGTTCCGTTCCGTTCCGTTCCGTTCCATTCCATTCCATTCCATTCCATTGAATTCCGTTCCATTCCATTGAATTCCATTCCATTCCGTTCCATTCCATTGAATTCTGTTCCGTTCAGTTCCGTTCCGTTCCGTTCCATTCCGTTCCATTCCGTTCCTTTCCATTCTACTCGGGTTGATTCCATTCTATTCCATTCCATTCCATTCGATTCCATTCGATTCCATTCGAATCCATTCGATTCCATTCGATTCCATTCGATTCCATTCCATTCCATTGAATTCCATTCCATTCCATTCCATTCCATTGAATTCCGTTCCATTCCATTCAATTCCATTCCATTCCATTCCTTTCCGTTCCGTTCCATTCCGTTCCGTTCCGTTCCGTTCTACTCGGGTTGATTCCATTCTATTCCATTCCATACCATTCGATTCCATTCTATTCCATACGATTCCATTCGATTCAATTCGATTCCATTCCATTCCATTCCATTCCATTCCATTCCATTGAATTCCATTGGATTCCATTCCATTCCATTCCGTTCCATTCCATTCCGTTCCATTCCATTCCATTCCATTCCATTCCATTCCATTCCATTCCATTCCGTTCTACTCGTGTTCATTCCATTCCATTCCGTTCCGTTCCGTTCCGTTCCGTTCCTTTCCTTTCTACTTGTGTTGATTCCATTCCATTCCATTCTATTCCATTGAATTCCATTCCATTCCATTCCATTCCATTCCATTACATGGAATTCCATTGAATTCCATTGAATTCCATTCCATAGAATTCCATTCCATTCCATTCCATTCCATTCCATGGAATTCCATTCCATTCCATTCCATTCCATTGAATTCCATTCCATTCCATTCCATTGAATTCCATTCCATTCCATTCCATTCGATTCCATTTCATTCCATTGAATTCCATTCCATTCCATTGAATTCCATTCCATTCCGTTCCCTTCCATTGAATTCTGTTCCGTTCCGTTCCGTTCCGTTCCGTTCCATTCCGTTCCATTCCGTTCCTTTCCGTTCTACTCGGGTTGATTCCATTCTATTCCATTCCATTCCATTCGATTCCATTCTATTCCATTCGATTCCATTCGATTCAATTAGATTCCATTCCATTCCATTCCATTCCATTCCATTGAATTCCGTTCCATTCCATTGAATTCCATTCCATTCCGTTCCATTCCATTGAATTCCGCTCCGTTCCGTTCCGTTCCATTCCGTACCATTCCGTTCCATTCCGTTCTACTCGGGTTGATTCTATTCTATTCCATTCCATTCCATTCGATTCCATTCCATTCCATTCCATTCCATTCCATTCCGTTCTACTCGGGTTCATTCCATTCCATTCCATTACATGGAATTCCATTGAATTCCATTGAATTCCATTCCATTGAATTCCATTCCATTCCATTCCATTCCATTCCATTCCATGGAATTCCATTCCATTCCATTCCATTCCATTCCATTGAATTCCATTCCATTCCATTCCATTGAATTCCATTCCATTCCATTCCATTCGATTCCATTTCATTCCATTGAATTCCATTCCATTCCATTCCATTCCATTCCATTCCATTGAATTCCATTGAATTCCATTCCATTGAATTCCATTCCATTCCATTGAATTCCATTCCATTTCATTCCATTCCATTCCGTTCCATTCCATTCCGTTCCATTCCATTCCATTCCTTTCCATTCCATTCCATTCCGTTCCATTCCATTGAATTCCGTTCCATTGCATTGAATTCCGTTCCATTCCATTCCATTCCTTTCCGTTCCGTTCCGTTCCGTTCCGTTCTACTCGGGTTGATTCCATTCTATTCCATTCCATTCCATTCGATTCCATTCTATTCCATTCGATTCCATTCGATTCAATTCGATTCCATTCGATTCCATTCCATTCCATTCCATTCCATTCCATTCCATTGAATTCCATTCCATTCCATTCCGTTCCATTCCATTCCGTTCCATTCAATTCCATTCCATTCCATTCCATTCCATTCCATTCCGTTCCATTCCATTCCATTCCTTTCCATTCCATTCCTTTCCGTTCCATTCCTTTCCGTTCCATTCCGTTCTACTCGGATTGATTCCATTCTATTCCATTCCATTCCATTCGATTCCATTCGATTCCATTCGATTCCATTCGATTCCATTCCATTCCATTCCATTCCATTCCATTCCATTCCATTCCATTGAACTCCATTCCATTCCATTCCATTCCATTCCATTCCATTGAATTCCGTTCCATTCCATTCCATTCCATTGAATTCTGTTCCATTCAATTCCATTCCATTCCATTCCGTTCTACTCGGGTTGATTCCATGCTATTCCATTCCGTTCCATTCCGTTCCGTTCCGTTCCGTTCCGTTCCGTTCCATTCCACTCGGGTTGATTCCATTCTATTCCATTCCATTCCATTCCATTCCATTCCATTCCATTCCATTCGATTCCATTCGATTCCATTCGATTCCATTCGATTCCATTCCATTCCATTCCATTCCATTGAATTCCATTCCATTCCATTCCATTCCATTGAATTCCGTTCCATTCCATTCCATTGCATTCCATTCCATTCCATTCCATTTGAATTCCATTCCATTCCATTCCATTCCATTCCATTCCATTCTACTCGGGTTGATTCCATTCTATTCCATTCCATTCCATTCGATTCCATTCGATTCCATTCGATTCCATTCGATTCCATTCCATTCCATTCCATTCCATTCCATTCCATTCCATTCCATTGAATTCCATTCCATTCCATTGAATTCCATTCCATTCCATTCCACTCCATTGAATTCCGTTCCATTCCATTCCATTCCATTCCATTCCATTCCATTCCATTGAATTCCATTCCATTGAATTCCATTCCATTCCATTCCATTCCATTGAATTCCATTCCATTCCGTTCCGTTCCGTTCCGTTCCGTTTCGTTCCGTTCCGTTCCGTTCCGTTCCATTCCATTCCATTCCATTCCATTGAATTCCGTTCCATTCCATTGAATTCCATTCCATTCCGTTCCATTCCATTGAATTCTGTTCCGTTCCGTTCCGTTCCGTTCCATTCCATTCCGTTCCATTCCGTTCCTTTCCGTTCTACTCGGGTTGACTCCATTCTATTCCATTCCATTCCATTCGATTCCATTCGATTCCTTTCGATTCCATTCCATTCCATTCCATTCCATTCCATTGAATTCCATTCCATTCCATTCCATTCCATTCCATTCCATTGAATTCCATTCCATTCCATTCCATTCCATTCCATTCCATTCCATTCCATTCCATCGAATTCCATTCCATTCCATTCCATTCCATTCCATTCCATTCGATTCAATTCGATTCCATTCGATTCCATTCCATTCCATTCCATTCCATTGAATTCCGTTCCATTCCATTCCATTCCATTCCATTCCCTTCCATTGAATTCCATTACATTGAATTCCATTCCATTCCATTCCATTCCATGGAATTCCATTCCATTCCGTTCCGTTCCGTTCCGTTCCGTTCCGTACCGTTCCATTCCATTCCATTCCATTCCATTGAATTCCGTTCCATTCCATTGAATTCCATTCCATTCCGTTCCATTCCATTGAATTCCGTTCCGTTCCGTTCCGTTCCGTTCCGTTGCGTTCCATTCCGTTCCATTCCATTCCATTCCGTTCTACTCGGGTTCATTCCATTCCATTCCTTTCCGTTCCGTTCCGTTCCGTTCCATTCCGTTCCGTTCCGTTCCGTTCTACTCGGGTTGATTCCATTCTATTCCATTCCATTCCATTCGATTCCATTCTATTCCATTCGATTCCATTCTATTCAATTCGATTCCATTCGATTCAATTCTATTCCATTCCATTCCATTCCATTCCATTTCATTCCATTCCATTCCATTCCATTGAATTCCATTCCATTCCATTCCGTTCCATTCCATTCCGTTCCATTCCATTCAATTCCATTCCATTCCATTCCTTTCCGTTCCGTTCCGTTCCGTTCCATTCCGTTCTACTCGGATTGATTCCATTCTATTCCATTCCATTCCATTCGATTCCATTCGATTCCATTCGATTCCATTCCATTCCATTCCATTCCATTCCATTCCATTCCATTCCATTCCATTCCATTGAACTCCATTCCATTCCATTCCATTCCATTCAATTCCATTCCATTCCATTGAATTCCATTCCATTCCATTCCATTCCATTGAATTCTGTTCCATTCAATTCCATTCCATTCCATTCCGTTCTACTCGGGTTGATTCCATTCTATTCCATTCCGTTCCGTTCCGTTCCGTTCCGTTCCGTTCCGTTCCCTTCCACTCGGGTTGATTCCATTCTATTCCATTCCATTCCATTCCATTCCATTCGATTCCATTCGATTCCATTCGATTCCATTCGATTCCATTCCATTCCATTGAATTCCATTCCATTCCATTCCATTCCATGGAATTCCGTTCCATTCCATTCCATTGCATTCCATTCCATTCCATTCCATTTGAATTCCATTCCATTCCATTCCATTCCATTCCATTCCATTCCATTCCATTCCATTCCATTCTACTCGGGTTGATTCCATTCTATTCCATTCCATTCCATTCCAATCCATTGAATTCCATTCCATTCCGTTCCGTTCCGTTCCGTTCCATTCCGTTTCGTTCCGTTCCGTTCCGTTCCGTTCCATTCCATTCCATTCCATTCCATTCCATTGAATTCCGTTCCATTCCATTGAATTCCATTCCATTCCGTTCCATTCCATTGAATTCTGTTCCGTTCAGTTCCGTTCCGTTCGGTTCCATTCCGTTCCATTCCGTTCCTTTCCGTTCTACTCGGGTTGATTCCATTCTATTCCATTCCATTCCATTCGATTCCATTCGATTCCATTCGAATCCATTCGATTCCATTCGATTCCATTCGATTCCATTCCATTCCATTGAATTCCATTCCATTCCATTCCATTCCATTGAATTCCGTTCCATTCCATTCAATTCCATTCCATTCCATTCCTTTCCGTTCCGTTCCGTTCCGTTCCGTTCCGTTCTACTCGGGTTGATTCCATTCTATTCCATTCCATACCATTCGATTCCATTCTATTCCATTCGATTCCATTCGATTCAATTCGATTCCATTCCATTCCATTCCATTCCATTCCATTCCATTGAATTCCATTCCATTCAATTCGATTCCATTCCATTCCATTCCATTCCATTCCATTCCATTGAATTCCATTGAATTCCATTCCATTCCGTTCCATTCCATTCCGTTCCATTCCATTCCATTCCATTCCATTCCATTCCATTCCATTCCATTCCGTTCTACTCGGGTTCATTCCATTCCATTCCGTTCCGTTCCGTTCCGTTCCGTTCCTTTCCTTTCTACTTGTGTTGATTCCATTCCATTCCATTCTATTCCATTGAATTCCATTCCATTCCATTCCATTCCATTCCATTACATGGAATTCCATTGAATTCCATTGAATTCCATTCCATAGAATTCCATTCCATTCCATTCCATTCCATTCCATGGAATTCCATTCCATTCCATTCCATTCCATTGAATTCCATTCCATTCCATTCCATTGAATTCCATTCCATTCCATTCCATTCGATTCCATTTCATTCCATTGAATTCCATTCCATTCCATTGAATTCCATTCCATTCCGTTCCCTTCCATTGAATTCTGTTCCGTTCCGTTCCGTTCCGTTCCGTTCCATTCCGTTCCATTCCGTTCCTTTCCATTCTACTCGGGTTGATTCCATTCTATTCCATTCCATTCCATTCGATTCCATTCTATTCCATTCGATTCCATTCGATTCAATTAGATTCCATTCCATTCCATTCCATTCCATTCCATTGAATTCCGTTCCATTCCATTGAATTCCATTCCATTCCGTTCCATTCCATTGAATTCCGCTCCGTTCCGTTCCGTTCCGTTCCGTTCCATTCCGTACCATTCCGTTCCATTCCGTTCTACTCGGGTTGATTCCATTCTATTCCATTCCATTCCATTCGATTCCATTCCATTCCATTCCATCCCATTCCATTCCGTTCTACTCGGGTTCATTCCATTCCATTCCATTACATGGAATTCCATTGAATTCCATTGAATTCCATTCCATTGAATTCCACTCCATTCCATTCCATTCCATTCCATTCCATGGAATTCCATTCCATTCCATTCCATTCCATGGAATTCCATTCCATTCCATTCCATTCCATTCCATTGAATTCCATTCCATTCCATTCCATTGAATTCCATTCCATTCCATTCCATTCGATTCCATTTCATTCCATTGAATTCCATTCCATTCCATTCCATTCCATTCCATTCCATTGAATTCCATTGAATTCCATTCCATTGAATTCCATTCCATTCCATTGAATTCCATTCCATTTCATTCCATTCCATTCCGTTCCATTCCATTCCGTTCCATTCCATTCCATTCCTTTCCATTCCATTCCATTCCGTTCCATTCCATTGAATTCCGTTCCATTGCATTGAATTCCGTTCCATTCCATTCCATTCCTTTCCGTTCCGTTCCGTTCCGTTCCGTTCCGTTCCGTTCTACTCGGGTTGATTCCATTCTATTCCATTCCATTCCATTCGATTCCATTCGATTCAATTCGATTCCATTCGATTCCATTCCATTCCATTCCATTCCATTCCATTCCATTGAATTCCATTCCATTCCATTCCGTTCCATTCCATTCCGTTCCATTCCATTCCATTCCATTCCATTCCATTCCATTCCATTCCGTTCCATTCCATTCCATTCCTTTCCATTCCATTCCTTTCCGTTCCATTCCGTTCCGTTCCATTCCGTTCTACTCGGATTGATTCCATTCTATTCCATTCCATTCCATTCGATTCCATTCGATTCCATTCGATTCCATTCGATTCCATTCCATTCCATTCCATTCCATTCCATTCCATTCCACTCCATTGAACTCCATTCCATTCCATTCCATTCCATTCCATTCCATTGAATTCCATTCCATTCCATTCCATTCCATTGAATTCTGTTCCATTCAATTCCATTCCATTCCATTCCGTTCTACTCGGGTTGATTCCATGCTATTCCATTCCGTTCCATTCCGTTCCGTTCCGTTCCGTTCCGTTCCGTTCCGTTCCATTCCACTCGGGTTGATTCCATTCTATTCCATTCCATTCCATTCCATTCCATTCCATTCCATTCGATTCCATTCGATTCCATTCGATTCCATTCGATTCCATTCCATTCCATTCCATTCCATTCCGTTCTACTCGGGTTCATTCCATTCCATTCCATTACATGGAATTCCATTGAATTCCATTGAATTCCATTCCATTGAATTCCACTCCATTCCATTCCATTCCATTCCATTCCATGGAATTCCATTCCATTCCATTCCATTCCATGGAATTCCATTCCATTCCATTCCATTCCATTCCATTGAATTCCATTCCATTCCATTCCATTGAATTCCATTCCATTCCATTCCATTCGATTCCATTTCATTCCATTGAATTCCATTCCATTCCATTCCATTCCATTCCATTCCATTGAATTCCATTGAATTCCATTCCATTGAATTCCATTCCATTCCATTGAATTCCATTCCATTTCATTCCATTCCATTCCGTTCCATTCCATTCCGTTCCATTCCATTCCATTCCTTTCCATTCCATTCCATTCCGTTCCATTCCATTGAATTCCGTTCCATTGCATTGAATTCCGTTCCATTCCATTCCATTCCTTTCCGTTCCGTTCCGTTCCGTTCCGTTCCGTTCCGTTCTACTCGGGTTGATTCCATTCTATTCCATTCCATTCCATTCGATTCCATTCGATTCAATTCGATTCCATTCGATTCCATTCCATTCCATTCCATTCCATTCCATTCCATTGAATTCCATTCCATTCCATTCCGTTCCATTCCATTCCGTTCCATTCCATTCCATTCCATTCCATTCCATTCCATTCCATTCCGTTCCATTCCATTCCATTCCTTTCCATTCCATTCCTTTCCGTTCCATTCCGTTCCGTTCCATTCCGTTCTACTCGGATTGATTCCATTCTATTCCATTCCATTCCATTCGATTCCATTCGATTCCATTCGATTCCATTCGATTCCATTCCATTCCATTCCATTCCATTCCATTCCATTCCATTCCATTGAACTCCATTCCATTCCATTCCATTCCATTCCATTCCATTGAATTCCATTCCATTCCATTCCATTCCATTGAATTCTGTTCCATTCAATTCCATTCCATTCCATTCCGTTCTACTCGGGTTGATTCCATGCTATTCCATTCCGTTCCATTCCGTTCCGTTCCGTTCCGTTCCGTTCCGTTCCGTTCCATTCCACTCGGGTTGATTCCATTCTATTCCATTCCATTCCATTCCATTCCATTCCATTCCATTCGATTCCATTCGATTCCATTCGATTCCATTCGATTCCATTCCATTCCATTCCATTCCATTGAATTCCATTGCATTCCATTCCATTCCATTGAATTCCGTTCCATTCCATTCCATTGCATTCCATTCCATTCCATTCCATTTGAATTCCATTCCATTCCATTCCATTCCATTCCATTCCATTCTACTCGGGTTGATTCCATTCTATTCCATTCCATTCCATTCGATTCCATTCGATTGCATTCGATTCCATTCGATTCCATTCCATTTCATTCCATTCCATTCCATTCCATTCCATTCCATTCCATTGAATTCCATTACATTCCATTCCGTTCCATTCCATTCCGTTCCATTCCATTCCATTCCATTCCATTCCATTCCATTCCATTACGTTCCGTTCCATTCCGTTCCATTCCATTGAATTCCGATCGATTGCATTGAATTCCGTTCCATTCCATTCCATTCCTTTCCGTTCCGTTCCGTTCCGTTCCGTTCTACTCGGGTTGATTCCATTCTATTCCATTCCATTCCATTCGATTCCATTCTATTCCATTCGATTCCATTCGATTCAATTCGATTCGATTCCATTCCATTCCATTCCATTCCATTCCATTCCATTGAATTCCATTCCATTCCATAGAATTCCATTCCATTCCATTCCATTCCATTCCATTCCATTGAATTCCATTCCATTCCATTGAATTCCATTCCATTCCATTCCATTCGATTCCATTCCATTCCATGGAATTCCATTCCATTCGATTCCATTCCATTCCATGGAATTCCATTTCATTCCATTCCATTCCATTCCATTCCATTCCATTCCATTCCATTCCATTCCATAGAATTCCATTCCATTCCATTCCATTCCATTCCATTCCGTTCCATTCCATTCCATCGAATTCCATTCCATTCCATTCCATTCCATTCCATTCCATTCCATTCCATTCCATTCCATTCCATTCTACTCGGGTTGATTCCATTCTATTACATTCCATTCCATTCGATTCCATTCGATTCCATTCGATTCCATTCGATTCCATTCCATTCCATTCCATTCAATTGAATTCCATTCCATTCCATTCCATTCCATTCCATTCCATTGAATTCCATTCCATTCCATTGAATTCCATTCCATTCCATTCCATTCCATTGAATTCCGTTCCATTCCATTCCTTTCCATTCCATTCCATTCCATTGAATTCCATTCCATTCCATTCCATTCGATTCCATTCCATTCCATGGAATTCCATTCCTTTCCATTCCATTCCATTCCATTGAATTCCATTCCATTCCATTCCATTCCATTCCATTGAATTCCATTCCATTCCATTCCATTCCATTCCATTCCATCGAATTCCATTCCATTCCATTGAATTCCATTCCATTCCATTCCATTCCATTCCATTCCATTCCATTCCATCGAATTCCATTCCATTCCATTCCATTCCATTCGATTCCATTCGATTCCATTCGATTCCATTCGATTCCATTCCATTCCATTCCATTCCATTCCATTCCATTCCATTCCATTCCATTCTACTCTGGTTGATTCCATTCTATTACATTCCATTCCATTCGATTCCATTAGATTCCATTCGATTCCATTCGATTCCATTCCATTCCATTCCATTCCATTGAATTCCGTTCCATTCCATTCCATTCCATTCCATTCCATGGAATTCCATTCCATTCCGTTCCGTTCCGTTCCGTTCCGTTCCGTACCGTTCCATTCCATTCCATTCCATTCCATTGAATTCCGTTCCATTCCATTGAATTCCATTCCATTCCGTTCCATTCCATTGAATTCCGTTCCGTTCCGTTCCGTTCCGTTCCATTCCGTTCCATTCCATTCCATTCCGTTCTACTCGGGTTCATTCCATTCCATTCCTTTCCGTTCCGTTCCGTTCCGTTCCGTTCCGTTCCGTTCCGTTCTACTCGGGTTGATTCCATTCTATTCCATTCCATTCCATTCGATTCCATTCTATTCCATTCGATTCCATTCTATTCAATTCGATTCCATTCCATTCCATTCCATTCCATTCCATTCCATTCCATTGAATTCCATGCCATTCCATTCCGTTCCATTCCATTCCGTTCCATTCCATTCCATTCCATTCCATTCCATTCCATTCCATTACGTTCCGTTCCATTCCGTTCCATTCCATTGAATTCCGATCCATTGCATTGAATTCCGTTCCATTCCATTCCATTCCTTTCCGTTCCGTTCCGTTCCGTTCCGTTCTACTCGGGTTGATTCCATTCTATTCCATTCCATTCCATTCGATTCCATTCTATTCCATTCGATTCCATTCGATTCAATTCGATTCGATTCGATTCCATTCCATTCCATTCCATTCCATTCCATTGAATTCCATTCCATTCCATTGAATTCCATTCCATTCCATTCCATTCGATTCCATTCCATTCCATGGAATTCCATTCCATTCGATTCCATTCCATTCCATGGAATTCCATTTCATTCCATTCCATTCCATTCCATTCCATTCCATTCCATTCCATTCCATAGAATTCCATTCCATTCCATTCCATTCCATTCCATTCCATTCCATTCCGTTCCATTCCATTCCATCGAATTCCATTCCATTCCATTCCATTCCATTCCATTCCATTCCATTCCATTCCATTCCATTCTACTCGGGTTGATTCCATTCTATTACATTCCATTCCATTCGATTCCATTCGATTCCATTCGATTCCATTCGATTCCATTCCATTCCATTCCATTCAATTGAATTCCATTCCATTCCATTCCATTCCATTCCATTCCATTCAATTGAATTCCATTCCATTCCATTGAATTCCATTCCATTCCATTGAATTCCGTTCCATTCCATTCCTTTCCATTCCATTCCATTCCATTGAATTCCATTACATTGAATTCCATTCCATTCCATTCCATTCCATTGAATTCCATTCCATTCCATTCCATTCGATTCCATTCCATTCCATGGAATTCCATTCCTTTCCATTCCATTCCATTCCATTCCTTTCCATTCCATTCCATTGAATTCCAATGAATTCCATTCCATTCCATTGAATTCCATTCCTTTCCATTCCATTCCATTGAATTCCGTTCCATTCCATTGAATTCCATTCCATTCCGTTCCATTCCATTGAATTCCGCTCCGTTCCGTTCCGTTCCGTTCCATTCCGTTCCATTCCATTCCATTCCGTTCTACTCGGGTTCATTCCATTCCATTCCTTTCCGTTCCGTTCCGTTCCGTTCCATTCCGTTCCGTTCCGTTCCGTTCTACTCGGGTTGATTCCATTCTATTCCATTCCATTCCATTCGATTCCAATCTATTCCATTCGATTCCATTCGATTCAATTCTATTCCATTCCATTCCATTCCATTGAATTCCATTCCATTCCATTCCATTGAATTCCATTCCATTCCATTCCGTTCCATTCCATTCCGTTCCATTCCATTCCATTCCATTCCTTTCCATTCCGTTCCGTTCCGTTCCATTCCGTTCTACTCGGATTGATTCCATTCGATTCCATTCCATTCCATTCCATTCCATTCCATTCCATTCCATTGAACTCCATTCCATTCCATTCCATTCCATTCAATTCCATTCCATTCCATTGAATTCCATTCCATTCCATTCCATTCCATTGAATTCTGTTCCATTCAATTCCATTCCATTCCATTCCGTTCTACTCGGGTTGATTCCATTCTATTCCATTCCGTTCCGTTCCGTTCCGTTCTGTTCCGTTCCGTTCCCTTCCACTCGGGCTGATTCCATTCTATTCCATTCCATTCCATTCCATTCCATTCGATTCCATTCGATTCCATTCGATTCCATTCGATTCCATTCCATTCCATTGAATTCCATTCCATTCCATTCCATTCCATGGAATTCCGTTCCATTCCATTCCATTGCATTCCATTCCATTCCATTCCATTTGAATTCCATTCCATTCCATTCCATTCCATTCCATTCCATTCCATTCCACTCCATTCCATTCCATTCTACTCGGGTTGATTCCATTCTATTCCATTCCATTCCATTCGATTCCATTCGATTCCATTCGATTCCATTCCATTCCATTCCATTCCATTCCATTCCATTCCATTCCATTGAATTCCATTCCATTCCATTGAATTCCATTCCATTCCATTCCATTCCATTGAATTCCGTTCCATTCCATTCCATTCCATTCCATTCCATTCCATTGAATTCCATTCCATTGAATTCCATTCCATTCCATTCCAATCCATGGAATTCCATTCCATTCCGTTCCGTTCCGTTCCGTTCCGTTCCGTTTCGTTCCGTTCCGTTCCGTTCCGTTCCATTCCATTCCATTCCATTCCATTGAATTCCGTTCCATTCCATTGAATTCCATTCCATTCCGTTCCATTCCATTGAATTCTGTTCCGTTCAGTTCCGTTCCGTTCCGTTCCATTCCGTTCCATTCCGTTCCTTTCCATTCTACTCGGGTTGATTCCATTCTATTCCATTCCATTCCATTCGATTCCATTCGATTCCATTCGAATCCATTCGATTCCATTCGATTCCATTCGATTCCATTCCATTCCATTGAATTCCATTCCATTCCATTCCATTCCATTGAATTCCGTTCCATTCCATTCAATTCCATTCCATTCCATTCCTTTCCGTTCCGTTCCGTTCCGTTCCGTTCCGTTCCGTTCTACTCGGGTTGATTCCATTCTATTCCATTCCATACCATTCGATTCCATTCTATTCCATTCGATTCCATTCGATTCAATTCGATTCCATTCCATTCCATTCCATTCCATTCCATTCCATTCCATTGAATTCCATTGGATTCCATTCCATTCCATTCCGTTCCATTCCATTCCGTTCCATTCCATTCCATTCCATTCCATTCCATTCCATTCCATTCCATTCCATTCCGTTCTACTCGGGTTCATTCCATTCCATTCCGTTCCGTTCCGTTCCGTTCCGTTCCTTTCCTTTCTACTTGTGTTGATTCCATTCCATTCCATTCTATTCCATTGAATTCCATTCCATTCCATTCCATTCCATTCCATTACATGGAATTCCATTGAATTCCATTGAATTCCATTCCATAGAATTCCATTCCATTCCATTCCATGGAATTCCATTCCATTCCATTCCATTCCATTGAATTCCATTCCATTCCATTCCATTGAATTCCATTCCATTCCATTCCATTCGATTCCATTTCATTCCATTGAATTCCATTCCATTCCATTGAATTCCATTCCATTCCGTTCCCTTCCATTGAATTCTGTTCCGTTCCGTTCCGTTCCGTTCCGTTCCATTCCGTTCCATTCCGTTCCTTTCCGTTCTACTCGGGTTGATTCCATTCTATTCCATTCCATTCCATTCGATTCCATTCTATTCCATTCGATTCCATTCGATTCAATTAGATTCCATTCCATTCCATTCCATTCCATTCCATTGAATTCCGTTCCATTCCATTGAATTCCATTCCATTCCGTTCCATTCCATTGAATTCCGCTCCGTTCCGTTCCGTTCCATTCCGTACCATTCCGTTCCATTCCGTTCTACTCGGGTTGATTCTATTCTATTCCATTCCATTCCATTCGATTCCATTCCATTCCATTCCATTCCATTCCATTCCGTTCTACTCGGGTTCATTCCATTCCATTCCATTACATGGAATTCCATTGAATTCCATTGAATTCCATTCCATTGAATTCCATTCCATTCCATTCCATTCCATTCCATTCCATGGAATTCCATTCCATTCCATTCCATTCCATTCCATTGAATTCCATTCCATTCCATTCCATTGAATTCCATTCCATTCCATTCCATTCGATTCCATTTCATTCCATTGAATTCCATTCCATTCCATTCCATTCCATTCCATTCCATTGAATTCCATTGAATTCCATTCCATTGAATTCCATTCCATTCCATTGAATTCCATTCCATTTCATTCCATTCCATTCCGTTCCATTCCATTCCGTTCCATTCCATTCCATTCCTTTCCATTCCATTCCATTCCGTTCCATTCCATTGAATTCCGTTCCATTGCATTGAATTCCGTTCCATTCCATTCCATTCCTTTCCGTTCCGTTCCGTTCCGTTCCGTTCCGTTCCGTTCTACTCGGGTTGATTCCATTCTATTCCATTCCATTCCATTCGATTCCATTCTATTCCATTCGATTCCATTCGATTCAATTCGATTCCATTCGATTCCATTCCATTCCATTCCATTCCATTCCATTCCATTGAATTCCATTCCATTCCATTCCGTTCCATTCCATTCCGTTCCATTCCATTCCATTCCATTCCATTCCATTCCATTCCGTTCCATTCCATTCCATTCCTTTCCATTCCATTCCTTTCCGTTCCATTCCGTTCCGTTCCATTCCGTTCTACTCGGATTGATTCCATTCTATTCCATTCCATTCCATTCGATTCCATTCGATTCCATTCGATTCCATTCGATTCCATTCCATTCCATTCCATTCCATTCCATTCCATTCCATTCCATTGAACTCCATTCCATTCCATTCCATTCCATTCCATTCCATTGAATTCCGTTCCATTCCATTCCATTCCATTGAATTCTGTTCCATTCAATTCCATTCCATTCCATTCCGTTCTACTCGGGTTGATTCCATGCTATTCCATTCCGTTCCATTCCGTTCCGTTCCGTTCCGTTCCGTTCCGTTCCATTCCACTCGGGTTGATTCCATTCTATTCCATTCCATTCCATTCCATTCCATTCCATTCCATTCCATTCGATTCCATTCGATTCCATTCGATTCCATTCGATTCCATTCCATTCCATTCCATTCCATTGAATTCCATTCCATTCCATTCCATTCCATTGAATTCCGTTCCATTCCATTCCATTGCATTCCATTCCATTCCATTCCATTTGAATTCCATTCCATTCCATTCCATTCCATTCCATTCCATTCTACTCGGGTTGATTCCATTCTATTCCATTCCATTCCATTCGATTCCATTCGATTCCATTCGATTCCATTCGATTCCATTCCATTCCATTCCATTCCATTCCATTCCATTCCATTCCATTGAATTCCATTCCATTCCATTGAATTCCATTCCATTCCATTCCATTCCATTGAATTCCGTTCCATTCCATTCCATTCCATTCCATTCCATTCCATTGAATTCCATTCCATTGAATTCCATTCCATTCCATTCCATTCCATTGAATTCCATTCCATTCCGTTCCGTTCCGTTCCGTTCCGTTTCGTTCCGTTCCGTTCCGTTCCGTTCCATTCCATTCCATTCCATTCCATTGAATTCCGTTCCATTCCATTGAATTCCATTCCATTCCGTTCCATTCCATTGAATTCTGTTCCGTTCCGTTCCGTTCCGTTCCATTCCATTCCGTTCCATTCCGTTCCTTTCCGTTCTACTCGGGTTGACTCCATTCTATTCCATTCCATTCCATTCGATTCCATTCGATTCCTTTCGATTCCATTCCATTCCATTCCATTCCATTCCATTGAATTCCATTCCATTCCATTCCATTCCATTCCATTCCATTGAATTCCATTCCATTCCATTCCATTCCATTCCATTCCATTCCATTCCATTCCATTCCATCGAATTCCATTCCATTCCATTCCATTCCATTCCATTCCATTCGATTCAATTCGATTCCATTCGATTCCATTCCATTCCATTCCATTCCATTGAATTCCGTTCCATTCCATTCCATTCCATTCCATTCCCTTCCATTGAATTCCATTACATTGAATTCCATTCCATTCCATTCCATTCCATGGAATTCCATTCCATTCCGTTCCGTTCCGTTCCGTTCCGTTCCGTACCGTTCCATTCCATTCCATTCCATTCCATTGAATTCCGTTCCATTCCATTGAATTCCATTCCATTCCGTTCCATTCCATTGAATTCCGTTCCGTTCCGTTCCGTTCCGTTCCGTTCCGTTCCATTCCGTTCCATTCCATTCCATTCCGTTCTACTCGGGTTCATTCCATTCCATTCCTTTCCGTTCCGTTCCGTTCCGTTCCATTCCGTTCCGTTCCGTTCCGTTCTACTCGGGTTGATTCCATTCTATTCCATTCCATTCCATTCGATTCCAATCTATTCCATTCGATTCCATTCGATTCAATTCTATTCCATTCCATTCCATTCCATTTCATTCCATTCCATTCCATTCCATTGAATTCCATTCCATTCCATTCCGTTCCATTCCATTCCGTTCCATTCCATTCCATTCCATTCCATTCCATTCCTTTCCGTTCCGTTCCGTTCCGTTCCATTCCGTTCTACTCGGATTGATTCCATTCTATTCCATTCCATTCCATTCGATTCCATTCGATTCCATTCGATTCCATTCGATTCCATTCCATTCCATTCCATTCCATTCCATTCCATTCCATTCCATTGAACTCCATTCCATTCCATTCCATTCCATTCAATTCCATTCCATTCCATTGAATTCCATTCCATTCCATTCCATTCCATTGAATTCTGTTCCATTCAATTCCATTCCATTCCATTCCGTTCTACTCGGGTTGATTCCATTCTATTCCATTCCGTTCCGTTCCGTTCCGTTCCGTTCCGTTCCGTTCCCTTCCACTCGGGTTGATTCCATTCTATTCCATTCCATTCCATTCCATTCCATTCGATTCCATTCGATTCCATTCGATTCCATTCGATTCCATTCCATTCCATTGAATTCCATTCCATTCCATTCCATTCCATGGAATTCCGTTCCATTCCATTCCATTGCATTCCATTCCATTCCATTCCGTTCCATTCCATTCCATTCCGTTCTACTCGGGTTCATTCCATTCCATTCCATTCCATTCCATTCTACTCGGGTTGATTCCATTCTATTCCATTCCATTCCATTCGATTCCATTCGATTCCATTCGATTCCACTCGATTCCATTCCATTCCATTCCATTCCATTCCATTCCATTCCATTCCATTCCATTCCATTGAATTCCATTCCATTCCATTGAATTCCATTCCATTCCATTCCATTCCATTGAATTCCGTTCCATTCCATTCCATTCCATTCCATTCCATTCCATTGAATTCCATTCCATTGAATTCCATTCCATTCCATTCCAATCCATTGAATTCCATTCCATTCCGTTCCGTTCCGTTCCGTTCCGTTCCGTTTCGTTCCGTTCCGTTCCGTTCCGTTCCATTCCATTCCATTCCATTCCATTGAATTCCGTTCCATTCCATTGAATTCCATTCCATTCCGTTCCATTCCATTGAATTCTGTTCCGTTCAGTTCCGTTCCGTTCGGTTCCATTCCGTTCCATTCCGTTCCTTTCCGTTCTACTCGGGTTGATTCCATTCTATTCCATTCCATTCCATTCGATTCCATTCGATTCCATTCGAATCCATTCGATTCCATTCGATTCCATTCGATTCCATTCCATTCCATTGAATTCCATTCCATTCCATTCCATTCCATTGAATTCCGTTCCATTCCATTCAATTCCATTCCATTCCATTCCTTTCCGTTCCGTTCCGTTCCGTTCCGTTCCGTTCCGTTCTACTCGGGTTGATTCCATTCTATTCCATTCCATACCATTCGATTCCATTCTATTCCATTCGATTCCATTCGATTCAATTCGATTCCATTCCATTCCATTCCATTCCATTCCATTCCATTGAATTCCGTTCCATTCCATTGAATTCCATTCCATTCCGTTCCATTCCATTGAATTCCGCTCCGTTCCGTTCCGTTCCGTTCCGTTCCATTCCGTTCCATTCCGTTCCATTCCGTTCTACTCGGGTTGATTCCATTCTATTCCATTCCATTCCATTCGATTCCATTCTATTCCATTCGATTCCATTCTATTCAATTCGATTCCATTCCATTCCATTCCATTCCATTCCATTCCATTGAATTCCATTGAATTCCATTCCATTCCATTCCGTTCCATTCAATTCCGTTCCATTCCATTCCATTCCATTCCATTCCATTCCATTCCATTCCATTCCGTTCTACTCGGGTTCATTCCATTCCATTCCGTTCCGTTCCGTTCCGTTACGTTCCTTTCCTTTCTACTTGTGTTGATTCCATTCCATTCCATTCTATTCCATTGAATTCCATTCCATTCCATTCCATTCCATTCCATTACATGGAATTCCATTGAATTCCATTGAATTCCATTCCATAGAATTCCATTCCATTCCATTCCATTCCATTCCATTCCATGGAATTCCATTCCATTCCATTCCATTCCATTGAATTCCATTCCATTCCATTCCATTGAATTCCATTCCATTCCATTCCATTCGATTCCATTTCATTCCATTGAATTCCATTCCATTCCATTGAATTCCATTCCATTCCGTTCCGTTCCGTTCCGTTCCGTTTCGTTCCGTTCCGTTCCGTTCCGTTCCATTCCATTCCATTCCATTGAATTCCGTTCCATTCCATTGAATTCCATTCCATTCCGTTCCATTCCATTGAATTCTGTTCCGTTCCGTTCCGTTCCGTTCCATTCCATTCCGTTCCATTCCGTTCCTTTCCGTTCTACTCGGGTTGATTCCATTCTATTCCATTCCATTCCATTCGATTCCATTCGATTCCATTCGAATCCATTCGATTCCATTCGATTCCATTCGATTCCATTCCATTCCATTGAATTCCATTCCATTCCATTCCATTCCATTGAATTCCGTTCCATTCCATTCAATTCCATTCCATTCCATTCCTTTCCGTTCCGTTCCGTTCCGTTCCGTTCCGTTCCCTTCTACTCGGGTTGATTCCATTCTATTCCATTCCATTCCATTCGATTACATTCTATTCCATTCGATTCCATTCGATTCAATTTGATTCCATTCCATTCCATTCCATTCCATTCCATTCCATTGAATTCCGTTCCATTCCATTGAATTCCATTCCATTCCGTTCCATTCCATTGAATTCCGCTCCGTTCCGTTCCGTTCCGTTCCGTTCCATTCCGTACCATTCCATTCCATTCCGTTCTACTCGGGTTCATTCCATTCCATTCCGTTCCGTTCCGTTCCGTTCCGTTCCTTTCCTTTCTACTTGTGTTGATTCCATTCCATTCCTTTCTATTCCATTGAATTCCATTCATTTCCATTCCATTCCATTCCATTACATGGAATTCCATTGAATTCAATTGAATTCCATTCCATTGAATTCCATTCCATTCCATTCCATTCCATTCCATTCCATTGAATTCCATTCCATTCCATTCCATTGAATTCCATTCCATTCCATTCCATTCGATTCCATTTCATTCCATTGAATTCCATTCCATTCCATTCCATTCCATTCCATTCCTTTGAATTCCATTGAATTCCATTCCATTGAATTCCATTCCATTCCATTGAATTCCATTCCATTTCATTCCATTCCATTCCGTTCCATTCCATTCCGTTCCATTCCATTCCATTCCTTTCCATTCCATTCCATTCCGTTCCATTCCATTGAATTCCGTTCCATTGCATTGAATTCCGTTCCATTCCATTCCATTCCTTTCCGTTCCTTTCCGTTCCGTTCCGTTCCGTTCCGTTCTACTCGGGTTGATTCCATTCTATTCCATTCCATTCCATTCGATTCCATTCTATTCCATTCGATTCCATTCGATTCAATATGATTCGATTCCATTCCATTCCATTCCATTCCATTCCATTCCATAGAATTCCATTCCATTCCATTGAATTCCATTCCATTCCATTCCATTCCATTGAATTCTATTCCATTCCATGGAATTCCATTCCATTCCATTCCATTCGATTCCATTCCATTCCATGGAATTCCATTCCATTCGATTCCATTCCATTCCATGGAATTCCATTTCATTCCATTCCATTCCGTTCCATTCCATTGAATTCCATTCCATTCCATTGAATTCCATTCCATTCCATTCCATTGAATTCCATTCCATTCCATTGAATTCCATTCCATTAAATTCCATTCCATTCCATTCCATGGAATTCCATTCCATTCCATTGAATTCCATTCCATTCCATTCAATTCGATTCCATTCCATTCCATGGAATTCCATTCCATTCGATTCCATTCCATTCCATGGAATTCCATTTCATTCCATTCCATTCCATTCCATTCCATTCCATTCCATTCCATAGAATTCCATTCCGTTCCATTCCATTCCATTCCATTCCATTCCGTTCCATTCCATTCCATCGAATTCCATTCCATTCCATTCCATTCCATTCCATTCCATTCCATTCCATTCCATTCCATTCCATTCCATTCCATTCCATTCCATTCCATTCTACTCGGGATGATTCCATTCTATTACATTCCATTCCATTCGATTCCATTCGATTCCATTCGATTCCATTCGATTCCATTCCATTCCATTCCATTCAATTGAATTCCATTCCATTCCATTCCATTCCATTCCATTCCATTCCATTGAATTCCATTCCATTCCATTGAATTCCATTCCATTCCATGGAATTCCATTCCATTCCATTCCATTCGATTCCATTCCATTCCATGGAATTCCATTCCATTCGATTCCATTCCATTCCATGGAATTCCATTTCATTCCATTCCATTCCGTTCCATTCCATTCCATCGAATTCCATTCCATTCCATTCCATTCCATTCCATTCCATTCCATTCCATTCCATTCTACTCGGGTTGATTCCATTCTATTACATTCCATTCCATTCGATTCCATTCGATTCCATTCGATTCCATTCGATTCCATTCCATTCCATTCCATTCAATTGAATTCCATTCCATTCCATTCCATTCCATTCCATTCCATTCCATTCCATTGAATTCCATTCCAGTACATTGAATTCCATTCCATTCCATTCCATTCCATTGAATTCCGTTCCATTCCATTCCTTTCCATTCCATTCCATTCCATTGAATTCCATTACATTGAATTCCATTCCATTCCATTCCATTCCATTCCATTCCATTGAATTCCATTCCATTCCATTGAATTCCATTCCATTCCATTCCATTCGATTCCATTCCATTCCATGGAATTCCATTCCTTTCCATTCCATTCCATTCCATTCCATTCCATTCCATTGAATTCCATTGAATTCCATTCCATTCCATTGAATTCCATTCCTTTCCATTCCATTCCATTGAATTCCGTTCAATTCCATTCCATTCCATTCCATTCCATTCCATTCGAATTCCATTCCATTCCATTCCATTCCATTCCATTCCATTCCATTCCATTCTACTCGGGTTGATTCCATTCTATTCCATTCCATTCCATTCGATTCCATTCGATTCCTTTCGATTCCATTCCATTCCATTCCATTCCATTCCATTGAATTCCATTCCATTCCATTCCATTCCATTCCATTGAATTCCATTCCATTCCATTCCATCGAATTCCATTCCATTCCATTGAATTCCATTCCATTCCATTCCATTCCATTCCATTCCATTCCATTCCATCGAATTCCATTCCATTCCATTCCATTCCATTCCATTCCATTCCATTCGATTCCATTCGATTCCATTCGATTCCATTCCATTCCATTCCATTCCATTGAATTCCGTTCCATTCCATTCCATTCCATTCCATTCCCTTCCATTGAATTCCATTCCATGGAATTCCATTCCATTCCATTCCATTCCATGGAATTCCATTCCATTCCGTTCCGTTCCGTTCCGTTCCGTTCCGTACCGTTCCATTCCATTCCATTTCATTCCATTGAATTCCGTTCCATTCCATTGAATTCCTTTCCATTCCGTTCCATTCCATTGAATTCCGTTCCGTTCCGTTCCGTTCCGTTCCGTTCCGTTCCATTCCGTTCCATTCCATTCCATTCCGTTCTACTCGGGTTCATTCCATTCCATTCCTTTCCGTTCCGTTCCGTTCCGTACCATTCCGTTCCGTTCTACTCGGGTTGATTCCATTCTATTCCATTCCATTCCATTCGATTCCATTCTATTCCATTCGATTCCATTCTATTCAATTCGATTCCATTCCATTCCAATCCATTCCATTACATTCCATTGAATTCCATTCCATTCCATTCCGTTCCATTCCATTCCGTTCCATTCCATTCCATTCCATTCCATTCCATTCCATTCCATTCCATTCCATTACGTTCCGTTCCATTCCGTTCCATTCCATTGAATTCCGATCCATTGCATTGAATTCCGTTCCATTCCATTCCATTCCATTCCATTCCATTCCATTGAATTCCATTCCATTGAATTCCATTCCATTCCATTCCATTCCATTGAATTCCGTTCCATTCCATTGAATTCCATTCCATTCCGTTCCATTCCATTGAATTCCGTTCCGTTCCGTTCCGTTCCGTTCCGTTCCATTCCGTTCCATTCCGTTCTACTCGGGTTGATTCCATTCTATTCCATTCCATTCCATTCGATTCCATTCCATTCCATTCCATTCCATTCCATTCCATTCCTTTCTACTCGGGTTCATTCCATTCCATTCCGTTCCGTTCCGTTCCGTTCCGTTCCATTCCTTTCTACTTGTGTTGATTCCATTCCATTCCATTCTATTCCATTGAATTCCATTCCATTCCATTCCATTCCATTCCATTACATGGAATTCCATTGAATTCCATTGAATTCCATTCCATTGAATTCCATTGAATTCCATTCCATTCCATTCCATGGAATTCAATTCCATTCCATTCCATTCCTTGGAATTCCATTCCATTCCATTCCATTCCATTGAATTCCATTCCATTCCATTCAATTGAATTCCATTCCATTCCATTCCATTCGATTCCATTCCATTCCATTGAATTCAATTCCGTTCCTTTCCATTCCATTGAATTCCATTGAATTCCATTCCATTGAATTCCATTCCATTCCATTGAATTCCATTCCATTTCATTCCATTCCATTCCGTTCCATTCCATTCCGTTCCATTCCATTCCATTCCTTTCCATTCCATTCCATTCCGTTCCATTCCATTGAATTCCGTTCCATTGCACTGAATTCCGTTCCATTCCATTCCATTCCTTTCCGTTCCGTTCCGTTCCGTTCCGTTCCGTTCCGTTCTACTCGGGTGGATTCCATTCTATTCCTTTCCATTCCATTCGATTCCATTCTATTCCATTCGATTCCATTCGATTCAATTCGATTCCATTCCATTCCATTCCATTCCATTCCATTCCATTCCATTGAATTCCATTCCATTCCATTCCGTTCCATTGCATTCCGTTCCATTCCATTCCATTCCATTCCATTACGTTCCGTTCCATTCCGTTCCATTCCGTTCCATTCCATTGAATTCCGATCCATTGCATTGAATTCCGTTCCATTCCATTCCATTCCTTTCCGTTCCGTTCCATTCCGTTCCGTTCCGTTCCGTTCCGTTCTACTCGGATTGATTCCATTCTATTCCATTCCATTCCATTCGATTCCATTCGATTCCATTCGATTCCATTCGATTCCATTCCATTCCATTCCATTCCATTGAATTCCATTCCATTCCATTCCATTCCATTCCATTGAATTCCATTGAATTCCATTCCATTGAATTCCATTCCATTCCATTCCATTCCGTTCCATTCCATTCCGTTCCATTCCATTCCATTCCATTCCATTCCATTCCGTTCCGTTCCATTCCGTTCCATTCCGTTCCATTCCATTGAATTCCGTTCCATTCCATTACATTCCTTTACGTTCCGTTCCGTTCCGTTCCGTTCTGTTCCGTTCTACTCGGGTTGATTCCATTCTATTCCATTCCATTCCATTCGATTCCATTCTATTCCATTCGATTCCATTCGATTCCATTCTATTCAATTCGATTCCATTCCATTTCATTCCATTCCATTGAATTCCATTCCATTCCATTGAATTCCATTCCATTCCATTCCATTCCATTCCATTCCATGGAATTCCATTCCATTCCATTGAATTCCATTCCATTCCATTCCATTCGATTCCATTCCATTCCATGGAATTCCATTCCATTCGATTCCATTCCATTCCATGGAATTCCATTTCATTCCATTCCATTCCATTCCATTCCATTCCATTCCATTCCATAGAATTCCATTCCGTTCCATTCCATTCCATTCCATTCCATTCCGTTCCATTCCATTCCATCGAATTCCATTCCATTCCATTCCATTCCATTCCATTCCATTCCATTCCATTCCATTCCATTCTACTCGGGTTGATTCCATTCTATTACATTCCATTCCATTCGATTCCATTCGATTCCATTCGATTCCATTCGATTCCATTCCATTCCATTCCATTCCATGGAATTCCATTCCATTCCATTCCATTCCATTCCATTCCATTGAATTCCATTGAATTCCATTCCATTGAATTCCATTCCATTCCATTCCATTCCGTTCCATTCCATTCCGTTCCATTCCATTCCATTCCATTCCATTCCATTCCGTTCCGTTCCATTCCGTTCCATTCCGTTCCATTCCATTGAATTCCGTTCCATTGCATTGAATTCCGTTCCATTCCATTCCATTCCTTTCCGTTCCGTTCCGTTCCGTTCCGTTCCGTTCCGTTCTACTCGGGTTGATTCCATTCTATTCCATTCCATTCCATTCGATTCCATTCGATTCCTTTCGATTCCATTCCATTCCATTCCATTCCATTGAATTCCATTGCATTCCATTCCATTCCATTCCATTGAATTCCATTCCATTCCATTCCATCGAATTCCATTCCATTCCATTCCATTCCATTCCATTCCATTCCATTCCATTCCATTCCATTCCATCGAATTCCATTCCATTCCATTCCATTCCATTCCATTCCATTCCATTCGATTCCATTCGATTCCATTCGATTCCATTCCATTCCATTCCATTCCATTGAATTCCGTTCCATTCCATTCCATTCCATTCCATGGAATTCCGTTCCATTCCATTGAATTCCATTCCATTCCGTTCCATTCCATTGAATTCCGTTCCGTTCCGTTCCGTTCCGTTCCGTTCCATTCCGTTCCATTCCATTCCATTCCGTTCTACTCGGGTTCATTCCATTCCATTAATTTCCGTTCCGTTCCGTTCCGTACCATTCCGTTCTGTTCTACTCGGGTTGATTCCATTCTATTCCATTCCATTCCATTCGATTCCATTCTATTCCATTCGATTCCATTCTATTCAATTCGATTCCATTCCATTCCAATCCATTCCATTACATTCCATTGAATTCCATTCCATTCCATTCCGTTCCATTCCATTCCGTTCCATTCCATTCCATTCCATTCCATTCCATTCCATTACGTTCCGTTCCATTCCGTTCCATTCCATTGAATTCCGATCCATTGCATTGAATTCCGTTCCATTCCATTCCATTCCATTCCATTCCATTCCATTCCATTGAATTCCATTCCATTGAATTCCGTTCCATTCCATTGAATTCCATTCCATTCCGTTCCATTCCATAGAATTCCGTTCCGTTCCGTTCCGTTCCGTTCCGTTCCATTCCGTTCCATTCCGTTCCATTCCGTTCTACTCGGGTTGATTCCATTCTATTCCATTCCATTCCATTCGATTCCATTCCATTCCATTCCATTCCATTCCATTCCATTCCTTTCTACTCGGGTTCATTCCATTCCATTCCGTTCCGTTCCGTTCCGTTCCGTTCCATTCCTTTCTACTTGTGTTGATTCCATTCCATTCCATTCTATTCCATTGAATTCCATTCCATTCCATTCCATTCCATTCCATTACATGGAATTCCATTGAATTCCATTGAATTCCATTCCATTGAATTCCATTGAATTCCATTCCATTCCATTCCATGGAATTCAATTCCATTCCATTCCATTCCTTGGAATTCCATTCCATTCCATTCCATTCCATTCCATTGAATTCCATTCCATTCCATTCAATTGAATTCCATTCCATTCCATTCCATTCGATTCCATTCCATTCCATTGAATTCGATTCCGTTCCATTCCATTCCATTGAATTCCATTGAATTCCATTCCATTGAATTCCATTCCATTCCATTGAATTCCATTCCACTTCATTCCATTCCATTCCGTTCCATTCCATTCCGTTCCATTCCATTCCATTCCTTTCCATTCCATTCCATTCAGTTCCATTCCATTGAATTCCGTTCCATTGCACTGAATTCCGTTCCATTCCATTCCATTCCTTTCCGTTCCGTTCCGTTCCGTTCCGTTCCTTTCTACTCGGGTTGATTCCATTCTATTCCTTTCCATTCCATTCGATTCCATTCTATTCCATTCGATTCCATTCGATTCAATTCGATTCCATTCCATTCCATTCCATTCCATTCCATTGAATTCCATTCCATTCCATTCCGTTCCATTCCATTCCGTTCCATTCCATTCCATTCCATTCCATTACGTTCCGTTCCATTCCGTTCCATTCCGTTCCATTCCATTGAATTCCGATCCATTGCATTGAATTCCGTTCCATTCCATTCCATTCCTTTCCGTTCCGTTCCGTTCCGTTCCGTTCCGTTCTATTCTACTCGGATTGATTCCATTCTATTCCATTCCATTCCATTCGATTCCATTCGATTCCATTCGATTCCATTCGATTCCATTCCATTCCATTCCATTCCATTGAATTCCATTCCATTCCATTCCATTCCATTCCATTCCATGGAATTCCATTGAATTCCATTCCATTGAATTCCATTCCATTCCATTCCATTCCGTTCCATTCCATTCCGTTCCATTCCATTCCATTCCATTCCATTCCATTCCGTTCCGTTCCATTCCGTTCCATTCCGTTCCATTCCATTGAATTCCGTTCCATTCCATTACATTCCTTTACGTTCCGTTCCGTTCCGTTCCGTTCCGTTCCGTTCTACTCGGGTTGATTCCATTCTATTCCATTCCATTCCATTCGATTCCATTCTATTCCATTCGATTCCATTCGATTCAATTCGATTCGTTTCGATTCCATTCCATTCCATTCCATTGCATTGAATTCCATTCCATTCCATTGAATTCCATTCCATTCCATTCCATTCCATTCCATTCCATGGAATTCCATTCCATTCCATTGAATTCCATTCCATTCCATTCCATTCGATTCCATTCCATTCCATGGAATTCCATTCCATTCGATTCCATTCCATTCCATGGAATTCCATTTCATTCCATTCCATTCCATTCCATTCCATTCAATAGAATTCCATTCCATTCCATTCCATTCCATTCCATTCCATTCCATTCCATCGAATTCCATTCCATTCCATTCCATTCCATTCCATTCCATTCCATTCCATTCCATTCTACTCGGGTTGATTCCATTCTATTACATTCCATTCCATTCGATTCCATTCGATTCCATTCGATTCCATTCGATTCCATTCCATTCCATTCCATTCAATTGAATTCCATTCCATTCCATTCCATTCCATTCCATTCCATTCCACTCCATTCCATTCCATTGAATTCCATTCCATTCCATTGAATTCCATTCCATTCCGTTCCATTCCATTGAATTCCGTTCCGTTCCGTTCCGTTCCGTTCCGTTCCGTTCCATTCCGTTCCATTCCATTCCATTCCGTTCTACTCGGGTTCATTCCATTCCATTCCTTTCCGTTCCGTTCCGTTCCGTTCCGTTCCGTTGCGTTCCGTTCCGTTCTACTCGGGTTGATTCCATTCTATTCCATTCCATTCCATTCGATTCCATTCTATTCCATTCGATTCCATTCTATTCAATTCGATTCCATTCCATTCCATTCCATTCCATTCCATTCCATTGAATTCCATTCCATTCCATTCCGTTCCATTCCATTCCGTTCCATTCCATTCCATTCCATTCCATTCCATTCCATTACGTTCCGTTCCATTCCGTTCCATTCCATTGAATTCCGATCCATTGCATTGAATTCCGTTCCATTCCATTCCACTCCTTTCCGTTCCATTCCGTTCCGTTCCGTTCCGTTCTACTCGGGTTAATTCCATTCTATTCCATTCCATTCCATTCGATTCCAATCTATTCCATTCGATTCCATTCGATTCAATTCGATTCCATTCCATTCCATTCCATTCCATTCCATTCCATTCCATTCCATTGAATTCCATTCCATTCCATTCCGTTCCATTCCATTCCGTTCCATTCCATTCCATTCCATTCCATTCCATTCCTTTCCGTTACGTTCCGTTCCGTTCCATTCCGTTCTACTCGGATTGATTCCATTCTATTCCATTCCATTCCATTCGATTCCATTCGATTCCATTCGATTCCATTCCATTCCATTCCATTCCATTGAATTCCATTCCATTCCATTCCGTTCCATTCCATTCCGTTCCATTCCATTCCATTCCATTCCATTACGTTCCGTTCCATTCCGTTCCATTCCGTTCCATTCCATTGAATTCCGATCCATTGCATTGAATTCCGTTCCATTCCATTCCATTCCTTTCCGTTCCGTTCCGTTCCGTTCCGTTCCGTTCCGTTCTACTCGGATTGATTCCATTCTATTCCATTCCATTCCATTCGATTCCATTCGATTCCATTCGATTCCATTCGATTCCATTCCATTCCATTCCATTCCATTGAATTCCATTCCATTCCATTCCATTCCATTCCATTCCATTCCATTGAATTCCATTGAATTCCATTCCATTGAATTCCATTCCATTCCATTCCATTCCGTTCCATTCCATTCCGTTCCATTCCATTCCATTCCATTCCATTCCATTCCGTTCCGTTCCATTCCGTTCCATTCAGTTCCATTCCATTGAATTCCGTTCCATTCCATTACATTCCTTTACGTTCCGTTCCGTTCCGTTCCGTTCCGTTCCGTTCTACTCCGGTTGATTCCATTCTATTCCATTCCATTCCATTCGATTCCATTCTATTCCATTCGATTCCATTCGATTCAATTCGATTCGATTCGATTCCATTCCATTCCATTCCATTCCATTGAATTCCATTCCATTCCATTGAATTCCATTCCATTCCATTCCATTCCATTCCATTCCATGGAATTCCATTCCATTCCATGGAATTCCATTCCATTCCATTCCATTCGATTCCATTCCATTCCATGGAATTCCATTCCATTCGATTCCATTCCATTCCATGGAATTCCATTTCATTCCATTCCATTCCATTCCATTCCATTCCATAGAATTCCATTCCATTCCATTCCATTCCATTCCATTCCATTCCATTCCATCGAATTCCATTCCATTCCATTCCATTCCATTCCATTCCATTCCATTCCATTCCATTCTACTCGGGTTGATTCCATTCTATTACATTCCATTCCATTCGATTCCATTCGATTCCATTCGATTCCATTCGATTCCATTCCATTCCATTCCATTCAATTGAATTCCATTCCATTCCATTGCATTCCATTCCATTACACTCCATTCCATTCCATTGAATTCCATTCCATTCCATTGAATTCCATTCCATTCCGTTCCATTCCATTGAATTCCGTTCCGTTCCGTTCCGTTCCGTTCCGTTCCGTTCCGTTCCATTCCGTTCCATTCCATTCCATTCCGTTCTACTCGGGTTCATTCCATTCCATTCCTTTCCGTTCCGTTCCGTTCCGTTCCGTTCCGTTGCGTTCCGTTCCGTTCTACTCGGGTTGATTCCATTCTATTCCATTCCATTCCATTCGATTCCATTCTATTCCATTCGATTCCATTCTATTCAATTCGATTCCATTCCATTCCATTCCATTCCATTCCATTCCATTGAATTCCATTCCATTCCATTCCGTTCCATTCCATTCCGTTCCATTCCATTCCATTCCATTCCATTCCATTCCATTACGTTCCGTTACATTCCGTTCCATTCCATTGAATTCTGATCCATTGCATTGAATTCCGTTCCATTCCATTCCACTCCTTTCCGTTCCATTCCGTTCCGTTCCGTTCCGTTCTACTCGGGTTGATTCCATTCTATTCCATTCCATTCCATTCGATTCCAATCTATTCCATTCGATTCCATTCGATTCAATTCGATTCCATTCCATTCCATTCCATTCCATTCCATTCCATTCCATTCCATTGAATTCCATTCCATTCCATTCCGTTCCATTCCATTCCGTTCGATTCCATTCCATTCCATTCCATTCCATTCCTTTCCGTTACGTTCCGTTCCGTTCCATTCCGTTCTACTCGGATTGATTCCATTCTATTCCATTCCATTCCATTTGATTCCATTCGATTCCATTCGATTCCATTCCATTCCATTCCATTCCATTGAACTCCATTCCATTCCATTCCATTCCATTCCATTCCATCGAATTCCATTCCATTCCATTGAATTCCATTCCATTCCATTCCATTCCATTCCATTCCATTCCATTCCATTCCATTCCATCGAATTCCATTCCATTCCATTCCATTCCATTCGATTCCATTCTATTCCATTCGATTCCATTCGATTCAATTCGATTCCATTCCATTCCATTCCATTCCATTCCATTCCATTGAATTCCATTCCATTCCATTCCGTTCCATTCCATTCCGTTCCATTCCATTCCATTCCATTCCATTCCATTCCATTCCATTCCATTACGTTCCGTTCCATTCCGTTCCATTCCGTTCCATTCCATTGAATTCCGATCCACTGCATTGAATTCCGTTCCATTCCATTCCATTCCTTTCCGTTCCGTTCCGTTCCGTTCCGTTCCGTTCTACTCGGATTGATTCCATTCTATTCCATTCCATTCCATTCGATTCCATTCGATTCCATTCGATTCCATTCGATTCCATTCCATTCCATTCCATTCCATTGAATTCCATTCCATTCCATTCCATTCCATTCCATTGAATTCCATTGAATTCCATTCCATTGAATTCCATTCCATTCCATTCCATTCCGTTCCATTCCATTCCGTTCCATTCCATTCCATTCCATTCCATTCCATTCCGTTCCGTTCCATTCCGTTCCATTCCGTTCCATTCCATTGAATTCCGTTCCATTCCATTCCATTCCTTTCCGTTCCGTTCCGTTCCGTTCCGTTCCGTTCCGTTCTACTCGGGTTGATTCCATTCTATTCCATTCCATTCCATTCGATTCCATTCTATTCCATTCGATTCCATTCGATTCAATTCGATTCGATTCCATTCCATTCCATTCCATTCCATTCCATTCCATAGAATTCCATTCCATTCCATTGAATTCCATTCCATTCCATTCCATTCCATTCCATTGAATTCCATTCCATTCCATTGAATTCCATTCCATTCCATTCCATTCGATTCCATTCCATTCCGTGGAATTCCATTCCATTCGATTCCATTCCATTCCATGGAATTCCATTTCATTCCATTCGATTCCATTCCATTCCATTCCATTCCATAGAATTCCATTCCGTTCCATTCCATTCCATTCCATTCCATTCCGTTCCATTCCATTCCATCGAATTCCATTCCATTCCATTCCATTCCATTCCATTCCATTCCATTCTACTCGGGTTGATTCCATTCTATTACATTCCATTCCATTCGATTCCATTCGATTCCATTCGATTCCATTCCATTCCATTCCATTCAATTGAATTCCATTCCATTCCATTCCATTCCATTCCATTCCATTGAATTCCATTCCATTACATTGAATTCCATTCCATTCCATTCCATTCCATTGAATTCCGTTCCATTCCATTCCTTTCCATTCCATTCCATTCCATTGAATTCCATTACATTGAATTCCATTCCATTCCATTCCATTCCATTCCATTCCATTGAATTCAATTCCATTCCATTGAATTCCATTCCATTCCATTCCATTCGATTCCATTCCATTCCATGGAATTCCATTCCTTTCCATTCCATTCCATTCCATTCCATTCCATTCCATTGAATTCCATTGAATTCCATTCCATTCCATTGAATTCCATTCCTTTCCATTCCATTCCATTGAATTCCGTTCAATTCCATTCCATTCCATTCCATTCCATTCCATTCCATTCGAATTCCATTCCATTCCATTCCATTCCATTCCATTCCATTCCATTCCATTCCATTCTACTGGGGTTGATTCCATTCTATTCCATTCCATTCCATTCGATTGCATTCGATTCCTTTCGATTCCATTCCATTCCATTCCATTCCATTCCATTCCATTGAATTCCATTCCATTCCATTCCATTCCGTTCCATTGAATTCCATTCCATTCCATTCCATCGAATTCCATTCCATTCCATTGAATTCCATTCCATTCCATTCCATTCCATTCCATTCCATTCCATTCCATTCCATTCCATCGAATTCCATTCCATTCCATTCCATTCCATTCCATTCCATTCGATTCCATTCGATTCCATTCGATTCCATTCGATTCCATTCCATTCCATTCCATTCCATTCCATTCCATTCCATTCCATTCCATTCCATTCTACTCCGGTTGATTCCATTCTATTACATTCCATTCCATTCGATTCCATTAGATTCCATTCGATTCCATTCCATTCCATTCCATTCCATTCCATTCCATTGAATTCCGTTCCATTCCATTCCATTCCATTCCATTCCATTCCATTGAATTCCATTACATTGAATTCCATTCCATTCCATTCCATTCCATGGAATTCCATTCCATTCCATTCCATTCCATGGAATTCCATTCCATTCCGTTCCGTTCCGTTCCGTTCCGTTCCGTACCGTTCCATTCCATTCCATTCCATTCCATTGAATTCCGTTCCATTCCATTGAATTCCATTCCATTCCGTTCCATTCCATTGAATTCCGTTCCGTTCCGTTCCGTTCCGTTTCGTTCCATTCCGTTCCATTCCATTCCATTCCGTTCTACTCGGGTTCATTCCATTCCATTCCTTTCCGTTCCGTTCCGTTCCGTTCCGTTCCGTTCCGTTCCGTTCTACTCGGGTTGATTCCATTCTATTCCATTCCATTCCATTCGATTCCATTCTATTCCATTCGATTCCATTCTATTCAATTCGATTCCATACCATTCCATTCCATTCCATTCCATTCCATTCCATTCCATTGAATTCCATTCCATTCCATTCCGTTCCATTCCATTCCGTTTCATTCCATTCCATTCCATTCCATTCCATTCCATTCCATTACGTTCCGTTCCATTCCGTTCCATTCCATTGAATTCCGATCCATTGCATTGAATTCCGTTCCATTCCATTCCATTCCTTTCCGTTCCGTTCCGTTCCGTTCCGTTCTACTCGGGTTGATTCCATTCTATTCCATTCCATTCCATTCGATTCCATTCTATTCCATTCGATTCCATTCGATTCAATTCGATTCGATTCCATTCCATTCCATTCCATTCCATTCCATTCCATTCCATTCCATTGAATTCCATTCCATTCCATAGAATTCCATTCCATTCCATTCCATTCCATTCCATTCCATTCCATGGAATTCCATTCCATTCGATTCCATTCCATTCCATGGAATTCCATTTCATTCCATTCCATTCCATTCCATTCCATTCCATTCCATTCCATTCCATAGAATTCCATTCCATTCCATTCCATTCCATTCCGTTCCATTCCATTCCATCGAATTCCATTCCATTCCATTCCATTCCATTCCATTCCATTCCATTCCATTCCATTCTACTCGGGTTGATTCCATTCTATTACATTCCATTCCATTGGATTCCATTCGATTCCATTCGATTCCATTCGATTCCATTCCATTCCATTCCATTCAATTGAATTCCATTCCATTCCATTCCATTCCATTCCATTCCATTCCATTGAATTCCATTCCATTCCATTGAATTCCATTCCATTCCATTCCATTCCATTGAATTCCGTTCCATTCCATTCCTTTCCATTCCATTCCATTCCATTGAATTCCATTCCATTCCATTCCATTCGATTCCATTCCATTCCATGGAATTCCATTCCTTTCCATTCCATTCCATTCCATTGAATTCCATTCCATTCCATTCCATTCCATTCCATTGAATTCCATTCCATTCCATTCCATTCCATTCCATTCCATCGAATTCCATTCCATTCCATTGAATTCCATTCCATTCCATTCCATTCCATTCCATTCCATTCCATTCCATTCCATCGAATTCCATTCCATTCCATTCCATTCCATTCGATTCCATTCGATTCCATTCGATTCCATTCGATTCCATTCCATTCCATTCCATTCCATTCCATTCCATTCCATTCCATTCCATTCCATTCCATTCTACTCTGGTTGATTCCATTCTATTACATTCCATTCCATTCGATTCCATTAGATTTCATTCGATTCCATTCGATTCCATTCCATTCCATTCCATTCCATTGAATTCCGTTCCATTCCATTCCATTCCATTCCATTCCATGGAATTCCATTCCATTCCGTTCCGTTCCGTTCCGTTCCGTTCCGTACCGTTCCATTGCATTCCATTCCATTCCATTGAATTCCGTTCCATTCCATTGAATTCCATTCCATTCCGTTCCATTCCATTGAATTCCGTTCCGTTCCGTTCCGTTCCGTTCCATTCCGTTCCATTCCATTCCATTCCGTTCTATTCGGGTTCATTCCATTCCATTCCTTTCCGTTCCGTTCCGTTCCGTTCCGTTCCGTTCCGTTCTACTCGGGTTGATTCCATTCTATTCCATTCCATTCCATTCGATTCCATTCTATTCCATTCGATTCCATTCTATTCAATTCGATTCCATTCCATTCCATTCCATTCCATTCCATTCCATTCCATTCCATTGAATTCCATGCCATTCCATTCCGTTCCATTTCATTCCGTTCCATTCCATTCCATTCCATTCCATTCCATTCCATTCCATTCCATTACGTTCCGTTCCATTCCGTTCCATTCCATTGAATTCCGATCCATTGCATTGAATTCCGTTCCATTCCATTCCATTCCTTTCCGTTCCGTTCCGTTCCGTTCCGTTCTACTCGGGTTGATTCCATTCTATTCCATTCCATTCCATTCGATTCCATTCTATTCCATTCGATTCCATTCGATTCAATTCGATTCGATTCGATTCCATTCCATTCCATTCCATTCCATTCCATTGAATTCCATTCCATTCCATTGAATTCCATTCCATTCCATTCCATTCGATTCCATTCCATTCCATGGAATTCCATTCCATTCGATTCCATTCCATTCCATGGAATTCCATTTCATTCCATTCCATTCCATTCCATTCCATTCCATTCCATTCCATTCCATTCCATAGAATTCCATTCCATTCCATTCCATTCCATTCCATTCCATTCCATTCCGTTCCATTCCATTCCATCGAATTCCATTCCATTCCATTCCATTCCATTCCATTCCATTCCATTCCATTCCATTCCATTCCATTCCATTCCATTCTACTCGGGTTGATTCCATTCTATTACATTCCATTCCATTCGATTCCATTCGATTCCATTCGATTCCATTCGATTCCATTCCATTCCATTCCATTCAATTGAATTCCATTCCATTCCATTCCATTCCATTCCATTCCATTCCATTCCATTGAATTCCATTCCATTCCATTGAATTCCATTCCATTCCATTCCATTCCATTGAATTCCGTTCCATTCCATTCCTTTCCATTCCATTCCATTCCATTGAATTCCATTACATTGAATTCCATTCCATTCCATTCCATTCCATTGAATTCCATTCCATTCCATTCCATTCGATTCCATTCCATTCCATGGAATTCCATTCCTTTCCATTCCATTCCATTCCATTCCTTTCCATTCCATTCCATTGAATTCCATTGAATTCCATTACATTCCATTGAATTCAATTCCTTTCCATTCCATTCCATTGAATTCCGTTCCATTCCATTGAATTCCATTCCATTCCGTTCCATTCCATTGAATTCCGCTCCGTTCCGTTCCGTTCCGTTCCGTTCCATTCCGTTCCATTCCATTCCATTCCGTTCTACTCGGGTTCATTCCATTCCATTCCTTTCCGTTCCGTTCCGTTCCGTTCCATTCCGTTCCGTTCCGTTCCGTTCTACTCGGGTTGATTCCATTCTATTCCATTCCATTCCATTCGATTCCAATCTATTCCATTCGATTCCATTCGATTCAATTCTATTCCATTCCATTCCATTCCATTTCATTCCATTCCATTCCATTCCATTGAATTCCATTCCATTCCATTCCGTTCCATTCCATTCCGTTCCATTCCATTCCATTCCATTCCATTCCATTCCTTTCCGTTCCGTTCCGTTCCGTTCCATTCCGTTCTACTCGGATTGATTCCATTCGATTCCATTCCATTCCATTCCATTCCATTCCATTCCATTCCATTGAACTCCATTCCATTCCATTCCATTCCATTCAATTCCATTCCATTCCATTGAATTCCATTCCATTCCATTCCATTCCATTGAATTCTGTTCCATTCAATTCCATTCCATTCCATTCCGTTCTACTCGGGTTGATTCCATTCTATTCCATTCCGTTCCGTTCCGTTCCGTTCCGTTCCGTTCTGTTCCCTTCCACTCGGGCTGATTCCATTCTATTCCATTCCATTCCATTCCATTCCATTCGATTCCATTCGATTCCATTCGATTCCATTCGATTCCATTCCATTCCATTGAATTCCATTCCATTCCATTCCATTCCATGGAATTCCGTTCCATTCCATTCCATTGCATTCCATTCCATTCCATTCCATTTGAATTCCATTCCATTCCATTCCATTCCATTCCATTCCATTCCATTCCACTCCATTCCATTCCATTCTACTCGGGTTGATTCCATTCTATTCCATTCCATTCCATTCGATTCCATTCGATTCCATTCGATTCCATTCCATTCCATTCCATTCCATTCCATTCCATTCCATTCCATTGAATTCCATTCCATTCCATTGAATTCCATTCCATTCCATTCCATTCCATTGAATTCCGTTCCATTCCATTCCATTCCATTCCATTCCATTCCATTCCATTGAATTCCATTCCATTGAATTCCATTCCATTCCATTCCAATCCATTGAATTCCATTCCATTCCGTTCCGTTCCGTTCCGTTCCGTTCCGTTTCGTTCCGTTCCGTTCCGTTCCGTTCCATTCCATTCCATTCCATTCCATTGAATTCCGTTCCATTCCATTGAATTCCATTCCATTCCGTTCCATTCCATTGAATTCTGTTCCGTTCAGTTCCGTTCCGTTCCGTTCCATTCCGTTCCATTCCGTTCCTTTCCGTTCTACTCGGGTTGATTCCATTCTATTCCATTCCATTCCATTCGATTCCATTCGATTCCATTCGAATCCATTCGATTCCATTCGATTCCATTCGATTCCATTCCATTCCATTGAATTCCATTCCATTCCATTCCATTCCATTGAATTCCGTTCCATTCCATTCAATTCCATTCCATTCCATTCCTTTCCGTTCCGTTCCGTTCCGTTCCGTTCCGTTCCGTTCTACTCGGGTTGATTCCATTCTATTCCATTCCATACCATTCGATTCCATTCTATTCCATTCGATTCCATTCGATTCAATTCGATTCCATTCCATTCCATTCCATTCCATTCCATTCCATTGAATTCCGTTCCATTCCATTGAATTCCATTCCATTCCGTTCCATTCCATTGAATTCCGCTCCGTTCCGTTCCGTTCCGTTCTGTTCCATTCCGTTCCATTCCGTTCCATTCCGTTCTACTCGGGTTGATTCCATTCTATTCCATTCCATTCCATTCGATTCCATTCTATTCCATTCGATTCCATTCGATTCAATTCGATTCCATTCCATTCCATTCCATTCCATTCCATTCCATTGAATTCCATTGGATTCCATTCCATTCCATTCCGTTCCATTCCATTCCGTTCCATTCCATTCCATTCCATTCCATTCCATTCCATTCCATTCCATTCCGTTCTACTCGGGTTCATTCCATTCCATTCCGTTCCGTTCCGTTCCGTTCCGTTCCTTTCCTTTCTACTTGTGTTGATTCCATTCCATTCCATTCTATTCCATTGAATTCCATTCCATTCCATTCCATTCCATTCCATTACATGGAATTCCATTGAATTCCATTGAATTCCATTCCATAGAATTCCATTCCATTCCATTCCATTCCATTCCATGGAATTCCATTCCATTCCATTCCATTCCATTGAATTCCATTCCATTCCATTCCATTGAATTCCATTCCATTCCATTCCATTCGATTCCATTTCATTCCATTGAATTCCATTCCATTCCATTGAATTCCATTCCATTCCGTTCCCTTCCATTGAATTCTGTTCCGTTCCGTTCCGTTCCGTTCCGTTCCATTCCGTTCCATTCCGTTCCTTTCCGTTCTACTCGGGTTGATTCCATTCTATTCCATTCCATTCCATTCGATTCCATTCTATTCCATTCGATTCCATTCGATTCAATTAGATTCCATTCCATTCCATTCCATTCCATTCCATTGAATTCCGTTCCATTCCATTGAATTCCATTCCATTCCGTTCCATTCCATTGAATTCCGCTCCGTTCCGTTCCGTTCCATTCCGCACCATTCCGTTCCATTCCGTTCTACTCGGGTTGATTCCATTCTATTCCATTCCATTCCATTCGATTCCATTCCATTCCATTGCATTCCATTCCATTCCGTTCTATTCGGGTTCATTCCATTCCATTCCATTACATGGAATTCCATTGAATTCCATTGAATTCCATTCCATTGAATTCCATTCCATTCCATTCCATTCCATTCCATTCCATGGAATTGCATTCCATTCCATTCCATTCCATTCCATTGAATTCCATTCCATTCCATTCCATTGAATTCCATTCCATTCCATTCCATTCGATTCCATTTCATTCCATTGAATTCCATTCCATTCCATTCCATTCCATTGAATTCCATTCGATTCCATTCCATTCCATTCCATTCCATTCCATTCAATTCCATTCCATTCCATTCCATTCCATTCCATTTGAATTCCATTCCATTCCATTCCATTCCATTCCATTCCATTCCATTCCATTCTACTCGGGTTGATTCCATTCTATTCCATTCCATTCCATTCGATTCCATTCGATTCCTTTCGTTTCCATTCCATTCCATTCCATTCCATTCCATTCCATTCCATTGAATTCCATTCCATTCCATTCCATCGAATTCCATTCCATTCCATTGAATTCCATTCCATTCCATTCCATTCCATTCCATTCCATTCCATTCCATTCCATACCATCGAATTCCATTCCATTCCATTCCATTCCATTCCATTCCATTCCATTCCATTCCATTCCATTCCATTCCATTGAATTCCATTCCATTTCATTCCATTCCATTCCGTTCCATTCCATTCCATTCCATTCCATTCCTTTCCATTCCATTCCATTCCGTTCCATTCCATTGAATTCCGTTCCATTGCATTGAATTCCGTTCCATTCCATTCCATTCCTTTCCGTTCCGTTCCGTTCCGTTCCGTTCCGTTCCGTTCTACTCGGGTTGATTCCATTCTATTCCATTCCATTCCATTCGATTCCATTCTATTCCATTCGATTCCATTCGATTCAATTCGATTCCATTCGATTCCATTCCATTCCATTCCATTCCATTCCATTCCATTGAATTCCATTCCATTCCATTCCGTTCCATTCCATTCCGTTCCATTCCATTCCATTCCATTCCATTCCATTCCATTCCATTCCGTTCCATTCCATTCCATTCCTTTCCATTCCATTCCTTTCCGTTCCATTCCATTCCGTTCCATTCCGTTCTACTCGGATTGATTCCATTGTATTCCATTCCATTCCATTCCATTCCATTCGATTCCATTCGATTCCATTCGATTCCATTCCATTCCATTCCATTCCATTCCATTCCATTCCATTCCATTGAACTCCATTCCATTCCATTCCATTCCATTCCATTCCATTGAATTCCATTCCATTCCATTCCATTCCATTGAATTCTGTTCCATTCAATTCCATTCCATTCCATTCCGTTCTACTCGGGTTGATTCCATGCTATTCCATTCCGTTCCATTCCGTTCCGTTCCGTTCCGTTCCGTTCCGTTCCATTCCACTCGGGTTGATTCCATTCTATTCCATTCCATTCCATTCCATTCCATTCCATTCCATTCCATTCGATTCCATTCGATTCCATTCGATTCCATTCGATTCCATTCCATTCCATTCCATTCCATTGAATTCCATTCCATTCCATTCCATTCCATTGAATTCCGTTCCATTCCATTCCATTGCATTCCATTCCATTCCATTCCATTTGAATTCCATTCCATTCCATTCCATTCCATTCCATTCCATTCTACTCGGGTTGATTCCATTCTATTCCATTCCATTCCATTCGATTCCAATCTATTCCATTCGATTCCATTCGATTCAATTCTATTCCATTCCATTCCATTCCATTTCATTACATTCCATTCCATTCCATTGAATTCCATTCCATTCCATTCCGTTCCATTCCATTCCGTTCCATTCCATTCCATTCCATTCCATTCCATTCCTTTCCGTTCCGTTCCGTTCCGTTCCATTCCGTTCTACTCGGATTGATTCCATTCTATTCCATTCCATTCCATTCGATTCCATTCGATTCCATTCGATTCCATTCGATTCCATTCCATTCCATTCCATTCCATTCCATTCCATTGAACTCCATTCCATTCCATTCCATTCCATTCAATTCCATTCCATTCCATTGAATTCCATTCCATTCCATTCCATTCCATTGAATTCAGTTCCATTCAATTCCATTCCATTCCATTCCGTTCTACTCGGGTTGATTCCATTCTATTCCATTCCGTTCCGTTCCGTTCCGTTCCGTTCCGTTCCCTTCCACTCGGGTTGATTCCATTCTATTCCATTCCATTCCATTCCATTCCATTCGATTCCATTCGATTCCATTCGATTCCATTCGATTCCATTCCATTCCATTGAATTCCATTCCATTCCATTCCATTCCATGGAATTCCGTTCCATTCCATTCCATTGCATTCCATTCCATTCCATTCCATTTGAATTCCATTCCATTCCATTCCATTCCATTCCATTCCATTCCATTCCATTCCATTCCATTCTACTCGGGTTGATTCCATTCTATTCCATTCCATTCCATTCGATTCCATTCGATTCCATTCGATTCCATTCGATTCCATTCCATTCCATTCCATTCCATTCCATTCCATTCCATTCCATTGAATTCCATTCCATTCCATTGAATTCCATTCCATTCCATTCCATTCCATTGAATTCCGTTCCATTCCATTCCATTCCATTCCATTCCATTCCATTGAATTCCATTCCATTGAATTCCATTCCATTCCATTCCAATCCATTGAATTCCATTCCATTCCGTTCCGTTCCGTTCCGTTCCTTTCCGTTTCGTTCCGTTCCGTTCCGTTCCGTTCCATTCCATTCCATTCCATTCCATTGAATTCCGTTCCATTCCATTGAATTCCATTCCATTCCGTTCCATTCCATTGAATTCTGTTCCGTTCAGTTCCGTTCCGTTCGGTTCCATTCCGTTCCATTCCGTTCCTTTCCGTTCTACTCGGGTTGATTCCATTCTATTCCATTCCATTCCATTCGATTCCATTCGATTCCATTCGAATCCATTCGATTCCATTCGATTCCATTCGATTCCATTCCATTCCATTGAATTCCATTCCATTCCATTCCATTCCATTGAATTCCGTTCCATTCCATTCAATTCCATTCCATTCCTTTCCTTTCCGTTCCGTTCCGTTCCGTTCCGTTCCGTTCCGTTCTACTCGGGTTGATTCCATTCTATTCCATTCCATACCATTCGATTCCATTCTATTCCATTCCATTCCATTCGATTCAATTCGATTCGATTCCATTCCATTCCATTCCATTCCATTCCATTGAATTCCGTTCCATTCCATTGAATTCCATTCCATTCCGTTCCATTCCATTGAATTCCGCTCCGTTCCGTTCCGTTCCGTTCCGTTCCATTCCGTTCCATTCCGTTCCATTCCGTTCTACTCGGGTTGATTCCATTCTATTCCATTCCATTCCATTCGATTCCATTCTATTCCATTCGATTCCATTCTATTCAATTCGATTCCATTCCATTCCATTCCATTCCATTCCATTCCATTGAATTCCATTGAATTCCATTCCATTCCATTCCGTTCCATTCCATTCCGTTCCATTCCATTCCATTCCATTCCATTCCATTCCATTCCATTCCATTCCGTTCTACTCGGGTTCATTCCATTCCATTCCGTTCCGTTCCGTTCCGTTCCGTTCCTTTCCTTTCTACTTGTGTTGATTCCATTCCATTCCATTCTATTCCATTGAATTCCATTCCATTCCATTCCATTCCATTCCATTACATGGAATTCCATTGAATTCCATTGAATTCCATTCCATAGAATTCCATTCCATTCCATTCCATTCCATTCCATGGAATTCCATTCCATTCCATTCCATTCCATTGAATTCCATTCCATTCCATTCCATTGAATTCCATTCCATTCCATTCCATTCGATTCCATTTCATTCCATTGAATTCCATTCCATTCCATTGAATTCCATTCCATTCCGTTCCCTTCCATTGAATTCTGTTCCGTTCCGTTCCGTTCCGTTCCGTTCCATTCCGTTCCATTCCGTTCCTTTCCGTTCTACTCGGGTTGATTCCATTCTATTCCATTCCATTCCATTCGATTCCATTCTATTCCATTCGATTCCATTCGATTCAATTAGATTCCATTCCATTCCATTCCATTCCATTCCATTGAATTCCGTTCCATTCCATTGAATTCCATTCCATTCCGTTCCATTCCATTGAATTCCGCTCCGTTCCGTTCCGTTCCGTTCCGTTCCATTCCGTACCATTCCGTTCCATTCCGTTCTACTCGGGTTGATTCCATTCTATTCCATTCCATTCCATTCGATTCCATTCCATTCCATTCCATTCCATTCCATTCCGTTCTACTCGGGTTCATTCCATTCCATTCCATTACATGGAATTCCATTGAATTCCATTGAATTCCATTCCATTGAATTCCACTCCATTCCATTCCATTCCATTCCATTCCATGGAATTCCATTCCATTCCATTCCATTCCATTCCATTGAATTCCATTCCATTCCATTCCATTGAATTCCATTCCATTCCATTCCATTCGATTCCATTTCATTCCATTGAATTCCATTCCATTCCATTCCATTCCATTCCATTCCATTGAATTCCATTGAATTCCATTTCATTGAATTCCATTCCATTCCATTGAATTCCATTCCATTTCATTCCATTCCATTCCGTTCCATTCCATTCCGTTCCATTCCATTCCATTCCTTTCCATTCCATTCCATTCCGTTCCATTCCATTGAATTCCGTTCCATTGCATTGAATTCCGTTCCATTCCATTCCATTCCTTTCCGTTCCGTTCCGTTCCGTTCCGTTCCGTTCCGTTCTACTCGGGTTGATTCCATTCTATTCCATTCCATTCCATTCGATTCCATTCGATTTAATTCGATTCCATTCGATTCCATTCCATTCCATTCCATTCCATTCCATTCCATTGAATTCCATTCCATTCCATTCCGTTCCATTCCATTCCGTTCCATTCCATTCCATTCCATTCCATTCCATTCCATTCCATTCCGTTCCATTCCATTCCATTCCTTTCCATTCCATTCCTTTCCGTTCCATTCCGTTCCGTTCCATTCCGTTCTACTCGGATTGATTCCATTCTATTCCATTCCATTCCATTCGATTCCATTCGATTCCATTCGATTCCATTCGATTCCATTCCATTCCATTCCATTCCATTCCATTCCATTCCATTCCATTGAACTCCATTCCATTCCATTCCATTCCATTCCATTCCATTGAATTCCATTCCATTCCATTCCATTCCATTGAATTCTGTTCCATTCAATTCCATTCCATTCCATTCCGTTCTACTCGGGTTGATTCCATTCTATTCCATTCCGTTCCGTTCCGTTCCGTTCCGTTCCATTCCACTCGGGTTGATTCCATTCTATTCCATTCCATTCCATTCCATTCCATTCCATTCCATTCGATTCCATTCGATTCCATTCGATTCCATTCGATTCCATTCCATTCCATTCCATTCCATTGAATTCCATTCCATCCCATTCCATTCCATTGAATTCCGTTCCATTCTATTCCATTGCATTCCATTCCATTCCATTCCATTTGAATTCCATTCCATTCCATTCCATTCCATTCCATTCCATTCTACTCGGGTTGATTCCATTCTATTCCATTCCATTCCATTCGATTCCATTCGATTCCATTCGATTCCATTCGATTCCATTCCATTCCATTCCATTCCATTCCATTCCATTCCATTCCATTGAATTCCATTCCATTCCATTGAATTCCATTCCATTCCATTCCATTCCATTGAATTCTGTTCCATTCAATTCCATTCCATTCCATTCCGTTCTACTCGGGTTGATTCCTTTCTATTCCATTCCGTTCCGTTCCGTTCCGTTCCGTTCCGTTCCCTTCCACTCGGGTTGATTCCATTCTATTCCATTCCATTCCATTCCATTCCATTCGATTCCATTCGATTCCATTCGATTCCATTCGATTCCATTCCATTCCATTGAATTCCATTCCATTCCATTCCATTCCATGGAATTCCGTTCCATTCCATTCCATTGCATTCCATTCCATTCCATTCCATTTGAATTCTATTCCATTCCATTCCATTCCATTCCATTCCATTCCATTCCATTCCATTCCATTCCATTCTACTCGGGTTGATTCCATTCTATTCCATTCCATTCCATTCGATTCCATTCGATTCCATTCGATTCCATTCGATTCCATTCCATTCCATTCCATTCCATTCCATTCCATTCCATTGAATTCCATTCCATTCCATTGAATTCCATTCCATTCCATTCCATTCCATTGAATTCCGTTCCATTCCATTCCATTCCATTCCATTCCATTGAATTCCGTTCCATTCCATTCCATTCCATTCCATTCCATTGAATTCCGTTCCATTCCATTGAATTCCATTCCATTCCATTCCATTCCATTGAATTCCGTTCCATTCCATTCCATTCCATTCCATTCCATTGAATTCCGTTCCATTCCATTCCATTCCATTCCAATCCATTGAATTCCATTCCATTCCGTTCCGTTCCGTTCCGTTCCGTTCCGTTTCGTTCCGTTCCATTCCGTTCCGTTCCATTCCATTCCATTCCATTCCATTGAATTCCGTTCCATTCCATTGAATTCCATTCCATTCCGTTCCATTACATTGAATTCTGTTCCGTTCAGTTCCGTTCCGTTCGGTTCCATTCCGTTCCATTCCGTTCCTTTCCGTTCTACTCGGGTTGATTCCATTCTATTCCATTCCATTCCATTCGATTCCATTCGATTCCATTCGAATCCATTCGATTCCATTCGATTCCATTCGATTCCATTCCATTCCATTGAATTCCATTCCATTCCATTCCATTCCATTGAATTCCGTTCCATTCCATTCAATTCCATTCCATTCCATTCCTTTCCGTTCCGTTCCGTTCCGTTCCGTTCCGTTCCGTTCTACTCGGGTTGATTCCATTCTATTCCATTCCATACCATTCGATTCCATTCTATTCCATTCGATTCCATTCGATTCAATTCGATTCCATTCCATTCCATTCCATTCCATTCCATTCCATTGAATTCCGTTCCATTCCATTGAATTCCATTCCATTCCGTTCCATTCCATTGAATTCCGCTCCGTTCCGTTCCGTTCCGTTCCGTTCCATTCCGTTCCATTCCGTTCCATTCCGTTCTACTCGGGTTGATTCCATTCTATTCCATTCCATTCCATTCGATTCCATTCTATTCCATTCGATTCCATTCTATTCAATTCGATTCCATTCCATTCCATTCCATTCCATTCCATTCCATTGAATTCCATTGAATTCCATTCCATTCCATTCCGTTCCATTCCATTCCGTTCCATTCCATTCCATTCCATTCCATTCCATTCCATTCCATTCCGTTCTACTCGGGTTCATTCCATTCCATTCCGTTCCGTTCCGTTCCGTTCCGTTCCTTTCCTTTCTACTTGTGTTGATTCCATTCCATTCCATTCTATTCCATTGAATTCCATTCCATTCCATTCCATTCCATTCCATTACATGGAATTCCATTGAATTCCATTGAATTCCATTCCATAGAATTCCATTCCATTCCATTCCATTCCATTCCATGGAATTCCATTCCATTCCATTCCATTCCATTGAATTCCATTCCATTCCATTCCATTGAATTCCATTCCATTCCATTCCATTCGATTCCATTTCATTCCATTGAATTCCATTCCATTCCATTGAATTCCATTCCATTCCGTTCCGTTCCGTTCCGTTCCGTTTCGTTCCGTTCCGTTCCGTTCCGTTCCATTCGATTCCATTCCATTGAATTCCGTTCCATTCCATTGAATTCCATTCCATTCCGTTCCATTCCATTGAATTCTGTTCCGTTCCGTTCCGTTCCGTTCCATTCCATTCCGTTCCATTCCGTTCCTTTCCGTTCTACTCGGGTTGATTCCATTCTATTCCATTCCATTCCATTCGATTCCATTCGATTCCATTCGAATCCATTCGATTCCATTCGATTCCATTCGATTCCATTCCATTCCATTGAATTCCATTCCATTCCATTCCATTCCATTGAATTCCGTTCCATTCCATTCAATTCCATTCCATTCCATTCCTTTCCGTTCCGTTCCGTTCCGTTCCGTTCCTTTCCGTTCTACTCGGGTTGATTCCATTCTATTCCATTCCATTCCATTCGATTCCATTCTATTCCATTCGATTCCATTCGATTCAATTTGATTCCATTCCATTCCATTCCATTCCATTCCATTCCATTGAATTCCGTTCCATTCCATTGAATTCCATTCCATTCCGTTCCATTCCATTGAATTCCGCTCCGTTCCGTTCCGTTCCGTTCCGTTCCATTCCGTACCATTCCGTTCCATTCCGTTCTACTCCGGTTGATTCCATTCTATTCCATTCCATTCCATTCGATTCCATTCCATTCGATTCCATTCCATTCCATTCCGTTCTACTCGGGTTCATTCCATTCCATTCCGTTCCGTTCCGTTCCGTTCCGTTCCTTTCCTTTCTACTTGTGTTGATTCCATTCCATTCCTTTCTATTCCATTGAATTCCATTCCTTTCCATTCCATTCCATTCCATTACATGGAATTCCATTGAATTCAATTGAATTCCATTCCATTGAATTCCATTCCATTCCATTCCATTCCATTCCATTCCATTGAATTCCATTCCATTCCATTCCATTGAATTCCATTCCATTCCATTCCATTCGATTCCATTTCATTCCATTGAATTCCATTCCATTCCATTCCATTCCATTCCATTCCATTGAATTCCATTGAATTCCATTCCATTGAATTCCATTCCATTCCATTGAATTCCATTCCATTTCATTCCATTCCATTCCGTTCCATTCCATTCCGTTCCATTCCATTCCATTCCTTTCCATTCCATTCCATTCCGTTCCATTCCATTGAATTCCGTTCCATTGCATTGAATTCCGTTCCATTCCATTCCATTCCTTTCCGTTCCTTTCCGTTCCGTTCCGTTCCGTTCCGTTCTACTCGTGTTGATTCCATTCTATTCCATTCCATTCCATTCGATTCCATTCTATTCCATTCGATTCCATTCGATTCAATTCGATTCCATTCCATTCCATTCCATTCCATTCCATTCCATTCCATTGAATTCCATTCCATTCCATTCCGTTCCATTCCATTCCGTTCCATTCCATTCCATTCCATTCCATTCCATTCCATTACGTTCCGTTCCATTCCGTTCCATTCCGTTCCATTCTATTGAATTCCGATCCATTGCATTGAATTCCGTTCCATTCCATTCCATTCCTTTCCGTTCCGTTCCGTTCCGTTCCGTTCCGTTCCGTTCTACTCGGATTGATTCCATTCTATTCCATTCCATTCCATTCGATTCCATTCGATTCCATTCGATTCCATTCCATTCCATTCCATTCCATTGAATTCCATTCCATTCCATTCCATTCCATTCCATTCCATTGAATTCCATTGAATTCCATTCCATTGAATTCCATTCCATTCCATTCCATTCCGTTCCATTCCATTCCGTTCCATTCCATTCCATTCCATTCCATTCCATTCCGTTCCGTTCCATTCCGTTCCATTCCGTTCCATTCCATTGAATTCCGTTCCATTGCATTGAATTCCGTTCCATTCCATTCCATTCCTTTCCGTTCCGTTCCGTTCCGTTCCGTTCCGTTCCGTTCTACTCGGGTTGATTCCATTCTATTCCATTCCATTCCATTCGATTCCATTCTATTCCATTCGATTCCATTCGATTCAATTCGATTCGATTCGATTTTATTCCATTCCATTCCATTCCATTCCATAGAATTCCATTCCATTCCATTGAATTCCATTCCATTCCATTCCATTCCATTCCATTGAATTCCATTCCATTCCATGGAATTCCATTCCATTCCATTCCATTCGATTCCATTCCATTCCATGGAATTCCATTCCATTCGATTCCATTCCATTCCATGGAATTCCATTTCATTCCATTCCATTCCGTTCCATTCCATTGAATTCCATTCCATTCCATTGAATTCCATTCCATTCCATTCCATTGAATTCCATTCCATTCCATTGAATTCCATTCCATTCCATTCCATTCCATTCTATTCCATGGAATTCCATTCCATTCCATTGAATTCCATTCCATTCCATTCCATTCGATTCCATTCCATTCCATGGAATTCCATTCCATTCGATTCCATTCCGTTCCATGGAATTCCATTTCATTCCATTCCATTCCATTCCATTCCATAGAATTCCATTCCGTTCCATTCCATTCCATTCCATTCCATTCCGTTCCATTCCATTCCATCGAATTCCATTCCATTCCATTCCATTCCATTCCATTCCATTCCATTCCATTCCATTCCATTCTACTCGGGTTGATTCCATTCTATTACATTCCATTCCATTCGATTCCATTCGATTCCATTCGATTCCATTCGATTCCATTCCATTCCATTCCATTCAATTGAATTCCATTCCATTCCATTCCATTCCATTCCATTCCATTCCATTGAATTCCATTCCATTACATTGAATTCCATTCCATTCCATTCCATTCCATTCCATTGAATTCCGTTCCATTCCATTCCTTTCCATTCCATTCCATTCCATTGAATTCCATTACATTGAATTCCATTCCATTCCATTCCATTCCATTCCATTCCATTGAATTCCATTCCATTCCATTGAATTCCATTCCATTCCATTCCATTCGATTCCATTCCATTCCATGGAATTCCATTCCTTTCCATTCCATTCCATTCCATTCCATTCCATTCCATTGAATTCCATTGAATTCCATTCCATTCCATTGAATTCCATTCCTTTCCATTCCATTCCATTGAATTCCGTTCAATTCCATTCCATTCCATTCCATTCCATTCCATTCCATTCGAATTCCATTCCATTCCATTCCATTCCATTCCATTCCATTCCATTCCATTCTACTCGGGTTGATTCCATTCTATTCCATTCCATTCCATTCGATTCCATTCGATTCCTTTCGATTCCATTCCATTCCATTCCATTCCATTCCATTGAATTCCATTCCATTCCATTCCATTCCATTCCATTGAATTCCATTCCATTCCATTCCATCGAATTCCATTCCATTCCATTGAATTCCATTCCATTCCATTCCATTCCATTCCATTCCATTCCATTCCATTCCATTCCATCGAATTCCATTCCATTCCATTCCATTCCATTCCATTCCATTCCATTCCATTCGATTCCATTCGATTCCATTCCATTCCATTCCATTCCATTGAATTCCGTTCCATTCCATTCCATTCCATTCCATTCCCTTCCATTGAATTCCATTACATTGAATTCCATTCCATTCCATTCCATTCTATGGAATTCCATTCCATTCCGTTCCGTTCCGTTCCGTTCCGTTCCGTACCGTTCCATTCCATTCCATTCCATTCCATTGAATTCCGTTCCATTCCATTGAATTCCATTCCATTCCGTTCCATTCCATTGAATTCCGTTCCGTTCCGTTCCGTTCCGTTCCGTTCCGTTCCATTCCGTTCCATTCCATTCCATTCCGTTCTACTCGGGTTCATTCCATTCCATTCCTTTCCGTTCCGTTCCGTTCCGTACCATTCCGTTCCGTTCTACTCGGGTTGATTCCATTCTATTCCATTCCATTCCATTCGATTCCATTCTATTCCATTCGATTCCATTCTATTCAATTCGATTCCATTCCATTCCAATCCATTCCATTACATTCCATTGAATTCCATTCCATTCCATTCCGTTCCATTCCATTCCGTTCCATTCCATTCCATTCCATTCCATTCCATTACGTTCCGTTCCATTCCGTTCCATTCCATTGAATTCCGATCCATTGCATTGAATTCCGTTCCATTCCATTCCATTCCATTCCATTCCATTCCATTGAATTCCATTCCATTGAATTCCGTTCCATTCCATTCCATTCCATTCCATTACATTCCATTGAATTCCATTCCATTCCATTCCATTCCATGGAATTCCGTTCCATTCCATTCCATTGCATTCCATTCCATTCCATTCCATTTGAATTCCATTCCATTCCATTCCATTCCATTCCATTCCATTCCATTCCATTCCATTCCATTCCACTCTACTCGGGTTGATTCCATTCTATTCCATTCCATTCCATTCGATTCCATTCGATTCCATTCGATTCCATTCGATTCCATTCCATTCCATTCCATTCCATTCCATTCCATTGAATTCCATTCCATTCCATTGAATTCCATTCCATTACATTCCATTCCATTGAATTCCGTTCCATTCCATTCCATTCCATTCCATTCCATTCCATTGAATTCCATTCCATTGAATTCCATTCCATTCCATTCCATTCCATTGAATTCCATTCCATTCCGTTCCGTTCCGGTCCGTTCCGTTCCGTTTCGTTCCGTTCCGTTCCGTTCCGTTCCATTCCATTCCATTCCATTCCATTGAATTCCGTTCCATTCCATTGAATTCCATTCCATTCCGTTCCATTCCATTGAATTCTGTTCCGTTCCGTTCCGTTCCGTTCCGTTCCATTCCGTTCCATTCCGTTCCTTTCCGTTCTACTCGGGTTGATTCCATTCTATTCCATTCCATTCCATTCGATTCCATTCGATTCCATTCGAATCCATTCGATTCCATTCGATTCCATTCGATTCCATTCCATTCCATTGAATTCCATTCCATTCCATTCCATTCCATTGAATTCCGTTCCATTCCATTCAATTCCATTCCATTCCATTCCTTTCCGTTCCGTTCCGTTCCGTTCCGTTCCGTTCCGCTCTACTCGGGTTGATTCCATTCTATTCCATTCCATACCATTCGATTCCATTCTATTCCATTCGATTCCATTCGATTCAATTCGATTCCATTCCATTCCATTCCATTCCATTCCATTCCATTGAATTCCGTTCCATTCCATTGAATTCCATTCCATTCCGTTCCATTCCATTGAATTCCGCTCCGTTCCGTTCCGTTCCGTTCCGTTCCATTCCGTTCCATTCCGTTCCATTCCGTTCTACTCGGGTTGATTCCATTCTATTCCATTCCATTCCATTCGATTCCATTCTATTCCATTCGATTCCATTCGATTCCATTCGATTCCATTCCATTCCATTCCATTCCATTCCATTCCATTCCATTGAATTCCATTGAATTCCATTCCATTCCATTCCGTTCCATTCCATTCCGTTCCATTCCATTCCATTCCATTCCATTCCATTCCATTCCATTCCATTCCGTTCTACTCGGGTTCATTCCATTCCATTCCGTTCCGTTCCGTTCCGTTCCTTTCCTTTCTACTTGTGTTGATTCCATTCCATTCCATTCTATTCCATTGAATTCCATTCCATTCCATTCCATTCCATTCCATTACATGGAATTCCATTGAATTCCATTGAATTCCAATCCATAGAATTCCATTCCATTCCATTCCATTCCATTCCATGGAATTCCATTCCATTCCATTCCATTCCATTGAATTCCATTCCATTCCATTCCATTGAATTCCATTCCATTCCATTCCATTCGATTCCATTTCATTCCATTGAATTCCATTCCATTCCATTGAATTCCATTCCATTCCGTTCCATTCCATTGAATTCTGTTCCGTTCCGTTCCGTTCCGTTCCGTTCCATTCCGTTCCATTCCGTTCCTTTCCGTTCTACTCGGGTTGATTCCATTCTATTCCATTCCATTCCATTCGATTCCATTCTATTCCATTCGATTCCATTCGATTCAATTAGATTCCATTCCATTCCATTCCATTCCATTCCATTGAATTCCGTTCCATTCCATTGAATTCCATTCCATTCCGTTCCATTCCATTGAATTCCGCTCCGTTCCGTTCCGTTCCGTTCCGTTCCATTCCGTACCATTCCGTTCCATTCCGTTCTACTCGGGTTGATTCCATTCTATTCCATTCCATTCCATTCGATTCCATTCCATTCCATTCCATTCCATTCCATTCCGTTCTACTCGGGTTCATTCCATTCCATTCCGTTCCGTTCCGTTCCGTTCCGTTCCTTTCCTTTCTACTTGTGTTGATTCCATTCCATTCCTTTCTATTCCATTGAATTCCATTCCATTCCATTCCATTCCATTCCATTCCATGGAATTCCATTCCATTCCATTCCATTCCATTCCATTGAATTCCATTCCATTCCATTCCATTGAATTCCATTCCATTCCATTCCATTCGATTCCATATCATTCCATTGAATTCCATTCCATTCCATTCCATTCCATTCCATTCCATTGAATTCCATTGAATTCCATTCCATAGAATTCCATTCCATTCCATTGAATTCCATTCCATTTCATTCCATTCCATTCCGTTCCATTCCATTCCGTTCCATTCCATTCCATTCCTTTCCATTCCATTCCATTCCGTTCCATTCCATTGAATTCCGTTCCATTGCATTGAATTCCGTTCCATTCCATTCCATTCCTTTCCGTTCCGTTCCGTTCCGTTCCGTTCCGTTCCGTTCTACTCGGGTTGATTCCATTCTATTCCATTCCATTCCATTCGATTCCATTCTATTCCATTCGATTCCATTCGATTCAATTCGATTCCATTCGATTCCATTCCATTCCATTCCATTCCATTCCATTGAATTCCATTCCATTCCATTCCGTTCCATTCCATTCCGTTCCATTCCATTCCATTCCATTCCATTCCATTCCATTGAATTCCATTCCATTCCATTCCGTTCCATTCCATTCCGTTCCATTCCATTCCATTCCTTTCCATTCCATTCCATTCCGTTCCATTCCATTGAATTCCGTTCCATTGCATTGAATTCCGTTCCATTCCATTCCATTCCTTTCCGTTCCTTTCCGTTCCGTTCCGTTCCGTTCCGTTCTACTCGGGTTGATTCCATTCTATTCCATTCCATTCCATTCGATTCCATTCTATTCCATTCGATTCCATTCGATTCAATTCGATTCCATTCCATTCCATTCCATTCCATTCCATTCCATTCCATTCCATTGAATTCCATTCCATTCCATTCCGTTCCATTCCATTCCGTTCCATTCCATTCCATTCCATTCCATTCCATTCCATTACGTTCCGTTCCATTCCGTTCCATTCCGTTCCATTCTATTGAATTCCGATCCATTGCATTGAATTCCGTTCCATTCCATTCCATTCCTTTCCGTTCCGTTCCGTTCCGTTCCGTTCCGTTCCGTTCTACTCGGATTGATTCCATTCCATTCCATTCCATTCCATTCGATTCCATTCGATTCCATTCGATTCCATTCGATTCCATTCCATTCCATTCCATTCCATTGAATTCCATTCCATTCCATTCCATTCCATTCCATTCCATTGAATTCCATTGAATTCCATTCCATTGAATTCCATTCCATTCCATTCCATTCCGTTCCATTCCATTCCGTTCCATTCCATTCCATTCCATTCCATTCCATTCCGTTCCGTTCCATTCCGTTCCATTCCGTTCCATTCCATTGAATTCCGTTCCATTGCATTGAATTCCGTTCCATTCCATTCCATTCCTTTCCGTTCCGTTCCGTTCCGTTCCGTTCCGTTCCGTTCTACTCGGGTTGATTCCATTCTATTCCATTCCATTCCATTCGATTCCATTCTATTCCATTCGATTCCATTCGATTCAATTCGATTCGATTCGATTCCATTCCATTCCATTCCATTCCATTCCATAGAATTCCATTCCATTCCATTGAATTCCATTCCATTCCATTCCATTCCATTCCATTGAATTCCATTCCATTCCATGGAATTCCATTCCATTCCATTCCATTCGATTCCATTCCATTCCATGGAATTCCATTCCATTCGATTCCATTCCATTCCATGGAATTCCATTTCATTCCATTCCATTCCGTTCCATTCCATTGAATTCCATTCCATTCCATTGAATTCCATTCCATTCCATTCCATTGAATTCCATTCCATTCCATTGAATTCCATTCCATTCCATTCCATTCCATTCTATTCCATGGAATTCCATTCCATTCCATTGAATTCCATTCCATTCCATTCCATTCGATTCCATTCCATTCCATGGAATTCCATTCCATTCGATTCCATTCCATTCCATGGAATTCCATTTCATTCCATTCCATTCCATTCCATTCCATTCCATTCCATAGAATTCCATTCCGTTCCATTCCATTCCATTCCATTCCATTCCGTTCCATTCCATTCCATCGAATTCCATTCCATTCCATTCCATTCCATTCCATTCCATTCCATTCCATTCCATTCCATTCTACTCGGGTTGATTCCATTCTATTACATTCCATTCCATTCGATTCCATTCGATTCCATTCGATTCCATTCGATTCCATTCCATTCCATTCCATTCAATTGAATTCCATTCCATTCCATTCCATTCCATTCCATTCCATTCCATTGAATTCCATTCCATTACATTGAATTCCATTCCATTCCATTCCATTCCATTCCATTGAATTCCGTTCCATTCCATTCCTTTCCATTCCATTCCATTCCATTGAATTCCATTACATTGAATTCCATTCCATTCCATTCCATTCCATTCCATTCCATTGAATTCCATTCCATTCCATTGAATTCCATTCCATTCCATTCCATTCGATTCCATTCCATTCCATGGAATTCCATTCCTTTCCATTCCATTCCATTCCATTCCATTCCATTCCATTGAATTCCATTGAATTCCATTCCATTCCATTGAATTCCATTCCTTTCCATTCCATTCCATTGAATTCCGTTCAATTCCATTCCATTCCATTCCATTCCATTCCATTCCATTCGAATTCCATTCCATTCCATTCCATTCCATTCCATTCCATTCCATTCCATTCCATTCTACTCGGGTTGATTCCATTCTATTCCATTCCATTCCATTCGATTCCATTCGATTCCTTTCGATTCCATTCCATTCCATTCCATTCCATTCCATTGAATTCCATTCCATTCCATTCCATTCCATTCCATTGAATTCCATTCCATTCCATTCCATCGAATTCCATTCCATTCCATTGAATTCCATTCCATTCCATTCCATTCCATTCCATTCCATTCCATTCCATTCCATCGAATTCCATTCCATTCCATTCCATTCCATTCCATTCCATTCCATTCCATTCGATTCCATTCGATTCCATTCCATTCCATTCCATTCCATTGAATTCCGTTCCATTCCATTCCATTCCATTCCATTCCCTTCCATTGAATTCCATTACATTGAATTCCATTCCATTCCATTCCATTCTATGGAATTCCATTCCATTCCGTTCCGTTCCGTTCCGTTCCGTTCCGTACCGTTCCATTCCATTCCATTCCATTCCATTGAATTCCGTTCCATTCCATTGAATTCCATTCCATTCCGTTCCATTCCATTGAATTCCGTTCCGTTCCGTTCCGTTCCGTTCCGTTCCGTTCCATTCCGTTCCATTCCATTCCATTCCGTTCTACTCGGGTTCATTCCATTCCATTCCTTTCCGTTCCGTTCCGTTCCGTACCATTCCGTTCCGTTCTACTCGGGTTGATTCCATTCTATTCCATTCCATTCCATTCGATTCCATTCTATTCCATTCGATTCCATTCTATTCAATTCGATTCCATTCCATTCCAATCCATTCCATTACATTCCATTGAATTCCATTCCATTCCATTCCGTTCCTTTCCATTCCGTTCCATTCCATTCCATTCCATTCCATTCCATTACGTTCCGTTCCATTCCGTTCCATTCCATTGAATTCCGATCCATTGCATTGAATTCCGTTCCATTCCATTCCATTCCATTCCATTCCATTCCATTGAATTCCATTCCATTGAATTCCGTTCCATTCCATTCCATTCCATTCCATTACATTCCATTGAATTCCATTCCATTCCATTCCATTCCATGGAATTCCGTTCCATTCCATTCCATTGCATTCCATTCCATTCCATTCCATTTGAATTCCATTCCATTCCATTCCATTCCATTCCATTCCATTCCATTCCATTCCATTCCATTCCACTCTACTCGGGTTGATTCCATTCTATTCCATTCCATTCCATTCGATTCCATTCGATTCCATTCGATTCCATTCGATTCCATTCCATTCCATTCCATTCCATTCCATTCCATTCCATTGAATTCCATTCCATTCCATTGAATTCCATTCCATTACATTCCATTCCATTGAATTCCGTTCCATTCCATTCCATTCCATTCCATTCCATTCCATTGAATTCCATTCCATTGAATTCCATTCCATTCCATTCCATTCCATTGAATTCCATTCCATTCCGTTCGGTTCCGGTCCGTTCCGTTCCGTTTCGTTCCGTTCCGTTCCGTTCCGTTCCATTCCATTCCATTCCATTCCATTGAATTCCGTTCCATTCCATTGAATTCCATTCCATTCCGTTCCATTCCATTGAATTCTGTTCCGTTCCGTTCCGTTCCGTTCCGTTCCATTCCGTTCCATTCCGTTCCTTTCCGTTCTACTCGGGTTGATTCCATTCTATTCCATTCCATTCCATTCGATTCCATTCGATTCCATTCGAATCCATTCGATTCCATTCGATTCCATTCGATTCCATTCCATTCCATTGAATTCCATTCCATTCCATTCCATTCCATTGAATTCCGTTCCATTCCATTCAATTCCATTCCATTCCATTCCTTTCCGTTCCGTTCCGTTCCGTTCCGTTCCGTTCCGCTCTACTCGGGTTGATTCCATTCTATTCCATTCCATACCATTCGATTCCATTCTATTCCATTCGATTCCATTCGATTCAATTCGATTCCATTCCATTCCATTCCATTCCATTCCATTCCATTGAATTCCGTTCCATTCCATTGAATTCCATTCCATTCCGTTCCATTCCATTGAATTCCGCTCCGTTCCGTTCCGTTCCGTTCCGTTCCATTCCGTTCCATTCCGTTCCATTCCGTTCTACTCGGGTTGATTCCATTCTATTCCATTCCATTCCATTCGATTCCATTCTATTCCATTCGATTCCATTCGATTCAATTCGATTCCATTCCATTCCATTCCATTCCATTCCATTGAATTCCATTGAATTCCATTCAATTCCATTCCGTTCCATTCCATTCCGTTCCATTCCATTCCATTCCATTCCATTCCATTCCATTCCATTCCATTCCGTTCTACTCGGGTTCATTCCATTCCATTCCGTTCCGTTCCGTTCCGTTCCGTTCCTTTCCTTTCTACTTGTGTTGATTCCATTCCATTCCATTCTATTCCATTGAATTCCATTCCATTCCATTCCATTCCATTCCATTACATGGAATTCCATTGAATTCCATTGAATTCCAATCCATAGAATTCCATTCCATTCCATTCCATTCCATTCCATGGAATTCCATTCCATTCCATTCCATTCCATTGAATTCCATTCCATTCCATTCCATTGAATTCCATTCCATTCCATTCCATTCGATTCCATTTCATTCCATTGAATTCCATTCCATTCCATTGAATTCCATTCCATTCCGTTCCATTCCATTGAATTCTGTTCCGTTCCGTTCCGTTCCGTTCCGTTCCATTCCGTTCCATTCCGTTCCATTCCGTTCTACTCGGGTTGATTCCATTCTATTCCATTCCATTCCATTCGATTCCATTCTATTCCATTCGATTCCATTCGATTCAATTAGATTCCATTCCATTCCATTCCATTCCATTCCATTGAATTCCGTTCCATTCCATTGAATTCCATTCCATTCCGTTCCATTCCATTGAATTCCGCTCCGTTCCGTTCCGTTCCGTTCCGTTCCATTCCGTACCATTCCGTTCCATTCCGTTCTACTCGGGTTGATTCCATTCTATTCCATTCCATTCCATTCGATTCCATTCCATTCCATTCCATTCCATTCCATTCCGTTCTACTCGGGTTCATTCCATTCCATTCCGTTCCGTTCCGTTCCGTTCCGTTCCTTTCCTTTCTACTTGTGTTGATTCCATTCCATTCCTTTCCATTCCATTGAATTCCATTCCATTCCATTCCATTCCATTCCATTCCATGGAATTCCATTCCATTCCATTCCATTCCATTCCATTCCATGGAATTCCATTCCATTCCATTCCATTCCATTCCATTGAATTCCATTCCATTCCATTCCATTGAATTCCATTCCATTCCATTCCATTCGATTCCATATCATTCCATTGAATTCCATTCCATTCCATTCCATTCCATTCCATTCCATTCCATTGAATTCCATTGAATTCCATTCCATAGAATTCCATTCCATTCCATTGAATTCCATTGAATTCCATTCCATAGAATTCCATTCCATTCCATTGAATTCCATTCCATTTCATTCCATTCCATTCCGTTCCATTCCATTCCGTTCCATTCCATTCCATTCCTTTCCATTCCATTCCATTCCGTTCCATTCCATTGAATTCCGTTCCATTGCATTGAATTCCGTTCCATTCCATTCCATTCCTTTCCGTTCCGTTCCGTTCCGTTCCGTTCCGTTCCGTTCTACTCGGGTTGATTCCATTCTATTCCATTCCATTCCATTCGATTCCATTCTATTCCATTCGATTCCATTCGATTCAATTCGATTCCATTCGATTCCATTCCATTCCATTCCATTCCATTCCATTGAATTCCATTCCATTCCATTCCGTTCCATTCCATTCCGTTCCATTCCATTCCATTCCATTCCATTCCATTCCATTCCGTTCCATTCCATTCCATTCCTTTCCATTCCATTCCTTTCCGTTCCATTCCGTTCCGTTCCATTCCGTTCTACTCGGATTGATTCCATTCTATTCCATTCCATTCCATTCGATTCCATTCGATTCCATTCAATTCCATTCGATTCCATTCCATTCCATTCCATTCCATTCCATTCCATTCCATTCCATTGAACTCCATTCCATTCCATTCCATTCCATTCCATTCCATTGAATTCCATTCCATTCCATTCCATTCCATTGAATTCTGTTCCATTCAATTCCATTCCATTCCATTCCGTTCTACTCGGGTTGATTCCATGCTATTCCATTCCGTTCCATTCCGTTCCGTTCCGTTCCGTTCCGTTCCGTTCCATTCCACTCAGGTTGATTCCATTCTATTCCATTCCATTCCATTCCATTCCATTCCATTCCATTCGATTCCATTCGATTCCATTCGATTCCATTCGATTCCATTCGATTCCATTCCATTCCATTGAATTCCATTCCATTCCATTCCATTCCATTGAATTCCGTTCCATTCCATTCCATTGCATTCCATTCCATTCCATTCCATTTGAATTCCATTCCATTCCATTCCATTCCATTCCATTCCATTCTACTCGGGTTGATTCCATTCTATTCCATTCCATTCCATTCGATTCCACTCGATTCCATTCGATTCCATTCGATTCCATTCCATTCCATTCCATTCCATTCCATTCCATTCCATTCCATTGAATTCCATTCCATTCCATTGAATTCCATTCCATTCCATTCCATTCCATTGAATTCCGTTCCATTCCATTCCATTCCATTCCATTCCATTCCATTCCATTGAATTCCATTCCATTGAATTCCATTCCATTGAATTCCATTCCATTGAATTCCATTCCATTCCGTTCCGTTCCGTTCCGTTCCGTTTCGTTCCGTTCCGTTCCGTTCCGTTCCATTCCATTCCATTCCATTCCATTGAATTCCGTTCCATTCCATTGAATTCCTTTCCATTCCGTTCCATTCCATTGAATTCTGTTCCGTTCCGTTCCGTTCCGTTCCGTTCCATTCCGTTCCATTCCGTTCCTTTCCGTTCTACTCGGGTTGAATCCATTCTATTCCATTCCATTCCATTCGATTCCATTCGAATCCATTCGATTCCATTCGATTCCATTCGATTCCATTCCATTCCATTGAATTCCATTCCATTCCATTCCATTCCATTGAATTCCGTTCCATTCCATTCAATTCCATTCCATTCCATTCCTTTCCGTTCCGTTCCGTTCCGTTCCGTTCCGTTCCCTTCTACTCGGGTTGATTCCATTCTATTCCATTCCATTCCATTCGATTCCATTCTATTCCATTCGATTCCATTCGATTCAATTAGATTCCATTCCATTCCATTCCATTCCATTCCATTCCATTCCATTGAATTCCGTTCCATTCCATTGAATTCCATTCCATTCCATTCCATTCCATTGAATTCCGCTCCGTTCCGTTCCGTTCCGTTCCGTTCCATTCCGTACCATTCCGTTCCATTCCGTTCTACTCGGGTTGATTCCATTCTATTCCATTCCATTCCATTCGATTCCATTCCATTCCATTCCATTCCATTCCATTCCGTTCTACTCGGGTTCATTCCATTCCATTCCGTTCCGTTTCGTTCCGTTCCGTTCCTTTCCTTTCTACTTGTGTTGATTCCATTCCATTGCTTTCTATTCCATTGAATTCCATTCCTTTCCATTCCATTCCATTCCATTACATGGAATTCCATTGAATTCCATTGAATTCCATTCCATTGAATTCCATTCCATTCCATTCCATTCCATGGAATTCCATTCCATTCCATTCCATTCCATTCCATTGAATTCCATTCCATTCTATTCCATTGAATTCCATTCCATTCCATTCCATTCCATTCCATTACATGGAATTCCATTGAATTCCATAGAATTCCATTCCATTGAATTCCATTGAATTCCATTCCATTCCATTCCATGGAATTCAATTCCATTCCATTCCATTCCTTGGAATTCCATTCCATTCCATTCCATTCCATTCCATTCCATTGAATTCCATTCCATTCCATTCAATTGAATTGCATTCCATTCCATTCCATTCGATTCCATTCCATTCCATTGAATTCAATTCCGTTCCATTCCATTCCATTGAATTCCATTGAATTCCATTCCATTGAATTCCATTCCATTCCATTGAATTCCATTCCATTTCATTCCATTCCATTCCGTTCCATTCCATTCCGTTCCATTCCATTCCATTCCTTTCCATTCCATTCCATTCCGTTCCATTCCATTGAATTCCGTTCCATTGCACTGAATTCCGTTCCATTCCATTCCGTTCCTTTCCGTTCCGTTCCGTTCCGTTCCGTTCCGTTCCGTTCTACTCGGGTGGATTCCATTCTATTCCTTTCCATTCCATTCGATTCCATTCTATTCCATTCGATTCCATTCGATTCAATTCGATTCCATTCCATTCCATTCCATTCCATTCCATTCCATTCCATTGAATTCCATTCCATTCCATTCCGTTCCATTCCATTCCGTTCCATTCCATTTCATTCCATTCCATTACGTTCCGTTCCATTCCGTTCCATTCCGTTCCATTCCATTGAATTCCGATCCATTGCATTGAATTCCGTTCCATTCCATTCCATTCCTTTCCGTTCCGTTCCGTTCCGTTCCGTTCCGTTCCGTTCCGTTCTACTCGGATTGATTCCATTCTATTCCATTCCATTCATTCGATTCCATTCGATTCCATTCGATTCCATTCGATTCCATTCCATTCCATTCCATTCCATTGAATTCCATTCCATTCCATTCCATTCCATTCCATTCCATTCCATTGAATTCCATTGAATTCCATTCCATTGAATTCCATTCCATTCCATTCCATTCCGTTCCATTCCATTCCGTTCCATTCCATTCCATTCCATTCCATTCCATTCCGTTCCGTTCCATTCCGTTCCATTCCGTTTCATTCCATTGAATTCCGTTCCATTCCATTACATTCCTTTACGTTCCGTTCCGTTCCGTTCCGTTACGTTCCGTTCTACTCGGGTTGATTCCATTCTATTCCATTCCATTCCATTCGATTCCATTCTATTCCATTCGATTCCATTCGATTCAATTCGATTCGATTCGATTCCATTCCATTCCATTCCATTCCATTGAATTCCATTCTATTCCATTGAATTCCATTCCATTCCATTCCATTCCATTCCATTCCATGGAATTCCATTCCATTCCATTGAATTCCATTCCATTCCATTCCATTCGATTCCATTCCATTCCATGGAATTCCATTCCATTCGATTCCATTCCATTCCATGGAATTCCATTTCATTCCATTCCATTCCATTCCATTCCATTCCATAGAATTCCATTCCGTTCCATTCCATTCCATTCCATTCCATTCCGTTCCATTCCATTCCATCGAATTCCATTCCATTCCATTCCATTCCATTCCATTCCATTCCATTCCATTCCATTCTACTCGTGTTGATTCCAATCTATTACATTCCATTCCATTCGATTCCATTCGATTCCATTCGATTCCATTCGATTCCATTCCATTCCATTCCATTCCATTGAATTCCATTCCATTCCATTCCATTCCATTCCATTCCATTGAATTCCATTGAATTCCATTCCATTGAATTCCATTCCATTCCATTCCATTCCGTTCCATTCCATTCCGTTCCATTCCATTCCATTCCATTCCATTCCATTCCGTTCCGTTCCATTCCGTTCCATTCCGTTCCATTCCATTGAATTCCGTTCCATTGCATTGAATTCCGTTCCATTCCATTCCATTCCTTTCCGTTCCGTTCCGTTCCGTTCCGTTCCGTTCTACTCGGGTTGATTCCATTCTATTCCATTCCATTCCATTCGATTCCATTCGATTCCTTTCGATTCCATTCCATTCCATTCCATTCCATTCCATTGAATTCCATTCCATTCCATTCCATTCCATTCCATTGAATTCCATTCCATTCCATTCCATCGAATTCCATTCCACTCCATTGAATTCCATTCCATTCCATTCCATTCCATTCCAATCCATTCCATTCCATTCCATTCCATTCCATCGAATTCCATTCTATTCCATTCCATTCCATTCCATTCCATTCGATTCCATTCGATTCCATTCGATTCCATTCCATTCCATTCCATTCCATTGAATTCCGTTCCATTCCATTCCATTCCATTCCATTCCCTTCCATTGAATTCCATTACATTGAATTCCATTCCATTCCATTCCATTCCATGGAATTCCATTCCATTCCGTTCCGTTCCGTTCCGTTCCGTTCCGTACCGTTCCATTCCATTCCATTCCATTCCATTGAATTCCGTTCCATTCCATTGAATTCCATTCCATTCCGTTCCATTCCATTGAATTCCGTTCCGTTCCGTTCCGTTCCGTTCCGTTCCGTTCCATTCCGTTCCATTCCATTCCATTCCGTTCTACTCGGGTTCATTCCATTCCATTCCTTTCCGTTCCGTTCCGTTCCGTACCATTCCGTTCCGTTCTACTCGGGTTGATTCCATTCTATTCCATTCCATTCCATTCGATTCCATTCTATTCCATTCGATTCCATTCTATTCAATTCGATTCCATTCCATTCCAATCCATTCCATTACATTCCATTGAATTCCATTCCATTCCATTCCGTTCCATTCCATTCCGTTCCATTCCATTCCATTCCATTCCATTCCATTCCATTACGTTCCGTTCCATTCCGTTCCATTCCATTGAATTCCGATCCATTGCATTGAATTCCGTTCCATTCCATTCCATTCCATTCCATTCCATTCCATTGAATTCCATTCCATTGAATTCCTTTCCATTCCATTCCATTCCATTGAATTCCGTTCCATTCCATTGAATTCCATTCCATTCCGTTCCATTCCATTGAATTCCGTTCCGTTCCGTTCCGTTCCGTTCCGTTCCATTCCGTTCCATTCCGTTCCATTCCGTTCTACTCGGGTTGATTCCATTCTATTCCATTCCATTCCATTCGATTCCATTCCATTCCATTCCATTCCATTCCATTCCATTCCTTTCTACTCGGGTTCATTCCATTCCATTCCGTTCCGTTCCGTTCCGTTCCATTCCATTCCATTCCATTCCATTCCATTCCATTCCATTACGTTCCGTTCCATTCCGTTCCATTCCATTGAATTCCGATCCATTGCATTGAATTCCGTTCCATTCCATTCCATTCCATTCCATTCCATTAGATTCCATTCCATTCCATTGAATTCAATTCCGTTCCATTCCATTCCATTGAATTCCATTGAATTCCATTCCATTGAATTCCATTCCATTCCATTGAATTCCATTCCATTTCATTCCATTCCATTCCGTTCCATTCCATTCCGTTCCATTCCATTCCATTCCTTTCCATTCCATTCCATTCCGTTCCATTCCATTGAATTCCGTTCCATTGCACTGAATTCCGTTCCATTCCATTCCATTCCTTTCCGTTCCGTTCCGTTCCGTTCCGTTCCGTTCTACTCGGGTGGATTCCATTCTATTCCTTTCCATTCCATTCGATTCCATTCTATTCCATTCGATTCCATTCGATTCAATTCGATTCCATTCCATTCCATTCCATTCCATTCCATTCCATTCCATTGAATTCCATTCCATTCCATTCCGTTCCATTCCATTCCGTTCCATTCCATTCCATTCCATTCCATTACGTTCCGTTCCATTCCGTTCCATTCCGTTCCATTCCATTGAATTCCGATCCATTGCATTGAATTCCGTTCCATTCCATTCCATTCCTTTCCGTTCCGTTCCGTTCCGTTCCGTTCCGTTCTACTCGGATTGATTCCATTCTATTCCATTCCATTCCATTCGATTCCATTCGATTCCATTCGATTCCATTCGATTCCATTCCATTCCATTCCATTCCATTGAATTCCATTCCATTCCATTCCATTCCATTCCATTCCATTTCATTCCATTGAATTCCATTGAATTCCATTCCATTGAATTCCATTCCATTCCATTCCATTCCTTTCCATTCCATTCCGTTCCATTCCATTCCATTCCATTCCATTCCATTCCATTCCGTTCCGTTCCATTCCGTTCCATTCCGTTCCATTCCATTGAATTCCGTTCCATTCCATTACATTCCTTTACGTTCCGTTCCGTTCCGTTCCGTTCCGTTCCGTTCTACTCGGGTTGATTCCATTCTATTCCATTCCATTCCATTCGATTCCATTCTATTCCATTCGATTCCATTCGATAAAATTCGATTAGATTCGATTCCATTGAATTCCATTCCATTCCATTGAATTCCATTCCATTCCATTGAATTCCATTCCATTCCATTCCATTCCATTCCATTCCATGGAATTCCATTCCATTCCATTGAATTCCATTCCATTCCATTACATTCGATTCCATTCCATTCCATGGAATTCCATTCCCTTCGATTCCATTCCATTCCATGGAATTCCATTTCATTCCATTCCATTCCATTCCATTCCATTCCATTCCATAGAATTCCATTCCGTTCCATTCCATTCCATTCCATTCCATTCCGTTCCATTCCATTCCATCGAATTCCATTCCATTCCATTCCATTCCATTCCATTCCATTCCATTCCATTCCATTCCATTCCATTCTACTCGGGTTGATTCCATTCTATTGCATTCCATTCCATTCGATTCCATTCGATTCCATTCGATTCCATTCGATTCCATTCCATTCCATTCCATTCCATTGAATTCCATTCCATTCCATTCCATTCCATTCCATTCCATTCCATTGAATTCCATTGAATTCCATTCCATTGAATTCCATTCCATTCCATTCCATTCCGTTCCATTCCATTCCGTTCCATTCCATTCCATTCCATTCCATTCCATTCCATTCCATTCCGTTCCGTTCCATTCCGTTCCATTCCGTTCCATTCCATTGAATTCCGTTCCATTGCATTGAATTCCGTTCCATTCCATTCCATTCCTTTCCGTTCCGTTCCGTTCCGTTCCGTTCCGTTCCGTTCTACTCGGGTTGATTCCATTCTATTCCATTCCATTCCATTCGATTCCATTCGATTCCTTTCGATTCCATTCCATTCCATTCCATTCCATTCCATTGAATTCCATTCCATTCCATTCCATTCCATTCCATTCGATTCCATTCGATTCCATTCGATTCCATTCCATTCCATTCCATTCCATTCCATTGAATTCCGTTCCATTCCATTCCATTCCATTCCATTCCCTTCCATTGAATTCCATTACATTGAATTCCATTCCATTCCATTCCATTCCATGGAATTCCATTCCATTCTGTTCCGTTCCGTTCCGTTCCGTTCCGTACCGTTCCATTCCATTCCATTCCATTCCATTGAATTCCGTTCCATTCCATTGAATTCCATTCCATTCCGTTCCATTCCATTGAATTCCGTTCCGTTCCGTTCCGTTCCGTTCCGTTCCGTTCCATTCCGTTCCATTCCATTCCATTCCGTTCTACTCGGGTTCATTCCATTCCATTCCTTTCCGTTCCGTTCCGTTCCGTACCATTCCGTTCCGTTCTACTCGGGTTGATTCCATTCTATTCCATTCCATTCCATTCGATTCCATTCTATTCCATTCGATTCCATTCTATTCAATTCGATTCCATTCCATTCCAATCCATTCCATTACATTCCATTGAATTCCATTCCATTCCATTCCGTTCCATTCCATTCCGTTCCATTCCATTCCATTCCATTCCATTCCATTCCATTACGTTCCGTTCCATTCCGTTCCATTCCATTGAATTCCGATCCATTGCATTGAATTCCGTTCCATTCCATTCCATTCCATTCCATTCCATTCCATTGAATTCCATTCCATTGAATTCCGTTCCATTCCATTGAATTCCATTCCATTCCGTTCCATTCCATTGAATTCCGTTCCGTTCCGTTCCGTTCCGTTCCGTTCCATTCCGTTCCATTCCGTTCCATTCCGTTCTACTCGGGTTGATTCCATTCTATTCCATTCCATTCCATTCGATTCCATTCCATTCCATTCCATTCCATTCCATTCCATTCCATTCCATTCCATTCCATTCCATTCCATTCCATTCCTTTCTACTCGGGTTCATTCCATTCCATTCCGTTCCGTTCCGTTCCGTTCCGTTCCATTCCTTTCTACTTGTGTTGATTCCATTCCATTCCATTCTATTCCATTGAATTCCATTCCATTCCATTCCATTCCATTCCATTACATGGAATTCCATGGAATTCCATTGAATTCCATTCCATTGAATTCCATTCCATTCCATTCCATTCCATTCCATTGAATTCCATTCCATTCCATTCCATTCCATTCCATTGAATTCCATTCCATTCCATTCCATTCCATTCCATTCCATCGAATTCCATTCCATTCCATTCCATTCCATTCCATTCCATTCGATTCAATTCGATTCCATTCGATTCCATTCCATTCCATTCCATTCCATTGAATTCCGTTCCATTCCATTCCATTCCATTCCATTCCCTTCCATTGAATTCCATTACATTGAATTCCATTCCATTCCATTCCATTCCATGGAATTCCATTCCATTCCGTTCCGCTCCGTTCCGTTCCGTTCCGTACCGTTCCATTCCATTCCATTCCATTGAATTCCGTTCCATTCCATTGAATTCCATTCCATTCCGTTCCATTCCATTGAATTCCGTTCCGTTCCGTTCCGTTCCGTTCCGTTCCGTTCCATTCCGTTCCATTCCATTCCATTCCGTTCTACTCGGGTTCATTCCATTCCATTCCTTTCCGTTCCGTTCCATTCCGTTCCATTCCGTTCCGTTCCGTTCCGTTCTACTCGGGTTGATTCCATTCTATTCCATTCCATTCCATTCGATTCTAATCTATTCCATTCGATTCCATTCGATTCAATTCTATTCCATTCCATTCCATTCCATTTCATTCCATTCCATTCCATTCCATTGAATTCCATTCCATTCCATTCCGTTCCATTCCATTCCGTTCCATTCCATTCCATTCCATTCCATTCCATTCCTTTCCGTTCCGTTCCGTTCCGTTCCATTCCGTTCTACTCGGATTGATTCCATTCTATTCCATTCCATTCCATTCGATTCCATTCGATTCCATTCGATTCCATTCGATTCCATTCCATTCCATTCCATTCCATTCCATTCCATTCCATTGAACTCCATTCCATTCCATTCCATTCCATTCCATTCAATTCCATTCCATTCCATTGAATTCCATTCCATTCCATTCCATTCCATTGAATTCTGTTCCATTCAATTCCATTCCATTCCATTCCGTTCTACTCGGGTTGATTCCATTGTATTCCATTCCGTTCCGTTCCGTTCCGTTCCGTTCCGTTCCATTCCATTCCACTCGGGTTGATTCCATTCTATTCCATTCCATTCCATTCCATTCCATTCGATTCCATTCGATTCCATTCGATTCCATTCGATTCCATTCCATTCCATTGAATTCCATTCCATTCCATTCCATTCCATGGAATTCCGTTCCATTCCATTCCATTGCATTCCATTCCATTCCATTCCATTTGAATTCCATTCCATTCCATTCCATTCCATTCCATTCCATTCCATTCCATTCCATTCCATTCCACTCTACTCGGGTTGATTCCATTCTATTCCATTCCATTCCATTCGATTCCATTCGATTCCATTCGATTCCATTCGATTCCATTCCATTCCATTCCATTCCATTCCATTCCATTGAATTCCATTCCATTCCATTGAATTCCATTCCATTCCATTCCATTCCGTTCCATTCCATTCCGTTCCATTCCATTCCATTCCATTCCATTCCATTCCGTTCCGTTCCATTCCGTTCCATTCCGTTCCATTCCATTGAATTCCGTTCCATTGCATTGAATTCCGTTCCATTCCATTCCATTCCTTTCCGTTCCGTTCCGTTCCGTTCCGTTCCGTTCTACTCGGGTTGATTCCATTCTATTCCATTCCATTCCATTCGATTCCATTCGATTCCTTTCGATTCCATTCCATTCCATTCCATTCCATTCCATTGAATTCCATTCCATTCCATTCCATTCCATTCCATTGAATTCCATTCCATTCCATTCCATCGAATTCCATTCCACTCCATTGAATTCCATTCCATTCCATTCCATTCCATTCCAATCCATTCCATTCCATTCCATTCCATTCCATCGAATTCCATTCTATTCCATTCCATTCCATTCCATTCCATTCGATTCCATTCGATTCCATTCGATTCCATTCCATTCCATTCCATTCCATTGAATTCCGTTCCATTCCATTCCATTCCATTCCATTCCCTTCCATTGAATTCCATTACATTGAATTCCATTCCATTCCATTCCATTCCATGGAATTCCATTCCATTCCGTTCCGTTCCGTTCCGTTCCGTTCCGTACCGTTCCATTCCATTCCATTCCATTCCATTGAATTCCGTTCCATTCCATTGAATTCCATTCCATTCCGTTCCATTCCATTGAATTCCGTTCCGTTCCGTTCCGTTCCGTTCCGTTCCGTTCCATTCCGTTCCATTCCATTCCATTCCGTTCTACTCGGGTTCATTCCATTCCATTCCTTTCCGTTCCGTTCCGTTCCGTACCATTCCGTTCCGTTCTACTCGGGTTGATTCCATTCTATTCCATTCCATTCCATTCGATTCCATTCTATTCCATTCGATTCCATTCTATTCAATTCGATTCCATTCCATTCCAATCCATTCCATTACATTCCATTGAATTCCATTCCATTCCATTCCGTTCCATTCCATTCCGTTCCATTCCATTCCATTCCATTCCATTCCATTCCATTACGTTCCGTTCCATTCCGTTCCATTCCATTGAATTCCGATCCATTGCATTGAATTCCGTTCCATTCCATTCCATTCCATTCCATTCCATTCCATTGAATTCCATTCCATTGAATTCCTTTCCATTCCATTCCATTCCATTGAATTCCGTTCCATTCCATTGAATTCCATTCCATTCCGTTCCATTCCATTGAATTCCGTTCCGTTCCGTTCCGTTCCGTTCCGTTCCATTCCGTTCCATTCCGTTCCATTCCGTTCTACTCGGGTTGATTCCATTCTATTCCATTCCATTCCATTCGATTCCATTCCATTCCATTCCATTCCATTCCATTCCATTCCTTTCTACTCGGGTTCATTCCATTCCATTCCGTTCCGTTCCGTTCCGTTCCATTCCATTCCATTCCATTCCATTCCATTCCATTCCATTACGTTCCGTTCCATTCCGTTCCATTCCATTGAATTCCGATCCATTGCATTGAATTCCGTTCCATTCCATTCCATTCCATTCCATTCCATTAGATTCCATTCCATTCCATTGAATTCAATTCCGTTCCATTCCATTCCATTGAATTCCATTGAATTCCATTCCATTGAATTCCATTCCATTCCATTGAATTCCATTCCATTTCATTCCATTCCATTCCGTTCCATTCCATTCCGTTCCATTCCATTCCATTCCTTTCCATTCCATTCCATTCCGTTCCATTCCATTGAATTCCGTTCCATTGCACTGAATTCCGTTCCATTCCATTCCATTCCTTTCCGTTCCGTTCCGTTCCGTTCCGTTCCGTTCTACTCGGGTGGATTCCATTCTATTCCTTTCCATTCCATTCGATTCCATTCTATTCCATTCGATTCCATTCGATTCAATTCGATTCCATTCCATTCCATTCCATTCCATTCCATTCCATTCCATTGAATTCCATTCCATTCCATTCCGTTCCATTCCATTCCGTTCCATTCCATTCCATTCCATTCCATTACGTTCCGTTCCATTCCGTTCCATTCCGTTCCATTCCATTGAATTCCGATCCATTGCATTGAATTCCGTTCCATTCCATTCCATTCCTTTCCGTTCCGTTCCGTTCCGTTCCGTTCCGTTCTACTCGGATTGATTCCATTCTATTCCATTCCATTCCATTCGATTCCATTCGATTCCATTCGATTCCATTCGATTCCATTCCATTCCATTCCATTCCATTGAATTCCATTCCATTCCATTCCATTCCATTCCATTCCATTTCATTCCATTGAATTCCATTGAATTCCATTCCATTGAATTCCATTCCATTCCATTCCATTCCTTTCCATTCCATTCCGTTCCATTCCATTCCATTCCATTCCATTCCATTCCATTCCGTTCCGTTCCATTCCGTTCCATTCCGTTCCATTCCATTGAATTCCGTTCCATTCCATTACATTCCTTTACGTTCCGTTCCGTTCCGTTCCGTTCCGTTCCGTTCTACTCGGGTTGATTCCATTCTATTCCATTCCATTCCATTCGATTCCATTCTATTCCATTCGATTCCATTCGATAAAATTCGATTAGATTCGATTCCATTGAATTCCATTCCATTCCATTGAATTCCATTCCATTCCATTGAATTCCATTCCATTCCATTCCATTCCATTCCATTCCATTCCATGGAATTCCATTCCATTCCATTGAATTCCATTCCATTCCATTACATTCGATTCCATTCCATTCCATGGAATTCCATTCCATTCGATTCCATTCCATTCCATGGAATTCCATTTCATTCCATTCCATTCCATTCCATTCCATTCCATTCCATAGAATTCCATTCCGTTCCATTCCATTCCATTCCATTCCATTCCGTTCCATTCCATTCCATCGAATTCCATTCCATTCCATTCCATTCCATTCCATTCCATTCCATTCCATTCCATTCCATTCCATTCTACTCGGGTTGATTCCATTCTATTGCATTCCATTCCATTCGATTCCATTCGATTCCATTCGATTCCATTCGATTCCATTCCATTCCATTCCATTCCATTGAATTCCATTCCATTCCATTCCATTCCATTCCATTCCATTCCATTGAATTCCATTGAATTCCATTCCATTGAATTCCATTCCATTCCATTCCATTCCGTTCCATTCCATTCCGTTCCATTCCATTCCATTCCATTCCATTCCATTCCATTCCGTTCCGTTCCATTCCGTTCCATTCCGTTCCATTCCATTGAATTCCGTTCCATTGCATTGAATTCCGTTCCATTCCATTCCATTCCTTTCCGTTCCGTTCCGTTCCGTTCCGTTCCGTTCCGTTCTACTCGGGTTGATTCCATTCTATTCCATTCCATTCCATTCGATTCCATTCGATTCCTTTCGATTCCATTCCATTCCATTCCATTCCATTCCATTGAATTCCATTCCATTCCATTCCATTCCATTCCATTCGATTCCATTCGATTCCATTCGATTCCATTCCATTCCATTCCATTCCATTCCATTGAATTCCGTTCCATTCCATTCCATTCCATTCCATTCCCTTCCATTGAATTCCATTACATTGAATTCCATTCCATTCCATTCCATTCCATGGAATTCCATTCCATTCTGTTCCGTTCCGTTCCGTTCCGTTCCGTACCGTTCCATTCCATTCCATTCCATTCCATTGAATTCCGTTCCATTCCATTGAATTCCATTCCATTCCGTTCCATTCCATTGAATTCCGTTCCGTTCCGTTCCGTTCCGTTCCGTTCCGTTCCATTCCGTTCCATTCCATTCCATTCCGTTCTACTCGGGTTCATTCCATTCCATTCCTTTCCGTTCCGTTCCGTTCCGTACCATTCCGTTCCGTTCTACTCGGGTTGATTCCATTCTATTCCATTCCATTCCATTCGATTCCATTCTATTCCATTCGATTCCATTCTATTCAATTCGATTCCATTCCATTCCAATCCATTCCATTACATTCCATTGAATTCCATTCCATTCCATTCCGTTCCATTCCATTCCGTTCCATTCCATTCCATTCCATTCCATTCCATTCCATTACGTTCCGTTCCATTCCGTTCCATTCCATTGAATTCCGATCCATTGCATTGAATTCCGTTCCATTCCATTCCATTCCATTCCATTCCATTCCATTGAATTCCATTCCATTGAATTCCGTTCCATTCCATTGAATTCCATTCCATTCCGTTCCATTCCATTGAATTCCGTTCCGTTCCGTTCCGTTCCGTTCCGTTCCATTCCGTTCCATTCCGTTCCATTCCGTTCTACTCGGGTTGATTCCATTCTATTCCATTCCATTCCATTCGATTCCATTCCATTCCATTCCATTCCATTCCATTCCATTCCATTCCATTCCATTCCATTCCATTCCATTCCTTTCTACTCGGGTTCATTCCATTCCATTCCGTTCCGTTCCGTTCCGTTCCGTTCCATTCCTTTCTACTTGTGTTGATTCCATTCCATTCCATTCTATTCCATTGAATTCCATTCCATTCCATTCCATTCCATTCCATTACATGGAATTCCATGGAATTCCATTGAATTCCATTCCATTGAATTCCATTCCATTCCATTCCATTCCATTCCATTGAATTCCATTCCATTCCATTCCATTCCATTCCATTGAATTCCATTCCATTCCATTCCATTCCATTCCATTCCATCGAATTCCATTCCATTCCATTCCATTCCATTCCATTCCATTCGATTCAATTCGATTCCATTCGATTCCATTCCATTCCATTCCATTCCATTGAATTCCGTTCCATTCCATTCCATTCCATTCCATTCCCTTCCATTGAATTCCATTACATTGAATTCCATTCCATTCCATTCCATTCCATGGAATTCCATTCCATTCCGTTCCGCTCCGTTCCGTTCCGTTCCGTACCGTTCCATTCCATTCCATTCCATTGAATTCCGTTCCATTCCATTGAATTCCATTCCATTCCGTTCCATTCCATTGAATTCCGTTCCGTTCCGTTCCGTTCCGTTCCGTTCCGTTCCATTCCGTTCCATTCCATTCCATTCCGTTCTACTCGGGTTCATTCCATTCCATTCCTTTCCGTTCCGTTCCATTCCGTTCCATTCCGTTCCGTTCCGTTCCGTTCTACTCGGGTTGATTCCATTCTATTCCATTCCATTCCATTCGATTCTAATCTATTCCATTCGATTCCATTCGATTCAATTCTATTCCATTCCATTCCATTCCATTTCATTCCATTCCATTCCATTCCATTGAATTCCATTCCATTCCATTCCGTTCCATTCCATTCCGTTCCATTCCATTCCATTCCATTCCATTCCATTCCTTTCCGTTCCGTTCCGTTCCGTTCCATTCCGTTCTACTCGGATTGATTCCATTCTATTCCATTCCATTCCATTCGATTCCATTCGATTCCATTCGATTCCATTCGATTCCATTCCATTCCATTCCATTCCATTCCATTCCATTCCATTGAACTCCATTCCATTCCATTCCATTCCATTCCATTCAATTCCATTCCATTCCATTGAATTCCATTCCATTCCATTCCATTCCATTGAATTCTGTTCCATTCAATTCCATTCCATTCCATTCCGTTCTACTCGGGTTGATTCCATTGTATTCCATTCCGTTCCGTTCCGTTCCGTTCCGTTCCGTTCCATTCCATTCCACTCGGGTTGATTCCATTCTATTCCATTCCATTCCATTCCATTCCATTCGATTCCATTCGATTCCATTCGATTCCATTCGATTCCATTCCATTCCATTGAATTCCATTCCATTCCATTCCATTCCATGGAATTCCGTTCCATTCCATTCCATTGCATTCCATTCCATTCCATTCCATTTGAATTCCATTCCATTCCATTCCATTCCATTCCATTCCATTCCATTCCATTCCATTCCATTCCACTCTACTCGGGTTGATTCCATTCTATTCCATTCCATTCCATTCGATTCCATTCGATTCCATTCGATTCCATTCGATTCCATTCCATTCCATTCCATTCCATTCCATTCCATTGAATTCCATTCCATTCCATTGAATTCCATTCCATTACATTCCATTCCATTGAATTCCGTTCCATTCCATTCCATTCCATTCCATTCCATTCCATTGAATTCCATTCCATTGAATTCCATTCCATTCCATTCCATTCCATTGAATTCCATTCCATTCCGTTCCGTTCCGGTCCGTTCCGTTCCGTTTCGTTCCGTTCCGTTCCGTTCCGTTCCATTCCATTCCATTCCATTCCATTCCATTGAATTCCGTTCCATTCCATTGAATTCCATTCCATTCCGTTCCATTCCATTGAATTCTGTTCCGTTCCGTTCCGTTCCGTTCCGTTCCATTCCGTTCCATTCCGTTCCTTTCCTTTCTACTCGGGTTGATTCCATTCTATTCCATTCCATTCCATTCGATTCCATTCGATTCCATTCGAATCCATTCGATTCCATTCGATTCCATTCGATTCCATTCCATTCCATTGAATTCCATTCCATTCCATTCCATTCCATTGAATTCCGTTCCATTCCATTCAATTCCATTCCATTCCATTCCTTTCCGTTCCGTTCCGTTCCGTTCCGTTCCGTTCCGCTCTACTCGGGTTGATTCCATTCTATTCCATTCCATACCATTCGATTCCATTCTATTCCATTCGATTCCATTCGATTCAATTCGATTCCATTCCATTCCATTCCATTCCATTCCATTGAATTCCGTTCCATTCCATTGAATTCCATTCCATTCCGTTCCATTCCATTGAATTCCGCTCCGTTCCGTTCCGTTCCGTTCCGTTCCATTCCGTTCCATTCCGTTCCATTCCGTTCTACTCGGGTTGATTCCATTCTATTCCATTCCATTCCATTCGATTCCATTCTATTCCATTCGATTCCATTCGATTCAATTCGATTCCATTCCATTCCATTCCATTCCATTCCATTGAATTCCATTGAATTCCATTCCATTCCATTCCGTTCCATTCCATTCCGTTCCATTCCATTCCATTCCATTCCATTCCATTCCATTCCATTCCATTCCGTTCTACTCGGGTTCATTCCATTCCATTCCGTTCCGTTCCGTTCCGTTCCGTTCCTTTCCTTTCTACTTGTGTTGATTCCATTCCATTCCATTCTATTCCATTGAATTCCATTCCATTCCATTCCATTCCATTCCATTACATGGAATTCCATTGAATTCCATTGAATTCCAATCCATAGAATTCCATTCCATTCCATTCCATTCCATTCCATGGAATTCCATTCCATTCCATTCCATTCCATTGAATTCCATTCCATTCCATTCCATTGAATTCCATTCCATTCCATTCCATTCGATTCCATTTCATTCCATTGAATTCCATTCCATTCCATTGAATTCCATTCCATTCCGTTCCATTCCATTGAATTCTGTTCCGTTCCGTTCCGTTCCGTTCCGTTCCATTCCGTTCCATTCCGTTCCTTTCCGTTCTACTCGGGTTGATTCCATTCTATTCCATTCCATTCCATTCGATTCCATTCTATTCCATTCGATTCCATTCGATTCAATTAGATTCCATTCCATTCCATTCCATTGCATTCCATTGAATTCCGTTCCATTCCATTGAATTCCATTCCATTCCGTTCCATTCCATTGAATTCCGCTCCGTTCCGTTCCGTTCCGTTCCGTTCCATTCCGTACCATTCCGTTCCATTCCGTTCTACTCGAGTTGATTCCATTCTATTCCATTCCATTCCATTCGATTCCATTCCATTCCATTCCATTCCATTCCATTCCGTTCTACTCGGGTTCATTCCATTCCATTCCGTTCCGTTCCGTTCCGTTCCGTTCCTTTCCTTTCTACTTGTGTTGATTCCATTCCATTCCTTTCTATTCCATTGAATTCCATTCCATTCCATTCCATTCCATTGAATTCCATTCCATTCCATTCCATTCGATTCCATTTCATTCCATTGAATTCCATTCCATTCCATTCCATTCCATTCCATTGAATTCCATTCCATTCCATTCCATTGAATTCCATTCCATTCCATTCCATTCGATTCCATATCATTCCATTGAATTCCATTCCATTCCATTCCATTCCATTCCATTCCATTCCATTGAATTCCATTGAATTCCATTCCATAGAATTCCATTCCATTCCATTGAATTCCATTCCATTTCATTCCATTCCATTCCGTTCCATTCCATTCCGTTCCATTCCATTCCATTCCTTTCCATTCCATTCCATTCCGTTCCATTCCATTGAATTCCGTTCCATTGCATTGAATTCCGTTCCATTCCATTCCATTCCTTTCCGTTCCGTTCCGTTCCGTTCCGTTCCGTTCCGTTCTACTCGGGTTGATTCCATTCTATTCCATTCCATTCCATTCGATTCCATTCTATTCCATTCGATTCCATTCGATTCAATTCGATTCCATTCGATTCCATTCCATTCCATTCCATTCCATTCCATTGAATTCCATTCCATTCCATTCCGTTCCATTCCATTCCGTTCCATTCCATTCCATTCCATTCCATTCCATTCCATTCCGTTCCATTCCATTCCATTCCTTTCCATTCCATTCCTTTCCGTTCCATTCCGTTCCGTTCCATTCCGTTCTACTCGGATTGATTCCATTCTATTCCATTCCATTCCATTCGATTCCATTCGATTCCATTCAATTCCATTCGATTCCATTCCATTCCATTCCATTCCATTCCATTCCATTCCATTCCATTGAACTCCATTCCATTCCATTCCATTCCATTCCATTCCATTGAATTCCATTCCATTCCATTCCATTCCATTGAATTCTGTTCCATTCAATTCCATTCCATTCCATTCCGTTCTACTCGGGTTGATTCCATGCTATTCCATTCCGTTCCATTCCGTTCCGTTCCGTTCCGTTCCGTTCCGTTCCATTCCACTCAGGTTGATTCCATTCTATTCCATTCCATTCCATTCCATTCCATTCCATTCCATTCGATTCCATTCGATTCCATTCGATTCCATTCGATTCCATTCGATTCCATTCCATTCCATTGAATTCCATTCCATTCCATTCCATTCCATTGAATTCCGTTCCATTCCATTCCATTGCATTCCATTCCATTCCATTCCATTTGAATTCCATTCCATTCCATTCCATTCCATTCCATTCCATTCTACTCGGGTTGATTCCATTCTATTCCATTCCATTCCATTCGATTCCACTCGATTCCATTCGATTCCATTCGATTCCATTCCATTCCATTCCATTCCATTCCATTCCATTCCATTCCATTGAATTCCATTCCATTCCATTGAATTCCATTCCATTCCATTCCATTCCATTGAATTCCGTTCCATTCCATTCCATTCCATTCCATTCCATTCCATTCCATTGAATTCCATTCCATTGAATTCCATTCCATTGAATTCCATTCCATTGAATTCCATTCCATTCCGTTCCGTTCCGTTCCGTTCCGTTTCGTTCCGTTCCGTTCCGTTCCGTTCCATTCCATTCCATTCCATTCCATTGAATTCCGTTCCATTCCATTGAATTCCTTTCCATTCCGTTCCATTCCATTGAATTCTGTTCCGTTCCGTTCCGTTCCGTTCCGTTCCATTCCGTTCCATTCCGTTCCTTTCCGTTCTACTCGGGTTGAATCCATTCTATTCCATTCCATTCCATTCGATTCCATTCGAATCCATTCGATTCCATTCGATTCCATTCGATTCCATTCCATTCCATTGAATTCCATTCCATTCCATTCCATTCCATTGAATTCCGTTCCATTCCATTCAATTCCATTCCATTCCATTCCTTTCCGTTCCGTTCCGTTCCGTTCCGTTCCGTTCCCTTCTACTCGGGTTGATTCCATTCTATTCCATTCCATTCCATTCGATTCCATTCTATTCCATTCGATTCCATTCGATTCAATTAGATTCCATTCCATTCCATTCCATTCCATTCCATTCCATTCCATTGAATTCCGTTCCATTCCATTGAATTCCATTCCATTCCATTCCATTCCATTGAATTCCGCTCCGTTCCGTTCCGTTCCGTTCCGTTCCATTCCGTACCATTCCGTTCCATTCCGTTCTACTCGGGTTGATTCCATTCTATTCCATTCCATTCCATTCGATTCCATTCCATTCCATTCCATTCCATTCCATTCCGTTCTACTCGGGTTCATTCCATTCCATTCCGTTCCGTTTCGTTCCGTTCCGTTCCTTTCCTTTCTACTTGTGTTGATTCCATTCCATTGCTTTCTATTCCATTGAATTCCATTCCTTTCCATTCCATTCCATTCCATTACATGGAATTCCATTGAATTCCATTGAATTCCATTCCATTGAATTCCATTCCATTCCATTCCATTCCATGGAATTCCATTCCATTCCATTCCATTCCATTCCATTGAATTCCATTCCATTCTATTCCATTGAATTCCATTCCATTCCATTCCATTCCATTCCATTACATGGAATTCCATTGAATTCCATAGAATTCCATTCCATTGAATTCCATTGAATTCCATTCCATTCCATTCCATGGAATTCAATTCCATTCCATTCCATTCCTTGGAATTCCATTCCATTCCATTCCATTCCATTCCATTCCATTGAATTCCATTCCATTCCATTCAATTGAATTGCATTCCATTCCATTCCATTCGATTCCATTCCATTCCATTGAATTCAATTCCGTTCCATTCCATTCCATTGAATTCCATTGAATTCCATTCCATTGAATTCCATTCCATTCCATTGAATTCCATTCCATTTCATTCCATTCCATTCCGTTCCATTCCATTCCGTTCCATTCCATTCCATTCCTTTCCATTCCATTCCATTCCGTTCCATTCCATTGAATTCCGTTCCATTGCACTGAATTCCGTTCCATTCCATTCCGTTCCTTTCCGTTCCGTTCCGTTCCGTTCCGTTCCGTTCCGTTCTACTCGGGTGGATTCCATTCTATTCCTTTCCATTCCATTCGATTCCATTCTATTCCATTCGATTCCATTCGATTCAATTCGATTCCATTCCATTCCATTCCATTCCATTCCATTCCATTCCATTGAATTCCATTCCATTCCATTCCGTTCCATTCCATTCCGTTCCATTCCATTTCATTCCATTCCATTACGTTCCGTTCCATTCCGTTCCATTCCGTTCCATTCCATTGAATTCCGATCCATTGCATTGAATTCCGTTCCATTCCATTCCATTCCTTTCCGTTCCGTTCCGTTCCGTTCCGTTCCGTTCCGTTCCGTTCTACTCGGATTGATTCCATTCTATTCCATTCCATTCATTCGATTCCATTCGATTCCATTCGATTCCATTCGATTCCATTCCATTCCATTCCATTCCATTGAATTCCATTCCATTCCATTCCATTCCATTCCATTCCACTCCATTGAATTCCATTGAATTCCATTCCATTGAATTCCATTCCATTCCATTCCATTCCGTTCCATTCCATTCCGTTCCATTCCATTCCATTCCATTCCATTCCATTCCGTTCCGTTCCATTCCGTTCCATTCCGTTTCATTCCATTGAATTCCGTTCCATTCCATTACATTCCTTTACGTTCCGTTCCGTTCCGTTCCGTTACGTTCCGTTCTACTCGGGTTGATTCCATTCTATTCCATTCCATTCCATTCGATTCCATTCTATTCCATTCGATTCCATTCGATTCAATTCGATTCGATTCGATTCCATTCCATTCCATTCCATTCCATTGAATTCCATTCTATTCCATTGAATTCCATTCCATTCCATTCCATTCCATTCCATTCCATGGAATTCCATTCCATTCCATTGAATTCCATTCCATTCCATTCCATTCGATTCCATTCCATTCCATGGAATTCCATTCCATTCGATTCCATTCCATTCCATGGAATTCCATTTCATTCCATTCCATTCCATTCCATTCCATTCCATAGAATTCCATTCCGTTCCATTCCATTCCATTCCATTCCATTCCGTTCCATTCCATTCCATCGAATTCCATTCCATTCCATTCCATTCCATTCCATTCCATTCCATTCCATTCCATTCTACTCGTGTTGATTCCAATCTATTACATTCCATTCCATTCGATTCCATTCGATTCCATTCGATTCCATTCGATTCCATTCCATTCCATTCCATTCCATTGAATTCCATTCCATTCCATTCCATTCCATTCCATTCCATTGAATTCCATTGAATTCCATTCCATTGAATTCCATTCCATTCCATTCCATTCCGTTCCATTCCATTCCGTTCCATTCCATTCCATTCCATTCCATTCCATTCCGTTCCGTTCCATTCCGTTCCATTCCGTTCCATTCCATTGAATTCCGTTCCATTGCATTGAATTCCGTTCCATTCCATTCCATTCCTATCCGTTCCGTTCCGTTCCGTTCCGTTCCGTTCTACTCGGGTTGATTCCATTCTATTCCATTCCATTCCATTCGATTCCATTCGATTCCTTTCGATTCCATTCCATTCCATTCCATTCCATTCCATTGAATTCCATTCCATTCCATTCCATTCCATTCCATTGAATTCCATTCCATTCCATTCCATCGAATTCCATTCCACTCCATTGAATTCCATTCCATTCCATTCCATTCCATTCCAATCCATTCCATTCCATTCCATTCCATTCCATCGAATTCCATTCTATTCCATTCCATTCCATTCCATTCCATTCGATTCCATTCGATTCCATTCGATTCCATTCCATTCCATTCCATTCCATTGAATTCCGTTCCATTCCATTCCATTCCATTCCATTCCCTTCCATTGAATTCCATTACATTGAATTCCATTCCATTCCATTCCATTCCATGGAATTCCATTCCATTCCGTTCCGTTCCGTTCCGTTCCGTTCCGTACCGTTCCATTCCATTCCATTCCATTCCATTGAATTCCGTTCCATTCCATTGAATTCCATTCCATTCCGTTCCATTCCATTGAATTCCGTTCCGTTCCGTTCCGTTCCGTTCCGTTCCGTTCCATTCCGTTCCATTCCATTCCATTCCGTTCTACTCGGGTTCATTCCATTCCATTCCTTTCCGTTCCGTTCCGTTCCGTACCATTCCGTTCCGTTCTACTCGGGTTGATTCCATTCTATTCCATTCCATTCCATTCGATTCCATTCTATTCCATTCGATTCCATTCTATTCAATTCGATTCCATTCCATTCCAATCCATTCCATTACATTCCATTGAATTCCATTCCATTCCATTCCGTTCCATTCCATTCCGTTCCATTCCATTCCATTCCATTCCATTCCATTCCATTACGTTCCGTTCCATTCCGTTCCATTCCATTGAATTCCGATCCATTGCATTGAATTCCGTTCCATTCCATTCCATTCCATTCCATTCCATTCCATTGAATTCCATTCCATTGAATTCCTTTCCATTCCATTCCATTCCATTGAATTCCGTTCCATTCCATTGAATTCCATTCCATTCCGTTCCATTCCATTGAATTCCGTTCCGTTCCGTTCCGTTCCGTTCCGTTCCATTCCGTTCCATTCCGTTCCATTCCGTTCTACTCGGGTTGATTCCATTCTATTCCATTCCATTCCATTCGATTCCATTCCATTCCATTCCATTCCATTCCATTCCATTCCTTTCTACTCGGGTTCATTCCATTCCATTCCGTTCCGTTCCGTTCCGTTCCATTCCATTCCATTCCATTCCATTCCATTCCATTCCATTACGTTCCGTTCCATTCCGTTCCATTCCATTGAATTCCGATCCATTGCATTGAATTCCGTTCCATTCCATTCCATTCCATTCCATTCCATTAGATTCCATTCCATTCCATTGAATTCAATTCCGTTCCATTCCATTCCATTGAATTCCATTGAATTCCATTCCATTGAATTCCATTCCATTCCATTGAATTCCATTCCATTTCATTCCATTCCATTCCGTTCCATTCCATTCCGTTCCATTCCATTCCATTCCTTTCCATTCCATTCCATTCCGTTCCATTCCATTGAATTCCGTTCCATTGCACTGAATTCCGTTCCATTCCATTCCATTCCTTTCCGTTCCGTTCCGTTCCGTTCCGTTCCGTTCTACTCGGGTGGATTCCATTCTATTCCTTTCCATTCCATTCGATTCCATTCTATTCCATTCGATTCCATTCGATTCAATTCGATTCCATTCCATTCCATTCCATTCCATTCCATTCCATTCCATTGAATTCCATTCCATTCCATTCCGTTCCATTCCATTCCGTTCCATTCCATTCCATTCCATTCCATTACGTTCCGTTCCATTCCGTTCCATTCCGTTCCATTCCATTGAATTCCGATCCATTGCATTGAATTCCGTTCCATTCCATTCCATTCCTTTCCGTTCCGTTCCGTTCCGTTCCGTTCCGTTCTACTCGGATTGATTCCATTCTATTCCATTCCATTCCATTCGATTCCATTCGATTCCATTCGATTCCATTCGATTCCATTCCATTCCATTCCATTCCATTGAATTCCATTCCATTCCATTCCATTCCATTCCATTCCATTTCATTCCATTGAATTCCATTGAATTCCATTCCATTGAATTCCATTCCATTCCATTCCATTCCTTTCCATTCCATTCCGTTCCATTCCATTCCATTCCATTCCATTCCATTCCATTCCGTTCCGTTCCATTCCGTTCCATTCCGTTCCATTCCATTGAATTCCGTTCCATTCCATTACATTCCTTTACGTTCCGTTCCGTTCCGTTCCGTTCCGTTCCGTTCTACTCGGGTTGATTCCATTCTATTCCATTCCATTCCATTCGATTCCATTCTATTCCATTCGATTCCATTCGATAAAATTCGATTAGATTCGATTCCATTGAATTCCATTCCATTCCATTGAATTCCATTCCATTCCATTGAATTCCATTCCATTCCATTCCATTCCATTCCATTCCATGGAATTCCATTCCATTCCATTGAATTCCATTCCATTCCATTACATTCGATTCCATTCCATTCCATGGAATTCCATTCCCTTCGATTCCATTCCATTCCATGGAATTCCATTTCATTCCATTCCATTCCATTCCATTCCATTCCATTCCATAGAATTCCATTCCGTTCCATTCCATTCCATTCCATTCCATTCCGTTCCATTCCATTCCATCGAATTCCATTCCATTCCATTCCATTCCATTCCATTCCATTCCATTCCATTCCATTCCATTCCATTCTACTCGGGTTGATTCCATTCTATTGCATTCCATTCCATTCGATTCCATTCGATTCCATTCGATTCCATTCGATTCCATTCCATTCCATTCCATTCCATTGAATTCCATTCCATTCCATTCCATTCCATTCCATTCCATTCCATTGAATTCCATTGAATTCCATTCCATTGAATTCCATTCCATTCCATTCCATTCCGTTCCATTCCATTCCGTTCCATTCCATTCCATTCCATTCCATTCCATTCCATTCCATTCCGTTCCGTTCCATTCCGTTCCATTCCGTTCCATTCCATTGAATTCCGTTCCATTGCATTGAATTCCGTTCCATTCCATTCCATTCCTTTCCGTTCCGTTCCGTTCCGTTCCGTTCCGTTCCGTTCTACTCGGGTTGATTCCATTCTATTCCATTCCATTCCATTCGATTCCATTCGATTCCTTTCGATTCCATTCCATTCCATTCCATTCCATTCCATTGAATTCCATTCCATTCCATTCCATTCCATTCCATTCGATTCCATTCGATTCCATTCGATTCCATTCCATTCCATTCCATTCCATTCCATTGAATTCCGTTCCATTCCATTCCATTCCATTCCATTCCCTTCCATTGAATTCCATTACATTGAATTCCATTCCATTCCATTCCATTCCATGGAATTCCATTCCATTCTGTTCCGTTCCGTTCCGTTCCGTTCCGTACCGTTCCATTCCATTCCATTCCATTCCATTGAATTCCGTTCCATTCCATTGAATTCCATTCCATTCCGTTCCATTCCATTGAATTCCGTTCCGTTCCGTTCCGTTCCGTTCCGTTCCGTTCCATTCCGTTCCATTCCATTCCATTCCGTTCTACTCGGGTTCATTCCATTCCATTCCTTTCCGTTCCGTTCCGTTCCGTACCATTCCGTTCCGTTCTACTCGGGTTGATTCCATTCTATTCCATTCCATTCCATTCGATTCCATTCTATTCCATTCGATTCCATTCTATTCAATTCGATTCCATTCCATTCCAATCCATTCCATTACATTCCATTGAATTCCATTCCATTCCATTCCGTTCCATTCCATTCCGTTCCATTCCATTCCATTCCATTCCATTCCATTCCATTACGTTCCGTTCCATTCCGTTCCATTCCATTGAATTCCGATCCATTGCATTGAATTCCGTTCCATTCCATTCCATTCCATTCCATTCCATTCCATTGAATTCCATTCCATTGAATTCCGTTCCATTCCATTGAATTCCATTCCATTCCGTTCCATTCCATTGAATTCCGTTCCGTTCCGTTCCGTTCCGTTCCGTTCCATTCCGTTCCATTCCGTTCCATTCCGTTCTACTCGGGTTGATTCCATTCTATTCCATTCCATTCCATTCGATTCCATTCCATTCCATTCCATTCCATTCCATTCCATTCCATTCCATTCCATTCCATTCCATTCCATTCCATTCCTTTCTACTCGGGTTCATTCCATTCCATTCCGTTCCGTTCCGTTCCGTTCCGTTCCATTCCTTTCTACTTGTGTTGATTCCATTCCATTCCATTCTATTCCATTGAATTCCATTCCATTCCATTCCATTCCATTCCATTACATGGAATTCCATGGAATTCCATTGAATTCCATTCCATTGAATTCCATTCCATTCCATTCCATTCCATTCCATTGAATTCCATTCCATTCCATTCCATTCCATTCCATTGAATTCCATTCCATTCCATTCCATTCCATTCCATTCCATCGAATTCCATTCCATTCCATTCCATTCCATTCCATTCCATTCGATTCAATTCGATTCCATTCGATTCCATTCCATTCCATTCCATTCCATTGAATTCCGTTCCATTCCATTCCATTCCATTCCATTCCCTTCCATTGAATTCCATTACATTGAATTCCATTCCATTCCATTCCATTCCATGGAATTCCATTCCATTCCGTTCCGCTCCGTTCCGTTCCGTTCCGTACCGTTCCATTCCATTCCATTCCATTGAATTCCGTTCCATTCCATTGAATTCCATTCCATTCCGTTCCATTCCATTGAATTCCGTTCCGTTCCGTTCCGTTCCGTTCCGTTCCGTTCCATTCCGTTCCATTCCATTCCATTCCGTTCTACTCGGGTTCATTCCATTCCATTCCTTTCCGTTCCGTTCCATTCCGTTCCATTCCGTTCCGTTCCGTTCCGTTCTACTCGGGTTGATTCCATTCTATTCCATTCCATTCCATTCGATTCTAATCTATTCCATTCGATTCCATTCGATTCAATTCTATTCCATTCCATTCCATTCCATTTCATTCCATTCCATTCCATTCCATTGAATTCCATTCCATTCCATTCCGTTCCATTCCATTCCGTTCCATTCCATTCCATTCCATTCCATTCCATTCCTTTCCGTTCCGTTCCGTTCCGTTCCATTCCGTTCTACTCGGATTGATTCCATTCTATTCCATTCCATTCCATTCGATTCCATTCGATTCCATTCGATTCCATTCGATTCCATTCCATTCCATTCCATTCCATTCCATTCCATTCCATTGAACTCCATTCCATTCCATTCCATTCCATTCCATTCAATTCCATTCCATTCCATTGAATTCCATTCCATTCCATTCCATTCCATTGAATTCTGTTCCATTCAATTCCATTCCATTCCATTCCGTTCTACTCGGGTTGATTCCATTGTATTCCATTCCGTTCCGTTCCGTTCCGTTCCGTTCCGTTCCATTCCATTCCACTCGGGTTGATTCCATTCTATTCCATTCCATTCCATTCCATTCCATTCGATTCCATTCGATTCCATTCGATTCCATTCGATTCCATTCCATTCCATTGAATTCCATTCCATTCCATTCCATTCCATGGAATTCCGTTCCATTCCATTCCATTGCATTCCATTCCATTCCATTCCATTTGAATTCCATTCCATTCCATTCCATTCCATTCCATTCCATTCCATTCCATTCCATTCCATTCCACTCTACTCGGGTTGATTCCATTCTATTCCATTCCATTCCATTCGATTCCATTCGATTCCATTCGATTCCATTCGATTCCATTCCATTCCATTCCATTCCATTCCATTCCATTGAATTCCATTCCATTCCATTGAATTCCATTCCATTCCATTCCATTCCGTTCCATTCCATTCCGTTCCATTCCATTCCATTCCATTCCATTCCATTCCGTTCCGTTCCATTCCGTTCCATTCCGTTCCATTCCATTGAATTCCGTTCCATTGCATTGAATTCCGTTCCATTCCATTCCATTCCTTTCCGTTCCGTTCCGTTCCGTTCCGTTCCGTTCTACTCGGGTTGATTCCATTCTATTCCATTCCATTCCATTCGATTCCATTCGATTCCTTTCGATTCCATTCCATTCCATTCCATTCCATTCCATTGAATTCCATTCCATTCCATTCCATTCCATTCCATTGAATTCCATTCCATTCCATTCCATCGAATTCCATTCCACTCCATTGAATTCCATTCCATTCCATTCCATTCCATTCCAATCCATTCCATTCCATTCCATTCCATTCCATCGAATTCCATTCTATTCCATTCCATTCCATTCCATTCCATTCGATTCCATTCGATTCCATTCGATTCCATTCCATTCCATTCCATTCCATTGAATTCCGTTCCATTCCATTCCATTCCATTCCATTCCCTTCCATTGAATTCCATTACATTGAATTCCATTCCATTCCATTCCATTCCATGGAATTCCATTCCATTCCGTTCCGTTCCGTTCCGTTCCGTTCCGTACCGTTCCATTCCATTCCATTCCATTCCATTGAATTCCGTTCCATTCCATTGAATTCCATTCCATTCCGTTCCATTCCATTGAATTCCGTTCCGTTCCGTTCCGTTCCGTTCCGTTCCGTTCCATTCCGTTCCATTCCATTCCATTCCGTTCTACTCGGGTTCATTCCATTCCATTCCTTTCCGTTCCGTTCCGTTCCGTACCATTCCGTTCCGTTCTACTCGGGTTGATTCCATTCTATTCCATTCCATTCCATTCGATTCCATTCTATTCCATTCGATTCCATTCTATTCAATTCGATTCCATTCCATTCCAATCCATTCCATTACATTCCATTGAATTCCATTCCATTCCATTCCGTTCCATTCCATTCCGTTCCATTCCATTCCATTCCATTCCATTCCATTCCATTACGTTCCGTTCCATTCCGTTCCATTCCATTGAATTCCGATCCATTGCATTGAATTCCGTTCCATTCCATTCCATTCCATTCCATTCCATTCCATTGAATTCCATTCCATTGAATTCCTTTCCATTCCATTCCATTCCATTGAATTCCGTTCCATTCCATTGAATTCCATTCCATTCCGTTCCATTCCATTGAATTCCGTTCCGTTCCGTTCCGTTCCGTTCCGTTCCATTCCGTTCCATTCCGTTCCATTCCGTTCTACTCGGGTTGATTCCATTCTATTCCATTCCATTCCATTCGATTCCATTCCATTCCATTCCATTCCATTCCATTCCATTCCTTTCTACTCGGGTTCATTCCATTCCATTCCGTTCCGTTCCGTTCCGTTCCATTCCATTCCATTCCATTCCATTCCATTCCATTCCATTACGTTCCGTTCCATTCCGTTCCATTCCATTGAATTCCGATCCATTGCATTGAATTCCGTTCCATTCCATTCCATTCCATTCCATTCCATTAGATTCCATTCCATTCCATTGAATTCAATTCCGTTCCATTCCATTCCATTGAATTCCATTGAATTCCATTCCATTGAATTCCATTCCATTCCATTGAATTCCATTCCATTTCATTCCATTCCATTCCGTTCCATTCCATTCCGTTCCATTCCATTCCATTCCTTTCCATTCCATTCCATTCCGTTCCATTCCATTGAATTCCGTTCCATTGCACTGAATTCCGTTCCATTCCATTCCATTCCTTTCCGTTCCGTTCCGTTCCGTTCCGTTCCGTTCTACTCGGGTGGATTCCATTCTATTCCTTTCCATTCCATTCGATTCCATTCTATTCCATTCGATTCCATTCGATTCAATTCGATTCCATTCCATTCCATTCCATTCCATTCCATTCCATTCCATTGAATTCCATTCCATTCCATTCCGTTCCATTCCATTCCGTTCCATTCCATTCCATTCCATTCCATTACGTTCCGTTCCATTCCGTTCCATTCCGTTCCATTCCATTGAATTCCGATCCATTGCATTGAATTCCGTTCCATTCCATTCCATTCCTTTCCGTTCCGTTCCGTTCCGTTCCGTTCCGTTCTACTCGGATTGATTCCATTCTATTCCATTCCATTCCATTCGATTCCATTCGATTCCATTCGATTCCATTCGATTCCATTCCATTCCATTCCATTCCATTGAATTCCATTCCATTCCATTCCATTCCATTCCATTCCATTTCATTCCATTGAATTCCATTGAATTCCATTCCATTGAATTCCATTCCATTCCATTCCATTCCTTTCCATTCCATTCCGTTCCATTCCATTCCATTCCATTCCATTCCATTCCATTCCGTTCCGTTCCATTCCGTTCCATTCCGTTCCATTCCATTGAATTCCGTTCCATTCCATTACATTCCTTTACGTTCCGTTCCGTTCCGTTCCGTTCCGTTCCGTTCTACTCGGGTTGATTCCATTCTATTCCATTCCATTCCATTCGATTCCATTCTATTCCATTCGATTCCATTCGATAAAATTCGATTAGATTCGATTCCATTGAATTCCATTCCATTCCATTGAATTCCATTCCATTCCATTGAATTCCATTCCATTCCATTCCATTCCATTCCATTCCATTCCATGGAATTCCATTCCATTCCATTGAATTCCATTCCATTCCATTACATTCGATTCCATTCCATTCCATGGAATTCCATTCCATTCGATTCCATTCCATTCCATGGAATTCCATTTCATTCCATTCCATTCCATTCCATTCCATTCCATTCCATAGAATTCCATTCCGTTCCATTCCATTCCATTCCATTCCATTCCGTTCCATTCCATTCCATCGAATTCCATTCCATTCCATTCCATTCCATTCCATTCCATTCCATTCCATTCCATTCCATTCCATTCTACTCGGGTTGATTCCATTCTATTGCATTCCATTCCATTCGATTCCATTCGATTCCATTCGATTCCATTCGATTCCATTCCATTCCATTCCATTCCATTGAATTCCATTCCATTCCATTCCATTCCATTCCATTCCATTCCATTGAATTCCATTGAATTCCATTCCATTGAATTCCATTCCATTCCATTCCATTCCGTTCCATTCCATTCCGTTCCATTCCATTCCATTCCATTCCATTCCATTCCATTCCGTTCCGTTCCATTCCGTTCCATTCCGTTCCATTCCATTGAATTCCGTTCCATTGCATTGAATTCCGTTCCATTCCATTCCATTCCTTTCCGTTCCGTTCCGTTCCGTTCCGTTCCGTTCCGTTCTACTCGGGTTGATTCCATTCTATTCCATTCCATTCCATTCGATTCCATTCGATTCCTTTCGATTCCATTCCATTCCATTCCATTCCATTCCATTGAATTCCATTCCATTCCATTCCATTCCATTCCATTCGATTCCATTCGATTCCATTCGATTCCATTCCATTCCATTCCATTCCATTCCATTGAATTCCGTTCCATTCCATTCCATTCCATTCCATTCCCTTCCATTGAATTCCATTACATTGAATTCCATTCCATTCCATTCCATTCCATGGAATTCCATTCCATTCTGTTCCGTTCCGTTCCGTTCCGTTCCGTACCGTTCCATTCCATTCCATTCCATTCCATTGAATTCCGTTCCATTCCATTGAATTCCATTCCATTCCGTTCCATTCCATTGAATTCCGTTCCGTTCCGTTCCGTTCCGTTCCGTTCCGTTCCATTCCGTTCCATTCCATTCCATTCCGTTCTACTCGGGTTCATTCCATTCCATTCCTTTCCGTTCCGTTCCGTTCCGTACCATTCCGTTCCGTTCTACTCGGGTTGATTCCATTCTATTCCATTCCATTCCATTCGATTCCATTCTATTCCATTCGATTCCATTCTATTCAATTCGATTCCATTCCATTCCAATCCATTCCATTACATTCCATTGAATTCCATTCCATTCCATTCCGTTCCATTCCATTCCGTTCCATTCCATTCCATTCCATTCCATTCCATTCCATTACGTTCCGTTCCATTCCGTTCCATTCCATTGAATTCCGATCCATTGCATTGAATTCCGTTCCATTCCATTCCATTCCATTCCATTCCATTCCATTGAATTCCATTCCATTGAATTCCGTTCCATTCCATTGAATTCCATTCCATTCCGTTCCATTCCATTGAATTCCGTTCCGTTCCGTTCCGTTCCGTTCCGTTCCATTCCGTTCCATTCCGTTCCATTCCGTTCTACTCGGGTTGATTCCATTCTATTCCATTCCATTCCATTCGATTCCATTCCATTCCATTCCATTCCATTCCATTCCATTCCATTCCATTCCATTCCATTCCATTCCATTCCTTTCTACTCGGGTTCATTCCATTCCATTCCGTTCCGTTCCGTTCCGTTCCGTTCCATTCCTTTCTACTTGTGTTGATTCCATTCCATTCCATTCTATTCCATTGAATTCCATTCCATTCCATTCCATTCCATTCCATTACATGGAATTCCATGGAATTCCATTGAATTCCATTCCATTGAATTCCATTCCATTCCATTCCATTCCATTCCATTGAATTCCATTCCATTCCATTCCATTCCATTCCATTGAATTCCATTCCATTCCATTCCATTCCATTCCATTCCATCGAATTCCATTCCATTCCATTCCATTCCATTCCATTCCATTCGATTCAATTCGATTCCATTCGATTCCATTCCATTCCATTCCATTCCATTGAATTCCGTTCCATTCCATTCCATTCCATTCCATTCCCTTCCATTGAATTCCATTACATTGAATTCCATTCCATTCCATTCCATTCCATGGAATTCCATTCCATTCCGTTCCGCTCCGTTCCGTTCCGTTCCGTACCGTTCCATTCCATTCCATTCCATTGAATTCCGTTCCATTCCATTGAATTCCATTCCATTCCGTTCCATTCCATTGAATTCCGTTCCGTTCCGTTCCGTTCCGTTCCGTTCCGTTCCATTCCGTTCCATTCCATTCCATTCCGTTCTACTCGGGTTCATTCCATTCCATTCCTTTCCGTTCCGTTCCATTCCGTTCCATTCCGTTCCGTTCCGTTCCGTTCTACTCGGGTTGATTCCATTCTATTCCATTCCATTCCATTCGATTCTAATCTATTCCATTCGATTCCATTCGATTCAATTCTATTCCATTCCATTCCATTCCATTTCATTCCATTCCATTACATTCCATTGAATTCCATTCCATTCCATTCCGTTCCATTCCATTCCGTTCCATTCCATTCCATTCCATTCCATTCCATTCCTTTCCGTTCCGTTCCGTTCCGTTCCATTCCGTTCTACTCGGATTGATTCCATTCTATTCCATTCCATTCCATTCGATTCCATTCGATTCCATTCGATTCCATTCGATTCCATTCCATTCCATTCCATTCCATTCCATTCCATTCCATTGAACTCCATTCCATTCCATTCCATTCCATTCCATTCAATTCCATTCCATTCCATTGAATTCCATTCCATTCCATTCCATTCCATTGAATTCTGTTCCATTCAATTCCATTCCATTCCATTCCGTTCTACTCGGGTTGATTCCATTGTATTCCATTCCGTTCCGTTCCGTTCCGTTCCGTTCCGTTCCATTCCATTCCACTCGGGTTGATTCCATTCTATTCCATTCCATTCCATTCCATTCCATTCGATTCCATTCGATTCCATTCGATTCCATTCGATTCCATTCCATTCCATTGAATTCCATTCCATTCCATTCCATTCCATGGAATTCCGTTCCATTCCATTCCATTGCATTCCATTCCATTCCATTCCATTTGAATTCCATTCCATTCCATTCCATTCCATTCCATTCCATTCCATTCCATTCCATTCCATTCCACTCTACTCGGGTTGATTCCATTCTATTCCATTCCATTCCATTCGATTCCATTCGATTCCATTCGATTCCATTCGATTCCATTCCATTCCATTCCATTCCATTCCATTCCATTGAATTCCATTCCATTCCATTGAATTCCATTCCATTACATTCCATTCCATTGAATTCCGTTCCATTCCATTCCATTCCATTCCATTCCATTCCATTGAATTCCATTCCATTGAATTCCATTCCATTCCATTCCATTCCATTGAATTCCATTCCATTCCGTTCCGTTCCGGTCCGTTCCGTTCCGTTTCGTTCCGTTCCGTTCCGTTCCGTTCCATTCCATTCCATTCCATTCCATTCCATTGAATTCCGTTCCATTCCATTGAATTCCATTCCATTCCGTTCCATTCCATTGAATTCTGTTCCGTTCCGTTCCGTTCCGTTCCGTTCCATTCCGTTCCATTCCGTTCCTTTCCTTTCTACTCGGGTTGATTCCATTCTATTCCATTCCATTCCATTCGATTCCATTCGATTCCATTCGAATCCATTCGATTCCATTCGATTCCATTCGATTCCATTCCATTCCATTGAATTCCATTCCATTCCATTCCATTCCATTGAATTCCGTTCCATTCCATTCAATTCCATTCCATTCCATTCCTTTCCGTTCCGTTCCGTTCCGTTCCGTTCCGTTCCGCTCTACTCGGGTTGATTCCATTCTATTCCATTCCATACCATTCGATTCCATTCTATTCCATTCGATTCCATTCGATTCAATTCGATTCCATTCCATTCCATTCCATTCCATTCCATTCCATTGAATTCCGTTCCATTCCATTGAATTCCATTCCATTCCGTTCCATTCCATTGAATTCCGCTCCGTTCCGTTCCGTTCCGTTCCGTTCCATTCCGTTCCATTCCGTTCCATTCCGTTCTACTCGGGTTGATTCCATTCTATTCCATTCCATTCCATTCGATTCCATTCTATTCCATTCGATTCCATTCGATTCAATTCGATTCCATTCCATTCCATTCCATTCCATTCCATTGAATTCCATTGAATTCCATTCCATTCCATTCCGTTCCATTCCATTCCGTTCCATTCCATTCCATTCCATTCCATTCCATTCCATTCCATTCCATTCCGTTCTACTCGGGTTCATTCCATTCCATTCCGTTCCGTTCCGTTCCGTTCCGTTCCTTTCCTTTCTACTTGTGTTGATTCCATTCCATTCCATTCTATTCCATTGAATTCCATTCCATTCCATTCCATTCCATTCCATTACATGGAATTCCATTGAATTCCATTGAATTCCAATCCATAGAATTCCATTCCATTCCATTCCATTCCATTCCATGGAATTCCATTCCATTCCATTCCATTCCATTGAATTCCATTCCATTCCATTCCATTGAATTCCATTCCATTCCATTCCATTCGATTCCATTTCATTCCATTGAATTCCATTCCATTCCATTGAATTCCATTCCATTCCGTTCCATTCCATTGAATTCTGTTCCGTTCCGTTCCGTTCCGTTCCGTTCCATTCCGTTCCATTCCGTTCCTTTCCGTTCTACTCGGGTTGATTCCATTCTATTCCATTCCATTCCATTCGATTCCATTCTATTCCATTCGATTCCATTCGATTCAATTAGATTCCATTCCATTCCATTCCATTGCATTCCATTGAATTCCGTTCCATTCCATTGAATTCCATTCCATTCCGTTCCATTCCATTGAATTCCGCTCCGTTCCGTTCCGTTCCGTTCCGTTCCATTCCGTACCATTCCGTTCCATTCCGTTCTACTCGAGTTGATTCCATTCTATTCCATTCCATTCCATTCGATTCCATTCCATTCCATTCCATTCCATTCCATTCCGTTCTACTCGGGTTCATTCCATTCCATTCCGTTCCGTTCCGTTCCGTTCCGTTCCTTTCCTTTCTACTTGTGTTGATTCCATTCCATTCCTTTCTATTCCATTGAATTCCATTCCATTCCATTCCATTCCATTGAATTCCATTCCATTCCATTCCATTCGATTCCATTTCATTCCATTGAATTCCATTCCATTCCATTCCATTCCATTCCATTGAATTCCATTGAATTCCATTCCATTGAATTCCATTCCATTCCATTGAATTCCATTCCATTTCATTCCATTCCATTCCGTTCCATTCCATTCCGTTCCATTCCATTCCATTCCTTTCCATTCCATTCCATTCCGTTCCATTCCATTGAATTCCGTTCCATTGCATTGAATTCCGTTCCATTCCATTCCATTCCTTTCCGTTCCATTCCGTTCCGTTCCGTTCCGTTCCGTTCTACTCGGGTTGATTCCATTCTATTCCATTCCATTCCATTCGATTCCATTCTATTCCATTCGATTCCATTCGATTCAATTCGATTCCATTCGATTCCATTCCATTCCATTCCATTCCATTCCATTCCATTGAATTCCATTCCATTCCATTCCGTTCCATTCCATTCCGTTCCATTCCATTCCATTCCATTCCATTCCATTCCGTTCCGTTCCATTCCGTTCTACTCGGATTGATTCCATTATATTCCATTCCATTCCATTCCATTCGATTCCATTCGATTCCATTCAATTCCATTCGATTCCATTCCATTCCATTCCATTCCATTCCATTCCATTCCATTCCATTGAACTCCATTCCATTCCATTCCATTCCATTCCATTCCATTCCATTGAATTCCATTCCATTCCATTCCATTCCATTGAATTCTGTTCCATTCAATTCCATTCCATTCCATTCCGTTCTACTCGGGTTGATTCCATGCTATTCCATTCCGTTCCATTCCGTTCCGTTCCGTTCCGTTCCGTTCCGTTCCATTCCACTCAGGTTGATTCCATTCTATTCCATTCCATTCCATTCCATTCCATTCCATTCCATTCGATTCCATTCGATTCCATTCGATTCCATTCGATTCCATTCGATTCCATTCCATTCCATTGAATTCCATTCCATTCCATTCCATTCCATTGAATTCCGTTCCATTCCATGCCATTGCATTCCATTCCATTCCATTCCATTTGAATTCCATTCCATTCCATTCCATTCCATTCCATTCCATTCCATTCTACTCGGGTTGATTCCATTCTATTCCATTCCATTCCATTCGATTCCACTCGATTCCATTCGATTCCATTCGATTCCATTCCATTCCATTCCATTCCATTCCATTCCATTCCATTCCATTGAATTCCATTCCATTCCATGGAATTCCATTCCATTCCATTCCATTCCATTGAATTCCGTTCCATTCCATTCCATTCCATTCCATTCCATTCCATTGAATTCCATTCCATTGAATTCCATTCCATTGAATTCCATTCCATTGAATTCCATTCCATTCCGTTCCGTTCCGTTCCGTTCCGTTTCATTCCGTTCCGTTCCGTTCCGTTCCATTCCATTCCATTCCATTCCATTGAATTCCGTTCCATTCCATTGAATTCCATTCCATTCCGTTCCATTCCATTGAATTCTGTTCCGTTCCGTTCCGTTCCGTTCCGTTCCATTCCGTTCCATTCCGTTCCTTTCCGTTCTACTCGGGTTGATTCCATTCTATTCCATTCCATTCCATTCGATTCCATTCGAATCCATTCGATTCCATTCGATTCCATTCGATTCCATTCCATTCCATTGAATTCCATTCCATTCCATTCCATTCCATTGAATTCCGTTCCATTCCATTCAATTCCATTCCATTCCATTCCTTTCCGTTCCGTTCCGTTCCGTTCCGTTCCGTTCCCTTCTACTCGGGTTGATTCCATTCTATTCCATTCCATTCCATTCGATTCCATTCTATTCCATTCTATTCCATTCGATTCAATTAGATTCCATTCCATTCCATTCCATTCCATTCCATTCCATTCCATTCCATTGAATTCCGTTCCATTCCATTGAATTCCATTCCATTCCGTTCCATTCCATTGAATTCCGCTCCGTTCCGTTCCGTTCCGTTCCGTTCCATTCCGTACCATTCCGTTCCATTCCGTTCTACTCGGGTTGATTCCATTCTATTCCATTCCATTCCATTCGATTCCATTCCATTCCATTCCATTCCATTCCATTCCGTTCTACTCGGGTTCATTCCATTCCATTCCGTTCCGTTCCATTCCGTTCCGTTCCTTTCCTTTCTACTTGTGTTGATTCCATTCCATTCCTTTCTATTCCATTGAATTCCATTCCTTTCCATTCCATTCCATTCCATTACATGGAATTCCATTGAATTCCATTGAATTCCATTCCATTGAATTCCATTCCATTCCATTCCATTCCATTCCATTCCATGGAATTCCATTCCATTCCATTCCATTCCATTCCATTGAATTCCATTCCATTCCATTCCATTCCATTGAATTCCGTTCCATTCCATTCCATTGCATTCCATTCCATTCCATTCCATTTGAATTCCATTCCATTCCATTCCATTCCATTCCATTCCATTCTACTCGGGTTGATTCCATTCTATTCCATTCCATTCCATTCGATTCCACTCGATTCCATTCGATTCCATTCGATTCCATTCCATTCCATTCCATTCCATTCCATTCCATTCCATTCCATTCCATTCCATTGAATTCCATTCCATTCCATTGAATTCCATTCCATTCCATTCCATTCCATTGAATTCCGTTCCATTCCATTCCATTCCATTCCATTCCATTCCATTGAATTCCATTCCATTGAATTCCATTCCATTGAATTCCATTCCATTGAATTCCATTCCATTCCGTTCCGTTCCGTTCCGTTCCGTTTCGTTCCGTTCCGTTCCGTTCCGTTCCATTCCATTCCATTCCATTCCATTGAATTCCGTTCCATTCCATTGAATTCCATTCCATTCCGTTCCGTTCCATTGAATTCTGTTCCGTTCCGTTCCGTTCCGTTCCGTTCCATTCCGTTCCATTCCGTTCCTTTCCGTTCTACTCGGGTTGATTCCATTCTATTCCATTCCATTCCATTCGATTCCATTCGAATCCATTCGATTCCATTCGATTCCATTCGATTCCATTCCATTCCATTGAATTCCATTCCATTCCATTCCATTCCATTGAATTCCGTTCCATTCCATTCAATTCCATTCCATTCCATTCCTTTCCGTTCCGTTCCGTTCCGTTCCGTTCCGTTCCCTTCTACTCGGGTTGATTCCATTCTATTCCATTCCATTCCATTCGATTCCATTCTATTCCATTCGATTCCATTCGATTCAATTAGATTCCATTCCATTCCATTCCATTCCATTCCATTCCATTGAATTCCGTTCCATTCCATTGAATTCCATTCCATTCCGTTCCATTCCATTGAATTCCGCTCCGTTCCGTTCCGTTCCGTTCCGTTCCATTCCGTACCATTCCGTTCCATTCCGTTCTACTCGGGTTGATTCCATTCTATTCCATTCCATTCCATTCCATTCCATTCCATTCCATTCCATTCCATTCCATTCCGTTCTACTCGGGTTCATTCCATTCCATTCCGTTCCGTTCCGTTCCGTTCCGTTCCTTTCCTTTCTACTGGTGTTGATTCCATTCCATTCCTTTCTATTCCATTGAATTCCATTCCTTTCCATTCCATTCCATTCCATTACATGGAATTCCATTGAATTCCATTGAATTCCATTCCATTGAATTCCATTCCATTCAATTCCATTCCATTCCATTCCATGGAATTCCATTCCATTCCATTCCATTCCATTCCATTGAATTCCATTCCATTCCATTCCATTGAATTCCATTCCATTCCATTCCATTCGATTCCATTCCATTCCATTGAATTCCATTCCATTCCATTCCATTCCATTCCATTCCATTCCATTGAATTCCATTGAATTCCATTCCATTGAATTCCATTCCATTCCATTGAATTCCATTCCATTTCACTCCATTCCATTCCGTTCCATTCCATTCCGTTCCATTCCATTCCATTCCTTTCCATTCCATTCCATTCCGTTCCATTCCATTGAATTCCGTTCCATTGCATTGAATTCCGTTCCATTCCATTCCATTCCTTTCCGTTCCGTTCCGTTCCGTTCCGTTCCGTTCCGTTCTACTCGGGTTGATTCCATTCTATTCCATTCCATTCCATTCGATTCCATTCTATTCCATTCGATTCCATTCGATTCAATTCGATTCCATTCCATTCCATTCCATTCCATTCCATTCCATTCCATTCCATTCCATTCCATTGAATTCCATTCCATTCCATTCCGTTCCATTCCATTCCGTTCCATTCCATTCCATTCCATTCCATTCCATTACATCGAATTCCAGTCCATTCCATTCCATTCCATTCCATTCCATTGTACTCCATTCCATTCCATTGAATTCCATTCCATTCCATTCCATTCCATTGAATTCCGTTCCATTGAATTCCATTCCTTTCCGTTCCCTTCCGTTCCGTTCTGTTCCATTCTACTCGGGTTGATTCCATTCTTTTCCATTACATTTCATTCGATTCCATTCGATTCCATTCCATTCCATTCCATTTGAATTCCATTGCATTCCATTCCATTCCATTCCATTCCATTCCATTCCATTCCATTCCATCGAATTCCATTCCATTCGATTCCATTCCATTCCATTCCATTGTATTCCATTCCATTCCATTCTACTCGGGTTGATTCCATTCTATTCCATTCCATTCCATTCGATTCCATTCGATTCCATTCGATTCCATTCGATTACATTCCATTCAATTCCATTCAATTGAATTCCATTCCATTACATTCCATTCCTTTCCATTCCATTCCATTCCATTCCATTCCATTCCATTCCATTCCATTCCGTTCTGCTCGGGTTGATTCCATTTTATTCCATTCCATTCCATTCGTTTCCATTCGATTCCATTCGATTCCATTCCATTCCATTCCATTCCATTGAATTCCATTCCATTCCATTCCATTCCATTCCATTCCATTCCATTCCATTCCATTCCATTCCATTCCGTTCCATTCCATTCCGTTCCTTTCCTTTCCATTCCGTTCCATTCCATTCCGTTCCGTTCCATTCCATTGCATTCCGTTCCATTCCATTGAATTCCGTTCCATTGCATTGAATTCCATTCCAATCCATTCCATTCCATTCCATTCCATTCCATTCCATTGAATTCCATTCCATTCCATTCCATTCCATTCCATTCCATTCCATTCCATTCCATTGAATTCCATTCCATTCCATTGAATTCCATTCCATTCCATTCCATTCGATTCCATTCCATTCCATTGAATTCCATTCCATTCCTTTCCATTCCATTCCATTCCATTCCATTCCATTGAATTCCATTCCATTGAATTCCATTCCATTCCATTGAATTCCTTTGCAATCCATTCCATTCCATTGAATTCCATTCCATTCCATTCCATTCCATTCCGTTCCATTCCATTTGAATTCCATTCCATTCCATTCCATTCCATTCCATTCTACTTGGGTTGATTCCATTCTATTCCATTCCATTCCATTCCATTCCATTCCATTCCATTCGATTCAATTCGATTCCATTCTATTCCATTCGATTCCATTCGATTCAATTCGATTCCATTCCATTCCATTCCATTCCATTCCATTCCATTCCATTCCATTGAATTCCATTCCATTCCATTCCGTTCCATTCCATTCCGTTCCATTCCATTCCATTCCATTGAACTCCATTCCATTCCATTCCATTCCATTCCATTCCATTCCATTGAATTCCATTCCACTCCATTCCATTCCATTGAATTCAGTTCCATTCAATTCCATTCGATTCCATTCCGTTCTACTCGGGTTGATTCCATTCTATTCCATTCCGTTCCGTTACGTTCCGTTCCGTTCCTTTCCGTTCCATTCCACTCGGGTTGATTCCTTTCTATTCCATTCCATTCCATTCGATTCCATTCGATTCCATTCGATTCCATTCGATTCCATTCGATTCCATTCCATTCCATAGAATTCCATTCCATTCCATTCCATTCCATTGAATTCCGTTCCATTCCATTCAATTCCATTCCATTCAATTCCATTCCATTTGAATTCCATTCCATTCCATTCCATTCCATTCCATTCCATTGAACTCCATTCCATTCCATTCCATTCCATTCCATTCCATTCCATTCCATTGAATTCCATTCCATTGAATTCCATTCCATTCCATTGAATTCCATTGCAATCCATTCCATTCCATTGAATTCCATTCCATTCCATTCCATTCCATTCCGTTCCATTCCATTTGAATTCCATTCCATTCCATTCCATTCCATTCCATTCTACTTGGGTTGATTCCATTCTATCCCATTCCATTCCATTCCATTCCATTCCATTCCATTCCATTCGATTCAATTCGATTCCATTCTATTCCATTCGATTCCATTCGATTCAATTCGATTCCATTCCATTCCATTCCATTCCATTCCATTCCATTCCATTCCATTGAATTCCATTCCATTCCATTCCGTTCCATTCCATTCCGTTCCATTCCATTCCATTCCATTCCATTCCATTGAACTCCATTCCATTCCATTCCATTCCATTCCATTCCATTCCATTCCATTGAATTCCATTCCATTCCATTCCATTCCATTGAATTCAGTTCCATTCAATTCCATTCGATTCCATTCCGTTCTACTCGGGTTGATTCCATTCTATTCCATTCCGTTCCGTTACGTTCCGTTCCGTTCCTTTCCGTTCCATTCCACTCGGGTTGATTCCTTTCTATTCCATTCCATTCCATTCGATTCCATTCGATTCCATTCGATTCCATTCGATTCCATTCGATTCCATTCCATTCCATTCCATTCCATTGAATTCCATTCCATTCCATTCCATTCCATTGAATTCCGTTCCATTCCATTCCATTCCATTCCATTCCATTCCATTCCATTCCATTGAATTCCATTCCATTCCATTCCATTCCATTGAATTCTGTTCCATTCAATTCCATTCCATTCCATTCCGTTCTACTCGGGTTGATTCCATTCTATTCCATTCCGTTCCGTTCCGTTCCGTTCCGTTCCATTCCACTCGGGTTGATTCCATTCTATTCCATTCCATTCCATTCGATTCCATTCGATTCCATTCGATTCCATTCGATTCCATTCGATTCCATTCGATTCCATTCCATTCCATTGAATTCCATTCCATTCCATTGCATTCCATTGAATTCCGTTCCATTCCATTCAATTCCATTCCATTCCATTCCATTCCATTTGAATTCCATTCCATTCCATTCCATTCCATTCCATTCCATTCCATTCCATTCCATTCCATTCCATTCCATTCCATTCTACACGGGTTGATTCCATTCTATTCCATTCCATTCCATTCGATTCCATTCGATTCCATTCGATTCCATTCCATTCCATTCCATTCTATTCCATTCCATTCCATTCCATTCCATTGAATTCCATTCCATTCCATTGAATTCCATTCCATTCCATTCCATTCCATTGAATTCCGTTCCTTTCCATTCCATTCCATTCCATTCCATTGAATTCCATTCCATTGAATTCCATTCCATTCCATTCCATTCCACTGAATTCCATTCCATTCCGTTCCGTTCCGTTCCGTTCCGTTCCATTCCGTTCCATTCCATTCCATTCCATTCCATTGAATTCCGTTCCATTCCATTGAATTCCATTCCATTCCGTTCCATTCCATTGAATTCCGTTCCGTTCCGTTCCGTTCCATTCCGTTCCATTCCGTTCCATTCCGTTCTACTCGGGTTGATTCCATTCTATTCCATTCCATTCCATTCGATTCCATTCCATTCCATTCGATTCCATTCCATTCCGTTCTACTCGGGTTCATTCCATTCCATTCCGTTCCGTTCCGTTCCGTTCCGTTCCATTCCTTTCTACTTGTGTTGATTCCATTCCATTCCATTCTATTCCATTGAATTCCATTCCATTCCATTCCATTCCATTCCATTACATGGAATTCCATTGAATTCCATTGAATTCCATTCCATTGAATTCCATTCCATTCCATTGAATTCCATTCCATTCCATTCCATTCCATTCCATTGAATTCCATTCCATTCCATTCCATTCCATTCCATTCCATTCCATTCCATTGAATTCCATTCCATTCCATTCCATTCGATTCCTTTCCATTCCATTGAATTCCATTCCATTCCATTCCATTCCATTCCATTCCATTGAATTCCATTGAATTCCATTCCATTCCGTTCCATTCCATTGAATTCCGTTCCGTTCCGTTCCGTTCCATTCCGTTCCGTTCCATTCCGTTCCATTCTGTTCTATTCCGTTCTACTCGGGTTGATTCCATTCTATTCCATTCCATTCCACTCGATTCCATTCCATTCCATTCCATTCCATTCCATTCCATTCCGTTCTACTCGGGTTCATTCCATTCCATTCCGTTCCGTTCCATTCCTTTCTACTTGTGTTGATTTCATTCCATTCCATTCTATTCCATTGAATTCCATTCCATTCCATTCCATTCCATTCCATGGAATTCCATTGAATTCCATTGAATTCCATTCCATGGAATTCCATTGAATTCCATTGAATTCCATTCCATGGAATTCCATTGAATTCCATTCCATTCCATTCCATGGAATTCCATTCCATTCCATTCCATTCCATTCCATTCCATTACATGGAATTCCATTGAATTCCATTGAATTCCATTCCATTCCATTCCATTCCATTCCGTTCCATTCCATTCCGATCCATTGCATTGAATTCCGCTCCATTCCATTCCATTCCTTTCCGTTCCGTTCCGTTCCGTTCCGTTCCTTTCCGTTCTACTCAGATTGATTCCATTCTACTCCATTCCATTCCATTCGATTGCATTCGATTCCATTCGATTCCATTCGATTCCATTCCATTCCATTCCATTCCATTCCATTGAATTCCATTACATTCCATTCCATTCCATTCCATTCCATTCCATTCCATTCCATAGAATTCCATTCCATTCCATTCCATTCCATTGAATTCTGTTCCATTCAGTTCCATTCCATTCCATTCCGTTCTACTCGGGTTTATTCCATTCTATTCCATTCCGTTCCGTTCCGTTCCGTTCCTTTCCGTTCCATTCCATTCCACTCGGGTTGGTTCCATTCTATTCCATTCCATTCCATTCGATTCCATTCGATTCCATTCGATTCCATTCGATTCCATTCGATTCCATTCCATTCCATTCCATTCCATTGAATTCCGTTCCATTCCATTCAATTCCATTCCATTCCATTCCATTCCATTTGAATTCCATTCCATTCCATTCCGTTCCATTCCATTCCATTCCATTCCATTCCATTCCGTTCTACTCGGGTTGATTCCATTCTATTCCATTCCATTCCATTCGATTCCATTCGATTCCATTCGATTCCATTCGATTCCATTCCATTCCATTCCATTCCATTCCATTCCATTCCATTCCATTCCATTGAATTCCATTCCATTCCATTGAATTCCATTCCATTCCATTCCATTCCATTGAAGTCCGTTCCATTCCATTCCATTCCATTCCATTCCATTCCATTGAATTCCATTCCATTGAATTCCATTCCATTCCATTCCATTCCATTGAATTCCATTCCATTCCGTTCCGTTCCGTTCCGTTCTGTTCCGTTCCGTTCCATTCCATTCCATTCCATTCCATTGAATTCCGTTCCATTCCATTGAATTCCATTCCATTCCGTTCCATTCCATTGAATTCCGTTCCGTTCCGTTCCGTTCCGTTCCATTCCGTTCCATTCCGTTCCATTCCGTTCTACTTGGGTTGATTCCATTCTATTCCATTCCATTCCATTCGATTCCATTCCATTCCGTTCCATTCCATTAAATTCCGTTCTACTCGGGTTCATTCCATTCCATTCCGTTCCTTTCCGTTCCGTACCATTCCTTTCTACTTGTGTTGATTCTATTCCATTCCATTCTATTCCATTGAATTCCATTCCATTCCATTCCATTCCATTCCATTCCATTCCATTGAATTCCATTCCATTCTATTCCATTCCATTCCATAGAATTCCATTCCATTCCATTCCATTCCATTCCATTCCTTTCCATTCCAATGAATTCCATTGAATTCCGTTCCATTGAATTCCATTCCATTCCATGGAATTCCATTCCATTCCATTCCATTCCATTCCGTTCCATTCCATTCAGTTCCATTCCATTCCATTCCATTCCATTCCGTTCCGTTCCATTCCGTTCCATTCCGTTCCATTCCATTGAATTCCGTTCCCTTGCACTGAATTCCGTTCCATTCCATTCCATTCCTTTCCGTTCCGTTCCGTTCCGTTCCGTTCCGTTCCGTTCTACTCGGGTTGATTCCATTCTATTCCATTCCATTCCATTCGATTCCATTCTAATCCATTCGATTCCATTCGATTCAATTCGATTCCATTCCATTCCATTTCATTCCATTCCATTCCAATGAATTCCATTCCATTCCATTGAATTCCATTCCATTCCATTCCATTCCATTGAATTCCATTCCATTCCATTGAATTCCATTCCATTCCATTCCATTCGATTCCATTCCATTCCATGGAATTCCATTCCATTCCATTCCATTCCATTCCATTCCATTCCATTCCATTCCATTCGATCCATTCTATTCCTTTCGATTCCATTCGATTCCATTCCATTCCATTCCATTGAATTCCATTCCATTCCATTCCATTCCATTGAATTCCATTCTATTCTATTCCATCGAATTCCATTCCATTCCATTGAATTCCGTTCCATTCCATTCCATTCCATTCCATTCCATTCCATTCCATTCCATTCCATTCCATTCCATCGAATTCCATTCCATTCCATTCCATTCCATTCCATTCCATTCCATTCCATTCTACTCGGGTTGATTCCATTCTATTACATTCCATTCCATTCGATTCCATTCGATTCCATTCGATTCCATTCGATTCCATTCCATTCCATTCCATTCAATTGAATTCCATTCCATTCCATTCCATTCCATTCCATTCCATTCCATTCAATTACATCGAATTCCAGTACATTCCATTCCATTCCATTCCATTCCATTGTATTCCATTCCATTCCATTGAATTCCATTCCATTCCATTCCATTCCATTGAATTCCGTTCCATTCCATTCCATTCCATTGAATTCCGATCCATTGAATTCCATTCCTTTCCGTTCCCTTCCGTTCCGTTCTGTTCCATTCTACTCGGGTTGATTCCATTCTTTTCCATTACATTCCATTCGATTCCATTCGATTCCATTCCATTCCATTCCATTTGAATTCCATTGCATTCCATTCCATTCCATTCCATTCCATTCCATTCCATTCCATCGAATTCCATTCCATTCGATTCCATTCCATTCCATTCCATTGCATTCCATTCCATTCCATTCTACTCGGGTTGATTCCATTCTATTCCATTCCATTCCATTCGATTCCATTTGATTCCATTCGATTCCATTCGATTCCATTCCATTCCATTCCATTCAATTGAATTCCATTCCATTCCATTCCATTCCTTTCCATTCCATTCCATTCCATTCCATTCCATTCCATTCCGTTCTGCTCGGGTTGATTCCATTTTATTCCATTCCATTCCATTCGATTCCATTCGATTCCATTCGATTCCATTCCATTCCATTCCATTCCATTGAATTCCATTCCATTCCATTCCATTCCATTCCATTCCATTCCATTCCATTCCTTTCCGTTCCATTCCATTCCGTTCCTTTCCTTTCCATTCCGTTCCATTCCATTCCGTTCCGTTCCATTCCATTGCATTCCGTTCCATTCCATTGAATTCCGTTCCATTGCATTGAATTCCATTCCAATCCATTCCATTCCATTCCGTTCCGTTCCGTTCCGTTCCGTTCCGTTCCGTTCTTCTCGGGTTGATTCCATTCTATTCCATTCCATTCCATTCGATTCCATTCGATTCCATTCGATTCCATTCGATTCCATTCGATTCCATTCCATTCAATTCCATTCCATTGAATTCCATTCCATTCCATTGAATTCCATTCCATTCCATTCCATTCCATTCCATTCCATTCCATTCCATTCCATTCCATTCCATTGAATTCCATTCCATTCCATTGAATTCCATTCCATTCCATCCCATTCGATTCCATTCCATTCCATTGAATTCCATTCCATTCCATTCCATTCCATTCCATTCCATTCCATTCCATTGAATTCCATTCCATTGAATTCCATTCCATTCCATTGAATTCCATTGCAATCCATTCCATTCCATTGAATTCCGTTCCATTCCATTCCATTCCATTCCGTTCCATTCCATTTGAATTCCATTCCATTCCATTCCATTCCATTCCATTCCATTCTACTCGGGTTGATTCCATTCTATTCCATTCCATTCCATTCCATTCCATTCCATTCCATTCCATTCCATTCAATTCGATTCCATTCTATTCCATTCGATTATATTCGATTCAATTCGATTCCATTCCATTCCATTCCATTCCATTCCATTCCATTGAATTCCATTCCATTCCATTCCGTTCCATTCCATTCCGTTCCATTCCATTCCATTCCATTCAATTCCATTGAACTCCATTCCATTCCATTCCATTCCATTCCATTCCATTCCATTCCATTGAATTCCATTCCATTCCATTCCATTCCATTGAATTCTGTTCCATTCAATTCCATTCGATTCCATTCCGTTCTACTCGGGTTGATTCCATTCTATTCCATTCCGTTCCGTTACGTTCCGTTCCGTTCCTTTCCGTTCCATTCCACTCGGGTTTATTCCTTTCTATTCCATTCCATTCCATTCGATTCCATTCGATTCCATTCGATTCCATTCGATTCCATTCGATTCCATTCCATTCCATTCCATTGAATTCCATTCCATTCCATTCCATTCCATTGAATTCCGTTCCATTCCATTCCATTCCATTCCATTCCATTCCATTCCATTCCATTGAATTCCATTCCATTCCGTTTCGTTCCGTTCCGTTCCGTTCCTTTCCGTTCCATTCCATTCCACTCGGGTTGGTTCCATTCTATTCCATTCCATTCCATTCGATTCCATTCGATTCCATTCGATTCCATTCGATTCCATTCGATTCCATTCCATTCCATTCCATTCCATTCCATTCCATTCCATTCCATTGAATTCCATTCCATTCCATTGAATTCCATTCCATTCCATTCCATTCCATTGAATTCCGTTCCATTCCATTCCATTCCATTCCATTCCATTCCATTGAATTCCATTCCATTGAATTCCATTCCATTCCATTCCATTCCACTGAATTCCATTCCATGCCGTTCCGTTCCGTTCCGTTCCGTTCCATTCCGTTCCATTCCATTCCATTCCATTCCATTGAATTCCGTTCCATTCCATTGAATTCCATTCCATTCCGTTCCATTCCATTGAATTCCGTTCCGTTCCGTTCCGTTCCGTTCCATTCCGTTCCATTCCGTTCCATTCCGTTCTACTCGGGTTGATTCCATTCTATTCCATTCCATTCCATTCGATTCCATTCCATTCCATTCGATTCCATTCCATTCCGTTCTACTCGGGTTCATTCCATTCCATTCCGTTCCGTTCTGTTCCGTTCCGTTCCATTCCTTTCTACTTGTGTTGATTCCATTCCATTCCATTCTATTCCATTGAATTCCATTCCATTCCATTCCATTCCATTCCATTACATGGAATTCCATTGAATTCCATTGAATTCCATTCCATTGAATTCCATTCCATTCCATTGAATTCCATTCCATTCCTTTCCATTCCATTCCATTGAATTCCATTCCATTCCATTCCATTCCATTCCATTCCATTCCATTCCATTCCATTCCATAGAATTCCATTCCATTCCATTCCATTCGATTCCTTTCCATTCCATTGAATTCCATTCCATTCCATTCCATTCCATTCCATTCCATTGAATTCCATTGAATTCCATTCCATTGAATTCCATTCCATTCCATTGAATTCCATTCCATTCCATTCCATTCCATTCCGTTCCATTCCATTCCGTTCCATTCCATTCCATTCCATTCCATTCCATTCCATTCCTTTCCGTTCCGTTCCGTTCCGTTCTACTCGGGTTGATTCCATTCTATTCCATTCCATTCCATTCCATTCCATTCTATTCCATTCGATTCCATTCGATTCAATTCGATTCCATTCCATACCATTCCATTCCATTCCATTCCATTCCATTGAATTCCATTCCATTCCATTCCGTTCCATTCCATTCCGTTCCATTCCATTCCATTCCATTCCATTCCATTACGTTCCGTTCCATTCCGTTCCATTCCGTTCCATTCCATTGAATTCCGATCCATTGCATTGAATTCCGCTCCATTCCATTCCATTCCTTTCCGTTCCGTTCCGTTCCGTTCCGTTCCGTTCCTTTCCGTTCTACTCAGATTGATTCCATTCTACTCCATTCCATTCCATTCGATAGCATTCGATTCCATTCGATTCCATTCCATTCCATTCCATTCCATTCCATTCCATTCCATTGAATTCCATTCCATTCCATTCCATTCCATTCCATTCCATTCCATTCCATTCCATTGAATTCCATTCCATTCCATTCCATTCCATTGAATTCTGTTCCATTCAATTCCATTCCATTCCATTCCGTTCTACTCGGGTTTATTCCATTCTATTCCATTCCGTTCCGTTCCGTTCCGTTCCTTTCCGTTCCATTCCATTCCACTCGGGTTGGTTCCATTCTATTCCATTCCATTCCATTCGATTCCATTCGATTCCATTCGATTCCATTCGATTCCATTCGATTCCATTCCATTCCATTCCATTCCATTGAATTCCGTTCCATTCCATTCAATTCCATTCCATTCCATTCCATTCCATTTGAATTCCATTCCATTCCATTCCGTTCCATTCCATTCCATTCCATTCCATTCCATTCCATTCCATTCCGTTCTACTCGGGTTGATTCCATTCTATTCCATTCCATTCCATTCGATTCCATTCGATTCCATTCGATTCCATTCGATTCCATTCCATTCCATTCGATTCCATTCCATTCCATTCCATTCCATTCCATTCCATTCCATTGAATTCCATTCCATTCCATTGAATTCCATTCCATTCCATTCCATTCCATTGAAGTCCGTTCCATTCCATTCCATTCCATTCCATTCCATTCCATTGAATTCCATTCCATTGAATTCCATTCCATTCCATTCCATTCCATTGAATTCCATTCCATTCCGTTCCGTTCCGTTCTGTTCCGTTCCGTTCCATTCCATTCCATTCCATTCCAATGAATTCCATTCCATTCCATTGAATTCCATTCCATTCCATTCCATTCCATTGAATTCCATTCCATTCCATTGAATTCCATTCCATTCCATTCGATTCGATTCCATTCCATTCCATGGAATTCCATTCCATTCCATTCCATTCCATTCCTTTCCATTCCATTCCATTCCATTCCATTCCATTCCATTCGATTCCATTCGATTCCTTTCGATTCCATTCGATTCCATTCCATTCCATTCCATTCCATTGAATTCCATTCCATTCCATTCCATTCCATTGAATTCCATTCCATTCCATTCCATCGAATTCCATTCCATTCCATTGAATTCCATTCCATTCCATTCCATTCCATTCCATTCCATTCCATTCCATTCCATTACATCGAATTCCAGTCCATTCCATTCCATTCCATTCCATTCCATTGTATTCCATTCCATTCCATTGAATTCCATTCCATTCCATTCCATTCCATTGAATTCCGTTCCATTGAATTCCATTCCTTTCCGTTCCCTTCCGTTCCGTTCTGTTCCATTCTACTCGGGTTGATTCCATTCTTTTCCATTACATTTCATTCGATTCCATTCGATTCCATTCCATTCCATTCCATTTGAATTCCATTGCATTCCATTCCATTCCATTACGTTCCGTTCCATTCTGTTCCATTCCGTTCCATTCCATTGAATTCCGATCCATTGCATTGAATTCCATTCCATTCCATTCCATTCCATTCCATTCCATTCCATTGAATTCCATTCCATTCCATTCCATTCCATTCCATTCCATTCCATTCCATTCCATTCCATTGAATTCCATTCCACTCCATTCCATTCCATTGAATTCTGTTCCATTCAATTCCATTCCATTCCATTCCGTTCTACTCGGGTTTATTCCATTCTATTCCATTCCGTTCCATTCCGTTCCGTTCCTTTCCGTTCCATTCCATTCCACTCGGGTTGGTTCCATTCTATTCCATTCCATTCCATTCGATTCCATTCGATTCCATTCGATTCCATTCGATTCCATTCGATTCCATTCCATTCCATTCCATTCCATTGAATTCCGTTCCATTCCATTCAATTACATTCCATTCCATTCCATTCCATTTGAATTCCATTCCATTCCATTCCGTTCCATTCCATTCCATTCCATTCCATTCCATTCCATTCCGTTCTACTCGGGTTGATTCCATTCTATTCCATTCCATTCCATTCGATTCCATTTGATTCCATTCGATTCCATTCGATTCCATTCCATTCCATTCCATTCCATTCCATTCCATTCCATTCCATTCCATTGAATTCCATTCCATTCCATTGAATTCCATTCCATTCCATTCCATTCCATTGAAGTCCGTTCCATTCCATTCCATTCCATTCCATTCCATTGAATTCCATTCCATTCCATTCCATTCCATTGAATTCCATTCCATTCCGTTCCGTTCCGTTCCGTTCCGTTCCGTTCCATTCCATTCCATTCCATTCCATTGAATTCCGTTCCATTCCATTGAATTCCATTCCATTCCGTTCCATTCCATTGAATTCCGTTCCGTTCCGTTCCGTTCCGTTCCATTCCGTTCCATTCCGTTCCATTCCGTTCTACTTGGGTTGATTCCATTCTATTCCATTCCATTCCATTCGATTCCATTCCATTCCGTTCCATTCCATTAAATTCCGTTCTACTCGGGTTCATTCCATTCCATTCCGTTCCTTTCCGTTCCGTACCATTCCTTTCTACTTGTGTTGATTCCATTCCATTCCATTCTATTCCATTGAATTCCATTCCATTCCATTCCATTCCATTCCATTCCATTCCATTGAATTCCATTCCATTCCATTCCATTCCATTCCATTCCATTCCATTGAATTCCATTCCATTCTATTCCATTCCATTCCATTGAATTCCATTCCATTCCATTCCATTCCATTCCATTCCTTTCCATTCCATTGAATTCCATTGAATTCCGTTCCATTGAATTCCATTCCATTCCATGGAATTCCATTCCATTCCATTCCATTCCATTCCGTTCCATTCCATTCCGTTCCATTCCATTCCATTCCATTCCATTCCGTTCCGTTCCATTCCGTTCCATTCCGTTCCATTCCATTGAATTCCGTTCCCTTGCACTGAATTCCGTTCCATTCCATTCCATTCCTTTCCGTTCCGTTCCGTTCCGTTCCGTTCCGTTCTACTCGGGTTGATTCCATTCTATTCCATTCCATTCCATTCGATTCCATTCTAATCCATTCGATTCCATTCGATTCAATTCGATTCCATTCCATTCCATTTCATTCCATTCCATTCCAAAGAATTCCATTCCATTCCATTGAATTCCATTCCATTCCATTCCATTCCATTGAATTCCATTCCATTCCATTGAATTCCATTCCATTCCATTCCATTCGATTCCATTCCATTCCATGGAATTCCATTCCATTCCATTCCATTCCATTCCATTCCATTCCATTCCATTCCATTCCATTCCATTCCATTCGATTCCATTCGATTCCTTTCGATTCCATTCGATTCCATTCCATTCCATTCCATTCCATTGAATTCCATTCCATTCCATTCCATTCCATTGAATTCCATTCCATTCCATTCCATCGAATTCCATTCCATTCCATTGAATTCCATTCCATTCCATTCCATTCCATTCCATTCCATTCCATTCCATTACATCGAATTCCAGTCCATTCCATTCCATTCCATTCCATTCCATTGTATTCCATTCCATTCCATTGAATTCCATTCCATTCCATTCCATTCCATTGAATTCCGTTCCATTGAATTCCATTCCTTTCCGTTCCCTTCCGTTCCGTTCTGTTCCATTCTACTCGGGTTGATTCCATTCTTTTCCATTACATTTCATTCGATTCCATTCGATTCCATTCCATTCCATTCAATTCCATTCCATTCCATTGAATTCCTTTCCATTCCATTCCATTCCATTGCATTCCATTCCATTCCATTCCATTGAATTCCATTCCATTCCATTCCATTCCATTCCATTCCATTGAATTCCATTCCATTCCATTCCATTCCATTCCATTCCATTCCATTCCATTCCATTCCATTGAATTCCATTGAATTCCATTCCATTGAATTCCATTCCATTCCATTGAATTCCATTCCATTCCATTCCATTCCATTCCCTTCCATTCCATTCCGTTCCATTGCATTCCATTCCATTCCATTCCATTCCGTTCCGTTCCATTCCGTTCCATTCCATTCCATTCCATTGAATTCCGTTCCATTGCATTGAATTCCGTTCCATTCCATTCCATTCCTTTCCGTTCCGTTCCGTTCCGTTCCGTTCCGTTCTACTCGGGTTGATTCCATTCTATTCCATTCCATTCCATTCTATTCCATTGTATTCCATTCGATTCCTTTCGATTCAATTCGATTCCATTCCATTCCATTCCATTCCATTCCATTCCATTCCATTCCATTGAATTCCATTCCATTCCATTCCGTTCCATTCCATTCCGTTCCATTCCATTCCATTCCATTCCATTCCATTCCATTCCGTTCCATTACGTTCCGTTCCATTCCGTTCCATTCCATTGAATTCCGATCCATTGCATTGAATTCCGTTCCATTCCATTCCATTCCTTTCCGTTCTGTTCCGTTCCGTTCCGTTCCGTTCTACTCGGATTGATTCCATTCTATTCCATTCCATTCCATTCCATTCCATTCCCTTCCATTCCATTCCGTTCCATTCCATTCCATTCCATTCCATTCCGTTCCGTTCCATTCCGTTCCATTCCGTTCCATTCCATTGAATTCCGTTCCATTGCATTGAATTCCGTTCCATTCCATTCCATTCCTTTCCGTTCCGTTCCGTTCCGTTCCGTTCCGTTCTACTCGGGTTGATTCCATTCTATTCCATTCCATTCCATTCTATTCCATTGTATTCCATTCGCTTCCATTCGATTCCATTCGACTCCATTCCATTCCATTCCATTCCATTCCATTCCATGGTACTCCATTCCATTCCATTGCATTCCATTCCATTCCTTTCCATTCCATTGAATTCCATTCCATTCCATTCCATTCCATTGAATTCTGTTCCATTCAATTCCATTCGATTCCATTCCGTTCTACTCGGGTTGATTCCATTCTATTCCGTTCCGTTCCGTTCCGTTCCGTTCCGTTCCATTCCATTCCACTCGGGTTGATTCCATTCGATTCCATTCCATTCCATTCGATTCCATTCGATTCCATTCGATTCCATTCGATTCCATTCCATTCCATTCCATTCCATTGAATTCCATTCCATTCCATTCCATTCCATTGAATTCCGTTCCATTCCATTCTATTGCATTCCATTCCATTCCATTGAATTCCATTACATTGAATTCCATTCCATTCCATTCCCTTCCATTGAATTCCATTCCATTCCGTTCCGTTCCGTTCCGTTCCGTTCCGTTCCATTCCATTCCATTCCATTCCATTGAATTCCGTTCCATTCCATTGAATACCGTTCCATTCCGTTCCATTCCATTGAATTCCGTTCCGTTCCGTTCCGTTCCGTTCCGTTCCGTTCCATTCCGTTCCATTCCGTTCTACTCGGGTTGATTCCATTCTATTCCGTTCCATTCCACTCGATTCCATTCCATTCAATTCCATTCCATTCCATTCCATTCCGTTCTACTCGGGTTCATTCCATTCCATTCCGTTCCGTTCCGTTCCGTTCCATTCCATTCTACTTGTGTTGATTTCATTCCATTCCATTCTATTCCATTGAATTCCATTCCATTCCATTCCATTCCATTCCATTGAATTCCATTCCATTGCATTCCATTCCATTCCATTCCATTGAATTCCATTGAATTCCATTCCATTGAATTCCATTCCATTCCATTGAATTCCATTCCATTCCATTCCATTCCATTCCGTTCCATTCCATTCCGTTACATTCCATTCCATTCCATTCCATTCCGTTCCATTCCGTTCCATTCCGTTCCATTCCATTGAATTCCGTTCCATTGCATTGAATTCCGTTCCATTCCATTCCATTCCATTCCATTCCGTTCCATTCCATTCCATTCCATTCCATTACGTTCCGTTCCATTCCGTTCCATTCCATTGAATTCCGATCCATTGCATTGAATTCCGTTCCATTCCATTCCATTCCTTTCCGTTCCGTTCCGTTCCGTTCCGTTCCGTTCTACTCGGATTGATTCCATTCTATTCCATTCCATTCCATTCGATTCCATTCGATTCCATTCGATTCCATTCGATTCCATTCCATTCCATTCCATTCCATTGAATTCCATTCCATTCCATTCCATTCCATTCCATTCCATTGAATTCCATTGAATCCCATTCCATTGAATTCCATTCCATTCCATTCCATTCCGTTCCATTCCATTCCGTTCCATTCCATTCCATTCCATTCCATTCCTTTCCGTTCCGTTCCATTCCGTTCCATTCCGTTCCATTCCATTGAATTCCGTTCCATTGCATTGAATTCCGTTCCATTCCATTCCATTCCTTTCCGTTCCGTTCCGTTCCGTTCCGTTCCGTTCCATTCTACTCGGGTTGATTCCATTCCATTCCATTCCATTCCATTCGATTCCATTCTATTCCATTCGATTCCATTCGATTCAATTCGATTCGATTCCATTCCTTTCCATTCCATTCCATTCCATTCCATTGAATTCCATTCCATTGCATTCCATTCCATTCCATTCCATTGAATTCCATTGAATTCCATTCCATTGAATTCCATTCCATTCCATTGAATTCCATTCCATTCCATTCCATTCCATTCCGTTCCATTCCATTCCGTTACATTCCATTCCATTCCATTCCATTCCGTTCCATTCCGTTCCATTCCGTTCCATTCCATTGAATTCCGTTCCATTGCATTGAATTCCGTTCCATTCCATTCCATTCCATTCCATTCCGTTCCATTCCATTCCATTCCATTCCATTACGTTCCGTTCCATTCCGTTCCATTCCATTGAATTCCGATCCATTGCATTGAATTCCGTTCCATTCCATTCCATTCCTTTCCGTTCCGTTCCGTTCCGTTCCGTTCCGTTCTACTCGGATTGATTCCATTCTATTCCATTCTCTTCCATTCGATTCATTTCGATTCCATTCCATTCCATTCCATTCCATTCCATTCCATTCCATTCCATTCCATTCCATTCTACTCGGGTTGATTCCATTCTATTCCATTCCATTCCATTCGATTCCATTCGATTCCATTCGATTCCATTCCATTCCATTCCATTCCATTCCATTCCATTCCATTCCATTCCATTCCATTGAATTCCATTCCATTCCATTGAATTCCATTCCATTCCATGCCATTCCATTGAATTCCGTTCCATTCCCTTCCATTCCACTCCATTCCATTCCATTGAATTGCATTACATTGAATTCCATTCCATTCCATTCCATTCCATTGAATTCCATTCCATTCCGTTCCGTTCCGTTCCATTCCGTTCCGTTCCGTTCCATTCCATTCCATTCCATTCCATTGAATTCCGTTCCATTCCATTGAATTCCATTCCATTCCGTTCCATTCCATTGAATTCCGTTCCGTTCCGTTCCGTTCCATTCCGTTCCGTTCCATTCCGTTCCATTCCGTTCTATTCCGTTCTACTCGGGTTGATTCCATTCTATTCCATTCCATTCCACTCGATTCCATTCCATTCCATTCCATTCCATTCCATTCCATTCCATTCCGTTCTACTCGGGTTCATTCCATTCCATTCCGTTCCGTTCCATTCCTTTCTACTTGTGTTGATTTCATTCCATTCCATTCTATTCCATTGAATTCCATTCCATTCCATTCCATTCCATTCCATTCCTTTCCATTCCATTCCATTCCATTCCATTCCATTCCATTCCATTCCATTCGATTCCTTTCGATTCCATTCGATTCCATTCCATTCCATTCCATTCCTTTGAATTCCATTCCATTCCATTCCATTCCATTGAATTCCATTCCATTCCATTCCATCGAATTCCAATCCATTCCATTGAATTCCATTCCATTCCATTCCATTCCATTCCATTCCATTCCATTCCATTCCATTCCATTCCATTACATCGAATTCCAGTCCATTCCATTCCATTCCATTCCATTCCATTGTATTCCATTCCATTCCATTGAATTCCATTCCATTCCATTCCATTCCATTGAATTCCGTTCCATTGAATTCCATTCCTTTCCGTTCCCTTCCGTTCCGTTCTGTTCCATTCTACTCGGGTTGATTCCATTCTTTTCCATTACATTTCATTCGATTCCATTCGATTCCATTCCATTCCATTCCATTTGAATTCCATTGCATTCCATTCCATTCCATTACGTTCCGTTCCATTCTGTTCCATTCCGTTCCATTCCATTGAATTCCGATCCATTGCATTGAATTCCATTCCATTCCATTCCATAACTTTCCGTTCCGTTCCGTTCCGTTCCGTTCCGTTCCGTTCTACTCGGGTTGATTCCATTCTATTCCATTCCATTCCATTCGATTCCATTCTAATCCATTCGATTCCATTCGATTCTATTCGATTCCATTCCATTCCATTTCATTCCATTCCATTCCAATGAATTCCATTCCATTCCATTGAATTCCATTCCATTCCTTTCCATTCCATTCCATTCCATTCCATTCCATTCCATTCGATTCCATTCGATTCCTTTCCATTCCATTCGATTCCATTCCATTCCATTCCATTCCATTGAATTCCATTCCATTCCATTCCATTCCATTGAATTCCATTCCATTCCATTCCATCGAATTCCATTCCATTCCATTGAATTCCATTCCATTCCATTCCATTCCATTCCATTCCATTCCATTCCATTCCATTCCATTCCATTCCATTACATCGAATTCCAGTCCATTCCATTCCATTCCATTCCATTCCATTGTATTCCATTCCATTCCATTGAATTCCATTCCATTCCATTCCATTCCATTGAATTCCGTTCCATTGAATTCCATTCCTTTCCGTTCCCTTCCGCTCCGTTCCGTTCCGTTCTACTCGGATTGATTCCATTCTACTCCATTCCATTCCATTCGATTGCATTCGATTCCATTCGATTCCATACGATTCCATTCCATTCCATTCCATTCCATTCCATTCCATTCCATTCCATTGAATTCCATTCCATTCCATTCCATTCCATTCCATTCCATTCCATTCCATTCCATTCCATTCCATTCCATTGAATTCCATTCCACTCCATTCCATTCCATTGAATTCTGTTCCATTCAATTCCATTCCATTCCATTCCGTTCTACTCGGGTTTATTCCATTCTATTCCATTCCGTTCCATTCCGTTCCGTTCCTTTCCGTTCCATTCCATTCCACTCGGGTTGGTTCCATTCTATTCCATTCCATTCCATTCGATTCCATTCGATTCCATTCGATTCCATTCGATTCCATTCGATTCCATTCCATTCCATTCCATTCCATTGAATTCCGTTCCATTCCATTCAATTACATTCCATTCCATTCCATTCCATTCCATTCCATTCCATTCCATTCCATTCCATTCCGTTCCATTCCATTCCATTCCTTTCCATTCCATTCCGTTCCATTCCATTCCATTCCTTTCCATTCCATTCCGTTCCGTTCCATTCCGTTCCATTCCGTACCATTCCATTGAATTCCGTTCCATTGCATTGAATTCCGTTCCATTCCATTCCATTCCTTTCCGTTCCGTTCCGTTCCGTTCCGTTCCGTTCCGTTCCGTTCCATTCCGTTCTACTCGGGTTGATTCCATTCTATTCCATTCCATTCAGTTCGATTCCATTCCATTCCATTCCATTCCATTCCATTGAATTCCATTCCTTTCCATTCCTTTCCATTCCATTCCGTTCCATTCCATTCCATTCCATTCCATTACGTTCCGTTCCATTCCGTTCCATTCCGTTCCATTCCACTGAATTCCGATCCATTGCATTGAATTCCGTTCCATTCCATTCCATTCCTTTCCGTTCCGTTCCGTTCCGTTCCGTTCTACTCGGATTGATTCCATTCTATTCCATTCCATTCCATTCGATTCCATTCGATTCCATTCGATTCCATTCCATTAAATTCCATTCCATTCCATTCCATTCCATTCCATTCCATTGAATTCCATGGAATTCCACTCCTTTCCATTCCATTCCATTCCATTCCATTCCATTCCATTCCATTGAATTCTGTTCCATTCAATTCCATTCCATTCCATTCCGTTCTACTCGGGTTGATTCCATTCTATTCCATTCCGTTCCGTTCCGTTCCGTTCCGTTCCATTCCACTCGGGTTGATTCCATTCTATTCCATTCCATTCCATTCGATTCCATTCGATTCCATTCGATTCCATTCGATTCCATTCGATTCCATTCGATTCCATTCGATTCCATTCCATTCCATTGAATTCCATTCCATTCCATTCCATTCCATTGAATTCCGTTCCATTCCATTCAATTCCATTCCATTCAATTCCATTCCATTTGAATTCCATTCCATTCCTTTCCGTTCCATTCCATTCCATTCCATTCCATTCCATTCTACTCGGGTTGATTCCATTCTATTCCATTCCATTCCATTCGATTCCATTCGATTCCATTCGATTCCATTCCATTCCATTCCATTCCATTCCATTCCATTCCATTCCATTCCATTCCGTTGAATTCCATTCCATTCCATTGAATTCCATTCCATTCCGTTCCATTCCATTGAATTCCGTTCCTTTCCATTCCATTCCATTCCATTCCATTCCATTGAATTCCATTCCATTGAATTCCATTCCATTCCATTCCATTCCATTGAATTCCATTCCATTCCGTTCCGTTCCGTTCCGTTCCGTTCCGTTCCGTTCCATTCCATTCCATTCCATTCCATTGAATTCCGTTCCATTCCATTGAATTCCATTCCATTCCGTTCCATTCCATTGAATTCTGTTCCGTTCCGTTCCGTTCCGTTCCGTTCCATTCCGTTCCATTCCGTTCCTTTCCGTTCTACTCGGGTTGATTCCATTCTATTCCATTCCATTTCATTCGATTCCATTCGATTCCATTCCATTCCATTCCATTCCATTCCATTCCATTCCATTCCATTGAATTCCATTCCATTCCATTCCATCGAATTCCATTCCATTCCATTGAATTCCATTCCATTCCATTCCATTCCATTCCATTCCATTCCATTCCATTCCATTCCATTCCATTCCATTCCATTCTACTCGGGTTGATTCCATTCTATTACATTCCATTCCATTCGATTCCATTCGATTCCATTCGATTCCATTCGATTCCATTCCATTCCATTCCATTCAATTGAATTCCATTCCATTCCATTCCATTCCAATCCATTCCATTCCATTCCATTCCATTCCATTCCATTCCATTCCATTCCATTCCATAGAATTCCATTCCATTCCATTGAATTCCATTCCATTCCATTCCATTCCATTGAATTCCGTTCCATTCCATTCCATTCCATTCCATTCCATTCCATTGAATTCCATTACATTCCGTTCCGTTCCGTTCCGTTCCGTTCTGTTCCGTTCCATTCCATTCCATTCCATTCCATTGAATTCCGTTCCATTCCATTGAATTCCATTCCATTCCGTTCCATTCCATTGAATTCCTTTCCGTTCCGTTCCGTTCCGTTCCGTTCCATTCCGTTCCATTCCGTTCCATTACGTTCTACTCGGGTTGATTCCATTCTATTCCATTCCATTCCACTCGATTCCATTCCATTCCATTCCATTCCATTCCATTCCGTTCTACTCGGGTTCATTCCATTCCATTCCTTTCCGTTCCGTTCCGTTCCGTTCCGTTCCGTTCCGTTCTACTCGGGTTGATTCCATTCTATTCCATTCCATTTCATTCGATTCCATTCGATTCCATTCGATTCCATTCCACTCCATTCCATTCCATTCCATTCCATTCCATTCCATTCCATTGAATTCCATTCCATTCCATTCCATTAAATTGAATTCCGTTTCATTCCATTCCATTCCATTCCATTCCATTCCATTGAATTCCATTCCATTGAATTCCATTCCATTCCATTCCATTCCACTGAATTCCATTCCATTCCGTTCTGTTCCGTTCCATTCCGTCCATTCCATTCCATTCCATTCCATTGAATTCCGTTCCATTCCATTGAATTCCATTCCATTCCGTTCCATTCCATTGAATTCCGTTCCGTTCCGTTCCGTTCCATTCCGTTCCATTCCGTTCTTGCCGTTCTACTCGGGTTGACTCCATTCTATTCCATTCCATTCCATTCGATTCCATTCGATTCCATTCGATTCCATTCGATTCCATTCCATTCCATTCCATTCCATTCCATTCCATTCCATTGAATTCCATTCCATTCCATTCCATCGAATTCCATTCCATTCCATTGAATTCCATTCCATTCCATTCCATTCCATTCCATTCCATTCCATTCCATTCCATTCCATTCCATTCCATTCCATTCCATTCCATTCTACTCGGGTTGATTCCATTCTATTACATTCCATTCCATTCGATTCCATTCGATTCCATTCGATTCCATTCGATTCCATTCCATTCCATTCCATTCAATTGAATTCCATTCCATTCCATTCCATTCCATTCCTTTCCATTCCATTCCATTCCATTCCATTCCATTCCATTGAATTCCATTCCATTCCATTGAATTCCATTCCATTCCATTCCATTCCATTGAATTCCGTTCCGTTCCGTTCCATTCCATTCCATTCCATTCCATTGAATTCCGTTCCATTGCATTGAATTCCATTCCATTCCGTTCCATTCCATTGAATTCTGTTCCATTCCGTTCCGTTCCGTTCCGTTCCGTTCCGTTCTACTCGGATTGATTCCATTCTATTCCATTCCATTCCATTCGATTCCATTCGATTCCATTCGATTCCATTCGACTCCATTCCATTCCATTCAATTCCATTCCATTCCATTCCATTGAACTCCATTCCATTCCACTCCATTCCATTCCATTCCATTCCATTCCATTGAATCCCATTCCATTCCATTCCATTCCATTGAATTCTGTTCCATTCCATTCCATTCCATTCCATTCCATTCCATTCCATTCCATTACATTCCATTACGTTCCGTTCCATTCCGTTCCATTCCATTGAATTCCGATCCATTGCATTGAATTCCGTTCCATTCCATTCCATTCCTTTCCGTTCCGTTCCGTTGCGTTCCGTTCCGTTCTACTCGGGTTGATTCCGTTCCATTCCATTCCATTCCTTTCCGTTCCGTTCCGTTCCGTTCCATTCCGTTCTACTCGGATTGATTCCATTCTAATTCCATTCCAATCCATTCGATTCCATTCGATTCCATTCGATTCCATTCCATTCCATTCCATTCCATTCAATTCCATTGAACTCCATTCCATTCCATTCCATTCCATTCCATTCCATTCCATTCCATTGAATTCCATTCCATTCCATTCCATTCGATTGAATTCTGTTCCATTCAATTCCATTCCGTTCCATTCCGTTCTACTCGGGTTGATTCCATTCTATTCCATTCCGTTCCGTTCCGTTCCGTTCCGTTCCGTTCCATTCCACTCGGGTTGATTCCATTCTATTCCATTCCATTCCATTCCATTCCATTCCATTCGATTCCATTCGATTCCATTGGATTCCATTCGATTCCATTCGATTCCATTCCATTCCATTGAATTCCATTCCATTCCATTCCATTCCATTGAATTCCGTTCCATTCCATTCCATTGCATTCCATTCCATTCCATTCCATTTGAATTCCATTCCATTCCATTCCATTCCATTCCATTCCATTCCATTCTACTCGGGTTGATTCCATTCTATTCCATTCCATTCCATTCGATTCCATTCGATTCCATTCGATTCCATTCGATTCCATTCCATTCCATTCCATTCCATTCCATTCCATTCCATTGAATTCCATTCCATTCCGTTCCGTTCCGTTCCGTTCCGTTCCGTTTCGTTCCGTTCCGTTCTGTTCCGTTCCATTCCATTCCATTCCATTCCATTGAATTCCGTTCCATTCCATTGAATTCCATTCCATTCCGTTCCATTCCATTGAATTCTGTTCCGTTCCGTTCCGTTCCGTTCCATTCCGTTCCATTCCGTTCCTTTCCGTTCTACTCGGGTTGATTCCATTCTATTCCATTCCATTCCATTCGATTCCATTCGATTCCATTCGAATCCATTCGATTCCATTCGATTCCATTCGATTCAATTCCATTCCATTGAATTCCATTCCATTCCATTCCATTCCATTGAATTCCGTTCCATTCCATTCAATTCCATTCCATTCCATTCCTTTCCGTTCCGTTCCGTTCCGTTCCGTTCCATTCTACTCGGGTTGATTCCATTCTATTCCATTCCATTCCATTCGATTCCATTCTATTCCATTTGATTCCATTCGATACAATTCGATTCCATTCCATTCTATTCCATTCCATTCCATTCCATTCCATTCCATTCCATTCCAGTGAATTCCATTCCGTTCCTTTCCGTTCCATTCCATTGAATTCCGATCCATTGCATTGAATTCCGTTCCATTCCATTCCATTCCTTTCCGTTCCGTTCCATTCCGTTCCGTACCGTTCTACTCGGATTGATTCCATTCTATTCCATTCCATTCCATTCGATTCCATTCGATTCCATTCGACTCCATTCCATTCCATTCCATTCCATTCCATTCCATTCCATTGAACTCCATTCCATTCCAATCCATTCCATTCCATTCCATTCCATTCCATTGAATTCCATTCCATTCCATTCCATTCCATTGAATTCTTTTCCATTCCATTCCATTCCATTCCATTCCGTTCTACTCAGGTTGATTCCATTCTATTCCATTCCGTTCCGTTCCGTTCCGTTCCGTTCCGTTCCATTCCACTCGGGTTGATTCCATTCTATTCCATTCCATTCCATTCGATTCCATTCGATTCCATTCGATTCCATTCCATTCCATTCCATTCCATTCCATTGAATTCCATTCCATTCCATTCCATTCCATTCCATTCCATTCCATTCCATTCCATTCCATTCCATTAAATTCTATTCCATTGAATTCCATTCCATTCCGTTCCATTCCAATCCATTCCATTCCATTCCATTCCATCGAATTCCGTTCCATTCCATTCCATTCCATTCCATTCCATTCCATTCCATTCTACTCGGGTTGATTCCATTCTATTACATTCCATTCCATTCGATTCCATTCGATTCCATTCGATTCCATTCGATTCCATTCCATTCCATTCAATTGAATTCCATTCCATTCCTTTCCATTCCATTCCATTCCATTCCATTCCATTCCATTGAATTCCATTCCATTCCATTGAATTCCATTCCATTGAATTCCATTCCATTCCATTGAATTCCATTCCATTCCATTCCATTCCATTGAATTCCGTTCCATTCCATTCCATTCCATTCCATTCCATTCCATGGAATTCCATTACATTGAATTCCTTTCCATTCCGTTCCATTCCATTGAATTCCGTTCCGTTCCGTTCTGTTCCGTTCCGTTCCGTTCCATTCTGTTCCATTCCGTTCCATTCCGTTCTACTCGGGTTGATTCCATTCTATTCCATTCCATTCCACTCGATTCCATTCCATTCCATTCCATTCCATTCCATTCCATTCCGTTCTACTCGGGTTCATTCCATTCCATTCCTTTCCGTTCCGTTCCGTTCCGTTCCGTTCCATTCCGTTCCATTCCGTTCTACTCGGGTTGATTCCATTCTATTCCATTCCATTCCGTTCCATTACGTTCCGTTCCATTCGGTTCCATTCCATTGAATTCCGTTCCATTGCATTGAATTCCGTTCCATTCCATTCCATTCCTTTCCGTTCCGTTCCGTTCCGTTCCGTTCCGTTCTACTCGGGTTGATTCCATTCTATTCCATTCCATTCCATTCCATTCGATTCCATTCTATTCCATTCGATTCCATTCGATTCAATTCGATTCCATTCCATTCCATTCCATTCCATTCCATTCCATTCCATTCCATTCCATTGAATTCCATTCCATTCCATTCCGTTCCGTTCCATTCCGTTCCATTCCGTTCCATTCCATTGAATTCCGATCCATTGCATTGATTTCCGTTCCATTCCATTCCATTCCTTTCCGTTCCGTTCCGTTCCGTTCCATTCCGTTCTACTCGGATTGATTCCATTCTATTCCATTCCATTCCATTCGATTCCATTCGATTCCATTCGATTCCATTCGGTTCCATTCCATTCCATTCCATTCCATTCCATTCCATTCCATTGAACTCCATTCCATTCCATTCCATTCCATTCCATTCCATTCCATTCCATTGAATTCCATTCCATTCCATTCCATTCCATTGAATTCTGTTCCATTCAATTCCATTCCATTCCATTCCGTTCTACTCGGGTTGATTCCATTCTATTCCATTCCGTTCCGTTCCGTTCCGTTCCGTTCCGTTCCGTTCCGTTCCGTTCCATTCCACTCGGGTTGATTCCATTCTATTCCATTCCATTCCATTCCATTCCATTCGATTCCATTCGATTCCATTCGATTCCATTCGATTCCATTCGATTCCATTCCATTCCATTGAATTCCATTCCATTCCATTCCATTCCATTGAATTCCGTTCCATTCCATTCCATTGCATTCCATTCCATTCCATTCCATTTGAATTCCATTCCATTCCATTCCATTCCATTCCATTCCATTCCATTCCATTCCATTCCATTCCATTCCATTCTACTCGGGTTGATTCCATTCTATTCCATTCCATTCCATTCGATTCCATTCGATTCCATTCGATTCCATTCCATTCCATTCCATTCCATTCCATTCCATTCCATTGAATTCCATTCCATTCCATTGAATTCCATTCCATTCCATTCCATTCCATTGAATTCCTTTCCACTCCATTCCATTCCATTCCATTCCATTCCATTGAATTCCATTCCATTGAATTCCATTCCATTCCATTCCATTCCATTGAATTCCATTCCATTCCGTTCCGTTCCGTTCCGTTCCGTTTCGTTCCGTTCCGTTCCGTTCCGTTCCATTCCATTCCATTCCATTCCATTGAATTCCGTTCCATTCCATTGAATTCCATTCCATTCCGTTCCATTCCATTGAATTCTGTTCCGTTCCGTTCCGTTCCATTCCGTTCCATTCCGTTCCTTTCCGTTCTACTCGGGTTGACTCCATTCTATTCCATTCCATTCCATTCGATTCCATTCGATTCCATTCGAATCCATTCGATTCCATTCGATTCCATTCGATTCCATTCCATTCCATTGAATTCCATTCCATTCCATTCCATTCCATTGAATTCCGTTCCATTCCATTCAATTCCATTCCATTCCACTCCTTTCCGTTCCGTTCCGTTACGTTCTACTCGGGTTGATTCCATTCTATTCCATTCCATTCCATTCGATTCCATTCTATTCCATTTGATTCCATTCGATTCCATTCGATTCCATTCGATTCCATTCGATTCCATTCCATTGCATTCCATTCCATTGAATTCCATTCCATTCCATTCCATTCCGTTGAATTCCGTTCCATTCCATTCAATTCCATTCCATTCCATTCCATTCCATTCCATTTGAATTCCATTCCATTCCATTCCATTCCATTCCATTCCATTCCATTCCATTCCATTCCATTCCATTCCATTCCATTCCATTCTACTCGGGTTGATTCCATTCTATTCCATTCCATTCCATTCGATTCCATTCGATTCCATTCGATTCCATTCGATTCCATTCGATTCCATTCGATTCCATTCCATTCCATTCCATTCCATTCCATTCCATTCCATTCCATTGAATTCCATTGCATTCCATTCCATTCCATTCCATTGAATTCCATTCCATTCCATTCCATTCCATTGAATTCTGTTCCATTCAATTCCATTCCATTCCATTCCGTTCTACTCGGGTTGATTCCATTCTATTCCATTCCGTTCCGTTCCGTTCCGTTCCGTTCCATTCCGTTCCGTTCCATTCCACTCGGGTTGATTCCATTCTATTCCATTCCATTCCATTCGATTCCATTCGATTCCATTCGATTACATTCGATTCCATTCGATTCCATTCGATTGCATTCCATTCCATTGAATTCCATTCCATTCCATTCCATTCCATTGAATTCCGTTCCATTCCATTCAATTTCATTCCATTCCATTCCATTCCATTTGAATTCCATTCCATTCCATTCCATTCCATTCCATTCCATTCCATTCCATTTGAATTCCTTTCCATTCCATTCCATTCCATTCCATTGAATTCCGTTCCATTTCATTCCATTCCATTCCATTCCATTCCATTGAATTCCATTCCATTGTATTCCATTCCATTCCATTCCATTCCATTGAATTCCATTCCATTCCGTTCCGTTCCGTTCCGTTCCGTTCCGTTCCGTTCCGTTCCGTTCCATTCCATTCCATTCCATTCCATTGAATTCCGTTCTATTCCATTGAATTCCATTCCATTCTGTTGCATTCCATTGAATTCCGTTCCGTTCCGTTCCGTTCCATTCCATTCCATTCCGTTCCATTCTGTTCTACTCGGGTTGATTCCATTCTATTCCATTCCATTCCATTCGATTCCATTCCATTCCATTCCATTCCATTCCATTCCGTTCTACTCGGGTTCATTCCATTCCATTCCGTTCCGTTCCGTTCCGTTCCGTTCCATTCCTTTCTACTTGTGTTGATTCCATTCCATTCCATTCTATTCCGTTGAATTCCATTCCATTCCATTCCATTCCATTCCGTTACATGGAATTCCATTGAATTCCATTGAATTCCATTCCATGGAATTCCATTGCATTCCATTCCATTCCATTCCATTGAATTCCATTCCATTAAATTCCATTCCATTCCATTCCATTCCATTCCATTCCATTCCATTGAATTCCATTCCTTTCCATTCCATTCGATTCCATTCCATTCCATTGAATTCCATTCCATTCCATTCCATTCCATTGAATTCCATTGAATTCCATTCCATTGAATTCCATTACATTCCATTGAATTCCATTCCATTCCATTCCATTCCATTCCATTCCATTCCGTTCCATTCCATTCCATTCCTTTCCATTCCATTCCGTTTCATTCCATTCCATTGCTTTCCATTCCATTCCGTTCCGTTCCATTCCGTTCCATTCCGTACCATTCCATTGAATTCCGTTCCATTGCATTGAATTCCGTTCCATTCCATTCCATTCCTTTCCGTTCCGTTCCGTTCCGTTCCGTTCCGTTCCATTCCGTTCTACTCGGGTTGATTCCATTCTATTCCATTCCATTCAGTTCGGTTCCATTCCATTCCATTCCATTCCATTCCATTGAATTCCATTCCTTTCCATTCCTTTCCATTCCATTCCGTTCCATTCCATTCCATTCCATTCCATTACGTTCCGTTCCATTCCGTTCCATTCCGTTCCATTCCACTGAATTCCGATCCATTGCATTGAATTCCGTTCCATTCCATTCCATTCCTTTCCGTTCCGTTCCGTTCCGTTCCGTTCTACTCGGATTGATTCCATTCTATTCCATTCCATTCCATTCGATTCCATTCGATTCCATTCGATTCCATTCCATTAAATTCCATTCCATTCCATTCCATTCCATTCCATTCCATTGAATTCCATGGAATTCCACTCCTTTCCATTCCATTCCATTCCATTCCATTCCATTCCATTCCATTGAATTCTGTTCCATTCAATTCCATTCCATTCCATTCCGTTCTACTCGGGTTGATTCCATTCTATTCCATTCCGTTCCGTTCCGTTCCGTTCCGTTCCATTCCACTCGGGTTGATTCCATTCTATTCCATTCCATTCCATTCCATTCCATTCGATTCCATTCGATTCCATTCGATTCCATTCGATTCCATTCGATTCCATTCGATTCCATTCCATTCCATTGAATTCCATTCCATTCCATTCCATTCCATTGAATTCCGTTCCATTCCATTCAATTCCATTCCATTCAATTCCATTCCATTTGAATTCCATTCCATTCCTTTCCGTTCCATTCCATTCCATTCCATTCCATTCCATTCTACTCGGGTTGATTCCATTCTATTCCATTCCATTCCATTCGATTCCATTCGATTCCATTCGATTCCATTCGATTCCATTCCATTCCATTCCATTCCATTCCATTCCATTCCATTCCATTCCATTCCGTTGAATTCCATTCCATTCCATTGAATTCCATTCCATTCCGTTCCATTCCATTGAATTCCGTTCCTTTCCATTCCATTCCATTCCATTCCATTCCATTGAATTCCATTCCATTGAATTCCATTCCATTCCATTCCATTCCATTGAATTCCATTCCATTCCGTTCCGTTCCGTTCCGTTCCGTTCCGTTCCGTTCCATTCCATTCCATTCCATTCCATTGAATTCCGTTCCATTCCATTGAATTCCATTCCATTCCGTTCCATTCCATTGAATTCTGTTCCGTTCCGTTCCGTTCCGTTCCGTTCCATTCCGTTCCATTCCGTTCCTTTCCGTTCTACTCGGGTTGATTCCATTCTATTCCATTCCATTTCATTCGATTCCATTCGATTCCATTCCATTCCATTCCATTCCATTCCATTCCATTCCATTGAATTCCATTCCATTCCATTCCATCGAATTCCATTCCATTCCATTGAATTCCATTCCATTCCATTCCATTCCATTCCATTCCATTCCATTCCATTCCATTCCATTCCATTCTACTCGGGTTGATTCCATTCTATTACATTCCATTCCATTCGATTCCATTCGATTCCATTCGATTCCATTCGATTCCATTCCATTCCATTCCATTCAATTGAATTCCATTCCATTCCATTCCATTCCATTCCATTACATTACATACCATTCCATTCCATTCCATTCCATTCCATTCCATTCCATTCCATTGAATTCCACTCCATTCCATTGAATTCCATTCCATTCCATTCCATTCCATTGAATTCCGTTCCATTCCATTCCATTCCATTCCATTCCATTCCATTGAATTCCATTACATTCCGTTCCGTTCCGTTCCGTTCCGTTCCGTTCCGTTCCATTCCATTCCATTCCATTCCATTGAATTCCGTTCCATTCCATTGAATTACATTCCATTCCGTTCCATTCCATTGAATTCCTTTCCGTTCCGTTCCGTTCCGTTCCGTTCCATTCCGTTCCATTCCGTTCCATTCCGTTCTACTCGGGTTGATTCCATTCTATTCCATTCCATTCCACTCGATTCCATTCCATTCCATTCCATTCCATTCCATTCCGTTCTACTCGGGTTCATTCCATTCCATTCCTTTCCGTTCCGTTCCGTTCCGTTCCGTTCCGTTCTACTCGGGTTGATTCCATTCTATTCCATTCCATTTCATTCGATTCCATTCGATTCCATTCGATTCCATTCCATTCCATTCCATTCCATTCCATTCCATTCCATTCCATGGAATTCCATTCCATTCCATTCCATTCCATTGAATTCCGTTCCATTCCATTCCATTCCATTCCATTCCATTCCATTGAATTCCATTCCATTGAATTCCATTCCATTCCATTCCATTCCACTGAATTCCATTCCATTCCGTTCTGTTCCGTTCCATTCCGTCCATTCCATTCCATTGAATTCCGTTCCATTCCATTGAATTCCATTCCATTCCGTTCCATTCCATTGAATTCCGTTCCGTTCCGTTCCGTTCCGTTCCATTCCGTTCCATTCCGTTCCATGCCGTTCTACTCGGGTTGACTCCATTCTATTCCATTCCATTCCATTCGATTCCATTCGATTCCATTCGATTCCATTCGATTCCATTCCATTCCATTCCATTCCATTCCATTCCATTCCATTGAATTCCATTCCATTCCATTCCATCGAATTCCATTCCATTCCATTGAATTCCATTCCATTCCATTCCATTCCATTCCATTCCATTCCATTCCATTCCATTCCATTCCATTCTACTCGGGTTGATTCCATTCTATTACATTCCATTCCATTCGATTCCATTCGATTCCATTCGATTCCATTCGATTCCATTCCATTCCACCCCATTCAATTGAATTCCATTCCATTCCATTCCATTCCATTCCATTCCATTCCATTCCATTCCATTCCATTGAATTCCATTCCATTGAATTCCATTCCATTCCATTCCATTCCACTGAATTCCATTCCATTCCGTTCTGTTCCGTTCCATTCCGTCCATTCCATTACATTCCATTCCATTGAATTCCGTTCCATTCCATTGAATTCCATTCCATTCCGTTCCATTCCATTGAATTCCGTTCCGTTCCGTTCCGTTCCGTTCCATTCCGTTCCATTCCGTTCCATGCCGTTCTACTCGGATTGATTCCATTCTATTCCATTCCATTCCATTCGATTCCATTCGATTCCATTCGATTCCATTCGACTCCATTCCATTCCATTCCATTCCATTCCATTGAATTCCATTCCATTCCATTCCATCGAATTCCATTCCATTCCATTGAATTCCATTCCATTCCATTCCATTCCATTCCATTCCATTCCATTCCATTCCATTCCATTCCATTCCATTCTACTCGGGTTGATTCCATTCTATTACATTCCATTCCATTCGATTCCATTCGATTCCATTCGATTCCATTCGATTCCATTCCATTCCATTCCATTCAATTGAATTCCATTCCATTCCATTCCATTCCATTCCTTTCCATTCCATTCCATTCCATTCCATTCCATTCCATTGAATTCCATTCCATTCCATTGAATTCCATTCCATTCCATTCCATTCCATTGAATTCCGTTCCGTTCCGTTCCATTCCATTCCATTCCATTCCATTGAATTCCGTTCCATTGCATTGAATTCCATTCCATTCCGTTCCATTCCATTGAATTCTGTTCCATTCCGTTCCGTTCCGTTCCGTTCCGTTCCGTTCTACTCGGATTGATTCCATTCTATTCCATTCCATTCCATTCGATTCCATTCGATTCCATTCGATTCCATTCGACTCCATTCCATTCCATTCAATTCCATTCCATTCCATTCCATTGAACTCCATTCCATTCCACTCCATTCCATTCCATTCCATTCCATTGAATTCCATTCCATTCCATTCCATTCCATTGAATTCTGTTCCATTCCATTCCATTCCATTCCATTCCATTCCATTCCATTACATTCCATTACGTTCCGTTCCATTCCGTTCCATTCCATTGAATTCCGATCCATTGCATTGAATTCCGTTCCATTCCATTCCATTCCTTTCCGTTCCGTTCCGTTGCGTTCCGTTCCGTTCTACTCGGGTTGATTCCGTTCCATTCCATTCCATTCCTTTCCGTTCCGTTCCGTTCCGTTCCATTCCGTTCTACTCGGATTGATTCCATTCTAATTCCATTCCATTCCATTCGATTCCATTCGATTCCATTCGATTCCATTCCATTCCATTCCATTCCATTCAATTCCATTGAACTCCATTCCTTTCCATTCCATTCCATTCCATTCCATTCCATTCCATTCCATTGAATTCCATTCCATTCCATTCCATTCCATTGAATTCTGTTCCATTCAATTCCATTCCGTTCCATTCCGTTCTACTCGGGTTGATTCCATTCTATTCCATTCCGTTCCGTTCCGTTCCGTTCCGTTCCGTTCCATTCCACTCGGGTTGATTCCATTCTATTCCATTCCATTCCATTCCATTCCATTCCATTCGATTCCATTCGATTCCATTCGATTCCATTCGATTCCATTCGATTCCATTCCATTCCATTGAATTCCATTCCATTCCATTCCATTCCATTGAATTCCGTTCCATTCCATTCCATTGCATTCCATTCCATTCCATTCCATTTGAATTCCATTCCATTCCATTCCATTCCATTCCATTCCATTCCATTCCATTCCATTCTACTCGGGTTGATTCCATTCTATTCCATTCCATTCCATTCGATTCCATTCGATTCCATTCGATTCCATTCGATTCCATTCCATTCCATTCCATTCCATTCCATTCCATTGAATTCCATTCCATTCCGTTCCGTTCCGTTCCGTTCCGTTCCGTTTCGTTCCGTTCCGTTCTGTTCCGTTCCATTCCATTCCATTCCATTCCATTGAATTCCGTTCCATTCCATTGAATTCCATTCCATTCCGTTCCATTCCATTGAATTCTGTTCAGTTCCGTTCCGTTCCGTTCCATTCCGTTCCATTCCGTTCCTTTCCGTTCTACTCGGGTTGATTCCATTCTATTCCATTCCATTCCATTCGATTCCATTCGATTCCATTCGAATCCATTCGATTCCATTCGATTCCATTCGATTCAATTCCATTCCATTGAATTCCATTCCATTCCATTCCATTCCATTGAATTCCGTTCCATTCCATTCAATTCCATTCCATTCCATTCCTTTCCGTTCCGTTCCGTTCCGTTCCGTTCCGTTCTACTCGGGTTGATTCCATTCTATTCCATTCCATTCCATTCGATTCCATTCTATTCCATTTGATTCCATTCGATACAATTCGATTCCATTCCATTCTATTCCATTCCATTCCATTCCATTCCATTCCATTCCATTCCAGTGAATTCCATTCCGTTCCTTTCCGTTCCATTCCATTGAATTCCGATCCATTGCATTGAATTCCGTTCCATTCCATTCCATTCCTTTCCGTTCCGTTCCATTCCGTTCCGTTCCGTTCTACTCGGATTGATTCCATTCTATTCCATTCCATTCCATTCGATTCCATTCGATTCCATTCGACTCCATTCCATTCCATTCCATTCCATTCCATTCCATTCCATTGAACTCCATTCCATTCCAATCCATTCCATTCCATTCCATTCCATTCCATTGAATTCCATTCCATTCCATTCCATTCCATTGAATTCTTTTCCATTCCATTCCATTCCATTCCATTCCGTTCTACTCAGGTTGATTCCATTCTATTCCATTCCGTTCCGTTCCGTTCCGTTCCGTTCCGTTCCATTCCACTCGGGTTGACTCCATTCTATTCCATTCCATTCCATTCGATTCCATTCGATTCCATTCGATTCCATTCCATTCCATTCCATTCCATTCCATTCCATTCCATTCCATTCCATTCTACTCGGGTTGATTCCATTCTATTACATTCCATTCCATTCGATTCCATTCGATTCCATTCGATTCCATTCGATTCCATTCCATTCCACCCCATTCAATTGAATTCCATTCCATTCCATTCCATTCCATTCCATTCCATTCCATTCCATTCCATTCCATTGAATTCCATTCCATTGAATTCCATTCCATTCCATTCCATTCCACTGAATTCCATTCCATTCCGTTCTGTTCCGTTCCATTCCGTCCATTCCATTCCATTCCATTCCATTGAATTCCGTTCCATTCCATTGAATTCCATTCCATTCCGTTCCATTCCATTGAATTCCGTTCCGTTCCGTTCCGTTCCGTTCCATTCCGTTCCATTCCGTTCCATGCCGTTCTACTCGGATTGATTCCATTCTATTCCATTCCATTCCATTCGATTCCATTCGATTCCATTCGATTCCATTCGACTCCATTCCATTCCATTCCATTCCATTCCATTCCATTGAATTCCATTCCATTCCATTCCATCGAATTCCATTCCATTCCATTGAATTCCATTCCATTCCATTCCATTCCATTCCATTCCATTCCATTCCATTCCATTCCATTCCATTCCATTCTACTCGGGTTGATTCCATTCTATTACATTCCATTCCATTCGATTCCATTCGATTCCATTCGATTCCATTCGATTCCATTCCATTCCATTCCATTCAATTGAATTCCATTCCATTCCATTCCATTCCATTCAATTGAATTCCATTCCATTCCATTCCATTCCATTCCTTTCCATTCCATTCCATTCCATTCCATTCCATTGAATTCCATTCCATTCCATTGAATTCCATTCCATTCCATTCCATTCCATTGAATTCCGTTCCGTTCCGTTCCATTCCATTCCATTCCATTCCATTGAATTCCGTTCCATTGCATTGAATTCCATTCCATTCCGTTCCATTCCATTGAATTCTGTTCCATTCCGTTCCGTTCCGTTCCGTTCCGTTCCGTTTTACTCGGATTGATTCCATTCTATTCCATTCCATTCCATTCGATTCCATTCGATTCCATTCGATTCCATTCGACTCCATTCCATTCCATTCAATTCCATTCCATTCCATTCCATTGAACTCCATTCCATTCCACTCCATTCCATTCCATTCCATTCCATTGAATTCCATTCCATTCCATTCCATTCCATTGAATTCTGTTCCATTCCATTCCATTCCATTCCATTCCATTCCATTCCATTACATTCCATTACGTTCCGTTCCATTCCGTTCCATTCCATTGAATTCCGATCCATTGCATTGAATTCCGTTCCATTCCATTCCATTCCTTTCCGTTCCGTTCCGTTGCGTTCCGTTCCGTTCTACTCGGGTTGATTCCGTTCCATTCCATTCCATTCCTTTCCGTTCCGTTCCGTTCCGTTCCATTCCGTTCTACTCGGATTGATTCCATTCTAATTCCATTCCATTCCATTCGATTCCATTCGATTCCATTCGATTCCATTCCATTCCATTCCATTCCATTCAATTCCATTGAACTCCATTCCTTTCCATTCCATTCCATTCCATTCCATTCCATTCCATTCCATTGAATTCCATTCCATTCCATTCCATTCCATTGAATTCTGTTCCATTCAATTCCATTCCGTTCCATTCCGTTCTACTCGGGTTGATTCCATTCTATTCCATTCCGTTCCGTTCCGTTCCGTTCCGTTCCGTTCCATTCCACTCGGGTTGATTCCATTCTATTCCATTCCATTCCATTCCATTCCATTCCATTCGATTCCATTCGATTCCATTCGATTCCATTCGATTCCATTCGATTGCATTCCATTCCATTGAATTCCATTCCATTCCATTCCATTCCATTGAATTCCGTTCCATTCCATTCAATTTCATTCCATTCCATTCCATTCCATTTGAATTCCATTCCATTCCATTCCATTCCATTCCATTCCATTCCATTCCATTTGAATTCCTTTCCATTCCATTCCATTCCATTCCATTGAATTCCGTTCCATTTCATTCCATTCCATTCCATTCCATTCCATTGAATTCCATTCCATTGTATTCCATTCCATTCCATTCCATTCCATTGAATTCCATTCCATTCCGTTCCGTTCCGTTCCGTTCCGTTCCGTTCCGTTCCGTTCCGTTCCATTCCATTCCATTCCATTCCATTGAATTCCGTTCTATTCCATTGAATTCCATTCCATTCTGTTGCATTCCATTGAATTCCGTTCCGTTCCGTTCCGTTCCATTCCATTCCATTCCGTTCCATTCTGTTCTACTCGGGTTGATTCCATTCTATTCCATTCCATTCCATTCGATTCCATTCCATTCCATTCCATTCCATTCCATTCCGTTCTACTCGGGTTCATTCCATTCCATTCCGTTCCGTTCCGTTCCGTTCCGTTCCATTCCTTTCTACTTGTGTTGATTCCATTCCATTCCATTCTATTCCGTTGAATTCCATTCCATTCCATTCCATTCCATTCCGTTACATGGAATTCCATTGAATTCCATTGAATTCCATTCCATGGAATTCCATTGCATTCCATTCCATTCCATTCCATTGAATTCCATTCCATTAAATTCCATTCCATTCCATTCCATTCCATTCCATTCCATTCCATTGAATTCCATTCCTTTCCATTCCATTCGATTCCATTCCATTCCATTGAATTCCATTCCATTCCATTCCATTCCATTGAATTCCATTGAATTCCATTCCATTGAATTCCATTACATTCCATTGAATTCCATTCCATTCCATTCCATTCCATTCCATTCCATTCCATTCCATTCCGTTCCATTCCATTCCATTCCTTTCCATTCCATTCCGTTTCATTCCATTCCATTGCTTTCCATTCCATTCCGTTCCGTTCCATTCCGTTCCATTCCGTACCATTCCATTGAATTCCGTTCCATTGCATTGAATTCCGTTCCATTCCATTCCATTCCTTTCCGTTCCGTTCCGTTCCGTTCCGTTCCGTTCCATTCCGTTCTACTCGGGTTGATTCCATTCTATTCCATTCCATTCAGTTCGGTTCCATTCCATTCCATTCCATTCCATTCCATTGAATTCCATTCCTTTCCATTCCTTTCCATTCCATTCCGTTCCATTCCATTCCATTCCATTCCATTACGTTCCGTTCCATTCCGTTCCATTCCGTTCCATTCCACTGAATTCCGATCCATTGCATTGAATTCCGTTCCATTCCATTCCATTCCTTTCCGTTCCGTTCCGTTCCGTTCCGTTCTACTCGGATTGATTCCATTCTATTCCATTCCATTCCATTCGATTCCATTCGATTCCATTCGATTCCATTCCATTAAATTCCATTCCATTCCATTCCATTCCATTCCATTCCATTGAATTCCATGGAATTCCACTCCTTTCCATTCCATTCCATTCCATTCCATTCCATTCCATTCCATTGAATTCTGTTCCATTCAATTCCATTCCATTCCATTCCGTTCTACTCGGGTTGATTCCATTCTATTCCATTCCGTTCCGTTCCGTTCCGTTCCGTTCCATTCCACTCGGGTTGATTCCATTCTATTCCATTCCATTCCATTCCATTCCATTCGATTCCATTCGATTCCATTCGATTCCATTCGATTCCATTCGATTCCATTCGATTCCATTCCATTCCATTGAATTCCATTCCATTCCATTCCATTCCATTGAATTCCGTTCCATTCCATTCAATTCCATTCCATTCAATTCCATTCCATTTGAATTCCATTCCATTCCTTTCCGTTCCATTCCATTCCATTCCATTCCATTCCATTCTACTCGGGTTGATTCCATTCTATTCCATTCCATTCCATTCGATTCCATTCGATTCCATTCGATTCCATTCGATTCCATTCCATTCCATTCCATTCCATTCCATTCCATTCCATTCCATTCCGTTGAATTCCATTCCATTCCATTGAATTCCATTCCATTCCATTCCATTCCATTGAATTCCGTTCCATTCCATTCTATTGCATTCCATTCCATTCCATTGAATTCCATTACATTGAATTCCATTCCATTCCATTCCATTCCATTGAATTCCATTCCATTCCGTTCCGTTCCGTTCCGTTCCGTTCCGTTCCGTTCCATTCCATTCCATTCCATTCCATTGAATTCCGTTCCATTCCATTGAATACCATTCCATTCTGTTCCATTCCATTGAATTCCGTTCCGTTCCGTTCCGTTCCGTTCCGTTCCGTTCCATTCCGTTCCATTCCGTTCTACTCGGGTTGATTCCATTCTATTCCATTCCATTCCACTCGATTCCATTCCATTCAATTCCATTCCATTCCATTCCATTCCGTTCTACTCGGGTTCATTCCATTCCATTCCGTTCCGTTCCGTTCCGTTCCATTCCTTTCTACTTGTGTTGATTTCATTCCATTCCATTCCATTCCTTTGAATTCCATTCCATTCCATTCCATTCCATTCCATTCCATGGAATTCCATGGAATTCCATTGAATTCCATGGAATTCCATTCCATTCCATTGAATTCCATTCCATTGCATTCCATTCCATTCCATTCCATTGAATTCCATTGAATTCCATTCCATTGAATTCCATTCCATTCCATTGAATTCCATTCCATTCCATTCCATTCCATTCCATTCCGTTCCATTCCATTCCGTTACATTCCATTCCATTCCATTCCATTCCATTCCATTCCGTTCCATTCCGTTCCATTCCGTTCCATTCCATTGAATTCCGTTCCATTGCATTGAATTCCGTTCCATTCCATTCCATTCCATTCCATTCCGTTCCATTCCATTCCACTCCATTCCATTACGTTCCGTTCCATTCCGTTCCATTCCATTGAATTCCGATCCATTGCATTGAATTCCGTTCCATTCCATTCCATTCCTTTCCGTTCCGTTCCGTTCCGTTCCGTTCTACTCGGATTGATTCCATTCTATTCCATTCTCTTCCATTCGATTCAATTCGATTCCATTCCATTCCATTCCATTCCATTCCATTCCATTCCATTCCATTCCATTCCATTCCATTCTACTCGGGTTGATTCCATTCTATTCCATTCCATTCCATTCGATTCCATTCGATTCCATTCCATTCCATTCCATTCCATTCCATTCCATTCCATTCCATTCCATTCCATTCCATTGAATTCCATTCCATTCCATTGAATTCCATTCCATTCCATTCCATTCCATTGAATTCCGTTCCATTCCATTCCATTCCACTCCATTCCATTCCATTGAATTCCATTACATTGAATTCCATTCCATTCCATTCCATTCCATTGAATTCCATTCCATTCCGTTCCGTTCCGTTCCGTTCCGTTCCGTTCCGTTCCATTCCATTCCATTGAATTCCGTTCCATTCCATTGAATTCCATTCCATTCCGTTCCATTCCATTGAATTCCGTTCCGTTCCGTTCCGTTCCATTCCGTTCCGTTCCATTCCGTTCCATTCCGTTCTATTCCGTTCTACTCGGGTTGATTCCATTCTATTCCATTCCATTCCACTCGATTCCATTCCATTCCATTCCATTCCATTCCATTCCATTCCATTCCGTTCTACTCGGGTTCATTCCATTCCATTCCGTTCCGTTCCATTCCTTTCTACTTGTGTTGATTTCATTCCATTCCATTCTATTCCATTGAATTCCATTCCATTCCATTCCATTCCATTCCATGGAATTCCATTGAATTCCATTCCATGGAATTCCATTCCATTCCATTCCAATCCATTCCATTCCATTCCATTGAATTCCATTCCATTCCATTCCATTCCATTGCATTCCATTCCATTCCATTCCATTGAATTCCATTCCATTGCATTCCATTCCATTCCATTCCATTCCATTGAATTCTATTCCATTCCATTCCATTCCATTCCATTCCATTCCATTCCATTGAATTCCATTGAATTCCATTCCATTGAATTCCATTCCATTCCATTGAATTCCATTCCATTCCATTCCATTCCATTCCCTTCCATTCCATTCCGTTGCATTCCATTCCATTCCATTCCATTCCATTCCGTTCCGTTCCATTCCGTTCCATTCCGTTCCATTCCATTGAATTCCGTTCCATTGCATTGAATTCCGTTCCATTCCATTCCGTTCCGTTCCGTTCCGTTCCGTTCCATTCCATTCCATTCCATTCCATTGAATTCCGTTCCATTCCATTGAATTCCATTTCATTCCGTTCCATTCCATTGAATTCCGTTCCGTTCCGTTCCGTTCCATTCCGTTCCGTTCCATTCCGTTCCATTCCGTTCTATTCCGTTCTACTCGGGTTGATTCCATTCTATTCCATTCCATTCCACTCGATTCCATTCCATTCCATTCCATTCCATTCCATTCCATTCCATTCCGTTCTACTCGGGTTCATTCCATTCCATTCCGTTCCGTTCCATTCCTTTCTACTTGTGTTGATTTCATTCCATTCCATTCTATTCCATTGAATTCCATTCCATTCCATTCCATTCCATTCCATGGAATTCCATTGAATTCCATTCCATGGAATTCCATTCCATTCCATTCCAATCCATTCCATTCCATTCCATTGAATTCCATTCCATTCCATTCCATTCCATTGCATTCCATTCCATTCCATTCCATTGAATTCCATTCCATTGCATTCCATTCCATTCCATTCCATTCCATTGAATTCTATTCCATTCCATTCCATTCCATTCCATTCCATTCCATTCCATTGAATTCCATTGAATTCCATTCCATTGAATTCCATTCCATTCCATTGAATTCCATTCCATTCCATTCCATTCCATTCCCTTCCATTCCATTCCGTTGCATTCCATTCCATTCCATTCCATTCCATTCCGTTCCGTTCCATTCCGTTCCATTCCGTTCCATTCCATTGAATTCCGTTCCATTGCATTGAATTCCGTTCCATTCCATTCCGTTCCGTTCCGTTCCGTTCCGTTCCATTCCATTCCATTCCATTCCATTGAATTCCGTTCCATTCCATTGAATTCCATTTCATTCCGTTCCATTCCATTGAATTCCGTTCCGTTCCGTTCCGTTCCATTCCGTTCCATTCCATTCCGTTCCATTCCGTTCTATTCCGTTCTACTCGGGTTGATTCCATTCTATTCCATTCCATTCCACTCGATTCCATTCCATTCCATTCCATTTCATTCCATTCCATTCCATTCCATTCCATTCCATTCCATTCCGTTCTACTCGGGTTCATTCCATTCCATTCCGTTCCGTTCCATTCCTTTCTACTTGTGTTGATTTCATTCCATTCCATTCTATTCCATTGAATTCCATTCCATTCCATTCCATTCCATTCCATGGAATTCCATTGAATTCCATGGAATTCCATTCCATGGAATTCCAATGAATTCCACTGAATTCCATTCCATGGAATTCCATTGAATTCCATTCCATGGAATTCCATTCCATTCCATTCCATTCCATTCCATTCCATTCCATTCCATTCCATTCCATTGCATTCCATTCCATTCCATTCCATTGAATTCCATTCCATTCCATTCCATTCGATTCCATTCCATTCCATTGAATTCCATTCCATTCCATTCCATTCCATTCCATTCCATTCCATTCCATTGAATTCCATTGAATTCCATTCCATTGAATTCCATTCCATTCCATTGAATTCCATTCCATTCCATTCCATTCCATTCCCTTCCATTCCATTCCGTTCCATTCCATTCCATTCCATTCCATTCCATTCCATTCCATTCCATTACGTTCCGTTCCATTCCGTTCCATTCCATTGAATTCCGATCCATTGCATTGAATTCCGTTCCATTCCATTCCATTCCTTTCCGTTCCGTTCCGTTCCGTTCCGTTCTGTTCTACTCGGGTTGATTCCATTCTATTCCATTCCATTCCATTCCATGGAATTCCATTCCATTCCATTCCATGGAATTCCATTCCATTCCATTCAATTCCATTGAATTCCATTCCATTGCATTCCATTCCATTCCATTCCATTGAATTCCATTGAATTCCATTCCATTGAATTCCATTCCATTCCATTCCATTCCATTCCGTTCCATTCCATTCCGTTACATTCCATTCCATTCCATTCCATTCCGTTCCATTCCGTTCCATTCCGTTCCATTCCATTGAATTCCGTTCCATTGCATTGAATTCCGTTCCATTCCATTCCATTCCATTCCATTCCATTCCGTTCCATTCCATTCCATTCCATTCCATTACGTTCCGTTCCATTCCGTTCCATTCCATTGAATTCCGATCCATTGCATTGAATTCCGTTCCATTCCATTCCATTCCTTTCCGTTCCGTTCCGTTCCGTTCCGTTCTACTCGGATTGATTCCATTCTATTCCATTCTCTTCCATTCGATTCAATTCGATTCCATTCCATTCCATTCCATTCCATTCCATTCCATTCCATTCCATTCCATTCCATTCCATTGAATTCCATTCCATTCCATTCCATTCCATTCCATTCCGTTCCATTCCATTCCATTCCATTCCATTACGTTCCGTTCCATTCCGTTCCATTCCATTGAATTCCGATCCATTGCATTGAATTCCGTTCCATTGCATTCCATTCCTTTCCGTTCCGTTCCGTTCCATTCCGTTCCGTTCTACTCGGATTGATTCCATTCTATTCCATTCCATTCAATTCGATTCCATTCGATTCCATTCGATTCCATTCCATTCCATTCCATTCCATTCCATTCCATTCCATTGCATTGAATTCCATTCCATTCCATTCCATTCCATTCCATTGAATTCCATTATATTCCATTCCATTCCATTTAATTCTGTTCCATTGAATTCCATTCCATTCCATTCCGTTCTACTCGGGTTGATTCCATTCTATTCCATTCCGTTCCGTTCCGTTCCGTTCCGTTCCGTTCTGTTCCATTCCACTCGGGTTGATTCCATTCTATTCCATTCCATTCCATTCGATTCCATTCGATTCCATTCGATTCCATTCGATTCCATTCGATTCCATTCGATTCCATTCCATTCCATTGAATTCCATTCCATTCCATTCCATTCCATTGAATTCCGTTCCATTCCATTCAATTCCATTCCATTCCATTCCATTCCATTTGAATTCCATTCCATTCTATTCCATTCCATTCCATTCCATTCCATTCCGTTCCATTCTACTCGGCTTGATTCCATTCTATTCCATTCCATTGCATTCGATTCCATTCGATTCCATTCCATTCCATTCCATTCCATTCCATTCCATTCCATTCCATTCCATTGAATTCCATTCCATTCCACTGAATTCCATTCCATTCCATTCCATTCCATTCCATTGAATTCCGTTCCATTCCATTCCATTCCATTCCACTGCATTCCATTGAATTCCATTCCATTGAATTCCATTCCATTCCATTCCATTCCACTGAATTCCATTCCATTCCGTTCCGTTCCGTTCCGTTCCGTTCCGTTCCGTTCCATTCCATTCCATTCCATTCCATTGAATTCCGTTCCATTCCATTGAATTCCATTCCATTCCGTTCCATTCCATTGAATTCCGTTCCGTTCCGTTCCGTTCCGTTCCGTTCCATTCCGTTCCATTCCGTTCCATTCGATTCCTTTCCATTCCATTCCATTCCATTCCATTCCGTTCTACTCGGGTTCATTCCATTCCATTCCGTTCCGTTCCGTTCCGCTCCGTTCCATTCCTTTCTACTTGTGTTGACTCCATTCCATTCCATTCTATTCCATTGAATTCCATTCCATTGAATTCAATTCCATTCCATTCCATTCCATTCCATTGAATTCCATTCCATTCCATTCCATTCCATTCCATTCCACTGAATTCCATTCCATTCCATTCAATTGAATTCCATTCCATTCCATTCCATTAGATTCCATTCCATTCCATTGAATTCCATTCCATTCCATTCCAATCCATTCCATTCCATTGAATTCCATTGAATTCCATTCCATTGAATTCCATTCCATTCCATTGAATTCCATTCCATTCCATTCCATTCCATTCCGTTCCATTCCATTCCGTTCCATTCCATTCCATTCCTTTCCATTCCATTCCGTTCCGTTCCATTCCGTTCCATTCCGTTCCATTCCATTGAATTCCGTTCCATTGCATTGAATTCCGTTCCATTCCATTCCATTCCTTTCCGTTCCGTTCCGTTCCGTTCCGTTCAGTTCCGTTCCGTTTTACTCGGGTTGATTCCATTCTATTCCATTCCATTCCACTCGATTCCATTCTATTCCATTCGATTCCATTCGATTCAATTCGATTCCATTCCATTACATTCCATTCCATTCCATTCCATTCCATTCCATTCCATTCCATTCCATTCCATTGAATTCCATTCCATTCCATTCCGTTCCATTCCATTCCTTTCCATTCCATTCCATTCCATTCCATTCCATTCCATTCCATTACGTTCCGTTCCATTCCGTTCCATTCCGTTCCATTCCATTGAATTCCGATCCATTGCATTGAATTCCATTCCATTCCATTCCATTCCTTTCCGTTCCGTTCCGTTCCGCTCCGTTCCGTTCCGTTCCGTTCTACTCGGATTGATTCCATTCTACTCCATTCCATTCCATTCGATTGCATTCGATTCCATTCGATTCCATTCGATTCCATTCCATTCCATTCCATTCCATTCCATTCCATTCCATTGAATTCCATTCCATTCCATTCCATTCCATTCCATTGAATTCCATTCCATTCCATTCCATTCCATTGAATTCTGTTCCATTCAATTCCATTCCATTCCATTCCGTTCTACTCGGGTTGATTCCATTCTATTCCATTCCGTTCCGTTCCGTTCCGTTCCGTTCCTTTCCGTTCCATTCCATTCCACTCGGGTTGGTTCCATTCTATTCCATTCCATTCCATTCGATTCCATTCGATTCCATTGGATTCCATTCGATTCCATTCGATTCCATTCGATTCCATTCCATTCCATTCCATTCCATTGAATTCCGTTCCATTCCATTCAATTCCATTCCATTCCATTCCATTCCATTTGAATTCCATTCCATTCCATTCCATTCCGTTCCATTCCATTCCATTCCATTCCATTCCATTCCATTCCATTCCATTCCATTCTACTCGGGTTGATTCCATTCTATTCCATTGTATTCCATTCGATTCCATTCGATTCAATTCGATTCCTTTCCATTCCATTCCATTCCATTCCATTCCATTCCATTCCATTGAATTCCATTCCATTCCATTCCGTTCCATTCCATTCCGTTCCATTCCATTCCATTCCATTCCATTCCATTCCATTCCATTCCGTTCCATTACGTTCCGTTCCATTCCGTTCCATTCCATTGAATTCCGATCCTTTGCATTGAATTCCGTTCCATTCCATTCCATTCCTTTCCGTTCTGTTCCGTTCCGTTCCGTTCCGTTCTACTCGGATTGATTCCATTCTATTCCATTCCATTCCATTCGATTCCATTCGATTCCATTCGATTCCATTCGACTCCATTCCATTCCATTCCATTCCATTCCATTCCATGGAACTCCATTCCATTCCATTCCATTCCATTCCATTCCATTCCATTCCATTCCATTCCATTCCATTGAATTCCATTCCATTCCATTGAATTCTGTTCCATTCAATTCCATTCGATTCCATTCCGTTCTACTCGGGTTGATTCCATTCTATTCCATTCCGTTCCGTTCCGTTCCGTTCCGTTCTGTTCCATTCCATTCCACTCGGGTTGATTCCATTCGATTCCATTCCATTCCATTCGATTCCATTCGATTCCATTCGATTCCATTCTATTCCATTCGATTCCATTCCATTCCATTCCATTCCATTGAATTCCATTCCATTCCATTCCATTCCATTGAATTCCGTTCCATTCCATTCCATTGCATTCCATTCCATTCCATTGAATTCCATTACATTGAATTCCATTCCATTCCATTCCATTCCATTGAATTCCATCCCATTCCGTTCCGTTCCGTTCCGTTCCTTTCCGTTCCGTTCCATTCCATTCCATTCCATTCCATTGAATTCCGTTCCATTCCATTGAATTCCATTCCATTCCGTTCCATTCCATTGAATTCCGTTCCTTTCCGTTCCGTTCCGTTCCATTCCGTTCCATTCCGTTCTACTCGGGTTGATTCCATTCTATTCCATTCCATTCCACTCGATTCCATTCCATTCCATTCCATTCCATTCCATTCCATTCCGTTCTACTCGGGTTCATTCCATTCCATTCCGTTCCGTGTCGTTCCGTTCCATTCCTTTCTACTTGTGTTGATTTCATTCCATTCCATTCTATTCCATTGAATTCCATTCCATTCCATTCCATTCCATTCCATGGAATTCCATTGAATTCCATTGAATTCCATTCCATTCCATTGAATTCCATTCCATTGCATTCCTTTCCATTCCATTCCATTGAATTCCATTGAATTCCATTCCATTGAATTCCATTCCATTCCATTGAATTCCATTCCATTCCATTCCATTCCATTCCATTCCATTCCATTCCATTCCATTCCATTCCGTTCCATTCCATTGAATTCCGTTCCATTGCATTGAATTCCGTTCCATTCCATTCCATTCCATTCCATTCCGTTCCATTCCATTCCATTCCATTCCATTACGTTCCGTTCCATTCCGTTCCATTCCATTGAATTCCGATCCATTGCATTGAATTCCGATCCATTGCATTGAATTCCGTTCCATTCCATTCCATTCCTTTCCGTTCCGTTCCGTTCCGTTCCGTTCCGTTCTACTCGGGTTGATTCCATTCTATTCCATTCCATTCCATTCGATTCAATTCTATTCCATTCGATTCCATTCGATTCAATTCGATTCCATTCCATTCCATTCCATTCCATTCCATTCCATTGAATTCCATTCCATTCCATTCCTTTCCATTCCATTCCGTTCCATTCCATTCCATTCCATTCCATTCCATTCCATTCCATTCCATTACGTTCCGTTCCATTCCGTTCCATTCCGTTCCATTCCATTGAATTCCGATCCATTGCATTGAATTCCGTTCCATTCCATTCCATTCCTTTCCGTTCCGTTCCGTTCCGTCCCATTCCGTTCTACTCGGATTGATTCCATTCTAATTCCATTCCATTCCATTCGATTCCATTCGATTCCATTCGATTCCATTCCATTCCATTCCATTCCATTCCATTCCATTCCATTCAATTCCATTGAACTCCATTCCATTCCATTCCATTCCATTCCATTCCATTCCATTCCATTCAATTGAATTCCATTCCATTCCATTCCATTCCATTGAATTCTGTTCCATTCAATTCCATTCCATTCCATTCCGTTCTACTCGGGTTGATTCCATTCTATTCCATTCCGTTCCGTTCCGTTCCGTTCCGTTCCGTTCCGTTCTACTCGGGTTGATTCCATTCGATTCCATTCGATTCCATTCGATTCCATTCGATTCCATTCGATTCCATTCCATTCCATTGAATTCCATTCCATTCCATTCCATTCCATTGCATTCCATTCCATTCCATTCCATTTGAATTCCATTCCATTCCATTCCATTCCATTCCATTCCATTCCATTCCATTCCATTCTACTCGGGTTGATTCCATTCTATTCCATTCCATTCCATTCGATTCCATTCGATTCCATTCCATTCCATTCCATTCCATTCCATTCCATTGAATTCCATTCCATTCCATTGAATTCCATTCCATTCCATTCCATTCCATTGAATTCCGTTCCATTCCATTCCATTCCATTCCATTGAATTCCATTCCATTGAATTCCATTCCATTCCATTCCATTCCATTGAATTCCATTCCATTCCGTTCCGTTCCGTTCCGTTCCGTTCCGTTTCGTTCCGTTCCGTTCCGTTCCGTTCCATTCCATTCCATTCCATTCCATTGAATTCCGTTCCATTCCATTGAATTCCATTCCATTCCGTTCCATTCCATTGAATTCTGTTCCGTTCCGTTCTGTTCCGTTCCGTTCCATTCCGTTCCATTCCGTTCCTTTCCGTTCTACTCGGGTTGATTCCATTCTATACCATTCCATTCCATTCGATTCCATTCGATTCCATTCGAATCCATTCGATTCCATTCGATTCCATTCGATTCCATTCCATTCCATTGAATTCCATTCCATTCCATTCCATTCCGTTCCATTCCATTCAATTCCATTCCATTCCATTCCTTTCCGTTCCGTTCCGTTCCGTTCCGTTCCGTTCCGTTCTACTCGGGTTGATTCCATTCTATTCCATTCCATTCCATTCGATTCCATTCTATTCCATTTGATTCCATTCGATTCAATTCGATTCCATTCCATTCCATTCCATTCCATTCCATTCCAGTGAATTCCATTCCATTCCATTCCGTTCCATTCCATTCCGTTCCATTCAATTCCATTCCATTACATTACATTCCCTTCCATTCCATTCCATTCCGTTCCATTCCATTGAATTCCGATCCATTGCATTGAATTCCGTTCCATTCCATTCCATTCCTTTCCGTTCCGTTCCGTTCCGTTCCGTTCTACTCGGATTGATTCCATTCCATTCCATTCCATTCCATTCCATTCCATTCCATTCCATTGAACTCCATTCCATTCCATTCCATTCCATTCCATTCCATTCCATTCCATTCCATTGAATTCTGTTCCATTCCATTCCATTCCATTCCATTCCTTTCTACTCAGGTTGATTCCATTCTATTCCATTCCGTTCCGTTCCGTTCCGTTCCGTTCCGTTCCATTCCACTCGGGTTGATTCCATTCTATTCCATTCCATTCCATTCGATTCCATTCGATTCCATTCGATTCCATTCGATTCCATTCGATTCCATTCCATTCCATTCCATTCCATTGAATTCCGATCCATTGCATTGAATTCCGTTCCATTCCATTCCATTCCTTTCCGTTCCGTTCCGTTCCGTTCCGTTCCGTTCTACTCGGATTGATTCCATTCCATTCCATTCCATTCCATTCCATTCCATTGAACTCCATTCCATTCCATTCCATTCCATTCCATTCCATTCCATTCCATTCCATTCCATTCCATTCTACTCGGGTTGATTCCATTCTATTCCATTGTATTCCATTCCATTCCATTCCATTCCATTCCCTTCCATTCCATTCCGTTGCATTCCATTCCATTCCATTCCATTCCATTGAATTCCATTCCATTCCATTCCGTTCCATTCCATTCCGTTCCATTCCATTCCATTCCATTCCATTCCATTCCATTCCATTCCATTCCATTCCATTCCGTTCCATTACGTTCCGTTCCTTTCCGTTCCATTCCATTGAATTCCGATCCTTTGCATTGAATTCTGTTCCATTCCATTCCATTCCTTTCCGTTCTGTTCCGTTCCGCTCCGTTCCGTTCTACTCGGATTGATTCCATTCTATTCCATTCCATTCCATTCGATTCCATTCGATTCCATTCGATTCCATTCGACTCCATTCCATTCCATTCCATTCCATTCCATTCCATTCCATGGAACTCCATTCCATTCCATTCCATTCCATTCCATTCCATTCCATTCCATTCCATTGAATTCCATTCCATTCCATTCCATTCCATTGAATTCTGTTCCATTCAATTCCATTCGATTCCATTCCGTTCTACTCGGGTTGATTCCATTCTATTCCATTCCGTTCCATTCCGTTCCGTTCCATTCCGTTCCACTCCGTTCTATTCCGTTCTACTCGGGTTGATTCCATTCTATTCCATTCCATTCCACTCGATTCCATTCCTTTCCATTCCATTCCATTCCATTCCATTCCGTTCTACTCGGGTTCATTCCATTCCATTCCGTTCCGTTCCATTCCTTTCTACTTGTGTTGATTTCATTCCATTCCATTCTATTCCATTGAATTCCATTCCATTCCATTGCATTCCATTCCATGGAATTCCATGGAATTCCATTCCATTCCATTCCATTCCATTCCATGGAATTCCATTGAATTCCATTCCATTCCATTCCATTCCATTGCATTCCATTCCATTCCATTCCATTGAATTCCATTCCATTCCATTCCATTCCATTCCATTCCATTCCATTGAATTCCATTCCATTCCATTCCATTCCATTCCATTCCATTCCATTCCATTCCATTGAATTCCATTGAATTCCATTCCATTGAATTCCATTCCATTCCATTGAATTCCATTCCATTCCATTCCATTCCATTCCATTCCCTTCCATTCCATTCCGTTCCATTGCATTCCATTCCATTCCATTCCATTCCGTTCCGTTCCATTCCGTTCCATTCCATTCCATTCCATTGAATTCCGTTCCATTGCATTGAATTCCGTTCCATTCCATTCCATTCCTTTCCGTTCCGTTCCGTTCCGTTCCGTTCCGTTCTACTCGGGTTGATTCCATTCTATTCCATTCCATTCCATTCTATTCCATTGTATTCCATTCGATTCCATTCGATTCAATTCGATTCCATTCCATTCCATTCCATTCCATTCCATTCCATTCCACTGAATTCCATTCCATTCCATTCCGTTCCATTCCATTCCGTTCCATTCCATTCCATTCCATTCCATTCCATTCCATTCCATTCCATTCCATTCCGTTCCATTACGTTCCGTTCCATTCCGTTCCATTCCATTGAATTCCGATCCATTGCATTGAATTCCGTTCCATTCCATTCCATTCCTTTCCGTTCTGTTCCGTTCCGTTCCGTTCCGTTCTACTCGGATTGATTCCATTCTATTCCATTCCATTCAATTCCATTCCATTCCCTTCCATTCCATTCCGTTCCATTCCATTCCATTCCATTCCGTTCCATTACGTTCCGTTCCATTCCGTTCCATTCCATTGAATTCCGATCCATTGCATTGAATTCCGTTCCATTCCATTCCATTCCTTTCCGTTCTGTTCCGTTCCGTTCCGTTCCGTTCTACTCGTATTGATTCCATTCTATTCCATTCCATTCCATTCCATTCCATTCCCTTCCATTCCATTCCGTTCCATTCCATTCCATTCCATTCCATTCCATTCCGTTCCGTTCCATTCCGTTCCATTCCGTTCCATTCCATTGAAATCCGTTCCATTGCATTGAATTCCGTTCCATTCCATTCCATTCCTTTCCGTTCCGTTCCGTTCCGTTCCGTTCCGTTCTACTCGGGTTGATTCCATTCTATTCCATTCCATTCCATTCTATTCCATTGTATTCCATTCATTTCCATTCGATTCCATTCGACTCCATTCCATTCCATTCCATTCCATTCCATTCCATGGAACTCCATTCCATTCCATTGCATTCCATTCCATTCCTTTCCATTCCATTGAATTCCATTCCATTCCATTCCATTCCATTGAATTCTGTTCCATTCAATTCCATTCGATTCCATTCCGTTCTACTCGGGTTGATTCCATTCTATTCCATTCCGTTCCGTTCCGTTCCGTTCCATTCCATTCCACTCGGGTTGATTCCATTCGATTCCATTCCATTCCATTCGATTCCATTCGATTCCATTCGATTCCATTCGATTCCATTCCATTCCATTCCATTCCATTGAATTCCATTCCATTCCATTCCATTCCATTGAATTCCGTTCCATTCCATTCTATTGCATTCCATTCCATTCCATTGAATTCCATTACATTGAATTCCATTCCATTCCATTCCATTCCATGGAATTCCATTCCATTCCGTTCCGTTCCGTTCCGTTCCGTTCCGTTCCGTTGCATTCCATTCCATTCCATTCCATTGAATTCCGTTCCATTCCATTGAATACCATTCCATTCCGTTCCATTCCATTGAATTCCGTTCCGTTCCGTTCCGTTCCGTTCCGTTCCGTTCCATTCCGTTCCATTCCGTTCTACTCGGGTTGATTCCATTCTATTCCATTCCATTCCACTCGATTCCATTCCATTCAATTCCATTCCATTCCATTCCATTCCGTTCTACTCGGGTTCATTCCATTCCATTCCGTTCCGTTCCGTTCCGTTCCATTCCTTTCTACTTGTGTTGATTTCATTCCATTCCATTCTATTCCATTGAATTCCATTCCATTCCATTCCATTCCATTGAATTCCATTCCATTGCATTCCATTCCATTCCATTCCATTGAATTCCATTGAATTCCATTCCATTGAATTCCATTCCATTCCATTGAATTCCATTCCATTCCATTCCATTCCATTCCGTTCCATTCCATTCCGTTACATTCCATTCCATTCCATTCCATTCCATTCCATTCCGTTCCATTCCGTTCCATTCCGTTCCATTCCATTGAATTCCGTTCCATTGCATTGAATTCCGTTCCATTCCATTCAATTCCATTCCATTCCGTTCCATTACGTTCCGTTCCATTCCGTTCCATTCCATTGAATTCCGATCCATTGCATTGAATTCCGTTCCATTCCATTCCATTCCTTTCCGTTCCGTCCCGTTCCGTTCCGTTCCGTTCTACTCGGATTGATTCCATTCTATTCCATTCTCTTCCATTCGATTCAATTCGATTCCATTCCATTCCATTCCATTCCATTCCATTCCATTCCATTCCATTCCATTCCATTCTACTCGGGTTGATTCCATTCTATTCCATTCCATTCCATTCGATTCCATTCGATTCCATTCGATTCCATTCCATTCCATTCCATTCCATTCCATTCCATTCCATTCCATTCCATTCCATTCCATTGAATTCCATTCCATTCCATTGAATTCCATTCCATTCCATTCCATTCCATTGAATTCCGTTCCATTCCATTCCATTCCACTCCATTCCATTCCATTGAATTCCATTACATTGAATTCCATTCCATTCCATTCCATTCCATTGAATTCCATTCCATTCCGTTCCGTTCCGTTCCGTTCCGTTCCGTTCCGTTCCATTCCATTCCATTCCATTCCATTGAATTCCGTTCCATTCCATTGAATTCCATTCCATTCCGTTCCATTCCATTGAATTCCGTTCCGTTCCGTTCCGTTCCATTCCGTTCCGTTCCATTCCGTTCCATTCCGTTCTATTCCGTTCTACTCGGGTTGATTCCATTCTATTCCATTCCATTCCACTCGATTCCATTCCATTCCATTCCATTCCATTCCATTCCATTCCATTCCATTCCGTTCTACTCGGGTTCATTCCATTCCATTCCGTTCCGTTCCTTTCCTTTCTACTTGTGTTGATTTCATTCCATTCCATTCTATTCCATTGAATTCCATTCCATTCCATTCCATTCCATTCCATGGAATTCCATTGAATTCCATTCCATGGAATTCCATTCCATTCCATTCCAATCCATTCCATTCCATTCCATTGAATTCCATTCCATTCCATTCCATTCCATTGCATTCCATTCCATTCCATTCCATTGAATTCCATTCCATTGAATTCCATTCCATTCCATTCCATTCCATTGAATTCCATTCCATTCCATTCCATTCCATTCCATTCCATTCCATTGAATTCCATTGAATTCCATTCCATTGAATTCCATTCCATTCCATTGAATTCCATTCCATTCCATTCCATTCCATTCCCTTCCATTCCATTCCGTTGCATTCCATTCCATTCCATTCCATTCCATTCCGTTCCGTTCCATTCCGTTCCATTCCGTTCCATTCCATTGAATTCCGTTCCATTGCATTGAATTCCGTTCCATTCCATTCCATTCCTTTCCGTTCCGTTCCGTTCCGTTCCGTTCCGTTCTACTCGGGTTGATTCCATTCTATTCCATTCCATTCCATTCTATTCCATTGTATTCCATTCGATTCCATTCGATTCAATTCGATTCCATTCCATTCCATTCCATTCCATTCCATTCCATTGAATTCCATTCCATTCCATTCCGTTCCATTCCATTCCGTTCCATTCCATTCCATTCCATTCCATTCCATTCCATTCCGTTCCATTACGTTCCGTTCCATTCCGTTCCATTCCATTGAATTCCGATCCATTGCATTGAATTCCGTTCCATTCCATTCCATTCCTTTCCGTTCTGTTCCGTTCCGTTCCGTTCCGTTCTACTCGGATTGATTCCATTCTATTCCATTCCATTCCATTCCATTCCATTCCCTTCCATTCCATTCCGTTCCATTCCATTCCATTCCATTCCATTCCGTTCCGTTCCGTTCCATTCCGTTGCATTCCGCTCCATTCCATTGAATTCCGTTCCATTGCATTGAATTCCGTTCCATTCCATTCCATTCCTTTCCGTTCCGTTCCGTTCCGTTCCGTTCCGTTCTACTCGGATTGATTCCATTCTATTCCATTCTCTTCCATTCGATTCAATTCGATTCCATTCCATTCCATTCCATTCCATTCCATTCCATTCCATTCCATTCCATTCCATTCCATTCCATTCTACTCGGGTTGATTCCATTCTATTCCATTCCATTCCATTCGATTCCATTCGATTCCATTCGATTCCATTCCATTCCATTCCATTCCATTCCATTCCATTCCATTCCATTCCATTCCATTGAATTCCATTCCATTCCATTCCATTCCATTCCATTCCATTCCATTCCATTCCATTGAATTCCATTGAATTCCATTCCATTGAATTCCATTCCATTCCATTGAATTCCATTCCATTCCATTCCATTCCATTCCCTTCCATTCCATTCCGTTGCATTCCATTCCATTCCATTCCATTCCATTCCATTCCGTTCCGTTCCATTCCGTTCCATTCCGTTCCATTCCATTGAATTCCGTTCCATTGCATTGAATTCCGTTCCATTCCATTCCATTCCTTTCCGTTCCGTTCCGTTCCGTTCCGTTCCGTTCTACTCGGGTTGATTCCATTCTATTCCATTCCATTCCATTCTATTCCATTGTATTCCATTCGATTCCATTCGATTCAATTCGATTCCATTCCATTCCATTCCATTCCATTCCATTGAATTCCATTCCATTCCATTCCGTTCCATTCCATTCCGTTCCATTCCATTCCATTCCATTCCATTCCATTGCATTCCATTCCGTTCCATTACGTTCCGTTCCATTCCGTTCCATTCCATTGAATTCCGATCCATTGCATTGAATTCCGTTCCATTCCATTCCATTCCTTTCCGTTCTGTTCCGTTCCGTTCCGTTCCGTTCTACTCGGATTGATTCCATTCTATTCCATTCCATTCCATTCCATTCCATTCCCTTCCATTCCATTCCGTTCCATTCCATTCCATTCCATTCCATTCCGTTCCGTTCCGTTCCATTCCGTTGCATTCCGCTCCATTCCATTGAATTCCGTTCCATTGCATTGAATTCCGTTCCATTCCATTCCATTCCTTTCCGTTCCGTTCCGTTCCGTTCCGTTCCGTTCTACTCGGGTTGATTCCATTCTATTCCATTCCATTCCATTCTATTCCATTGTATTCCATTCGATTCCATTCGATTCCATTCGACTCCATTCCATTCCATTCCGTTCCATTCCATTCCATTCCATTCCATTCCGTTCCGTTCCATTCAGTTCCATTCCGTTCCATTCCATTGAATTCCGTTCCATTGCATTGAATTCCGTTCCATTCCATTACATTCCTTTCCGTTCCGTTCCGTTCCGTTCCGTTCCGTTCTACTCGGGTTGATTCCATTCTATTCCATTCCATTCCATTCTATTCCATTGTATTCCATTCGATTCCATTCGATTCCATTCGACTCCATTCCATTCCATTCCATTCCATTCCATTCCATTCCATTCCATGGAACTCCATTCCATTCCATTGCATTCCATTCCATTCCTTTCCATTCCATTGAATTCCATTCCATTCCATTCCATTCCATTGAATTCTGTTCCATTCAATTCCATTCGATTCCATTCCGTTCTACTCGGGTTGATTCCATTCTATTCCATTCCGTTCCGTTCCGTTCCGTTCCGTTCCATTCCATTCCACTCGGGTTGATTCCATTCGATTCCATTCCATTCCATTCGATTCCATTCGATTCCATTCGATTCCATTCGATTCCATTCCATTCCATTCCATTCCATTGAATTCCATTCCATTCCATTCCATTCCATTGAATTCCGTTCCATTCCATTCTATTGCATTCCATTCCATTCCATTGAATTCCATTACATTGAATTCCATTCCATTCCATTCCATTCCATTGAATTCCATTCCATTCCGTTCCGTTCCGTTCCGTTCCGTTCCGTTCCGTTCCATTCCATTCCATTCCATTCCATTGAATTCCGTTCCATTCCATTGAATACCATTCCATTCTGTTCCATTCCATTGAATTCCGTTCCGTTCCGTTCCGTTCCGTTCCGTTCCGTTCCATTCCGTTCCATTCCGTTCTACTCGGGTTGATTCCATTCTATTCCATTCCATTCCACTCGATTCCATTCCATTCAATTCCATTCCATTCCATTCCATTCCGTTCTACTCGGGTTCATTCCATTCCATTCCGTTCCGTTCCGTTCCGTTCCATTCCTTTCTACTTGTGTTGATTTCATTCCATTCCATTCCATTCCATTGAATTCCATTCCATTCCATTCCATTCCATTCCATTCCATGGAATTCCATGGAATTCCATTGAATTCCATGGAATTCCATTCCATTCCATTGAATTCCATTCCATTGCATTCCATTCCATTCCATTCCATTGAATTCCATTGAATTCCATTCCATTGAATTCCATTCCATTCCATTGAATTCCATTCCATTCCATTCCATTCCATTCCATTCCGTTCCATTCCATTCCGTTACATTCCATTCCATTCCATTCCATTCCATTCCATTCCGTTCCATTCCGTTCCATTCCGTTCCATTCCATTGAATTCCGTTCCATTGCATTGAATTCCGTTCCATTCCATTCCATTCCATTCCATTCCGTTCCATTCCATTCCATTCCATTCCATTACGTTCCGTTCCATTCCGTTCCATTCCATTGAATTCCGATCCATTGCATTGAATTCCGTTCCATTCCATTCCATTCCTTTCCGTTCCATTCCGTTCCGTTCCGTTCCGTTCTACTCGGATTGATTCCATTCTATTCCATTCTCTTCCATTCGATTCAATTCGATTCCATTCCATTCCATTCCATTCCATTCCATTCCATTCCATTCCATTCCATTCCATTCTACTCGGGTTGATTCCATTCTATTCCATTCCATTCCATTCGATTCCATTCGATTCCATTCGATTCCATTCCATTCCATTCCATTCCATTCCATTCCATTCCATTCCATTGAATTCCATTCCATTCCATTGAATTCCATTCCATTCCATTCCATTCCATTGAATTCCGTTCCATTCCATTCCATTCCACTCCATTCCATTCCATTGAATTCCATTACATTGAATTCCATTCCATTCCATTCCATTCCATTGAATTCCATTCCATTCCGTTCCGTTCCGTTCCGTTCCGTTCCGTTCCGTTCCATTCCATTCCATTGAATTCCGTTCCATTCCATTGAATTCCATTCCATTCCGTTCCATTCCATTGAATTCCGTTCCGTTCCGTTCCGTTCCATTCCGTTCCGTTCCATTCCGTTCCATTCCGTTCTATTCCGTTCTACTCGGGTTGATTCCATTCTATTCCATTCCATTCCACTCGATTCCATTCCATTCCATTCCATTCCATTCCATTCCATTCCATTCCGTTCTACTCGGGTTCATTCCATTCCATTCCGTTCCGTTCCGTTCCTTTCTACTTGTGTTGATTTCATTCCATTCCATTCTATTCCATTGAATTCCATTCCATTCCATTCCATTCCATTCCATGGAATTCCATTGAATTCCATTCCATGGAATTCCATTCCATTCCATTCCAATCCATTCCATTCCATTCCATTGAATTCCATTCCATTCCATTCCATTCCATTGCATTCCATTCCATTCCATTCCATTGAATTCCATTCCATTCCATTCCATTCCATTCCATTCCATTCCATTGAATTCTATTCCATTCCATTCCATTCCATTCCATTCCATTGAATTCCATTGAATTCCATTCCATTGAATTCCATTCCATTCCATTGAATTCCATTCCATTCCATTCCATTCCATTCCCTTCCATTCCATTCCGTTGCATTCCATTCCATTCCATTCCATTCCATTCCGTTCCGTTCCATTCCGTTCCATTCCGTTCCATTCCATTGAATTCCGTTCCATTGCATTGAATTCCGTTCCATTCCATTCCATTCCTTTCCGTTCCGTTCCGTTCCGTTCCGTTCCGTTCTACTCGGGTTGATTCCATTCTATTCCATTCCATTCCATTCTATTCCATTGTATTCCATTCGATTCCATTCGATTCAATTCGATTCCATTCCATTCCATTCCATTCCATTCCATTCCATTCCATTGAATTCCATTCCATTCCATTCCGTTCCATTCCATTCCGTTCCATTCCATTCCATTCCATTCCATTCCATTCCATTCCGTTCCATTACGTTCCGTTCCATTCCGTTCCATTCCATTGAATTCCGATCCATTGCATTGAATTCCGTTCCATTCCATTCCATTCCTTTCCGTTCTGTTCCGTTCCGTTCCGTTCCGTTCTACTCGGATTGATTCCATTCTATTCCATTCCATTCCATTCCATTCCATTCCATTCCCTTCCATTCCATTCCGTTCCATTCCATTCCATTCCATTCCATTCCATTCCGTTCCGTTCCATTCCGTTCCATTCCGTTCCATTCCATTGAATTCCGTTCCATTGCATTGAATTCCGTTCCATTCCATTCCATTCCTTTCCGTTCCGTTCCGTTCCGTTCCGTTCCGTTCTACTCGGGTTGATTCCATTCTATTCCATTCCATTCCATTCTATTCCATTGTATTCCATTCGATTCCATTCGATTCCATTCGACTCCATTCCATTCCATTCCATTCCATTCCATGGAACTCCATTCCATTCCATTCCATTCCATTCCATTCCTTTCCATTCCATTGAATTCCATTCCATTCCATTCCATTCCATTGAATTCTGTTCCATTCAATTCCATTCGATTCCATTCCGTTCTACTCGGGTTGATTCCATTCTATTCCATTCCGTTCCATTCCGTTCCGTTCCGTTCCGTACCATTCCATTCCATTCGATTCCATTCCATTCCATTCCATTCCATTGAATTCCATTCCATTCCATTCCATTCCATTGAATTCCGTTCCATTCCATTCTATTGCATTCCATTCCATTCCATTGAATTCCATTACATTGAATTCCATTCCATTCCATTCCATTCCATTGAATTCCATTCCATTCCGTTCCGTTCCATTCCGTTCCGTTCCGTTCCGTTCCACTCCATTCCATTGAATTCCGTTCCATTCCATTGAATACCATTCCATTCCGTTCCATTCCATTGAATTCCGTTCTGTTCCGTTCCGTTCCGTTCCATTCCGTTCCATTCCGTTCTACTCGGGTTGATTCCATTCTATTCCATTCCATTCCACTCGATTCCATTCCATTCAATTCCATTCCATTCCATTCCATTCCATTCCGTTCTACTCGGGTTCATTCCATTCCATTCCGTTCCGTTCCGTTCCGTTCCATTCCTTTCTACTTGTGTTGATTTCATTCCATTCCATTCTATTCCATGGAATTCCATTCCATTCCATTCCATTCCATTCCATTCCATTGAATTCCATTCCATTGCATTCCATTCCATTCCATTCCATTGAATTCCATTGAATTCCATTCCATTGAATTCCATTCCATTCCATTGAATTCCATTCCATTCCATTCCATTCCATTCCGTTCCATTCCATTCCGTTACATTCCATTCCATTCCATTCCATTCCATTCCATTCCGTTCCATTCCGTTCCATTCCGTTCCATTCCATTGAATTCCGTTCCATTGCATTGAATTCCGTTCCATTCCATTCCATTCCATTCCATTCCGTTCCATTCCATTCCATTCCATTCCATTACGTTCCGTTCCATTCCGTTCCATTCCATTGAATTCCGATCCATTGCATTGAATTCCGTTCCATTCGATTCCATTCCTTTCCGTTCCGTTCCGTTCCGTTCCGTTCCGTTCTACTCGGATTGATTCCATTCTATTCCATTCTCTTCCATTCGATTCAATTCGATTCCATTCCATTCCATTCCATTCCATTCCATTCCATTCCATTCCATTGAATTACATTCCATTCCATTCCATTCCATTCCATTCCGTTCCATTCCATTCCATTCCATTCCATTACGTTCCGTTCCATTCCGTTCCATTCCATTGAATTCCGATCCATTGCATTGAATTCCGTTCCATTGCATTCCATTCCTTTCCGTTCCGTTCCGTTCCGTTCCGTTCCGTTCTACTCGGATTGATTCCATTCTATTCCATTCGATTCCATTCGATTCCATTCGATTCCATTCGATTCCATTCCATTCCATTCCATTCCATTCCATTCCATTCCATTGCATTGAATTCCATTCCATTCCATTCCATTCCATTCCATTGAATTCCATTAAATTCCATTCCATTCCATTTAATTCTGTTCCATTCAATTCCATTCCATTCCATTCCGTTCTACTCGGGTTGATTCCATTCTATTCCATTCCGTTCCGTTCCGTTCCGTTCCGTTCTGTTCCATTCCACTCGGGTTGATTCCATTCTATTCCATTCCATTCGATTCCATTCGATTCCATTCGATTCCATTGGATTCCATTCGATTCCATTCCATTCCATTGAATTCCATTCCATTCCATTCCATTCCATTGAATTCCGTTCCATTCCATTCAATTCCATTCCATTCCATTCCATTCCATTTGTATTCCATTCCATTCTATTCCATTCCATTCCATTCCATTCCATTCCGTTCCATTCTACTCGGCTTGATTCCATTCTATTCCATTCCATTGCATTCGATTCCATTCGATTCCATTCGATTCCATTCCATTCCATTCCATTCCATTCCATTCCATTCCATTGAATTCCATTCCATTCCATTGAATTCCATTCCATTCCATTCCATTCCATTGAATTCCGTTCCATTCCATTCCATTCCATTCCATTGCATTCCATTGAATTCCATTCCATGGAATTCCATTCCATTCCATTCCATTCCACTGAATTCCATTCCATTCCGTTCCGTTCCGTTCCGTTCCGTTCCATTCCATTCCATTCCATTCCATTGAATTCCGTTCCATTCCATTGAATTCCATTCCATTCCGTTCCATTCCATTGAATTCCGTTCCGTTCCGTTCCGTTCCGTTCCATTCCGTTCCATTCCGTTCCATTCGATTCCATTCCATTCCATTCCATTCCATTCCATTCCGTTCTACTCGGGTTCATTCCATTCCATTCCGTTCCGTTCCGTTCCGTTCCGTTCCATTCCTTTCTACTTGTGTTGATTCCATTCCATTCCATTCTATTCCATTGAATTCCATTCCATTGAATTCCATTCCATTCCATTCCATTCCATTCCATTGAATTCCATTCCATTCCATTCCATTCCATTCCACTGAATTCCATTCCATTCCATTCAATTGAATTCCATTCCATTCCATTCCATTAGATTCCATTCCATTCCATTGAATTCCATTCCATTCCATTCCAATCCATTCCATTCCATTGAATTCCATTGAATTCCATTCCATTGAATTCCATTCCATTCCATTGAATTCCATTCCATTCCATTCCATTCCATTCCGTTCCATTCCATTCCGTTCCATTCCATTCCATTCCTTTCCATTCCATTCCGTTCCGTTCCATTCCGTTCCATTCCGTTCCATTCCATTGAATTCCGTTCCATTGCATTGAATTCCGTTCCATTCCATTCCATTCCTTTCCGTTCCGTTCCGTTCCGTTCCGTTCAGTTCCGTTCCGTTCTACTCGGGTTGATTCCATTCTATTCCATTCCATTCCATTCGATTCCATTCTATTCCATTCGATTCCATTCGATTCAATTCGATTCCATTCCATTCCATTCCATTCCATTCCATTCCATTCCATTCCATTCCATTGAATTCCATTCCATTCCATTCCGTTCCATTCCATTCCGTTCCATTCCATTCCATTCCATTCCATTCCATTCCATTCCATTATGTTCCGTTCCATTCTGTTCCATTCCGTTCCATTCCATTGAATTCCGATCCATTGCATTGAATTCCATTCCATTCCATTCCATTCCTTTCCGTTCCGTTGCGTTCCGCTCCGTTCCGTTCCGTTCCGTTCTACTCGGATTGATTCCATTCTACTCCATTCCATTCCATTCGATTGCATTCGATTCCATTCGATTCCATACGATTCCATTCCATTCCATTCCATTCCATTCCATTCCATTCCATTCCATTGAATTCCATTCCATTCCATTCCATTCCATTCCATTCCATTCCATTCCATTGAATTCCATTCCATTCCATTCCATTCCATTGAATTCTGTTCCATTCAATTCCATTCCATTCCATTCCGTTCTACTCGGGTTTATTCCATTCTATTCCATTCCGTTCCGTTCCGTTCCGTTCCTTTCCGTTCCATTCCATTCCACTCGGGTTGGTTCCATTCTATTCCATTCCATTCCATTCGATTCCATTCGATTCCATTCGATTCCATTCGATTCCATTCGATTCCATTCCATTCCATTCCATTCCATTGAATTCCGTTCCATTCCATTCAATTCCATTCCATTCCATTCCATTCCATTTGAATTCCATTCCATTCCATTCCGTTCCATTCCATTCCATTCCATTCCATTCCATTCCATTCCATTCCATTCCGTTCTACTCGGGTTGATTCCATTCTATTCCATTCCATTCCATTCGATTCCATTTGATTCCATTCGATTCCATTCGATTCCATTCCATTCCATTCCATTCCATTCCATTCCATTCCATTCCATTGAATTCCATTCCATTCCATTGAATTCCATTCCATTCCATTCCATTCCATTGAAGTCCATTCCATTCCATTCCATTCCATTGAATTCCATTCCATTCCACTCCATTCCATTGAATTCCATTCCATTCCGTTCCGTTCCGTTCCGTTCCGTTCCGTTCCGTTCCATTCCATTCCATTCCATTCCATTGAATTCCGTTCCATTCCATTGAATTCCATTCCATTCCGTTCCATTCCATTGAATTCCGTTCCGTTCCGTTCCGTTCCGTTCCATTCCGTTCCATTCCGTTCCATTCCGTTCTACTTGGGTTGATTCCATTCTATTCCATTCCATTCCATTCGATTCCATTCCATTCCGTTCCATTCCATTAAATTCCGTTCTACTCGGGTTCATTCCATTCCATTCCGTTCCTTTCCGTTCCGTACCATTCCTTTCTACTTGTGTTGATTCCATTCCATTCCATTCTATTCCATTGAATTCCATTCCATTCCATTCCATTCCATTCCATTACATGGAATTCCATTGAATTCCATTGAATTCCATTCCATTGAATTCCATTCCATTCCATTCCATTCCATTCCATTCCATTCCATTCCATTCCATTGAATTCCATTCCATTCCATTCCATTCCATTCCATTCCATTCCATTGAATTCCATTCCATTCTATTCCATTCCATTCCATTGAATTCCATTCCATTCCATTCCATTCCATTCCATTCCTTTCCATTCCATTGAATTCCATTGAATTCCGTTCCATTGAATTCCATTCCATTCCATGGAATTCCATTCCATTCCATTCCATTCCATTCCGTTCCATTCCATTCCGTTCCATTCCATTCCATTCCATTCCATTCCGTTCCGTTCCATTCCGTTCCATTCCGTTCCATTCCATTGAATTCCGTTCCCTTGCACTGAATTCCGTTCCATTCCATTCCATTCCTTTCCGTTCCGTTCCGTTCCGTTCCGTTCCGTTCTACTCGGGTTGATTCCATTCTATTCCATTCCATTCCATTCGATTCCATTCTAATCCATTCGATTCCATTCGATTCAATTCGATTCCATTCCATTCCATTTCATTCCATTCCATTCCAATGAATTCCATTCCATTCCATTGAATTCCATTCCATTCCATTCCATTCCATTGAATTCCATTCCATTCCATTGAATTCCATTCCATTCCATTCCATTCGATTCCATTCCATTCCATGGAATTCCATTCCATTCCATTCCATTCCATTCCATTCCATTCCATTCCATTCCATTCCATTCGATTCCATTCGATTCCTTTCGATTCCATTCGATTCCATTCCATTCCATTCCATTCCATTGAATTCCATTCCATTCCATTCCATTCCATTGAATTCCATTCCATTCCATTCCATCGAATTCCATTCCATTCCATTGAATTCCATTCCATTCCATTCCATTCCATTCCATTCCATTCCATTACATCGAATTCCAGTCCATTCCATTCCATTCCATTCCATTCCATTGTATTCCATTCCATTCCATTGAATTCCATTCCATTCCATTCCATTCCATTGAATTCCGTTCCATTGAATTCCATTCCTTTCCGTTCCCTTCCGTTCCGTTCTGTTCCATTCTACTCGGGTTGATTCCATTCTTTTCCATTACATTTCATTCGATTCCATTCGATTCCATTCCATTCCATTCAATTCCATTCCATTCCATTGAATTCCATTCCATTCCATTCCATTCCATTGCATTCCATTCCATTCCATTCCATTGAATTCCATTCCATTCCATTCCATTCCATTCCATTCCATTGAATTCCATTCCATTCCATTCCATTCCATTCCATTCCATTCCATTGAATTCCATTGAATTCCATTCCATTGAATTCCATTCCATTCCATTGAATTCCATTCCATTCCATTCCATTCCATTCCCTTCCATTCCATTCCGTTCCATTGCATTCCATTCCATTCCATTCCATTCCGTTCCGTTCCATTCCGTTCCATTCCATTCCATTCCATTGAATTCCGTTCCTTTGCATTGAATTCCGTTCCATTCCATTCCATTCCTTTCCGTTCCGTTCCGTTCCGTTCCGTTCCGTTCTACTCGGGTTGATTCCATTCTATTCCATTCCATTCCATTCTATTCCATTGTATTCCATTCGATTCCATTCGATTCAATTCGATTCCATTCCATTCCATTCCATTCCATTCCATTCCATTCCATTGAATTCCATTCCATTCCATTCCGTTCCATTCCATTCCGTTCCATTCCATTCCATTCCATTCCATTCCATTCCATTCCATTCCGTTCCATTACGTTCCGTTCCATTCCGTTCCATTCCATTGAATTCCGATCCGTTGCATTGAATTCCGTTCCATTCCATTCCATTCCTTTCCGTTTTGTTCCGTTCCGTTCCGTTCCGTTCTACTCGGATTGATTCCATTCTATTCCATTCCATTCCATTCCATTCCATTCCCTTCCATTCCATTCCGTTCCATTCCATTCCATTCCATTCCATTCCGTTCCGTTCCATTCCGTTCCATTCCGTTCCATTCCATTGAATTCCGTTCCATTGCATTGAATTCCGTTCCATTCCATTCCATTCCTTTCCGTTCCGTTCCGTTCCGTTCCGTTCCGTTCTACTCGGGTTGATTCCATTCTATTCCATTCCATTCCATTCTATTCCATTGTATTCCATTCGATTCCATTCGATTCCATTCGACTCCATTCCATTCCATTCCATTCCATTCCATTCCATGGAACTCCATTCCATTCCATTGCATTCCATTCCATTCCTTTCCATTCCATTGAATTCCATTCCATTCCATTCCATTCCATTGAATTCTGTTCCATTCAATTCCATTCGATTCCATTCCGTTCTACTCGGGTTGATTCCATTCTATTCCATTCCGTTCCGTTCCGTTCCGTTCCGTTCCATTCCATTCCACTCGGGTTGATTCCATTCGATTCCATTCCATTCCATTCGATTCCATTCGATTCCATTCGATTCCATTCGATTCCATTCCATTCCATTCCATTCCATTGAATTCCATTCCATTCCATTCCATTCCATTGAATTCCGTTCCATTCCATTCTATTGCATTCCATTCCATTCCATTGAATTCCATTACATTGAATTCCATTCCATTCCATTCCATTCCATTGAATTCCATTCCATTCCGTTCCGTTCCGTTCCGTTCCATTCCATTCCATTCCATTCCATTGAATTCCGTTCCATTCCATTGAATACCATTCCATTCCGTTCCATTCCATTGAATTCCGTTCCGTTCCGTTCCGTTCCGTTCCGTTCCGTTCCATTCCGTTCCATTCCGTTCTACTCGGGTTGATTCCATTCTATTCCATTCCATTCCACTCCATTCCATTCCATTCAATTCCATTCCATTCCATTCCATTCCGTTCTACTCGGGTTCATTCCATTCCATTCCGTTCCGTTCCGTTCCGTTCCATTCCTTTCTACTTGTGTTGATTTCATTCCATTCCTTTCTATTCCATTGAATTCCATTCCATTCCATTCCATTCCATTCCATTCCATTCCATGGAATTCCACGGAATTCCATTGAATTCCATGGAATTCCATTCCATTCCATGGAATTCCACGGAATTCCATTGAATTCCATGGAATTCCATTCCATTCCATTGAATTCCATTCCATTGCATTCCATTCCATTCCATTCCATTGAATTCCATTGAATTCCATTCCATTGAATTCCATTCCATTCCATTGAATTCCATTCCATTCCATTCCATTCCATTCCGTTCCATTCCATTCCGTTACATTCCATTCCATTCCATTCCATTCCGTTCCATTCCGTTCCATTCCGTTCCATTCCATTGAATTCCGTTCCATTGCATTGAATTCCGTTCCATTCCATTCCATTCCATTCCATTCCGTTCCATTCCATTCCATTCCATTCCATTCCATTCCATTACGTTCCGTTCCATTCCGTTCCATTCCATTGAATTCCGATCCATTGCATTGAATTCCGTTCCATTCCATTCCATTCCTTTCCGTTCCGTTCCGTTCCGTTCCGTTCCGTTCTACTCGGATTGATTCCATTCTATTCCATTCTCTTCCATTCGATTCAATTCGATTCCATTCCATTCCATTCCATTCCATTCCATTCCATTCCATTCCATTCCATTCCATTCTACTCAGGTTGATTCCATTCTATTCCATTCCATTCCATTCGATTCCATTCGATTCCTTTCGATTCCATTCCATTCCATTCCATTCCATTCCATTCCATTCCATTCCATTGAATTCCATTCCATTCCATTTAATTCCATTCCATTCCATTCCATTCCATTGAATTCCGTTCCATTCCATTCCATTCCACTCCATTCCATTCCATTGAATTCCATTACATTGAATTCCATTCCATTCCATTCCATTCCATTGAATTCCATTCCATTCCGTTCCGTTCCGTTCCGTTCCGTTCCGTTCCGTTCCATTCCATTCCATTCCATTCCATTGAATTCCGTTCCATTCCATTGAATTCCATTCCATTCCGTTCCATTCCATTGAATTCCGTTCCGTTCCGTTCCGTTCCATTCCGATCCGTTCCATTCCGTTCCATTCCGTTCTATTCCGTTCTACTCGGGTTGATTCCATTCTATTCCATTCCATTCCACTCGATTCCATTCCATTCAATTCCATTCCATTCCATTCCATTCCGTTCTACTCGGGTTCATTCCATTCCATTCCGTTCCGTTCCGTTCCGTTCCATTCCTTTCTACTTGTGTTGATTTCATTCCATTCCATTCTATTCCATTGAATTCCATTCCATTCCATTCCATTCCATTCCATGGAATTCCATGGAATTCCATTGAATTCCATGGAATTCCATTCCATGGAATTCCATTGAATTCCATTCCATGGAATTCCATTCCATTCCATTCCATTCCATTGAATTCCATTCCATTGCATTCCATTCCATTCCATTCCATTGAATTCCATTGAATTCCATTCCATTGAATTCCATTCCATTCCATTGAATTCCATTCCATTCCATTCCATTCCATTCCGTTCCATTCCATTCCGTTACATTCCATTCCATTCCATTCCATTCCATTCCATTCCGTTCCATTCCGTTCCATTCCGTTCCATTCCATTGAATTCCGTTCCATTGCATTGAATTCCGTTCCATTCCATTCCATTCCATTCCATTCCGTTCCATTCCATTCCATTCCATTCCATTACGTTCCGTTCCATTCCGTTCCATTCCATTGAATTCCGATCCATTGCATTGAATTCCGTTCCATTCCATTCCATTCCTTTCCGTTCCGTTCCGTTCCGTTCCGTTCCGTTCTACTCGGATTGATTCCATTCTATTCCATTCTCTTCCATTCGATTCAATTCGATTCCATTCCATTCCATTCCATTCCATTCCATTCCATTCCATTCCATTCCATTCCATTCCATTCCATTCTACTCGGGTTGATTCCATTCTATTCCATTCCATTCCATTCGATTCCATTCGATTCCATTCGATTCCATTCCATTCCATTCCATTCCATTCCATTCCATTCCATTCCATTGAATTCCATTCCATTCCGTTGAATTCCATTCCATTCCATTCCATTCCATTGAATTCCGTTCCATTCCATTCCATTCCACTCCATTCCATTCCATTGAATTCCATTACATTGAATTCCATTCCATTCCATTCCATTCCATTGAATTCCATTCCATTCCGTTCCGTTCCGTTCCGTTCCGTTCCGTTCCGTTCCATTCCATTCCATTGAATTCCGTTCCATTCCATTGAATTCCATTCCATTCCGTTCCATTCCATTGAATTCCGTTCCGTTCCGTTCCGTTCCATTCCGTTCCGTTCCATTCCGTTCCATTCCTTTCTATTCCGTTCTACTCGGGTTGATTCCATTCTATTCCATTCCATTCCACTCGATTCCATTCCATTCCATTCCATTCCATTCCATTCCATTCCATTCCATTCCGTTCTACTCGGGTTCATTCCATTCCATTCCGTTCCGTTCCATTCCTTTCTACTTGTGTTGATTTCATTCCATTCCATTCTATTCCATTGAATTCCATTCCATTCCATTCCATTCCATTCCATGGAATTCCATTGAATTCCATTCCATGGAATTCCATTCCATTCCATTCCAATCCATTCCATTCCATTCCATTGAATTCCATTCCATTCCATTCCATTCCATTGCATTCCATTCCATTCCATTCCATTGAATTCCATTCCATTCCATTCCATTCCATTCCATTCCATTCCATTGAATTCTATTCCATTCCATTCCATTCCATTCCATTCCATTCCATTCCATTGAATTCCATTGAATTCCATTCCATTGAATTCCATTCCATTCCATTGAATTCCATTCCATTCCATTCCATTCCATTCCCTTCCATTCCATTCCGTTGCATTCCATTCCATTCCATTCCATTCCATTCCGTTCCGTTCCATTCCGTTCCATTCCGTTCCATTCCATTGAATTCCTTTCCATTGCATTGAATTCCGTTCCATTCCATTCCATTCCTTTCCGTTCCGTTCCGTTCCGTTCCGTTCCGTTCTACTCGGGTTGATTCCATTCTATTCCATTCCATTCCATTCTATTCCATTGTATTCCATTCGATTCCATTCGATTCAATTCGATTCCATTCCATTCCATTCCATTCCATTCCATTCCATTGAATTCCATTCCATTCCATTCCGTTCCATTCCATTCCGTTCCATTCCATTCCATTCCATTCCATTCCATTCCATTCCGTTCCATTACGTTCCGTTCCATTCCGTTCCATTCCATTGAATTCCGATCCATTGCATTGAATTCCGTTCCATTCCATTCCATTCCTTTCCGTTCTGTTCCGTTCCGTTCCGTTCCGTTCTACTCGGATTGATTCCATTCTATTCCATTCCATTCCATTCCATTCCATTCCCTTCCATTCCATTCCGTTCCATTCCATTCCATTCCATTCCATTCCATTCCGTTCCGTTCCATTCCGTTCCATTCCGTTCCATTCCATTGAATTCCGTTCCATTGCATTGAATTCCGTTCCATTCCATTCCATTCCTTTCCGTTCCGTTCCGTTCCGTTCTACTCGGGTTGATTCCATTCTATTCCATTCCATTCCATTCTATTCCATTGTATTCCATTCGATTCCATTCGATTCCATTCGACTCCATTCCATTCCATTCCATTCCATTCCATTCCATGGAACTCCATTCCATTCCATTCCATTCCATTCCATTCCTTTCCATTCCATTGAATTCCATTCCATTCCATTCCATTCCATTGAATTCTGTTCCATTCAATTCCATTCGATTCCATTCCGTTCTACTCGGGTTGATTCCATTCTATTCCATTCCGTTCCGTTCCGTTCCGTTCCGTTCCGTTCCATTCCATTCCATTCCATTCGATTCCATTCCATTCCATTCCATTCCATTGAATTCCATTCCATTCCATTCCATTCCATTGAATTCCGTTCCATTCCATTCTATTGCATTCCATTCCATTCCATTGAATTCCATTACATTGAATTCCATTCCATTCCATTCCATTCCATTGAATTCCATTCCATTCCTTTCCGTTCCGTTCCGTTCCGTTCCGTTCCGTTCCACTCCATTCCATTGAATTCCGTTCCATTCCATTGAATACCATTCCATTCCGTTCCATTCCATTGAATTCCGTTCTGTTCCGTTCCGTTCCGTTCCATTCCGTTCCATTCCGTTCTACTCGGGTTGATTCCATTCTATTCCATTCCATTCCACTCGATTCCATTCCATTCAATTCCATTCCATTCCATTCCATTCCGTTCTACTCGGGTTCATTCCATTCCATTCCGTTCCGTTCCGTTCCGTTCCATTCCTTTCTACTTGTGTTGATTTCATTCCATTCCATTCTATTCCATGGAATTCCATTCCATTCCATTCCATTCCATTCCATTCCATTCCATTCCATGGAATTCCATGGAATTCCATTCCATGGAATTCCATTCCATTCCATTCCATTCCATTGAATTCCATTCCATTGCATTCCTTTCCATTCCATTCCATTGAATTCCATTGAATTCCATTCCATTGAATTCCATTCCATTCCATTGAATTCCATTCCATTCCATTCCATTCCATTCCGTTCCATTCCATTCCGTTACATTCCATTCCATTCCATTCCTTTCCATTCCATTCCGTTCCATTCCGTTCCATTCCGTTCCATTCCATTGAATTCCGTTCCATTGCATTGAATTCCGTTCCATTCCATTCCATTCCATTCCATTCCGTTCCATTCCATTCCATTCCATTCCATTACGTTCCGTTCCATTCCGTTCCATTCCATTGAATTCCGATCCATTGCATTGAATTCCGTTCCATTCCATTCCATTCCTTTCCGTTCCGTTCCGTTCCGTTCCGTTCCGTTCTACTCGGATTGATTCCATTCTATTCCATTCTCTTCCATTCGATTCAATTCGATTCCATTCCATTCCATTCCATTCCATTCCATTCCATTCCATTCCATTGAATTACATTCCATTCCATTCCATTCCATTCCATTCCGTTCCATTCCATTCCATTCCATTCCATTACGTTCCGTTCCATTCCGTTCCATTCCATTGAATTCCGATCCATTGCAATGAATTCCGTTCCATTGCATTCCATTCCTTTCCGTTCCGTTCCGTTCCGTTCCGTTCCGTTCTACTCGGATTGATTCCATTCTATTCCATTCGATTCCATTCGATTCCATTCGATTCCATTCGATTCCATTCCATTCCATTCCATTCCATTCCATTCCATTCCATTTAATTCTGTTCCATTCAATTCCATTCCATTCCATTCCGTTCTACTCGGGTTGATTCCATTCTATTCCATTCCGTTCCGTTCCGTTCCGTTCCGTTCCGTTCTGTTCCATTCCACTCGTGTTGATTCCATTCTATTCCATTCCATTCGATTCCATTCGATTCCATTCGATTCCATTCGATTCCATTCGATTCCATTCGATTCCATTCCATTCCATTGAATTCCATTCCATTCCATTCCATTCCATTGAATTCCGTTCCATTCCATTCAATTCCATTCCATTCCATTCCATTCCATTTGTATTCCATTCCATTCTATTCCATTCCATTCCATTCCATTCCATTCCGTTCCATTCTACTCGGCTTGATTCCATTCTATTCCATTCCATTGCATTCGATTCCATTCGATTCCATTCGATTCCATTCCATTCCATTCCATTCCATTCCATTCCATTCCATTCCATTGAATTCCATTCCATTCCATTGAATTCCATTCCATTCCATTCCATTCCATTGAATTCCGTTCCATTCCATTCCATTCCATTCCATTGCATTCCATTGAATTCCATTCCATTGAATTCCATTCCATTCCATTCCATTCCACTGAATTCCATTCCATTCCGTTCCGTTCCGTTCCGTTCCGTTCCATTCCATTCCATTCCATTCCATTGAATTCCGTTCCATTCCATTGAATTCCATTCCATTCCGTTCCATTCCATTGAATTCCGTTCCGTTCCGTTCCGTTCCGTTCCGTTCCGTTCCATTCCGTTCCATTCCGTTCCATTCGATTCCATTCCATTCCATTCCATTCCATTCCATTCCGTTCTACTCGGGTTCATTCCATTCCATTCCGTTCCGTTCCGTTCCGTTCCGTTCCATTCCTTTCTACTTGTGTTGATTCCATTCCATTCCATTCTATTCCATTGAATTCCATTCCATTGAATTCCATTCCATTCCATTCCATTCCATTCCATTCCATTGAATTCCATTCCATTCCATTCCATTCCATTCCACTGAATTCCATTCCATTCCATTCAATTGAATTCCATTCCATTCCATTCCATTAGATTCCATTCCATTCCATTGAATTCCATTCCATTCCATTCCAATCCATTCCATTCCATTGAATTCCATTGAATTCCATTCCATTGAATTCCATTCCATTCCATTGAATTCCATTCCATTCCATTCCATTCCATTCCGTTCCATTCCATTCCGTTCCATTCCATTCCATTCCTTTCCATTCCATTCCGTTCCGTTCCATTCCGTTCCATTCCGTTCCATTCCATTGAATTCCGTTCCATTGCATTGAATTCCGTTCCATTCCATTCCATTCCTTTCCGTTCCGTTCCGTTCCGTTCCGTTGAGTTCCGTTCCGTTCTACTCGGGTTGATTCCATTCTATTCCATTCCATTCCATTCGATTCCATTCTATTCCATTCGATTCCATTCGATTCAATTCGATTCCATTCCATTCCATTCCATTCCATTCCATTCCATTCCATTGAATTCCATTCCATTCCATTGAATTCCATTCCATTCCATTCCGTTCCATTCCATTCCGTTCCATTCCATTCCATTCCATTCCATTCCATTCCATTCCATTACGTTCCGTTCCATTCTGTTCCATTCCGTTCCATTCCATTGAATTCCGATCCATTGCATTGAATTCCATTCCATTCCATTCCATTCCTTTCCGTTCCGTTCCGTTCCGCTCCGTTCCGTTCCGTTCCGTTCTACTCGGATTGATTCCATTCTACTCCATTCCATTCCATTCGATTGCATTCGATTCCATTCGATTCCATACGATTCCATTCCATTCCATTCCATTCCATTCCATTCCATTGAATTCCATTCCATTCCATTCCATTCCATTCCATTCCATTCCATTCCATTCCATTCCATTGAATTCCATTCCACTCCATTCCATTCCATTGAATTCTGTTCCATTCAATTCCATTCCATTCCATTCCGTTCTACTCGGGTTTATTCCATTCTATTCCATTCCGTTCCATTCCGTTCCGTTCCTTTCCGTTCCATTCCATTCCACTCGGGTTGGTTCCATTCTATTCCATTCCATTCCATTCGATTCCATTCGATTCCATTCGATTCCATTCGATTCCATTCGATTCCATTCCATTCCATTCCATTCCATTGAATTCCGTTCCATTCCATTCAATTCCATTCCATTCCATTCCATTCCATTTGAATTCCATTCCATTCCATTCCGTTCCATTCCATTCCATTCCATTCCATTCCATTCCATTCCATTCCGTTCTACTCGGGTTGATTCCATTCTATTCCATTCCATTCCATTCGATTCCATTTGATTCCATTCGATTCCATTCGATTCCATTCCATTCCATTCCATTCCATTCCATTCCATTCCATTCCACTGAATTCCATTCCATTCCATTGAATTCCATTCCATTCCATTCCATTCCATTGAAGTCCGTTCCATTCCATTCCATTCCATTCCATTCCATTGCATTCCATTGAATTCCATTCCATTGAATTCCATTCCATTCCATTCCATTCCACTGAATTCCATTCCATTCCGTTCCGTTCCGTTCCGTTCCGTTCCATTCCATTCCATTCCATTCCATTGAATTCCGTTCCATTCCATTGAATTCCATTCCATTCCGTTCCATTCCATTGAATTCCGTTCCGTTCCGTTCCGTTCCGTTCCGTTCCATTCCGTTCCATTCCGTTCCATTCGATTCCATTCCATTCCATTCCATTCCATTCCATTCCGTTCTACTCGGGTTCATTCCATTCCATTCCGTTCCGTTGCGTTCCGTTCCGTTCCATTCCTTTCTACTTGTGTTGATTCCATTCCATTCCATTCTATTCCATTGAATTCCATTCCATTGAATTCCATTCCATTCCATTCCATTCCATTCCATTGAATTCCATTCCATTCCATTCCATTCCATTCCACTGAATTCCATTCCATTCCATTCAATTGAATTCCATTCCATTCCATTCCATTAGATTCCATTCCATTCCATTGAATTCCATTCCATTCCATTCCAATCCATTCCATTCCATTGAATTCCATTGAATTCCATTCCATAGAATTCCATTCCATTCCATTGAATTCCATTCCATTCCATTCCATTCCATTCCGTTCCATTCCATTCCGTTCCATTCCATTCCATTCCTTTCCATTCCATTCCGTTCCGTTCCATTCCGTTCCATTCCGTCCCATTCCATTGAATTCCATTCCATTCCATTCCATTCCATTGAAGTCCGTTCCATTCCATTCCATTCCATTCCATTCCATTGAATTCCATTCCATTCCATTCCATTCCATTGAATTCCATTCCATTCCGTTCCGTTCCGTTCCGTTCCGTTCCGTTCCGTTCCATTCCATTCCATTCCATTCCATTGAATTCCGTTCCATTCCATTGAATTCCATTCCATTCCGTTCCATTCCATTGAATTCCGTTCCGTTCCGTTCCGTTCCGTTCCATTCCGTTCCATTCCGTTCCATTCCGTTCTACTTGGGTTGATTCCATTCTATTCCATTCCATTCCATTCGATTCCATTCCATTCCGTTCCATTCCATTAAATTCCGTTCTACTCGGGTTCATTCCATTCCATTCCGTTCCTTTCCGTTCCGTACCATTCCTTTCTACTTGTGTTGATTCCATTCCATTCCATTCTATTCCATTGAATTCCATTCCATTCCATTCCATTCCATTCCATTACATGGAATTCCATTGAATTCCATTGAATTCCATTCCATTGAATTCCATTCCATTCCATTCCATTCCATTCCATTCCATTCCATTGAATTCCATTCCATTCCATTCCATTCCATTCCATTCCATTCCATTGAATTCCATTCCATTCTATTCCATTCCATTCCATTGAATTCCATTCCATTCCATTCCATTCCATTCCATTCCTTTCCATTCCATTGAATTCCATTGAATTCCGTTCCATTGAATTCCATTCCATTCCATGGAATTCCATTCCATTCCATTCCATTCCATTCCGTTCCATTCCATTCCGTTCCATTCCATTCCATTCCATTCCATTCCGTTCCGTTCCATTCCGTTCCATTCCGTTCCATTCCATTGAATTCCGTTCCCTTGCACTGAATTCCGTTCCATTCCATTCCATTCCTTTCCGATCCGTTCCGTTCCGTTCCGTTCCGTTCCGTTCTACTCGGGTTGATTCCATTCTATTCCATTCCATTCCATTCGATTCCATTCTAATCCATTCGATTCCATTCGATTCAATTCGATTCCATTCCATTCCATTTCATTCCATTCCATTCCAATGAATTCCATTCCATTCCATTGAATTCCATTCCATTCCATTCCATTCCATTGAATTCCATTCCATTCCATTGAATTCCATTCCATTCCATTCCATTCGATTCCATTCCATTCCATTCCATTCCATTCCATTCCATTCCATTCCATTCCATTCCATTCCATTCCATTCCATTCCATTCCATTCGATTCCTTTCGATTCCATTCGATTCCATTCCATTCCACTCCATTCCATTGAATTCCATTCCATTCCATTCCATTCCATTGAATTCCATTCCATTCCATTCCATCGAATTCCATTCCATTCCATTGAATTCCATTCCATTCCATTCCATTCCATTCCATTCCATTCCATTCCATTCCATTCCATTCCATTCCATTCCATTACATCGAATTCCAGTCCATTCCATTCCATTCCATTCCAATCCATTGTATTCCATTCCATTCCATTGAATTCCATTCCATTCCATTCCATTCCATTGAATTCCGTTCCATTGAATTCCATTCCTTTCCGTTCCCTTCCGTTCCGTTCTGTTCCATTCTACTCGGGTTGATTCCATTCTTTTCCATCACATTTCATTCGATTCCATTCGATTCCATTCCATTCCATTCAATTCCATTCCATTCCATTGAATTCCATTCCATTCCATTCCATTCCATTGCATTCCATTCCATTCCATTCCATTGAATTCCATTCCATTCCATTCCATTCCATTCCATTCCATTGAATTCCATTCCATTCCATTCCATTCCATTCCATTCCATTGAATTCCATGGAATTCCATTCCATTGAATTCCATTCCATTCCATTGAATTCCATTCCATTCCATTCCATTCCATTCCCTTCCATTCCATTCCGTTCCATTGCATTCCATTCCATTCCATTCCGTTCCGTTCCATTCCGTTCCATTCCATTCCATTCCATTGAATTCCGTTCCATTGCATTGAATTCCGTTCCATTCCATTCCATTCCTTTCCGTTCCGTTCCGTTCCGTTCCGTTCCGTTCTACTCGGGTTGATTCCATTCTATTCCATTCCATTCCATTCTATTCCATTGTATTCCATTCGATTCCATTCGATTCAATTCGATTCCATTCCATTCCATTCCATTCCATTCCATTCCATTCCATTGAATTCCATTCCATTCCATTCCGTTCCATTCCATTCCGTTCCATTCCATTCCATTCCATTCCATTCCATTCCATTCCGTTCCATTACGTTCCGTTCCATTCCGTTCCATTCCATTGAATTCCGATCCATTGCATTGAATTCCGTTCCATTCCATTCCATTCCTTTCCGTTCTGTTCCGTTCCGTTCCGTTCCGTTCTACTCGGATTGATTCCATTCTATTCCATTCCATTCCATTCCATTCCATTCCCTTCCATTCCATTCCGTTCCATTCCATTCCATTCCATTCCATTCCGTTCCGTTCCATTCCGTTCCATTCCGTTCCATTCCATTGAATTCCGTTCCATTGCATTGAATTCCGTTCCATTCCATTCCATTCCTTTCCGTTCCGTTCCGTTCCGTTCCGTTCCGTTCTACTCGGGTTGATTCCATTCTATTCCATTCCATTCCATTCTATTCCATTGTATTCCATTCGATTCCATTCGATTCCATTCGACTCCATTCCATTCCATTCCATTCCATTCCATTCCATGGAACTCCATTCCATTCCATTGCATTCCATTCCATTCCTTTCCATTCCATTGAATTCCATTCCATTCCATTCCATTCCATTGAATTCTGTTCCATTCAATTCCATTCGATTCCATTCCGTTCTACTCGGGTTGATTCCATTCTATTCCGTTCCGTTCCGTTCCGTTCCGTTCCGTTCCATTCCATTCCACTCGGGTTGATTCCATTCGATTCCATTCCATTCCATTCGATTCCATTCGATTCCATTCGATTCCATTCGATTCCATTCCATTCCATTCCATTCCATTGAATTCCATTCCATTCCATTCCATTCCATTGAATTCCGTTCCATTCCATTCTATTGCATTCCATTCCATTCCATTGAATTCCATTACATTGAATTCCATTCCATTCCATTCCCTTCCATTGAATTCCATTCCATTCCGTTCCGTTCCGTTCCGTTCCGTTCCGTTCCATTCCATTCCATTCCATTCCATTGAATTCCGTTCCATTCCATTGAATACCGTTCCATTCCGTTCCATTCCATTGAATTCCGTTCCGTTCCGTTCCGTTCCGTTCCGTTCCGTTCCATTCCGTTCCATTCCGTTCTACTCGGGTTGATTCCATTCTATTCCATTCCATTCCACTCGATTCCATTCCATTCAATTCCATTCCATTCCATTCCATTCCGTTCTACTCGGGTTCATTCCATTCCATTCCGTTCCGTTCCGTTCCGTTCCATTCCTTTCTACTTGTGTTGATTTCATTCCATTCCATTCTATTCCATTGAATTCCATTCCATTCCATTCCATTCCATTCCATTGAATTCCATTCCATTGCATTCCATTCCATTCCATTCCATTGAATTACATTGAATTCCATTCCATTGAATTCCATTCCATTCCATTGAATTCCATTCCATTCCATTCCATTCCATTCCGTTCCATTCCATTCCGTTACATTCCATTCCATTCCATTCCATTCCGTTCCATTCCGTTCCATTCCGTTCCATTCCATTGAATTCCGTTCCATTGCATTGAATTCCGTTCCATTCCATTCCATTCCATTCCATTCCGTTCCATTCCATTCCATTCCATTCCATTACGTTCCGTTCCATTCCGTTCCATTCCATTGAATTCCGATCCATTGCATTGAATTCCGTTCCATTCCATTCCATTCCTTTCCGTTCCGTTCCGTTCCGTTCCGTTCCGTTCTACTCGGATTGATTCCATTCTATTCCATTCTCTTCCATTCGATTCAATTCGATTCCATTCCATTCCATTCCATTCCATTCGATTCCATTCCATTCCATTCCATTCCATTCCATTCCATTCCATTCCATTCCATTCCATTCTACTCGGGTTGATTCCATTCTATTCCATTCCATTCCATTCGATTCCATTCGATTCCATTCGATTCCATTCCATTCCATTGAATTCCATTCCATTCCATTCCATTCCATTGAATTCCGTTCCATTCCATTCCATTCCACTCCATTCCATTCCATTGAATTCCATTACATTGAATTCCATTCCATTCCATTCCATTCCATTGAATTCCATTCCATTCCGTTCCGTTCCGTTCCATTCCGTTCCGTTCCGTTCCATTCCATTCCATTCCATTCCATTGAATTCCGTTCCATTCCATTGAATTCCATTCCATTCCGTTCCATTCCATTGAATTCCGTTCCGTTCCGTTCCGTTCCATTCCGTTCCGTTCCATTCCGTTCCATTCCGTTCTATTCCGTTCTACTCGGGTTGATTCCATTCTATTCCATTCCATTCCACTCGATTCCATTCCATTCCATTCCATTCCATTCCATTCCATTCAATTCCGTTCTACTCGGGTTCATTCCATTCCATTCCGTTCCGTTCCATTCCTTTCTACTTGTGTTGATTTCATTCCATTCCATTCTATTCCATTGAATTCCATTCCATTCCATTCCATTCCATTCCAATCCATTCCATTCAATTCCATTGAATTCCATTCCATTCCATTCCATTCCATTGCATTCCATTCCATTCCATTCCATTGAATTCCATTCCATTCCATTCCATTCCATTCCATTCCATTCCATTCCATTGAATTCTATTCCATTCCATTCCATTCCATTCCATTCCATTCCATTCCATTGAATTCCATGGAATTCCATTCCATTGAATTCCATTCCATTCCATTGAATTCCATTCCATTCCATTCCATTCCATTCCCTTCCATTCCATTCCGTTGCATTCCATTCCATTCCATTCCATTCCATTGCGTTCCGTTCCATTCCGTTCCATTCCGTTCCATTCCATTGAATTCCGTTCCATTGCATTGAATTCCGTTCCATTCCATTCCATTCCTTTCCGTTCCGTTCCGTTCCGTTCCGTTCCGTTCTACTCGGGTTGATTCCATTCTATTCCATTCCATTCCATTCTATTCCATTGTATTCCATTCGATTCCATTCGATTCAATTCGATTCCATTCCATTCCATTCCATTCCATTCCATTGAATTCCATTCCATTCCATTCCGTTCCATTCCATTCCGTTCCATTCCATTCCATTCCATTCCATTCCATTCCATTCCGTTCCATTACGTTCCGTTCCATTCCGTTCCATTCCATTGAATTCCGATCCATTGCATTGAATTCCGTTCCATTCCATTCCATTCCTTTCCGTTCTGTTCCGTTCCGTTCCGTTCCGTTCTACTCGGATTGATTCCATTCTATTCCATTCCATTCCATTCCATTCCATTCCCTTCCATTCCATTCCGTTCCATTCCATTCCATTCCATTCCATTCCATTCCGTTCCGTTCCATTCCGTTCCATTCCGTTCCATTCCATTGAATTCCGTTCCATTGCATTGAATTCCGTTCCATTCCATTCCATTCCTTTCCGTCCCGTTCCGTTCCGTTCCGTTCCGTTCTACTCGGGTTGATTCCATTCTATTCCATTCCATTCCATTCTATTCCATTGTATTCCATTCGATTCCATTCGATTCCATTCGACTCCATTCCATTCCATTCCATTCCATTCCATTCCATGGAACTCCATTCCATTCCATTCCATTCCATTCCATTCCTTTCCATTCCATTGAATTCCATTCCATTCCATTCCATTCCATTGAATTCTGTTCCATTCAATTCCATTCGATTCCATTCCGTTCTACTCGGGTTGATTCCATTCTATTCCATTCCGTTCCGTTCTGTTCCGTTCCGTTCCGTTCCATTCCATTCCATTCCATTCGATTCCATTCCATTCCATTCCATTCCATTGAATTCCATTCCATTCCATTCCATTCCATTGAATTCCGTTCCATTCCATTCTATTGCATTCCATTCCATTCCATTGAATTCCATTACATTGAATTCCATTCCATTCCATTCCATTCCATTGAATTCCATTCCATTCCGTTCCGTTCCGTTCCGTTCCGTTCCGTTCCATTCCATTCCATTGAATTCCGTTCCATTCCATTGAATACCATTCCATTCCGTTCCATTCCATTGAATTCCGTTCCGTTCCGTTCCGTTCCGTTCCATTCCGTTCCATTCCGTTCTACTCGGGTTGATTCCATTCTATTCCATTCCATTCCACTCGATTCCATTCCATTCAATTCCATTCCATTCCATTCCATTCCGTTCTACTCGGGTTCATTCCATTCCATTCCGTTCCGTTCCGTTCCGTTCCATTCCTTTCCACTTGTGTTGATTTCATTCCATTCCATTCTATTCCATTGAATTCCATTCCATTCCATTCCATTCCATTCCATTCCATTCCATTCCATTGAATTCCATTCCATTGCATTCCATTCCATTCCATTCCATTGAATTCCATTGAATTCCATTCCATTGAATTCCATTCCATTCCATTGAATTCCATTCCATTCCATTCCATTCCATTCCATTCCGTTCCATTCCATTCCGTTACATTCCATTCCATTCCTTTCCATTCCATTGAATTCCATTCCATTCCATTCCATTCCATTGAATTCTGTTCCATTCAATTCCATTCGATTCCATTCCGTTCTACTCGGGTTGATTCCATTCTATTCCGTTCCGTTCCGTTCCGTTCCGTTCCGTTCCATTCCATTCCACTCGGGTTGATTCCATTCGATTCCATTCCATTCCATTCGATTCCATTCGATTCCATTCGATTCCATTCCATTCCATTCCATTCCATTGAATTCCATTCCATTCCATTCCATTCCATTGAATTCCGTTCCATTCCATTCTATTGCATTCCATTCCATTCCATTGAATTCCATTACATTGAATTCCATTCCATTCCATTCCCTTCCATTGAATTCCATTCCATTCCGTTCCGTTCCGTTCCGTTCCGTTCCGTTCCATTCCATTCCATTCCATTCCATTGAATTCCGTTCCATTCCATTGAATACCGTTCCATTCCGTTCCATTCCATTGAATTCCGTTCCGTTCCGTTCCGTTCCGTTCCGTTCCATTCCGTTCCATTCCGTTCTACTCGGGTTGATTCCATTCTATTCCATTCCATTCCACTCGATTCCATTCCATTCAATTCCATTCCATTCCATTCCATTCCGTTCTACTCGGGTTCATTCCATTCCATTCCGTTCCGTTCCGTTCCGTTCCATTCCTTTCTACTTGTGTTGATTTCATTCCATTCCATTCTATTCCATTGAATTCCATTCCATTCCATTCCATTCCATTCCATTGAATTCCATTCCATTGCATTCCATTCCATTCCATTCCATTGAATTACATTGAATTCCATTCCATTGAATTCCATTCCATTCCATTGAATTCCATTCCATTCCATTCCATTCCATTCCGTTCCATTCCATTCCGTTAAATTCCATTCCATTCCATTCCATTCCGTTCCATTCCGTTCCATTCCGTTCCATTCCATTGAATTCCGTTCCATTGCATTGAATTCCGTTCCATTCCATTCCATTCCATTCCATTCCGTTCCATTCCATTCCATTCCATTCCATTACGTTCCGTTCCATTCCGTTCCATTCCATTGAATTCCGATCCATTGCATTGAATTCCGTTCCATTCCATTCCATTCCTTTCCGTTCCGTTCCGTTCCGTTCCGTTCCGTTCTACTCGGATTGATTCCATTCTATTCCATTCTCTTCCATTCGATTCAATTCGATTCCATTCCATTCCATTCCATTCCATTCGATTCCATTCCATTCCATTCCATTCCATTCCATTCCATTCCATTCCATTCTACTCGGGTTGATTCCATTCTATTCCATTCCATTCCATTCCATTCCATTCGATTCCATTCGATTCCATTCCATTCCATTGAATTCCATTCCATTCCATTCCATTCCATTGAATTCCGTTCCATTCCATTCCATTCCACTCCATTCCATTCCATTGAATTCCATTACATTGAATTCCATTCCATTCCATTCCATTCCATTGAATTCCATTCCATTCCGTTCCGTTCCGTTCCATTCCGTTCCGTTCCGTTCCATTCCATTCCATTCCATTCCATTGAATTCCGTTCCATTCCATTGAATTCCATTCCATTCCGTTCCATTCCATTGAATTCCGTTCCGTTCCGTTCCGTTCCATTCCGTTCCGTTCCATTCCGTTCCATTCCGTTCTATTCCGTTCTACTCGGGTTGATTCCATTCTATTCCATTCCATTCCACTCGATTCCATTCCATTCCATTCCATTCCATTCCATTCCATTCAATTCCGTTCTACTCGGGTTCATTCCATTCCATTCCGTTCCGTTCCATTCCTTTCTACTTGTGTTGATTTCATTCCATTCCATTCTATTCCATTGAATTCCATTCCATTCCATTCCATTCCATTCCATGGAATTCCATTGAATTCCATTCCATGGAATTCCATTCCATTCCATTCCAATCCATTCCATTCAATTCCATTGAATTCCATTCCATTCCATTCCATTCCATTGCATTCCATTCCATTCCATTCCATTGAATTCCATTCCATTCCATTCCATTCCATTCCATTCCATTCCATTCCATTGAATTCTATTCCATTCCATTCCATTCCATTCCATTCCATTCCATTCCATTGAATTCCATGGAATTCCATTCCATTGAATTCCATTCCATTCCATTGAATTCCATTCCATTCCATTCCATTCCATTCCCTTCCATTCCATTCCGTTGCATTCCATTCCATTCCATTCCATTCCATTGCGTTCCGTTCCATTCCGTTCCATTCCGTTCCATTCCATTGAATTCCGTTCCATTGCATTGAATTCCGTTCCATTCCATTCCATTCCTTTCCGTTCCGTTCCGTTCCGTTCCGTTCCGTTCTACTCGGGTTGATTCCATTCTATTCCATTCCATTCCATTCTATTCCATTGTATTCCATTCGATTCCATTCGATTCAATTCGATTCCATTCCATTCCATTCCATTCCATTCCATTGAATTCCATTCCATTCCATTCCGTTCCATTCCATTCCGTTCCATTCCATTCCATTCCATTCCATTCCATTCCATTCCGTTCCATTACGTTCCGTTCCATTCCGTTCCATTCCATTGAATTCCGATCCATTGCATTGAATTCCGTTCCATTCCATTCCATTCCTTTCCGTTCTGTTCCGTTCCGTTCCGTTCCGTTCTACTCGGATTGATTCCATTCTATTCCATTCCATTCCATTCCATTCCATTCCCTTCCATTCCATTCCGTTCCATTCCATTCCATTCCATTCCATTCCATTCCGTTCCGTTCCATTCCGTTCCATTCCGTTCCATTCCATTGAATTCCGTTCCATTGCATTGAATTCCGTTCCATTCCATTCCATTCCTTTCCGTCCCGTTCCGTTCCGTTCCGTTCCGTTCTACTCGGGTTGATTCCATTCTATTCCATTCCATTCCATTCTATTCCATTGTATTCCATTCGATTCCATTCGATTCCATTCGACTCCATTCCATTCCATTCCATTCCATTCCATTCCATGGAACTCCATTCCATTCCATTCCATTCCATTCCATTCCTTTCCATTCCATTGAATTCCATTCCATTCCATTCCATTCCATTGAATTCTGTTCCATTCAATTCCATTCGATTCCATTCCGTTCTACTCGGGTTGATTCCATTCTATTCCATTCCGTTCCGTTCTGTTCCGTTCCGTTCCGTTCCATTCCATTCCATTCCATTCGATTCCATTCCATTCCATTCCATTCCATTGAATTCCATTCCATTCCATTCCATTCCATTGAATTCCGTTCCATTCCATTCTATTGCATTCCATTCCATTCCATTGAATTCCATTACATTGAATTCCATTCCATTCCATTCCATTCCATTGAATTCCATTCCATTCCGTTCCGTTCCGTTCCGTTCCGTTCCGTTCCATTCCATTCCATTGAATTCCGTTCCATTCCATTGAATACCATTCCATTCCGTTCCATTCCATTGAATTCCGTTCCGTTCCGTTCCGTTCCGTTCCATTCCGTTCCATTCCGTTCTACTCGGGTTGATTCCATTCTATTCCATTCCATTCCACTCGATTCCATTCCATTCAATTCCATTCCATTCCATTCCATTCCGTTCTACTCGGGTTCATTCCATTCCATTCCGTTCCGTTCCGTTCCGTTCCATTCCTTTCCACTTGTGTTGATTTCATTCCATTCCATTCTATTCCATTGAATTCCATTCCATTCCATTCCATTCCATTCCATTCCATTCCATTCCATTGAATTCCATTCCATTGCATTCCATTCCATTCCATTCCATTGAATTCCATTGAATTCCATTCCATTGAATTCCATTCCATTCCATTGAATTCCATTCCATTCCATTCCATTCCATTCCATTCCGTTCCATTCCATTCCGTTACATTCCATTCCATTCCATTCCATTCCATTCCATTCCGTTCCATTCCGTTCCATTCCGTTCCATTCCATTGAATTCCGTTCCATTGCATTGAATTCCGTTCCATTCCATTCCATTCCATTCCATTCCGTTCCATTCCATTCCATTCCATTCCATTACGTTCCGTTCCATTCCGTTCCATTCCATTGAATTCCGATCCATTGCATTGAATTCCGTTCCATTCCATTCCATTCCTTTCCATTCCGTTCCGTTCCGTTCCGTTCCGTTCTACTCGGATTGACTCCATTCAATTCCATTCTCTTCCATTCGATTCAATTCGATTCCATTCCATTCCATTCCATTCCATTCCATTCCATTCCATTCCATTCCATTGAATTACATTCCATTGCATTCCATTCCATTCCATTCCGTTCCATTCCATTCCATTCCATTCCATTACGTTCCGTTCCATTCCGTTCCATTCCATTGAATTCCGATCCATTGCATTGAATTCCGTTCCATTGCATTCCATTCCTTTCCGTTCCGTTCCGTTCCGTTCCGTTCCGTTCTACTCGGATTGATTCCATTCTATTCCATTCGATTCCATTAGATTCCATTCGATTCCATTCGATTCCATTCCATTCCATTCCATTCCATTCCATTCCATTCCATTGCATTGAATTCCATTCCATTCCATTCCATTCCATTCCATTGAATTCCATTAAATTCCATTCCATTCCATTTAATTCTGTTCCATTCAATTCCATTCCATTCCATTCCGTTCTACTCGGGTTGATTCCATTCTATTCCATTCCGTTCCGTTCCGTTCCGTTCCGTTCCGTTCTGTTCCATTCCACTCGGGTTGATTCCATTCTATTCCATTCCATTCGATTCCATTCGATTCCATTCGATTCCATTCGATTCCATTCGATTCCATTCGATTCCATTCCATTCCATTGAATTCCATTCCATTCCATTCCATTCCATTGAATTCCGTTCCATTCCATTCAATTCCATTCCATTCCATTCCATTCCATTTGTATTCCATTCCATTCTATTCCATTCCATTCCATTCCATTCCATTCCGTTCCCTTCTACTCGGCTTGATTCCATTCTATTCCATTCCATTGCATTCGATTCCATTCGATTCCATTCGATTCCATTCCATTCCATTCCATTCCATTCCATTCCATTCCATTGAATTCCATTCCATTCCATTGAATTCCATTCCATTCCATTCCATTCCATTGAATTCCGTTCCATTCCATTCCATTCCATTCCATTCCATTCCATTCCATTCCATTCCGTTCCATTACGTTCCGTTCCATTCCGTTCCATTCCATTGAATTCCGATCCATTGCATTGAATTCCGTTCCATTCCATTCCATTCCTTTCCGTTCCGTTCCGTTCCGTTCCGTTCCGTTCTACTCGGATTGATTCCATTCTATTCCATTCTCTTCCATTCGATTCAATTCGATTCCATTCCATTCCATTCCATTCCATTCCATTCCATTCCATTCCATTCCATTCTACTCGGGTTGATTCCATTCTATTCCATTCCATTCCATTCGATTCCATTCGATTCCATTCGATTCCATTCCATTCCATTCCATTCCATTCCATTCCATTCCATTCCATTCCATTCCATTCCATTGAATTCCATTCCATTCCATTGAATTCCATTCCATTCCATTCCATTCCATTGAATTCCGTTCCATTCCATTCCATTCCACTCCATTCCATTCCATTGAATTCCATTACATTGAATTCCATTCCATTCCATTCCATTCCATTGAATTCCATTCCATTCCGTTCCGTTCCGTTCCGTTCTGTTCCATTCCATTCCATTCCATTCCATTGAATTCCGTTCCATTCCATTGAATTCCATTCCATTCCGTTCCATTCCATTGAATTCCGTTCCGTTCCGTTCCGTTCCATTCCGTTCCGTTCCATTCCGTTCCATTCCGTTCTATTCCGTTCTACTCGGGTTGATTCCATTCTATTCCATTCCATTCAACTCGATTCCATTCCATTCCATTCCATTCCATTCCATTCCATTCCATTCCGTTCTACTCGGGTTCATTCCATTCCATTCCGTTCCGTTCCATTCCTTTCTACTTGTGTTGATTTCATTCCATTCCATTCTATTCCATTGAATTCCATTCCATTCCATTCCATTCCATTCCATGGAATTCCATTGAATTCCATTCCATGGAATTCCATTCCATTCCATTCCAATCCATTCCATTCCATTCCATTGCATTCCATTCCATTCCATTCCATTGAATTCCATTCCATTCCATTCCATTCCATTCCATTCCATTCCATTGAATTCTATTCCATTCCATTCCATTCCATTCCATTCCATTCCATTCCATTGAATTCCATTGAATTCCATTCCATTGAATTCCATTCCATTCCATTGAATTCCATTCCATTCCATTCCATTCCATTCCCTTCCATTCCATTCCGTTGCATTCCATTCCATTCCATTCCATTCCATTCCGTTCCGTTCCATTCCGTTCCATTCCGTTCCATTCCATTGAATTCCGTTCCATTGCATTGAATTCCGTTCCATTCCATTCCATTCCTTTCCGTTCTGTTCCGTTCCGTTCCGTTCCGTTCTACTCGTATTGATTCCATTCTATTCCATTCCATTCCATTCCATTCCATTCCATTCCCTTCCATTCTATTCCATTCCATTCCATTCCATTCCATTCCCTTCCATTCCATTCCGTTCCATTCCATTCTATTCCATTCCATTCCATTCCATTCCATTCCCTTCCATTCCATTCCGTTCCATTCCATTCCATTCCATTCCATTCCATTCCGTTCCGTTCCATTCCGTTCCATTCCGTTCCATTCCATTGAATTCCGTTCCATTGCATTGAATTCCGTTCCATTCCATTCCATTCCTTTCCGTTCCGTTCCGTTCCTTTCCGTTCCGTTCTACTCGGGTTGATTCCATTCTATTCCATTCCATTCCATTCTATTCCATTGTATTCCATTCGATTCCATTCGATTCCATTCGACTCCATTCCATTCCATTCCATTCCATTCCATTCCATGGAACTCCATTCCATTCCATTCCATTCCATTCCATTCCTTTCCATTCCATTGAATTCCATTCCATTCCATTCCATTCCATTGAATTCTGTTCCATTCAATTCCATTCGATTCCATTCCGTTCTACTCGGGTTGATTCCATTCTATTCCATTCCGTTCCGTTCCGTTCCGTTCCGTTCCGTTCCATTCCATTCCATTCCATTCGATTCCATTCCATTCCATTCCATTCCATTGAATTCCATTCCATTCCATTCCATTCCATTGAATTCCGTTCCATTCCATTCTATTGCATTCCATTCCATTCCATTGAATTCCATTACATTGAATTCCATTCCATTCCATTCCATTCCATTGAATTCCATTCCATTGGGTTCCGTTCCGTTCCGTTCCGTTCTGTTCCGTTCCATTCCATTCCATTGAATTCCGTTCCATTCCATTGAATTCCGTTCCGTTCCGTTCCGTTCCGTTCCATTCCGTTCCATTCCGTTCTACTCGGGTTGATTCCATTCTATTCCATTCCATTCCACTCGATTCCATTCCATTCAATTCCATTCCATTCCATTCCATTCCGTTCTACTCGGGTTCATTCCATTCCATTCCGTTCCGTTCCGTTCCGTTCCATTCCTTTCTACTTGTGTTGATTTCATTCCATTCCATTCTATTCCATTGAATTCCATTCCATTCCATTCCATTCCATTCCATTCCATGGAATTCCATGGAATTCCATTCCATGGAATTCCATTCCATTCCATTCCATAGAATTCCATTCCATTGCATTCCATTCCATTCCATTCCATTGAATTCCATTGAATTCCATTCCATTCCGTTCCGTTCCGTTCCGTTCCGTTCCGTTCTGTTCCATTCCATTCCATTCCATTCCATTGAATTCCGTTCCATTCCATTGAATTCCATTCCATTCCGTTCCATTCCATTGAATTCCGTTCCGTTCCGTTCCGTTCCATTCCGTTCCGTTCCATTCCGTTCCATTCCGTTCTATTCCGTTCTACTCGGGTTGATTCCATTCTATTCCATTCCATTCCACTCGATTCCATTCCATTCCATTCCATTCCATTCCATTCCATTCCATTCCGTTCTACTCGGGTTCATTCCATTCCATTCCGTTCCGTTCCATTCCTTTCTACTTGTGTTGATTTCATTCCATTCCATTCTATTCCATTGAATTCCATTCCATTCCATTCCATTCCATTCCATGGAATTCCATTGAATTCCATTCCATGGAATTCCATTCCATTCCATTCCAGTCCATTCCATTCCATTCCATTGAATTCCATTCCATTCCATTCCATTCCATTGCATTCCATTCCATTCCATTCCATTGAATTCCATTCCATTCCATTCCATTCCATTCCATTGAATTCCATTGAATTCCATTCCATTGAATTCCATTCCATTCCATTGAATTCCATTCCATTCCATTCCATTCCCTTCCATTCCATTCCGTTGCATTCCATTCCATTCCATTCCATTCCATTCCGTTCCGTTCCATTCCGTTCCATTCCGTTCCATTCCATTGAATTCCGTTCCATTGCATTGAATTCCGTTCCATTCCATTCCATTCCTTTCCGTTCCGTTCCGTTCCGTTCCGTTCCGTTCTACTCGGGTTGATTCCATTCTATTCCATTCCATTCCATTCTATTCCATTGTATTCCATTCGATTCCATTCGATTCAATTCGATTCCATTCCATTCCATTCCATTCCATTCCATTCCATTCCATTGAATTCCATTCCATTCCATTCCGTTCCATTCCATTCCGTTCCATTCCATTCCATTCCATTCCATTCCATTCCATTCCGTTCCATTACGTTCCGTTCCATTCCGTTCCATTCCATTGAATTCCGATCCATTGCATTGAATTCCGTTCCATTCCATTCCATTCCTTTCCGTTCTGTTCCGTTCCGTTCCGTTCCGTTCTACTCGTATTGATTCCATTCTATTCCATTCCATTCCATTCCATTCCATTCCCTTCCATTCCATTCCGTTCCATTCCATTCCATTCCATTCCATTCCATTCCGTTCCATTCCATTCCGTTCCATTCCGTTCCATTCCATTGAATTCCGTTCCATTGCATTGAATTCCGTTCCATTCCATTCCATTCCTTTCCGTTCCGTTCCGTTCCGTTCCGTTCCGTTCTACTCGGGTTGATTCCATTCTATTCCATTCCATTCCATTCTATTCCATTGTATTCCATTCGATTCCATTCGATTCCATTCGACTCCATTCCATTCCATTCCATTCCATTCCATTCCATGGAACTCCATTCCATTCCATTCCATTCCATTCCATTCCTTTCCATTCCATTGAATTCCATTCCATTCCATTCCATTCCATTGAATTCTGTTCCATTCAATTCCATTCGATTCCATTCCGTTCTACTCGGGTTGATTCCATTCTATTCCATTCCGTTCCGTTCCGTTCCGTTCCGTTCCGTTCCATTCCATTCCATTCCATTCGATTCCATTCCATTCCATTCCATTCCATTGAATTCCATTCCATTCCATTCCATTCCATTGAATTCCGTTCCATTCCATTCTATTGCATTCCATTCCATTCCATTGAATTCCATTACATTGAATTCCATTCCATTCCATTCCATTCCATTGAATTCCATTCCATTCCGTTCCGTTCCGTTCCGTTCCGTTCCGTTCCGTTCCATTCCATTCCATTGAATTCCGTTCCATTCCATTGAATACCATTCCATTCCGTTCCATTCCATTGAATTCCGTTCCGTTCCGTTCCGTTCCGTTCCATTCCGTTCCATTCCGTTCTACTCGGGTTGATTCCATTCTATTCCATTCCATTCCACTCGATTCCATTCCATTCAATTCCATTCCATTCCATTCCATTCCGTTCTACTCGGGTTCATTCCATTCCATTCCGTTCCGTTCCGTTCCGTTCCATTCCTTTCTACTTGTGTTGATTTCATTCCATTCCATTCTATTCCATTGAATTCCATTCCATTCCATTCCATTCCATTCCATTCCATAGAATTCCATTCCATTGCATTCCATTCCATTCCATTCCATTGAATTCCATTGAATTCCATTCCATTGAATTCCATTCCATTCCATTGAATTCCATTCCATTCCATTCCATTCCATTCCGTTCCATTCCATTCCGTTACATTCCATTCCATTCCATTCCATTCCATTCCGTTCCATTCCGTTCCATTCCGTTCCATTCCATTGAATTCCGTTCCATTGCATTGAATTCCGTTCCATTCCATTCCATTCCATTCCATTCCGTTCCATTCCATTCCATTCCATTCCATTACGTTCCGTTCCATTCCGTTCCATTCCATTGAATTCCGATCCATTGCATTGAATTCCGTTCCATTCCATTCCATTCCTTTCCGTTCCGTTCCGTTCCGTTCCGTTCCGTTCTACTCGGATTGATTCCATTCTATTCCATTCTCTTCCATTCGATTCAATTCGATTCCATTCCATTCCATTCCATTCCATTCCATTCCATTCCATTCCATTGAATTACATTCCATTCCATTCCATTCCATTCCATTCCGTTCCATTCCATTCCATTCCATTCCATTACGTTCCGTTCCATTCCGTTCCATTCCATTGAATTCCGATCCATTGCATTGAATTCCGTTCCATTGCATTCCATTCCTTTCCGTTCCGTTCCGTTCCGTTCCGTTCTACTCGGATTGATTCCATTCTATTCCATTCGATTCCATTCGATTCCATTCGATTCCATTCGATTCCATTCCATTCCATTCCATTCCATTCCATTCCATTCCATTGCATTGAATTCCATTCCATTCCATTCCATTCCATTCCATTGAATTCCATTAAATTCCATTCCATTCCATTTAATTCTGTTCCATTCAATTCCATTCCATTCCATTCCGTTCTACTCGGGTTGATTCCATTCTATTCCATTCCGTTCCGTTCCGTTCCGTTCCGTTCTGTTCCATTCCACTCGTGTTGATTCCATTCTATTCCATTCCATTCGATTCCATTCGATTCCATTCGATTCCATTCGATTCCATTCCATTCCATTGAATTATAATTCAATTCCATTTGTATTCCATTCCATTCTATTCCATTCCATTCCATTCCATTCCATTCCATTCCGTTCCATTCTACTCGGCTTGATTCCATTCTATTCCATTCCATTGCATTCGATTCCATTCGATTCCATTCGATTCCATTCCATTCCATTCCATTCCATTCCATTCCATTGAATTCCATTCCATTCCATTGAATTCCATTCCATTCCATTCCATTCCATTGAATTCCGTTCCATTCCATTCCATTCCATTCCATTGCATTCCATTGAATTCCATTCCATTGAATTCCATTCCATTCCATTCCATTCCACTGAATTCCATTCCATTCCGTTCCGTTCCGTTCCGTTCCGTTCCATTCCATTCCATTCCATTCCATTGAATTCCGTTCCATTCCATTGAATTCCATTCCATTCCGTTCCATTCCATTGAATTCCGTTCCGTTCCGTTCCGTTCCGTTCCGTTCCGTTCCATTCCGTTCCATTCCGTTCCATTCGATTCCATTCCATTCCATTCCATTCCATTCCATTCCGTTCTACTCGGGTTCATTCCATTCCATTCCGTTCCGTTCCGTTCCGTTCCGTTCCATTCCTTTCTACTTGTGTTGATTCCATTCCATTCCATTCTATTCCATTGAATTCCATTCCATTGAATTCCATTCCATTCCATTCCATTCCATTCCATTGAATTCCATTCCATTCCATTCCATTCCATTCCACTGAATTCCATTCCATTCCATTCAATTGAATTCCATTCCATTCCATTCCATTAGATTCCATTCCATTCCATTGAATTCCATTCCATTCCATTCCAATCCATTCCATTCCATTGAATTCCATTGAATTCCATTCCATTGAATTCCATTCCATTCCATTCCATTCCATTCCGTTCCATTCCATTCCGTTCCGTTCCATTCCATTCCTTTCCATTCCATTCCGTTCCGTTCCATTCCGTTCCATTCCGTTCCATTCCATTGAATTCCGTTCCATTGCATTGAATTCCGTTCCATTCCATTCCATTCCTTTCCGTTCCGTTCCGTTCCGTTCCGTTCAGTTCCGTTCCGTTCTACTCGGGTTGATTCCATTCTATTCCATTCCATTCCATTCGATTCCATTCTATTCCATTCGATTCCATTCGATTCAATTCGATTCCATTCCATTCCATTCCATTCCATTCCATTCCATTCCATTCCATTGAATTCCATTCCATTCCATTCCGTTCCATTCCATTCCGTTCCATTCCATTCCATTCCATTCCATTCCATTCCATTCCATTACGTTCCGTTCCATTCTGTTCCATTCCGTTCCATTCCATTGAATTCCGATCCATTGCATTGAATTCCATTCCATTCCATTCCATTCCTTTCCGTTCCGTTCCGTTCCACTCCGTTCCGTTCCGTTCCGTTCTACTCGGATTGATTCCATTCTACTCCATTCCATTCCATTCGATTGCATTCGATTCCATTCGATTCCATACGATTCCATTCCATTCCATTCCATTCCATTCCATTCCATTCCGTTCCATTGAATTCCATTCCATTCCATTCCATTCCATTCCATTCCATTCCATTCCATTCCATTGAATTCCATTCCATTCCATTCCATTCCATTGAATTCTGTTCCATTCAATTCCATTCCATTCCATTCCGTTCTACTCGGGTTTATTCCATTCTATTCCATTCCGTTCCGTTCCGTTCCGTTCCTTTCCGTTCCATTCCATTCCACTCGGGTTGGTTCCATTCTATTCCATTCCATTCCATTCGATTCCATTCGATTCCATTCGATTCCATTCGATTCCATTCGATTCCATTCCATTCCATTCCATTCCATTGAATTCCGTTCCATTCCATTCAATTCCATTCCATTCCATTCCATTCCATTTGAATTCCATTCCATTCCATTCCGTTCCATTCCATTCCATTCCATTCCATTCCATTCCATTCCGTTCTACTCGGGTTGATTCCATTCTATTCCATTCCATTCCATTCGATTCCATTTGATTCCATTCGATTCCATTCGATTCCATTCCATTCCATTCCATTCCATTCCATTCCATTCCATTCCATTGAATTCCATTCCATTCCATTGAATTCCATTCCATTCCATTCCATTCCATTGAAGTCCGTTCCATTCCATTCCATTCCATTCCATTCCATTGAATTCCATTCCATTGAATTCCATTCCATTCCATTCCATTCCATTGAATTCCATTCCATTCCGTTCCGTTCCGTTCCGTTCCGTTCCGTTCCATTCCATTCCATTCCATTCCATTCCATTGAATTCCGTTCCATTCCATTGAATTCCATTCCATTCCGTTCCATTCCATTGAATTCCGTTCCGTTCCATTCCGTTCCGTTCCATTCCGTTCCATTCCGTTCCATTCCGTTCTACTTGGGTTGATTCCATTCTATTCCATTCCATTCCATTCGATTCCATTCCATTCCGTTCCATTCCATTAAATTCCGTTCTACTCGGGTTCATTCCATTCCATTCCGTTCCTTTCCGTTCCGTACCATTCCTTTCTACTTGTGTTGATTCCATTCCATTCCATTCTATTCCATTGAATTCCATTCCATTCCATTCCATTCCATTCCATTACATGGAATTCCATTGAATTCCATTGAATTCCATTCCATTGAATTCCATTCCATTCCATTCCATTCCATTCCATTCCATTCCATTCCATTGAATTCCATTCCATTCCATTCCATTTCATTCCATTCCATTCCATTGAATTCCATTCCATTCTATTCCATTCCATTCCATTGAATTCCATTCCATTCCATTCCATTCCATTCCATTCCTTTCCATTCCATTGAATTCCATTGAATTCCGTTCCATTGAATTCCATTCCATTCCATGGAATTGCATTCCATTCCATTCCATTCCATTCCGTTCCATTCCATTCCATGCCATTCCATTCCGTTCCGTTCCATTCCGTTCCATTCCGTTCCATTCCATTGAATTCCGTTCCCTTGCACTGAATTCCGTTCCATTCCATTCCATTCCTTTCCGTTCCGTTCCGTTCCGTTCCGTTCCGTTCCGTTCTACTCGGGTTGATTCCATTCTATTCCATTCCATTCCATTCGATTCCATTCTAATCCATTCGATTCCATTCGATTCAATTCGATTCCATTCCATTCCATTTCATTCCATTCCATTCCAATGAATTCCATTCCATTCCATTGAATTCCATTCCATTCCAATGAATTCCATTCCATTCCATTCCATTCGATTCCATTCCATTCCATGGAATTCCATTCCATTCCATTCCATTCCATTCCATTCCATTCCATTCCATTCCATTCCATTCCATTCGATTCCATTCGATTCCTTTCGATTCCATTCGATTCCATTCCATTCCATTCCATTCCATTGAATTCCATTCCATTCCATTCCATTCCATTGAATTCCATTCCATTCCATTCCATCGAATTCCATTCCATTCCATTGAATTCCATTCCATTCCATTCCATTCCATTCCATTCCATTCCATTCCATTCCATTACATCGAATTCCAGTCCATTCCATTCCATTCCATTCCATTCCATTGTATTCCATTCCATTCCATTGAATTCCATTCCATTCCATTCCATTCCATTGAATTCCGTTCCATTGAATTCCATTCCTTTCCGTTCCCTTCCGTTCCGTTCTGTTCCATTCTACTCGGGTTGATTCCATTCTTTTCCATTACATTTCATTCGATTCCATTCGATTCCATTCCATTCCATTCCATTTGAATTCCATTGCATTCCATTCCATTCCATTCCATTCCATTCCATTCCATTCCATTCCATCGAATTCCATTCCATTCGATTCCATTCCATTCCATTCCATTGTATTCCATTCCATTCCATTCTACTCGGGTTGATTCCATTCTATTCCATTCCATTCCATTCGATTCCATTCGATTCCATTCGATTCCATTCGATTCCATTCCATTCAATTCCATTCAATTGAATTCCATTCCATTACATTCCATTCCTTTCCATTCCATTCCATTCCATTCCATTCCATTCCATTCCATTCCATTCCATTCCATTCCGTTCTGCTCGGGTTGATTCCATTTTATTCCATTCCATTCCATTCGTTTCCATTTGATTCCATTCGATTCCATTCCATTCCATTCCATTCCATTGAATTCCATTCCATTCCATTCCATTCCATTCCATTCCATTCCATTCCATTCCATTCCATTCCGTTCCATTCCATTCCGTTCCTTTCCTTTCCATTCCGTACCATTCCATTCCGTTCCGTTCCATTCCATTGCATTCCGTTCCATTCCATTGAATTCCGTTCCATTGCATTGAATTCCATTCCAATCCATTCCATTCCATTCCATTCCATTCCATTCCATTGAATTCCATTCCATTCCATTCCATTCCATTCCATTCCATTCCATTCCATTGAATTCCATTCCATTCCATTGAATTCCATTCCATTCCATTCCATTCGATTCCATTCCATTCCATTGAATTCCATTCCATTCCATTCCATTCCATTCCATTCCATTGAATTCCATTCCATTGAATTCCATTCCATTCCATTGAATTCCATTGCAATCCATTCCATTCCATTGAATTCCATTCCATTCCATTCCATTCCATTCCGTTCCATTCCATTTGAATTCCATTCCATTCCATTCCATTCCATTCCATTCTACTTGGGTTGATTCCATTCTATTCCATTCCATTCCATTCCATTCCATTCCATTCCATTCGATTCAATTCGATTCCATTCTATTCCATTCGATTCCATTCGATTCAATTCGATTCCATTCCATTCCATTCCATTCCATTCCATTCCATTCCATTGAATTCCATTCCATTCCATTCCGTTCCATTCCATTCCGTTCCATTCCATTCCATTCCATTCCATTCCATTGAACTCCATTCCATTCCATTCCATTCCATTCCATTCCATTCCGTTGAATTCCATTCCATTCCATTCCATTCCATTGAATTCAGTTCCATTCAATTCCATTCGATTCCATTCCGTTCTACTCGGGTTGATTCCATTCTATTCCATTCCGTTCCATTACGTTCCGTTCCGTTCCTTTCCGTTCCATTCCACTCGGGTTGATTCCTTTCTATTCCATTCCATTCCATTCGATTCCATTCGATTCCATTCGATTCCATTCGATTCCATTCGATTCCATTCCATTCCATTGAATTCCATTCCATTCCATTCCATTCCATTGAATTCCGTTCCATTCCATTCAATTCCATTCCATTCAATTCCATTCCATTTGAATTCCATTCCATTCCATTCCATTCCATTCCATTCCATTGAACTCCATTCCATTCCATTCCATTCCATTCCATTCCATTCCATTCCATTGAATTCCATTCCATTGAATTCCATTCCATTCCATTGAATTCCATTGCAATCCATTCCATTCCATTGAATTCCATTCCATTCCATTCCATTCCATTCCGTTCCATTCCATTTGAATTCCATTCCATTCCATTCCATTCCATTCCATTCTACTTGGGTTGATTCCATTCTATTCCATTCCATTCCATTCCATTCCATTCCATTCCATTCCATTCCATTCAATTCGATTCCATTCTATTCCATTCGATTCCATTCGATTCAATTCGATTCCATTCCATTCCATTCCATTCCATTCCATTCCATTCCATTCCATTGAATTCCATTCCATTCCATTCCGTTCCATTCCATTCCGTTCCATTCCATTCCATTCCATTCCATTCCATTGAACTCCATTCCATTCCATTCCATTCCATTCCATTCCATTCCATTGAATTCCATTCCATTCCATTCCATTCCATTGAATTCAGTTCCATTCAATTCCATTCGATTCCATTCCGTTCTACTCGGGTTGATTCCATTCTATTCCATTCCGTTCCGTTCCGTTCCGTTCCGTTCCTTTCCGTTCCATTCCACTCGGGTTGATTCCTTTCTATTCCATTCCATTCCATTCGATTCCATTCGATTCCATTCGATTCCATTCGATTCCATTCCATTCCATTCCATTCCATTGAATTCCATTCCATTCCATTCCATTCCATTGAATTCCGTTCCATTCCATTCCATTCCATTCCATTCCATTCCATTCCATTCCATTCCATTGAATTCCATTCCATTCCATTCCATTCCATTGAATTCTGTTCCATTCAATTCCATTCCATTCCATTCCGTTCTACTCGGGTTGATTCCATTCTATTCCATTCCGTTCCGTTCCGTTCCGTTCCGTTCCATTCCACTCGGGTTGATTCCATTCTATTCCATTCCATTCCATTCGATTCCATTCGATTCCATTCGATTCCATTCGATTCCATTCGATTCCATTCGATTCCATTCCATTCCATTGAATTCCATTCCATTCCATTGCATTCCATTGAATTCCGTTCCATTCCATTCAATTCCATTCCATTCCATTCCATTCCATTTGAATTCCATTCCATTCCATTCCATTCCATTCCATTCCATTCCATTCCATTCCATTCCATTCTACACGGGTTGATTCCATTCTATTCCATTCCATTCCATTCGATTCCATTCGATTCCATTCGATTCCATTCCATTCCATTCCATTCTATTCCATTCCATTCCATTCCATTCCATTGAATTCCATTCCATTCCATTGAATTCCATTCCATTCCATTCCATTCCATTGAATTCCGTTCCTTTCCATTCCATTCCATTCCATTCCATTCCATTGAATTCCATTCCATTGAATTCCATTCCATTCCATTCCATTCCACTGAATTCCATTCCATTCCGTTCCGTTCCGTTCCGTTCCGTTCCATTCCGTTCCATTCCATTCCATTCCATTCCATTGAATTCCGTTCCATTCCATTGAATTCCATTCCATTCCGTTCCATTCCATTGAATTCCGTTCCGTTCCGTTCCGTTCCATTCCGTTCCATTCCGTTCCATTCCGTTCTACTCGGGTTGATTCCATTCTATTCCATTCCATTCCATTCGATTCCATTCCATTCCATTCGATTCCATTCCATTCCGTTCTACTCGGGTTCATTCCATTCCATTCCGTTCCGTTCCGTTCCGTTCCGTACCATTCCTTTCTACTTGTGTTGATTCCATTCCATTCCATTCTATTCCATTGAATTCCATTCCATTCCATTCCATTCCATTCCATTACATGGAATTCCATTGAATTCCATTGAATTCCATTCCATTGAATTCCATTCCATTCCATTCCATTCCATTCCATTCCATTCCATTCCATTCCATTGAATTCCATTCCATTCCATTCCATTTCATTCCATTCCATTCCATTGAATTCCATTCCATTCTATTCCATTCCATTCCATTGAATTCCATTCCATTCCATTCCATTCCATTCCATTCCTTTCCATTCCATTGAATTCCATTGAATTCCGTTCCATTGAATTCCATTCCATTCCATGGAATTCCATTCCATTCCATTCCATTCCATTCCGTTCCATTCCTTTCCATGCCATTCCATTCCGTTCCGTTCCATTCCGTTCCATTCCGTTCCATTCCATTGAATTCCGTTCCCTTGCACTGAATTCCGTTCCATTCCATTCCATTCCTTTCCGTTCCGTTCCGTTCCGTTCCGTTCCGTTCCGTTCTACTCGGGTTGATTCCATTCTATTCCATTCCATTCCATTCGATTCCATTCTAATCCATTCGATTCCATTCGATTCAATTCGATTCCATTCCATTCCATTTCATTCCATTCCATTCCAATGAATTCCATTCCATTCCATTGAATTCCATTCCATTCCATTCCATTCCATTGAATTCCATTCCATTCCATTGAATTCCATTCCATTCCATTCCATTCGATTCCATTCCATTCCATGGAATTCCATTCCATTCCATTCCATTCCATTCCATTCCATTCCATTCCATTCCATTCCATTCCATTCCATTCGATTCCATTCGATTCCTTTCGATTCCATTCGATTCCATTCCATTCCATTCCATTCCATTGAATTCCATTCCATTCCATTCCATTCCATTGAATTCCATTCCATTCCATTCCATCGAATTCCATTCCATTCCATTGAATTCCATTCCATTCCATTCCATTCCATTCCATTCCATTCCATTCCATTCCATTACATCGAATTCCAGTCCATTCCATTCCATTCCATTCCATTCCATTGTATTCCATTCCATTCCATTGAATTCCATTCCATTCCATTCCATTCCATTGAATTCCGTTCCATTGAATTCCATTCCTTTCCGTTCCCTTCCGTTCCGTTCTGTTCCATTCTACTCGGGTTGATTCCATTCTTTTCCATTACATTTCATTCGATTCCATTCGATTCCATTCCATTCCATTCCATTTGAATTCCATTGCATTCCATTCCATTCCATTCCATTCCATTCCATTCCATTCCATTCCATTCCATCGAATTCCATTCCATTCGATTCCATTCCATTCCATTCCATTGTATTCCATTCCATTCCATTCTACTCGGGTTGATTCCATTCTATTCCATTCCATTCCATTCGATTCCATTCGATTCCATTCGATTCCATTCGATTCCATTCCATTCAATTCCATTCAATTGAATTCCATTCCATTACATTCCATTCCTTTCCATTCCATTCCATTCCATTCCATTCCATTCCATTCCATTCCATTCCATTCCATTCCGTTCTGCTCGGGTTGATTCCATTTTATTCCATTCCATTCCATTCGTTTCCATTCGATTCCATTCGATTCCATTCCATTCCATTCCATTCCATTGAATTCCATTCCATTCCATTCCATTCCATTCCATTCCATTCCATTCCATTCCATTCCATTCCGTTCCATTCCATTCCGTTCCTTTCCTTTCCATTCCGTTCCATTCCATTCCGTTCCGTTCCATTCCATTGCATTCCGTTCCATTCCATTGAATTCCGTTCCATTGCATTGAATTCCATTCCAATCCATTCCATTCCATTCCATTCCATTCCATTCCATTGAATTCCATTCCATTCCATTCCATTCCATTCCATTGAATTCCATTCCATTGAATTCCATTCCATTCCATTGAATTCCATTGCAATCCATTCCATTCCATTGAATTCCATTCCATTCCATTCCATTCCATTCCGTTCCATTCCATTTGAATTCCATTCCATTCCATTCCATTCCATTCCATTCTACTTGGGTTGATTCCATTCTATTCCATTCCATTCCATTCCATTCCATTCCATTCCATTCGATTCAATTCGATTCCATTCTATTCCATTCGATTCCATTCGATTCAATTCGATTCCATTCCATTCCATTCCATTCCATTCCATTCCATTCCATTGAATTCCATTCCATTCCATTCCGTTCCATTCCATTCCGTTCCATTCCATTCCATTCCATTCCATTCCATTGAACTCCATTCCATTCCATTCCATTCCATTCCATTCCATTCCATTCCATTGAATTCCATTCCATTCCATTCCATTCCATTGAATTCAGTTCCATTCAATTCCATTCGATTCCATTCCGTTCTACTCGGGTTGATTCCATTCTATTCCATTCCGTTCCGTTCCGTTCCGTTCCGTTCCTTTCCGTTCCATTCCACTCGGGTTGATTCCTTTCTATTCCATTCCATTCCATTCGATTCCATTCGATTCCATTCGATTCCATTCGATTCCATTCGATTCCATTCCATTCCATTGAATTCCATTCCATTCCATTCCATTCCATTGAATTCCGTTCCATTCCATTCAATTACATTCCATTCAATTCCATTCCATTTGAATTCCATTCCATTCCATTCCATTCCATTCCATTCCATTGAACTCCATTCCATTCCATTCCATTCCATTCCATTCCATTCCATTCCATTGAATTCCATTCCATTGAATTCCATTCCATTCCATGGAATTCCATTGCAATCCATTCCATTCCATTGAATTCCATTCCATTCCATTCCATTCCATTCCATTCCGTTCCATTCCATTTGAATTCCATTCCATTCCATTCCATTCCATTCCATTCTACTTGGGTTGATTCCATTCTATTCCATTCCATTCCATTCCATTCCATTCCATTCCATTCCATTCCATTCCATTCGATTCAATTCGATTCCATTCTATTCCATTCGATTCCATTCGATTCAATTCGATTCCATTCCATTCCATTCCATTCCATTCCATTCCATTCCATTCCATTGAATTCCATTCCATTCCATTCCGTTCCATTCCATTCCGTTCCATTCCATTCCATTCCATTCCATTCCATTGAACTCCATTCCATTCCATTCCATTCCATTCCATTCCATTCCATTGAATTCCATTCCATTCCATTCCATTCCATTGAATTCAGTTCCATTCAATTCCATTCGATTCCATTCCGTTCTACTCGGGTTGATTCCATTCTATTCCATTCCGTTCCGTTACGTTCCGTTCCGTTCCTTTCCGTTCCATTCCACTCGGGTTGATTCCTTTCTATTCCATTCCATTCCATTCGATTCCATTCGATTCCATTCGATTCCATTCGATTCCATTCCATTCCATTCCATTCCATTGAATTCCATTCCATTCCATTCCATTCCATTGAATTCCGTTCCATTCCATTCCATTCCATTCCATTCCATTCCATTCCATTCCATTGAATTCCATTCCATTCCATTCCATTCCATTGAATTCTGTTCCATTCAATTCCATTCCATTCCATTCCGTTCTACTCGGGTTGATTCCATTCTATTCCATTCCGTTCCATTCCGTTCCGTTCCGTTCCATTCCACTCGGGTTGATTCCATTCTATTCCATTCCATTCCATTCGATTCCATTCGATTCCATTCGATTCCATTCGATTCCATTCGATTCCATTCGATTCCATTCCATTCCATTGAATTCCATTCCATTCCATTGCATTCCATTGAATTCCGTTCCATTCCATTCAATTCCATTCCATTCCATTCCATTCCATTTGAATTCCATTCCATTCCATTCCATTCCATTCCATTCCATTCCATTCCATTCCATTCCATTCCATTCTACACGGGTTGATTCCATTCTATTCCATTCCATTCCATTCGATTCCATTCGATTCCATTCGATTCCATTCCATTCCATTCCATTCTATTCCATTCCATTCCATTCCATTCCATTGAATTCCATTCCATTCCATTGAATTCCATTCCATTCCATTCCATTCCATTGAATTCCGTTCCTTTCCATTCCATTCCATTCCATTCCATTCCATTGAATTCCATTCCATTGAATTCCATTCCATTCCATTCCATTCCACTGAATTCCATTCCATTCCGTTCCGTTCCGTTCCGTTCCGTTCCATTCCGTTCCATTCCATTCCATTCCATTCCATTGAATTCCGTTCCATTCCATTGAATTCCATTCCATTCCGTTCCATTCCATTGAATTCCGTTCCGTTCCGTTCCGTTCCATTCCGTTCCATTCCGTTCCATTCCGTTCTACTCGGGTTGATTCCATTCTATTCCATTCCATTCCATTCGATTCCATTCCATTCCATTCGATTCCATTCCATTCCGTTCTACTCGGGTTCATTCCATTCCATTCCGTTCCGTTCCGTTCCGTTCCGTTCCATTCCTTTCTACTTGTGTTGATTCCATTCCATTCCATTCTATTCCATTGAATTCCATTCCATTCCATTCCATTCCATTCCATTACATGGAATTCCATTGAATTCCATTGAATTCCATTCCATTGAATTCCATTCCATTCCATTCCATTCCATTCCATTCCATTCCATTCCATTCCATTGAAATCCATTCCATTCCATTCCATTCCATTCCATTCCATTCCATTCCATTGAATTCCATTCCATTCCATTCCATTCGATTCCTTTCCATTCCATTGAATTCCATTCCATTCCATTCCATTCCATTCCATTCCATTGAATTCCATTGAATTCCATTCCATTCCGTTCCATTCCATTGAATTCCGTTCCGTTCCGTTCCGTTCCATTCCGTTCCGTTCCATTCCGTTCCATTCTGTTCTATTCCGTTCTACTCGGGTTGATTCCATTCTATTCCATTCCATTCCACTCGATTCCATTCCATTCCATTCCATTCCATTCCATTCCGTTCTACTCGGGTTCATTCCATTCCATTCCGTTCCGTTCCATTCCTTTCTACTTGTGTTGATTTCATTCCATTCCATTCTATTCCATTGAATTCCATTCCATTCCATTCCATTCCATTCCATGGAATTCCATTGAATTCCATTGAATTCCATTCCATGGAATTCCATTGAATTCCATTCCATTCCATTCCATGGAATTCCATTCTATTCCATTCCATTCCATTGCATTCCATTCCATTCCATTCCATTGAATTCCATTCCATTCCATTCCATTCGATTCCATTCCATTCCATTGAATTCCATTCCATTCCATTCCATTCCATTCCATTCCATTACATGGAATTCCATTGAATTCCATTGAATTCCATTCCATTGAATTCCATTCCATTCCATTCCATTCCATTCCATTCCATTCCATTGAATTCCATTCCATTCTATTCCATTCCATTCCATTGAATTCCATTCCATTCCATTCCATTCCATTCCATTCCTTTCCATTCCAATGAATTCCATTGAATTCCGTTCCATTGAATTCCATTCCATTCCATTCCATTCCGTTCCATTCCATTCCGTTCCATTCCATTCCATTCCATTCCATTCCGTTCCGTTCCATTCCGTTCCATTCCGTTCCATTCCATTGAATTCCGTTCCCTTGCACTGAATTCCGTTCCATTCCATTCCATTCCTTTCCATTCCGTTCCGTTCCGTTCCGTTCCGTTCTACTCGGGTTGATTCCATTCTATTCCATTCCATTCCATTCGATTCCATTCTAATCCATTCGATTCCATTCGATTCAATTCGATTCCATTCCATTCCATTTCATTCCATTCCATTCCAATGAATTCCATTCCATTCCATTGAATTCCATTCCATTCCATTGAATTCCATTCCATTCCATTGAATTCCATTCCATTCCATTCCATTCGATTCCATTCCATTCCATGGAATTCCATTCCATTCCATTCCATTCCATTCCATTCCATTCCATTCCATTCCATTCCATTCCATTCCATTCCATTCCATTCCATTCGATTCCATTCTATTCCTTTCGATTCCATTCGATTCCATTCCATTCCATTCCATTCCATTGAATTCCATTCCATTCCATTCCATTCCATTGAATTCCATTCCATTCCATTCCATCGAATTCCATTCCATTCCATTGAATTCCATTCCATTCCATTGAATTCCATTCCATTCCATTCCATTCGATTCCATTCCATTCCATGGAATTCCATTCCATTCCATTCCATTCCATTCCATTCCATTCCATTCCATTCCATTCCATTCGATTCCATTCTATTCCTTTCGATTCCATTCGATTCCATTCCATTCCATTCCATTCCATTGAATTCCATTCCATTCCATTCCATTCCATTGAATTCCATTCCATTCCATTCCATCGAATTCCATTCCATTCCATTGAATTCCATTCCATTCCATTCCATTCCATTCCATTCCATTCCATTCCATTCCATTCCATTCCATCGAATTCCATTCCATTGCATTCCATTCCATTCCATTCCATTCCATTCCATTCTACTCGGGTTGATTCCATTCTATTACATTCCATTCCATTCGATTCCATTCGATTCCATTCGATTCCATTCGATTCCATTCCATTCCATTCCATTCAATTGAATTCCATTCCATTCCATTCCATTCCATTCCATTCCATTCCATTCAATTACATCGAATTCCAGTACATTCCATTCCATTCCATTCCATTCCATTGTATTCCATTCCATTCCATTGAATTCCATTCCATTCCATTCCATTCCATTGAATTCCGTTCCATTCCATTCCATTCCATTGAATTCCGATCCATTGAATTCCATTCCTTTCCGTTCCCTTCCGTTCCGTTCTGTTCCATTCTACTCGGGTTGATTCCATTCTTTTCCATTACATTCCATTCGATTCCATTCGATTCCATTCCATTCCATTCCATTTGAATTCCATTGCATTCCATTCCATTCCATTCCATTCCATTCCATTCCATTCCATCGAATTCCATTCCATTCGATTCCATTCCATTCCATTCCATTGCATTCCATTCCATTCCATTCTACTCGGGTTGATTCCATTCTATTCCATTCCATTCCATTCGATTCCATTCGATTCCATTCGATTCCATTCCATTCCATTCCATTCCATTCCATTCAATTGAATTCCATTCCATTCCATTCCATTCCTTTCCATTCCATTCCATTCCATTCCATTCCATTCCATTCCGTTCTGCTCGGGTTGATTCCATTTTATTCCATTCCATTCCATTCGATTCCATTCGATTCCATTCGATTCCATTCCATTCCATTCCATTCCATTGAATTCAATTCCATTCCATTCCATTCCATTCCATTCCATTCCATTCCATTCCATTCCATTCCTTTCCGTTCCATTCCATTCCGTTCCTTTCCTTTCCATTCCGTTCCATTCCATTCCGTTCCGTTCCATTCCATTGCATTCCGTTCCATTCCATTGAATTCCGTTCCATTGCATTGAATTCCTTTCCAATCCATTCCATTCCATTCCGTTCCGTTCCGTTCCGTTCCGTTCCGTTCCGTTCTTCTCGGGTTGATTCCATTCTATTCCATTCCATTCCATTCGATTCCATTCGATTCCATTCGATTCCATTCGATTCCATTCGATTCCATTCCATTCAATTCCATTCCATTGAATTCCATTCCATTCCATTGAATTCCATTCCATTCCATTCCATTCCATTCCATTCCATTCCATTCCATTGAATTCCATTCCATTCCATTGAATTCCATTCCATTCCATCCCATTCGATTCCATTCCATTCCATTGAATTCCATTCCATTCCATTCCATTCCATTCCATTCCATTCCATTCCGTTCCATTCCGTTCCATTCCGTTCCATTCCATTGAATTCCGTTCCATTGCATTCAATTCCGTTCCATTCCATTCCATTCCATTCCATTCCGTTCCATTCCATTCCATTCCATTCCATTACGTTCCGTTCCATTCCATTCCATTCCATTGAATTCCGATCCATTGCATTGAATTCCGTTCCATTCCATTCCATTCCTTTCCGTTCCGTTCCGTTCCGTTCCGTTCCGTTCTACTCGGATTGATTCCATTCTATTCCATTCTCTTCCATTCGATTCAATTCGATTCCATTCCATTCCATTCCATTCCATTCCATTCCATTCCATTCCATTGAATTCCATTCCATTCCATTGAATTCCATTCCATTCCATTCCATTCGATTCCATTCCATTCCATTGAATTCCATTCCATTCCATTCCATTCCATTCCATTCCATTGAATTCCATTCCATTGAATTCCATTCCATTCCATTGAATTCCATTGCAATCCATTCCATTCCATTGAATTCCATTCCATTCCATTCCATTCCATTCCGTTCCATTCCATTTGAATTCCATTCCATTCCATTCCATTCCATTCCATTCTACTTGTGTTGATTCCATTCTATTCCATTCCATTCCATTCCATTCCATTCCATTCCATTCGATTCAATTCGATTCCATTCTATTCCATTCGATTCCATTCGATTCAATTTGATTCGATTCCATTCCATTCCATTCCATTCCATTCCATTCCATTCCATTGAATTCCATTCCATTCCATTCCGTTCCATTCCATTCCGTTCCATTCCATTCCATTCCATTCCATTCCATTGAACTCCATTCCATTCCATTCCATTCCATTCCATTCCATTCCATTGAATTCCATTCCATTCCATTCCATTCCATTGAATTCAGTTCCATTCAATTCCATTCGATTCCATTCCGTTCTACTCGGGTTGATTCCATTCTATTCCATTCCGTTCCGTTCCGTTCCGTTCCGTTCCTTTCCGTTCCATTCCACTCGGGTTGATTCCTTTCTATTCCATTCCATTCCATTCGATTCCATTCGATTCCATTCGATTCCATTCGATTCCATTCGATTCCATTCCATTCCATTGAATTCCATTCCATTCCATTCCATTCCATTGAATTCCGTTCCATTCCATTCAATTCCATTCCATTCAATTCCATTCCATTTGAATTCCATTCCATTCCATTCCATTCCATTCCATTCCATTGAACTCCATTCCATTCCATTCCATTCCATTCCATTCCATTCCATTCCATTGAATTCCATTCCATTGAATTCCATTCCATTCCATTGAATTCCATTGCAATCCATTCCATTCCATTGAATTCCATTCCATTCCATTCCATTCCATTCCGTTCCATTCCATTTGAATTCCATTCCATTCCATTCCATTCCATTCCATTCTACTTGGGTTGATTCCATTCTATTCCATTCCATTCCATTCCATTCCATTCCATTCCATTCCATTCGATTCAATTCGATTCCATTCTATTCCATTCGATTCCATTCGATTCAATTCGATTCCATTCCATTCCATTCCATTCCATTCCATTCCATTCCATTCCATTCCATTCCATTGAATTCCATTCCATTCCATTCCGTTCCATTCCATTCCGTTCCATTCCATTCCATTCCATTCCATTGAACTCCATTCCATTCCATTCCATTCCATTCCATTCCATTCCATAGAATTCCATTCCATTCCATTCCATTCCATTGAATTCAGTTCCATTCAATTCCATTCGATTCCATTCCGTTCTACTCGGGTTGATTCCATTCTATTCCATTCCGTTCCGTTACGTTCCGTTCCGTTCCTTTCCGTTCCATTCCACTCGGGTTGATTCCTTTCTATTCCATTCCATTCCATTCGATTCCATTCGATTCCATTCGATTCCATTCGATTCCATTCCATTCCATTCCATTCCATTGAATTCCATTCCATTCCATTCCATTCCATTGAATTCCGTTCCATTCCATTCCATTCCATTCCATTCCATTCCATTCCATTCCATTGAATTCCATTCCATTCCATTCCATTCCATTGAATTCTGTTCCATTCAATTCCATTCCATTCCATTCCGTTCTACTCGGGTTGATTCCATTCTATTCCATTCCGTTCCGTTCCGTTCCGTTCCGTTCCATTCCACTCGGGTTGATTCCATTCTATTCCATTCCATTCCATTCGATTCCATTCGATTCCATTCGATTCCATTCGATTCCATTCGATTCCATTCGATTCCATTCCATTCCATTGAATTCCATTCCATTCCATTGCATTCCATTGAATTCCGTTCCATTCCATTCAATTCCATTCCATTCCATTCCATTCCATTTGAATTCCATTCCATTCCATTCCATTCCATTCCATTCCATTCCATTCCATTCCATTCCATTCCATTCTACACGGGTTGATTCCATTCTATTCCATTCCATTCCATTCGATTCCATTCGATTCCATTCGATTCCATTCCATTCCATTCCATTCTATTCCATTCCATTCCATTCCATTCCATTGAATTCCATTCCATTCTATTGAATTCCATTCCATTCCATTCCATTCCATTGAATTCCGTTCCTTTCCATTCCATTCCATTCCATTCCATTCCATTGAATTCCATTCCATTGAATTCCATTCCATTCCATTCCATTCCACTGAATTCCATTCCATTCCGTTCCGTTCCGTTCCGTTCCGTTCCATTCCGTTCCATTCCATTCCATTCCATTCCATTGAATTCCGTTCCATTCCATTGAATTCCATTCCATTCCGTTCCATTCCATTGAATTCCGTTCCGTTCCGTTCCGTTCCATTCCGTTCCATTCCGTTCCATTCCGTTCTACTCGGGTTGATTCCATTCTATTCCATTCCATTCCATTCGATTCCATTCCATTCCAGTCGATTCCATTCCATTCCGTTCTACTCGGGTTCATTCCATTCCATTCCGTTCCGTTCCGTTCCGTTCCGTACCATTCCTTTCTACTTGTGTTGATTCCATTCCATTCCATTCTATTCCATTGAATTCCATACCATTCCATTCCATTCCATTCCATTACATGGAATTCCATTGAATTCCATTGAATTCCATTCCATTGAATTCCATTCCATTCCATTCCATTCCATTCCATTCCATTCCATTGAATTCCATTCCATTCCATTCCATTTCATTCCATTCCATTCCATTGAATTCCATTCCATTCTATTCCATTCCATTCCATTGAATTCCATTCCATTCCATTCCATTCCATTCCATTCCTTTCCATTCCATTGAATTCCATTGAATTCCGTTCCATTGAATTCCATTCCATTCCATGGAATTCCATTCCATTCCATTCCATTCCATTCCGTTCCATTCCATTCCATGCCATTCCATTCCGTTCCGTTCCATTCCGTTCCATTCCGTTCCATTCCATTGAATTCCGTTCCCTTGCACTGAATTCCGTTCCATTCCATTCCATTCCTTTCCGTTCCGTTCCGTTCCGTTCCGTTCCGTTCCGTTCTACTCGGGTTGATTCCATTCTATTCCATTCCATTCCATTCGATTCCATTCTAATCCATTCGATTCCATTCGATTCAATTCGATTCCATTCCATTCCATTTCATTCCATTCCATTCCAATGAATTCCATTCCATTCCATTGAATTCCATTCCATTCCATTCCATTCCATTGAATTCCATTCCATTCCATTGAATTCCATTCCATTCCATTCCATTCGATTCCATTCCATTCCATGGAATTCCATTCCATTCCATTCCATTCCATTCCATTCCATTCCATTCCATTCCATTCCATTCCATTCCATTCGATTCCTTTCGATTCCATTCGATTCCATTCCATTCCATTCCATTCCATTGAATTCCATTCCATTCCATTCCATTCCATTGAATTCCATTCCATTCCATTCCATCGAATTCCATTCCATTCCATTGAATTCCATTCCATTCCATTCCATTCCATTCCATTCCATTCCATTCCATTCCATTACATCGAATTCCAGTCCATTCCATTCCATTCCATTCCATTCCATTGTATTCCATTCCATTCCATTGAATTCCATTCCATTCCATTCCATTCCATTGAATTCCGTTCCATTGAATTCCATTCCTTTCCGTTCCCTTCCGTTCCGTTCTGTTCCATTCTACTCGGGTTGATTCCATTCTTTTCCATTACATTTCATTCGATTCCATTCGATTCCATTCCATTCCATTCCATTTGAATTCCATTGCATTCCATTCCATTCCATTCCATTCCATTCCATTCCATTCCATTCCATCGAATTCCATTCCATTCGATTCCATTCCATTCCATTCCATTGTATTCCATTCCATTCCATTCTACTCGGGTTGATTCCATTCTATTCCATTCCATTCCATTCGATTCCATTCGATTCCATTCGATTCCATTCGATTCCATTCCATTCAATTCCATTCAATTGAATTCCATTCCATTACATTCCATTCCTTTCCATTCCATTCCATTCCATTCCATTCCATTCCATTCCATTCCATTCCATTCCATTCCGTTCTGCTCGGGTTGATTCCATTTTATTCCATTCCATTCCATTCGTTTCCATTCGATTCCATTCGATTCCATTCCATTCCATTCCATTCCATTGAATTCCATTCCATTCCATTCCATTCCATTCCATTCCATTCCATTCCATTCCATTCCGTTCCATTCCATTCCGTTCCTTTCCTTTCCATTCCGTTCCATTCCATTCCGTTCCGTTCCATTCCATTGCATTCCGTTCCATTCCATTGAATTCCGTTCCATTGCATTGAATTCCATTCCAATCCATTCCATTCCATTCCATTCCATTCCATTCCATTGAATTCCATTCCATTCCGTTCCATTCCATTCCATTGAATTCCATTCCATTGAATTCCATTCCATTCCATTGAATTCCATTGCAATCCATTCCATTCCATTGAATTCCATTCCATTCCATTCCATTCCATTCCGTTCCATTCCATTTGAATTCCATTCCATTCCATTCCATTCCATTCCATTCTACTTGGGTTGATTTCATTCTATTCCATTCCATTCCATTCCATTCCATTCCATTCGATTCAATTCGATTCCATTCTATTCCATTCGATTCCATTCGATTCAATTCGATTCCATTCCATTCCATTCCATTCCATTCCATTCCATTCCATTCCATTCCATTGAATTCCATTCCATTCCATTCCGTTCCATTCCATTCCGTTCCATTCCATTCCATTCCATTCCATTCCATTGAACTCCATTCCATTCCATTCCATTCCATTCCATTCCATTCCATTGAATTCCATTCCATTCCATTCCATTCCATTGAATTCAGTTCCATTCAATTCCATTCGATTCCATTCCGTTCTACTCGGGTTGATTCCATTCTATTCCATTCCGTTCCGTTCCGTTCCGTTCCGTTCCTTTCCGTTCCATTCCACTCGGGTTGATTCCTTTCTATTCCATTCCATTCCATTCGATTCCATTCGATTCCATTCGATTCCATTCGATTCCATTCGATTCCATTCCATTCCATTGAATTCCATTCCATTCCATTCCATTCCATTGAATTCCGTTCCATTCCATTCAATTACATTCCATTCAATTCCATTCCATTTGAATTCCATTCCATTCCATTCCATTCCATTCCATTCCATTGAACTCCATTCCATTCCATTCCATTCCATTCCATTCCATTCCATTCCATTCCATTCCATTCCATTCCATTACATGGAATTCCATTGAATTCCATTGAATTCCATTCCATTGAATTCCATTCCATTCCATTCCATTCCATTCCATTCCATTCCATTGAATTCCATTCCATTCCATTCCATTTCATTCCATTCCATTCCATTGAATTCCATTCCATTCTATTCCATTCCATTCCATTGAATTCCATTCCATTCCATTGAATTCCATTCCATTCCTTTCCATTCCATTCCATTGAATTCCATTCCATTCCATTCCATTCCTTTCCATTCCATTCCATTCCATTCCATTCCATAGAATTCCATTCCATTCCATTCCATTCGATTCCTTTCCATTCCATTGAATTCCATTCCATTCCATTCCATTCCATTCCATTCCATTGAATTCCATTGAATTCCATTCCATTGAATTCCATTCCATTCCATGGAATTCCATTCCATTCCATTCCATTCCATTCCGTTCCATTCCATTCCGTTCCATTCCATTCCATTCCATTCCATTCCATTCCTTTCCGTTCCGTTCCGTTCCGGTCCGTTCCGTTCCGTTCCGTTCTACTCGGGTTGATTCCATTCTATTCCATTCCATTCCATTCGATTCCATTCTATTCCATTCGATTCCATTCGATTCAATTCGATTCCATTCCATTCCATTCCATTCCATTCCATTCCATTCCATTGAATTCCATTCCATTCCATTCCGTTCCATTCCATTCCGTTCCATTCCATTCCATTCCATTCCATTCCATTACGTTCCGTTCCATTCCGTTCCATTCCGTTCCATTCCATTGAATTCCGATCCATTGCATTGAATTCCGCTCCATTCCATTCCATTCCTTTCCGTTCCGTTCCGTTCCGTTCCGTTCCGTTCCTTTCCGTTCTACTCAGATTGATTCCATTCTACTCCATTCCATTCCATTCGATTGCATTCGATTCCATTCGATTCCATTCGATTCCATTCCATTCCATTCCATTCCATTCCATTGAATTCCATTCCATTCCATTCCATTCCATTCCATTCCATTCCATTCCATTCCATAGAATTCCATTCCATTCCATTCCATTCCATTGAATTCTGTTCCATTCAGTTCCATTCCATTCCATTCCGTTCTACTCGGGTTTATTCCATTCTATTCCATTCCGTTCCGTTCCGTTCCGTTCCTTTCCGTTCCATTCCATTCCACTCGGGTTGGTTCCATTCTATTCCATTCCATTCCATTCGATTCCATTCGATTCCATTCGATTCCATTCGATTCCATTCGATTCCATTCCATTCCATTCCATTCCATTGAATTCCGTTCCATTCCATTCAATTCCATTCCATTCCATTCCATTCCATTTGAATTCCATTCCATTCCATTCCGTTCCATTCCATTCCATTCCATTCCATTCCATTCCGTTCTACTCGGGTTGATTCCATTCTATTCCATTCCATTCCATTCGATTCCATTCGATTCCATTCGATTCCATTCGATTCCATTCCATTCCATTCCATTCCATTCCATTCCATTCCATTGAATTCCATTCCATTCCATTCCATTCCATTGAAGTCCGTTCCATTCCATTCCATTCCATTCCATTCCATTCCATTGAATTCCATTCCATTGAATTCCATTCCATTCCATTCCATTCCATTGAATTCCATTCCATTCCGTTCCGTTCCGTTCCGTTCTGTTCCGTTCCGTTCCATTCCATTCCATTCCATTCCATTGAATTCCGTTCCATTCCATTGAATTCCATTCCATTCCGTTCCATTCCATTGAATTCCGTTCCGTTCCGTTCCGTTCCGTTCCATTCCGTTCCATTCCGTTCCATTCCGTTCTACTTGGGTTGATTCCATTCTATTCCATTCCATTCCATTCGATTCCATTCCATTCCGTTCCATTCCATTAAATTCCGTTCTACTCGGGTTCATTCCATTCCATTCCGTTCCTTTCCGTTCCGTACCATTCCTTTCTACTTGTGTTGATTCTATTCCATTCCATTCTATTCCATTGAATTCCATTCCATTCCATTCCATTCCATTCCATTACATGGAATTCCATTGAATTCCATTGAATTCCATTCCATTGAATTCCATTCCATTCCATTCCATTCCATTCCATTCCATTCCATGGAATTCCATTCCATTCTATTCCATTCCATTCCATTGAATTCCATTCCATTCCATTCCATTCCATTCCATTCCTTTCCATTCCATTGAATTCCATTGAATTCCGTTCCATTGAATTCCATTCCATTCCATGGAATTCCATTCCATTCCATTCCTTTCCATTCCATTGAATTCCATTGAAATCCGTTCCATTGAATTCCATTCCATTCCATGGAATTCCATTCCATTCCATTCCATTCCATTCCGTTCCATTCCATTCCGTTCCATTCCATTCCATTCCATTCCATTCCGTTCCGTTCCATTCCGTTCCATTCCGTTCCATTCCATTGAATTCCGTTCCCTTGCACTGAATTCCGTTCCATTCCATTCCATTCCTTTCCGTTCCGTTCCGTTCCGTTCCGTTCCGTTCTACTCGGGTTGATTCCATTCTATTCCATTCCATTCCATTCGATTCCATTCTAATCCATTCGATTCCATTCGATTCAATTCGATTCCATTCCATTCCATTTCATTCCATTCCATTCCAATGAATTCCATTCCATTCCATTGTATTCCATTCCATTCCATTCCATTCCATTGAATTCCATTCCATTCCATTGAATTCCATTCCATTCCATTCCATTCGATTCCATTCCATTCCATGGAATTCCATTCCATTCCATTCCATTCCATTCCATTCCATTCCATTCCATTCCATTCCATTCGATTCCATTCGATTCCTTTCGATTCCATTCGATTCCATTCCATTCCATTCCATTCCATTGAATTCCATTCCATTCCATTCCATTCCATTGAATTCCATTCCATTCCATTCCATCGAATTCCATTCCATTCCATTGAATTCCATTCCATTCCATTCCATTCCATTCCATTCCATTCCATTCCATTCCATTCCATTCCATTCCATTACATCGAATTCCAGTCCATTCCATTCCATTCCATTCCATTCCATTGTATTCCATTCCATTCCATTGAATTCCATTCCATTCCATTCCATTCCATTGAATTCCGTTCCATTGAATTCCATTCCTTTCCGTTCCCTTCCGTTCCGTTCTGTTCCATTCTACTCGGGTTGATTCCATTCTTTTCCATTACATTTCATTCGATTCCATTCGATTCCATTCCATTCCATTCCATTTGAATTCCATTGCATTCCATTCCATTCCATTCCATTCCATTCCATTCCATTCCATTCCATCGAATTCCATTCCATTCGATTCCATTCCATTCCATTCCATTGTATTCCATTCCATTCCATTCTACTCGGGTTGATTCCATTCTATTCCATTCCATTCCATTCGATTCCATTCGATTCCATTCGATTCCATTCGATTCCATTCCATTCAATTCCATTCAATTGAATTCCATTCCATTCCATTCCATTCCTTTCCATTCCATTCCATTCCATTCCATTCCATTCCATTCCATTCCATTCCGTTCTGCTCGGGTTGATTCCATTTTATTCCATTCCATTCCATTCGATTCCATTCTATTCCATTCGATTCCATTCCATTCCATTCCATTCCATTGAATTCCATTCCATTCCATTCCATTCCATTCCATTCCATTCCGTTCCATTCCATTCCATTCCGTTCCTTTCCTTTCCATTCCGTTCCATTCCATTCCGTTCCGTTCCATTCCATTGCATTCCGTTCCATTCCATTGAATTCCGTTCCATTGCATTGAATTCCATTCCAATCCATTCCATTCCATTCCATTCCATTCCATTCCATTGAATTCCATTCCATTCCATTCCATTCCATTCCATTGAATTCCATTCCATTCCATTGAATTCCATTCCATTCCGTTCCATTCGATTCCATTCCATTCCATTGAATTCCATTCCATTCCATTCCATTCCATTCCATTCCATTCCATTGAATTCCATTCCATTGAATTCCATTCCATTCCATGGAATTCCATTGCAATCCATTCCATTCCATTGAATTCCGTTCCATTCCATTCCATTCCATTCCGTTCCATTCCATTTGAATTCCATTCCATTCCATTCCATTCCATTCCATTCTACTCGGGTTGATTCCATTCTATTCCATTCCATTCCATTCCATTCCATTCCATTCCATTCGATTCAATTCGATTCCATTCCATTCCATTCGATTCCATTCGATTCAATTCGATTCCATTCCATTCCATTCCATTCCATTCCATTCCATTCCATTGAATTCCATTCCATTCCATTCCGTTCCATTCCATTCTGTTCCATTCCATTCCATTCCATTCCATTCCATTGAACTCCATTCCATTCCATTCCATTCCATTCCATTCCATTCCATTGAATTCCATTCCATTCCATTCCATTCCATTGAATTCCGTTCCATTCCATTCCATTCCATTCCATTCCATTCCATTCCATTCCATTGAATTCCATTCCATTCCATTCCATTCCATTGAATTCTGTTCCATTCAATTCCATTCCATTCCATTCCGTTCTACTCGGGTTGATTCCATTCTATTCCATTCCGTTCCGTTCCGTTCCGTTCCGTTCCGTTCCATTCCACTCGGGTTGATTCCATTCTATTCCATTCCATTCCATTCGATTCCATTCGATTCCATTCGATTCCATTCGATTCCATTCGATTCCATTCGATTCCATTCCATTCCATTGAATTCCATTCCATTCCATTGCATTCCATTGAATTCCGTTCCATTCCATTCAATTCCATTCCATTCCATTCCATTCCATTTGAATTCCATTCCATTCCATTCCATTCCATTCCATTCCATTCCATTCCATTCCATTCTACACGGGTTGATTCCATTCTATTCCATTCGATTCCATTCGATTCCATTCGATTCCATTCGATTCCATTCCATTCCATTCCATTCTATTCCATTCCATTCCATTCCATTCCATTGAATTCCATTCCATTCCATTGAATTCCATTCCATTCCATTCCATTCCATTGAATTCCGTTCCATTCCATTCCATTCCATTCCATTCCATTCCATTGAATTCCATTCCATTGAATTCCATTCCATTCCATTCCATTCCACTGAATTCCATTCCATTCCGTTCCGTTCCGTTCCGTTCCGTTCCATTCCGTTCCATTCCATTCCATTCCATTCCATTGAATTCCGTTCCATTCCATTGAATTCCATTCCATTCCGTTCCATTCCATTGAATTCCGTTCCGTTCCGTTCCGTTCCATTCCGTTCCATTCCGTTCCATTCCGTTCTACTCGGGTTGATTCCATTCTATTCCATTCCATTCCATTCGATTCCATTCCATTCCATTCGATTCCATTCCATTCCGTTCTACTCGGGTTCATTCCATTCCATTCCGTTCCGTTCCGTTCCGTTCCGTTCCATTCCTTTCTACTTGTGTTGATTCCATTCCATTCCATTCTATTCCATTGAATTCCATTCCATTCCATTCCAATCCATTCCATTACATGGAATTCCATTGAATTCCATTGAATTCCATTCCATTGAATTCCATTCCATTCCATTGAATTCCATTCCATTCCATTCCATTCCATTCCATTGAATTCCATTCCATTCGATTCCATTCCATTCCATTCCATTCCATTCCATTCCATTGAATTCCATTCCATTCCATTCCATTCCATTCCTTTCCATTCCATTGAATTCCATTCCATTCCATTCCATTCCATTCCATTCCATTGAATTCCATTGAATTCCATTCCATTCCGTTCCATTCCATTGAATTCCGTTCCGTTCCGTTCCGTTCCATTCCGTTCCGTTCCATTCCGTTCCATTCCGTTCTATTCCGTTCTACTCGGGTTGATTCCATTCTATTCCATTCCATTCCACTCGATTCCATTCCATTCCATTCCATTCCATTCCATTCCATTCCATTCCGTTCTACTCGGGTTCATTCCATTCCATTCCGTTCCGTTCCATTCCTTTCTACTTGTGTTGATTTCATTCCATTCCATTCTATTCCATTGAATTCCATTCCATTCCATTCCATTCCATTCCATGGAATTCCATTGAATTCCATTCCATGGAATTCCATTCCATGGAATTCCATTGAATTCCATTCCATGGAATTCCATTCCATTCCATTCCAATCCATTCCATTCCATTCCATTCCATTCCATTGAATTCCATTCCATTCCATTCCATTCCATTCGATTCCATTCCATTCCATTGAATTCCATTCCATTCCATTCCATTCCATTCCATTCCATTCCATTACATGGAATTCCATTGAATTCCATTGAATTCCATTCCATTACATGCAATTCCATTGAATTCCATTGAATTCCATTCCATTGAATTCCATTCCATTCCATTCCATTCCATTCCATTCCATTCCTTTCCATTCCAATGAATTCCATTGAATTCCGTTCCATTGAATTCCATTCCATTCCATGGAATTCCATTCCATTCCATTCCATTCCATTCCGTTCCATTCCATTCCGTTCCATTCCATTCCATTCCATTCCATTCCGTTCCGTTCCATTCCGTTCCATTCCGTTCCATTCCATTGAATTCCGTTCCCTTGCACTGAATTCCGTTCCATTCCATTCCATTCCTTTCCGTTCCGTTCCGTTCCGTTCCGTTCCGTTCTACTCGGGTTGATTCCATTCTATTCCATTCCATTCCATTCGATTCCATTCTAATCCATTCGATTCCATTCGATTCAATTCGATTCCATTCCATTCCATTTCATTCCATTCCATTCCAATGAATTCCATTCCATTCCATTGAATTCCATTCCATTCCATTCCATTCCATTGAATTCCATTCCATTCCATTGAATTCCATTCCATTCCATTCCATTCGATTCCATTCCATTCCATGGAATTCCATTCCATTCCATTCCATTCCATTCCATTCCATTCCATTCCATTCCATTCCATTCGATTCCATTCTATTCCTTTCGATTCCATTCGATTCCATTCCATTCCATTCCATTCCATTGAATTCCATTCCATTCCATTCCATTCCATTGAATTCCATTCCATTCCATTCCATCGAATTCCATTCCATTCCATTGAATTCCGTTCCATTCCATTCCATTCCATTCCATTCCATTCCATTCCATTCCATTCCATTCCATTCCATCGAATTCCATTCCATTCCATTCCATTCCATTCCATTCCATTCCATTCCATTCTACTCGGGTTGATTCCATTCTATTACATTCCATTCCATTCGATTCCATTCGATTCCATTCGATTCCATTCGATTCCATTCCACTCCATTCCATTCAATTGAATTCCATTCCATTCCATTCCATTCCATTCCATTCCATTCCATTCAATTACATCGAATTCCAGTACATTCCATTCCATTCCATTCCATTCCATTGTATTCCATTCCATTCCATTGAATTCCATTCCATTCCATTCCATTCCATTGAATTCCGTTCCATTCCATTCCATTCCATTGAATTCCGATCCATTGAATTCCATTCCTTTCCGTTCTCTTCCGTTCCGTTCTGTTCCATTCTACTCGGGTTGATTCCATTCTTTTCCATTACATTCCATTCGATTCCATTCGATTCCATTCCATTCCATTCCATTTGAATTCCATTGCATTCCATTCCATTCCATTCCATTCCATTCCATTCCATTCCATCGAATTCCATTCCATTCGATTCCATTCCATTCCATTCCATTGCATTCCATTCCATTCCATTCTTCTCGGGTTGATTCCATTCTATTCCATTCCATTCCATTCGATTCCATTCGATTCCATTCGATTCCATTCGATTCCATTCCATTCCATTCCATTCAATTGAATTCCATTCCATTCCATTCCATTCCTTTCCATTCCATTCCATTCCATTCCATTCCATTCCATTCCGTTCTGCTCGGGTTGATTCCATTTTATTCCATTCCATTCCATTCGATTCCATTCGATTCCATTCGATTCCATTCCATTCCATTCCATTCCATTGAATTCCATTCCATTCCATTCCATTCCATTCCATTCCATTCCTTTCCGTTCCATTCCATTCCGTTCCTTTCCTTTCCATTCCGTTCCATTCCATTCCGTTCCGTTCCATTCCATTGCATTCCGTTCCATTCCATTGAATTCCGTTCCATTGCATTGAATTCCATTCCAATCCATTCCATTCCATTCCGTTCCGTTCCGTTCCGTTCCGTTCCGTTCCGTTCTTCTCGGGTTGATTCCATTCTATTCCATTCCATTCCATTCGATTCCATTCGATTCCATTCGATTCCATTCGATTCCATTCGATTCCATTCCATTCAATTCCATTCCATTGAATTCCATTCCATTCCATTGAATTCCATTCCATTCCATTCCATTCCATTCCATTCCATTGAATTCCATTCCATTCCATTGAATTCCATTCCATTCCATCCCATTCGATTCCATTCCATTCCATTGAATTCCATTCCATTCCATTCCATTCCATTCCATTCCATTCCATTGAATTCCATTCCATTGAATTCCATTCCATTCCATTGAATTCCATTGCAATCCATTCCATTCCATTGAATTCCGTTCCATTCCATTCCATTCCATTCCGTTCCATTCCATTTGAATTCCATTCCATTCCATTCCATTCCATTCCATTCCATTCTACTCGGGTTGATACCATTCTATTCCATTCCATTCCATTCCATTCCATTCCATTCCATTCCATGGAATTCCATTGAATTCCATTCCATGGAATTCCATTCCATGGAATTCCATTGAATTCCATTCCATGGAATTCCATTCCATTCCATTCCAATCCATTCCATTCCATTCCATTCCATTCCATTGAATTCCATTCCATTCCATTCCATTCCATTCGATTCCATTCCATTCCATTGAATTCCATTCCATTCCATTCCATTCCATTCCATTCCATTCCATTACATGGAATTCCATTGAATTCCATTGAATTCCATTCCATTACATGCAATTCCATTGAATTCCATTGAATTCCATTCCATTGAATTCCATTCCATTCCATTCCATTCCATTCCATTCCATTGAATTCCATTCCATTCTATTCCATTCCATTCCATAGAATTCCATTCCATTCCATTCCATTCCATTCCATTCCATTCCTTTCCATTCCAATGAATTCCATTGAATTCCGTTCCATTGAATTCCATTCCATTCCATGGAATTCCATTCCATTCCATTCCATTCCATTCCGTTCCATTCCATTCCGTTCCATTCCATTCCATTCCATTCCATTCCGTTCCGTTCCATTCCGTTCCATTCCGTTCCATTCCATTGAATTCCGTTCCCTTGCACTGAATTCCGTTCCATTCCATTCCATTCCTTTCCGTTCCGTTCCGTTCCGTTCCGTTCCGTTCTACTCGGGTTGATTCCATTCTATTCCATTCCATTCCATTCGATTCCATTCTAATCCATTCGATTCCATTCGATTCAATTCGATTCCATTCCATTCCATTTCATTCCATTCCATTCCAATGAATTCCATTCCATTCCATTGAATTCCATTCCATTCCATTCCATTCCATTGAATTCCATTCCATTCCATTGAATTCCATTCCATTCCATTCCATTCGATTCCATTCCATTCCATGGAATTCCATTCCATTCCATTCCATTCCATTCCATTCCATTCCATTCCATTCCATTCCATTCCATTCGATTCCATTCTATTCCTTTCGATTCCATTCGATTCCATTCCATTCCATTCCATTCCATTGAATTCCATTCCATTCCATTCCATTCCATTGAATTCCATTCCATTCCATTCCATCGAATTCCATTCCATTCCATTGAATTCCGTTCCATTCCATTCCATTCCATTCCATTCCATTCCATTCCATTCCATTCCATTCCATTCCATCGAATTCCATTCCATTCCATTCCATTCCATTCCATTCCATTCCATTCCATTCTACTCGGGTTGATTCCATTCTATTACATTCCATTCCATTCGATTCCATTCGATTCCATTCGATTCCATTCGATTCCATTCCACTCCATTCCATTCAATTGAATTCCATTCCATTCCATTCCATTCCATTCCATTCCATTCCATTCAATTACATCGAATTCCAGTACATTCCATTCCATTCCATTCCATTCCATTGTATTCCATTCCATTCCATTGAATTCCATTCCATTCCATTCCATTCCATTGAATTCCGTTCCATTCCATTCCATTCCATTCCATTCCATTCCATTCCATTCGATTCAATTCGATTCCATTCTATTCCATTCGATTCCATTCGATTCAATTCGATTCCATTCCATTCCATTCCATTCCATTCCATTCCATTCCATTCCATTGAATTCCATTCCATTCCATTCCGTTCCATTCCATTCCGTTCCATTCCATTCCATTCCATTCCATTCCATTGAACTCCATTCCATTCCATTCCATTCCATTCCATTCCATTCCATTGAATTCCATTCCATTCCATTCCATTCCATTGAATTCAGTTCCATTCAATTCCATTCGATTCCATTCCGTTCTACTCGGGTTGATTCCATTCTATTCCATTCCGTTCCGTTACGTTCCGTTCCGTTCCTTTCCGTTCCATTCCACTCGGGTTGATTCCTTTCTATTCCATTCCATTCCATTCGATTCCATTCGATTCCATTCGATTCCATTCGATTCCATTCCATTCCATTCCATTCCATTGAATTCCATTCCATTCCATTCCATTCCATTGAATTCCGTTCCATTCCATTCCATTCCATTCCATTCCATTCCATTCCATTCCATTGAATTCCATTCCATTCCATTCCATTCCATTGAATTCTGTTCCATTCAATTCCATTCCATTCCATTCCGTTCTACTCGGGTTGATTCCATTCTATTCCATTCCGTTCCGTTCCGTTCCGTTCCGTTCCATTCCACTCGGGTTGATTCCATTCTATTCCATTCCATTCCATTCGATTCCATTCGATTCCATTCGATTCCATTCGATTCCATTCGATTCCATTCGATTCCATTCCATTCCATTGAATTCCATTCCATTCCATTGCATTCCATTGAATTCCGTTCCATTCCATTCAATTCCATTCCATTCCATTCCATTCCATTTGAATTCCATTCCATTCCATTCCATTCCATTCCATTCCATTCCATTCCATTCCATTCCATTCCATTCTACACGGGTTGATTCCATTCTATTCCATTCCATTCCATTCGATTCCATTCGATTCCATTCGATTCCATTCCATTCCATTCCATTCTATTCCATTCCATTCCATTCCATTCCATTGAATTCCATTCCATTCCATTGAATTCCATTCCATTCCATTCCATTCCATTGAATTCCGTTCCTTTCCATTCCATTCCATTCCATTCCATTCCATTGAATTCCATTCCATTGAATTCCATTCCATTCCATTCCATTCCACTGAATTCCATTCCATTCCGTTCCGTTCCGTTCCGTTCCGTTCCATTCCGTTCCATTCCATTCCATTCCATTCCATTGAATTCCGTTCCATTCCATTGAATTCCATTCCATTCCGTTCCATTCCATTGAATTCCGTTCCGTTCCGTTCCGTTCCATTCCGTTCCATTCCATTCCATTCCATTCCATTCCATTGAATTCCATTCCATTCCATTCCATTCGATTCCTTTCCATTCCATTGAATTCCATTCCATTCCATTCCATTCCATTCCATTCCATTGAATTCCATTGAATTCCATTCCATTCCGTTCCATTCCATTGAATTCCGTTCCGTTCCGTTCCGTTCCATTCCGTTCCGTTCCATTCCGTTCCATTCTGTTCTATTCCGTTCTACTCGGGTTGATTCCATTCTATTCCATTCCATTCCACTCGATTCCATTCCATTCCATTCCATTCCATTCCATTCCATTCCATTCCATTCCGTTCTACTCGGGTTCATTCCATTCCATTCCGTTCCGTTCCATTCCTTTCTACTTGTGTTGATTTCATTCCATTCCATTCTATTCCATTGAATTCCATTCCATTCCATTCCATTCCATTCCATGGAATTCCATTGAATTCCATTGAATTCCATTCCATGGAATTCCATTGAATTCCATTGAATTCCATTCCATGGAATTCCATTGAATTCCATTCCATTCCATTCCATGGAATTCCATTCTATTCCATTCCATTCCATTGCATTCCATTCCATTCCATTCCATTGAATTCCATTCCATTCCATTCCATTCGATTCCATTCCATTCCATTGAATTCCATTCCATTCCATTCCATTCCATTCCATTCCATTCCATTACATGGAATTCCATTGAATTCCATTGAATTCCATTCCATTGAATTCCATTCCATTCCATTCCATTCCATTCCATTCCATTCCATTGAATTCCATTCCATTCTATTCCATTCCATTCCATTGAATTCCATTCCATTCCATTCCATTCCATTCCATTCCTTTCCATTCCAATGAATTCCATTGAATTCCGTTCCATTGAATTCCATTCCATTCCATTCCATTCCGTTCCATTCCATTCCGTTCCATTCCATTCCATTCCATTCCATTCCGTTCCGTTCCATTCCGTTCCATTCCGTTCCATTCCATTGAATTCCGTTCCCTTGCACTGAATTCCGTTCCATTCCATTCCATTCCTTTCCGTTCCGTTCCGTTCCGTTCCGTTCCGTTCCGTTCTACTCGGGTTGATTCCATTCTATTCCATTCCATTCCATTCGATTCCATTCTAATCCATTCGATTCCATTCGATTCAATTCGATTCCATTCCATTCCATTTCATTCCATTCCATTCCAATGAATTCCATTCCATTCCATTGAATTCCATTCCATTCCATTGAATTCCATTCCATTCCATTCCATTCGATTCCATTCCATTCCATGGAATTCCATTCCATTCCATTCCATTCCATTCCATTCCATTCCATTCCATTCCATTCGATTCCATTCTATTCCTTTCGATTCCATTCGATTCCATTCCATTCCATTCCATTCCATTGAATTCCATTCCATTCCATTCCATTCCATTGAATTCCATTCCATTCCATTCCATCGAATTCCATTCCATTCTATTGAATTCCATTCCATTCCATTGAATTCCATTCCATTCCATTCCATTCGATTCCATTCCATTCCATGGAATTCCATTCCATTCCATTCCATTCCATTCCATTCCATTCCATTCCATTCCATTCGATTCCATTCTATTCCTTTCGATTCCATTCGATTCCATTCCATTCCATTCCATTCCATTGAATTCCATTCCATTCCATTCCATTCCATTGAATTCCATTCCATTCCATTCCATCGAATTCCATTCCATTCCATTGAATTCCATTCCATTCCATTCCATTCCATTCCATTCCATTCCATTCCATTCCATTCCATCGAATTCCATTCCATTCCATTCCATTCCATTCCATTCCATTCCATTCCATTCTACTCGGGTTGATTCCATTCTATTACATTCCATTCCATTCGATTCCATTCGATTCCATTCGATTCCATTCGATTCCATTCCATTCCATTCCATTCAATTGAATTCCATTCCATTCCATTCCATTCCATTCCATTCCATTCAATTACATCGAATTCCAGTACATTCCATTCCATTCCATTCCATTCCATTGTATTCCATTCCATTCCATTGAATTCCATTCCATTCCATTCCATTCCATTGAATTCCGTTCCATTCCATTCCATTCCATTGAATTCCGATCCATTGAATTCCATTCCTTTCCGTTCCCTTCCGTTCCGTTCTGTTCCATTCTACTCGGGTTGATTCCATTCTTTTCCATTACATTCCATTCGATTCCATTCGATTCCATTCCATTCCATTCCATTTGAATTCCATTGCATTCCATTCCATTCCATTCCATTCCATTCCATTCCATTCCATCGAATTCCATTCCATTCGATTCCATTCCATTCCATTCCATTGCATTCCATTCCATTCCATTCTACTCGGGTTGATTCCATTCTATTCCATTCCATTCCATTCGATTCCATTCGATTCCATTCGATTCCATTCGATTCCATTCCATTCCATTCCATTCAATTGAATTCCATTCCATTCCATTCCATTCCTTTCCATTCCATTCCATTCCATTCCATTCCATTCCATTCCGTTCTGCTCGGGTTGATTCCATTTTATTCCATTCCATTCCATTCGATTCCATTCGATTCCATTCGATTCCATTCCATTCCATTCCATTCCATTGAATTCCATTCCATTCCATTCCATTCCATTCCATTCCATTCCATTCCATTCCATTCCATTCCATTCCTTTCCGTTCCATTCCATTCCGTTCCTTTCCTTTCCATTCCGTTCCATTCCATTCCGTTCCGTTCCATTCCATTGCATTCCGTTCCATTCCATTGAATTCCGTTCCATTGCATTGAATTCCATTCCAATCCATTCCATTCCGTTCCGTTCCGTTCCGTTCCGTTCCGTTCCGTTCCGTTCTTCTCGGGTTGATTCCATTCTATTCCATTCCATTCCATTCGATTCCATTCGATTCCATTCGATTCCATTCGATTCCATTCGATTCCATTCCATTCAATTCCATTCCATTGAATTCCATTCCATTCCATTGAATTCCATTCCATTCCATTCCATTCCATTCCATTCCATTGAATTCCATTCCATTCCATTGAATTCCATTCCATTCCATCCCATTCGATTCCATTCCATTCCATTGAATTCCATTCCATTCCATTCCATTCCATTCCATTCCATTCCATTGAATTCCATTCCATTGAATTCCATTCCATTCCATTGAATTCCATTGCAATCCATTCCATTCCATTGAATTCCGTTCCATTCCATTCCATTCCATTCCGTTCCATTCCATTTGAATTCCATTCCATTCCATTCCATTCCATTCCATTCCATTCTACTCGGGTTGATACCATTCTATTCCATTCCATTCCATTCCATTCCATTCCATTCCATTCCATTCCATTCCATTCGATTCCATTCTATTCCATTCGATTATATTCGATTCAATTCGATTCCATTCCATTCCATTCCATTCCATTCCATTCCATTGAATTCCATTCCATTCCATTCCGTTCCATTCCATTCCGTTCCATTCCATTCCATTCCATTCCATTCCATTGAACTCCATTCCATTCCATTCCATTCCATTCCATTCCATTCCATTCCATTGAATTCCATTCCATTCCATTCCATTCCATTGAATTCTGTTCCATTCAATTCCATTCGATTCCATTCCGTTCTACTCGGGTTGATTCCATTCTATTCCATTCCGTTCCGTTACGTTCCGTTCCGTTCCTTTCCGTTCCATTCCACTCGGGTTTATTCCTTTCTATTCCATTCCATTCCATTCGATTCCATTCGATTCCATTCGATTCCATTCGATTCCATTCGATTCCATTCCATTCCATTCCATTGAATTCCATTCCATTCCATTCCATTCCATTGAATTCCGTTCCATTCCATTCCATTCCATTCCATTCCATTCCATTCCATTCCATTGAATTCCATTCCATTCCGTTTCGTTCCGTTCCGTTCCGTTCCTTTCCGTTCCATTCCATTCCACTCGGGTTGGTTCCATTCTATTCCATTCCATTCCATTCGATTCCATTCGATTCCATTCGATTCCATTCGATTCCATTCGATTCCATTCGATTCCATTCCATTCCATTCCATTCCATTCCATTCCATTCCATTGAATTCCATTCCATTCCATTGAATTCCATTCCATTCCATTCCATTCCATTGAATTCCGTTCCATTCCATTCCATTCCATTCCATTCCATTCCATTGAATTCCATTCCATTGAATTCCATTCCATTCCCTTCCATTCCACTGAATTCCATTCCATGCCGTTCCGTTCCGTTCCGTTCCGTTCCATTCCGTTCCATTCCATTCCATTCCATTCCATTGAATTCCGTTCCATTCCATTGAATTCCATTCCATTCCGTTCCATTCCATTGAATTCCGTTCCGTTCCGTTCCGTTCCGTTCCATTCCGTTCCATTCCGTTCCATTCCGTTCTACTCGGGTTGATTCCATTCTATTCCATTCCATTCCATTCGATTCCATTCCATTCCATTCGATTCCATTCCATTCCGTTCTACTCGGGTTCATTCCATTCCATTCCGTTCCGTTCTGTTCCGTTCCGTTCCATTCCTTTCTACTTGTGTTGATTCCATTCCATTCCATTCTATTCCATTGAATTCCATTCCATTCCATTCCATTCCATTCCATTACATGGAATTCCATTGAATTCCATTGAATTCCATTCCATTGAATTCCATTCCATTCCATTGAATTCCATTCCATTCCTTTCCATTCCATTCCATTGAATTCCATTCCATTCCATTCCATTCCATTCCATTCCATTCCATTCCATTCCATTCCATAGAATTCCATTCCATTCCATTCCATTCGATTCCTTTCCATTCCATTGAATTCCATTCCATTCCATTCCATTCCATTCCATTCCATTGAATTCCATTGAATTCCATTCCATTGAATTCCATTCCATTCCATTGAATTCCATTCCATTCCATTCCATTCCATTCCGTTCCATTCCATTCCGTTCCATTGCATTCCATTCCATTCCATTCCATTCCTTTCCGTTCCGTTCCGTTCCGTTCTACTCGGGTTGATTCCATTCTATTCCATTCCATTCCATTCCATTCCATTCTATTCCATTCGATTCCATTCGATTCAATTCGATTCCATTCCATTCCATTCCATTCCATTGAATTCCATTCCATTCCATTCCGTTCCATTCCATTCCGTTCCATTCCATTCCATTCCATTCCATTCCATTACGTTCCGTTCCATTCCGTTCCATTCCGTTCCATTCCATTGAATTCCGATCCATTGCATTGAATTCCGCTCCATTCCATTCCATTCCTTTCCGTTCCGTTCCGTTCCGTTCCGTTCCGTTCCTTTCCGTTCTACTCAGATTGATTCCATTCTACTCCATTCCATTCCATTCGATTGCATTCGATTCCATTCGATTCCATTCGATTCCATTCCATTCCATTCCATTCCATTCCATTCCATTCCATTGAATTCCATTCCATTCCATTCCATTCCATTCCATTCCATTCCATTCCATTCCATTCCATTGAATTCCATTCCATTCCATTCCATTCCATTGAATTCTGTTCCATTCAATTCCATTCCATTCCATTCCGTTCTACTCGGGTTTATTCCATTCTATTCCATTCCGTTCCGTTCCGTTCCGTTCCTTTCCGTTCCATTCCATTCCACTCGGGTTGGTTCCATTCTATTCCATTCCATTCCATTCGATTCCATTCGATTCCATTCGATTCCATTCGATTCCATTCGATTCCATTCCATTCCATTCCATTCCATTGAATTCCGTTCCATTCCATTCAATTCCATTCCATTCCATTCCATTCCATTTGAATTCCATTCCATTCCATTCCGTTCCATTCCATTCCATTCCATTCCATTCCATTCCATTCCATTCCATTCCGTTCTACTCGGGTTGATTCCATTCTATTCCATTCCATTCCATTCGATTCCATTCGATTCCATTCGATTCCATTCGATTCCATTCCATTCCATTCGATTCCATTCCATTCCATTCCATTCCATTCCATTCCATTCCATTGAATTCCATTCCATTCCATTGAATTCCATTCCATTCCATTCCATTCCATTGAAGTCCGTTCCATTCCATTCCATTCCATTCCATTCCATTCCATTGAATTCCATTCCATTGAATTCCATTCCATTCCATTCCATTCCATTGAATTCCATTCCATTCCGTTCCATTCCGTTCCGTTCTGTTCCGTTCCGTTCCATTCCATTCCATTCCATTCCATTGAATTCCGTTCCATTCCATTGAATTCCATTCCATTCCGTTCCATTCCATTGAATTCCGTTCCGTTCCGTTCCGTTCCGTTCCATTCCGTTCCATTCCGTTCCATTCCGTTCTACTTGGGTTGATTCCATTCTATTCCATTCCATTCCATTCGATTCCATTCCATTCCGTTCCATTCCATTAAATTCCGTTCTACTCGGGTTCATTCCATTCCATTCCGTTCCTTTCCGTTCCGTACCATTCCTTTCTACTTGTGTTGATTCCATTCAATTCCATTCTATTCCATAGAATTCCATTCCATTCCATTCCATTCCATTCCATTACATGGAATTCCATTGAATTCCATTGAATTCCATTCCATTGAATTCCATTCCATTCCATTCCATTCCATTCCATTCCATTCCATTCCATGGAATTCCATTCCATTCTATTCCATTCCATTCCATTGAATTCCATTCCATTCCATTCCATTCCATTCCATTCCTTTCCATTCCATTGAATTCCATTGAATTCCGTTCCATTGAATTCCATTCCATTCCATGGAATTCCATTCCATTCCATTCCATTCCATTCCGTTCCATTCCATTCCGTTCCATTCCATTCCATTCCATTCCATTCCGTTCCGTTCCATTCCGTTCCATTCCGTTCCATTCCATTGAATTCCGTTCCCTTGCACTGAATTCCGTTCCATTCCATTCCATTCCTTTCCGTTCCGTTCCGTTCCGTTCCGTTCCGTTCCGTTCTACTCGGGTTGATTCCATTCTATTCCATTCCATTCCATTCCATTCCATTCCATTGAATTCCATTCCATTCCATTCCATTCCATTGAATTCCATTCCATTCCATTCCATTCCATTCCATTCCGTTCTACTCGGGTTGATTCCATTCTATTCCATTCCGTTCCGTTCCGTTCCGTTCCGTTCCTTTCCGTTCCATTCCATTCCACTCGGGTTGGTTCCATTCTATTCCATTCCATTCCATTCGATTCCATTCGATTCCATTGGATTCCATTCGATTCCATTCGATTCCATTCGATTCCATTCCATTCCATTAAATTCCATTGAATTCCGTTCCATTCCATTCAATTCCATTCCATTCCATTCCATTCCATTTGAATTCCATTCCATTCCATTCCGTTCCGTTCCATTCCATTCCATTCCATTCCATTCCATTCCATTCCATTCCATTCCATTCTACTCGGGTTGATTCCATTCTATTCCATTGTATTCCATTCGATTCCATTCGATTCAATTCGATTCCTTTCCATTCCATTCCATTCCATTCCATTCCATTCCATTCCATTGAATTCCATTCCATTCCATTCCGTTCCATTCCATTCCGTTCCATTCCATTCCATTCCATTCCATTCCATTCCATTCCGTTCCATTACGTTCCGTTCCATTCCGTTCCATTCCATTGAATTCCGATCCTTTGCATTGAATTCCGTTCCATTCCATTCCATTCCTTTCCGTTCTGTTCCGTTCCGTTCCGTTCCGTTCTACTCGGATTGATTCCATTCTATTCCATTCCATTCCATTCTATTCCATTCCATTCCATAGAATTCCATTCCATTCCATTCCATTCCATTCCATTCCATTCCTTTCCATTCCAATGAATTCCATTGAATTCCGTTCCATTGAATTCCATTCCATTCCATGGAATTCCATTCCATTCCATTCCATTCCATTCCGTTCCATTCCATTCCGTTCCATTCCATTCCATTCCATTCCATTCCGTTCCGTTCCATTCCGTTCCATTCCGTTCCATTCCATTGAATTCCGTTCCCTTGCACTGAATTCCGTTCCATTCCATTCCATTCCTTTCCGTTCCGTTCCGTTCCGTTCCGTTCCGTTCTACTCGGGTTGATTCCATTCTATTCCATTCCATTCCATTCGATTCCATTCTAATCCATTCGATTCCATTCGATTCAATTCGATTCCATTCCATTCCATTTCATTCCATTCCATTCCAATGAATTCCATTCCATTCCATTGAATTCCATTCCATTCCATTCCATTCCATTGAATTCCATTCCATTCCATTGAATTCCATTCCATTCCATTCCATTCGATTCCATTCCATTCCATGGAATTCCATTCCATTCCATTCCATTCCATTCCATTCCATTCCATTCCATTCCATTCCATTCCATTCGATTCCATTCTATTCCTTTCGATTCCATTCGATTCCATTCCATTCCATTCCATTCCATTGAATTCCATTCCATTCCATTCCATTCCATTGAATTCCATTCCATTCCATTCCATCGAATTCCATTCCATTCCATTGAATTCCGTTCCATTCCATTCCATTCCATTCCATTCCATTCCATTCCATTCCATTCCATTCCATTCCATCGAATTCCATTCCATTCCATTCCATTCCATTCCATTCCATTCCATTCCATTCTACTCGGGTTGATTCCATTCTATTACATTCCATTCCATTCGATTCCATTCGATTCCATTCGATTCCATTCGATTCCATTCCATTCCATTCCATTCAATTGAATTCCATTCCATTCCATTCCATTCCATTCCATTCCATTCCATTCAATTACATCGAATTCCAGTACATTCCATTCCATTCCATTCCATTCCATTGTATTCCATTCCATTCCATTGAATTCCATTCCATTCCATTCCATTCCATTGAATTCCGTTCCATTCCATTCCATTCCATTGAATTCCGATCCATTGAATTCCATTCCTTTCCGTTCCCTTCCGTTCCGTTCTGTTCCATTCTACTCGGGTTGATTCCATTCTTTTCCATTACATTCCATTCGATTCCATTCGATTCCATTCCATTCCATTCCATTTGAATTCCATTGCATTCCATTCCATTCCATTCCATTCCATTCCATTCCATTCCATCGAATTCCATTCCATTCGATTCCATTCCATTCCATTCCATTGCATTCCATTCCATTCCATTCTACTCGGGTTGATTCCATTCTATTCCATTCCATTCCATTCGATTCCATTCGATTCCATTCGATTCCATTCGATTCCATTCCATTCCATTCCATTCAATTGAATTCCATTCCATTCCATTCCATTCCTTTCCATTCCATTCCATTCCATTCCATTCCATTCCATTCCGTTCTGCTCGGGTTGATTCCATTTTATTCCATTCCATTCCATTCGATTCCATTCGATTCCATTCGATTCCATTCCATTCCATTCCATTCCATTGAATTCCATTCCATTCCATTCCATTCCATTCCATTCCATTCCTTTCCGTTCCATTCCATTCCGTTCCTTTCCTTTCCATTCCGTTCCATTCCATTCCGTTCCGTTCCATTCCATTGCATTCCGTTCCATTCCATTGAATTCCGTTCCATTGCATTGAATTCCATTCCAATCCATTCCATTCCATTCCGTTCCGTTCCGTTCCGTTCCGTTCCGTTCCGTTCTTCTCGGGTTGATTCCATTCTATTCCATTCCATTCCATTCGATTCCATTCGATTCCATTCGATTCCATTCGATTCCATTCGATTCCATTCCATTCAATTCCATTCCATTGAATTCCATTCCATTCCATTGAATTCCATTCCATTCCATTCCATTCCATTCCATTCCATTGAATTCCATTCCATTCCATTGAATTCCATTCCATTCCATCCCATTCGATTCCATTCCATTCCATTGAATTCCATTCCATTCCATTCCATTCCATTCCATTCCATTCCATTCCATTGAATTCCATTCCATTGAATTCCATTCCATTCCATTGAATTCCATTGCAATCCATTCCATTCCATTGAATTCCGTTCCATTCCATTCCATTCCATTCCGTTCCATTCCATTTGAATTCCATTCCATTCCATTCCATTCCATTCCATTCCATTCTACTCGGGTTGATTCCATTCTATTCCATTCCATTCCATTCCATTCCATTCCATTCCATTCCATTCCATTCCATTCAATTCGATTCCATTCTATTCCATTCGATTATATTCGATTCAATTCGATTCCATTCCATTCCATTCCATTCCATTCCATTCCATTCCATTGAATTCCATTCCATTCCATTCCGTTCCATTCCATTCCGTTCCATTCCATTCCATTCCATTCCATTCCATTGAACTCCATTCCATTCCATTCCATTCCATTCCATTCCATTCCATTCCATTGAATTCCATTCCATTCCATTCCATTCCATTGAATTCTGTTCCATTCAATTCCATTCGATTCCATTCCGTTCTACTCGGGTTGATTCCATTCTATTCCATTCCGTTCCGTTACGTTCCGTTCCGTTCCTTTCCGTTCCATTCCACTCGGGTTTATTCCTTTCTATTCCATTCCATTCCATTCGATTCCATTCGATTCCATTCGATTCCATTCGATTCCATTCGATTCCATTCCATTCCATTCCATTGAATTCCATTCCATTCCATTCCATTCCATTGAATTCCGTTCCATTCCATTCCATTCCATTCCATTCCATTCCATTCCATTCCATTGAATTCCATTCCATTCCGTTTCGTTCCGTTCCGTTCCGTTCCTTTCCGTTCCATTCCATTCCACTCGGGTTGGTTCCATTCTATTCCATTCCATTCCATTCGATTCCATTCGATTCCATTCGATTCCATTCGATTCCATTCGATTCCATTCGATTCCATTCCATTCCATTCCATTCCATTCCATTCCATTCCATTCCATTGAATTCCATTCCATTCCATTGAATTCCATTCCATTCCATTCCATTCCATTGAATTCCGTTCCATTCCATTCCATTCCATTCCATTCCATTCCATTGAATTCCATTCCATTGAATTCCATTCCATTCCCTTCCATTCCACTGAATTCCATTCCATGCCGTTCCGTTCCGTTCCGTTCCGTTCCATTCCGTTCCATTCCATTCCATTCCATTCCATTGAATTCCGTTCCATTCCATTGAATTCCATTCCATTCCGTTCCATTCCATTGAATTCCGTTCCGTTCCGTTCCGTTCCGTTCCATTCCGTTCCATTCCGTTCCATTCCGTTCTACTCGGGTTGATTCCATTCTATTCCATTCCATTCCATTCGATTCCATTCCATTCCATTCGATTCCATTCCATTCCGTTCTACTCGGGTTCATTCCATTCCATTCCGTTCCGTTCTGTTCCGTTCCGTTCCATTCCTTTCTACTTGTGTTGATTCCATTCCATTCCATTCTATTCCATTGAATTCCATTCCATTCCATTCCATTCCATTCCATTACATGGAATTCCATTGAATTCCATTGAATTCCATTCCATTGAATTCCATTCCATTCCATTGAATTCCATTCCATTCCTTTCCATTCCATTCCATTGAATTCCATTCCATTCCATTCCATTCCATTCCATTCCATTCCATTCCATTCCATAGAATTCCATTCCATTCCATTCCATTCGATTCCTTTCCATTCCATTGAATTCCATTCCATTCCATTCCATTCCATTCCATTCCATTCCATTGAATTCCATTGAATTCCATTCCATTGAATTCCATTCCATTCCATTGAATTCCATTCCATTCCATTCCATTCCATTCCGTTCCATTCCATTCCGTTCCATTGCATTCCATTCCATTCCATTCCATTCCTTTCCGTTCCGTTCCGTTCCGTTCTACTCGGGTTGATTCCATTCTATTCCATTCCATTCCATTCCATTCCATTCTATTCCATTCGATTCCATTCGATTCAATTCGATTCCATTCCATTCCATTCCATTCCATTCCATTCCATTCCATTGAATTCCATTCCATTCCATTCCGTTCCATTCCATTCCGTTCCATTCCATTCCATTCCATTACGTTCCGTTCCATTCCGTTCCATTCCGTTCCATTCCATTTAATTCCGATCCATTGCATTGAATTCCGCTCCATTCCATTCCATTCCTTTCCGTTCCGTTCCGTTCCGTTCCGTTCCGTTCCTTTCCGTTCTACTCAGATTGATTCCATTCTACTCCATTCCATTCCATTCGATTGCATTCGATTCCATTCGATTCCATTCGATTCAATTCCATTCCATTCCATTCCATTCCATTCCATTCCATTGAATTCCATTCCATTCCATTCCATTCCATTCCATTCCATTCCATTCCATTCCATTCCATTGAATTCCATTCCATTCCATTCCATTCCATTGAATTCTGTTCCATTCAATTCCATTCCATTCCATTCCGTTCTACTCGGGTTTATTCCATTCTATTCCATTCCGTTCCGTTCCGTTCCGTTCCTTTCCGTTCCATTCCATTCCACTCGGGTTGGTTCCATTCTATTCCATTCCATTCCATTCGATTCCATTCGATTCCATTCGATTCCATTCGATTCCATTCGATTCCATTCCATTCCATTCCATTCCATTGAATTCCGTTCCATTCCATTCAATTCCATTCCATTCCATTCCATTCCATTTGAATTCCATTCCATTCCATTCCGTTCCATTCCATTCCATTCCATTCCATTCCATTCCATTCCATTCCATTCCGTTCTACTCGGGTTGATTCCATTCCATTCCATTCCATTCCATTCCATTCCATTCCATTCCATTCCATTCCATTCGATTCCATTCTATTCCTTTCGATTCCATTCGATTCCATTCCATTCCATTCCATTCCATTGAATTCCATTCCATTCCATTCCATTCCATTGAATTCCATTCCATTCCATTCCATCGAATTCCATTCCATTCCATTGAATTCCGTTCCATTCCATTCCATTCCATTCCATTCCATTCCATTCCATTCCATTCCATTCCATTCCATCGAATTCCATTCCATTCCATTCCATTCCATTCCATTCCATTCCATTCCATTCTACTCGGGTTGATTCCATTCTATTACATTCCATTCCATTCGATTCCATTCGATTCCATTCGATTCCATTCGATTCCATTCCATTCCATTCCATTCAATTGAATTCCATTCCATTCCATTCCATTCCATTCCATTCCATTCCATTCAATTACATCGAATTCCAGTACATTCCATTCCATTCCATTCCATTCCATTGTATTCCATTCCATTCCATTGAATTCCATTCCATTCCATTCCATTCCATTGAATTCCGTTCCATTCCATTCCATTCCATTGAATTCCGATCCATTGAATTCCATTCCTTTCCGTTCCCTTCCGTTCCGTTCTGTTCCATTCTACTCGGGTTGATTCCATTCTTTTCCATTACATTCCATTCGATTCCATTCGATTCCATTCCATTCCATTCCATTTGAATTCCATTGCATTCCATTCCATTCCATTCCATTCCATTCCATTCCATTCCATCGAATTCCATTCCATTCGATTCCATTCCATTCCATTCCATTGCATTCCATTCCATTCCATTCTACTCGGGTTGATTCCATTCTATTCCATTCCATTCCATTCGATTCCATTCGATTCCATTCGATTCCATTCGATTCCATTCCATTCCATTCCATTCAATTGAATTCCATTCCATTCCATTCCATTCCTTTCCATTCCATTCCATTCCATTCCATTCCATTCCATTCCGTTCTGCTCGGGTTGATTCCATTTTATTCCATTCCATTCCATTCGATTCCATTCGATTCCATTCGATTCCATTCCATTCCATTCCATTCCATTGAATTCCATTCCATTCCATTCCATTCCATTCCATTCCATTCCTTTCCGTTCCATTCCATTCCGTTCCTTTCCTTTCCATTCCGTTCCATTCCATTCCGTTCCGTTCCATTCCATTGCATTCCGTTCCATTCCATTGAATTCCGTTCCATTGCATTGAATTCCATTCCAATCCATTCCATTCCATTCCGTTCCGTTCCGTTCCGTTCCGTTCCGTTCCGTTCTTCTCGGGTTGATTCCATTCTATTCCATTCCATTCCATTCGATTCCATTCGATTCCATTCGATTCCATTCGATTCCATTCGATTCCATTCCATTCAATTCCATTCCATTGAATTCCATTCCATTCCATTGAATTCCATTCCATTCCATTCCATTCCATTCCATTCCATTGAATTCCATTCCATTCCATTGAATTCCATTCCATTCCATCCCATTCGATTCCATTCCATTCCATTGAATTCCATTCCATTCCATTCCATTCCATTCCATTCCATTCCATTCCATTGAATTCCATTCCATTGAATTCCATTCCATTCCATTGAATTCCATTGCAATCCATTCCATTCCATTGAATTCCGTTCCATTCCATTCCATTCCATTCCGTTCCATTCCATTTGAATTCCATTCCATTCCATTCCATTCCATTCCATTCCATTCTACTCGGGTTGATTCCATTCTATTCCATTCCATTCCATTCCATTCCATTCCATTCCATTCCATTCCATTCCATTCAATTCGATTCCATTCTATTCCATTCGATTATATTCGATTCAATTCGATTCCATTCCATTCCATTCCATTCCATTCCATTCCATTCCATTGAATTCCATTCCATTCCATTCCGTTCCATTCCATTCCGTTCCATTCCATTCCATTCCATTCCATTCCATTGAACTCCATTCCATTCCATTCCATTCCATTCCATTCCATTCCATTCCATTGAATTCCATTCCATTCCATTCCATTCCATTGAATTCTGTTCCATTCAATTCCATTCGATTCCATTCCGTTCTACTCGGGTTGATTCCATTCTATTCCATTCCGTTCCGTTACGTTCCGTTCCGTTCCTTTCCGTTCCATTCCACTCGGGTTTATTCCTTTCTATTCCATTCCATTCCATTCGATTCCATTCGATTCCATTCGATTCCATTCGATTCCATTCGATTCCATTCCATTCCATTCCATTGAATTCCATTCCATTCCATTCCATTCCATTGAATTCCGTTCCATTCCATTCCATTCCATTCCATTCCATTCCATTCCATTCCATTGAATTCCATTCCATTCCGTTTCGTTCCGTTCCGTTCCGTTCCTTTCCGTTCCATTCCATTCCACTCGGGTTGGTTCCATTCTATTCCATTCCATTCCATTCGATTCCATTCGATTCCATTCGATTCCATTCGATTCCATTCGATTCCATTCGATTCCATTCCATTCCATTCCATTCCATTCCATTCCATTCCATTCCATTGAATTCCATTCCATTCCATTGAATTCCATTCCATTCCATTCCATTCCATTGAATTCCGTTCCATTCCATTCCATTCCATTCCATTCCATTCCATTGAATTCCATTCCATTGAATTCCATTCCATTCCCTTCCATTCCACTGAATTCCATTCCATGCCGTTCCGTTCCGTTCCGTTCCGTTCCATTCCGTTCCATTCCATTCCATTCCATTCCATTGAATTCCGTTCCATTCCATTGAATTCCATTCCATTCCGTTCCATTCCATTGAATTCCGTTCCGTTCCGTTCCGTTCCGTTCCATTCCGTTCCATTCCGTTCCATTCCGTTCTACTCGGGTTGATTCCATTCTATTCCATTCCATTCCATTCGATTCCATTCCATTCCATTCGATTCCATTCCATTCCGTTCTACTCGGGTTCATTCCATTCCATTCCGTTCCGTTCTGTTCCGTTCCGTTCCATTCCTTTCTACTTGTGTTGATTCCATTCCATTCCATTCTATTCCATTGAATTCCATTCCATTCCATTCCATTCCATTCCATTACATGGAATTCCATTGAATTCCATTGAATTCCATTCCATTGAATTCCATTCCATTCCATTGAATTCCATTCCATTCCTTTCCATTCCATTCCATTGAATTCCATTCCATTCCATTCCATTCCATTCCATTCCATTCCATTCCATTCCATAGAATTCCATTCCATTCCATTCCATTCGATTCCTTTCCATTCCATTGAATTCCATTCCATTCCATTCCATTCCATTCCATTCCATTCCATTGAATTCCATTGAATTCCATTCCATTGAATTCCATTCCATTCCATTGAATTCCATTCCATTCCATTCCATTCCATTCCGTTCCATTCCATTCCGTTCCATTGCATTCCATTCCATTCCATTCCATTCCTTTCCGTTCCGTTCCGTTCCGTTCTACTCGGGTTGATTCCATTCTATTCCATTCCATTCCATTCCATTCCATTCTATTCCATTCGATTCCATTCGATTCAATTCGATTCCATTCCATTCCATTCCATTCCATTCCATTCCATTCCATTGAATTCCATTCCATTCCATTCCGTTCCATTCCATTCCGTTCCATTCCATTCCATTCCATTCCATTCCATTACGTTCCGTTCCATTCCGTTCCATTCCGTTCCATTCCATTTAATTCCGATCCATTGCATTGAATTCCGCTCCATTCCATTCCATTCCTTTCCGTTCCGTTCCGTTCCGTTCCGTTCCGTTCCTTTCCGTTCTACTCAGATTGATTCCATTCTACTCCATTCCATTCCATTCGATTGCATTCGATTCCATTCGATTCCATTCGATTCAATTCCATTCCATTCCATTCCATTCCATTCCATTCCATTGAATTCCATTCCATTCCATTCCATTCCATTCCATTCCATTCCATTCCATTCCATTCCATTGAATTCCATTCCATTCCATTCCATTCCATTGAATTCTGTTCCATTCAATTCCATTCCATTCCATTCCGTTCTACTCGGGTTTATTCCATTCTATTCCATTCCGTTCCGTTCCGTTCCGTTCCTTTCCGTTCCATTCCATTCCACTCGGGTTGGTTCCATTCTATTCCATTCCATTCCATTCGATTCCATTCGATTCCATTCGATTCCATTCGATTCCATTCGATTCCATTCCATTCCATTCCATTCCATTGAATTCCGTTCCATTCCATTCAATTCCATTCCATTCCATTCCATTCCATTTGAATTCCATTCCATTCCATTCCGTTCCATTCCATTCCATTCCATTCCATTCCATTCCATTCCATTCCATTCCGTTCTACTCGGGTTGATTCCATTCTATTCCATTCCATTCCATTCGATTCCATTCGATTCCATTCGATTCCATTCGATTCCATTCCATTCCATTCGATTCCATTCCATTCCATTCCATTCCATTCCATTCCATTCCATTGAATTCCATTCCATTCCATTGAATTCCATTCCATTCCATTCCATTCCATTGAAGTCCGTTCCATTCCATTCCATTCCATTCCATTCCATTCCATTGAATTCCATTCCATTGAATTCCATTCCATTCCATTCCATTCCATTGAATTCCATTCCATTCCGTTCCATTCCGTTCCGTTCTGTTCCGTTCCGTTCCATTCCATTCCATTCCATTCCATTGAATTCCGTTCCATTCCATTGAATTCCATTCCATTCCGTTCCATTCCATTGAATTCCGTTCCGTTCCGTTCCGTTCCGTTCCATTCCGTTCCATTCCGTTCCATTCCGTTCTACTTGGGTTGATTCCATTCTATTCCATTCCATTCCATTCGATTCCATTCCATTCCGTTCCATTCCATTAAATTCCGTTCTACTCGGGTTCATTCCATTCCATTCCGTTCCTTTCCGTTCCGTACCATTCCTTTCTACTTGTGTTGATTCCATTCCATTCCATTCTATTCCATAGAATTCCATTCCATTCCATTCCATTCCATTCCATTACATGGAATTCCATTGAATTCCATTGAATTCCATTCCATTGAATTCCATTCCATTCCATTCCATTCCATTCCATTCCATTCCATTCCATGGAATTCCATTCCATTCTATTCCATTCCATTCCATTGAATTCCATTCCATTCCATTCCATTCCATTCCATTCCTTTCCATTCCATTGAATTCCATTGAATTCCGTTCCATTGAATTCCATTCCATTCCATGGAATTCCATTCCATTCCATTCCATTCCATTCCGTTCCATTCCATTCCGTTCCATTCCATTCCATTCCATTCCATTCCGTTCCGTTCCATTCCGTTCCATTCCGTTCCATTCCATTGAATTCCGTTCCCTTGCACTGAATTCCGTTCCATTCCATTCCATTCCTTTCCGTTCCGTTCCGTTCCGTTCCGTTCCGTTCCGTTCTACTCGGGTTGATTCCATTCTATTCCATTCCATTCCATTCCATTCCATTCCATTGAATTCCATTCCATTCCATTCCATTCCATTGAATTCTGTTCCATTCAATTCCATTCCATTCCATTCCGTTCTACTCGGGTTGATTCCATTCTATTCCATTCCGTTCCGTTCCGTTCCGTTCCGTTCCTTTCCGTTCCATTCCATTCCACTCGGGTTGGTTCCATTCTATTCCATTCCATTCCATTCGATTCCATTCGATTCCATTGGATTCCATTCGATTCCATTCGATTCCATTCGATTCCATTCCATTCCATTAAATTCCATTGAATTCCGTTCCATTCCATTCAATTCCATTCCATTCCATTCCATTCCATTTGAATTCCATTCCATTCCATTCCGTTCCGTTCCATTCCATTCCATTCCATTCCATTCCATTCCATTCCATTCCATTCCATTCTACTCGGGTTGATTCCATTCTATTCCATTGTATTCCATTCGATTCCATTCGATTCAATTCGATTCCTTTCCATTCCATTCCATTCCATTCCATTCCATTCCATTCCATTGAATTCCATTCCATTCCATTCCGTTCCATTCCATTCCGTTCCATTCCATTCCATTCCATTCCATTCCATTCCATTCCATTCCGTTCCATTACGTTCCGTTCCATTCCGTTCCATTCCATTGAATTCCGATCCTTTGCATTGAATTCCGTTCCATTCCATTCCATTCCTTTCCGTTCTGTTCCGTTCCGTTCCGTTCCGTTCTACTCGGATTGATTCCATTCTATTCCATTCCATTCCATTCGATTCCATTCGATTCCATTCGATTCCATTCGACTCCATTCCATTCCATTCCATTCCATTCCATTCCATGGAACTCCATTCCATTCCATTCCATTCCATTCCATTCCATTCCATTCCATTCCATTGAATTCCATTCCATTCCATTGAATTCTGTTCCATTCAATTCCATTCGATTCCATTCCGTTCTACTCGGGTTGATTCCATTCTATTCCATTCCGTTCCGTTCCGTTCCGTTCCGTTCTGTTCCATTCCATTCCACTCGGGTTGATTCCATTCGATTCCATTCCATTCCATTCGATTCCATTCGATTCCATTCGATTCCATTCTATTCCATTCGATTCCATTCCATTCCATTCCATTCCATTGAATTCCATTCCATTCCATTCCATTCCATTGAATTCCGTTCCATTCCATTCCATTGCATTCCATTCCATTCCATTGAATTCCATTACATTGAATTCCATTCCATTCCATTCCATTCCATTGAATTCCATCCCATTCCGTTCCGTTCCGTTCCGTTCCGTTCCGTTCCGTTCCATTCCATTCCATTCCATTCCATTGAATTCCGTTCCATTCCATTGAATTCCATTCCATTCCGTTCCATTCCATTGAATTCCGTTCCGTTCCGTTCCGTTCCGTTCCATTCCGTTCCATTCCGTTCTACTCGGGTTGATTCCATTCTATTCCATTCCATTCCACTCGATTCCATTCCATTCCATTCCATTCCATTCCATTCCATTCCGTTCTACTCGGGTTCATTCCATTCCATTCCGTTCCGTGTCGTTCCGTTCCATTCCTTTCTACTTGTGTTGATTTCATTCCATTCCATTCTATTCCATTGAATTCCATTCCATTCCATTCCATTCCATTCCATGGAATTCCATTGAATTCCATTGAATTCCATTCCATTCCATTGAATTCCATTCCATTGCATTCCTTTCCATTCCATTCCATTGAATTCCATTGAATTCCATTCCATTGAATTCCATTCCATTCCATTGAATTCCATTCCATTCCATTCCATTCCATTCCATTCCATTCCATTCCATTCCATTCCATTCCGTTCCATTCCGTTCCATTCCGTTCCATTCCATTGAATTCCGTTCCATTGCATTGAATTCCGTTCCATTCCATTCCATTCCATTCCATTCCGTTCCATTCCATTCCATTCCATTCCATTACGTTCCGTTCCATTCCGTTCCATTCCATTGAATTCCGATCCATTGCATTGAATTCCGATCCATTGCATTGAATTCCGTTCCATTCCATTCCATTCCTTTCCGTTCCGTTCCGTTCCGTTCCGTTCCGTTCTACTCGGGTTGATTCCATTCTATTCCATTCCATTCCATTCGATTCAATTCTATTCCATTCGATTCCATTCGATTCAATTCGATTCCATTCCATTCCATTCCATTCCATTCCATTCCATTGAATTCCATTCCATTCCATTCCTTTCCATTCCATTCCGTTCCATTCCATTCCATTCCATTCCATTCCATTCCATTCCATTCCATTACGTTCCGTTCCATTCCGTTCCATTCCGTTCCATTCCATTGAATTCCGATCCATTGCATTGAATTCCGTTCCATTCCATTCCATTCCTTTCCGTTCCGTTCCGTTCCGTCCCATTCCGTTCTACTCGGATTGATTCCATTCTAATTCCATTCCATTCCATTCGATTCCATTCGATTCCATTCGATTCCATTCCATTCCATTCCATTCCATTCCATTCCATTCCATTCAATTCCATTGAACTCCATTCCATTCCATTCCATTCCATTCCATTCCATTCCATTCCATTCAATTGAATTCCATTCCATTCCATTCCATTCCATTGAATTCTGTTCCATTCAATTCCATTCCATTCCATTCCGTTCTACTCGGGTTGATTCCATTCTATTCCATTCCGTTCCGTTCCGTTCCGTTCCGTTCCGTTCCGTTCTACTCGGGTTGATTCCATTCGATTCCATTCGATTCCATTCGATTCCATTCGATTCCATTCCATTCCATTGAATTCCATTCCATTCCATTCCATTCCATTGCATTCCATTCCATTCCATTCCATTTGAATTCCATTCCATTCCATTCCATTCCATTCCATTCCATTCCATTCCATTCCATTCCATTCCATTCTACTCGGGTTGATTCCATTCTATTCCATTCCATTCCATTCGATTCCATTCGATTCCATTCCATTCCATTCCATTCCATTCCATTCCATTGAATTCCATTCCATTCCATTGAATTCCATTCCATTCCATTCCATTCCATTGAATTCCGTTCCATTCCATTCCATTCCATTCCATTGAATTCCATTCCATTGAATTCCATTCCATTCCATTCCATTCCATTGAATTCCATTCCATTCCGTTCCGTTCCGTTCCGTTCCGTTTCGTTCCGTTCCGTTCCGTTCCGTTCCATTCCATTCCATTCCATTCCATTGAATTCCGTTCCATTCCATTGAATTCCATTCCATTCCGTTCCATTCCATTGAATTCTGTTGCGTTCCGTTCTGTTCCGTTCCGTTCCATTCCGTTCCATTCCGTTCCTTTCCGTTCTACTCGGGTTGATTCCATTCTATACCATTCCATTCCATTCGATTCCATTCGATTCCATTCGAATCCATTCGATTCCATTCGATTCCATTCGATTCCATTCCATTCCATTGAATTCCATTCCATTCCATTCCATTCCGTTCCATTCCATTCAATTCCATTCCATTCCATTCCTTTCCGTTCCGTTCCGTTCCGTTCCGTTCCGTTCCGTTCTACTCGGGTTGATTCCATTCTATTCCATTCCATTCCATTCGATTCCATTCTATTCCATTTGATTCCATTCGATTCAATTCGATTCCATTCCATTCCATTCCATTCCATTCCATTCCAGTGAATTCCATTCCATTCCATTCCGTTCCATTCCATTCCGTTCCATTCAATTCCATTCCATTACATTACATTCCCTTCCATTCCATTCCATTCCGTTCCATTCCATTGAATTCCGATCCATTGCATTGAATTCCGTTCCATTCCATTCCATTCCTTTCCGTTCCGTTCCGTTCCGTTCCGTTCTACTCGGATTGATTCCATTCCATTCCATTCCATTCCATTCCATTCCATTCCATTCCATTGAACTCCATTCCATTCCATTCCATTCCATTCCATTCCATTCCATTCCATTGAATTCTGTTCCATTCCATTCCATTCCATTCCATTCCTTTCTACTCAGGTTGATTCCATTCTATTCCATTCCGTTCCGTTCCGTTCCGTTCCGTTCCGTTCCATTCCACTCGGGTTGATTCCATTCTATTCCATTCCATTCCATTCGATTCCATTCGATTCCATTCGATTCCATTCGATTCCATTCGATTCCATTCCATTCCATTCCATTCCATTGAATTCCGATCCATTGCATTGAATTCCGTTCCATTCCATTCCATTCCTTTCCGTTCCGTTCCGTTCCGTTCCGTTCCGTTCTACTCGGATTGATTCCATTCCATTCCATTCCATTCCATTCCATTCCATTCCATTGAACTCCATTCCATTCCATTCCATTCCATTCCATTCCATTCCATTCCATTCCATTCCATTCCATTCTACTCGGGTTGATTCCATTCTATTCCATTGTATTCCATTCGATTCCATTCGATTCAATTCGATTCCATTCCATTCCATTCCATTCCATTCCATTGAATTCCATTCCATTCCATTCCGTTCCATTCCATTCCGTTCCATTCCATTCCATTCCATTCCATTCCATTCCATTCCATTCCATTCCGTTCCATTACGTTCCGTTCCTTTCCGTTCCATTCCATTGAATTCCGATCCTTTGCATTGAATTCTGTTCCATTCCATTCCATTCCTTTCCGTTCTGTTCCGTTCCGCTCCGTTCCGTTCTACTCGGATTGATTCCATTCTATTCCATTCCATTCCATTCGATTCCATTCGATTCCATTCGATTCCATTCGACTCCATTCCATTCCATTCCATTCCATTCCATTCCATTCCATGGAACTCCATTCCATTCCATTCCATTCCATTCCATTCCATTCCATTCCATTCAATTGAATTCCATTCCATTCCATTCCATTCCATTGAATTCTGTTCCATTCAATTCCATTCCATTCCATTCCGTTCTACTCGGGTTGATTCCATTCTATTCCATTCCGTTCCGTTCCGTTCCGTTCCGTTCCGTTCCGTTCTACTCGGGTTGATTCCATTCGATTCCATTCGATTCCATTCGATTCCATTCGATTCCATTCGATTCCATTCCATTCCATTGAATTCCTTTCCATTCCATTCCATTCCATTGCATTCCATTCCATTCCATTCCATTTGAATTCCATTCCATTCCATTCCATTCCATTCCATTCCATTCCATTCCATTCCATTCTACTCGGGTTGATTCCATTCTATTCCATTCCATTCCATTCGATTCCATTCGATTCCATTCCATTCCATTCCATTCCATTCCATTCCATTGAATTCCATTCCATTCCATTGAATTCCATTCCATTCCATTCCATTCCATTGAATTCCGTTCCATTCCATTCCATTCCATTCCATTGAATTCCATTCCATTGAATTCCATTCCATTCCATTCCATTCCATTGAATTCCATTCCATTCCGTTCCGTTCCGTTCCGTTCCGTTCCGTTTCGTTCCGTTCCGTTCCGTTCCGTTCCATTCCCTTCCATTCCATTCCATTGAATTCCGTTCCATTCCATTGAATTCCATTCCATTCCGTTCCATTCCATTGAATTCTGTTCCGTTCCGTTCTGTTCCGTTCCGTTCCATTCCGTTCCATTCCGTTCCTTTCCGTTCTACTCGGGTTGATTCCATTCTATACCATTCCATTCCATTCGATTCCATTCGATTCCATTCGAATCCATTCGATTCCATTCGATTCCATTCGATTCCATTCCATTCCATTGAATTCCATTCCATTCCATTCCATTCCGTTCCATTCCATTCAATTCCATTCCATTCCATTCCTTTCCGTTCCGTTCCGTTCCGTTCCGTTCCGTTCCGTTCTACTCGGGTTGATTCCATTCTATTCCATTCCATTCCATTCGATTCCATTCTATTCCATTTGATTCCATTCGATTCAATTCGATTCCATTCCATTCCATTCCATTCCATTCCATTCCAGTGAATTCCATTCCATTCCATTCCGTTCCATTCCATTCCGTTCCATTCAATTCCATTCCATTACATTACATTCCCTTCCATTCCATTCCATTCCGTTCCATTCCATTGAATTCCGATCCATTGCATTGAATTCCGTTCCATTCCATTCCATTCCTTTCCGTTCCGTTCCGTTCCGTTCCGTTCTACTCGGATTGATTCCATTCCATTCCATTCCATTCCATTCCATTCCATTCCATTCCATTGAACTCCATTCCATTCCATTCCATTCCATTCCATTCCATTCCATTCCATTGAATTCTGTTCCATTCCATTCCATTCCATTCCATTCCTTTCTACTCAGGTTGATTCCATTCTATTCCATTCCGTTCCGTTCCGTTCCGTTCCGTTCCGTTCCATTCCACTCGGGTTGATTCCATTCTATTCCATTCCATTCCATTCGATTCCATTCGATTCCATTCGATTCCATTCGATTCCATTCGATTCCATTCCATTCCATTCCATTCCATTGAATTCCGATCCATTGCATTGAATTCCGTTCCATTCCATTCCATTCCTTTCCGTTCCGTTCCGTTCCGTTCCGTTCCGTTCTACTCGGATTGATTCCATTCCATTCCATTCCATTCCATTCCATTCCATTGAACTCCATTCCATTCCATTCCATTCCATTCCATTCCATTCCATTCCATTCCATTCCATTCTACTCGGGTTGATTCCATTCTATTCCATTGTATTCCATTCCATTCCATTCCATTCCATTCCCTTCCATTCCATTCCGTTGCATTCCATTCCATTCCATTCCATTCCATTGAATTCCATTCCATTCCATTCCGTTCCATTCCATTCCGTTCCATTCCATTCCATTCCATTCCATTCCATTCCATTCCATTCCATTCCGTTCCATTACGTTCCGTTCCTTTCCGTTCCATTCCATTGAATTCCGATCCTTTGCATTGAATTCTGTTCCATTCCATTCCATTCCTTTCCGTTCTGTTCCGTTCCGCTCCGTTCCGTTCTACTCGGATTGATTCCATTCTATTCCATTCCATTCCATTCGATTCCATTCGATTCCATTCGATTCCATTCGACTCCATTCCATTCCATTCCATTCCATTCCATTCCATTCCATGGAACTCCATTCCATTCCATTCCATTCCATTCCATTCCATTCCATTCCATTCCATTGAATTCCATTCCATTCCATTCCATTCCATTGAATTCTGTTCCATTCAATTCCATTCGATTCCATTCCGTTCTACTCGGGTTGATTCCATTCTATTCCATTCCGTTCCATTCCGTTCCGTTCCATTCCGTTCCATTCCGTTCTATTCCGTTCTACTCGGGTTGATTCCATTCTATTCCATTCCATTCCACTCGATTCCATTCCTTTCCATTCCATTCCATTCCATTCCATTCCGTTCTACTCGGGTTCATTCCATTCCATTCCGTTCCGTTCCATTCCTTTCTACTTGTGTTGATTTCATTCCATTCCATTCTATTCCATTGAATTCCATTCCATTCCATTCCATTCCATTCCATGGAATTCCATGGAATTCCATTCCATTCCATTCCATTCCATTCCATGGAATTCCATTGAATTCCATTCCATTCCATTCCATTCCATTGCATTCCATTCCATTCCATTCCATTGAATTCCATTCCATTCCATTCCATTCCATTCCATTCCATTCCATTGAATTCCATTCCATTCCATTCCATTCCATTCCATTCCATTCCATTCCATTCCATTGAATTCCATTGAATTCCATTCCATTGAATTCCATTCCATTCCATAGAATTCCATTCCATTCCATTCCATTCCATTCCATTCCCTTCCATTCCATTCCGTTCCATTGCATTCCATTCCATTCCATTCCATTCCGTTCCGTTCCATTCCGTTCCATTCCATTCCATTCCATTGAATTCCGTTCCATTGCATTGAATTCCGTTCCATTCCATTCCATTCCTTTCCGTTCCGTTCCGTTCCGTTCCGTTCCGTTCTACTCGGGTTGATTCCATTCTATTCCATTCCATTCCATTCTATTCCATTGTATTCCATTCGATTCCATTCGATTCAATTCGATTCCATTCCATTCCATTCCATTCCATTCCATTCCATTCCACTGAATTCCATTCCATTCCATTCCGTTCCATTCCATTCCGTTCCATTCCATTCCATTCCATTCCATTCCATTCCATTCCATTCCATTCCGTTCCATTCCGTTCCGTTCCATTCCGTTCCATTCCATTGAATTCCGATCCATTGCATTGAATTCCGTTCCATTCCATTCCATTCCTTTCCGTTCTGTTCCGTTCCGTTCCGTTCCGTTCTACTCGGATTGATTCCATTCTATTCCATTCCATTCAATTCCATTCCATTCCCTTCCATTCCATTCCGTTCCATTCCATTCCATTCCATTCCGTTCCATTACGTTCCGTTCCATTCCGTTCCATTCCATTGAATTCCGATCCATTGCATTGAATTCCGTTCCATTCCATTCCATTCCTTTCCGTTCTGTTCCGTTCCGTTCCGTTCCGTTCTACTCGTATTGATTCCATTCTATTCCATTCCATTCCATTCCATTCCATTCCCTTCCATTCCATTCCGTTCCATTCCATTCCATTCCATTCCATTCCATTCCGTTCCGTTCCATTCCGTTCCATTCCGTTCCATTCCATTGAATTCCGTTCCATTGCATTGAATTCCGTTCCATTCCATTCCATTCCTTTCCGTTCCGTTCCGTTCCGTTCCGTTCCGTTCTACTCGGGTTGATTCCATTCTATTCCATTCCATTCCATTCTATTCCATTGTATTCCATTCATTTCCATTCGACTCCATTCGACTCCATTCCATTCCATTCCATTCCATTCCATTCCATGGAACTCCATTCCATTCCATTGCATTCCATTCCATTCCTTTCCATTCCATTGAATTCCATTCCATTCCATTCCATTCCATTGAATTCTGTTCCATTCAATTCCATTCGATTCCATTCCGTTCTACTCGGGTTGATTCCATTCTATTCCATTCCGTTCCGTTCCGTTCCGTTCCATTCCATTCCACTCGGGTTGATTCCATTCGATTCCATTCCATTCCATTCGATTCCATTCGATTCCATTCGATTCCATTCGATTCCATTCCATTCCATTCCATTCCATTGAATTCCATTCCATTCCATTCCATTCCATTGAATTCCGTTCCATTCCATTCTATTGCATTCCATTCCATTCCATTGAATTCCATTACATTGAATTCCATTCCATTCCATTCCATTCCATTGAATTCCATTCCATTCCGTTCCGTTCCGTTCCGTTCCGTTCCGTTCCGTTGCATTCCATTCCATTCCATTCCATTGAATTCCGTTCCATTCCATTGAATTCCATTCCATTCCGTTCCATTCCATTGAATTCTGTTCCGTTCCGTTCCGTTCCGTTCCGTTCCATTCCGTTCCATTCCGTTCCTTTCCGTTCTACTCGGGTTGATTCCATTCTATTCCATTCCATTCCACTCGATTCCATTCCATTCAATTCCATTCCATTCCATTCCATTCCGTTCTACTCGGGTTCATTCCATTCCATTCCGTTCCGTTCCGTTCCGTTCCATTCCTTTCTACTTGTGTTGATTTCATTCCATTCCATTCTATTCCATTGAATTCCATTCCATTCCATTCCATTCCATTGAATTCCATTCCATTGCATTCCATTCCATTCCATTCCATTGAATTCCATTGAATTCCATTCCATTGAATTCCATTCCATTCCATTGAATTCCATTCCATTCCATTCCATTCCATTCCGTTCCATTCCATTCCGTTACATTCCATTCCATTCCATTCCATTCCATTCCATTCCGTTCCATTCCGTTCCATTCCGTTCCATTCCATTGAATTCCGTTCCATTGCATTGAATTCCGTTCCATTCCATTCAATTCCATTCCATTCCGTTCCATTACGTTCCGTTCCATTCCGTTCCATTCCATTGAATTCCGATCCATTGCATTGAATTCCGTTCCATTCCATTCCATTCCTTTCCGTTCCGTTCCGTTCCGTTCCGTTCCGTTCTACTCGGATTGATTCCATTCTATTCCATTCTCTTCCATTCGATTCAATTCGATTCCATTCCATTCCATTCCATTCCATTCCATTCCATTCCATTCCATTCCATTCCATTCTACTCGGGTTGATTCCATTCTATTCCATTCCATTCCATTCGATTCCATTCGATTCCATTCGATTCCATTCCATTCCATTCCATTCCATTCCATTCCATTCCATTCCATTCCATTGAATTCCATTCCATTCCATTGAATTCCATTCAATTCCATTCCATTCCATTGAATTCCGTTCCATTCCATTCCATTCCACTCCATTCCATTCCATTGAATTCCATTACATTGAATTCCATTCCATTCCATTCCATTCCATTGAATTCCATTCCATTCCGTTCCGTTCCGTTCCGTTCCGTTCCGTTCCGTTCCATTCCATTCCATTCCATTCCATTGAATTCCGTTCCATTCCATTGAATTCCATTCCATTCCGTTCCATTCCATTGAATTCCGTTCCGTTCCGTTCCGTTCCATTCCGTTCCGTTCCATTCCGTTCCATTCCGTTCTATTCCGTTCTACTCGGGTTGATTCCATTCTATTCCATTCCATTCCACTCGATTCCATTCCATTCCATTCCATTCCATTCCATTCCATTCCATTCCATTCCGTTCTACTCGGGTTCATTCCATTCCATTCCGTTCCGTTCCATTCCTTTCTACTTGTGTTGATTTCATTCCATTCCATTCTATTCCATTGAATTCCATTCCATTCCATTCCATTCCATTCCATTCCATGGAATTCCATTGAATTCCATTCCATGGAATTCCATTCCATTCCATTCCAATCCATTCCATTCCATTCCATTGAATTCCATTCCATTCCATTCCATTCCATTGCATTCCATTCCATTCCATTCCATTGAATTCCATTCCATTCCATTCCATTCCATTCCATTCCATTCCATTGAATTCCATTCCATTCCATTCCATTCCATTCCATTCCATTCCATTGAATTCCATTGAATTCCATTCCATTGAATTCCATTCCATTCCATTGAATTCCATTCCATTCCATTCCATTCCATTCCCTTCCATTCCATTCCGTTGCATTCCATTCCATTCCATTCCATTCCATTCCGTTCCGTTCCATTCCGTTCCATTCCGTTCCATTCCATTGAATTCCGTTCCATTGCATTGAATTCCGTTCCATTCCATTCCATTCCTTTCCGTTCTGTTCCGTTCCGTTCCGTTCCGTTCTACTCGGGTTGATTCCATTCTATTCCATTCCATTCCATTCTATTCCATTGTATTCCATTCGATTCCATTCGATTCAATTCGATTCCATTCCATTCCATTCCATTCCATTCCATTCCATTCCATTGAATTCCATTCCATTCCATTCCGTTCCATTCCATTCCGTTCCATTCCATTCCATTCCATTCCATTCCATTCCATTCCGTTCCATTACGTTCCGTTCCATTCCGTTCCATTCCATTGAATTCCGATCCATTGCATTGAATTCCGTTCCATTCCATTCCATTCCTTTCCGTTCTGTTCCGTTCCGTTCCGTTCCGTTCTACTCGGATTGATTCCATTCTATTCCATTCCATTCCATTCCATTCCATTCCCTTCCATTCCATTCCGTTCCATTCCATTCCATTCCATTCCATTCCGTTCCGTTCCGTTCCATTCCGTTGCATTCCGCTCCATTCCATTGAATTCCGTTCCATTGCATTGAATTCCGTTCCATTCCATTCCATTCCTTTCCGTTCCGTTCCGTTCCGTTCCGTTCCGTTCTACTCGGATTGATTCCATTCTATTCCATTCTCTTCCATTCGATTCAATTCGATTCCATTCCATTCCATTCCATTCCATTCCATTCCATTCCATTCCATTCCATTCCATTCCATTCTACTCGGGTTGATTCCATTCTATTCCATTCCATTCCATTCGATTCCATTCGATTCCATTCGATTCCATTCCATTCCATTCCATTCCATTCCATTCCATTCCATTCCATTCCATTCCATTGAATTCCATTCCATTCCATTGAATTCCATTCCATTCCATTCCATTCCATTGAATTCCGTTCCATTCCATTCCATTCCACTCCATTCCATTCCATTGAATTCCATTACATTGAATTCCATTCCATTCCATTCCATTCCATTGAATTCCATTCCATTCCGTTCCGTTCCGTTCCGTTCCGTTCCGTTCCGTTCCATTCCATTCCATTCCATTCCATTGAATTCCGTTCCATTCCATTGAATTCCATTCCATTCCGTTCCATTCCATTGAATTCCGTTCCGTTCCGTTCCGTTCCATTCCGTTCCGTTCCATTCCGTTCCATTCCGTTCTATTCCGTTCTACTCGGGTTGATTCCATTCTATTCCATTCCATTCCACTCGATTCCATTCCATTCCATTCCATTCCATTCCATTCCATTCCATTCCATTCCGTTCTACTCGGGTTCATTCCATTCCATTCTGTTCCGTTCCATTCCTTTCTACTTGTGTTGATTTCATTCCATTCCATTCTATTCCATTGAATTCCATTCCATTCCATTCCATTCCATTCCATGGAATTCCATTGAATTCCATTCCATGGAATTCCATTCCATTCCATTCCAATCCATTCCATTCCATTCCATTGAATTCCATTCCATTCCATTCCATTCCATTGCATTCCATTCCATTCCATTCCATTGAATTCCATTCCATTCCATTCCATTCCATTCCATTCCATTCCATTCCATTCCATTCCATTCCATTCCATTCCATTCCATTCCATTGAATTCCATTGAATTCCATTCCATTGAATTCCATTCCATTCCATTGAATTCCATTCCATTCCATTCCATTCCATTCCCTTCCATTCCATTCCGTTGCATTCCATTCCATTCCATTCCATTCCATTCCATTCCGTTCCGTTCCATTCCGTTCCATTCCGTTCCATTCCATTGAATTCCGTTCCATTGCATTGAATTCCGTTCCATTCCATTCCATTCCTTTCCGTTCCGTTCCGTTCCGTTCCGTTCCGTTCTACTCGGGTTGATTCCATTCTATTCCATTCCATTCCATTCTATTCCATTGTATTCCATTCGATTCCATTCGATTCAATTCGATTCCATTCCATTCCATTCCATTCCATTCCATTCCATTCCATTCCATTGAATTCCATTCCATTCCATTCCGTTCCATTCCATTCCGTTCCATTCCATTCCATTCCATTCCATTCCATTCCATTCCATTCCGTTCCATTACGTTCCGTTCCATTCCGTTCCATTCCATTGAATTCCGATCCATTGCATTGAATTCCGTTCCATTCCATTCCATTCCTTTCCGTTCTGTTCCGTTCCGTTCCGTTCCGTTCTACTCGGATTGATTCCATTCTATTCCATTCCATTCCATTCCATTCCATTCCCTTCCATTCCATTCCGTTCCATTCCATTCCATTCCATTCCATTCCGTTCCGTTCCGTTCCATTCCGTTGCATTCCGCTCCATTCCATTGAATTCCGTTCCATTGCATTGAATTCCGTTCCATTCCATTCCATTCCTTTCCGTTCCGTTCCGTTCCGTTCCGTTCCGTTCTACTCGGGTTGATTCCATTCTATTCCATTCCATTCCATTCTATTCCATTGTATTCCATTCGATTCCATTCGATTCCATTCGACTCCATTCCATTCCATTCCGTTCCATTCCATTCCATTCCATTCCATTCCGTTCCGTTCCATTCCGTTCCATTCCGTTCCATTCCATTGAATTCCGTTCCATTGCATTGAATTCCGTTCCATTCCATTCCATTCCTTTCCGTTCCGTTCCGTTCCGTTCCGTTCCGTTCTACTCGGGTTGATTCCATTCTATTCCATTCCATTCCATTCTATTCCATTGTATTCCATTCGATTCCATTCGATTCCATTCGACTCCATTCCATTCCATTCCATTCCATTCCATTCCATTCCATGGAACTCCATTCCATTCCATTGCATTCCATTCCATTCCTTTCCATTCCATTGAATTCCATTCCATTCCATTCCATTCCATTCCATTGAATTCTGTTCCATTCAATTCCATTCGATTCCATTCCGTTCTACTCGGGTTGATTCCATTCTATTCCATTCCGTTCCGTTCCGTTCCGTTCCGTTCCATTCCATTCCACTCGGGTTGATTCCATTCGATTCCATTCCATTCCATTCGATTCCATTCGATTCCATTCGATTCCATTCGATTCCATTCCATTCCATTCCATTCCATTGAATTCCATTCCATTCCATTCCATTCCATTGAATTCCGTTCCATTCCATTCTATTGCATTCCATTCCATTCCATTGAATTCCATTACATTGAATTCCATTCCATTCCATTCCATTCCATTGAATTCCATTCCATTCCGTTCCGTTCCGTTCCGTTCCGTTCCGTTCCGTTCCATTCCATTCCATTCCATTCCATTGAATTCCGTTCCATTCCATTGAATACCATTCCATTCTGTTCCATTCCATTGAATTCCGTTCCGTTCCGTTCCGTTCCGTTCCGTTCCATTCCGATCCATTCCGTTCTACTCGGGTTGATTCCATTCTATTCCATTCCATTCCACTCGATTCCATTCCATTCAATTCCATTCCATTCCATTCCATTCCGTTCTACTCGGGTTCATTCCATTCCATTCCGTTCCGTTCCGTTCCGTTCCATTCCTTTCTACTTGTGTTGATTTCATTCCATTCCATTCCATTCCATTGAATTCCATTCCATTCCATTCCATTCCATTCCATTCCATGGAATTCCATGGAATTCCATTGAATTCCATGGAATTCCATTCCATTCCATTGAATTCCATTCCATTGCATTCCATTCCATTCCATTCCATTGAATTCCATTGAATTCCATTCCATTGAATTCCATTCCATTCCATTGAATTCCATTCCATTCCATTCCATTCCATTCCATTCCGTTCCATTCCATTCCGTTACATTCCATTCCATTCCATTCCATTCCATTCCATTCCGTTCCATTCCGTTCCATTCCGTTCCATTCCATTGAATTCCGTTCCATTGCATTGAATTCCGTTCCATTCCATTCCATTCCATTCCATTCCGTTCCATTCCATTCCATTCCATTCCATTACGTTCCGTTCCATTCCGTTCCATTCCATTGAATTCCGATCCATTGCATTGAATTCCGTTCCATTCCATTCCATTCCTTTCCGTTCCATTCCGTTCCGTTCCGTTCCGTTCTACTCGGATTGATTCCATTCTATTCCATTCTCTTCCATTCGATTCAATTCGATTCCATTCCATTCCATTCCATTCCATTCCATTCCATTCCATTCCATTCCATTCCATTCTACTCGGGTTGATTCCATTCTATTCCATTCCATTCCATTCGATTCCATTCGATTCCATTCGATTCCATTCCATTCCATTCCATTCCATTCCATTCCATTCCATTCCATTCCATTGAATTCCATTCCATTCCATTGAATTCCATTCCATTCCATTCCATTCCATTGAATTCCGTTCCATTCCATTCCATTCCACTCCATTCCATTCCATTGAATTCCATTACATTGAATTCCATTCCATTCCATTCCATTCCATTGAATTCCATTCCATTCCGTTCCGTTCCGTTCCGTTCCGTTCCGTTCCGTTCCATTCCATTCCATTGAATTCCGTTCCATTCCATTGAATTCCATTCCATTCCGTTCCATTCCATTGAATTCCGTTCCGTTCCGTTCCGTTCCATTCCGTTCCGTTCCATTCCGTTCCATTCCGTTCTATTCCGTTCTACTCGGGTTGATTCCATTCTATTCCATTCCATTCCACTCGATTCCATTCCATTCCATTCCATTCCATTCCATTCCATTCCATTCCGTTCTACTCGGGTTCATTCCATTCCATTCCGTTCCGTTCCATTCCTTTCTACTTGTGTTGATTTCATTCCATTCCATTCTATTCCATTGAATTCCATTCCATTCCATTCCATTCCATTCCATGGAATTCCATTGAATTCCATTCCATGGAATTCCATTCCATGGAATTCCATTGAATTCCATTCCATGGAATTCCATTCCATTCCATTCCAATCCATTCCATTCCATTCCATTGAATTCCATTCCATTCCATTCCATTCCATTGCATTCCATTCCATTCCATTCCATTGAATTCCATTCCATTCCATTCCATTCCATTCCATTCCATTCCATTGAATTCTATTCCATTCCATTCCATTCCATTCCATTCCATTCCATTCCATTCCATTGAATTCCATTGAATTCCATTCCATTGAATTCCATTCCATTCCATTGAATTCCATTCCATTCCATTCCATTCCATTCCCTTCCATTCCATTCCGTTGCATTCCATTCCATTCCATTCCATTCCATTCCGTTCCGTTCCATTCCGTTCCATTCCGTTCCATTCCATTGAATTCCGTTCCATTGCATTGAATTCCGTTCCATTCCATTCCATTCCTTTCCGTTCCGTTCCGTTCCGTTCCGTTCCGTTCTACTCGGGTTGATTCCATTCTATTCCATTCCATTCCATTCTATTCCATTGTATTCCATTCGATTCCATTCGATTCAATTCGATTCCATTCCATTCCATTCCATTCCATTCCATTCCATTCCATTGAATTCCATTCCATTCCATTCCGTTCCATTCCATTCCGTTCCATTCCATTCCATTCCATTCCATTCCATTCCATTCCGTTCCATTACGTTCCGTTCCATTCCGTTCCATTCCATTGAATTCCGATCCATTGCATTGAATTCCGTTCCATTCCATTCCATTCCTTTCCGTTCTGTTCCGTTCCGTTCCGTTCCGTTCTACTCGGATTGATTCCATTCTATTCCATTCCATTCCATTCCATTCCATTCCCTTCCATTCCATTCCATTCCATTCCATTCCATTCCATTCCATTCCATTCCGTTCCGTTCCATTCCGTTCCATTCCGTTCCATTCCATTGAATTCCGTTCCATTGCATTGAATTCCGTTCCATTCCATTCCATTCCTTTCCGTTCCGTTCCGTTCCGTTCCGTTCCGTTCTACTCGGGTTGATTCCATTCTATTCCATTCCATTCCATTCTATTCCATTGTATTCCATTCGATTCCATTCGATTCCATTCGACTCCATTCCATTCCATTCCATTCCATTCCATGGAACTCCATTCCATTCCATTCCATTCCATTCCATTCCTTTCCATTCCATTGAATTCCATTCCATTCCATTCCATTCCATTGAATTCTGTTCCATTCAATTCCATTCGATTCCATTCCGTTCTACTCGGGTTGATTCCATTCTATTCCATTCCGTTCCGTTCCGTTCCGTTCCGTTCCGTTCCATTCCATTCCATTCCATTCGATTCCATTCCATTCCATTCCATTCCATTGAATTCCATTCCATTCCATTCCATTCCATTGAATTCCGTTCCATTCCATTCTATTGCATTCCATTCCATTCCATTGAATTCCATTACATTGAATTCCATTCCATTCCATTCCATTCCATTGAATTCCATTCCATTCCTTTCCGTTCCGTTCCGTTCCGTTCCGTTCCGTTCCACTCCATTCCATTGAATTCCGTTCCATTCCATTGAATACCATTCCATTCCGTTCCATTCCATTGAATTCCGTTCTGTTCCGTTCCGTTCCGTTCCATTCCGTTCCATTCCGTTCTACTCGGGTTGATTCCATTCTATTCCATTCCATTCCACTCGATTCCATTCCATTCAATTCCATTCCATTCCATTCCATTCCATTCCGTTCTACTCGGGTTCATTCCATTCCATTCCGTTCCGTTCCGTTCCGTTCCATTCCTTTCTACTTGTGTTGATTTCATTCCATTCCATTCTATTCCATGGAATTCCATTCCATTCCATTCCATTCCATTCCATTCCATTGAATTCCATTCCATTGCATTCCATTCCATTCCATTCCATTGAATTCCATTGAATTCCATTCCATTGAATTCCATTCCATTCCATTGAATTCCATTCCATTCCATTCCATTCCATTCCGTTCCATTCCATTCCGTTACATTCCATTCCATTCCATTCCATTCTATTCCATTCCGTTCCATTCCGTTCCACTCCGTTCCATTCCATTGAATTCCGTTCCATTGCATTGAATTCCGTTCCATTCCATTCCATTCCATTCCATTCCGTTCCATTCCATTCCATTCCATTCCATTACGTTCCGTTCCATTCCGTTCCATTCCATTGAATTCCGATCCATTGCATTGAATTCCGTTCCATTCCATTCCATTCCTTTCCGTTCCGTTCCGTTCCGTTCCGTTCCGTTCTACTCGGATTGATTCCATTCTATTCCATTCTCTTCCATTCGATTCAATTCGATTCCATTCCATTCCATTCCATTCCATTCCATTCCATTCCATTCCATTGAATTACATTCCATTCCATTCCATTCCATTCCATTCCGTTCCATTCCATTCCATTCCATTCCATTACGTTCCGTTCCATTCCGTTCCATTCCATTGAATTCCGATCCATTGCATTGAATTCCGTTCCATTGCATTCCATTCCTTTCCGTTCCGTTCCGTTCCGTTCCGTTCCGTTCTACTCGGATTGATTCCATTCTATTCCATTCGATTCCATTCGATTCCATTCGATTCCATTCGATTCCATTCCATTCCATTCCATTCCATTCCATTCCATTCCATTGCATTGAATTCCATTCCATTCCATTCCATTCCATTCCATTGAATTCCATTAAATTCCATTCCATTCCATTTAATTCTGTTCCATTCAATTCCATTCCATTCCATTCCGTTCTACTCGGGTTGATTCCATTCTATTCCATTCCGTTCCGTTCCGTTCCGTTCCGTTCCGTTCTGTTCCATTCCACTCGGGTTGATTCCATTCTATTCCATTCCATTCGATTCCATTCGATTCCATTCGATTCCATTCGATTCCATTCGATTCCATTCCATTCCATTGAATTCCATTCCATTCCATTCCATTCCATTGAATTCCGTTCCATTCCATTCAATTCCATTCCATTCCATTCCATTCCATTTGTATTCCATTCCATTCTATTCCATTCCATTCCATTCCATTCCATTCCGTTCCATTCTACTCGGCTTGATTCCATTCTATTCCATTCCATTGCATTCGATTCCATTCGATTCCATTCGATTCCATTCCATTCCATTCCATTCCATTCCATTCCATTCCATTGAATTCCATTCCATTCCATTGAATTCCATTCCATTCCATTCCATTCCATTGAATTCCGTTCCATTCCATTCCATTCCATTCCATTGCATTCCATTGAATTCCATTCCATTGAATTCCATTCCATTCCATTCCATTCCACTGAATTCCATTCCATTCCGTTCCGTTCCGTTCCGTTCCGTTCCATTCCATTCCATTCCATTCCATTGAATTCCGTTCCATTCCATTGAATTCCATTCCATTCCGTTCCATTCCATTGAATTCCGTTCCGTTCCGTTCCGTTCCGTTCCGTTCCGTTCCATTCCGTTCCATTCCGTTCCATTCGATTCCATTCCATTCCATTCCATTCCATTCCATTCCGTTCTACTCGGGTTCATTCCATTCCATTCCGTTCCGTTCCGTTCCGTTCCGTTCCATTCCTTTCTACTTGTGTTGATTCCATTCCATTCCATTCTATTCCATTGAATTCCATTCCATTGAATTCCATTCCATTCCATTCCATTCCATTCCATTGAATTCCATTCCATTCCATTCCATTCCATTCCACTGAATTCCATTCCATTCCATTCAATTGAATTCCATTCCATTCCATTCCATTAGATTCCATTCCATTCCATTGAATTCCATTCCATTCCATTCCAATCCATTCCATTCCATTGAATTCCATTGAATTCCATTCCATTGAATTCCATTCCATTCCATTGAATTCCATTCCATTCCATTCCATTCCATTCCGTTCCATTCCATTCCGTTCCATTCCATTCCATTCCTTTCCATTCCATTCCGTTCCGTTCCATTCCGTTCCATTCCGTTCCATTCCATTGAATTCCGTTCCATTGCATTGAATTCCGTTCCATTCCATTCCATTCCTTTCCGTTCCGTTCCGTTCCGTTCCGTTCAGTTCCGTTCCGTTCTACTCGGGTTGATTCCATTCTATTCCATTCCATTCCATTCGATTCCATTCTATTCCATTCGATTCCATTCGATTCAATTCGATTCCATTCCATTCCATTCCATTCCATTCCATTCCATTCCATTCCATTCCATTGAATTCCATTCCATTCCATTCCGTTCCATTCCATTCCGTTCCATTCCATTCCATTCCATTCCATTCCATTCCATTCCATTATGTTCCGTTCCATTCTGTTCCATTCCGTTCCATTCCATTGAATTCCGATCCATTGCATTGAATTCCATTCCATTCCATTCCATTCCTTTCCGTTCCGTTGCGTTCCGCTCCGTTCCGTTCCGTTCCGTTCTACTCGGATTGATTCCATTCTACTCCATTCCATTCCATTCGATTGCATTCGATTCCATTCGATTCCATACGATTCCATTCCATTCCATTCCATTCCATTCCATTCCATTCCATTCCATTGAATTCCATTCCATTCCATTCCATTCCATTCCATTCCATTCCATTCCATTGAATTCCATTCCATTCCATTCCATTCCATTGAATTCTGTTCCATTCCATTCCATTCCATTCCATTCCGTTCTACTCGGGTTTATTCCATTCTATTCCATTCCGTTCCGTTCCGTTCCGTTCCTTTCCGTTCCATTCCATTCCACTCGGGTTGGTTCCATTCTATTCCATTCCATTCCATTCGATTCCATTCGATTCCATTCGATTCCATTCGATTCCATTCGATTCCATTCCATTCCATTCCATTCCATTCCGTTCCGTTCCATTCCGTTCCATTCCGTTCCATTCCATTGAATTCCGTTCCATTGCATTGAATTCCGTTCCATTCCATTCCATTCCTTTCCGTTCCGTTCCGTTCCGTTCCGTTCCGTTCTACTCGGGTTGATTCCATTCTATTCCATTCCATTCCATTCTATTCCATTGTATTCCATTCGATTCCATTCGATTCCATTCGACTCCATTCCATTCCATTCCATTCCATTCCATTCCATTCCATGGAACTCCATTCCATTCCATTGCATTCCATTCCATTCCTTTCCATTCCATTGAATTCCATTCCATTCCATTCCATTCCATTCCATTGAATTCTGTTCCATTCAATTCCATTCGATTCCATTCCGTTCTACTCGGGTTGATTCCATTCTATTCCATTCCGTTCCGTTCCGTTCCGTTCCGTTCCATTCCATTCCACTCGGGTTGATTCCATTCGATTCCATTCCATTCCATTCGATTCCATTCGATTCCATTCGATTCCATTCGATTCCATTCCATTCCATTCCATTCCATTGAATTCCATTCCATTCCATTCCATTCCATTGAATTCCGTTCCATTCCATTCTATTGCATTCCATTCCATTCCATTGAATTCCATTACATTGAATTCCATTCCATTCCATTCCATTCCATTGAATTCCATTCCATTCCGTTCCGTTCCGTTCCGTTCCGTTCCGTTCCGTTCCATTCCATTCCATTCCATTCCATTGAATTCCGTTCCATTCCATTGAATACCATTCCATTCTGTTCCATTCCATTGAATTCCGTTCCGTTCCGTTCCGTTCCGTTCCGTTCCATTCCGATCCATTCCGTTCTACTCGGGTTGATTCCATTCTATTCCATTCCATTCCACTCGATTCCATTCCATTCAATTCCATTCCATTCCATTCCATTCCGTTCTACTCGGGTTCATTCCATTCCATTCCGTTCCGTTCCGTTCCGTTCCATTCCTTTCTACTTGTGTTGATTTCATTCCATTCCATTCCATTCCATTGAATTCCATTCCATTCCATTCCATTCCATTCCATTCCATGGAATTCCATGGAATTCCATTGAATTCCATGGAATTCCATTCCATTCCATTGAATTCCATTCCATTGCATTCCATTCCATTCCATTCCATTGAATTCCATTGAATTCCATTCCATTGAATTCCATTCCATTCCATTGAATTCCATTCCATTCCATTCCATTCCATTCCATTCCGTTCCATTCCATTCCGTTACATTCCATTCCATTCCATTCCATTCCATTCCATTCCGTTCCATTCCGTTCCATTCCGTTCCATTCCATTGAATTCCGTTCCATTGCATTGAATTCCGTTCCATTCCATTCCATTCCATTCCATTCCGTTCCATTCCATTCCATTCCATTCCATTACGTTCCGTTCCATTCCGTTCCATTCCATTGAATTCCGATCCATTGCATTGAATTCCGTTCCATTCCATTCCATTCCTTTCCGTTCCATTCCGTTCCGTTCCGTTCCGTTCTACTCGGATTGATTCCATTCTATTCCATTCTCTTCCATTCGATTCAATTCGATTCCATTCCATTCCATTCCATTCCATTCCATTCCATTCCATTCCATTCCATTCCATTCTACTCGGGTTGATTCCATTCTATTCCATTCCATTCCATTCGATTCCATTCGATTCCATTCGATTCCATTCCATTCCATTCCATTCCATTCCATTCCATTCCATTCCATTCCATTGAATTCCATTCCATTCCATTGAATTCCATTCCATTCCATTCCATTCCATTGAATTCCGTTCCATTCCATTCCATTCCACTCCATTCCATTCCATTGAATTCCATTACATTGAATTCCATTCCATTCCATTCCATTCCATTGAATTCCATTCCATTCCGTTCCGTTCCGTTCCGTTCCGTTCCGTTCCGTTCCATTCCATTCCATTGAATTCCGTTCCATTCCATTGAATTCCATTCCATTCCGTTCCATTCCATTGAATTCCGTTCCGTTCCGTTCCGTTCCATTCCGTTCCGTTCCATTCCGTTCCATTCCGTTCTATTCCGTTCTACTCGGGTTGATTCCATTCTATTCCATTCCATTCCACTCGATTCCATTCCATTCCATTCCATTCCATTCCATTCCATTCCATTCCGTTCTACTCGGGTTCATTCCATTCCATTCCGTTCCGTTCCATTCCTTTCTACTTGTGTTGATTTCATTCCATTCCATTCTATTCCATTGAATTCCATTCCATTCCATTCCATTCCATTCCATGGAATTCCATTGAATTCCATTCCATGGAATTCCATTCCATGGAATTCCATTGAATTCCATTCCATGGAATTCCATTCCATTCCATTCCAATCCATTCCATTCCATTCCATTGAATTCCATTCCATTCCATTCCATTCCATTGCATTCCATTCCATTCCATTCCATTGAATTCCATTCCATTCCATTCCATTCCATTCCATTCCATTCCATTGAATTCTATTCCATTCCATTCCATTCCATTCCATTCCATTCCATTCCATTCCATTGAATTCCATTGAATTCCATTCCATTGAATTCCATTCCATTCCATTGAATTCCATTCCATTCCATTCCATTCCATTCCCTTCCATTCCATTCCGTTGCATTCCATTCCATTCCATTCCATTCCATTCCGTTCCGTTCCATTCCGTTCCATTCCGTTCCATTCCATTGAATTCCGTTCCATTGCATTGAATTCCGTTCCATTCCATTCCATTCCTTTCCGTTCCGTTCCGTTCCGTTCCGTTCCGTTCTACTCGGGTTGATTCCATTCTATTCCATTCCATTCCATTCTATTCCATTGTATTCCATTCGATTCCATTCGATTCAATTCGATTCCATTCCATTCCATTCCATTCCATTCCATTCCATTCCATTGAATTCCATTCCATTCCATTCCGTTCCATTCCATTCCGTTCCATTCCATTCCATTCCATTCCATTCCATTCCATTCCGTTCCATTACGTTCCGTTCCATTCCGTTCCATTCCATTGAATTCCGATCCATTGCATTGAATTCCGTTCCATTCCATTCCATTCCTTTCCGTTCTGTTCCGTTCCGTTCCGTTCCGTTCTACTCGGATTGATTCCATTCTATTCCATTCCATTCCATTCCATTCCATTCCCTTCCATTCCATTCCATTCCATTCCATTCCATTCCATTCCATTCCATTCCGTTCCGTTCCATTCCGTTCCATTCCGTTCCATTCCATTGAATTCCGTTCCATTGCATTGAATTCCGTTCCATTCCATTCCATTCCTTTCCGTTCCGTTCCGTTCCGTTCCGTTCCGTTCTACTCGGGTTGATTCCATTCTATTCCATTCCATTCCATTCTATTCCATTGTATTCCATTCGATTCCATTCGATTCCATTCGACTCCATTCCATTCCATTCCATTCCATTCCATGGAACTCCATTCCATTCCATTCCATTCCATTCCATTCCTTTCCATTCCATTGAATTCCATTCCATTCCATTCCATTCCATTGAATTCTGTTCCATTCAATTCCATTCGATTCCATTCCGTTCTACTCGGGTTGATTCCATTCTATTCCATTCCGTTCCGTTCCGTTCCGTTCCGTTCCGTTCCATTCCATTCCATTCCATTCGATTCCATTCCATTCCATTCCATTCCATTGAATTCCATTCCATTCCATTCCATTCCATTGAATTCCGTTCCATTCCATTCTATTGCATTCCATTCCATTCCATTGAATTCCATTACATTGAATTCCATTCCATTCCATTCCATTCCATTGAATTCCATTCCATTCCGTTCCGTTCCGTTCCGTTCCGTTCCGTTCCGTTCCACTCCATTCCATTGAATTCCGTTCCATTCCATTGAATACCATTCCATTCCGTTCCATTCCATTGAATTCCGTTCTGTTCCGTTCCGTTCCGTTCCATTCCGTTCCATTCCGTTCTACTCGGGTTGATTCCATTCTATTCCATTCCATTCCACTCGATTCCATTCCATTCAATTCCATTCCATTCCATTCCATTCCATTCCGTTCTACTCGGGTTCATTCCATTCCATTCCGTTCCGTTCCGTTCCGTTCCATTCCTTTCTACTTGTGTTGATTTCATTCCATTCCATTCTATTCCATGGAATTCCATTCCATTCCATTCCATTCCATTCCATTCCATTGAATTCCATTCCATTGCATTCCATTCCATTCCATTCCATTGAATTCCATTGAATTCCATTCCATTGAATTCCATTCCATTCCATTGAATTCCATTCCATTCCATTCCATTCCATTCCGTTCCATTCCATTCCGTTACATTCCATTCCATTCCATTCCATTCTATTCCATTCCGTTCCATTCCGTTCCATTCCGTTCCATTCCATTGAATTCCGTTCCATTGCATTGAATTCCGTTCCATTCCATTCCATTCCATTCCATTCCGTTCCATTCCATTCCATTCCATTCCATTACGTTCCGTTCCATTCCGTTCCATTCCATTGAATTCCGATCCATTGCATTGAATTCCGTTCCATTCCATTCCATTCCTTTCCGTTCCGTTCCGTTCCGTTCCGTTCCGTTCTACTCGGATTGATTCCATTCTATTCCATTCTCTTCCATTCGATTCAATTCGATTCCATTCCATTCCATTCCATTCCATTCCATTCCATTCCATTCCATTGAATTACATTCCATTCCATTCCATTCCATTCCATTCCGTTCCATTCCATTCCATTCCATTCCATTACGTTCCGTTCCATTCCGTTCCATTCCATTGAATTCCGATCCATTGCATTGAATTCCGTTCCATTGCATTCCATTCCTTTCCGTTCCGTTCCGTTCCGTTCCGTTCCGTTCTACTCGGATTGATTCCATTCTATTCCATTCGATTCCATTCGATTCCATTCGATTCCATTCGATTCCATTCCATTCCATTCCATTCCATTCCATTCCATTCCATTGCATTGAATTCCATTCCATTCCATTCCATTCCATTCCATTGAATTCCATTAAATTCCATTCCATTCCATTTAATTCTGTTCCATTCAATTCCATTCCATTCCATTCCGTTCTACTCGGGTTGATTCCATTCTATTCCATTCCGTTCCGTTCCGTTCCGTTCCGTTCCGTTCTGTTCCATTCCACTCGGGTTGATTCCATTCTATTCCATTCCATTCGATTCCATTCGATTCCATTCGATTCCATTCGATTCCATTCGATTCCATTCCATTCCATTGAATTCCATTCCATTCCATTCCATTCCATTGAATTCCGTTCCATTCCATTCAATTCCATTCCATTCCATTCCATTCCATTTGTATTCCATTCCATTCTATTCCATTCCATTCCATTCCATTCCATTCCGTTCCATTCTACTCGGCTTGATTCCATTCTATTCCATTCCATTGCATTCGATTCCATTCGATTCCATTCGATTCCATTCCATTCCATTCCATTCCATTCCATTCCATTCCATTGAATTCCATTCCATTCCATTGAATTCCATTCCATTCCATTCCATTCCATTGAATTCCGTTCCATTCCATTCCATTCCATTCCATTGCATTCCATTGAATTCCATTCCATTGAATTCCATTCCATTCCATTCCATTCCACTGAATTCCATTCCATTCCGTTCCGTTCCGTTCCGTTCCGTTCCATTCCATTCCATTCCATTCCATTGAATTCCGTTCCATTCCATTGAATTCCATTCCATTCCGTTCCATTCCATTGAATTCCGTTCCGTTCCGTTCCGTTCCGTTCCGTTCCGTTCCATTCCGTTCCATTCCGTTCCATTCGATTCCATTCCATTCCATTCCATTCCATTCCATTCCGTTCTACTCGGGTTCATTCCATTCCATTCCGTTCCGTTCCGTTCCGTTCCGTTCCATTCCTTTCTACTTGTGTTGATTCCATTCCATTCCATTCTATTCCATTGAATTCCATTCCATTGAATTCCATTCCATTCCATTCCATTCCATTCCATTGAATTCCATTCCATTCCATTCCATTCCATTCCACTGAATTCCATTCCATTCCATTCAATTGAATTCCATTCCATTCCATTCCATTAGATTCCATTCCATTCCATTGAATTCCATTCCATTCCATTCCAATCCATTCCATTCCATTGAATTCCATTGAATTCCATTCCATTGAATTCCATTCCATTCCATTGAATTCCATTCCATTCCATTCCATTCCATTCCGTTCCATTCCATTCCGTTCCATTCCATTCCATTCCTTTCCATTCCATTCCGTTCCGTTCCATTCCGTTCCATTCCGTTCCATTCCATTGAATTCCGTTCCATTGCATTGAATTCCGTTCCATTCCATTCCATTCCTTTCCGTTCCGTTCCGTTCCGTTCCGTTCAGTTCCGTTCCGTTCTACTCGGGTTGATTCCATTCTATTCCATTCCATTCCATTCGATTCCATTCTATTCCATTCGATTCCATTCGATTCAATTCGATTCCATTCCATTCCATTCCATTCCATTCCATTCCATTCCATTCCATTCCATTGAATTCCATTCCATTCCATTCCGTTCCATTCCATTCCGTTCCATTCCATTCCATTCCATTCCATTCCATTCCATTCCATTATGTTCCGTTCCATTCTGTTCCATTCCGTTCCATTCCATTGAATTCCGATCCATTGCATTGAATTCCATTCCATTCCATTCCATTCCTTTCCGTTCCGTTGCGTTCCGCTCCGTTCCGTTCCGTTCCGTTCTACTCGGATTGATTCCATTCTACTCCATTCCATTCCATTCGATTGCATTCGATTCCATTCGATTCCATACGATTCCATTCCATTCCATTCCATTCCATTCCATTCCATTCCATTCCATTGAATTCCATTCCATTCCATTCCATTCCATTCCATTCCATTCCATTCCATTGAATTCCATTCCATTCCATTCCATTCCATTGAATTCTGTTCCATTCCATTCCATTCCATTCCATTCCGTTCTACTCGGGTTTATTCCATTCTATTCCATTCCGTTCCGTTCCGTTCCGTTCCTTTCCGTTCCATTCCATTCCACTCGGGTTGGTTCCATTCTATTCCATTCCATTCCATTCGATTCCATTCGATTCCATTCGATTCCATTCGATTCCATTCGATTCCATTCCATTCCATTCCATTCCATTGAATTCCGTTCCATTCCATTCAATTCCATTCCATTCCATTCCATTCCATTTGAATTCCATTCCATTCCATTCCGTTCCATTCCATTCCATTCCATTCCATTCCATTCCATTCCATTCCATTCCGTTCTACTCGGGTTGATTCCATTCTATTCCATTCCATTCCATTCGATTCCATTTGATTCCATTCGATTCCATTCGATTCCATTCCATTCCATTCCATTCCATTCCATTCCATTCCATTCCATTCCATTCCATTGAATTCCATTCCATTCCATTGAATTCCATTCCATTCCATTCCATTCCATTGAAGTCCATTCCATTCCATTCCATTCCATTGAATTCCATTCCATTCCACTCCATTCCATTGAATTCCATTCCATTCCGTTCCGTTCCGTTCCGTTCCGTTCCGTTCCGTTCCATTCCATTCCATTCCATTCCATTGAATTCCGTTCCATTCCATTGAATTCCATTCCATTCCGTTCCATTCCATTGAATTCCGTTCCGTTCCGTTCCGTTCCGTTCCATTCCGTTCCATTCCGTTCCATTCCGTTCTACTTGGGTTGATTCCATTCTATTCCATTCCATTCCATTCGATTCCATTCCATTCCGTTCCATTCCATTAAATTCCGTTCTACTCGGGTTCATTCCATTCCATTCCGTTCCTTTCCGTTCCGTACCATTCCTTTCTACTTGTGTTGATTCCATTCCATTCCATTCTATTCCATTGAATTCCATTCCATTCCATTCCATTCCATTCCATTACATGGAATTCCATTGAATTCCATTGAATTCCATTCCATTGAATTCCATTCCATTCCATTCCATTCCATTCCATTCCATTCCATTCCATTGAATTCCATTCCATTCCATTCCATTCCATTCCATTCCATTCCATTCCATTGAATTCCATTCCATTCTATTCCATTCCATTCCATTGAATTCCATTCCATTCCATTCCATTCCTTTCCATTCCATTGAATTCCATTGAATTCCGTTCCATTGAATTCCATTCCATTCCATGGAATTCCATTCCATTCCATTCCATTCCATTCCGTTCCATTCCATTCCGTTCCATTCCATTCCATTCCATTCCATTCCGTTCCGTTCCATTCCGTTCCATTCCGTTCCATTCCATTGAATTCCGTTCCCTTGCACTGAATTCCGTTCCATTCCATTCCATTCCTTTCCGTTCCGTTCCGTTCCGTTCCGTTCCGTTCTACTCGGGTTGATTCCATTCTATTCCATTCCATTCCATTCGATTCCATTCTAATCCATTCGATTCCATTCGATTCAATTCGATTCCATTCCATTCCATTTCATTCCATTCCATTCCAATGAATTCCATTCCATTCCATTGAATTCCATTCCATTCCATTCCATTCCATTGAATTCCATTCCATTCCATTGAATTCCATTCCATTCCATTCCATTCGATTCCATTCCATTCCATGGAATTCCATTCCATTCCATTCCATTCCATTCCATTCCATTCCATTCCATTCCATTCCATTCCATTCGATTCCATTCGATTCCTTTCGATTCCATTCGATTCCATTCCATTCCATTCCATTCCATTGAATTCCATTCCATTCCATTCCATTCCATTGAATTCCATTCCATTCCATTCCATCGAATTCCATTCCATTCCATTGAATTCCATTCCATTCCATTCCATTCCATTCCATTCCATTCCATTACATCGAATTCCAGTCCATTCCATTCCATTCCATTCCATTCCATTGTATTCCATTCCATTCCATTGAATTCCATTCCATTCCATTCCATTCCATTGAATTCCGTTCCATTGAATTCCATTCCTTTCCGTTCCCTTCCGTTCCGTTCTGTTCCATTCTACTCGGGTTGATTCCATTCTTTTCCATTACATTTCATTCGATTCCATTCGATTCCATTCCATTCCATTCAATTCCATTCCATTCCATTGAATTCCATTCCATTCCATTCCATTCCATTGAATTCTGTTCCATTCAATTCCATTCCATTCCATTCCTTTCTACTCAGGTTGATTCCATTCTATTCCATTCCGTTCCGTTCCGTTCCGTTCCGTTCCGTTCCATTCCACTCGGGTTGATTCCATTCTATTCCATTCCATTCCATTCGATTCCATTCGATTCCATTCGATTCCATTCGATTCCATTCGATTCCATTCCATTCCATTCCATTCCATTGAATTCCGATCCATTGCATTGAATTCCGTTCCATTCCATTCCATTCCTTTCCGTTCCGTTCCGTTCCGTTCCGTTCCGTTCTACTCGGATTGATTCCATTCCATTCCATTCCATTCCATTCCATTCCATTGAACTCCATTCCATTCCATTCCATTCCATTCCATTCCATTCCATTCCATTCCATTCCATTCCATTCTACTCGGGTTGATTCCATTCTACTCCATTGTATTCCATTCCATTCCATTCCATTCCATTCCTTTCCATTCCATTCCGTTGCATTCCATTCCATTCCATTCCATTCCATTGAATTCCATTCCATTCCATTCCGTTCCATTCCATTCCGTTCCATTCCATTCCATTCCATTCCATTCCATTCCATTCCATTCCATTCCGTTCCATTACGTTCCGTTCCTTTCCGTTCCATTCCATTGAATTCCGATCCTTTGCATTGAATTCTGTTCCATTCCATTCCATTCCTTTCCGTTCTGTTCCGTTCCGCTCCGTTCCGTTCTACTCGGATTGATTCCATTCTATTCCATTCCATTCCATTCGATTCCATTCGATTCCATTCGATTCCATTCGACTCCATTCCATTCCATTCCATTCCATTCCATTCCATTCCATGGAACTCCATTCCATTCCATTCCATTCCATTCCATTCCATTCCATTCCATTCCATTGAATTCCATTCCATTCCATTCCATTCCATTGAATTCTGTTCCATTCAATTCCATTCGATTCCATTCCGTTCTACTCGGGTTGATTCCATTCTATTCCATTCCGTTCCATTCCGTTCCGTTCCATTCCGTTCCATTCCGTTCTACTCCGTTCTACTCGGGTTGATTCCATTCTATTCCATTCCATTCCACTCGATTCCATTCCTTTCCATTCCATTCCATTCCATTCCATTCCGTTCTACTCGGGTTCATTCCATTCCATTCCGTTCCGTTCCATTCCTTTCTACTTGTGTTGATTTCATTCCATTCCATTCTATTCCATTGAATTCCATTCCATTCCATTCCATTCCATTCCATGGAATTCCATGGAATTCCATTCCATTCCATTCCATTCCATTCCATGGAATTCCATTGAATTCCATTCCATTCCATTCCATTCCATTGCATTCCATTCCATTCCATTCCATTGAATTCCATTCCATTCCATTCCATTCCATTCCATTCCATTCCATTGAATTCCATTCCATTCCATTCCATTCCATTCCATTCCATTCCATTCCATTCCATTCCATTGAATTCCATTGAATTCCATTCCATTGAATTCCATTCCATTCCATAGAATTCCATTCCATTCCATTCCATTCCATTCCATTCCCTTCCATTCCATTCCGTTCCATTGCATTCCATTCCATTCCATTCCATTCCGTTCCGTTCCATTCCGTTCCATTCCATTCCATTCCATTGAATTCCGTTCCATTGCATTGAATTCCGTTCCATTCCATTCCATTCCTTTCCGTTCCGTTCCGTTCCGTTCCGTTCCGTTCTACTCGGGTTGATTCCATTCTATTCCATTCCATTCCATTCTATTCCATTGTATTCCATTCGATTCCATTCGATTCAATTCGATTCCATTCCATTCCATTCCATTCCATTCCATTCCATTCCACTGAATTCCATTCCATTCCATTCCGTTCCATTCCATTCCGTTCCATTCCATTCCATTCCATTCCATTCCATTCCATTCCATTCCATTCCGTTCCATTACGTTCCGTTCCATTCCGTTCCATTCCATTGAATTCCGATCCATTGCATTGAATTCCGTTCCATTCCATTCCATTCCTTTCCGTTCTGTTCCGTTCCGTTCCGTTCCGTTCTACTCGGATTGATTCCATTCTATTCCATTCCATTCAATTCCATTCCATTCCCTTCCATTCCATTCCGTTCCATTCCATTCCATTCCATTCCGTTCCATTACGTTCCGTTCCATTCCGTTCCATTCCATTGAATTCCGATCCATTGCATTGAATTCCGTTCCATTCCATTCCATTCCTTTCCGTTCTGTTCCGTTCCGTTCCGTTCCGTTCTACTCGTATTGATTCCATTCTATTCCATTCCATTCCATTCCATTCCATTCCCTTCCATTCCATTCCGTTCCATTCCATTCCATTCCATTCCATTCCATTCCGTTCCGTTCCATTCCGTTCCATTCCGTTCCATTCCATTGAATTCCGTTCCATTGCATTGAATTCCGTTCCATTCCATTCCATTCCTTTCCGTTCCGTTCCGTTCCGTTCCGTTCCGTTCTACTCGGGTTGATTCCATTCTATTCCATTCCATTCCATTCTATTCCATTGTATTCCATTCATTTCCATTCGATTCCATTCGACTCCATTCCATTCCATTCCATTCCATTCCATTCCATGGAACTCCATTCCATTCCATTGCATTCCATTCCATTCCTTTCCATTCCATTGAATTCCATTCCATTCCATTCCATTCCATTGAATTCTGTTCCATTCAATTCCATTCGATTCCATTCCGTTCTACTCGGGTTGATTCCATTCTATTCCATTCCGTTCCGTTCCGTTCCGTTCCATTCCATTCCACTCGGGTTGATTCCATTCGATTCCATTCCATTCCATTCGATTCCATTCGATTCCATTCGATTCCATTCGATTCCATTCCATTCCATTGAATTCCATTCCATTCCATTCCATTCCATTGAATTCCGTTCCATTCCATTCTATTGCATTCCATTCCATTCCATTGAATTCCATTACATTGAATTCCATTCCATTCCATTCCATTCCATTGAATTCCATTCCATTCCGTTCCGTTCCGTTCCGTTCCGTTCCGTTCCGTTGCATTCCATTCCATTCCATTCCATTGAATTCCGTTCCATTCCATTGAATACCATTCCATTCCGTTCCATTCCATTGAATTCCGTTCCGTTCCGTTCCGTTCCGTTCCGTTCCGTTCCATTCCGTTCCATTCCGTTCTACTCGGGTTGATTCCATTCTATTCCATTCCATTCCACTCGATTCCATTCCATTCAATTCCATTCCATTCCATTCCATTCCGTTCTACTCGGGTTCATTCCATTCCATTCCGTTCCGTTCCGTTCCGTTCCATTCCTTTCTACTTGTGTTGATTTCATTCCATTCCATTCTATTCCATTGAATTCCATTCCATTCCATTCCATTCCATTGAATTCCATTCCATTGCATTCCATTCCATTCCATTCCATTGAATTCCATTGAATTCCATTCCATTGAATTCCATTCCATTCCATTGAATTCCATTCCATTCCATTCCATTCCATTCCGTTCCATTCCATTCCGTTACATTCCATTCCATTCCATTCCATTCCATTCCATTCCGTTCCATTCCGTTCCATTCCGTTCCATTCCATTGAATTCCGTTCCATTGCATTGAATTCCGTTCCATTCCATTCAATTCCATTCCATTCCGTTCCATTACGTTCCGTTCCATTCCGTTCCATTCCATTGAATTCTGATCCATTGCATTGAATTCCGTTCCATTCCATTCCATTCCTTTCCGTTCCGTTCCGTTCCGTTCCGTTCCGTTCTACTCGGATTGATTCCATTCTATTCCATTCTCTTCCATTCGATTCAATTCGATTCCATTCCATTCCATTCCATTCCATTCCATTCCATTCCATTCCATTCTACTCGGGTTGATTCCATTCTATTCCATTCCATTCCATTCGATTCCATTCGATTCCATTCGATTCCATTCCATTCCATTCCATTCCATTCCATTCCATTCCATTCCATTCCATTCCATTGAATTCCATTCCATTCCATTGAATTCCATTCAATTCCATTCCATTCCATTGAATTCCGTTCCATTCCATTCCATTCCACTCCATTCCATTCCATTGAATTCCATTACATTGAATTCCATTCCATTCCATTCCATTCCATTGAATTCCATTCCATTCCGTTCCGTTCCGTTCCGTTCCGTTCCGTTCCGTTCCATTCCATTCCATTCCATTCCATTGAATTCCGTTCCATTCCATTGAATTCCATTCCATTCCGTTCCATTCCATTGAATTCCGTTCCGTTCCGTTCCGTTCCATTCCGTTCCGTTCCATTCCGTTCCATTCCGTTCTATTCCGTTCTACTCGGGTTGATTCCATTCTATTCCATTCCATTCCACTCGATTCCATTCCATTCCATTCCATTCCATTCCATTCCATTCCATTCCGTTCTACTCGGGTTCATTCCATTCCATTCCGTTCCGTTCCATTCCTTTCTACTTGTGTTGATTTCATTCCATTCCATTCTATTCCATTGAATTCCATTCCATTCCATTCCATTCCATTCCATGGAATTCCATTGAATTCCATTCCATGGAATTCCATTCCATTCCATTCCAATCCATTCCATTCCATTCCATTGAATTCCATTCCATTCCATTCCATTCCATTGCATTCCATTCCATTCCATTCCATTGAATTCCATTCCATTCCATTCCATTCCATTCCATTCCATTCCATTGAATTCCATTCCTTTCCATTCCATTCCATTCCATTCCATTGAATTCCATTGAATTCCATTCCATTGAATTCCATTCCATTCCATTGAATTCCATTCCATTCCATTCCATTCCATTCCCTTCCATTCCATTCCGTTGCATTCCATTCCATTCCATTCCATTCCATTCCGTTCCGTTCCATTCCGTTCCATTCCGTTCCATTCCATTGAATTCCGTTCCATTGCATTGAATTCCGTTCCATTCCATTCCATTCCTTTCCGTTCTGTTCCGTTCCGTTCCGTTCCGTTCTACTCGGGTTGATTCCATTCTATTCCATTCCATTCCATTCTATTCCATTGTATTCCATTCGATTCCATTCGATTCAATTCGATTCCATTCCATTCCATTCCATTCCATTCCATTCCATTCCATTGAATTCCATTCCATTCCATTCCGTTCCATTCCATTCCGTTCCATTCCATTCCATTCCATTCCATTCCATTCCATTCCGTTCCATTACGTTCCGTTCCATTCCGTTCCATTCCATTGAATTCCGATCCATTGCATTGAATTCCGTTCCATTCCATTCCATTCCTTTCCGTTCTGTTCCGTTCCGTTCCGTTCCGTTCTACTCGGATTGATTCCATTCTATTCCATTCCATTCCATTCCATTCCATTCCCTTCCATTCCATTCCGTTCCATTCCATTCCATTCCATTCCATTCCGTTCCGTTCCGTTCCATTCCGTTGCATTCCGCTCCATTCCATTGAATTCCGTTCCATTGCATTGAATTCCGTTCCATTCCATTCCATTCCTTTCCGTTCCGTTCCGTTCCGTTCCGTTCCGTTCTACTCGGATTGATTCCATTCTATTCCATTCTCTTCCATTCGATTCAATTCGATTCCATTCCATTCCATTCCATTCCATTCCATTCCATTCCATTCCATTCCATTCCATTCCATTCTACTCGGGTTGATTCCATTCTATTCCATTCGATTCCATTCGATTCCATTCGATTCCATTCCATTCCATTCCATTCCATTCCATTCCATTCCATTCCATTCCATTCCATTCCATTGAATTCCATTCCATTCCATTGAATTCCATTCCATTCCATTCCATTCCATTGAATTCCGTTCCATTCCATTCCATTCCACTCCATTCCATTCCATTGAATTCCATTACATTGAATTCCATTCCATTCCATTCCATTCCATTGAATTCCATTCCATTCCGTTCCGTTCCGTTCCGTTCCGTTCCGTTCCGTTCCATTCCATTCCATTCCATTCCATTGAATTCCGTTCCATTCCATTGAATTCCATTCCATTCCGTTCCATTCCATTGAATTCCGTTCCGTTCCGTTCCGTTCCATTCCGTTCCGTTCCATTCCGTTCCATTCCGTTCTATTCCGTTCTACTCGGGTTGATTCCATTCTATTCCATTCCATTCCACTCGATTCCATTCCATTCCATTCCATTCCATTCCATTCCATTCCATTCCATTCCATTCCGTTCTACTCGGGTTCATTCCATTCCATTCTGTTCCGTTCCATTCCTTTCTATTTGTGTTGATTTCATTCCATTCCATTCTATTCCATTGAATTCCATTCCATTCCATTCCATTCCATTCCATGGAATTCCATTGAATTCCATTCCATGGAATTCCATTCCATTCCATTCCAATCCATTCCATTCCATTCCATTGAATTCCATTCCATTCCATTCCATTCCATTGCATTCCATTCCATTCCATTCCATTGAATTCCATTCCATTCCATTCCATTCCATTCCATTCCATTCCATTGAATTCCATTCCATTCCATTCCATTCCATTCCATTCCATTCCATTCCATTGAATTCCATTGAATTCCATTCCATTGAATTCCATTCCATTCCATTGAATTCCATTCCATTCCATTCCATTCCATTCCATTCCCTTCCATTCCATTCCGTTGCATTCCATTCCATTCCATTCCATTCCGTTCCGTTCCATTCCGTTCCATTCCGTTCCATTCCATTGAATTCCGTTCCATTGCATTGAATTCCGTTCCATTCCATTCCATTCCTTTCCGTTCCGTTCCGTTCCGTTCCGTTCCGTTCTACTCGGGTTGATTCCATTCTATTCCATTCCATTCCATTCTATTCCATTGTATTCCATTCGATTCCATTCGATTCAATTCGATTCCATTCCATTCCATTCCATTCCATTCCATTCCATTCCATTGAATTCCATTCCATTCCATTCCGTTCCATTCCATTCCGTTCCATTCCATTCCATTCCATTCCATTCCATTCCATTCCATTCCGTTCCATTACGTTCCGTTCCATTCCGTTCCATTCCATTGAATTCCGATCCATTGCATTGAATTCCGTTCCATTCCATTCCATTCCTTTCCGTTCTGTTCCGTTCCGTTCCGTTCCGTTCTACTCGGATTGATTCCATTCTATTCCATTCCATTCCATTCCATTCCATTCCCTTCCATTCCATTCCGTTCCATTCCATTCCATTCCATTCCATTCCGTTCCGTTCCGTTCCATTCCGTTGCATTCCGCTCCATTCCATTGAATTCCGTTCCATTGCATTGAATTCCGTTCCATTCCATTCCATTCCTTTCCGTTCCGTTCCGTTCCGTTCCGTTCCGTTCTACTCGGGTTGATTCCATTCTATTCCATTCCATTCCATTCTATTCCATTGTATTCCATTCGATTCCATTCGATTCCATTCGACTCCATTCCATTCCATTCCGTTCCATTCCATTCCATTCCATTCCATTCCGTTCCGTTCCATTCCGTTCCATTCCGTTCCATTCCATTGAATTCCGTTCCATTGCATTGAATTCCGTTCCATTCCATTCCATTCCTTTCCGTTCCGTTCCGTTCCGTTCCGTTCCGTTCTACTCGGGTTGATTCCATTCTATTCCATTCCATTCCATTCTATTCCATTGTATTCCATTCGATTCCATTCGATTCCATTCGACTCCATTCCATTCCATTCCATTCCATTCCATTCCATTCCATTCCATGGAACTCCATTCCATTCCATTGCATTCCATTCCATTCCTTTCCATTCCATTGAATTCCATTCCATTCCATTCCATTCCATTGAATTCTGTTCCATTCAATTCCATTCGATTCCATTCCGTTCTACTCGGGTTGATTCCATTCTATTCCATTCCGTTCCGTTCCGTTCCGTTCCGTTCCATTCCATTCCACTCGGGTTGATTCCATTCGATTCCATTCCATTCCATTCGATTCCATTCGATTCCATTCGATTCCATTCGATTCCATTCCATTCCATTCCATTCCATTGAATTCCATTCCATTCCATTCCATTCCATTGAATTCCGTTCCATTCCATTCTATTGCATTCCATTCCATTCCATTGAATTCCATTACATTGAATTCCATTCCATTCCATTCCATTCCATTGAATTCCATTCCATTCCGTTCCGTTCCGTTCCGTTCCGTTCCGTTCCGTTCCATTCCATTCCATTCCATTCCATTGAATTCCGTTCCATTCCATTGAATACCATTCCATTCTGTTCCATTCCATTGAATTCCGTTCCGTTCCGTTCCGTTCCGTTCCGTTCCGTTCCATTCCGATCCATTCCGTTCTACTCGGGTTGATTCCATTCTATTCCATTCCATTCCACTCGATTCCATTCCATTCAATTCCATTCCATTCCATTCCATTCCGTTCTACTCGGGTTCATTCCATTCCATTCCGTTCCGTTCCGTTCCGTTCCATTCTTTCTACTTGTGTTGATTTCATTCCATTCCATTCCATTCCATTGAATTCCATTCCATTCCATTCCATTCCATTCCATTCCATGGAATTCCATGGAATTCCATTGAATTCCATGGAATTCCATTCCATTCCATTGAATTCCATTCCATTGCATTCCATTCCATTCCATTCCATTGAATTCCATTGAATTCCATTCCATTGAATTCCATTCCATTCCATTGAATTCCATTCCATTCCATTCCATTCCATTCCATTCCGTTCCATTCCATTCCGTTACATTCCATTCCATTCCATTCCATTCCATTCCATTCCGTTCCATTCCGTTCCATTCCGTTCCATTCCATTGAATTCCGTTCCATTGCATTGAATTCCGTTCCATTCCATTCCATTCCATTCCATTCCGTTCCATTCCATTCCATTCCATTCCATTACGTTCCGTTCCATTCCGTTCCATTCCATTGAATTCCGATCCATTGCATTGAATTCCGTTCCATTCCATTCCATTCCTTTCCGTTCCATTCCGTTCCGTTCCGTTCCGTTCTACTCGGATTGATTCCATTCTATTCCATTCTCTTCCATTCGATTCAATTCGATTCCATTCCATTCCATTCCATTCCATTCCATTCCATTCCATTCCATTCCATTCCATTCCATTCTACTCGGGTTGATTCCATTCTTTTCCATTCCATTCCATTCGATTCCATTCGATTCCATTCGATTCCATTCCATTCCATTCCATTCCATTCCATTCCATTCCATTCCATTGAATTCCATTCCATTCCATTGAATTCCATTCCATTCCATTCCATTCCATTGAATTCCGTTCCATTCCATTCCATTCCATTCCATTCCATTCCATTGAATTCCATTGAATTCCATTCCATTGAATTCCATTCCATTCCATTGAATTCCATTCCATTCCATTCCATTCCATTCCATTCCGTTCCATTCCATTCCGTTACATTCCATTCCATTCCATTCCATTCCATTCCATTCCGTTCCATTCCGTTCCATTCCGTTCCATTCCATTGAATTCCGTTCCATTGCATTGAATTCCGTTCCATTCCATTCCATTCCATTCCATTCCGTTCCATTCCATTCCATTCCATTCCATTACGTTCCGTTCCATTCCGTTCCATTCCATTGAATTCCGATCCATTGCATTGAATTCCGTTCCATTCCATTCCATTCCTTTCCGTTCCATTCCGTTCCGTTCCGTTCCGTTCTACTCGGATTGATTCCATTCTATTCCATTCTCTTCCATTCGATTCAATTCGATTCCATTCCATTCCATTCCATTCCATTCCATTCCATTCCATTCCATTCCATTCCATTCCATTCCATTCTACTCGGGTTGATTCCATTCTATTCCATTCCATTCCATTCGATTCCATTCGATTCCATTCGATTCCATTCCATTCCATTCCATTCCATTCCATTCCATTCCATTCCATTGAATTCCATTCCATTCCATTGAATTCCATTCCATTCCATTCCATTCCATTGAATTCCGTTCCATTCCATTCCATTCCACTCCATTCCATTCCATTGAATTCCATTACATTGAATTCCATTCCATTCCATTCCATTCCATTGAATTCCATTCCATTCCGTTCCGTTCCGTTCCGTTCCGTTCCGTTCCGTTCCATTCCATTCCATTGAATTCCGTTCCATTCCATTGAATTCCATTCCATTCCGTTCCATTCCATTGAATTCCGTTCCGTTCCGTTCCGTTCCATTCCGTTCCGTTCCATTCCGTTCCATTCCGTTCTATTCCGTTCTACTCGGGTTGATTCCATTCTATTCCATTCCATTCCACTCGATTCCATTCCATTCCATTCCATTCCATTCCATTCCATTCCATTCCGTTCTACTCGGGTTCATTCCATTCCATTCCGTTCCGTTCCATTCCTTTCTACTTGTGTTGATTTCATTCCATTCCATTCTATTCCATTGAATTCCATTCCATTCCATTCCATTCCATTCCATGGAATTCCATTGAATTCCATTCCATGGAATTCCATTCCATGGAATTCCATTGAATTCCATTCCATGGAATTCCATTCCATTCCATTCCAATCCATTCCATTCCATTCCATTGAATTCCATTCCATTCCATTCCATTCCATTGCATTCCATTCCATTCCATTCCATTGAATTCCATTCCATTCCATTCCATTCCATTCCATTCCATTCCATTGAATTCTATTCCATTCCATTCCATTCCATTCCATTCCATTCCATTCCATTGAATTCCATTGAATTCCATTCCATTGAATTCCATTCCATTCCATTGAATTCCATTCCATTCCATTCCATTCCATTCCCTTCCATTCCATTCCGTTGCATTCCATTCCATTCCATTCCATTCCATTCCGTTCCGTTCCATTCCGTTCCATTCCGTTCCATTCCATTGAATTCCGTTCCATTGCATTGAATTCCGTTCCATTCCATTCCATTCCTTTCCGTTCCGTTCCGTTCCGTTCCGTTCCGTTCTACTCGGGTTGATTCCATTCTATTCCATTCCATTCCATTCTATTCCATTGTATTCCATTCGATTCCATTCGATTCAATTCGATTCCATTCCATTCCATTCCATTCCATTCCATTCCATTGAATTCCATTCCATTCCATTCCGTTCCATTCCATTCCGTTCCATTCCATTCCATTCCATTCCATTCCATTCCATTCCGTTCCATTACGTTCCGTTCCATTCCGTTCCATTCCATTGAATTCCGATCCATTGCATTGAATTCCGTTCCATTCCATTCCATTCCTTTCCGTTCTGTTCCGTTCCGTTCCGTTCCGTTCTACTCGGATTGATTCCATTCTATTCCATTCCATTCCATTCCATTCCATTCCCTTCCATTCCATTCCGTTCCATTCCATTCCATTCCATTCCATTCCATTCCGTTCCGTTCCATTCCGTTCCATTCCGTTCCATTCCATTGAATTCCGTTCCATTGCATTGAATTCCGTTCCATTCCATTCCATTCCTTTCCGTTCCGTTCCGTTCCGTTCCGTTCTACTCGGGTTGATTCCATTCTATTCCATTCCATTCCATTCTATTCCATTGTATTCCATTCGATTCCATTCGATTCCATTCGACTCCATTCCATTCCATTCCATTCCATTCCATGGAACTCCATTCCATTCCATTCCATTCCATTCCATTCCTTTCCATTCCATTGAATTCCATTCCATTCCATTCCATTCCATTGAATTCTGTTCCATTCAATTCCATTCGATTCCATTCCGTTCTACTCGGGTTGATTCCATTCTATTCCATTCCGTTCCGTTCCGTTCCGTTCCGTTCCGTTCCATTCCATTCCATTCCATTCGATTCCATTCCATTCCATTCCATTCCATTGAATTCCATTCCATTCCATTCCATTCCATTGAATTCCGTTCCATTCCATTCTATTGCATTCCATTCCATTCCATTGAATTCCATTACATTGAATTCCATTCCATTCCATTCCATTCCATTCCATTGAATTCCATTCCATTCCGTTCCGTTCCGTTCCGTTCCGTTCCGTTCCACTCCATTCCATTGAATTCCGTTCCATTCCATTGAATACCATTCCATTCCGTTCCATTCCATTGAATTCCGTTCTGTTCCGTTCCGTTCCGTTCCATTCCGTTCCATTCCGTTCTACTCGGGTTGATTCCATTCTATTCCATTCCATTCCACTCGATTCCATTCCATTCAATTCCATTCCATTCCATTCCATTCCATTCCGTTCTACTCGGGTTCATTCCATTCCATTCCGTTCCGTTCCGTTCCGTTCCATTCCTTTCTACTTGTGTTGATTTCATTCCATTCCATTCTATTCCATGGAATTCCATTCCATTCCATTCCATTCCATTCCATTCCATTGAATTCCATTCCATTGCATTCCATTCCATTCCATTCCATTGAATTCCATTGAATTCCATTCCATTGAATTCCATTCCATTCCATTGAATTCCATTCCATTCCATTCCATTCCATTCCGTTCCATTCCATTCCGTTACATTCCATTCCATTCCATTCCATTCCATTCCATTCCGTTCCATTCCGTTCCATTCCGTTCCATTCCATTGAATTCCGTTCCATTGCATTGAATTCCGTTCCATTCCATTCCATTCCATTCCATTCCGTTCCATTCCATTCCATTCCATTCCATTACGTTCCGTTCCATTCCGTTCCATTCCATTGAATTCCGATCCATTGCATTGAATTCCGTTCCATTCCATTCCATTCCTTTCCGTTCCGTTCCGTTCCGTTCCGTTCCGTTCTACTCGGATTGATTCCATTCTATTCCATTCTCTTCCATTCGATTCAATTCGATTCCATTCCATTCCATTCCATTCCATTCCATTCCATTCCATTCCATTGAATTACATTCCATTCCATTCCATTCCATTGAATTCTGTTCCATTCAGTTCCATTCCATTCCATTCCGTTCTACTCGGGTTTATTCCATTCTATTCCATTCCGTTCCGTTCCGTTCCGTTCCGTTCCGTTCTACTCGGATTGATTCCATTCTATTCCATTCGATTCCATTCGATTCCATTCGATTCCATTCGATTCCATTCCATTCCATTCCATTCCATTCCATTCCATTCCATTGCATTGAATTCCATTCCATTCCATTCCATTCCATTCCATTGAATTCCATTAAATTCCATTCCATTCCATTTAATTCTGTTCCATTCAATTCCATTCCATTCCATTCCGTTCTACTCGGGTTGATTCCATTCTATTCCATTCCGTTCCGTTCCGTTCCGTTCCGTTCCGTTCTGTTCCATTCCACTCGGGTTGATTCCATTCTATTCCATTCCATTCGATTCCATTCGATTCCATTCGATTCCATTCGATTCCATTCGATTCCATTCCATTCCATTGAATTCCATTCCATTCCATTCCATTCCATTGAATTCCGTTCCATTCCATTCAATTCCATTCCATTCCATTCCATTCCATTTGTATTCCATTCCATTCTATTCCATTCCATTCCATTCCATTCCATTCCGTTCCATTCTACTCGGCTTGATTCCATTCTATTCCATTCCATTGCATTCGATTCCATTCGATTCCATTCGATTCCATTCCATTCCATTCCATTCCATTCCATTCCATTCCATTGAATTCCATTCCATTCCATTGAATTCCATTCCATTCCATTCCATTCCATTGAATTCCGTTCCATTCCATTCCATTCCATTCCATTGCATTCCATTGAATTCCATTCCATTGAATTCCATTCCATTCCATTCCATTCCACTGAATTCCATTCCATTCCGTTCCGTTCCGTTCCGTTCCGTTCCATTCCATTCCATTCCATTCCATTGAATTCCGTTCCATTCCATTGAATTCCATTCCATTCCGTTCCATTCCATTGAATTCCGTTCCGTTCCGTTCCGTTCCGTTCCGTTCCGTTCCATTCCGTTCCATTCCGTTCCATTCGATTCCATTCCATTCCATTCCATTCCGTTCTACTCGGGTTCATTCCATTCCATTCCGTTCCGTTCCGTTCCGTTCCGTTCCATTCCTTTCTACTTGTGTTGATTCCATTCCATTCCATTCTATTCCATTGAATTCCATTCCATTGAATTCCATTCCATTCCATTCCATTCCATTCCATTGAATTCCATTCCATTCCATTCCATTCCATTCCACTGAATTCCATTCCATTCCATTCAATTGAATTCCATTCCATTCCATTCCATTAGATTCCATTCCATTCCATTGAATTCCATTCCATTCCATTCCAATCCATTCCATTCCATTGAATTCCATTGAATTCCATTCCATTGAATTCCATTCCATTCCATTGAATTCCATTCCATTCCATTCCGTTCCATTCCATTCCGTTCCATTCCATTCCATTCCTTTCCATTCCATTCCGTTCCGTTCCATTCCGTTCCATTCCGTTCCATTCCATTGAATTCCGTTCCATTGCATTGAATTCCGTTCCATTCCATTCCATTCCTTTCCGTTCCGTTCCGTTCCGTTCCGTTCAGTTCCGTTCCGTTCTACTCGGGTTGATTCCATTCTATTCCATTCCATTCCATTCGATTCCATTCTATTCCATTCGATTCCATTCGATTCAATTCGATTCCATTCCATTCCATTCCATTCCATTCCATTCCATTCCATTCCATTGAATTCCATTCCATTCCATTCCGTTCCATTCCATTCCGTTCCATTCCATTCCATTCCATTCCATTCCATTCCATTCCATTATGTTCCGTTCCATTCTGTTCCATTCCGTTCCATTCCATTGAATTCCGATCCATTGCATTGAATTCCATTCCATTCCATTCCATTCCTTTCCGTTCCGTTGCGTTCCGCTCCGTTCCGTTCCGTTCCGTTCTACTCGGATTGATTCCATTCTACTCCATTCCATTCCATTCGATTGCATTCGATTCCATTCGATTCCATACGATTCCATTCCATTCCATTCCATTCCATTCCATTCCATTCCATTCCATTGAATTCCATTCCATTCCATTCCATTCCATTCCATTCCATTCCATTCCATTGAATTCCATTCCATTCCATTCCATTCCATTGAATTCTGTTCCATTCAATTCCATTCCATTCCATTCCGTTCTACTCGGGTTTATTCCATTCTATTCCATTCCGTTCCGTTCCGTTCCGTTCCTTTCCGTTCCATTCCATTCCACTCGGGTTGGTTCCATTCTATTCCATTCCATTCCATTCGATTCCATTCGATTCCATTCGATTCCATTCGATTCCATTCGATTCCATTCCATTCCATTGCATTCCATTGAATTCCGTTCCATTCCATTCAATTCCATTCCATTCCATTCCATTCCATTTGAATTCCATTCCATTCCATTCCGTTCCATTCCATTCCATTCCATTCCATTCCATTCCATTCCATTCCATTCCGTTCTACTCGGGTTGATTCCATTCTATTCCATTCCATTCCATTCGATTCCATTTGATTCCATTCGATTCCATTCGATTCCATTCCATTCCATTCCATTCCATTCCATTCCATTCCATTGAATTCCATTCCATTCCATTGAATTCCATTCCATTCCATTCCATTCCATTGAAGTCCATTCCATTCCATTCCATTCCATTGAATTCCATTCCATTCCACTCCATTCCATTGAATTCCATTCCATTCCGTTCCGTTCCGTTCCGTTCCGTTCCGTTCCGTTCCATTCCATTCCATTCCATTCCATTGAATTCCGTTCCATTCCATTGAATTCCATTCCATTCCGTTCCATTCCATTGAATTCCGTTCCGTTCCGTTCCGTTCCGTTCCATTCCGTTCCATTCCGTTCCATTCGATTCCATTCCATTCCATTCCATTCCATTCCATTCCGTTCTACTCGGGTTCATTCCATTCCATTCCGTTCCGTTCCGTTCCGTTCCGTTCCATTCCTTTCTACTTGTGTTGATTCCATTCCATTCCATTCTATTCCATTGAATTCCATTCCATTGAATTCCATTCCATTCCATTCCATTCCATTCCATTGAATTCCATTCCATTCCATTCCATTCCATTCCACTGAATTCCATTCCATTCCATTCAATTGAATTCCATTCCATTCCATTCCATTAGATTCCATTCCATTCCATTGAATTCCATTCCATTCCATTCCAATCCATTCCATTCCATTGAATTCCATTGAATTCCATTCCATAGAATTCCATTCCATTCCATTGAATTCCATTCCATTCCATTCCATTCCATTCCGTTCCATTCCATTCCGTTCCATTCCATTCCATTCCTTTCCATTCCATTCCGTTCCGTTCCATTCCGTTCCATTCCGTCCCATTCCCTTGAATTCCATTCCATTCCATTCCATTCCATTGAAGTCCGTTCCATTCCATTCCATTCCATTCCATTCCATTGAATTCCATTCCATTCCATTCCGTTCCATTGAATTCCATTCCATTCCGTTCCGTTCCGTTCCGTTCCGTTCCGTTCCGTTCCATTCCATTCCATTCCATTCCATTGAATTCCGTTCCATTCCATTGAATTCCATTCCATTCCGTTCCATTCCATTGAATTCCGTTCCGTTCCGTTCCGTTCCGTTCCATTCCGTTCCATTCCGTTCCATTCCGTTCTACTTGGGTTGATTCCATTCTATTCCATTTCATTCCATTCGATTCCATTCCATTCCGTTCCATTCCATTAAATTCCGTTCTACTCGGGTTCATTCCATTCCATTCCGTTCCTTTCCGTTCCGTACCATTCCTTTCTACTTGTGTTGATTCCATTCCATTCCATTCTATTCCATTGAATTCCATTCCATTCCATTCCATTCCATTCCATTACATGGAATTCCATTGAATTCCATTGAATTCCATTCCATTGAATTCCATTCCATTCCATTCCATTCCATTCCATTCCATTGAATTCCATTCCATTCCATTCCATTCCATTCCATTCCATTCCATTGAATTCCATTCCATTCTATTCCATTCCATTCCATTGAATTCCATTCCATTCCATTCCATTCCATTCCATTCCTTTCCATTCCATTGAATTCCATTGAATTCCGTTCCATTGAATTCCATTCCATTCCATGGAATTCCATTCCATTCCATTCCATTCCATTCCGTTCCATTCCATTCCGTTCCATTCCATTCCATTCCATTCCATTCCGTTCCGTTCCATTCCGTTCCATTCCGTTCCATTCCATTGAATTCCGTTCCCTTGCACTGAATTCCGTTCCATTCCATTCCATTCCTTTCCGTTCCGTTCCGTTCCGTTCCGTTCCGTTCCGTTCTACTCGGGTTGATTCCATTCTATTCCATTCCATTCCATTCGATTCCATTCTAATCCATTCGATTCCATTCCATTCCATTCCATTCCATTAAATTCCATTCCATTCCATTGAATTCCATTCCATTCCATTCCATTCGATTCCATTCCATTCCATGGAATTCCATTCCATTCCATTCCATTCCATTCCATTCCATTCCATTCCATTCCATTCCATTCCATTCGATTCCATTCGATTCCTTTCGATTCCATTCGATTCCATTCCATTCCATTCCATTCCATTGAATTCCATTCCATTCCATTCCATTCCATTGAATTCCATTCCATTCCATTCCATCGAATTCCATTCCATTCCATTGAATTCCATTCCATTCCATTCCATTCCATTCCATTCCATTCCATTCCATTCCATTACATCGAATTCCAGTCCATTCCATTCCATTCCATTCCAATCCATTGTATTCCATTCCATTCCATTGAATTCCATTCCATTCCATTCCATTCCATTGAATTCCGTTCCATTGAATTCCATTCCTTTCCGTTCCTTTCCGTTCCGTTCTGTTCCATTCTACTCGGGTTGATTCCATTCTTTTCCATCACATTTCATTCGATTCCATTCGATTCCATTCCATTCCATTGAATTCCATTCCATTCCATTGAATTCCATTCCATTCCATTCCATTCCATTGCATTCCATTCCATTCCATTCCATTGAATTCCATTCCATTCCATTCCATTCCATTCCATTGAATTCCATTCCATTCCATTCCATTCCATTCCATTCCATTCCATTGAATTCCATTGAATTCCATTCCATTGAATTCCATTCCATTCCATTGAATTCCATTCCATTCCATTCCATTCCATTCCCTTCCATTCCATTCCGTTCCATTGCATTCCATTCCATTCCATTCCATTCCGTTCCGTTCCATTCCGTTCCATTCCATTCCATTCCATTGAATTCCGTTCCATTGCATTGAATTCCGTTCCATTCCATTCCATTCCTTTCCGTTCCGTTCCGTTCCGTTCCGTTCCGTTCTACTCGGGTTGATTCCATTCTATTCCATTCCATTCCATTCTATTCCATTGTATTCCATTCGATTCCATTCGATTCAATTCGATTCCATTCCATTCCATTCCATTCCATTCCATTCCATTCCATTGAATTCCATTCCATTCCATTCCGTTCCATTCCATTCCGTTCCATTCCATTCGGGTTGATTCCATTCTATTCCATTCCATTCCATTCTATTCCATTGTATTCCATTCGATTCCATTCGATTCCATTCGACTCCATTCCATTCCATTCCATTCCATTCCATTCCATTCCATGGAACTCCATTCCATTCCATTCCATTCCATTCCATTCCTTTCCATTCCATTGAATTCCATTCCATTCCATTCCATTCCATTGAATTCTGTTCCATTCAATTCCATTCGATTCCATTCCGTTCTACTCGGGTTGATTCCATTCTATTCCATTCCGTTCCGTTCCGTTCCGTTCCGTTCCATTCCATTCCATTCCATTCCATTCGATTCCATTCCATTCCATTCCATTCCATTGAATTCCATTCCATTCCATTCCATTCCATTGAATTCCGTTCCATTCCATTCCATTCCACTCCATTCCATTCCATTGAATTCCATTACATTGAATTCCATTCCATTCCATTCCATTCCATTGAATTCCATTCCATTCCGTTCCGTTCCGTTCCGTTCCGTTCCGTTCCGTTCCATTCCATTCCATTGAATTCCGTTCCATTCCATTGAATTCCATTCCATTCCGTTCCATTCCATTGAATTCCGTTCCGTTCCGTTCCGTTCCATTCCGTTCCGTTCCATTCCGTTCCATTCCGTTCTATTCCGTTCTACTCGGGTTGATTCCATTCTATTCCATTCCATTCAACTCGATTCCATTCCATTCCATTCCATTCCATTCCATTCCATTCCATTCCGTTCTACTCGGGTTCATTCCATTCCATTCCGTTCCGTTCCATTCCTTTCTACTTGTGTTGATTTCATTCCATTCCATTCTATTCCATTGAATTCCATTCCATTCCATTCCATTCCATTCCATGGAATTCCATTGAATTCCATTCCATGGAATTCCATTCCATGGAATTCCATTGAATTCCATTCCATGGAATTCCATTCCATTCCATTCCAATCCATTCCATTCCATTCCATTGAATTCCATTCCATTCCATTCCATTCCATTGCATTCCATTCCATTCCATTCCATTGAATTCCATTCCATTCCATTCCATTCCATTCCATTCCATTCCATTGAATTCTATTCCATTCCATTCCATTCCATTCCATTCCATTCCATTCCATTGAATTCCATTGAATTCCATTCCATTGAATTCCATTCCATTCCATTGAATTCCATTCCATTCCATTCCATTCCATTCCCTTCCATTCCATTCCGTTGCATTCCATTCCATTCCATTCCATTCCATTCCGTTCCGTTCCATTCCGTTCCATTCCGTTCCATTCCATTGAATTCCGTTCCATTGCATTGAATTCCGTTCCATTCCATTCCATTCCTTTCCGTTCCGTTCCGTTCCGTTCCGTTCCGTTCTACTCGGGTTGATTCCATTCTATTCCATTCCATTCCATTCTATTCCATTGTATTCCATTCGATTCCATTCGATTCAATTCGATTCCATTCCATTCCATTCCATTCCATTCCATTCCATTCCATTGAATTCCATTCCATTCCATTCCGTTCCATTCCATTCCGTTCCATTCCATTCCATTCCATTCCATTCCATTCCATTCCGTTCCATTACGTTCCGTTCCATTCCGTTCCATTCCATTGAATTCCGATCCATTGCATTGAATTCCGTTCCATTCCATTCCATTCCTTTCCGTTCTGTTCCGTTCCGTTCCGTTCCGTTCTACTCGGATTGATTCCATTCTATTCCATTCCATTCCATTCCATTCCATTCCCTTCCATTCCATTCCGTTCCATTCCATTCCATTCCATTCCATTCCATTCCGTTCCGTTCCATTCCGTTCCATTCCGTTCCATTCCATTGAATTCCGTTCCATTGCATTGAATTCCGTTCCATTCCATTCCATTCCTTTCCGTTCCGTTCCGTTCCGTTCCGTTCTACTCGGGTTGATTCCATTCTATTCCATTCCATTCCATTCTATTCCATTGTATTCCATTCGATTCCATTCGATTCCATTCGACTCCATTCCATTCCATTCCATTCCATTCCATGGAACTCCATTCCATTCCATTCCATTCCATTCCATTCCTTTCCATTCCATTGAATTCCATTCCATTCCATTCCATTCCATTGAATTCTGTTCCATTCAATTCCATTCGATTCCATTCCGTTCTACTCGGGTTGATTCCATTCTATTCCATTCCGTTCCGTTCCGTTCCGTTCCGTTCCGTTCCATTCCATTCCATTCCATTCGATTCCATTCCATTCCATTCCATTCCATTGAATTCCATTCCATTCCATTCCATTCCATTGAATTCCGTTCCATTCCATTCTATTGCATTCCATTCCATTCCATTGAATTCCATTACATTGAATTCCATTCCATTCCATTCCATTCCATTCCATTGAATTCCATTCCATTCCGTTCCGTTCCGTTCCGTTCCGTTCCGTTCCACTCCATTCCATTGAATTCCGTTCCATTCCATTGAATACCATTCCATTCCGTTCCATTCCATTGAATTCCGTTCTGTTCCGTTCCGTTCCGTTCCATTCCGTTCCATTCCGTTCTACTCGGGTTGATTCCATTCTATTCCATTCCATTCCACTCGATTCCATTCCATTCCATTCCATTCCATTCCATTCCATTCCATTCCGTTCTACTCGGGTTCATTCCATTCCATTCCGTTCCGTTCCGTTCCGTTCCATTCCTTTCTACTTGTGTTGATTTCATTCCATTCCATTCTATTCCATGGAATTCCATTCCATTCCATTCCATTCCATTCCATTCCATTGAATTCCATTCCATTGCATTCCATTCCATTCCATTCCATTGAATTCCATTGAATTCCATTCCATTGAATTCCATTCCATTCCATTGAATTCCATTCCATTCCATTCCATTCCATTCCGTTCCATTCCATTCCGTTACATTCCATTCCATTCCATTCCATTCCGTTCCATTCCGTTCCATTCCGTTCCATTCCATTGAATTCCGTTCCATTGCATTGAATTCCGTTCCATTCCATTCCATTCCATTCCATTCCGTTCCATTCCATTCCATTCCATTCCATTACGTTCCGTTCCATTCCGTTCCATTCCATTGAATTCCGATCCATTGCATTGAATTCCGTTCCATTCCATTCCATTCCTTTCCGTTCCGTTCCGTTCCGTTCCGTTCCGTTCTACTCGGATTGATTCCATTCTATTCCATTCTCTTCCATTCGATTCAATTCGATTCCATTCCATTCCATTCCATTCCATTCCATTCCATTCCATTCCATTGAATTACATTCCATTCCATTCCATTCCATTGAATTCTGTTCCATTCAGTTCCATTCCATTCCATTCCGTTCTACTCGGGTTTATTCCATTCTATTCCATTCCGTTCCGTTCCGTTCCGTTCCGTTCCGTTCTACTCGGATTGATTCCATTCTATTCCATTCGATTCCATTCGATTCCATTCGATTCCATTCGATTCCATTCCATTCCATTCCATTCCATTCCATTCCATTCCATTGCATTGAATTCCATTCCATTCCATTCCATTCCATTCCATTGAATTCCATTAAATTCCATTCCATTCCATTTAATTCTGTTCCATTCAATTCCATTCCATTCCATTCCGTTCTACTCGGGTTGATTCCATTCTATTCCATTCCGTTCCGTTCCGTTCCGTTCCGTTCCGTTCTGTTCCATTCCACTCGGGTTGATTCCATTCTATTCCATTCCATTCGATTCCATTCGATTCCATTCGATTCCATTCGATTCCATTCGATTCCATTCCATTCCATTGAATTCCATTCCATTCCATTCCATTCCATTGAATTCCGTTCCATTCCATTCAATTCCATTCCATTCCATTCCATTCCATTTGTATTCCATTCCATTCTATTCCATTCCATTCCATTCCATTCCATTCCGTTCCATTCTACTCGGCTTGATTCCATTCTATTCCATTCCATTGCATTCGATTCCATTCGATTCCATTCGATTCCATTCCATTCCATTCCATTCCATTCCATTCCATTCCATTCCATTGAATTCCATTCCATTCCATTGAATTCCATTCCATTCCATTCCATTCCATTGAATTCCGTTCCATTCCATTCCATTCCATTCCATTGCATTCCATTGAATTCCATTCCATTGAATTCCATTCCATTCCATTCCATTCCACTGAATTCCATTCCATTCCGTTCCGTTCCGTTCCGTTCCGTTCCATTCCATTCCATTCCATTCCATTGAATTCCGTTCCATTCCATTGAATTCCATTCCATTCCGTTCCATTCCATTGAATTCCGTTCCGTTCCGTTCCGTTCCGTTCCGTTCCGTTCCATTCCGTTCCATTCCGTTCCATTCGATTCCATTCCATTCCATTCCATTCCATTCCATTCCGTTCTACTCGGGTTCATTCCATTCCATTCCGTTCCGTTCCGTTCCGTTCCGTTCCATTCCTTTCTACTTGTGTTGATTCCATTCCATTCCATTCTATTCCATTGAATTCCATTCCATTGAATTCCATTCCATTCCATTCCATTGAATTCCATTCCATTCCATTCCATTCCATTCCACTGAATTCCATTCCATTCCATTCAATTGAATTCCATTCCATTCCATTCCATTAGATTCCATTCCATTCCATTGAATTCCATTCCATTCCATTCCAATCCATTCCATTCCATTGAATTCCATTGAATTCCATTCCATTGAATTCCATTCCATTCCATTGAATTCCATTCCATTCCATTCCGTTCCATTCCATTCCGTTCCATTCCATTCCATTCCTTTCCATTCCATTCCGTTCCGTTCCATTCCGTTCCATTCCGTTCCATTCCATTGAATTCCGTTCCATTGCATTGAATTCCGTTCCATTCCATTCCATTCCTTTCCGTTCCGTTCCGTTCCGTTCCGTTCAGTTCCGTTCCGTTCTACTCGGGTTGATTCCATTCTATTCCATTCCATTCCATTCGATTCCATTCTATTCCATTCGATTCCATTCGATTCAATTCGATTCCATTCCATTCCATTCCATTCCATTCCATTCCATTCCATTCCATTCCATTGAATTCCATTCCATTCCATTCCGTTCCATTCCATTCCGTTCCATTCCATTCCATTCCATTCCATTCCATTCCATTCCATTATGTTCCGTTCCATTCTGTTCCATTCCGTTCCATTCCATTGAATTCCGATCCATTGCATTGAATTCCATTCCATTCCATTCCATTCCTTTCCGTTCCGTTGCGTTCCGCTCCGTTCCGTTCCGTTCCGTTCTACTCGGATTGATTCCATTCTACTCCATTCCATTCCATTCGATTGCATTCGATTCCATTCGATTCCATACGATTCCATTCCATTCCATTCCATTCCATTCCATTCCATTCCATTCCATTGAATTCCATTCCATTCCATTCCATTCCATTCCATTCCATTCCATTCCATTGAATTCCATTCCATTCCATTCCATTCCATTGAATTCTATTCCATTCAATTCCATTCCATTCCATTCCGTTCTACTCGGGTTTATTCCATTCTATTCCATTCCGTTCCGTTCCGTTCCGTTCCTTTCCGTTCCATTCCATTCCACTCGGGTTGGTTCCATTCTATTCCATTCCATTCCATTCGATTCCATTCGATTCCATTCGATTCCATTCGATTCCATTCGATTCCATTCCATTCCATTCCATTCCATTGAATTCCGTTCCATTCCATTCAATTCCATTCCATTCCATTCCATTCCATTTGAATTCCATTCCATTCCATTCCGTTCCATTCCATTCCATTCCATTCCATTCCATTCCATTCCATTCCATTCCGTTCTACTCGGGTTGATTCCATTCTATTCCATTCCATTCCATTCGATTCCATTTGATTCCATTCGATTCCATTCGATTCCATTCCATTCCATTCCATTCCATTCCATTCCATTCCATTGAATTCCATTCCATTCCATTGAATTCCATTCCATTCCATTCCATTCCATTGAAGTCCATTCCATTCCATTCCATTCCATTGAATTCCATTCCATTCCACTCCATTCCATTGAATTCCATTCCATTCCGTTCCGTTCCGTTCCGTTCCGTTCCGTTCCGTTCCATTCCATTCCATTCCATTCCATTGAATTCCGTTCCATTCCATTGAATTCCATTCCATTCCGTTCCATTCCATTGAATTCCGTTCCGTTCCGTTCCGTTCCGTTCCATTCCGTTCCATTCCGTTCCATTCGATTCCATTCCATTCCATTCCATTCCATTCCATTCCGTTCTACTCGGGTTCATTCCATTCCATTCCGTTCCGTTCCGTTCCGTTCCGTTCCATTCCTTTCTACTTGTGTTGATTCCATTCCATTCCATTCTATTCCATTGAATTCCATTCCATTGAATTCCATTCCATTCCATTCCATTCCATTCCATTGAATTCCATTCCATTCCATTCCATTCCATTCCACTGAATTCCATTCCATTCCATTCAATTGAATTCCATTCCATTCCATTCCATTAGATTCCATTCCATTCCATTGAATTCCATTCCATTCCATTCCAATCCATTCCATTCCATTGAATTCCATTGAATTCCATTCCATAGAATTCCATTCCATTCCATTGAATTCCATTCCATTCCATTCCATTCCATTCCGTTCCATTCCATTCCGTTCCATTCCATTCCATTCCTTTCCATTCCATTCCGTTCCGTTCCATTCCGTTCCATTCCGTCCCATTCCATTGAATTCCATTCCATTCCATTCCATTCCATTGAAGTCCGTTCCATTCCATTCCATTCCATTCCATTCCATTGAATTCCATTCCATTCCATTCCATTCCATTGAATTCCATTCCATTCCGTTCCGTTCCGTTCCGTTCCGTTCCGTTCCGTTCCATTCCATTCCATTCCATTCCATTGAATTCCGTTCCATTCCATTGAATTCCATTCCATTCCGTTCCATTCCATTGAATTCCGTTCCGTTCCGTTCCGTTCCGTTCCATTCCGTTCCATTCCGTTCCATTCCGTTCTACTTGGGTTGATTCCATTCTATTCCATTTCATTCCATTCGATTCCATTCCATTCCGTTCCATTCCATTAAATTCCGTTCTACTCGGGTTCATTCCATTCCATTCCGTTCCTTTCCGTTCCGTACCATTCCTTTCTACTTGTGTTGATTCCATTCCATTCCATTCTATTCCATTGAATTCCATTCCATTCCATTCCATTCCATTCCATTACATGGAATTCCATTGAATTCCATTGAATTCCATTCCATTGAATTCCATTCCATTCCATTCCATTCCATTCCATTCCATTGAATTCCATTCCATTCCATTCCATTCCATTCCATTCCATTCCATTGAATTCCATTCCATTCTATTCCATTCCATTCCATTGAATTCCATTCCATTCCATTCCATTCCATTCCATTCCTTTCCATTCCATTGAATTCCATTGAATTCCGTTCCATTGAATTCCATTCCATTCCATGGAATTCCATTCCATTCCATTCCATTCCATTCCGTTCCATTCCATTCCGTTCCATTCCATTCCATTCCATTCCATTCCGTTCCGTTCCATTCCGTTCCATTCCGTTCCATTCCATTGAATTCCGTTCCCTTGCACTGAATTCCGTTCCATTCCATTCCATTCCTTTCCGTTCCGTTCCGTTCCGTTCCGTTCCGTTCCGTTCTACTCGGGTTGATTCCATTCTATTCCATTCCATTCCATTCGATTCCATTCTAATCCATTCGATTCCATTCCATTCCATTCCATTCCATTAAATTCCATTCCATTCCATTGAATTCCATTCCATTCCATTCCATTCGATTCCATTCCATTCCATGGAATTCCATTCCATTCCATTCCATTCCATTCCATTCCATTCCATTCCATTCCATTCCATTCCATTCCATTCCATTCCATTCCATTCCATTCGATTCCATTCGATTCCTTTCGATTCCATTCGATTCCATTCCATTCCATTCCATTCCATTGAATTCCATTCCATTCCATTCCATTCCATTGAATTCCATTCCATTCCATTCCATCGAATTCCATTCCATTCCATTGAATTCCATTCCATTCCATTCCATTCCATTCCATTCCATTCCATTCCATTCCATTACATCGAATTCCAGTCCATTCCATTCCATTCCATTCCAATCCATTGTATTCCATTCCATTCCATTGAATTCCATTCCATTCCATTCCATTCCATTGAATTCCGTTCCATTGAATTCCATTCCTTTCCGTTCCTTTCCGTTCCGTTCTGTTCCATTCTACTCGGGTTGATTCCATTCTTTTCCATCACATTTCATTCGATTCCATTCGATTCCATTCCATTCCATTGAATTCCATTCCATTCCATTGAATTCCATTCCATTCCATTCCATTCCATTGCATTCCATTCCATTCCATTCCATTGAATTCCATTCCATTCCATTCCATTCCATTCCATTGAATTCCATTCCATTCCATTCCATTCCATTCCATTCCATTCCATTGAATTCCATTGAATTCCATTCCATTGAATTCCATTCCATTCCATTGAATTCCATTCCATTCCATTCCATTCCATTCCCTTCCATTCCATTCCGTTCCATTGCATTCCATTCCATTCCATTCCATTCCGTTCCGTTCCATTCCGTTCCATTCCATTCCATTCCATTGAATTCCGTTCCATTGCATTGAATTCCGTTCCATTCCATTCCATTCCTTTCCGTTCCGTTCCGTTCCGTTCCGTTCCGTTCTACTCGGGTTGATTCCATTCTATTCCATTCCATTCCATTCTATTCCATTGTATTCCATTCGATTCCATTCGATTCAATTCGATTCCATTCCATTCCATTCCATTCCATTCCATTCCATTCCATTGAATTCCATTCCATTCCATTCCGTTCCATTCCATTCCGTTCCATTCCATTCGGGTTGATTCCATTCTATTCCATTCCATTCCATTCTATTCCATTGTATTCCATTCGATTCCATTCGATTCCATTCGACTCCATTCCATTCCATTCCATTCCATTCCATTCCATGGAACTCCATTCCATTCCATTCCATTCCATTCCATTCCTTTCCATTCCATTGAATTCCATTCCATTCCATTCCATTCCATTGAATTCTGTTCCATTCAATTCCATTCGATTCCATTCCGTTCTACTCGGGTTGATTCCATTCTATTCCATTCCGTTCCGTTCCGTTCCGTTCCGTTCCATTCCATTCCATTCCATTCCATTCGATTCCATTCCATTCCATTCCATTCCATTGAATTCCATTCCATTCCATTCCATTCCATTGAATTCCGTTCCATTCCATTCTATTGCATTCCATTCCATTCCATTGAATTCCATTACATTGAATTCCATTCCATTCCATTCCATTCCATTGAATTCCATTCCATTCCGTTCCGTTCCGTTCCGTTCCGTTCCGTTCCGTTCCATTCCATTCCATTGAATTCCGTTCCATTCCATTGAATACCATTCCATTCCGTTCCATTCCATTGAATTCCGTTCCGTTCCGTTCCGTTCCGTTCCATTCCGTTCCATTCCGTTCTACTCGGGTTGATTCCATTCTATTCCATTCCATTCCACTCGATTCCATTCCATTCAATTCCATTCCATTCCATTCCATTCCGTTCTACTCGGGTTCATTCCATTCCATTCCGTTCCGTTCCGTTCCGTTCCATTCCTTTCTACTTGTGTTGATTTCATTCCATTCCATTCTATTCCATTGAATTCCATTCCATTCCATTCCATTCCATTCCATTCCATAGAATTCCATTCCATTGCATTCCATTCCATTCCATTCCATTGAATTCCATTGAATTCCATTCCATTGAATTCCATTCCATTCCATTGAATTCCATTCCATTCCATTCCATTCCATTCCGTTCCATTCCATTCCGTTACATTCCATTCCATTCCATTCCATTCCATTCCATTCCGTTCCATTCCGTTCCATTCCGTTCCATTCCATTGAATTCCGTTCCATTGCATTGAATTCCGTTCCATTCCATTCCATTCCATTCCATTCCGTTCCATTCCATTCCATTCCATTCCATTACGTTCCGTTCCATTCCGTTCCATTCCATTGAATTCCGATCCATTGCATTGAATTCCGTTCCATTCCATTCCATTCCTTTCCGTTCCGTTCCGTTCCGTTCCGTTCCGTTCTACTCGGATTGATTCCATTCTATTCCATTCTCTTCCATTCGATTCAATTCGATTCCATTCCATTCCATTCCATTCCATTCCATTCCATTCCATTGAATTACATTCCATTCCATTCCATTCCATTCCGTTCCATTCCATTCCATTCCATTCCATTACGTTCCGTTCCATTCCGTTCCATTCCATTGAATTCCGATCCATTGCATTGAATTCCGTTCCATTGCATTCCATTCCTTTCCGTTCCGTTCCGTTCCGTTCCGTTCCGTTCTACTCGGATTGATTCCATTCTATTCCATTCGATTCCATTCGATTCCATTCGATTCCATTCGATTCCATTCCATTCCATTCCATTCCATTCCATTCCATTCCATTGCATTGAATTCCATTCCATTCCATTCCATTCCATTCCATTGAATTCCATTAAATTCCATTCCATTCCATTTAATTCTGTTCCATTCAATTCCATTCCATTCCATTCCGTTCTACTCGGGTTGATTCCATTCTATTCCATTCCGTTCCGTTCCGTTCCGTTCCGTTCTGTTCCATTCCACTCGGGTTGATTCCATTCTATTCCATTCCATTCGATTCCATTCGATTCCATTCGATTCCATTCGATTCCATTAAATTCCATTGAATTCCATTCCATTCCATTTGTATTCCATTCCATTCTATTCCATTCCATTCCATTCCATTCCATTCCATTCCATTCCGTTCCATTCTACTCGGCTTGATTCCATTCTATTCCATTCCATTGCATTCGATTCCATTCGATTCCATTCGATTCCATTCGATTCAATTCGATTCCATTCCATTCCATTCCATTGAATTCCATTCCATTCCATTCCATTCCATTCCACTGAATTCCATTCCATTCCATTCAATTGAATTCCATTCCATTCCATTCCATTAGATTCCATTCCATTCCATTGAATTCCATTCCATTCCATTCCAATCCATTCCATTCCATTGAATTCCATTGAATTCCATTCCATTGAATTCCATTCCATTCCATTGAATTCCATTCCATTCCATTCCATTCCATTCCGTTCCATTCCATTCCGTTCCATTCCATTCCATTCCTTTCCATTCCATTCCGTTCCGTTCCATTCCGTTCCATTCCGTTCCATTCCATTGAATTCCGTTCCATAGCATTGAATTCCGTTCCATTCCATTCCATTCCTTTCCGTTCCGTTCCGTTCCGTTCCGTTCAGTTCCGTTCCGTTCTACTCGGGTTGATTCCATTCTATTCCATTCCATTCCATTCGATTCCATTCTATTCCATTCGATTCCATTCGATTCAATTCGATTCCATTCCATTCCATTCCATTCCATTCCATTCCATTCCATTCCATTGAATTCCATTCCATTCCATTCCGTTCCATTCCATTCCGTTCCATTCCATTCCATTCCATTCCATTCCATTCCATTCCATTACGTTCCGTTCCATTCTGTTCCATTCCGTTCCATTCCATTGAATTCCGATCCATTGCATTGAATTCCATTCCATTCCATTCCATTCCTTTCCGTTCCGTTCCGTTCCACTCCGTTCCGTTCCGTTCCGTTCTACTCGGATTGATTCCATTCTACTCCATTCCATTCCATTCGATTGCATTCGATTCCATTCGATTCCATACGATTCCATTCCATTCCATTCCATTCCATTCCATTCCATTCCATTCCATTCCATTGAATTCCATTCCATTCCATTCCATTCCATTCCATTCCATTCCATTCCATTCCATTCCATTGAATTCCATTCCATTCCATTCCATTCCATTGAATTCTGTTCCATTCAATTCCATTCCATTCCATTCCGTTCTACTCGGGTTTATTCCATTCTATTCCATTCCGTTCCGTTCCGTTCCGTTCCTTTCCGTTCCATTCCATTCCACTCGGGTTGGTTCCATTCTATTCCATTCCATTCCATTCGATTCCATTCGATTCCATTCGATTCCATTCGATTCCATTCGATTCCATTCCATTCCATTCCATTCCATTGAATTCCGTTCCATTCCATTCAATTCCATTCCATTCCATTCCATTCCATTTGAATTCCATTCCATTCCATTCCGTTCCATTCCATTCCATTCCATTCCATTCCATTCCATTCCATTCCATTCCGTTCTACTCGGGTTGATTCCGTTCTATTCCATTCCATTCCATTCGATTCCATTTGATTCCATTCGATTCCATTCGATTCCATTCCATTCCATTCCATTCCATTCCATTCCATTCCATTCCATTCCATTGAATTCCATTCCATTCCATTGAATTCCATTCCATTCCATTCCATTCCATTGAAGTCCGTTCCATTCCATTCCATTCCATTCCATTCCATTGAATTCCATTCCATTGAATTCCATTCCATTCCATTCCATTCCATTGAATTCCATTCCATTCCGTTCCGTTCCGTTCCGTTCCGTTCCGTTCCATTCCATTCCATTCCATTCCATTCCATTCCATTGAATTCCGTTCCATTCCATTGAATTCCATTCCATTCCGTTCCATTCCATTGAATTCCGTTCCGTTCCATTCCGTTCCGTTCCATTCCGTTCCATTCCGTTCCATTCCGTTCTACTTGGGTTGATTCCATTCTATTCCATTCCATTCCATTCGATTCCATTCCATTCCGTTCCATTCCATTAAATTCCGTTCTACTCGGGTTCATTCCATTCCATTCCGTTCCTTTCCGTTCCGTACCATTCCTTTCTACTTGTGTTGATTCCATTCCATTCCATTCTATTCCATTGAATTCCATTCCAATCCATTCCATTCCATTCCATTACATGGAATTCCATTGAATTCCATTGAATTCCATTCCATTGAATTCCATTCCATTCCATTCCATTCCATTCCATTCCATTCCATTGAATTCCATTCCATTCCATTCCATTTCATTCCATTCCATTCCATTGAATTCCATTCCATTCTATTCCATTCCATTCCATTGAATTCCATTCCATTCCATTCCATTCCATTCCATTCCTTTCCATTCCATTGAATTCCATTGAATTCCGTTCCATTGAATTCCATTCCATTCCATTGAATTCCATTCCATTCCATTCCATTCCATTCCATTGAATTCCATTCCATTCCATTCCATTCCATTCCATTCCTTTCCATTCCATTGAATTCCTTTGAATTCCGTTCCATTGAATTCCATTCCATTCCATTGAATTCCATTCCATTCCATTCCATTCCATTCCATTGAATTCCATTCCATTCCATTCCATTCCATTCCACTGAATTCCATTCCATTCCATTCAATTGAATTCCATTCCATTCCATTCCATTAGATTCCATTCCATTCCATTGTATTCCATTCCATTCCATTCCAATCCATTCCATTCCATTGAATTCCATTGAATTCCATTCCATTGAATTCCATTCCATTCCATTGAATTCCATTCCATTCCATTCCATTCCATTCCGTTCCATTCCATTCCGTTCCATTCCATTCCATTCCTTTCCATTCCATTCCGTTCCGTTCCATTCCGTTCCATTCCGTTCCATTCCATTGAATTCCGTTCCATAGCATTGAATTCCGTTCCATTCCATTCCATTCCTTTCCGTTCCGTTCCATTCCGTTCCGTTCAGTTCCGTTCCGTTCTACTCGGGTTGATTCCATTCTATTCCATTCCATTCCATTCGATTCCATTCTATTCCATTCGATTCCATTCGATTCAATTCGATTCCATTCCATTCCATTCCATTCCATTCCATTCCATTCCATTCCATTGAATTCCATTCCATTCCATTCCGTTCCATTCCATTCCGTTCCATTCCATTCCATTCCATTCCATTCCATTCCATTCCATTACGTTCCGTTCCATTCTGTTCCATTCCGTTCCATTCCATTGAATTCCGATCCATTGCATTGAATTCCATTCCATTCCATTCCATTCCTTTCCGTTCCGTTCCGTTCCACTCCGTTCCGTTCCGTTCCGTTCTACTCGGATTGATTCCATTCTACTCCATTCCATTCCATTCGATTGCATTCGATTCCATTCGATTCCATACGATTCCATTCCATTCCATTCCATTCCATTCCATTCCATTCCATTCCATTGAATTCCATTCCATTCCATTCCATTCCATTCCATTCCATTCCATTCCATTCCATTGAATTCCATTCCATTCCATTCCATTCCATTGAATTCTGTTCCATTCCATTCCATTCCATTCCATTCCGTTCTACTCGGGTTTATTCCATTCTATTCCATTCCGTTCCGTTCCGTTCCGTTCCTTTCCGTTCCATTCCATTCCACTCGGGTTGGTTCCATTCTATTCCATTCCATTCCATTCGATTCCATTCGATTCCATTCGATTCCATTCGATTCCATTCGATTCCATTCCATTCCATTCCATTCCATTGAATTCCGTTCCATTCCATTCAATTCCATTCCATTCCATTCCATTCCATTTGAATTCCATTCCATTCCATTCCGTTCCATTCCATTCCATTCCATTCCATTCCATTCCATTCCATTCCATTCCGTTCTACTCGGGTTGATTCCATTCTATTCCATTCCATTCCATTCGATTCCATTTGATTCCATTCGATTCCATTCGATTCCATTCCATTCCATTCCATTCCATTCCATTCCATTCCATTCCATTCCATTGAATTCCATTCCATTCCATTGAATTCCATTCCATTCCATTCCATTCCATTGAAGTCCGTTCCATTCCATTCCATTCCATTCCATTCCATTGAATTCCATTCCATTGAATTCCATTCCATTCCATTCCATTCCATTGAATTCCATTCCATTCCGTTCCGTTCCGTTCCGTTCCGTTCCGTTCCATTCCATTCCATTCCATTCCATTCCATTGAATTCCGTTCCATTCCATTGAATTCCATTCCATTCCGTTCCATTCCATTGAATTCCGTTCCGTTCAATTCCGTTCCGTTCCATTCCGTTCCATTCCGTTCCATTCCGTTCTACTTGGGTTGATTCCATTCTATTCCATTCCATTCCATTCGATTCCATTCCATTCCGTTCCATTCCATTAAATTCCGTTCTACTCGGGTTCATTCCATTCCATTCCGTTCCTTTCCGTTCCGTACCATTCCTTTCTACTTGTGTTGATTCCATTCCATTCCATTCTATTCCATTGAATTCCATTCCATTCCATTCCATTCCATTCCATTACATGGAATTCCATTGAATTCCATTGAATTCCATTCCATTGAATTCCATTCCATTCCATTCCATTCCATTCCATTCCATTCCATTGAATTCCATTCCATTCCATTCCATTTCATTCCATTCCATTCCATTGAATTCCATTCCATTCTATTCCATTCCATTCCATTGAATTCCATTCCATTCCATTCCATTCCATTCCATTCCTTTCCATTCCATTGAATTCCATTGAATTCCGTTCCATTGAATTCCATTCCATTCCATGGAATTCCATTCCATTCCATTCCATTCCATTCCGTTCCATTCCATTCCATGCCATTCCATTCCGTTCCGTTCCATTCCGTTCCATTCCGTTCCATTCCATTGAATTCCGTTCCCTTGCACTGAATTCCGTTCCATTCCATTCCATTCCTTTCCGTTCCGTTCCGTTCCGTTCCGTTCCGTTCCGTTCTACTCGGGTTGATTCCATTCTATTCCATTCCATTCCATTCGATTCCATTCTAATCCATTCGATTCCATTCGATTCAATTCGATTCCATTCCATTCCATTTCATTCCATTCCATTCCAATGAATTCCATTCCATTCCATTGAATTCCATTCCATTCCATTCCATTCCATTGAATTCCATTCCATTCCATTGAATTCCATTCCATTCCATTCCATTCGATTCCATTCCATTCCATGGAATTCCATTCCATTCCATTCCATTCCATTCCATTCCATTCCATTCCATTCCATTCCATTCCATTCCATTCCATTCCATTCGATTCCATTCGATTCCTTTCGATTCCATTCGATTCCATTCCATTCCATTCCATTCCATTGAATTCCATTCCATTCCATTCCATTCCATTGAATTCCATTCCATTCCATTCCATCGAATTCCATTCCATTCCATTGAATTCCATTCCATTCCATTCCATTCCATTCCATTCCATTCCATTCCATTCCATTACATCGAATTCCAGTCCATTCCATTCCATTCCATTCCATTCCATTGTATTCCATTCCATTCCATTGAATTCCATTCCATTCCATTCCATTCCATTGAATTCCGTTCCATTGAATTCCATTCCTTTCCGTTCCCTTCCGTTCCGTTCTGTTCCATTCTACTCGGGTTGATTCCATTCTTTTCCATTACATTTCATTCGATTCCATTCGATTCCATTCCATTCCATTCCATTTGAATTCCATTGCATTCCATTCCATTCCATTCCATTCCATTCCATTCCATTCCATCGAATTCCATTCCATTCGATTCCATTCCATTCCATTCCATTGTATTCCATTCCATTCCATTCTACTCGGGTTGATTCCATTCTATTCCATTCCATTCCATTCGATTCCATTCGATTCCATTCGATTCCATTCGATTCCATTCCATTCAATTCCATTCAATTGAATTCCATTCCATTACATTCCATTCCTTTCCATTCCATTCCATTCCATTCCATTCCATTCCATTCCATTCCATTCCATTCCATTCCATTCCGTTCTGCTCGGGTTGATTCCATTTTATTCCATTCCATTCCATTCGTTTCCATTCGATTCCATTCGATTCCATTCCATTCCATTCCATTCCATTGAATTCCATTCCATTCCATTCCATTCCATTCCATTCCATTCCATTCCATTCCATTCCATTCCGTTCCATTCCATTCCGTTCCTTTCCTTTCCATTCCGTTCCATTCCGTTCCGTTCCGTTCCATTCCATTGCATTCCGTTCCATTCCATTGAATTCCGTTCCATTGCATTGAATTCCATTCCAATCCATTCCATTCCATTCCATTCCATTCCATTCCATTGAATTCCATTCCATTCCATTCCATTCCATTCCATTCCATTCCATTCCATTCCATTCCATTCCATTGAATTCCATTCCATTGAATTCCATTCCATTCCATTGAATTCCATTGCAATCCATTCCATTCCATTGAATTCCATTCCATTCCATTCCATTCCATTCCGTTCCATTCCATTTGAATTCCATTCCATTCCATTCCATTCCATTCCATTCTACTTGGGTTGATTCCATTCTATTCCATTCCATTCCATTCCATTCCATTCCATTCCATTCGATTCAATTCGATTCCATTCTATTCCATTCGATTCCATTCGATTCAATTCGATTCCATTCCATTCCATTCCATTCCATTCCATTCCATTCCATTGAATTCCATTCCATTCCATTCCGTTCCATTCCATTCCGTTCCATTCCATTCCATTCCATTCCATTCCATTGAACTCCATTCCATTCCATTCCATTCCATTCCATTCCATTCCATTCCATTCCATTGAATTCCATTCCATTCCATTCCATTCCATTGAATTCAGTTCCATTCAATTCCATTCGATTCCATTCCGTTCTACTCGGGTTGATTCCATTCTATTCCATTCCGTTCCGTTACGTTCCGTTCCGTTCCTTTCCGTTCCATTCCACTCGGGTTGATTCCTTTCTATTCCATTCCATTCCATTCGATTCCATTCGATTCCATTCGATTCCATTCGATTCCATTCGATTCCATTCCATTCCATTCCATTCCATTGAATTCCATTCCATTCCATTCCATTCCATTGAATTCCGTTCCATTCCATTCCATTCCATTCCATTCCATTCCATTCCATTCCATTGAATTCCATTCCATTCCATTCCATTCCATTGAATTCTGTTCCATTCAATTCCATTCCATTCCATTCCGTTCTACTCGGGTTAATTCCATTCTATTCCATTCCGTTCCGTTCCGTTCCGTTCCGTTCCATTCCACTCGGGTTGATTCCATTCTATTCCATTCCATTCCATTCGATTCCATTCGATTCCATTCGATTCCATTCGATTCCATTCGATTCCATTCGATTCCATTCCATTCCATTCAATTCCATTCCATTCCATTGCATTCCATTGAATTCCGTTCCATTCCATTCAATTCCATTCCATTCCATTCCATTCCATTTGAATTCCATTCCATTCCATTCCATTCCATTCCATTCCATTCCATTCCATTCCATTCCATTCCATTCCATTCCATTCCATTCCATTCTACACGGGTTGATTCCATTCTATTCCATTCCATTCCATTCGATTCCATTCGATTCCATTCGATTCCATTCCATTCCATTCCATTCTATTCCATTCCATTCCATTCCATTCCATTGAATTCCATTCCATTCCATTGAATTCCATTCCATTCCATTCCATTCCATTGAATTCCGTTCCTTTCCATTCCATTCCATTCCATTCCATTCCATTGAATTCCATTCCATTGAATTCCATTCCATTCCATTCCATTCCACTGAATTCCATTCCATTCCGTTCCGTTCCGTTCCGTTCCGTTCCATTCCGTTCCATTCCATTCCATTCCATTCCATTGAATTCCGTTCCATTCCATTGAATTCCATTCCATTCCGTTCCATTCCATTGAATTCCGTTCCGTTCCGTTCCGTTCCATTCCGTTCCATTCCGTTCCATTCCGTTCTACTCGGGTTGATTCCATTCTATTCCATTCCATTCCATTCGATTCCATTCCATTCCATTCGATTCCATTCCATTCCGTTCTACTCGGGTTCATTCCATTCCATTCCGTTCCGTTCCGTTCCGTTCCGTTCCATTCCTTTCTACTTGTGTTGATTCCATTCCATTCCATTCTATTCCATTGAATTCCATTCCATTCCATTCCATTCCATTCCATTACATGGAATTCCATTGAATTCCATTGAATTCCATTCCATTGAATTCCATTCCATTCCATTGAATTCCATTCCATTCCATTCCATTCCATTCCATTGAATTCCATTCCATTCCATTCCATTCCATTCCATTCCATTCCATTCCATTCCATTCCATTGAATTCCATTCCATTCCATTCCATTCGATTCCTTTCCATTCCATTGAATTCCATTCCATTCCATTCCATTCCATTCCATTCCATTGAATTCCATTGAATTCCATTCCATTCCGTTCCATTCCATTGAATTCCGTTCCGTTCCGTTCCGTTCCATTCCGTTCCGTTCCATTCCGTTCCATTCTGTTCTATTCCGTTCTACTCGGGTTGATTCCATTCTATTCCATTCCATTCCACTCGATTCCATTCCATTCCATTCCATTCCATTCCATTCCATTCCATTCCGTTCTACTCGGGTTCATTCCATTCCATTCCGTTCCGTTCCGTTCCATTCCTTTCTACTTGTGTTGATTTCATTCCATTCCATTCTATTCCATTGAATTCCATTCCATTCCATTCCATTCCATTCCATGGAATTCCATTGAATTCCATTGAATTCCATTCCATGGAATTCCATTGAATTCCATTGAATTCCATTCCATGGAATTCCATTGAATTCCATTCCATTCCATTCCATGGAATTCCATTCCATTCCATTCCATTCCATTGCATTCCATTCCATTCCATTCCATTGAATTCCATTCCATTCCATTCCATTCGATTCCATTCCATTCCATTGAATTCCATTCCATTCCATTCCATTCCATTCCATTCCATTCCATTACATGGAATTCCATTGAATTCCATTGAATTCCATTCCATTGAATTCCATTCCATTCCATTCCATTCCATTCCATTCCATTCCATTGAATTCCATTCCATTCTATTCCATTCCATTCCATTGAATTCCATTCCATTCCATTCCATTCCATTCCATTCCTTTCCATTCCAATGAATTCCATTGAATTCCGTTCCATTGAATTCCATTCCATTCCATGGAATTCCATTCCATTCCATTCCATTCCATTCCGTTCCATTCCATTCCGTTCCATTCCATTCCATTCCATTCCATTCCGTTCCGTTCCATTCCGTTCCATTCCGTTCCATTCCATTGAATTCCGTTCCCTTGCACTGAATTCCGTTCCATTCCATTCCATTCCTTTCCGTTCCGTTCCGTTCCGTTCCGTTCCGTTCCGTTCTACTCGGGTTGATTCCATTCTATTCCATTCCATTCCATTCGATTCCATTCTAATCCATTCGATTCCATTCGATTCAATTCGATTCCATTCCATTCCATTTCATTCCATTCCATTCCAATGAATTCCATTCCATTCCATTGAATTCCATTCCATTCCATTGAATTCCATTCCATTCCATTGAATTCCATTCCATTCCATTCCATTCGATTCCATTCCATTCCATGGAATTCCATTCCATTCCATTCCATTCCATTCCATTCCATTCCATTCCATTCCATTCCATTCCATTCGATTCCATTCTATTCCTTTCGATTCCATTCGATTCCATTCCATTCCATTCCATTCCATTGAATTCCATTCCATTCCATTCCATTCCATTGAATTCCATTCCATTCCATTCCATCGAATTCCATTCCATTCCATTGAATTCCATTCCATTCCATTCCATTCCATTCCATTCCATTCCATTCCATTCCATTCCATTCCATCGAATTCCATTCCATTCCATTCCATTCCATTCCATTCCATTCCATTCCATTCCATTCCATTCCATTCTACTCGGGTTGATTCCATTCTATTACATTCCATTCCATTCGATTCCATTCGATTCCATTCGATTCCATTCCATTCCATTCCATTCAATTGAATTCCATTCCATTCCATTCCATTCCATTCCATTCCATTCCATTCAATTACATCGAATTCCAGTACATTCCATTCCATTCCATTCCATTCCATTGTATTCCATTCCATTCCATTGAATTCCATTCCATTCCATTCCATTCCATTGAATTCCGTTCCATTCCATTCCATTCCATTGAATTCCGATCCATTGAATTCCATTCCTTTCCGTTCCCTTCCGTTCCGTTCTGTTCCATTCTACTCGGGTTGATTCCATTCTTTTCCATTACATTCCATTCGATTCCATTCGATTCCATTCCATTCCATTCCATTTGAATTCCATTGCATTCCATTCCATTCCATTCCATTCCATTCCATTCCATTCCATCGAATTCCATTCCATTCGATTCCATTCCATTCCATTCCATTGCATTCCATTCCATTCCATTCTACTCGGGTTGATTCCATTCTATTCCATTCCATTCCATTCGATTCCATTCGATTCCATTCGATTCCATTCGATTCCATTCCATTCCATTCCATTCAATTGAATTCCATTCCATTCCATTCCATTCCTTTCCATTCCATTCCATTCCATTCCATTCCATTCCATTCCGTTCTGCTCGGGTTGATTCCATTTTATTCCATTCCATTCCATTCGATTCCATTCGATTCCATTCGATTCCATTCCATTCCATTCCATTCCATTCCATTCCATTCCATTCCATTCCATTGAATTCCATTCCATTCCATTCCATTCCATTGAAGTCCGTTCCATTCCATTCCATTCCATTCCATTCCATTGAATTCCATTCCATTGAATTCCATTCCATTCCATTCCATTCCATTGAATTCCATTCCATTCCGTTCCGTTCCGTTCCGTTCCGTTCCGTTCCATTCCATTCCATTCCATTCCATTCCATTGAATTCCGTTCCATTCCATTGAATTCCATTCCATTCCGTTCCATTCCATTGAATTCCGTTCCGTTCCATTCCGTTCCGTTCCATTCCGTTCCATTCCGTTCCATTCCGTTCTACTTGGGTTGATTCCATTCTATTCCATTCCATTCCATTCGATTCCATTCCATTCCGTTCCATTCCATTAAATTCCGTTCTACTCGGGTTCATTCCATTCCATTCCGTTCCTTTCCGTTCCGTACCATTCCTTTCTACTTGTGTTGATTCCATTCCATTCCATTCTATTCCATTGAATTCCATTCCATTCCATTCCATTCCATTCCATTACATGGAATTCCATTGAATTCCATTGAATTCCATTCCATTGAATTCCATTCCATTCCATTCCATTCCATTCCATTCCATTCCATTGAATTCCATTCCATTCCATTCCATTTCATTCCATTCCATTCCATTGAATTCCATTCCATTCTATTCCATTCCATTCCATTGAATTCCATTCCATTCCATTCCATTCCATTCCATTCCTTTCCATTCCATTGAATTCCATTGAATTCCGTTCCATTGAATTCCATTCCATTCCATGGAATTCCATTCCATTCCATTCCATTCCATTCCGTTCCATTCCATTCCATGCCATTCCATTCCGTTCCGTTCCATTCCGTTCCATTCCGTTCCATTCCATTGAATTCCGTTCCCTTGCACTGAATTCCGTTCCATTCCATTCCATTCCTTTCCGTTCCGTTCCGTTCCGTTCCGTTCCGTTCCGTTCTACTCGGGTTGATTCCATTCTATTCCATTCCATTCCATTCGATTCCATTCTAATCCATTCGATTCCATTCGATTCAATTCGATTCCATTCCATTCCATTTCATTCCATTCCATTCCAATGAATTCCATTCCATTCCATTGAATTCCATTCCATTCCATTCCATTCCATTGAATTCCATTCCATTCCATTGAATTCCATTCCATTCCATTCCATTCGATTCCATTCCATTCCATGGAATTCCATTCCATTCCATTCCATTCCATTCCATTCCATTCCATTCCATTCCATTCCATTCGATTCCATTCGATTCCTTTCGATTCCATTCGATTCCATTCCATTCCATTCCATTCCATTGAATTCCATTCCATTCCATTCCATTCCATTGAATTCCATTCCATTCCATTCCATCGAATTCCATTCCATTCCATTGAATTCCATTCCATTCCATTCCATTCCATTCCATTCCATTCCATTCCATTCCATTACATCGAATTCCAGTCCATTCCATTCCATTCCATTCCATTCCATTGTATTCCATTCCATTCCATTGAATTCCATTCCATTCCATTCCATTCCATTGAATTCCGTTCCATTGAATTCCATTCCTTTCCGTTCCCTTCCGTTCCGTTCTGTTCCATTCTACTCGGGTTGATTCCATTCTTTTCCATTACATTTCATTCGATTCCATTCGATTCCATTCCATTCCATTCCATTTGAATTCCATTGCATTCCATTCCATTCCATTCCATTCCATTCCATTCCATTCCATTCCATCGAATTCCATTCCATTCGATTCCATTCCATTCCATTCCATTGTATTCCATTCCATTCCATTCTACTCGGGTTGATTCCATTCTATTCCATTCCATTCCATTCGATTCCATTCGATTCCATTCGATTCCATTCGATTCCATTCCATTCAATTCCATTCAATTGAATTCCATTCCATTACATTCCATTCCTTTCCATTCCATTCCATTCCATTCCATTCCATTCCATTCCATTCCATTCCATTCCATTCCATTCCGTTCTGCTCGGGTTGATTCCATTTTATTCCATTCCATTCCATTCGTTTCCATTCGATTCCATTCGATTCCATTCCATTCCATTCCATTCCATTGAATTCCATTCCATTCCATTCCATTCCATTCCATTCCATTCCATTCCATTCCATTCCATTCCGTTCCATTCCATTCCGTTCCTTTCCTTTCCATTCCGTTCCATTCCGTTCCGTTCCGTTCCATTCCATTGCATTCCGTTCCATTCCATTGAATTCCGTTCCATTGCATTGAATTCCATTCCAATCCATTCCATTCCATTCCATTCCATTCCATTCCATTGAATTCCATTCCATTCCATTCCATTCCATTCCATTCCATTCCATTCCATTCCATTCCATTGAATTCCATTCCATTGAATTCCATTCCATTCCATTGAATTCCATTGCAATCCATTCCATTCCATTGAATTCCATTCCATTCCATTCCATTCCATTCCGTTCCATTCCATTTGAATTCCATTCCATTCCATTCCATTCCATTCCATTCTACTTGGGTTGATTCCATTCTATTCCATTCCATTCCATTCCATTCCATTCCATTCCATTCGATTCAATTCGATTCCATTCTATTCCATTCGATTCCATTCGATTCAATTCGATTCCATTCCATTCCATTCCATTCCATTCCATTCCATTCCATTGAATTCCATTCCATTCCATTCCGTTCCATTCCATTCCGTTCCATTCCATTCCATTCCATTCCATTCCATTGAACTCCATTCCATTCCATTCCATTCCATTCCATTCCATTCCATTCCATTGAATTCCATTCCATTCCATTCCATTCCATTGAATTCAGTTCCATTCAATTCCATTCGATTCCATTCCGTTCTACTCGGGTTGATTCCATTCTATTCCATTCCGTTCCGTTACGTTCCGTTCCGTTCCTTTCCGTTCCATTCCACTCGGGTTGATTCCTTTCTATTCCATTCCATTCCATTCGATTCCATTCGATTCCATTCGATTCCATTCGATTCCATTCGATTCCATTCCATTCCATTCCATTCCATTGAATTCCATTCCATTCCATTCCATTCCATTGAATTCCGTTCCATTCCATTCCATTCCATTCCATTCCATTCCATTCCATTCCATTGAATTCCATTCCATTCCATTCCATTCCATTGAATTCTGTTCCATTCAATTCCATTCCATTCCATTCCGTTCTACTCGGGTTAATTCCATTCTATTCCATTCCGTTCCGTTCCGTTCCGTTCCGTTCCATTCCACTCGGGTTGATTCCATTCTATTCCATTCCATTCCATTCGATTCCATTCGATTCCATTCGATTCCATTCGATTCCATTCGATTCCATTCGATTCCATTCCATTCCATTCAATTCCATTCCATTCCATTGCATTCCATTGAATTCCGTTCCATTCCATTCAATTCCATTCCATTCCATTCCATTCCATTTGAATTCCATTCCATTCCATTCCATTCCATTCCATTCCATTCCATTCCATTCCATTCCATTCCATTCCATTCCATTCCATTCTACACGGGTTGATTCCATTCTATTCCATTCCATTCCATTCGATTCCATTCGATTCCATTCGATTCCATTCCATTCCATTCCATTCTATTCCATTCCATTCCATTCCATTCCATTGAATTCCATTCCATTCCATTGAATTCCATTCCATTCCATTCCATTCCATTGAATTCCGTTCCTTTCCATTCCATTCCATTCCATTCCATTCCATTGAATTCCATTCCATTGAATTCCATTCCATTCCATTCCATTCCACTGAATTCCATTCCATTCCGTTCCGTTCCGTTCCGTTCCGTTCCATTCCGTTCCATTCCATTCCATTCCATTCCATTGAATTCCGTTCCATTCCATTGAATTCCATTCCATTCCGTTCCATTCCATTGAATTCCGTTCCGTTCCGTTCCGTTCCATTCCGTTCCATTCCGTTCCATTCCGTTCTACTCGGGTTGATTCCATTCTATTCCATTCCATTCCATTCGATTCCATTCCATTCCATTCGATTCCATTCCATTCCGTTCTACTCGGGTTCATTCCATTCCATTCCGTTCCGTTCCGTTCCGTTCCGTTCCATTCCTTTCTACTTGTGTTGATTCCATTCCATTCCATTCTATTCCATTGAATTCCATTCCATTCCATTCCATTCCATTCCATTACATGGAATTCCATTGAATTCCATTGAATTCCATTCCATTGAATTCCATTCCATTCCATTGAATTCCATTCCATTCCATTCCATTCCATTCCATTGAATTCCATTCCATTCCATTCCATTCCATTCCATTCCATTCCATTCCATTCCATTCCATTGAATTCCATTCCATTCCATTCCATTCGATTCCTTTCCATTCCATTGAATTCCATTCCATTCCATTCCATTCCATTCCATTCCATTGAATTCCATTGAATTCCATTCCATTCCGTTCCATTCCATTGAATTCCGTTCCGTTCCGTTCCGTTCCATTCCGTTCCGTTCCATTCCGTTCCATTCTGTTCTATTCCGTTCTACTCGGGTTGATTCCATTCTATTCCATTCCATTCCACTCGATTCCATTCCATTCCATTCCATTCCATTCCATTCCATTCCATTCCGTTCTACTCGGGTTCATTCCATTCCATTCCGTTCCGTTCCATTCCTTTCTACTTGTGTTGATTTCATTCCATTCCATTCTATTCCATTGAATTCCATTCCATTCCATTCCATTCCATTCCATGGAATTCCATTGAATTCCATTGAATTCCATTCCATGGAATTCCATTGAATTCCATTGAATTCCATTCCATGGAATTCCATTGAATTCCATTCCATTCCATTCCATGGAATTCCATTCCATTCCATTCCATTCCATTGCATTCCATTCCATTCCATTCCATTGAATTCCATTCCATTCCATTCCATTCGATTCCATTCCATTCCATTGAATTCCATTCCATTCCATTCCATTCCATTCCATTCCATTCCATTACATGGAATTCCATTGAATTCCATTGAATTCCATTCCATTGAATTCCATTCCATTCCATTCCATTCCATTCCATTCCATTCCATTGAATTCCATTCCATTCTATTCCATTCCATTCCATTGAATTCCATTCCATTCCATTCCATTCCATTCCATTCCATTCCTTTCCATTCCAATGAATTCCATTGAATTCCGTTCCATTGAATTCCATTCCATTCCATGGAATTCCATTCCATTCCATTCCATTCCATTCCGTTCCATTCCATTCCGTTCCATTCCATTCCATTCCATTCCATTCCGTTCCGTTCCATTCCGTTCCATTCCGTTCCATTCCATTGAATTCCGTTCCCTTGCACTGAATTCCGTTCCATTCCATTCCATTCCTTTCCGTTCCGTTCCGTTCCGTTCCGTTCCGTTCCGTTCTACTCGGGTTGATTCCATTCTATTCCATTCCATTCCATTCGATTCCATTCTAATCCATTCGATTCCATTCGATTCAATTCGATTCCATTCCATTCCATTTCATTCCATTCCATTCCAATGAATTCCATTCCATTCCATTGAATTCCATTCCATTCCATTGAATTCCATTCCATTCCATTGAATTCCATTCCATTCCATTCCATTCGATTCCATTCCATTCCATGGAATTCCATTCCATTCCATTCCATTCCATTCCATTCCATTCCATTCCATTCCATTCCATTCCATTCGATTCCATTCTATTCCTTTCGATTCCATTCGATTCCATTCCATTCCATTCCATTCCATTGAATTCCATTCCATTCCATTCCATTCCATTGAATTCCATTCCATTCCATTCCATCGAATTCCATTCCATTCCATTGAATTCCATTCCATTCCATTCCATTCCATTCCATTCCATTCCATTCCATTCCATTCCATTCCATCGAATTCCATTCCATTCCATTCCATTCCATTCCATTCCATTCCATTCCATTCCATTCCATTCTACTCGGGTTGATTCCATTCTATTACATTCCATTCCATTCGATTCCATTCGATTCCATTCGATTCCATTCCATTCCATTCCATTCAATTGAATTCCATTCCATTCCATTCCATTCCATTCCATTCCATTCCATTCAATTACATCGAATTCCAGTACATTCCATTCCATTCCATTCCATTCCATTGTATTCCATTCCATTCCATTGAATTCCATTCCATTCCATTCCATTCCATTGAATTCCGTTCCATTCCATTCCATTCCATTGAATTCCGATCCATTGAATTCCATTCCTTTCCGTTCCCTTCCGTTCCGTTCTGTTCCATTCTACTCGGGTTGATTCCATTCTTTTCCATTACATTCCATTCGATTCCATTCGATTCCATTCCATTCCATTCCATTTGAATTCCATTGCATTCCATTCCATTCCATTCCATTCCATTCCATTCCATTCCATCGAATTCCATTCCATTCGATTCCATTCCATTCCATTCCATTGCATTCCATTCCATTCCATTCTACTCGGGTTGATTCCATTCTATTCCATTCCATTCCATTCGATTCCATTCGATTCCATTCGATTCCATTCGATTCCATTCCATTCCATTCCATTCAATTGAATTCCATTCCATTCCATTCCATTCCTTTCCATTCCATTCCATTCCATTCCATTCCATTCCATTCCGTTCTGCTCGGGTTGATTCCATTTTATTCCATTCCATTCCATTCGATTCCATTCGATTCCATTCGATTCCATTCCATTCCATTCCATTCCATTGAATTCCATTCCATTCCATTCCATTCCATTCCATTCCATTCCATTCCATTCCATTCCATTCCTTTCCGTTCCATTCCATTCCGTTCCTTTCCTTTCCATTCCGTTCCATTCCATTCCGTTCCGTTCCATTCCATTGCATTCCGTTCCATTCCATTGAATTCCGTTCCATTGCATTGAATTCCATTCCAATCCATTCCATTCCATTCCGTTCCGTTCCGTTCCGTTCCGTTCCGTTCCGTTCTTCTCGGGTTGATTCCATTCTATTCCATTCCATTCCATTCGATTCCATTCGATTCCATTCGATTCCATTCGATTACATTCCATTCAATTCCATTCCATTGAATTCCATTCCATTCCATTGAATTCCATTCCATTCCATTCCATTCCATTCCATTCCATTCCATTCCATTGAATTCCATTCCATTCCATTGAATTCCATTCCATTCCATCCCATTCGATTCCATTCCATTCCATTGAATTCCATTCCATTCCATTCCATTCCATTCCATTCCATTCCATTGAATTCCATTCCATTGAATTCCATTCCATTCCATTCCATTCCATTCGATTCCATTCGATTCCATTCGATTCCATTCCATTCCATTGAATTCCATTCCATTCCATTCCATTCCATTCCATTCCATTCCATTCCATTGAATTCCGTTCCATTCCATTGAATTCCATTCCATTCCATCCCATTCGATTCCATTCCATTCCATTGAATTCCATTCCATTCCATTCCATTCCATTCCATTCCATTCCATTGAATTCCATTCCATTGAATTCCATTCCATTCCATTGAATTCCATTGCAATCCATTCCATTCCATTGAATTCCGTTCCATTCCATTCCATTCCATTCCGTTCCATTCCATTTGAATTCCATTCCATTCCATTCCATTACATTCCATTCCATTCCATTCTACTCGGGTTGATTCCATTCTATTCCATTCCATTCCATTCCATTCCATTCCATTCCATTCAATTCGATTCCATTCTATTCCATTCGATTATATTCGATTCAATTCGATTCCATTCCATTCCATTCCATTCCATTCCATTCCATTGAATTCCATTCCATTCCATTCCGTTCCATTCCATTCCGTTCCATTCCATTCCATTCCATTCCGTTCCATTGAACTCCATTCCATTCCATTGAATTCCATTCCATTCCATTCCATTCCATTGAATTCCATTCCATTCCATTCCATTCCATTGAATTCTGTTCCATTCAATTCCATTCGATTCCATTCCGTTCTACTCGGGTTGATTCCATTCTATTCCATTCCGTTCCGTTACGTTCCGTTCCGTTCCTTTCCGTTCCATTCCACTCGGGTTGATTCCTTTCTATTCCATTCGATTCCATTCGATTCCATTCGATTCCATTCGATTCCATTCGATTCCATTCGATTCCATTCCATTCCATTCCATTGAATTCCATTCCATTCCATTCCATTCCATTGAATTCCGTTCCATTCCATTCCATTCCATTCCATTCCATTCCATTCCATTGAATTCCATTCCATTCCGTTTCGTTCCGTTCCGTTCCGTTCCTTTCCGTTCCATTCCATTCCACTCGGGTTGGTTCCATTCTATTCCATTCCATTCCATTCGATTCCATTCGATTCCATTCGATTCCATTCGATTCCATTCGATTCCATTCGATTCCATTCCATTCCATTCCATTCCATTCCATTCCATTGAATTCCATTCCATTCCATTGAATTCCATTCCATTCCATTCCATTCCATTGAATTCCGTTCCATTCCATTCCATTCCATTCCATTGCATTCCATTGAATTCCATTCCATTGAATTCCATTCCATTCCATTCCATTCCACTGAATTCCATTCCATGCCGTTCCATTCCGTTCCGTTCCGTTCCATTCCGTTCCATTCCATTCCATTCCATTCCATTGAATTCCGTTCCATTCCATTGAATTCCATTCCATTCCGTTCCATTCCATTGAATTCCGTTCCGTTCCGTTCCGTTCCGTTCCATTCCGTTCCATTCCGTTCCATTCCGTTCTACTCGGGTTGATTCCATTCTATTCCATTCCATTCCATTCGATTCCATTCCATTCCATTCGATTCCATTCCATTCCGTTCTACTCGGGTTCATTCCATTCCATTCCGTTCCGTTCTGTTCCGTTCCGTTCCATTCCTTTCTACTTGTGTTGATTCCATTCCATTCCATTCTATTCCATTGAATTCCATTCCATTCCATTCCATTACATGGAATTCCATTGAATTCCATTGAATTCCATTCCATTGAATTCCATTCCATTCCATTGAATTCCATTCCATTCCTTTCCATTCCATTCCATTGAATTCCATTCCATTCCATTCCATTGAATTCCATTCCATTCCATTCCATTCCATTCCATAGAATTCCATTCCATTCCATTCCATTCGATTCCTTTCCATTCCATTGAATTCCATTCCATTCCATTCCATTCCATTCCATTGAATTCCATTGAATTCCATTCCATTGAATTCCATTCCATTCCATTGAATTCCATTCCATTCCATTCCATTCCATTCCGTTCCATTCCATTCCATTCCGTTCCATTCCATTCCATTCCATTCCATTCCATTCCTTTCCGTTCCGTTCCGTTCCGGTCCGTTCCGTTCCGTTCCGTTCTACTCGGGTTGATTCCATTCTATTCCATTCCATTCCATTCGATTCCATTCTATTCCATTCGATTCCATTCGATTCAATTCGATTCCATTCCATTCCATTCCATTCCATTCCATTCCATTCCATTCCATTGAATTCCATTCCATTCCATTCCGTTCCATTCCATTCCGTTCCATTCCATTCCATTCCATTCCATTCCATTACGTTCCGTTCCATTCCGTTCCATTCCGTTCCATTCCATTGAATTCCGATCCATTGCATTGAATTCCGCTCCATTCCATTCCATTCCTTTCCGTTCCGTTCCGTTCCGTTCCGTTCCGTTCCTTTCCGTTCTACTCAGATTGATTCCATTCTACTCCATTCCATTCCATTCGATTGCATTCGATTCCATTCGATTCCATTCGATTCCATTCCATTCCATTCCATTCCATTCCATTCCATTCCATTGAATTCCATTCCATTCCATTCCATTCCATTCCATTCCATTCCATTCCATTCCATTGAATTCCATTCCATTCCATTCCATTCCATTGAATTCTGTTCCATTCAGTTCCATTCCATTCCATTCCGTTCTACTCGGGTTTATTCCATTCTATTCCATTCCGTTCCGTTCCGTTCCGTTCCTTTCCGTTCCATTCCATTCCACTCGGGTTGGTTCCATTCTATTCCATTCCATTCCATTCGATTCCATTCGATTCCATTCGATTCCATTCGATTCCATTCGATTCCATTCCATTCCATTCCATTCCATTGAATTCCGTTCCATTCCATTCAATTCCATTCCATTCCATTCCATTCCATTTGAATTCCATTCCATTCCATTCCGTTCCATTCCATTCCATTCCATTCCATTCCATTCCATTCCATTCCGTTCTACTCGGGTTGATTCCATTCTATTCCATTCCATTCCATTCGATTCCATTCGATTCCATTCGATTCCATTCGATTCCATTCAATTCCATTCCATTCCATTGAATTCCATTCCATTCCATTGAATTCCATTCCATTCCATTCCATTCCATTGAATTCCGTTCCATTCCATTCCATTCCATTCCATTCCATTCCATTGAATTCCATTCCATTGAATTCCATTCCATTCCATTCCATTCCACTGAATTCCATTCCATGCCGTTCCGTTCCGTTCCGTTCCGTTCCATTCCGTTCCATTCCATTCCATTCCATTCCATTGAATTCCGTTCCATTCCATTGAATTCCATTCCATTCCGTTCCATTCCATTGAATTCCGTTCCGTTCCGTTCCGTTCCGTTCCATTCCGTTCCATTCCGTTCCATTCCGTTCTACTCGGGTTGATTCCATTCTATTCCATTCCATTCCATTCGATTCCATTCCATTCCATTCGATTCCATTCCATTCCGTTCTACTCGGGTTCATTCCATTCCATTCCGTTCCGTTCTGTTCCGTTCCGTTCCATTCCTTTCTACTTGTGTTGATTCCATTCCATTCCATTCTATTCCATTGAATTCCATTCCATTCCATTCCATTCCATTCCATTACATGGAATTCCATTGAATTCCATTGAATTCCATTCCATTGAATTCCATTCCATTCCATTGAATTCCATTCCATTCCTTTCCATTCCATTCCATTGAATTCCATTCCATTCCATTCCATTCCATTCCATTCCATTCCATTCCATTCCATTCCATAGAATTCCATTCCATTCCATTCCATTCGATTCCTTTCCATTCCATGGAATTCCATTCCATTCCATTCCATTCCATTCCATTCCATTGAATTCCATTGAATTCCATTCCATTGAATTCCATTCCATTCCATTGAATTCCATTCCATTCCATTCCATTCCATTCCGTTCCATTCCATTCCGTTCCATTCCATTCCATTCCATTCCATTCCATTCCTTTCCATTCCGTTCCGTTCCGGTCCGTTCCGTTCCGTTCCGTTCTACTCGGGTTGATTCCATTCTATTCCATTCCATTCCATTCGATTCCATTCTATTCCATTCGATTCCATTCGATTCAATTCGATTCCATTCCATTCCATTCCATTCCATTCCATTCCATTCCATTGAATTCCATTCCATTCCATTCCGTTCCATTCCATTCCGTTCCATTCCATTCCATTCCATTCCATTCCATTACGTTCCGTTCCATTCCGTTCCATTCCGTTCCATTCCATTGAATTCCGATCCATTGCATTGAATTCCGCTCCATTCCATTCCATTCCTTTCCGTTCCGTTCCGTTCCGTTCCGTTCCGTTCCTTTCCGTTCTACTCAGATTGATTCCATTCTACTCCATTCCATTCCATTCGATTGCATTCGATTCCATTCGATTCCATTCGATTCCATTCCATTCCATTCCATTCCATTCCATTCCATTGAATTCCATTCCATTCCATTCCATTCCATTCCATTCCATTCCATTCCATTCCATTGAATTCCATTCCATTCCATTCCATTCCATTGAATTCTGTTCCATTCAGTTCCATTCCATTCCATTCCGTTCTACTCGGGTTTATTCCATTCTATTCCATTCCGTTCCGTTCCGTTCCGTTCCTTTCCGTTCCATTCCATTCCACTCGGGTTGGTTCCATTCTATTCCATTCCATTCCATTCGTTTCCATTCGATTCCATTCGATTCCATTCGATTCCATTCGATTCCATTCCATTCCATTCCATTCCATTGAATTCCGTTCCATTCCATTCAATTCCATTCCATTCCATTCCATTCCATTTGAATTCCATTCCATTCCATTCCGTTCCATTCCATTCCATTCCATTCCATTCCATTGAATTCCGTTCCATTCCATTCCATTCCATTCCATTGCATTCCATTGAATTCCATTCCATTGAATTCCATTCCATTCCATTCCATTCCACTGAATTCCATTCCATGCCGTTCCATTCCGTTCCGTTCCGTTCCATTCCGTTCCATTCCATTCCATTCCATTCCATTGAATTCCGTTCCATTCCATTGAATTCCATTCCATTCCGTTCCATTCCATTGAATTCCGTTCCGTTCCGTTCCGTTCCGTTCCATTCCGTTCCATTCCGTTCCATTCCGTTCTACTCGGGTTGATTCCATTCTATTCCATTCCATTCCATTCGATTCCATTCCATTCCATTCGATTCCATTCCATTCCGTTCTACTCGGGTTCATTCCATTCCATTCCGTTCCGTTCTGTTCCGTTCCGTTCCATTCCTTTCTACTTGTGTTGATTCCATTCCATTCCATTCTATTCCATTGAATTCCATTCCATTCCATTCCATTACATGGAATTCCATTGAATTCCATTGAATTCCATTCCATTGAATTCCATTCCATTCCATTGAATTCCATTCCATTCCTTTCCATTCCATTCCATTGAATTCCATTCCATTCCATTCCATTGAATTCCATTCCATTCCATTCCATTCCATTCCATAGAATTCCATTCCATTCCATTCCATTCGATTCCTTTCCATTCCATTGAATTCCATTCCATTCCATTCCATTCCATTCCATTGAATTCCATTGAATTCCATTCCATTGAATTCCATTCCATTCCATTGAATTCCATTCCATTCCATTCCATTCCATTCCGTTCCATTCCATTCCATTCCGTTCCATTCCATTCCATTCCATTCCATTCCATTCCTTTCCGTTCCGTTCCGTTCCGGTCCGTTCCGTTCCGTTCCGTTCTACTCGGGTTGATTCCATTCTATTCCATTCCATTCCATTCGATTCCATTCTATTCCATTCGATTCCATTCGATTCAATTCGATTCCATTCCATTCCATTCCATTCCATTCCATTCCATTCCATTCCATTGAATTCCATTCCATTCCATTCCGTTCCATTCCATTCCGTTCCATTCCATTCCATTCCATTCCATTCCATTACGTTCCGTTCCATTCCGTTCCATTCCGTTCCATTCCATTGAATTCCGATCCATTGCATTGAATTCCGCTCCATTCCATTCCATTCCTTTCCGTTCCGTTCCGTTCCGTTCCGTTCCGTTCCTTTCCGTTCTACTCAGATTGATTCCATTCTACTCCATTCCATTCCATTCGATTGCATTCGATTCCATTCGATTCCATTCGATTCCATTCCATTCCATTCCATTCCATTCCATTCCATTCCATTGAATTCCATTCCATTCCATTCCATTCCATTCCATTCCATTCCATTCCATTCCATTGAATTCCATTCCATTCCATTCCATTCCATTGAATTCTGTTCCATTCAGTTCCATTCCATTCCATTCCGTTCTACTCGGGTTTATTCCATTCTATTCCATTCCGTTCCGTTCCGTTCCGTTCCTTTCCGTTCCATTCCATTCCACTCGGGTTGGTTCCATTCTATTCCATTCCATTCCATTCGATTCCATTCGATTCCATTCGATTCCATTCGATTCCATTCGATTCCATTCCATTCCATTCCATTCCATTGAATTCCGTTCCATTCCATTCAATTCCATTCCATTCCATTCCATTCCATTTGAATTCCATTCCATTCCATTCCGTTCCATTCCATTCCATTCCATTCCATTCCATTCCATTCCATTCCGTTCTACTCGGGTTGATTCCATTCTATTCCATTCCATTCCATTCGATTCCATTCGATTCCATTCGATTCCATTCGATTCCATTCAATTCCATTCCATTCCATTGAATTCCATTCCATTCCATTGAATTCCATTCCATTCCATTCCATTCCATTGAATTCCGTTCCATTCCATTCCATTCCATTCCATTCCATTCCATTGAATTCCATTCCATTGAATTCCATTCCATTCCATTCCATTCCACTGAATTCCATTCCATGCCGTTCCGTTCCGTTCCGTTCCGTTCCATTCCGTTCCATTCCATTCCATTCCATTCCATTGAATTCCGTTCCATTCCATTGAATTCCATTCCATTCCGTTCCATTCCATTGAATTCCGTTCCGTTCCGTTCCGTTCCGTTCCATTCCGTTCCATTCCGTTCCATTCCGTTCTACTCGGGTTGATTCCATTCTATTCCATTCCATTCCATTCGATTCCATTCCATTCCATTCGATTCCATTCCATTCCGTTCTACTCGGGTTCATTCCATTCCATTCCGTTCCGTTCTGTTCCGTTCCGTTCCATTCCTTTCTACTTGTGTTGATTCCATTCCATTCCATTCTATTCCATTGAATTCCATTCCATTCCATTCCATTCCATTCCATTACATGGAATTCCATTGAATTCCATTGAATTCCATTCCATTGAATTCCATTCCATTCCATTGAATTCCATTCCATTCCTTTCCATTCCATTCCATTGAATTCCATTCCATTCCATTCCATTCCATTCCATTCCATTCCATTCCATTCCATTCCATAGAATTCCATTCCATTCCATTCCATTCGATTCCTTTCCATTCCATGGAATTCCATTCCATTCCATTCCATTCCATTCCATTCCATTGAATTCCATTGAATTCCATTCCATTGAATTCCATTCCATTCCATTGAATTCCATTCCATTCCATTCCATTCCATTCCGTTCCATTCCATTCCGTTCCATTCCATTCCATTCCATTCCATTCCATTCCTTTCCATTCCGTTCCGTTCCGGTCCGTTCCGTTCCGTTCCGTTCTACTCGGGTTGATTCCATTCTATTCCATTCCATTCCATTCGATTCCATTCTATTCCATTCGATTCCATTCGATTCAATTCGATTCCATTCCATTCCATTCCATTCCATTCCATTCCATTCCATTGAATTCCATTCCATTCCATTCCGTTCCATTCCATTCCGTTCCATTCCATTCCATTCCATTCCATTCCATTACGTTCCGTTCCATTCCGTTCCATTCCGTTCCATTCCATTGAATTCCGATCCATTGCATTGAATTCCGCTCCATTCCATTCCATTCCTTTCCGTTCCGTTCCGTTCCGTTCCGTTCCGTTCCTTTCCGTTCTACTCAGATTGATTCCATTCTACTCCATTCCATTCCATTCGATTGCATTCGATTCCATTCGATTCCATTCGATTCCATTCCATTCCATTCCATTCCATTCCATTCCATTGAATTCCATTCCATTCCATTCCATTCCATTCCATTCCATTCCATTCCATTCCATTGAATTCCATTCCATTCCATTCCATTCCATTGAATTCTGTTCCATTCAGTTCCATTCCATTCCATTCCGTTCTACTCGGGTTTATTCCATTCTATTCCATTCCGTTCCGTTCCGTTCCGTTCCTTTCCGTTCCATTCCATTCCACTCGGGTTGGTTCCATTCTATTCCATTCCATTCCATTCGTTTCCATTCGATTCCATTCGATTCCATTCGATTCCATTCGATTCCATTCCATTCCATTCCATTCCATTGAATTCCGTTCCATTCCATTCAATTCCATTCCATTCCATTCCATTCCATTTGAATTCCATTCCATTCCATTCCGTTCCATTCCATTCCATTCCATTCCATTCCATTCCGTTCTACTCGGGTTGATTCCATTCGATTCCATTCCATTCCATTCGATTCCATTCTAATCCATTCGATTCCATTCGATTCCATTCGATTCCATTCCATTCCATTTCATTCCATTCCATTCCAATGAATTCCATTCCATTCCATTGAATTCCATTCCATTCCATTCCATTCCATTGAATTCCATTCCATTCCATTGAATTCCATTCCATTCCATTCCATTCGATTCCATTCCATTCCATGGATTTCCATTCCATTCCATTCCATTCCATTCCATTCCATTCCATTCCATTCCATTCGATTCCATTCGATTCCTTTCGATTCCATTCGATTCCATTCCATTCCATTCCATTCCATTGAATTCCATTCCATTCCATTCCATTCCATTGAATTCCATTCCATTCCATTCCATCGAATTCCATTCCATTCCATGGAATTCCATTCCATTCCATTCCATTCCATTCCATTCCATTCCATTCCATTCCATTCCATTACATCGAATTCCAGTCCATTCCATTCCATTCCATTCCATTCCATTGCATTCCATTCCATTCCATTGAATTCCATTCCATTCCATTCCATTCCATTGAATTCCGTTCCATTGAATTCCATTCCTTTCCGTTCCCTTCCGTTCCGTTCTGTTCCATTCTACTCGGGTTGATTCCATTCTTTTCCATTACATTTCATTCGATTCCATTCGATTCCATTCCATTCCATTCCATTTGAATTCCATTGCATTCCATTCCATTCCATTCCATTCCATTCCATTCCATTCCATTCCATCGAATTCCATTCCATTCGATTCCATTCCATTCCATTCCATTGTATTCCATTCCATTCCATTCTACTCGGGTTGATTCCATTCTATTCCATTCCATTCCATTCGATTCCATTCGATTCCATTCGATTCCATTCGATTCCATTCCATTCAATTCCATTCAATTGAATTCCATTCCATTCCATTCCATTCCTTTCCATTCCATTCCATTCCATTCCATTCCATTCCATTCCATTCCATTCCGTTCTTCTCGGGTTGATTCCATTTTATTCCATTCCATTCCATTCGATTCCATTCTATTCCATTCGATTCCATTCCATTCCATTCCATTGAATTCCATTCCATTCCATTCCATTCCATTCCATTCCATTCCATTCCATTCCGTTCCGTTCCATTCCATTCCGTTCCTTTCCTTTCCATTCCGTTCCATTCCATTCCGTTCCGTTCCATTCCATTGCATTCCGTTCCATTCCATTGAATTCCGTTCCATTGCATTGAATTCCATTCCAATCCATTCCATTCCATTCCATTCCATTCCATTCCATTGAATTCCATTCCATTCCATTCCATTCCATTCCATTGAATTCCATTCCATTCCATGGAATTCCATTCCATTCCATTCCATTCGATTCCATTCCATTCCATTGAATTCCATTCCATTCCATTCCATTCCATTCCATTCCATTCCATTCCATTGAATTCCATTCCATTGAATTCCATTCCATTCCATGGAATTCCATTGCAATCCATTCCATTCCATTGAATTCCGTTCCATTCCATTCCATTCCATTCCGTTCCATTCCATTTGAATTCCATTCCATTCCATTCCATTCCATTCCATTCTACTCGGGTTGATTCCATTCTATTCCATTCCATTCCATTCCATTCCATTCCATTCCATTCCATTCGATTCAATTCGATTCCATTCTATTCCATTCGATTCCATTCGATTCAATTCGATTCCATTCCATTCCATTCCATTCCATTCCATTCCATTCCATTGAATTCCATTCCATTCCATTCCGTTCCATTCCATTCTGTTCCATTCCATTCCATTCCATTCCATTCCATTGAACTCCATTCCATTCCATTCCATTCCATTCCATTCCATTCCATTGAATTCCATTCCATTCCATTCCATTCCATTGAATTCCGTTCCATTCCATTCCATTCCATTCCATTCCATTCCATTCCATTCCATTGAATTCCATTCCATTCCATTCCATTCCATTGAATTCTGTTCCATTCAATTCCATTCCATTCCATTCCGTTCTACTCGGGTTGATTCCATTCTATTCCATTCCGTTCCGTTCCGTTCCGTTCCGTTCCGTTCCATTCCACTCGGGTTGATTCCATTCTATTCCATTCCATTCCATTCGATTCCATTCGATTCCATTCGATTCCATTCGATTCCATTCGATTCCATTCCATTCCATTCCATTCCATTGAATTCCATTCCATTCCATTGCATTCCATTGAATTCCGTTCCATTCCATTCAATTCCATTCCATTCCATTCCATTCCATTTGAATTCCATTCCATTCCATTCCATTCCATTCCATTCCATTCCATTCCATTCCATTCCATTCCATTCTACACGGGTTGATTCCATTCTATTCCATTCCATTCCATTCGATTCCATTCGATTCCATTCGATTCGATTCCATTCCATTCCATTCTATTCCATTCCATTCCATTCCATTCCATTGAATTCCATTCCATTCCATTGAATTCCATTCCATTCCATTCCATTCCATTGAATTCCGTTCCATTCCATTCCATTCCATTCCATTCCATTCCATTCCATTGAATTCCATTCCATTGAATTCCATTCCATTCCATTCCATTCCACTGAATTCCATTCCATTCCGTTCCGTTCCGTTCCGTTCCGTTCCATTCCGTTCCATTCCATTCCATTCCATTCCATTGAATTCCGTTCCATTCCATTGAATTCCATTCCATTCCGTTCCATTCCATTGAATTCCGTTCCGTTCCGTTCCGTTCCATTCCGTTCCATTCCGTTCCATTCCGTTCTACTCGGGTTGATTCCATTCTATTCCATTCCATTCCATTCGATTCCATTCCATTCCATTCGATTCCATTCCATTCCGTTCTACTCGGGTTCATTCCATTCCATTCCGTTCCGTTCCGTTCCGTTCCGTTCCATTCCTTTCTACTTGTGTTGATTCCATTCCATTCCATTCTATTCCATTGAATTCCATTCCATTCCATTCCATTCCATTCCATTACATGGAATTCCATTGAATTCCATTGAATTCCATTCCATTGAATTCCATTCCATTCCATTGAATTCCATTCCATTGAATTCCATTCCATTCCATTGAATTCCATTCCATTCCATTCCATTCCATTCCATTGAATTCCATTCCATTCGATTCCATTCCATTCCATTCCATTCCATTCCATTCCATTGAATTCCATTCCATTCCATTCCATTCGATTCCTTTCCATTCCATTGAATTCCATTCCATTCCATTCCATTCCATTCCATTCCATTGAATTCCATTGAATTCCATTCCATTCCGTTCCATTCCATTGAATTCCGTTCCGTTCCGTTCCGTTCCATTCCGTTCCGTTCCATTCCGTTCCATTCCGTTCTATTCCGTTCTACTCGGGTTGTTTCCATTCTATTCCATTCCATTCCACTCGATTCCATTCCATTCCATTCCATTCCATTCCATTCCATTCCATTCCGTTCTACTCGGGTTCATTCCATTCCATTCCGTTCCGTTCCATTCCTTTCTACTTGTGTTGATTTCATTCCATTCCATTCTATTCCATTGAATTCCATTCCATTCCATTCCATTCCATTCCATGGAATTCCATTGAATTCCATTGAATTCCATTCCATGGAATTCCATTGAATTCCATTGAATTCCATTCCATGGAATTCCATTGAATTCCATTCCATTCCATTCCATGGAATTCCATTCCATTCCATTCCATTCCATTGCATTCCATTCCATTCCATTCCATTGAATTCCATTCCATTCCATTCCATTCGATTCCATTCCATTCCATTGAATTCCATTCCATTCCATTCCATTCCATTCCATTCCATTCCATTACATGGAATTCCATTGAATTCCATTGAATTCCATTCCATTGAATTCCATTCCATTCCATTCCATTCCATTGAATTCCGTTCCATTCCATTCCATTCCATTCCATTGCATTCCATTGAATTCCATTCCATTGAATTCCATTCCATTCCATTCCATTCCACTGAATTCCATTCCATGCCGTTCCATTCCGTTCCGTTCCGTTCCATTCCGTTCCATTCCATTCCATTCCATTCCATTGAATTCCGTTCCATTCCATTGAATTCCATTCCATTCCGTTCCATTCCATTGAATTCCGTTCCGTTCCGTTCCGTTCCGTTCCATTCCGTTCCATTCCGTTCCATTCCGTTCTACTCGGGTTGATTCCATTCTATTCCATTCCATTCCATTCGATTCCATTCCATTCCATTCGATTCCATTCCATTCCGTTCTACTCGGGTTCATTCCATTCCATTCCGTTCCGTTCTGTTCCGTTCCGTTCCATTCCTTTCTACTTGTGTTGATTCCATTCCATTCCATTCTATTCCATTGAATTCCATTCCATTCCATTCCATTACATGGAATTCCATTGAATTCCATTGAATTCCATTCCATTGAATTCCATTCCATTCCATTGAATTCCATTCCATTCCTTTCCATTCCATTCCATTGAATTCCATTCCATTCCATTCCATTGAATTCCATTCCATTCCATTCCATTCCATTCCATAGAATTCCATTCCATTCCATTCCATTCGATTCCTTTCCATTCCATTGAATTCCATTCCATTCCATTCCATTCCATTCCATTGAATTCCATTGAATTCCATTCCATTGAATTCCATTCCATTCCATTGAATTCCATTCCATTCCATTCCATTCCATTCCGTTCCATTCCATTCCATTCCGTTCCATTCCATTCCATTCCATTCCATTCCATTCCTTTCCGTTCCGTTCCGTTCCGGTCCGTTCCGTTCCGTTCCGTTCTACTCGGGTTGATTCCATTCTATTCCATTCCATTCCATTCGATTCCATTCTATTCCATTCGATTCCATTCGATTCAATTCGATTCCATTCCATTCCATTCCATTCCATTCCATTCCATTCCATTCCATTGAATTCCATTCCATTCCATTCCGTTCCATTCCATTCCGTTCCATTCCATTCCATTCCATTCCATTCCATTACGTTCCGTTCCATTCCGTTCCATTCCGTTCCATTCCATTGAATTCCGATCCATTGCATTGAATTCCGCTCCATTCCATTCCATTCCTTTCCGTTCCGTTCCGTTCCGTTCCGTTCCGTTCCTTTCCGTTCTACTCAGATTGATTCCATTCTACTCCATTCCATTCCATTCGATTGCATTCGATTCCATTCGATTCCATTCGATTCCATTCCATTCCATTCCATTCCATTCCATTCCATTCCATTGAATTCCATTCCATTCCATTCCATTCCATTCCATTCCATTCCATTCCATTCCATTGAATTCCATTCCATTCCATTCCATTCCATTGAATTCTGTTCCATTCAGTTCCATTCCATTCCATTCCGTTCTACTCGGGTTTATTCCATTCTATTCCATTCCGTTCCGTTCCGTTCCGTTCCTTTCCGTTCCATTCCATTCCACTCGGGTTGGTTCCATTCTATTCCATTCCATTCCATTCGATTCCATTCGATTCCATTCGATTCCATTCGATTCCATTCGATTCCATTCCATTCCATTCCATTCCATTGAATTCCGTTCCATTCCATTCAATTCCATTCCATTCCATTCCATTCCATTTGAATTCCATTCCATTCCATTCCGTTCCATTCCATTCCATTCCATTCCATTCCATTCCATTCCATTCCGTTCTACTCGGGTTGATTCCATTCTATTCCATTCCATTCCATTCGATTCCATTCGATTCCATTCGATTCCATTCGATTCCATTCAATTCCATTCCATTCCATTGAATTCCATTCCATTCCATTGAATTCCATTCCATTCCATTCCATTCCATTGAATTCCGTTCCATTCCATTCCATTCCATTCCATTCCATTCCATTGAATTCCATTCCATTGAATTCCATTCCATTCCATTCCATTCCACTGAATTCCATTCCATGCCGTTCCGTTCCGTTCCGTTCCGTTCCATTCCGTTCCATTCCATTCCATTCCATTCCATTGAATTCCGTTCCATTCCATTGAATTCCATTCCATTCCGTTCCATTCCATTGAATTCCGTTCCGTTCCGTTCCGTTCCGTTCCATTCCGTTCCATTCCGTTCCATTCCGTTCTACTCGGGTTGATTCCATTCTATTCCATTCCATTCCATTCGATTCCATTCCATTCCATTCGATTCCATTCCATTCCGTTCTACTCGGGTTCATTCCATTCCATTCCGTTCCGTTCTGTTCCGTTCCGTTCCATTCCTTTCTACTTGTGTTGATTCCATTCCATTCCATTCTATTCCATTGAATTCCATTCCATTCCATTCCATTCCATTCCATTACATGGAATTCCATTGAATTCCATTGAATTCCATTCCATTGAATTCCATTCCATTCCATTGAATTCCATTCCATTCCTTTCCATTCCATTCCATTGAATTCCATTCCATTCCATTCCATTCCATTCCATTCCATTCCATTCCATTCCATTCCATAGAATTCCATTCCATTCCATTCCATTCGATTCCTTTCCATTCCATGGAATTCCATTCCATTCCATTCCATTCCATTCCATTCCATTGAATTCCATTGAATTCCATTCCATTGAATTCCATTCCATTCCATTGAATTCCATTCCATTCCATTCCATTCCATTCCGTTCCATTCCATTCCGTTCCATTCCATTCCATTCCATTCCATTCCATTCCTTTCCATTCCGTTCCGTTCCGGTCCGTTCCGTTCCGTTCCGTTCTACTCGGGTTGATTCCATTCTATTCCATTCCATTCCATTCGATTCCATTCTATTCCATTCGATTCCATTCGATTCAATTCGATTCCATTCCATTCCATTCCATTCCATTCCATTCCATTCCATTGAATTCCATTCCATTCCATTCCGTTCCATTCCATTCCGTTCCATTCCATTCCATTCCATTCCATTCCATTACGTTCCGTTCCATTCCGTTCCATTCCGTTCCATTCCATTGAATTCCGATCCATTGCATTGAATTCCGCTCCATTCCATTCCATTCCTTTCCGTTCCGTTCCGTTCCGTTCCGTTCCGTTCCTTTCCGTTCTACTCAGATTGATTCCATTCTACTCCATTCCATTCCATTCGATTGCATTCGATTCCATTCGATTCCATTCGATTCCATTCCATTCCATTCCATTCCATTCCATTCCATTGAATTCCATTCCATTCCATTCCATTCCATTCCATTCCATTCCATTCCATTCCATTGAATTCCATTCCATTCCATTCCATTCCATTGAATTCTGTTCCATTCAGTTCCATTCCATTCCATTCCGTTCTACTCGGGTTTATTCCATTCTATTCCATTCCGTTCCGTTCCGTTCCGTTCCTTTCCGTTCCATTCCATTCCACTCGGGTTGGTTCCATTCTATTCCATTCCATTCCATTCGTTTCCATTCGATTCCATTCGATTCCATTCGATTCCATTCGATTCCATTCCATTCCATTCCATTCCATTGAATTCCGTTCCATTCCATTCAATTCCATTCCATTCCATTCCATTCCATTTGAATTCCATTCCATTCCATTCCGTTCCATTCCATTCCATTCCATTCCATTCCATTGAATTCCGTTCCATTCCATTCCATTCCATTCCATTGCATTCCATTGAATTCCATTCCATTGAATTCCATTCCATTCCATTCCATTCCACTGAATTCCATTCCATGCCGTTCCATTCCGTTCCGTTCCGTTCCATTCCGTTCCATTCCATTCCATTCCATTCCATTGAATTCCGTTCCATTCCATTGAATTCCATTCCATTCCGTTCCATTCCATTGAATTCCGTTCCGTTCCGTTCCGTTCCGTTCCATTCCGTTCCATTCCGTTCCATTCCGTTCTACTCGGGTTGATTCCATTCTATTCCATTCCATTCCATTCGATTCCATTCCATTCCATTCGATTCCATTCCATTCCGTTCTACTCGGGTTCATTCCATTCCATTCCGTTCCGTTCTGTTCCGTTCCGTTCCATTCCTTTCTACTTGTGTTGATTCCATTCCATTCCATTCTATTCCATTGAATTCCATTCCATTCCATTCCATTACATGGAATTCCATTGAATTCCATTGAATTCCATTCCATTGAATTCCATTCCATTCCATTGAATTCCATTCCATTCCTTTCCATTCCATTCCATTGAATTCCATTCCATTCCATTCCATTGAATTCCATTCCATTCCATTCCATTCCATTCCATAGAATTCCATTCCATTCCATTCCATTCGATTCCTTTCCATTCCATTGAATTCCATTCCATTCCATTCCATTCCATTCCATTGAATTCCATTGAATTCCATTCCATTGAATTCCATTCCATTCCATTGAATTCCATTCCATTCCATTCCATTCCATTCCGTTCCATTCCATTCCATTCCGTTCCATTCCATTCCATTCCATTCCATTCCATTCCTTTCCGTTCCGTTCCGTTCCGGTCCGTTCCGTTCCGTTCCGTTCTACTCGGGTTGATTCCATTCTATTCCATTCCATTCCATTCGATTCCATTCTATTCCATTCGATTCCATTCGATTCAATTCGATTCCATTCCATTCCATTCCATTCCATTCCATTCCATTCCATTCCATTGAATTCCATTCCATTCCATTCCGTTCCATTCCATTCCGTTCCATTCCATTCCATTCCATTCCATTCCATTACGTTCCGTTCCATTCCGTTCCATTCCGTTCCATTCCATTGAATTCCGATCCATTGCATTGAATTCCGCTCCATTCCATTCCATTCCTTTCCGTTCCGTTCCGTTCCGTTCCGTTCCGTTCCTTTCCGTTCTACTCAGATTGATTCCATTCTACTCCATTCCATTCCATTCGATTGCATTCGATTCCATTCGATTCCATTCGATTCCATTCCATTCCATTCCATTCCATTCCATTCCATTCCATTGAATTCCATTCCATTCCATTCCATTCCATTCCATTCCATTCCATTCCATTCCATTGAATTCCATTCCATTCCATTCCATTCCATTGAATTCTGTTCCATTCAGTTCCATTCCATTCCATTCCGTTCTACTCGGGTTTATTCCATTCTATTCCATTCCGTTCCGTTCCGTTCCGTTCCTTTCCGTTCCATTCCATTCCACTCGGGTTGGTTCCATTCTATTCCATTCCATTCCATTCGATTCCATTCGATTCCATTCGATTCCATTCGATTCCATTCGATTCCATTCCATTCCATTCCATTCCATTGAATTCCGTTCCATTCCATTCAATTCCATTCCATTCCATTCCATTCCATTTGAATTCCATTCCATTCCATTCCGTTCCATTCCATTCCATTCCATTCCATTCCATTCCATTCCATTCCGTTCTACTCGGGTTGATTCCATTCTATTCCATTCCATTCCATTCGATTCCATTCGATTCCATTCGATTCCATTCGATTCCATTCAATTCCATTCCATTCCATTGAATTCCATTCCATTCCATTGAATTCCATTCCATTCCATTCCATTCCATTGAATTCCGTTCCATTCCATTCCATTCCATTCCATTCCATTCCATTGAATTCCATTCCATTGAATTCCATTCCATTCCATTCCATTCCACTGAATTCCATTCCATGCCGTTCCGTTCCGTTCCGTTCCGTTCCATTCCGTTCCATTCCATTCCATTCCATTCCATTGAATTCCGTTCCATTCCATTGAATTCCATTCCATTCCGTTCCATTCCATTGAATTCCGTTCCGTTCCGTTCCGTTCCGTTCCATTCCGTTCCATTCCGTTCCATTCCGTTCTACTCGGGTTGATTCCATTCTATTCCATTCCATTCCATTCGATTCCATTCCATTCCATTCGATTCCATTCCATTCCGTTCTACTCGGGTTCATTCCATTCCATTCCGTTCCGTTCTGTTCCGTTCCGTTCCATTCCTTTCTACTTGTGTTGATTCCATTCCATTCCATTCTATTCCATTGAATTCCATTCCATTCCATTCCATTCCATTCCATTACATGGAATTCCATTGAATTCCATTGAATTCCATTCCATTGAATTCCATTCCATTCCATTGAATTCCATTCCATTCCTTTCCATTCCATTCCATTGAATTCCATTCCATTCCATTCCATTCCATTCCATTCCATTCCATTCCATTCCATTCCATAGAATTCCATTCCATTCCATTCCATTCGATTCCTTTCCATTCCATGGAATTCCATTCCATTCCATTCCATTCCATTCCATTCCATTGAATTCCATTGAATTCCATTCCATTGAATTCCATTCCATTCCATTGAATTCCATTCCATTCCATTCCATTCCATTCCGTTCCATTCCATTCCGTTCCATTCCATTCCATTCCATTCCATTCCATTCCTTTCCATTCCGTTCCGTTCCGGTCCGTTCCGTTCCGTTCCGTTCTACTCGGGTTGATTCCATTCTATTCCATTCCATTCCATTCGATTCCATTCTATTCCATTCGATTCCATTCGATTCAATTCGATTCCATTCCATTCCATTCCATTCCATTCCATTCCATTCCATTGAATTCCATTCCATTCCATTCCGTTCCATTCCATTCCGTTCCATTCCATTCCATTCCATTCCATTCCATTACGTTCCGTTCCATTCCGTTCCATTCCGTTCCATTCCATTGAATTCCGATCCATTGCATTGAATTCCGCTCCATTCCATTCCATTCCTTTCCGTTCCGTTCCGTTCCGTTCCGTTCCGTTCCTTTCCGTTCTACTCAGATTGATTCCATTCTACTCCATTCCATTCCATTCGATTGCATTCGATTCCATTCGATTCCATTCGATTCCATTCCATTCCATTCCATTCCATTCCATTCCATTGAATTCCATTCCATTCCATTCCATTCCATTCCATTCCATTCCATTCCATTCCATTGAATTCCATTCCATTCCATTCCATTCCATTGAATTCTGTTCCATTCAGTTCCATTCCATTCCATTCCGTTCTACTCGGGTTTATTCCATTCTATTCCATTCCGTTCCGTTCCGTTCCGTTCCTTTCCGTTCCATTCCATTCCACTCGGGTTGGTTCCATTCTATTCCATTCCATTCCATTCGTTTCCATTCGATTCCATTCGATTCCATTCGATTCCATTCGATTCCATTCCATTCCATTCCATTCCATTGAATTCCGTTCCATTCCATTCAATTCCATTCCATTCCATTCCATTCCATTTGAATTCCATTCCATTCCATTCCGTTCCATTCCATTCCATTCCATTCCATTCCATTCCGTTCTACTCGGGTTGATTCCATTCGATTCCATTCCATTCCATTCGATTCCATTCTAATCCATTCGATTCCATTCGATTCCATTCGATTCCATTCCATTCCATTTCATTCCATTCCATTCCAATGAATTCCATTCCATTCCATTGAATTCCATTCCATTCCATTCCATTCCATTGAATTCCATTCCATTCCATTGAATTCCATTCCATTCCATTCCATTCGATTCCATTCCATTCCATGGATTTCCATTCCATTCCATTCCATTCCATTCCATTCCATTCCATTCCATTCCATTCGATTCCATTCGATTCCTTTCGATTCCATTCGATTCCATTCCATTCCATTCCATTCCATTGAATTCCATTCCATTCCATTCCATTCCATTGAATTCCATTCCATTCCATTCCATCGAATTCCATTCCATTCCATGGAATTCCATTCCATTCCATTCCATTCCATTCCATTCCATTCCATTCCATTCCATTCCATTACATCGAATTCCAGTCCATTCCATTCCATTCCATTCCATTCCATTGCATTCCATTCCATTCCATTGAATTCCATTCCATTCCATTCCATTCCATTGAATTCCGTTCCATTGAATTCCATTCCTTTCCGTTCCCTTCCGTTCCGTTCTGTTCCATTCTACTCGGGTTGATTCCATTCTTTTCCATTACATTTCATTCGATTCCATTCGATTCCATTCCATTCCATTCCATTTGAATTCCATTGCATTCCATTCCATTCCATTCCATTCCATTCCATTCCATTCCATTCCATCGAATTCCATTCCATTCGATTCCATTCCATTCCATTCCATTGTATTCCATTCCATTCCATTCTACTCGGGTTGATTCCATTCTATTCCATTCCATTCCATTCGATTCCATTCGATTCCATTCGATTCCATTCGATTCCATTCCATTCAATTCCATTCAATTGAATTCCATTCCATTCCATTCCATTCCTTTCCATTCCATTCCATTCCATTCCATTCCATTCCATTCCATTCCATTCCGTTCTTCTCGGGTTGATTCCATTTTATTCCATTCCATTCCATTCGATTCCATTCTATTCCATTCGATTCCATTCCATTCCATTCCATTGAATTCCATTCCATTCCATTCCATTCCATTCCATTCCATTCCATTCCATTCCGTTCCGTTCCATTCCATTCCGTTCCTTTCCTTTCCATTCCGTTCCATTCCATTCCGTTCCGTTCCATTCCATTGCATTCCGTTCCATTCCATTGAATTCCGTTCCATTGCATTGAATTCCATTCCAATCCATTCCATTCCATTCCATTCCATTCCATTCCATTGAATTCCATTCCATTCCATTCCATTCCATTCCATTGAATTCCATTCCATTCCATGGAATTCCATTCCATTCCATTCCATTCGATTCCATTCCATTCCATTGAATTCCATTCCATTCCATTCCATTCCATTCCATTCCATTCCATTCCATTGAATTCCATTCCATTGAATTCCATTCCATTCCATGGAATTCCATTGCAATCCATTCCATTCCATTGAATTCCGTTCCATTCCATTCCATTCCATTCCGTTCCATTCCATTTGAATTCCATTCCATTCCATTCCATTCCATTCCATTCTACTCGGGTTGATTCCATTCTATTCCATTCCATTCCATTCCATTCCATTCCATTCCATTCCATTCGATTCAATTCGATTCCATTCTATTCCATTCGATTCCATTCGATTCAATTCGATTCCATTCCATTCCATTCCATTCCATTCCATTCCATTCCATTGAATTCCATTCCATTCCATTCCGTTCCATTCCATTCTGTTCCATTCCATTCCATTCCATTCCATTCCATTGAACTCCATTCCATTCCATTCCATTCCATTCCATTCCATTCCATTGAATTCCATTCCATTCCATTCCATTCCATTGAATTCCGTTCCATTCCATTCCATTCCATTCCATTCCATTCCATTCCATTCCATTGAATTCCATTCCATTCCATTCCATTCCATTGAATTCTGTTCCATTCAATTCCATTCCATTCCATTCCGTTCTACTCGGGTTGATTCCATTCTATTCCATTCCGTTCCGTTCCGTTCCGTTCCGTTCCGTTCCATTCCACTCGGGTTGATTCCATTCTATTCCATTCCATTCCATTCGATTCCATTCGATTCCATTCGATTCCATTCGATTCCATTCGATTCCATTCCATTCCATTCCATTCCATTGAATTCCATTCCATTCCATTGCATTCCATTGAATTCCGTTCCATTCCATTCAATTCCATTCCATTCCATTCCATTCCATTTGAATTCCATTCCATTCCATTCCATTCCATTCCATTCCATTCCATTCCATTCCATTCCATTCCATTCTACACGGGTTGATTCCATTCTATTCCATTCCATTCCATTCGATTCCATTCGATTCCATTCGATTCGATTCCATTCCATTCCATTCTATTCCATTCCATTCCATTCCATTCCATTGAATTCCATTCCATTCCATTGAATTCCATTCCATTCCATTCCATTCCATTGAATTCCGTTCCATTCCATTCCATTCCATTCCATTCCATTCCATTCCATTGAATTCCATTCCATTGAATTCCATTCCATTCCATTCCATTCCACTGAATTCCATTCCATTCCGTTCCGTTCCGTTCCGTTCCGTTCCATTCCGTTCCATTCCATTCCATTCCATTCCATTGAATTCCGTTCCATTCCATTGAATTCCATTCCATTCCGTTCCATTCCATTGAATTCCGTTCCGTTCCGTTCCGTTCCATTCCGTTCCATTCCGTTCCATTCCGTTCTACTCGGGTTGATTCCATTCTATTCCATTCCATTCCATTCGATTCCATTCCATTCCATTCGATTCCATTCCATTCCGTTCTACTCGGGTTCATTCCATTCCATTCCGTTCCGTTCCGTTCCGTTCCGTTCCATTCCTTTCTACTTGTGTTGATTCCATTCCATTCCATTCTATTCCATTGAATTCCATTCCATTCCATTCCATTCCATTCCATTACATGGAATTCCATTGAATTCCATTGAATTCCATTCCATTGAATTCCATTCCATTCCATTGAATTCCATTCCATTGAATTCCATTCCATTCCATTGAATTCCATTCCATTCCATTCCATTCCATTCCATTGAATTCCATTCCATTCGATTCCATTCCATTCCATTCCATTCCATTCCATTCCATTGAATTCCATTCCATTCCATTCCATTCGATTCCTTTCCATTCCATTGAATTCCATTCCATTCCATTCCATTCCATTCCATTCCATTGAATTCCATTGAATTCCATTCCATTCCGTTCCATTCCATTGAATTCCGTTCCGTTCCGTTCCGTTCCATTCCGTTCCGTTCCATTCCGTTCCATTCCGTTCTATTCCGTTCTACTCGGGTTGTTTCCATTCTATTCCATTCCATTCCACTCGATTCCATTCCATTCCATTCCATTCCATTCCATTCCATTCCATTCCGTTCTACTCGGGTTCATTCCATTCCATTCCGTTCCGTTCCATTCCTTTCTACTTGTGTTGATTTCATTCCATTCCATTCTATTCCATTGAATTCCATTCCATTCCATTCCATTCCATTCCATGGAATTCCATTGAATTCCATTGAATTCCATTCCATGGAATTCCATTGAATTCCATTGAATTCCATTCCATGGAATTCCATTGAATTCCATTCCATTCCATTCCATGGAATTCCATTCCATTCCATTCCATTCCATTGCATTCCATTCCATTCCATTCCATTGAATTCCATTCCATTCCATTCCATTCGATTCCATTCCATTCCATTGAATTCCATTCCATTCCATTCCATTCCATTCCATTCCATTCCATTACATGGAATTCCATTGAATTCCATTGAATTCCATTCCATTGAATTCCATTCCATTCCATTCCATTCCATTCCATTCCATTCCATTGAATTCCATTCCATTCTATTCCATTCCATTCCATAGAATTCCATTCCATTCCATTCCATTCCATTCCATTCCATTCCATTCCTTTCCATTCCAATGAATTCCATTGAATTCCGTTCCATTGAATTCCATTCCATTCCATGGAATTCCATTCCATTCCATTCCATTCCATTCCGTTCCATTCCATTCCGTTCCATTCCATTCCATTCCATTCCATTCCGTTCCGTTCCATTCCGTTCCATTCCGTTCCATTCCATTGAATTCCGTTCCCTTGCACTGAATTCCGTTCCATTCCATTCCATTCCTTTCCGTTCCGTTCCGTTCCGTTCCGTTCCGTTCCGTTCTACTCGGGTTGATTCCATTCTATTCCATTCCATTCCATTCGATTCCATTCTAATCCATTCGATTCCATTCGATTCAATTCGATTCCATTCCATTCCATTTCATTCCATTCCATTCCAATGAATTCCATTCCATTCCATTGAATTCCATTCCATTCCATTCCATTCCATTGAATTCCATTCCATTCCATTCCATTCCATTGAATTCCATTCCATTCCATTGAATTCCATTCCATTCCATTCCATTCGATTCCATTCCATTCCATGGAATTCCATTCCATTCCATTCCATTCCATTCCATTCCATTCCATTCCATTCCATTCGATTCCATTCTATTCCTTTCGATTCCATTCGATTCCATTAAATTCCATTCCATTCCATTGAATTCCATTCCATTCCATTCCATTCCATTGAATTCCATTCCATTCCATTCCATCGAATTCCATTCCATTCCATTGAATTCCGTTCCATTCCATTCCATTCCATTCCATTCCATTCCATTCCATTCCATTCCATTCCATCGAATTCCATTCCATTCCATTCCATTCCATTCCATTCCATTCCATTCCATTCTACTCGGGTTGATTCCATTCTATTACATTCCATTCCATTCGATTCCATTCGATTCCATTCGATTCCATTCGATTCCATTCCATTCCATTCCATTCAATTGAATTCCATTCCATTCCATTCCATTCCATTCCATTCCATTCCATTCCATTCAATTACATCGAATTCCAGTACATTCCATTCCATTCCATTCCATTCCATTGTATTCCATTCCATTCCATTGAATTCCATTCCATTCCATTCCATTCCATTGAATTCCGTTCCATTCCATTCCATTCCATTGAATTCCGATCCATTGAATTCCATTCCTTTCCGTTCCCTTCCGTTCCGTTCTGTTCCATTCTACTCGGGTTGATTCCATTCTTTTCCATTACATTCCATTCGATTCCATTCGATTCCATTCCATTCCATTCCATTTGAATTCCATTGCATTCCATTCCATTCCATTCCATTCCATTGAATTCCATTCCATTCCATTCCATTCGATTCCATTCCATTCCATTGAATTCCATTCCATTCCATTCCATTCCATTCCATTCCATTCCATTACATGGAATTCCATTGAATTCCATTGAATTCCATTCCATTGAATTCCATTCCATTCCATTCCATTCCATTCCATTCCATTCCATTGAATTCCATTCCATTCTATTCCATTCCATTCCATAGAATTCCATTCCATTCCATTCCATTCCATTCCATTCCATTCCATTCCTTTCCATTCCAATGAATTCCATTGAATTCCGTTCCATTGAATTCCATTCCATTCCATGGAATTCCATTCCATTCCATTCCATTCCATTCCGTTCCATTCCATTCCGTTCCATTCCATTCCATTCCATTCCATTCCGTTCCGTTCCATTCCGTTCCATTCCGTTCCATTCCATTGAATTCCGTTCCCTTGCACTGAATTCCGTTCCATTCCATTTCATTCCTTTCCGTTCCGTTCCGTTCCGTTCCGTTCCGTTCCGTTCTACTCGGGTTGATTCCATTCTATTCCATTCCATTCCATTCGATTCCATTCTAATCCATTCGATTCCATTCGATTCAATTCGATTCCATTCCATTCCATTTCATTCCATTCCATTCCAATGAATTCCATTCCATTCCATTGAATTCCATTCCATTCCATTCCATTCCATTGAATTCCATTCCATTCCATTGAATTCCATTCCATTCCATTCCATTCGATTCCATTCCATTCCATGGAATTCCATTCCATTCCATTCCATTCCATTCCATTCCATTCCATTCCATTCCATTCGATTCCATTCTATTCCTTTCGATTCCATTCGATTCCATTCCATTCCATTCCATTCCATTGAATTCCATTCCATTCCATTCCATTCCATTGAATTCCATTCCATTCCATTCCATCGAATTCCATTCCATTCCATTGAATTCCGTTCCATTCCATTCCATTCCATTCCATTCCATTCCATTCCATTCCATTCCATTCCATTCCATCGAATTCCATTCCATTCCATTCCATTCCATTCCATTCCATTCCATTCCATTCTACTCGGGTTGATTCCATTCTATTACATTCCATTCCATTCGATTCCATTCGATTCCATTCCATTCCATTCCATTCAATTGAATTCCATTCCATTCCATTCCATTCCATTCCATTCAATTACATCGAATTCCAGTACATTCCATTCCATTCCATTCCATTCCATTGTATTCCATTCCATTCCATTGAATTCCATTCCATTCCATTCCATTCCATTGAATTCCGTTCCATTCCATTCCATTCCATTGAATTCCGATCCATTGAATTCCATTCCTTTCCGTTCCCTTCCGTTCCGTTCTGTTCCATTCTACTCGGGTTGATTCCATTCTTTTCCATTACATTCCATTCGATTCCATTCGATTCCATTCCATTCCATTCCATTTGAATTCCATTGCATTCCATTCCATTCCATTCCATTCCATTGAATTCCATTCCATTCCATTCCATTCGATTCCATTCCATTCCATTGAATTCCATTCCATTGAATTCCATTCCATTCCATTCCATTCCATTCCATTCCATTCCATTGAATTCCATTCCATTCTATTCCATTCCATTCCATAGAATTCCATTCCATTCCATTCCATTCCATTCCATTCCATTCCATTCCTTTCCATTCCAATGAATTCCATTGAATTCCGTTCCATGGAATTCCATTCCATTCCATGGAATTCCATTCCATTCCATTCCATTCCATTCCGTTCCATTCCATTCCGTTCCATTCCATTCCATTCCATTCCATTCCGTTCCGTTCCATTCCGTTCCATTCCGTTCCATTCCATTGAATTCCGTTCCCTTGCACTGAATTCCGTTCCATTCCATTTCATTCCTTTCCGTTCCGTTCCGTTCCGTTCCGTTCCGTTCCGTTCTACTCGGGTTGATTCCATTCTATTCCATTCCATTCCATTCGATTCCATTCTAATCCATTCGATTCCATTCGATTCAATTCGATTCCATTCCATTCCATTTCATTCCATTCCATTCCAATGAATTCCATTCCATTCCATTGAATTCCATTCCATTCCATTCCATTCCATTGAATTCCATTCCATTCCATTGAATTCCATTCCATTCCATTCCATTCGATTCCATTCCATTCCATTCCATTCCATTCCATTCCATTCCAGTCCATTCCATTCGGTTCCATTCTATTCCTTTCGATTCCATTCGATTCCATTCCATTCCATTCCATTCCATTGAATTCCATTCCATTCCATTCCATTCCATTGAATTCCATTCCATTCCATTCCATCGAATTCCATTCCATTCCATTGAATTCCGTTCCATTCCATTCCATTCCATTCCATTCCATTCCATTCCATTCCATTCCATCGAATTCCATTCCATTCCATTCCATTCCATTCCATTCTACTCTGGTTGATTCCATTCTATTACATTCCATTCCATTCGATTCCATTCGATTCCATTCCATTCCATTCCATTCAATTGAATTCCATTCCATTCCATTCCATTCCATTCCATTCCATTCCATTCAATTACATCGAATTCCAGTACATTCCATTCCATTCCATTGTATTCCATTCCATTCCATTGAATTCCATTCCATTCCATTCCATTCCATTGAATTCCGTTCCATTCCATTCCATTCCATTGAATTCCGATCCATTGAATTCCATTCCTTTCCGTTCCCTTCCGTTCCGTTCTGTTCCATTCTACTCGGGTTGATTCCATTCTTTTCCATTACATTCCATTCGATTCCATTCGATTCCATTCCATTCCATTCCATTTGAATTCCATTGCATTCCATTCCATTCCATTCCATTCCATTGAATTCCATTCCATTCCATTCCATTCGATTCCATTCCATTCCATTGAATTCCATTCCATTCCATTCCATTCCATTCCATTCCATTGAATTCCATTCCATTCCTTTCCATTCCATTCCATTGAATTCCATTCCATTCCATTCCATTGAATTCCATTCCATTCCATTCCATTCCATTCCATAGAATTCCATTCCATTCCATTCCATTCGATTCCTTTCCATTCCATTGAATTCCATTCCATTCCATTCCATTCCATTCCATTGAATTCCATTGAATTCCATTCCATTGAATTCCATTCCATTCCATTGAATTCCATTCCATTCCATTCCATTCCATTCCGTTCCATTCCATTCCATTCCGTTCCATTCCATTCCATTCCATTCCATTCCATTCCTTTCCGTTCCGTTCCGTTCCGGTCCGTTCCGTTCCGTTCCGTTCTACTCGGGTTGATTCCATTCTATTCCATTCCATTCCATTCGATTCCATTCTATTCCATTCGATTCCATTCGATTCAATTCGATTCCATTCCATTCCATTCCATTCCATTCCATTCCATTCCATTGAATTCCATTCCATTCCATTCCGTTCCATTCCATTCCGTTCCATTCCATTCCATTCCATTCCATTCCATTACGTTCCGTTCCATTCCGTTCCATTCCGTTCCATTCCATTGAATTCCGATCCATTGCATTGAATTCCGCTCCATTCCATTCCATTCCTTTCCGTTCCGTTCCGTTCCGTTCCGTTCCGTTCCTTTCCGTTCTACTCAGATTGATTCCATTCTACTCCATTCCATTCCATTCGATTGCATTCGATTCCATTCGATTCCATTCGATTCCATTCCATTCCATTCCATTCCATTCCATTCCATTCCATTGAATTCCATTCCATTCCATTCCATTCCATTCCATTCCATTCCATTCCATTCCATTCCATTGAATTCCATTCCATTCCATTCCATTCCATTGAATTCTGTTCCATTCAGTTCCATTCCATTCCATTCCGTTCTACTCGGGTTTATTCCATTCTATTCCATTCCGTTCCGTTCCGTTCCGTTCCTTTCCGTTCCATTCCATTCCACTCGGGTTGGTTCCATTCTATTCCATTCCATTCCATTCGATTCCATTCGATTCCATTCGATTCCATTCGATTCCATTCGATTCCATTCCATTCCATTCCATTCCATTGAATTCCGTTCCATTCCATTCAATTCCATTCCATTCCATTCCATTCCATTTGAATTCCATTCCATTCCATTCCGTTCCATTCCATTCCATTCCATTCCATTCCATTCCATTCCATTCCGTTCTACTCGGGTTGATTCCATTCTATTCCATTCCATTCCATTCGATTCCATTCGATTCCATTCGATTCCATTCGATTCCATTCAATTCCATTCCATTCCATTGAATTCCATTCCATTCCATTGAATTCCATTCCATTCCATTCCATTCCATTGAATTCCGTTCCATTCCATTCCATTCCATTCCATTCCATTCCATTGAATTCCATTCCATTGAATTCCATTCCATTCCATTCCATTCCACTGAATTCCATTCCATGCCGTTCCGTTCCGTTCCGTTCCGTTCCATTCCGTTCCATTCCATTCCATTCCATTCCATTGAATTCCGTTCCATTCCATTGAATTCCATTCCATTCCGTTCCATTCCATTGAATTCCGTTCCGTTCCGTTCCGTTCCGTTCCATTCCGTTCCATTCCGTTCCATTCCGTTCTACTCGGGTTGATTCCATTCTATTCCATTCCATTCCATTCGATTCCATTCCATTCCATTCGATTCCATTCCATTCCGTTCTACTCGGGTTCATTCCATTCCATTCCGTTCCGTTCTGTTCCGTTCCGTTCCATTCCTTTCTACTTGTGTTGATTCCATTCCATTCCATTCTATTCCATTGAATTCCATTCCATTCCATTCCATTCCATTCCATTACATGGAATTCCATTGAATTCCATTGAATTCCATTCCATTGAATTCCATTCCATTCCATTGAATTCCATTCCATTCCTTTCCATTCCATTCCATTGAATTCCATTCCATTCCATTCCATTCCATTCCATTCCATTCCATTCCATTCCATTCCATAGAATTCCATTCCATTCCATTCCATTCGATTCCTTTCCATTCCATTGAATTCCATTCCATTCCATTCCATTCCATTCCATTCCATTGAATTCCATTGAATTCCATTCCATTGAATTCCATTCCATTCCATTGAATTCCATTCCATTCCATTCCATTCCATTCCGTTCCATTCCATTCCGTTCCATTCCATTCCATTCCATTCCATTCCATTCCTTTCCATTCCGTTCCGTTCCGGTCCGTTCCGTTCCGTTCCGTTCTACTCGGGTTGATTCCATTCTATTCCATTCCATTCCATTCGATTCCATTCTATTCCATTCGATTCCATTCGATTCAATTCGATTCCATTCCATTCCATTCCATTCCATTCCATTCCATTCCATTGAATTCCATTCCATTCCATTCCGTTCCATTCCATTCCGTTCCATTCCATTCCATTCCATTCCATTCCATTACGTTCCGTTCCATTCCGTTCCATTCCGTTCCATTCCATTGAATTCCGATCCATTGCATTGAATTCCGCTCCATTCCATTCCATTCCTTTCCGTTCCGTTCCGTTCCGTTCCGTTCCGTTCCTTTCCGTTCTACTCAGATTGATTCCATTCTACTCCATTCCATTCCATTCGATTGCATTCGATTCCATTCGATTCCATTCGATTCCATTCCATTCCATTCCATTCCATTCCATTCCATTGAATTCCATTCCATTCCATTCCATTCCATTCCATTCCATTCCATTCCATTCCATTGAATTCCATTCCATTCCATTCCATTCCATTGAATTCTGTTCCATTCAGTTCCATTCCATTCCATTCCGTTCTACTCGGGTTTATTCCATTCTATTCCATTCCGTTCCGTTCCGTTCCGTTCCTTTCCGTTCCATTCCATTCCACTCGGGTTGGTTCCATTCTATTCCATTCCATTCCATTCGTTTCCATTCGATTCCATTCGATTCCATTCGATTCCATTCGATTCCATTCCATTCCATTCCATTCCATTGAATTCCGTTCCATTCCATTCAATTCCATTCCATTCCATTCCATTCCATTTGAATTCCATTCCATTCCATTCCGTTCCATTCCATTCCATTCCATTCCATTCCATTCCGTTCTACTCGGGTTGATTCCATTCTATTCCATTCCATTCCATTCGATTCCATTCTAATCCATTCGATTCCATTCGATTCAATTCGATTCCATTCCATTCCATTTCATTCCATTCCATTCCAATGAATTCCATTCCATTCCATTGAATTCCATTCCATTCCATTCCATTCCATTGAATTCCATTCCATTCCATTGAATTCCATTCCATTCCATTCCATTCGATTCCATTCCATTCCATGGATTTCCATTCCATTCCATTCCATTCCATTCCATTCCATTCCATTCCATTCCATTCCATTCGATTCCATTCGATTCCTTTCGATTCCATTCGATTCCATTCCATTCCATTCCATTCCATTGAATTCCATTCCATTCCATTCCATTCCATTGAATTCCATTCCATTCCATTCCATCGAATTCCATTCCATTCCATGGAATTCCATTCCATTCCATTCCATTCCATTCCATTCCATTCCATTCCATTCCATTCCATTACATCGAATTCCAGTCCATTCCATTCCATTCCATTCCATTCCATTGCATTCCATTCCATTCCATTGAATTCCATTCCATTCCATTCCATTCCATTGAATTCCGTTCCATTGAATTCCATTCCTTTCCGTTCCCTTCCGTTCCGTTCTGTTCCATTCTACTCGGGTTGATTCCATTCTTTTCCATTACATTTCATTCGATTCCATTCGATTCCATTCCATTCCATTCCATTTGAATTCCATTGCATTCCATTCCATTCCATTCCATTCCATTCCATTCCATTCCATTCCATCGAATTCCATTCCATTCGATTCCATTCCATTCCATTCCATTGTATTCCATTCCATTCCATTCTACTCGGGTTGATTCCATTCTATTCCATTCCATTCCATTCGATTCCATTCGATTCCATTCGATTCCATTCGATTCCATTCCATTCAATTCCATTCAATTGAATTCCATTCCATTCCATTCCATTCCTTTCCATTCCATTCCATTCCATTCCATTCCATTCCATTCCATTCCATTCCGTTCTTCTCGGGTTGATTCCATTTTATTCCATTCCATTCCATTCGATTCCATTCTATTCCATTCGATTCCATTCCATTCCATTCCATTGAATTCCATTCCATTCCATTCCATTCCATTCCATTCCATTCCATTCCATTCCGTTCCGTTCCATTCCATTCCGTTCCTTTCCTTTCCATTCCGTTCCATTCCATTCCGTTCCGTTCCATTCCATTGCATTCCGTTCCATTCCATTGAATTCCGTTCCATTGCATTGAATTCCATTCCAATCCATTCCATTCCATTCCATTCCATTCCATTCCATTGAATTCCATTCCATTCCATTCCATTCCATTCCATTGAATTCCATTCCATTCCATGGAATTCCATTCCATTCCATTCCATTCGATTCCATTCCATTCCATTGAATTCCATTCCATTCCATTCCATTCCATTCCATTCCATTCCATTCCATTGAATTCCATTCCATTGAATTCCATTCCATTCCATGGAATTCCATTGCAATCCATTCCATTCCATTGAATTCCGTTCCATTCCATTCCATTCCATTCCGTTCCATTCCATTTGAATTCCATTCCATTCCATTCCATTCCATTCCATTCTACTCGGGTTGATTCCATTCTATTCCATTCCATTCCATTCCATTCCATTCCATTCCATTCCATTCGATTCAATTCGATTCCATTCTATTCCATTCGATTCCATTCGATTCAATTCGATTCCATTCCATTCCATTCCATTCCATTCCATTCCATTCCATTGAATTCCATTCCATTCCATTCCGTTCCATTCCATTCTGTTCCATTCCATTCCATTCCATTCCATTCCATTGAACTCCATTCCATTCCATTCCATTCCATTCCATTCCATTCCATTGAATTCCATTCCATTCCATTCCATTCCATTGAATTCCGTTCCATTCCATTCCATTCCATTCCATTCCATTCCATTCCATTCCATTGAATTCCATTCCATTCCATTCCATTCCATTGAATTCTGTTCCATTCAATTCCATTCCATTCCATTCCGTTCTACTCGGGTTGATTCCATTCTATTCCATTCCGTTCCGTTCCGTTCCGTTCCGTTCCGTTCCATTCCACTCGGGTTGATTCCATTCTATTCCATTCCATTCCATTCGATTCCATTCGATTCCATTCGATTCCATTCGATTCCATTCGATTCCATTCCATTCCATTCCATTCCATTGAATTCCATTCCATTCCATTGCATTCCATTGAATTCCGTTCCATTCCATTCAATTCCATTCCATTCCATTCCATTCCATTTGAATTCCATTCCATTCCATTCCATTCCATTCCATTCCATTCCATTCCATTCCATTCCATTCCATTCTACACGGGTTGATTCCATTCTATTCCATTCCATTCCATTCGATTCCATTCGATTCCATTCGATTCGATTCCATTCCATTCCATTCTATTCCATTCCATTCCATTCCATTCCATTGAATTCCATTCCATTCCATTGAATTCCATTCCATTCCATTCCATTCCATTGAATTCCGTTCCATTCCATTCCATTCCATTCCATTCCATTCCATTCCATTGAATTCCATTCCATTGAATTCCATTCCATTCCATTCCATTCCACTGAATTCCATTCCATTCCGTTCCGTTCCGTTCCGTTCCGTTCCATTCCGTTCCATTCCATTCCATTCCATTCCATTGAATTCCGTTCCATTCCATTGAATTCCATTCCATTCCGTTCCATTCCATTGAATTCCGTTCCGTTCCGTTCCGTTCCATTCCGTTCCATTCCGTTCCATTCCGTTCTACTCGGGTTGATTCCATTCTATTCCATTCCATTCCATTCGATTCCATTCCATTCCATTCGATTCCATTCCATTCCGTTCTACTCGGGTTCATTCCATTCCATTCCGTTCCGTTCCGTTCCGTTCCGTTCCATTCCTTTCTACTTGTGTTGATTCCATTCCATTCCATTCTATTCCATTGAATTCCATTCCATTCCATTCCATTCCATTCCATTACATGGAATTCCATTGAATTCCATTGAATTCCATTCCATTGAATTCCATTCCATTCCATTGAATTCCATTCCATTGAATTCCATTCCATTCCATTGAATTCCATTCCATTCCATTCCATTCCATTCCATTGAATTCCATTCCATTCGATTCCATTCCATTCCATTCCATTCCATTCCATTCCATTGAATTCCATTCCATTCCATTCCATTCGATTCCTTTCCATTCCATTGAATTCCATTCCATTCCATTCCATTCCATTCCATTCCATTGAATTCCATTGAATTCCATTCCATTCCGTTCCATTCCATTGAATTCCGTTCCGTTCCGTTCCGTTCCATTCCGTTCCGTTCCATTCCGTTCCATTCCGTTCTATTCCGTTCTACTCGGGTTGTTTCCATTCTATTCCATTCCATTCCACTCGATTCCATTCCATTCCATTCCATTCCATTCCATTCCATTCCATTCCGTTCTACTCGGGTTCATTCCATTCCATTCCGTTCCGTTCCATTCCTTTCTACTTGTGTTGATTTCATTCCATTCCATTCTATTCCATTGAATTCCATTCCATTCCATTCCATTCCATTCCATGGAATTCCATTGAATTCCATTGAATTCCATTCCATGGAATTCCATTGAATTCCATTGAATTCCATTCCATGGAATTCCATTGAATTCCATTCCATTCCATTCCATGGAATTCCATTCCATTCGATTCCATTCCATTGCATTCCATTCCATTCCATTCCATTGAATTCCATTCCATTCCATTCCATTCGATTCCATTCCATTCCATTGAATTCCATTCCATTCCATTCCATTCCATTCCATTCCATTCCATTACATGGAATTCCATTGAATTCCATTGAATTCCATTCCATTGAATTCCATTCCATTCCATTCCATTCCATTCCATTCCATTCCATTGAATTCCATTCCATTCTATTCCATTCCATTCCATAGAATTCCATTCCATTCCATTCCATTCCATTCCATTCCATTCCATTCCTTTCCATTCCAATGAATTCCATTGAATTCCGTTCCATTGAATTCCATTCCATTCCATGGAATTCCATTCCATTCCATTCCATTCCATTCCGTTCCATTCCATTCCGTTCCATTCCATTCCATTCCATTCCATTCCGTTCCGTTCCATTCCGTTCCATTCCGTTCCATTCCATTGAATTCCGTTCCCTTGCACTGAATTCCGTTCCATTCCATTCCATTCCTTTCCGTTCCGTTCCGTTCCGTTCCGTTCCGTTCCGTTCTACTCGGGTTGATTCCATTCTATTCCATTCCATTCCATTCGATTCCATTCTAATCCATTCGATTCCATTCGATTCAATTCGATTCCATTCCATTCCATTTCATTCCATTCCATTCCAATGAATTCCATTCCATTCCATTGAATTCCATTCCATTCCATTCCATTCCATTGAATTCCATTCCATTCCATTCCATTCCATTGAATTCCATTCCATTCCATTGAATTCCATTCCATTCCATTCCATTCGATTCCATTCCATTCCATGGAATTCCATTCCATTCCATTCCATTCCATTCCATTCCATTCCATTCCATTCCATTCGATTCCATTCTATTCCTTTCGATTCCATTCGATTCCATTAAATTCCATTCCATTCCATTGAATTCCATTCCATTCCATTCCATTCCATTGAATTCCATTCCATTCCATTCCATCGAATTCCATTCCATTCCATTGAATTCCGTTCCATTCCATTCCATTCCATTCCATTCCATTCCATTCCATTCCATTCCATCGAATTCCATTCCATTCCATTCCATTCCATTCCATTCCATTCCATTCCATTCTACTCGGGTTGATTCCATTCTATTACATTCCATTCCATTCGATTCCATTCGATTCCATTCGATTCCATTCGATTCCATTCCATTCCATTCCATTCAATTGAATTCCATTCCATTCCATTCCATTCCATTCCATTCCATTCCATTCAATTACATCGAATTCCAGTACATTCCATTCCATTCCATTCCATTCCATTGTATTCCATTCCATTCCATTGAATTCCATTCCATTCCATTCCATTCCATTGAATTCCGTTCCATTCCATTCCATTCCATTGAATTCCGATCCATTGAATTCCATTCCTTTCCGTTCCCTTCCGTTCCGTTCTGTTCCATTCTACTCGGGTTGATTCCATTCTTTTCCATTACATTCCATTCGATTCCATTCGATTCCATTCCATTCCATTCCATTTGAATTCCATTGCATTCCATTCCATTCCATTCCATTCCATTGAATTCCATTCCATTCCATTCCATTCGATTCCATTCCATTCCATTGAATTCCATTCCATTCCATTCCATTCCATTCCATTCCATTCCATTACATGGAATTCCATTGAATTCCATTGAATTCCATTCCATTGAATTCCATTCCATTCCATTCCATTCCATTCCATTCCATTCCATTGAATTCCATTCCATTCTATTCCATTCCATTCCATAGAATTCCATTCCATTCCATTCCATTCCATTCCATTCCATTCCATTCCTTTCCATTCCAATGAATTCCATTGAATTCCGTTCCATTGAATTCCATTCCATTCCATGGAATTCCATTCCATTCCATTCCATTCCATTCCGTTCCATTCCATTCCGTTCCATTCCATTCCATTCCATTCCATTCCGTTCCGTTCCATTCCGTTCCATTCCGTTCCATTCCATTGAATTCCGTTCCCTTGCACTGAATTCCGTTCCATTCCATTTCATTCCTTTCCGTTCCGTTCCGTTCCGTTCCGTTCCGTTCCGTTCTACTCGGGTTGATTCCATTCTATTCCATTCCATTCCATTCGATTCCATTCTAATCCATTCGATTCCATTCGATTCAATTCGATTCCATTCCATTCCATTTCATTCCATTCCATTCCAATGAATTCCATTCCATTCCATTGAATTCCATTCCATTCCATTCCATTCCATTGAATTCCATTCCATTCCATTGAATTCCATTCCATTCCATTCCATTCGATTCCATTCCATTCCATGGAATTCCATTCCATTCCATTCCATTCCATTCCATTCCATTCCATTCCATTCCATTCGATTCCATTCTATTCCTTTCGATTCCATTCGATTCCATTCCATTCCATTCCATTCCATTGAATTCCATTCCATTCCATTCCATTCCATTGAAATCCATTCCATTCCATTCCATCGAATTCCATTCCATTCCATTGAATTCCGTTCCATTCCATTCCATTCCATTCCATTCCATTCCATTCCATTCCATTCCATTCCATTCCATCGAATTCCATTCCATTCCATTCCATTCCATTCCATTCCATTCCATTCCATTCTACTCGGGTTGATTCCATTCTATTACATTCCATTCCATTCGATTCCATTCGATTCCATTCCATTCCATTCCATTCAATTGAATTCCATTCCATTCCATTCCATTCCATTCCATTCAATTACATCGAATTCCAGTACATTCCATTCCATTCCATTCCATTCCATTGTATTCCATTCCATTCCATTGAATTCCATTCCATTCCATTCCATTCCATTGAATTCCGTTCCATTCCATTCCATTCCATTGAATTCCGATCCATTGAATTCCATTCCTTTCCGTTCCCTTCCGTTCCGTTCTGTTCCATTCTACTCGGGTTGATTCCATTCTTTTCCATTACATTCCATTCGATTCCATTCGATTCCATTCCATTCCATTCCATTTGAATTCCATTGCATTCCATTCCATTCCATTCCATTCCATTGAATTCCATTCCATTCCATTCCATTCGATTCCATTCCATTCCATTGAATTCCATTCCATTGAATTCCATTCCATTCCATTCCATTCCATTCCATTCCATTCCATAGAATTCCATTCCATTCTATTCCATTCCATTCCATAGAATTCCATTCCATTCCATTCCATTCCATTCCATTCCATTCCATTCCTTTCCATTCCAATGAATTCCATTGAATTCCGTTCCATGGAATTCCATTCCATTCCATGGAATTCCATTCCATTCCATTCCATTCCATTCCGTTCCATTCCATTCCGTTCCATTCCATTCCATTCCATTCCATTCCGTTCCGTTCCATTCCGTTCCATTCCGTTCCATTCCATTGAATTCCGTTCCCTTGCACTGAATTCCGTTCCATTCCATTTCATTCCTTTCCGTTCCGTTCCGTTCCGTTCCGTTCCGTTCCGTTCTACTCGGGTTGATTCCATTCTATTCCATTCCATTCCATTCGATTCCATTCTAATCCATTCGATTCCATTCGATTCAATTCGATTCCATTCCATTCCATTTCATTCCATTCCATTCCAATGAATTCCATTCCATTCCATTGAATTCCATTCCATTCCATTCCATTCCATTGAATTCCATTCCATTCCATTGAATTCCATTCCATTCCATTCCATTCGATTCCATTCCATTCCATTCCATTCCATTCCATTCCATTCCATTCCATTCCATTCGGTTCCATTCTATTCCTTTCGATTCCATTCGATTCCATTCCATTCCATTCCATTCCATTGAATTCCATTCCATTCCATTCCATTCCATTGAATTCCATTCCATTCCATTCCATCGAATTCCATTCCATTCCATTGAATTCCGTTCCATTCCATTCCATTCCATTCCATTCCATTCCATTCCATTCCATTCCATCGAATTCCATTCCATTCCATTCCATTCCATTCCATTCTACTCTGGTTGATTCCATTCTATTACATTCCATTCCATTCGATTCCATTCGATTCCATTCCATTCCATTCCATTCAATTGAATTCCATTCCATTCCATTCCATTCCATTCCATTCCATTCCATTCAATTACATCGAATTCCAGTACATTCCATTCCATTCCATTGTATTCCATTCCATTCCATTGAATTCCATTCCATTCCATTCCATTCCATTGAATTCCGTTCCATTCCATTCCATTCCATTGAATTCCGATCCATTGAATTCCATTCCTTTCCGTTCCCTTCCGTTCCGTTCTGTTCCATTCTACTCGGGTTGATTCCATTCTTTTCCATTACATTCCATTCGATTCCATTCGATTCCATTCCATTCCATTCCATTTGAATTCCATTGCATTCCATTCCATTCCATTCCATTCCATTGAATTCCATTCCATTCCATTCCATTCGATTCCATTCCATTCCATTGAATTCCATTCCATTCCATTCCATTCCATTCCATTACATGGAATTCCATTGAATTCCATTGAATTCCATTCCATTGAATTCCATTCCATTCCATTCCATTCCATTCCATTCCATTGAATTCCATTCCATTCTATTCCATTCCATTCCATAGAATTCCATTCCATTCCATTCCATTCCATAGAATTCCATTCCATTCCATTCCATTCCATTCCATTCCATTCCTTTCCATTCCAATGAATTCCATTGAATTCCGTTCCATTGAATTCCATTCCATTCCATGGAATTCCATTCCATTCCATTCCATTCCATTCCGTTCCATTCCATTCCGTTCCATTCCATTCCATTCCATTCCATTCCGTTCCGTTCCATTCCGTTCCATTCCGTTCCATTCCATTGAATTCCGTTCCCTTGCACTGAATTCCGTTCCATTCCATTTCATTCCTTTCCGTTCCGTTCCGTTCCGTTCCGTTCCGTTCTACTCGGGTTGATTCCATTCTATTCCATTCCATTCCATTCGATTCCATTCTAATCCATTCGATTCCATTCGATTCAATTCGATTCCATTCCATTCCATTTCATTCCATTCCATTCCAATGAATTCCATTCCATTCCATTGAATTCCATTCCATTCCATTCCATTCCATTGAATTCCATTCCATTCCATTGAATTCCATTCCATTCCATTCCATTCGATTCCATTCCATTCCATGGAATTCCATTCCATTCCATTCCATTCCATTCCATTCCATTCCATTCCATTCCATTCCATTCTATTCCTTTCGATTCCATTCGATTCCATTCCATTCCATTCCATTCCATTGAATTCCATTCCATTCCATTCCATTCCATTGAATTCCATTCCATTCCATTCCATCGAATTCCATTCCATTCCATTGAATTCCGTTCCATTCCATTCCATTCCATTCCATTCCATTCCATTCCATTCCATTCCATTCCATCGAATTCCATTCCATTCCATTCCATTCCATTCCATTCCATTCCATTCCATTCCATTCTACTCGGGTTGATTCCATTCTATTACATTCCATTCCATTCGATTCCATTCGATTCCATTCCATTCCATTCCATTCAATTGAATTCCATTCCATTCCATTCCATTCCATTCCATTCCATTCCATTCCATTCAATTACATCGAATTCCAGTACATTCCATTCCATTCCATTCCATTCCATTGTATTCCATTCCATTCCATTGAATTCCATTCCATTCCATTCCATTCCATTGAATTCCGTTCCATTCCATTCCATTCCATTGAATTCCGATCCATTGAATTCCATTCCTTTCCGTTCCCTTCCGTTCCGTTCTGTTCCATTCTACTCGGGTTGATTCCATTCTTTTCCATTACATTCCATTCGATTCCATTCGATTCCATTCCATTCCATTCCATTTGAATTCCATTGCATTCCATTCCATTCCATTCCATTCCATTCCATTCCATCGAATTCCATTACATTCGATTCCATTCCATTCCATTCCATTGCATTCCATTCCATTCCATTCTACTCGGGTTGATTCCATTCTATTCCATTCCATTCCATTCGATTCCATTCGATTCCATTCGATTCCATTCGATTCCATTCCATTCCATTCCATTCAATTGAATTCCATTCCATTCCATTCCATTCCTTTCCATTCCATTCCATTCCATTCCATTCCATTCCATTCCGTTCTGCTCGGGTTGATTCCATTTTATTCCATTCCATTCCATTCGATTCCATTCGATTCCATTCGATTCCATTCCATTCCATTCCATTCCATTGAATTCCATTCCATTCCATTCCATTCCATTCCATTCCATTCCATTCCATTCCATTCCATTCCTTTCCGTTCCATTCCATTCCGTTCCTTTCCTTTCCATTCCGTTCCATTCCATTCCGTTCCGTTCCATTCCATTGCATTCCGTTCCATTCCATTGAATTCCATTCCATTGCATTGAATTCCATTCCAATCCATTCCATTCCATTCCGTTCCGTTCCGTTCCGTTCCGTTCCGTTCCGTTCTTCTCAGGTTGATTCCATTCTATTCCATTCCATTCCATTCGATTCCATTCGATTCCATTCGATTCCGTTCGATTCCATTCGATTCCATTCCATTCAATTCCATTCCATTGAATTCCATTCCATTCCATTGAATTCCATTCCATTCCATTCCATTCCATTCCATTCCATTCCATTCCATTGAATTCCATTCCATTCCATTGAATTCCATTCCATTCCATCCCATTCGATTCCATTCCATTCCATTGAATTCCATTCCATTCCATTCCATTCCATTCCATTCCATTCCATTGAATTCCATTCCATTGAATTCCATTCCATTCCATTGAATTCCATTGCAATCCATTCCATTCCATTGAATTCCGTTCCATTCCATTCCATTCCATTCCGTTCCATTCCATTTGAATTCCATTCCATTCCATTCCATTCCATTCCATTCTACTCGGGTTGATTCCATTCTATTCCATTCCATTCCATTCCATTCCATTCCATTCCATTCCATTCCATTCAATTCGATTCCATTCTATTCCATTCGATTATATTCGATTCAATTCGATTCCATTCCATTCCATTCCATTCCATTCCATTCCATTGAATTCCATTCCATTCCATTCCGTTCCATTCCATTCCGTTCCATTCCATTCCATTCCATTCCATTCCATTGAACTCCATTCCATTCCATTCCATTCCATTCCATTCCATTCCATTCCATTGAATTCCATTCCATTCCATTCCATTCCATTGAATTCAGTTCCATTCAATTCCATTCGATTCCATTCCGTTCTACTCGGGTTGATTCCATTCTATTCCATTCCGTTCCGTTACGTTCCGTTCCGTTCCTTTCCGTTCCATTCCACTCGGGTTGATTCCTTTCTATTCCATTCCATTCCATTCGATTCCATTCGATTCCATTCGATTCCATTCGATTCCATTCGATTCCATTCCATTCCATTCCATTCCATTGAATTCCATTCCATTCCATTCCATTCCATTGAATTCCGTTCCATTCCATTCCATTCCATTCCATTCCATTCCATTCCATTCCATTGAATTCCATTCCATTCCATTCCATTCCATTGAATTCTGTTCCATTCAATTCCATTCCATTCCATTCCGTTCTACTCGGGTTAATTCCATTCTATTCCATTCCGTTCCGTTCCGTTCCGTTCCGTTCCATTCCACTCGGGTTGATTCCATTCTATTCCATTCCATTCCATTCGATTCCATTCGATTCCATTCGATTCCATTCGATTCCATTCGATTCCATTCGATTCCATTCCATTCCATTCAATTCCATTCCATTCCATTGCATTCCATTGAATTCCGTTCCATTCCATTCAATTCCATTCCATTCCATTCCATTCCATTTGAATTCCATTCCATTCCATTCCATTCCATTCCATTCCATTCCATTCCATTCCATTCCATTCCATTCCATTCCATTCCATTCTACACGGGTTGATTCCATTCTATTCCATTCCATTCCATTCGATTCCATTCGATTCCATTCGATTCCATTCCATTCCATTCCATTCTATTCCATTCCATTCCATTCCATTCCATTGAATTCCATTCCATTCCATTGAATTCCATTCCATTCCATTCCATTCCATTGAATTCCGTTCCTTTCCATTCCATTCCATTCCATTCCATTCCATTGAATTCCATTCCATTGAATTCCATTCCATTCCATTCCATTCCACTGAATTCCATTCCATTCCGTTCCGTTCCGTTCCGTTCCGTTCCATTCCGTTCCATTCCATTCCATTCCATTCCATTGAATTCCGTTCCATTCCATTGAATTCCATTCCATTCCGTTCCATTCCATTGAATTCCGTTCCGTTCCGTTCCGTTCCATTCCGTTCCATTCCGTTCCATTCCGTTCTACTCGGGTTGATTCCATTCTATTCCATTCCATTCCATTCGATTCCATTCCATTCCATTCGATTCCATTCCATTCCGTTCTACTCGGGTTCATTCCATTCCATTCCGTTCCGTTCCGTTCCGTTCCGTTCCATTCCTTTCTACTTGTGTTGATTCCATTCCATTCCATTCTATTCCATTGAATTCCATTCCATTCCATTCCATTCCATTCCATTACATGGAATTCCATTGAATTCCATTGAATTCCATTCCATTGAATTCCATTCCATTCCATTGAATTCCATTCCATTCCATTCCATTCCATTCCATTGAATTCCATTCCATTCCATTCCATTCCATTCCATTCCATTCCATTCCATTCCATTCCATTGAATTCCATTCCATTCCATTCCATTCGATTCCTTTCCATTCCATTGAATTCCATTCCATTCCATTCCATTCCATTCCATTCCATTGAATTCCATTGAATTCCATTCCATTCCGTTCCATTCCATTGAATTCCGTTCCGTTCCGTTCCGTTCCATTCCGTTCCGTTCCATTCCGTTCCATTCTGTTCTATTCCGTTCTACTCGGGTTGATTCCATTCTATTCCATTCCATTCCACTCGATTCCATTCCATTCCATTCCATTCCATTCCATTCCATTCCATTCCGTTCTACTCGGGTTCATTCCATTCCATTCCGTTCCGTTCCATTCCTTTCTACTTGTGTTGATTTCATTCCATTCCATTCTATTCCATTGAATTCCATTCCATTCCATTCCATTCCATTCCATGGAATTCCATTGAATTCCATTGAATTCCATTCCATGGAATTCCATTGAATTCCATTGAATTCCATTCCATGGAATTCCATTGAATTCCATTCCATTCCATTCCATGGAATTCCATTCCATTCCATTCCATTCCATTGCATTCCATTCCATTCCATTCCATTGAATTCCATTCCATTCCATTCCATTCGATTCCATTCCATTCCATTGAATTCCATTCCATTCCATTCCATTCCATTCCATTCCATTCCATTACATGGAATTCCATTGAATTCCATTGAATTCCATTCCATTGAATTCCATTCCATTCCATTCCATTCCATTCCATTCCATTCCATTGAATTCCATTCCATTCTATTCCATTCCATTCCATTGAATTCCATTCCATTCCATTCCATTCCATTCCATTCCTTTCCATTCCAATGAATTCCATTGAATTCCGTTCCATTGAATTCCATTCCATTCCATGGAATTCCATTCCATTCCATTCCATTCCATTCCGTTCCATTCCATTCCGTTCCATTCCATTCCATTCCATTCCATTCCGTTCCGTTCCATTCCGTTCCATTCCGTTCCATTCCATTGAATTCCGTTCCCTTGCACTGAATTCCGTTCCATTCCATTCCATTCCTTTCCGTTCCGTTCCGTTCCGTTCCGTTCCGTTCCGTTCTACTCGGGTTGATTCCATTCTATTCCATTCCATTCCATTCGATTCCATTCTAATCCATTCGATTCCATTCGATTCAATTCGATTCCATTCCATTCCATTTCATTCCATTCCATTCCAATGAATTCCATTCCATTCCATTGAATTCCATTCCATTCCATTGAATTCCATTCCATTCCATTGAATTCCATTCCATTCCATTCCATTCGATTCCATTCCATTCCATGGAATTCCATTCCATTCCATTCCATTCCATTCCATTCCATTCCATTCCATTCCATTCCATTCCATTCGATTCCATTCTATTCCTTTCGATTCCATTCGATTCCATTCCATTCCATTCCATTCCATTGAATTCCATTCCATTCCATTCCATTCCATTGAATTCCATTCCATTCCATTCCATCGAATTCCATTCCATTCCATTGAATTCCATTCCATTCCATTCCATTCCATTCCATTCCATTCCATTCCATTCCATTCCATTCCATCGAATTCCATTCCATTCCATTCCATTCCATTCCATTCCATTCCATTCCATTCCATTCCATTCCATTCTACTCGGGTTGATTCCATTCTATTACATTCCATTCCATTCGATTCCATTCGATTCCATTCGATTCCATTCCATTCCATTCCATTCAATTGAATTCCATTCCATTCCATTCCATTCCATTCCATTCCATTCCATTCAATTACATCGAATTCCAGTACATTCCATTCCATTCCATTCCATTCCATTGTATTCCATTCCATTCCATTGAATTCCATTCCATTCCATTCCATTCCATTGAATTCCGTTCCATTCCATTCCATTCCATTGAATTCCGATCCATTGAATTCCATTCCTTTCCGTTCCCTTCCGTTCCGTTCTGTTCCATTCTACTCGGGTTGATTCCATTCTTTTCCATTACATTCCATTCGATTCCATTCGATTCCATTCCATTCCATTCCATTTGAATTCCATTGCATTCCATTCCATTCCATTCCATTCCATTCCATTCCATTCCATCGAATTCCATTCCATTCGATTCCATTCCATTCCATTCCATTGCATTCCATTCCATTCCATTCTACTCGGGTTGATTCCATTCTATTCCATTCCATTCCATTCGATTCCATTCGATTCCATTCGATTCCATTCGATTCCATTCCATTCCATTCCATTCAATTGAATTCCATTCCATTCCATTCCATTCCTTTCCATTCCATTCCATTCCATTCCATTCCATTCCATTCCGTTCTGCTCGGGTTGATTCCATTTTATTCCATTCCATTCCATTCGATTCCATTCGATTCCATTCGATTCCATTCCATTCCATTCCATTCCATTGAATTCCATTCCATTCCATTCCATTCCATTCCATTCCATTCCATTCCATTCCATTGAATTCCATTCCATTCCATTCCATTCCATTGAAGTCCGTTCCATTCCATTCCATTCCATTCCATTCCATTGAATTCCATTCCATTGAATTCCATTCCATTCCATTCCATTCCATTGAATTCCATTCCATTCCGTTCCGTTCCGTTCCGTTCCGTTCCGTTCCATTCCATTCCATTCCATTCCATTCCATTGAATTCCGTTCCATTCCATTGAATTCCATTCCATTCCGTTCCATTCCATTGAATTCCGTTCCGTTCCATTCCGTTCCGTTCCATTCCGTTCCATTCCGTTCCATTCCGTTCTACTTGGGTTGATTCCATTCTATTCCATTCCATTCCATTCGATTCCATTCCATTCCGTTCCATTCCATTAAATTCCGTTCTACTCGGGTTCATTCCATTCCATTCCGTTCCTTTCCGTTCCGTACCATTCCTTTCTACTTGTGTTGATTCCATTCCATTCCATTCTATTCCATTGAATTCCATTCCATTCCATTCCATTCCATTCCATTACATGGAATTCCATTGAATTCCATTGAATTCCATTCCATTGAATTCCATTCCATTCCATTCCATTCCATTCCATTCCATTCCATTGAATTCCATTCCATTCCATTCCATTTCATTCCATTCCATTCCATTGAATTCCATTCCATTCTATTCCATTCCATTCCATTGAATTCCATTCCATTCCATTCCATTCCATTCCATTCCTTTCCATTCCATTGAATTCCATTGAATTCCGTTCCATTGAATTCCATTCCATTCCATGGAATTCCATTCCATTCCATTCCATTCCATTCCGTTCCATTCCATTCCATGCCATTCCATTCCGTTCCGTTCCATTCCGTTCCATTCCGTTCCATTCCATTGAATTCCGTTCCCTTGCACTGAATTCCGTTCCATTCCATTCCATTCCTTTCCGTTCCGTTCCGTTCCGTTCCGTTCCGTTCCGTTCTACTCGGGTTGATTCCATTCTATTCCATTCCATTCCATTCGATTCCATTCTAATCCATTCGATTCCATTCGATTCAATTCGATTCCATTCCATTCCATTTCATTCCATTCCATTCCAATGAATTCCATTCCATTCCATTGAATTCCATTCCATTCCATTCCATTCCATTGAATTCCATTCCATTCCATTGAATTCCATTCCATTCCATTCCATTCGATTCCATTCCATTCCATGGAATTCCATTCCATTCCATTCCATTCCATTCCATTCCATTCCATTCCATTCCATTCCATTCGATTCCATTCGATTCCTTTCGATTCCATTCGATTCCATTCCATTCCATTCCATTCCATTGAATTCCATTCCATTCCATTCCATTCCATTGAATTCCATTCCATTCCATTCCATCGAATTCCATTCCATTCCATTGAATTCCATTCCATTCCATTCCATTCCATTCCATTCCATTCCATTCCATTCCATTACATCGAATTCCAGTCCATTCCATTCCATTCCATTCCATTCCATTGTATTCCATTCCATTCCATTGAATTCCATTCCATTCCATTCCATTCCATTGAATTCCGTTCCATTGAATTCCATTCCTTTCCGTTCCCTTCCGTTCCGTTCTGTTCCATTCTACTCGGGTTGATTCCATTCTTTTCCATTACATTTCATTCGATTCCATTCGATTCCATTCCATTCCATTCCATTTGAATTCCATTGCATTCCATTCCATTCCATTCCATTCCATTCCATTCCATTCCATTCCATCGAATTCCATTCCATTCGATTCCATTCCATTCCATTCCATTGTATTCCATTCCATTCCATTCTACTCGGGTTGATTCCATTCTATTCCATTCCATTCCATTCGATTCCATTCGATTCCATTCGATTCCATTCGATTCCATTCCATTCAATTCCATTCAATTGAATTCCATTCCATTACATTCCATTCCTTTCCATTCCATTCCATTCCATTCCATTCCATTCCATTCCATTCCATTCCATTCCATTCCATTCCGTTCTGCTCGGGTTGATTCCATTTTATTCCATTCCATTCCATTCGTTTCCATTCGATTCCATTCGATTCCATTCCATTCCATTCCATTCCATTGAATTCCATTCCATTCCATTCCATTCCATTCCATTCCATTCCATTCCATTCCATTCCATTCCGTTCCATTCCATTCCGTTCCTTTCCTTTCCATTCCGTTCCATTCCGTTCCGTTCCGTTCCATTCCATTGCATTCCGTTCCATTCCATTGAATTCCGTTCCATTGCATTGAATTCCATTCCAATCCATTCCATTCCATTCCATTCCATTCCATTCCATTGAATTCCATTCCATTCCATTCCATTCCATTCCATTCCATTCCATTCCATTCCATTCCATTGAATTCCATTCCATTGAATTCCATTCCATTCCATTGAATTCCATTGCAATCCATTCCATTCCATTGAATTCCATTCCATTCCATTCCATTCCATTCCGTTCCATTCCATTTGAATTCCATTCCATTCCATTCCATTCCATTCCATTCTACTTGGGTTGATTCCATTCTATTCCATTCCATTCCATTCCATTCCATTCCATTCCATTCGATTCAATTCGATTCCATTCTATTCCATTCGATTCCATTCGATTCAATTCGATTCCATTCCATTCCATTCCATTCCATTCCATTCCATTCCATTGAATTCCATTCCATTCCATTCCGTTCCATTCCATTCCGTTCCATTCCATTCCATTCCATTCCATTCCATTGAACTCCATTCCATTCCATTCCATTCCATTCCATTCCATTCCATTCCATTGAATTCCATTCCATTCCATTCCATTCCATTGAATTCAGTTCCATTCAATTCCATTCGATTCCATTCCGTTCTACTCGGGTTGATTCCATTCTATTCCATTCCGTTCCGTTACGTTCCGTTCCGTTCCTTTCCGTTCCATTCCACTCGGGTTGATTCCTTTCTATTCCATTCCATTCCATTCGATTCCATTCGATTCCATTCGATTCCATTCGATTCCATTCGATTCCATTCCATTCCATTCCATTCCATTGAATTCCATTCCATTCCATTCCATTCCATTGAATTCCGTTCCATTCCATTCCATTCCATTCCATTCCATTCCATTCCATTCCATTGAATTCCATTCCATTCCATTCCATTCCATTGAATTCTGTTCCATTCAATTCCATTCCATTCCATTCCGTTCTACTCGGGTTAATTCCATTCTATTCCATTCCGTTCCGTTCCGTTCCGTTCCGTTCCATTCCACTCGGGTTGATTCCATTCTATTCCATTCCATTCCATTCGATTCCATTCGATTCCATTCGATTCCATTCGATTCCATTCGATTCCATTCGATTCCATTCCATTCCATTCAATTCCATTCCATTCCATTGCATTCCATTGAATTCCGTTCCATTCCATTCAATTCCATTCCATTCCATTCCATTCCATTTGAATTCCATTCCATTCCATTCCATTCCATTCCATTCCATTCCATTCCATTCCATTCCATTCCATTCCATTCCATTCCATTCTACACGGGTTGATTCCATTCTATTCCATTCCATTCCATTCGATTCCATTCGATTCCATTCGATTCCATTCCATTCCATTCCATTCTATTCCATTCCATTCCATTCCATTCCATTGAATTCCATTCCATTCCATTGAATTCCATTCCATTCCATTCCATTCCATTGAATTCCGTTCCTTTCCATTCCATTCCATTCCATTCCATTCCATTGAATTCCATTCCATTGAATTCCATTCCATTCCATTCCATTCCACTGAATTCCATTCCATTCCGTTCCGTTCCGTTCCGTTCCGTTCCATTCCGTTCCATTCCATTCCATTCCATTCCATTGAATTCCGTTCCATTCCATTGAATTCCATTCCATTCCGTTCCATTCCATTGAATTCCGTTCCGTTCCGTTCCGTTCCATTCCGTTCCATTCCGTTCCATTCCGTTCTACTCGGGTTGATTCCATTCTATTCCATTCCATTCCATTCGATTCCATTCCATTCCATTCGATTCCATTCCATTCCGTTCTACTCGGGTTCATTCCATTCCATTCCGTTCCGTTCCGTTCCGTTCCGTTCCATTCCTTTCTACTTGTGTTGATTCCATTCCATTCCATTCTATTCCATTGAATTCCATTCCATTCCATTCCATTCCATTCCATTACATGGAATTCCATTGAATTCCATTGAATTCCATTCCATTGAATTCCATTCCATTCCATTGAATTCCATTCCATTCCATTCCATTCCATTCCATTGAATTCCATTCCATTCCATTCCATTCCATTCCATTCCATTCCATTCCATTCCATTCCATTGAATTCCATTCCATTCCATTCCATTCGATTCCTTTCCATTCCATTGAATTCCATTCCATTCCATTCCATTCCATTCCATTCCATTGAATTCCATTGAATTCCATTCCATTCCGTTCCATTCCATTGAATTCCGTTCCGTTCCGTTCCGTTCCATTCCGTTCCGTTCCATTCCGTTCCATTCTGTTCTATTCCGTTCTACTCGGGTTGATTCCATTCTATTCCATTCCATTCCACTCGATTCCATTCCATTCCATTCCATTCCATTCCATTCCATTCCATTCCGTTCTACTCGGGTTCATTCCATTCCATTCCGTTCCGTTCCATTCCTTTCTACTTGTGTTGATTTCATTCCATTCCATTCTATTCCATTGAATTCCATTCCATTCCATTCCATTCCATTCCATGGAATTCCATTGAATTCCATTGAATTCCATTCCATGGAATTCCATTGAATTCCATTGAATTCCATTCCATGGAATTCCATTGAATTCCATTCCATTCCATTCCATGGAATTCCATTCCATTCCATTCCATTCCATTGCATTCCATTCCATTCCATTCCATTGAATTCCATTCCATTCCATTCCATTCGATTCCATTCCATTCCATTGAATTCCATTCCATTCCATTCCATTCCATTCCATTCCATTCCATTACATGGAATTCCATTGAATTCCATTGAATTCCATTCCATTGAATTCCATTCCATTCCATTCCATTCCATTCCATTCCATTCCATTGAATTCCATTCCATTCTATTCCATTCCATTCCATTGAATTCCATTCCATTCCATTCCATTCCATTCCATTCCATTCCTTTCCATTCCAATGAATTCCATTGAATTCCGTTCCATTGAATTCCATTCCATTCCATGGAATTCCATTCCATTCCATTCCATTCCATTCCGTTCCATTCCATTCCGTTCCATTCCATTCCATTCCATTCCATTCCGTTCCGTTCCATTCCGTTCCATTCCGTTCCATTCCATTGAATTCCGTTCCCTTGCACTGAATTCCGTTCCATTCCATTCCATTCCTTTCCGTTCCGTTCCGTTCCGTTCCGTTCCGTTCCGTTCTACTCGGGTTGATTCCATTCTATTCCATTCCATTCCATTCGATTCCATTCTAATCCATTCGATTCCATTCGATTCAATTCGATTCCATTCCATTCCATTTCATTCCATTCCATTCCAATGAATTCCATTCCATTCCATTGAATTCCATTCCATTCCATTGAATTCCATTCCATTCCATTGAATTCCATTCCATTCCATTCCATTCGATTCCATTCCATTCCATGGAATTCCATTCCATTCCATTCCATTCCATTCCATTCCATTCCATTCCATTCCATTCCATTCCATTCGATTCCATTCTATTCCTTTCGATTCCATTCGATTCCATTCCATTCCATTCCATTCCATTGAATTCCATTCCATTCCATTCCATTCCATTGAATTCCATTCCATTCCATTCCATCGAATTCCATTCCATTCCATTGAATTCCATTCCATTCCATTCCATTCCATTCCATTCCATTCCATTCCATTCCATTCCATTCCATCGAATTCCATTCCATTCCATTCCATTCCATTCCATTCCATTCCATTCCATTCCATTCCATTCTACTCGGGTTGATTCCATTCTATTACATTCCATTCCATTCGATTCCATTCGATTCCATTCGATTCCATTCCATTCCATTCCATTCAATTGAATTCCATTCCATTCCATTCCATTCCATTCCATTCCATTCCATTCAATTACATCGAATTCCAGTACATTCCATTCCATTCCATTCCATTCCATTGTATTCCATTCCATTCCATTGAATTCCATTCCATTCCATTCCATTCCATTGAATTCCGTTCCATTCCATTCCATTCCATTGAATTCCGATCCATTGAATTCCATTCCTTTCCGTTCCCTTCCGTTCCGTTCTGTTCCATTCTACTCGGGTTGATTCCATTCTTTTCCATTACATTCCATTCGATTCCATTCGATTCCATTCCATTCCATTCCATTTGAATTCCATTGCATTCCATTCCATTCCATTCCATTCCATTCCATTCCATTCCATCGAATTCCATTCCATTCGATTCCATTCCATTCCATTCCATTGCATTCCATTCCATTCCATTCTACTCGGGTTGATTCCATTCTATTCCATTCCATTCCATTCGATTCCATTCGATTCCATTCGATTCCATTCGATTCCATTCCATTCCATTCCATTCAATTGAATTCCATTCCATTCCATTCCATTCCTTTCCATTCCATTCCATTCCATTCCATTCCATTCCATTCCGTTCTGCTCGGGTTGATTCCATTTTATTCCATTCCATTCCATTCGATTCCATTCGATTCCATTCGATTCCATTCCATTCCATTCCATTCCATTGAATTCCATTCCATTCCATTCCATTCCATTCCATTCCATTCCATTCCATTCCATTCCATTCCTTTCCGTTCCATTCCATTCCGTTCCTTTCCTTTCCATTCCGTTCCATTCCATTCCGTTCCGTTCCATTCCATTGCATTCCGTTCCATTCCATTGAATTCCGTTCCATTGCATTGAATTCCATTCCAATCCATTCCATTCCATTCCGTTCCGTTCCGTTCCGTTCCGTTCCGTTCCGTTCTTCTCGGGTTGATTCCATTCTATTCCATTCCATTCCATTCGATTCCATTCGATTCCATTCGATTCCATTCGATTACATTCCATTCAATTCCATTCCATTGAATTCCATTCCATTCCATTGAATTCCATTCCATTCCATTCCATTCCATTCCATTCCATTCCATTCCATTGAATTCCATTCCATTCCATTGAATTCCATTCCATTCCATCCCATTCGATTCCATTCCATTCCATTGAATTCCATTCCATTCCATTCCATTCCATTCCATTCCATTCCATTGAATTCCATTCCATTGAATTCCATTCCATTCCATTCCATTCCATTCGATTCCATTCGATTCCATTCGATTCCATTCCATTCCATTGAATTCCATTCCATTCCATTCCATTCCATTCCATTCCATTCCATTCCATTGAATTCCGTTCCATTCCATTGAATTCCATTCCATTCCATCCCATTCGATTCCATTCCATTCCATTGAATTCCATTCCATTCCATTCCATTCCATTCCATTCCATTCCATTGAATTCCATTCCATTGAATTCCATTCCATTCCATTGAATTCCATTGCAATCCATTCCATTCCATTGAATTCCGTTCCATTCCATTCCATTCCATTCCGTTCCATTCCATTTGAATTCCATTCCATTCCATTCCATTCCATTCCATTCTACTCGGGTTGATTCCATTCTATTCCATTCCATTCCATTCCATTCCATTCCATTCCATTCCATTCCATTCAATTCGATTCCATTCTATTCCATTCGATTATATTCGATTCAATTCGATTCCATTCCATTCCATTCCATTCCATTCCATTCCATTGAATTCCATTCCATTCCATTCCGTTCCATTCCATTCCGTTCCATTCCATTCCATTCCATTCCATTCCATTGAACTCCATTCCATTCCATTCCATTCCATTCCATTCCATTCCATTCCATTGAATTCCATTCCATTCCATTCCATTCCATTGAATTCAGTTCCATTCAATTCCATTCGATTCCATTCCGTTCTACTCGGGTTGATTCCATTCTATTCCATTCCGTTCCGTTACGTTCCGTTCCGTTCCTTTCCGTTCCATTCCACTCGGGTTGATTCCTTTCTATTCCATTCCATTCCATTCGATTCCATTCGATTCCATTCGATTCCATTCGATTCCATTCGATTCCATTCCATTCCATTCCATTCCATTGAATTCCATTCCATTCCATTCCATTCCATTGAATTCCGTTCCATTCCATTCCATTCCATTCCATTCCATTCCATTCCATTCCATTGAATTCCATTCCATTCCATTCCATTCCATTGAATTCTGTTCCATTCAATTCCATTCCATTCCATTCCGTTCTACTCGGGTTAATTCCATTCTATTCCATTCCGTTCCGTTCCGTTCCGTTCCGTTCCATTCCACTCGGGTTGATTCCATTCTATTCCATTCCATTCCATTCGATTCCATTCGATTCCATTCGATTCCATTCGATTCCATTCGATTCCATTCGATTCCATTCCATTCCATTCAATTCCATTCCATTCCATTGCATTCCATTGAATTCCGTTCCATTCCATTCAATTCCATTCCATTCCATTCCATTCCATTTGAATTCCATTCCATTCCATTCCATTCCATTCCATTCCATTCCATTCCATTCCATTCCATTCCATTCCATTCCATTCCATTCTACACGGGTTGATTCCATTCTATTCCATTCCATTCCATTCGATTCCATTCGATTCCATTCGATTCCATTCCATTCCATTCCATTCTATTCCATTCCATTCCATTCCATTCCATTGAATTCCATTCCATTCCATTGAATTCCATTCCATTCCATTCCATTCCATTGAATTCCGTTCCTTTCCATTCCATTCCATTCCATTCCATTCCATTGAATTCCATTCCATTGAATTCCATTCCATTCCATTCCATTCCACTGAATTCCATTCCATTCCGTTCCGTTCCGTTCCGTTCCGTTCCATTCCGTTCCATTCCATTCCATTCCATTCCATTGAATTCCGTTCCATTCCATTGAATTCCATTCCATTCCGTTCCATTCCATTGAATTCCGTTCCGTTCCGTTCCGTTCCATTCCGTTCCATTCCGTTCCATTCCGTTCTACTCGGGTTGATTCCATTCTATTCCATTCCATTCCATTCGATTCCATTCCATTCCATTCGATTCCATTCCATTCCGTTCTACTCGGGTTCATTCCATTCCATTCCGTTCCGTTCCGTTCCGTTCCGTTCCATTCCTTTCTACTTGTGTTGATTCCATTCCATTCCATTCTATTCCATTGAATTCCATTCCATTCCATTCCATTCCATTCCATTACATGGAATTCCATTGAATTCCATTGAATTCCATTCCATTGAATTCCATTCCATTCCATTGAATTCCATTCCATTCCATTCCATTCCATTCCATTGAATTCCATTCCATTCCATTCCATTCCATTCCATTCCATTCCATTCCATTCCATTCCATTGAATTCCATTCCATTCCATTCCATTCGATTCCTTTCCATTCCATTGAATTCCATTCCATTCCATTCCATTCCATTCCATTCCATTGAATTCCATTGAATTCCATTCCATTCCGTTCCATTCCATTGAATTCCGTTCCGTTCCGTTCCGTTCCATTCCGTTCCGTTCCATTCCGTTCCATTCTGTTCTATTCCGTTCTACTCGGGTTGATTCCATTCTATTCCATTCCATTCCACTCGATTCCATTCCATTCCATTCCATTCCATTCCATTCCATTCCATTCCGTTCTACTCGGGTTCATTCCATTCCATTCCGTTCCGTTCCATTCCTTTCTACTTGTGTTGATTTCATTCCATTCCATTCTATTCCATTGAATTCCATTCCATTCCATTCCATTCCATTCCATGGAATTCCATTGAATTCCATTGAATTCCATTCCATGGAATTCCATTGAATTCCATTGAATTCCATTCCATGGAATTCCATTGAATTCCATTCCATTCCATTCCATGGAATTCCATTCCATTCCATTCCATTCCATTGCATTCCATTCCATTCCATTCCATTGAATTCCATTCCATTCCATTCCATTCGATTCCATTCCATTCCATTGAATTCCATTCCATTCCATTCCATTCCATTCCATTCCATTCCATTACATGGAATTCCATTGAATTCCATTGAATTCCATTCCATTGAATTCCATTCCATTCCATTCCATTCCATTCCATTCCATTCCATTGAATTCCATTCCATTCTATTCCATTCCATTCCATTGAATTCCATTCCATTCCATTCCATTCCATTCCATTCCTTTCCATTCCAATGAATTCCATTGAATTCCGTTCCATTGAATTCCATTCCATTCCATGGAATTCCATTCCATTCCATTCCATTCCATTCCGTTCCATTCCATTCCGTTCCATTCCATTCCATTCCATTCCATTCCGTTCCGTTCCATTCCGTTCCATTCCGTTCCATTCCATTGAATTCCGTTCCCTTGCACTGAATTCCGTTCCATTCCATTCCATTCCTTTCCGTTCCGTTCCGTTCCGTTCCGTTCCGTTCCGTTCTACTCGGGTTGATTCCATTCTATTCCATTCCATTCCATTCGATTCCATTCTAATCCATTCGATTCCATTCGATTCAATTCGATTCCATTCCATTCCATTTCATTCCATTCCATTCCAATGAATTCCATTCCATTCCATTGAATTCCATTCCATTCCATTGAATTCCATTCCATTCCATTGAATTCCATTCCATTCCATTCCATTCGATTCCATTCCATTCCATGGAATTCCATTCCATTCCATTCCATTCCATTCCATTCCATTCCATTCCATTCCATTCCATTCCATTCGATTCCATTCTATTCCTTTCGATTCCATTCGATTCCATTCCATTCCATTCCATTCCATTGAATTCCATTCCATTCCATTCCATTCCATTGAATTCCATTCCATTCCATTCCATCGAATTCCATTCCATTCCATTGAATTCCATTCCATTCCATTCCATTCCATTCCATTCCATTCCATTCCATTCCATTCCATTCCATCGAATTCCATTCCATTCCATTCCATTCCATTCCATTCCATTCCATTCCATTCCATTCCATTCCATTCTACTCGGGTTGATTCCATTCTATTACATTCCATTCCATTCGATTCCATTCGATTCCATTCGATTCCATTCCATTCCATTCCATTCAATTGAATTCCATTCCATTCCATTCCATTCCATTCCATTCCATTCCATTCAATTACATCGAATTCCAGTACATTCCATTCCATTCCATTCCATTCCATTGTATTCCATTCCATTCCATTGAATTCCATTCCATTCCATTCCATTCCATTGAATTCCGTTCCATTCCATTCCATTCCATTGAATTCCGATCCATTGAATTCCATTCCTTTCCGTTCCCTTCCGTTCCGTTCTGTTCCATTCTACTCGGGTTGATTCCATTCTTTTCCATTACATTCCATTCGATTCCATTCGATTCCATTCCATTCCATTCCATTTGAATTCCATTGCATTCCATTCCATTCCATTCCATTCCATTCCATTCCATTCCATCGAATTCCATTCCATTCGATTCCATTCCATTCCATTCCATTGCATTCCATTCCATTCCATTCTACTCGGGTTGATTCCATTCTATTCCATTCCATTCCATTCGATTCCATTCGATTCCATTCGATTCCATTCGATTCCATTCCATTCCATTCCATTCAATTGAATTCCATTCCATTCCATTCCATTCCTTTCCATTCCATTCCATTCCATTCCATTCCATTCCATTCCGTTCTGCTCGGGTTGATTCCATTTTATTCCATTCCATTCCATTCGATTCCATTCGATTCCATTCGATTCCATTCCATTCCATTCCATTCCATTGAATTCCATTCCATTCCATTCCATTCCATTCCATTCCATTCCATTCCATTCCATTGAATTCCATTCCATTCCATTCCATTCCATTGAAGTCCGTTCCATTCCATTCCATTCCATTCCATTCCATTGAATTCCATTCCATTGAATTCCATTCCATTCCATTCCATTCCATTGAATTCCATTCCATTCCGTTCCGTTCCGTTCCGTTCCGTTCCGTTCCATTCCATTCCATTCCATTCCATTCCATTGAATTCCGTTCCATTCCATTGAATTCCATTCCATTCCGTTCCATTCCATTGAATTCCGTTCCGTTCCATTCCGTTCCGTTCCATTCCGTTCCATTCCGTTCCATTCCGTTCTACTTGGGTTGATTCCATTCTATTCCATTCCATTCCATTCGATTCCATTCCATTCCGTTCCATTCCATTAAATTCCGTTCTACTCGGGTTCATTCCATTCCATTCCGTTCCTTTCCGTTCCGTACCATTCCTTTCTACTTGTGTTGATTCCATTCCATTCCATTCTATTCCATTGAATTCCATTCCATTCCATTCCATTCCATTCCATTACATGGAATTCCATTGAATTCCATTGAATTCCATTCCATTGAATTCCATTCCATTCCATTCCATTCCATTCCATTCCATTCCATTGAATTCCATTCCATTCCATTCCATTTCATTCCATTCCATTCCATTGAATTCCATTCCATTCTATTCCATTCCATTCCATTGAATTCCATTCCATTCCATTCCATTCCATTCCATTCCTTTCCATTCCATTGAATTCCATTGAATTCCGTTCCATTGAATTCCATTCCATTCCATGGAATTCCATTCCATTCCATTCCATTCCATTCCGTTCCATTCCATTCCATGCCATTCCATTCCGTTCCGTTCCATTCCGTTCCATTCCGTTCCATTCCATTGAATTCCGTTCCCTTGCACTGAATTCCGTTCCATTCCATTCCATTCCTTTCCGTTCCGTTCCGTTCCGTTCCGTTCCGTTCCGTTCTACTCGGGTTGATTCCATTCTATTCCATTCCATTCCATTCGATTCCATTCTAATCCATTCGATTCCATTCGATTCAATTCGATTCCATTCCATTCCATTTCATTCCATTCCATTCCAATGAATTCCATTCCATTCCATTGAATTCCATTCCATTCCATTCCATTCCATTGAATTCCATTCCATTCCATTGAATTCCATTCCATTCCATTCCATTCGATTCCATTCCATTCCATGGAATTCCATTCCATTCCATTCCATTCCATTCCATTCCATTCCATTCCATTCCATTCCATTCGATTCCATTCGATTCCTTTCGATTCCATTCGATTCCATTCCATTCCATTCCATTCCATTGAATTCCATTCCATTCCATTCCATTCCATTGAATTCCATTCCATTCCATTCCATCGAATTCCATTCCATTCCATTGAATTCCATTCCATTCCATTCCATTCCATTCCATTCCATTCCATTCCATTCCATTACATCGAATTCCAGTCCATTCCATTCCATTCCATTCCATTCCATTGTATTCCATTCCATTCCATTGAATTCCATTCCATTCCATTCCATTCCATTGAATTCCGTTCCATTGAATTCCATTCCTTTCCGTTCCCTTCCGTTCCGTTCTGTTCCATTCTACTCGGGTTGATTCCATTCTTTTCCATTACATTTCATTCGATTCCATTCGATTCCATTCCATTCCATTCCATTTGAATTCCATTGCATTCCATTCCATTCCATTCCATTCCATTCCATTCCATTCCATTCCATCGAATTCCATTCCATTCGATTCCATTCCATTCCATTCCATTGTATTCCATTCCATTCCATTCTACTCGGGTTGATTCCATTCTATTCCATTCCATTCCATTCGATTCCATTCGATTCCATTCGATTCCATTCGATTCCATTCCATTCAATTCCATTCAATTGAATTCCATTCCATTACATTCCATTCCTTTCCATTCCATTCCATTCCATTCCATTCCATTCCATTCCATTCCATTCCATTCCATTCCGTTCTGCTCGGGTTGATTCCATTTTATTCCATTCCATTCCATTCGTTTCCATTCGATTCCATTCGATTCCATTCCATTCCATTCCATTCCATTGAATTCCATTCCATTCCATTCCATTCCATTCCATTCCATTCCATTCCATTCCATTCCATTCCGTTCCATTCCATTCCGTTCCTTTCCTTTCCATTCCGTTCCATTCCGTTCCGTTCCGTTCCATTCCATTGCATTCCGTTCCATTCCATTGAATTCCGTTCCATTGCATTGAATTCCATTCCAATCCATTCCATTCCATTCCATTCCATTCCATTCCATTGAATTCCATTCCATTCCATTCCATTCCATTCCATTCCATTCCATTCCATTCCATTCCATTGAATTCCATTCCATTGAATTCCATTCCATTCCATTGAATTCCATTGCAATCCATTCCATTCCATTGAATTCCATTCCATTCCATTCCATTCCATTCCGTTCCATTCCATTTGAATTCCATTCCATTCCATTCCATTCCATTCCATTCTACTTGGGTTGATTCCATTCTATTCCATTCCATTCCATTCCATTCCATTCCATTCCATTCGATTCAATTCGATTCCATTCTATTCCATTCGATTCCATTCGATTCAATTCGATTCCATTCCATTCCATTCCATTCCATTCCATTCCATTCCATTGAATTCCATTCCATTCCATTCCGTTCCATTCCATTCCGTTCCATTCCATTCCATTCCATTCCATTCCATTGAACTCCATTCCATTCCATTCCATTCCATTCCATTCCATTCCATTCCATTGAATTCCATTCCATTCCATTCCATTCCATTGAATTCAGTTCCATTCAATTCCATTCGATTCCATTCCGTTCTACTCGGGTTGATTCCATTCTATTCCATTCCGTTCCGTTACGTTCCGTTCCGTTCCTTTCCGTTCCATTCCACTCGGGTTGATTCCTTTCTATTCCATTCCATTCCATTCGATTCCATTCGATTCCATTCGATTCCATTCGATTCCATTCGATTCCATTCCATTCCATTCCATTCCATTGAATTCCATTCCATTCCATTCCATTCCATTGAATTCCGTTCCATTCCATTCCATTCCATTCCATTCCATTCCATTCCATTCCATTGAATTCCATTCCATTCCATTCCATTCCATTGAATTCTGTTCCATTCAATTCCATTCCATTCCATTCCCTTCTACTCGGGTTAATTCCATTCTATTCCATTCCGTTCCGTTCCGTTCCGTTCCGTTCCATTCCACTCGGGTTGATTCCATTCTATTCCATTCCATTCCATTCGATTCCATTCGATTCCATTCGATTCCATTCGATTCCATTCGATTCCATTCGATTCCATTCCATTCCATTCAATTCCATTCCATTCCATTGCATTCCATTGAATTCCGTTCCATTCCATTCAATTCCATTCCATTCCATTCCATTCCATTTGAATTCCATTCCATTCCATTCCATTCCATTCCATTCCATTCCATTCCATTCCATTCCATTCCATTCCATTCCATTCCATTCTACACGGGTTGATTCCATTCTATTCCATTCCATTCCATTCGATTCCATTCGATTCCATTCGATTCCATTCCATTCCATTCCATTCTATTCCATTCCATTCCATTCCATTCCATTGAATTCCATTCCATTCCATTGAATTCCATTCCATTCCATTCCATTCCATTGAATTCCGTTCCTTTCCATTCCATTCCATTCCATTCCATTCCATTGAATTCCATTCCATTGAATTCCATTCCATTCCATTCCATTCCACTGAATTCCATTCCATTCCGTTCCGTTCCGTTCCGTTCCGTTCCATTCCGTTCCATTCCATTCCATTCCATTCCATTGAATTCCGTTCCATTCCATTGAATTCCATTCCATTCCGTTCCATTCCATTGAATTCCGTTCCGTTCCGTTCCGTTCCATTCCGTTCCATTCCGTTCCATTCCGTTCTACTCGGGTTGATTCCATTCTATTCCATTCCATTCCATTCGATTCCATTCCATTCCATTCGATTCCATTCCATTCCGTTCTACTCGGGTTCATTCCATTCCATTCCGTTCCGTTCCGTTCCGTTCCGTTCCATTCCTTTCTACTTGTGTTGATTCCATTCCATTCCATTCTATTCCATTGAATTCCATTCCATTCCATTCCATTCCATTCCATTACATGGAATTCCATTGAATTCCATTGAATTCCATTCCATTGAATTCCATTCCATTCCATTGAATTCCATTCCATTCCATTCCATTCCATTCCATTGAATTCCATTCCATTCCATTCCATTCCATTCCATTCCATTACATTCCATTCCATTCCATTGAATTCCATTCCATTCCATTCCATTCGATTCCTTTCCATTCCATTGAATTCCATTCCATTCCATTCCATTCCATTCCATTCCATTGAATTCCATTGAATTCCATTCCATTCCGTTCCATTCCATTGAATTCCGTTCCGTTCCGTTCCGTTCCATTCCGTTCCGTTCCATTCCGTTCCATTCTGTTCTATTCCGTTCTACTCGGGTTGATTCCATTCTATTCCATTCCATTCCACTCGATTCCATTCCATTCCATTCCATTCCATTCCATTCCATTCCATTCCGTTCTACTCGGGTTCATTCCATTCCATTCCGTTCCGTTCCATTCCTTTCTACTTGTGTTGATTTCATTCCATTCCATTCTATTCCATTGAATTCCATTCCATTCCATTCCATTCCATTCCATGGAATTCCATTGAATTCCATTGAATTCCATTCCATGGAATTCCATTGAATTCCATTGAATTCCATTCCATGGAATTCCATTGAATTCCATTCCATTCCATTCCATGGAATTCCATTCCATTCCATTCCATTCCATTGCATTCCATTCCATTCCATTCCATTGAATTCCATTCCATTCCATTCCATTCGATTCCATTCCATTCCATTGAATTCCATTCCATTCCATTCCATTCCATTCCATTCCATTCCATTACATGGAATTCCATTGAATTCCATTGAATTCCATTCCATTGAATTCCATTCCATTCCATTCCATTCCATTCCATTCCATTCCATTGAATTCCATTCCATTCTATTCCATTCCATTCCATTGAATTCCATTCCATTCCATTCCATTCCATTCCATTCCATTCCTTTCCATTCCAATGAATTCCATTGAATTCCGTTCCATTGAATTCCATTCCATTCCATGGAATTCCATTCCATTCCATTCCATTCCATTCCGTTCCATTCCATTCCGTTCCATTCCATTCCATTCCATTCCATTCCGTTCCGTTCCATTCCGTTCCATTCCGTTCCATTCCATTGAATTCCGTTCCCTTGCACTGAATTCCGTTCCATTCCATTCCATTCCTTTCCGTTCCGTTCCGTTCCGTTCCGTTCCGTTCCGTTCTACTCGGGTTGATTCCATTCTATTCCATTCCATTCCATTCGATTCCATTCTAATCCATTCGATTCCATTCGATTCAATTCGATTCCATTCCATTCCATTTCATTCCATTCCATTCCAATGAATTCCATTCCATTCCATTGAATTCCATTCCATTCCATTGAATTCCATTCCATTCCATTGAATTCCATTCCATTCCATTCCATTCGATTCCATTCCATTCCATGGAATTCCATTCCATTCCATTCCATTCCATTCCATTCCATTCCATTCCATTCCATTCCATTCCATTCGATTCCATTCTATTCCTTTCGATTCCATTCGATTCCATTCCATTCCATTCCATTCCATTGAATTCCATTCCATTCCATTCCATTCCATTGAATTCCATTCCATTCCATTCCATCGAATTCCATTCCATTCCATTGAATTCCATTCCATTCCATTCCATTCCATTCCATTCCATTCCATTCCATTCCATTCCATTCCATCGAATTCCATTCCATTCCATTCCATTCCATTCCATTCCATTCCATTCCATTCCATTCCATTCTACTCGGGTTGATTCCATTCTATTACATTCCATTCCATTCGATTCCATTCGATTCCATTCGATTCCATTCCATTCCATTCCATTCAATTGAATTCCATTCCATTCCATTCCATTCCATTCCATTCCATTCCATTCAATTACATCGAATTCCAGTACATTCCATTCCATTCCATTCCATTCCATTGTATTCCATTCCATTCCATTGAATTCCATTCCATTCCATTCCATTCCATTGAATTCCGTTCCATTCCATTCCATTCCATTGAATTCCGATCCATTGAATTCCATTCCTTTCCGTTCCCTTCCGTTCCGTTCTGTTCCATTCTACTCGGGTTGATTCCATTCTTTTCCATTACATTCCATTCGATTCCATTCGATTCCATTCCATTCCATTCCATTTGAATTCCATTGCATTCCATTCCATTCCATTCCATTCCATTCCATTCCATTCCATCGAATTCCATTCCATTCGATTCCATTCCATTCCATTCCATTGCATTCCATTCCATTCCATTCTACTCGGGTTGATTCCATTCTATTCCATTCCATTCCATTCGATTCCATTCGATTCCATTCGATTCCATTCGATTCCATTCCATTCCATTCCATTCAATTGAATTCCATTCCATTCCATTCCATTCCTTTCCATTCCATTCCATTCCATTCCATTCCATTCCATTCCGTTCTGCTCGGGTTGATTCCATTTTATTCCATTCCATTCCATTCGATTCCATTCGATTCCATTCGATTCCATTCCATTCCATTCCATTCCATTGAATTCCATTCCATTCCATTCCATTCCATTCCATTCCATTCCATTCCATTCCATTCCATTCCTTTCCGTTCCATTCCATTCCGTTCCTTTCCTTTCCATTCCGTTCCATTCCATTCCGTTCCGTTCCATTCCATTGCATTCCGTTCCATTCCATTGAATTCCGTTCCATTGCATTGAATTCCATTCCAATCCATTCCATTCCATTCCGTTCCGTTCCGTTCCGTTCCGTTCCGTTCCGTTCTTCTCGGGTTGATTCCATTCTATTCCATTCCATTCCATTCGATTCCATTCGATTCCATTCGATTCCATTCGATTACATTCCATTCAATTCCATTCCATTGAATTCCATTCCATTCCATTGAATTCCATTCCATTCCATTCCATTCCATTCCATTCCATTCCATTCCATTGAATTCCATTCCATTCCATTGAATTCCATTCCATTCCATCCCATTCGATTCCATTCCATTCCATTGAATTCCATTCCATTCCATTCCATTCCATTCCATTCCATTCCATTGAATTCCATTCCATTGAATTCCATTCCATTCCATTCCATTCCATTCGATTCCATTCGATTCCATTCGATTCCATTCCATTCCATTGAATTCCATTCCATTCCATTCCATTCCATTCCATTCCATTCCATTCCATTGAATTCCGTTCCATTCCATTGAATTCCATTCCATTCCATCCCATTCGATTCCATTCCATTCCATTGAATTCCATTCCATTCCATTCCATTCCATTCCATTCCATTCCATTGAATTCCATTCCATTGAATTCCATTCCATTCCATTGAATTCCATTGCAATCCATTCCATTCCATTGAATTCCGTTCCATTCCATTCCATTCCATTCCGTTCCATTCCATTTGAATTCCATTCCATTCCATTCCATTACATTCCATTCCATTCCATTCTACTCGGGTTGATTCCATTCTATTCCATTCCATTCCATTCCATTCCATTCCATTCCATTCAATTCGATTCCATTCTATTCCATTCGATTATATTCGATTCAATTCGATTCCATTCCATTCCATTCCATTCCATTCCATTCCATTGAATTCCATTCCATTCCATTCCGTTCCATTCCATTCCGTTCCATTCCATTCCATTCCATTCCGTTCCATTGAACTCCATTCCATTCCATTGAATTCCATTCCATTCCATTCCATTCCATTGAATTCCATTCCATTCCATTCCATTCCATTGAATTCTGTTCCATTCAATTCCATTCGATTCCATTCCGTTCTACTCGGGTTGATTCCATTCTATTCCATTCCGTTCCGTTACGTTCCGTTCCGTTCCTTTCCGTTCCATTCCACTCGGGTTGATTCCTTTCTATTCCATTCGATTCCATTCGATTCCATTCGATTCCATTCGATTCCATTCGATTCCATTCGATTCCATTCCATTCCATTCCATTGAATTCCATTCCATTCCATTCCATTCCATTGAATTCCGTTCCATTCCATTCCATTCCATTCCATTCCATTCCATTCCATTGAATTCCATTCCATTCCGTTTCGTTCCGTTCCGTTTCGTTCCTTTCCGTTCCATTCCATTCCACTCGGGTTGGTTCCATTCTATTCCATTCCATTCCATTCGATTCCATTCGATTCCATTCGATTCCATTCGATTCCATTCGATTCCATTCGATTCCATTCCATTCCATTCCATTCCATTCCATTCCATTGAATTCCATTCCATTCCATTGAATTCCATTCCATTCCATTCCATTCCATTGAATTCCGTTCCATTCCATTCCATTCCATTCCATTGCATTCCATTGAATTCCATTCCATTGAATTCCATTCCATTCCATTCCATTCCACTGAATTCCATTCCATGCCGTTCCATTCCGTTCCGTTCCGTTCCATTCCGTTCCATTCCATTCCATTCCATTCCATTGAATTCCGTTCCATTCCATTGAATTCCATTCCATTCCGTTCCATTCCATTGAATTCCGTTCCGTTCCGTTCCGTTCCGTTCCATTCCGTTCCATTCCGTTCCATTCCGTTCTACTCGGGTTGATTCCATTCTATTCCATTCCATTCCATTCGATTCCATTCCATTCCATTCGATTCCATTCCATTCCGTTCTACTCGGGTTCATTCCATTCCATTCCGTTCCGTTCTGTTCCGTTCCGTTCCATTCCTTTCTACTTGTGTTGATTCCATTCCATTCCATTCTATTCCATTGAATTCCATTCCATTCCATTCCATTACATGGAATTCCATTGAATTCCATTGAATTCCATTCCATTGAATTCCATTCCATTCCATTGAATTCCATTCCATTCCTTTCCATTCCATTCCATTGAATTCCATTCCATTCCATTCCATTGAATTCCATTCCATTCCATTCCATTCCATTCCATAGAATTCCATTCCATTCCATTCCATTCGATTCCTTTCCATTCCATTGAATTCCATTCCATTCCATTCCATTCCATTCCATTGAATTCCATTGAATTCCATTCCATTGAATTCCATTCCATTCCATTGAATTCCATTCCATTCCATTCCATTCCATTCCGTTCCATTCCATTCCATTCCGTTCCATTCCATTCCATTCCATTCCATTCCATTCCTTTCCGTTCCGTTCCGTTCCGGTCCGTTCCGTTCCGTTCCGTTCTACTCGGGTTGATTCCATTCTATTCCATTCCATTCCATTCGATTCCATTCTATTCCATTCGATTCCATTCGATTCAATTCGATTCCATTCCATTCCATTCCATTCCATTCCATTCCATTCCATTCCATTGAATTCCATTCCATTCCATTCCGTTCCATTCCATTCCGTTCCATTCCATTCCATTCCATTCCATTCCATTACGTTCCGTTCCATTCCGTTCCATTCCGTTCCATTCCATTGAATTCCGATCCATTGCATTGAATTCCGCTCCATTCCATTCCATTCCTTTCCGTTCCGTTCCGTTCCGTTCCGTTCCGTTCCTTTCCGTTCTACTCAGATTGATTCCATTCTACTCCATTCCATTCCATTCGATTGCATTCGATTCCATTCGATTCCATTCGATTCCATTCCATTCCATTCCATTCCATTCCATTCCATTCCATTGAATTCCATTCCATTCCATTCCATTCCATTCCATTCCATTCCATTCCATTCCATTGAATTCCATTCCATTCCATTCCATTCCATTGAATTCTGTTCCATTCAGTTCCATTCCATTCCATTCCGTTCTACTCGGGTTTATTCCATTCTATTCCATTCCGTTCCGTTCCGTTCCGTTCCTTTCCGTTCCATTCCATTCCACTCGGGTTGGTTCCATTCTATTCCATTCCATTCCATTCGATTCCATTCGATTCCATTCGATTCCATTCGATTCCATTCGATTCCATTCCATTCCATTCCATTCCATTGAATTCCGTTCCATTCCATTCAATTCCATTCCATTCCATTCCATTCCATTTGAATTCCATTCCATTCCATTCCGTTCCATTCCATTCCATTCCATTCCATTCCATTCCATTCCATTCCGTTCTACTCGGGTTGATTCCATTCTATTCCATTCCATTCCATTCGATTCCATTCGATTCCATTCGATTCCATTCGATTCCATTCAATTCCATTCCATTCCATTGAATTCCATTCCATTCCATTGAATTCCATTCCATTCCATTCCATTCCATTGAATTCCGTTCCATTCCATTCCATTCCATTCCATTCCATTCCATTGAATTCCATTCCATTGAATTCCATTCCATTCCATTCCATTCCACTGAATTCCATTCCATGCCGTTCCGTTCCGTTCCGTTCCGTTCCATTCCGTTCCATTCCATTCCATTCCATTCCATTGAATTCCGTTCCATTCCATTGAATTCCATTCCATTCCGTTCCATTCCATTGAATTCCGTTCCGTTCCGTTCCGTTCCGTTCCATTCCGTTCCATTCCGTTCCATTCCGTTCTACTCGGGTTGATTCCATTCTATTCCATTCCATTCCATTCGATTCCATTCCATTCCATTCGATTCCATTCCATTCCGTTCTACTCGGGTTCATTCCATTCCATTCCGTTCCGTTCTGTTCCGTTCCGTTCCATTCCTTTCTACTTGTGTTGATTCCATTCCATTCCATTCTATTCCATTGAATTCCATTCCATTCCATTCCATTCCATTCCATTACATGGAATTCCATTGAATTCCATTGAATTCCATTCCATTGAATTCCATTCCATTCCATTGAATTCCATTCCATTCCTTTCCATTCCATTCCATTGAATTCCATTCCATTCCATTCCATTCCATTCCATTCCATTCCATTCCATTCCATTCCATAGAATTCCATTCCATTCCATTCCATTCGATTCCTTTCCATTCCATGGAATTCCATTCCATTCCATTCCATTCCATTCCATTCCATTGAATTCCATTGAATTCCATTCCATTGAATTCCATTCCATTCCATTGAATTCCATTCCATTCCATTCCATTCCATTCCGTTCCATTCCATTCCGTTCCATTCCATTCCATTCCATTCCATTCCATTCCTTTCCATTCCGTTCCGTTCCGGTCCGTTCCGTTCCGTTCCGTTCTACTCGGGTTGATTCCATTCTATTCCATTCCATTCCATTCGATTCCATTCTATTCCATTCGATTCCATTCGATTCAATTCGATTCCATTCCATTCCATTCCATTCCATTCCATTCCATTCCATTGAATTCCATTCCATTCCATTCCGTTCCATTCCATTCCGTTCCATTCCATTCCATTCCATTCCATTCCATTACGTTCCGTTCCATTCCGTTCCATTCCGTTCCATTCCATTGAATTCCGATCCATTGCATTGAATTCCGCTCCATTCCATTCCATTCCTTTCCGTTCCGTTCCGTTCCGTTCCGTTCCGTTCCTTTCCGTTCTACTCAGATTGATTCCATTCTACTCCATTCCATTCCATTCGATTGCATTCGATTCCATTCGATTCCATTCGATTCCATTCCATTCCATTCCATTCCATTCCATTCCATTGAATTCCATTCCATTCCATTCCATTCCATTCCATTCCATTCCATTCCATTCCATTGAATTCCATTCCATTCCATTCCATTCCATTGAATTCTGTTCCATTCAGTTCCATTCCATTCCATTCCGTTCTACTCGGGTTTATTCCATTCTATTCCATTCCGTTCCGTTCCGTTCCGTTCCTTTCCGTTCCATTCCATTCCACTCGGGTTGGTTCCATTCTATTCCATTCCATTCCATTCGTTTCCATTCGATTCCATTCGATTCCATTCGATTCCATTCGATTCCATTCCATTCCATTCCATTCCATTGAATTCCGTTCCATTCCATTCAATTCCATTCCATTCCATTCCATTCCATTTGAATTCCATTCCATTCCATTCCGTTCCATTCCATTCCATTCCATTCCATTCCATTGAATTCCGTTCCATTCCATTCCATTCCATTCCATTGCATTCCATTGAATTCCATTCCATTGAATTCCATTCCATTCCATTCCATTCCACTGAATTCCATTCCATGCCGTTCCATTCCGTTCCGTTCCGTTCCATTCCGTTCCATTCCATTCCATTCCATTCCATTGAATTCCGTTCCATTCCATTGAATTCCATTCCATTCCGTTCCATTCCATTGAATTCCGTTCCGTTCCGTTCCGTTCCGTTCCATTCCGTTCCATTCCGTTCCATTCCGTTCTACTCGGGTTGATTCCATTCTATTCCATTCCATTCCATTCGATTCCATTCCATTCCATTCGATTCCATTCCATTCCGTTCTACTCGGGTTCATTCCATTCCATTCCGTTCCGTTCTGTTCCGTTCCGTTCCATTCCTTTCTACTTGTGTTGATTCCATTCCATTCCATTCTATTCCATTGAATTCCATTCCATTCCATTCCATTACATGGAATTCCATTGAATTCCATTGAATTCCATTCCATTGAATTCCATTCCATTCCATTGAATTCCATTCCATTCCTTTCCATTCCATTCCATTGAATTCCATTCCATTCCATTCCATTGAATTCCATTCCATTCCATTCCATTCCATTCCATAGAATTCCATTCCATTCCATTCCATTCGATTCCTTTCCATTCCATTGAATTCCATTCCATTCCATTCCATTCCATTCCATTGAATTCCATTGAATTCCATTCCATTGAATTCCATTCCATTCCATTGAATTCCATTCCATTCCATTCCATTCCATTCCGTTCCATTCCATTCCATTCCGTTCCATTCCATTCCATTCCATTCCATTCCATTCCTTTCCGTTCCGTTCCGTTCCGGTCCGTTCCGTTCCGTTCCGTTCTACTCGGGTTGATTCCATTCTATTCCATTCCATTCCATTCGATTCCATTCTATTCCATTCGATTCCATTCGATTCAATTCGATTCCATTCCATTCCATTCCATTCCATTCCATTCCATTCCATTCCATTGAATTCCATTCCATTCCATTCCGTTCCATTCCATTCCGTTCCATTCCATTCCATTCCATTCCATTCCATTACGTTCCGTTCCATTCCGTTCCATTCCGTTCCATTCCATTGAATTCCGATCCATTGCATTGAATTCCGCTCCATTCCATTCCATTCCTTTCCGTTCCGTTCCGTTCCGTTCCGTTCCGTTCCTTTCCGTTCTACTCAGATTGATTCCATTCTACTCCATTCCATTCCATTCGATTGCATTCGATTCCATTCGATTCCATTCGATTCCATTCCATTCCATTCCATTCCATTCCATTCCATTCCATTGAATTCCATTCCATTCCATTCCATTCCATTCCATTCCATTCCATTCCATTCCATTGAATTCCATTCCATTCCATTCCATTCCATTGAATTCTGTTCCATTCAGTTCCATTCCATTCCATTCCGTTCTACTCGGGTTTATTCCATTCTATTCCATTCCGTTCCGTTCCGTTCCGTTCCTTTCCGTTCCATTCCATTCCACTCGGGTTGGTTCCATTCTATTCCATTCCATTCCATTCGATTCCATTCGATTCCATTCGATTCCATTCGATTCCATTCGATTCCATTCCATTCCATTCCATTCCATTGAATTCCGTTCCATTCCATTCAATTCCATTCCATTCCATTCCATTCCATTTGAATTCCATTCCATTCCATTCCGTTCCATTCCATTCCATTCCATTCCATTCCATTCCATTCCATTCCGTTCTACTCGGGTTGATTCCATTCTATTCCATTCCATTCCATTCGATTCCATTCGATTCCATTCGATTCCATTCGATTCCATTCAATTCCATTCCATTCCATTGAATTCCATTCCATTCCATTGAATTCCATTCCATTCCATTCCATTCCATTGAATTCCGTTCCATTCCATTCCATTCCATTCCATTCCATTCCATTGAATTCCATTCCATTGAATTCCATTCCATTCCATTCCATTCCACTGAATTCCATTCCATGCCGTTCCGTTCCGTTCCGTTCCGTTCCATTCCGTTCCATTCCATTCCATTCCATTCCATTGAATTCCGTTCCATTCCATTGAATTCCATTCCATTCCGTTCCATTCCATTGAATTCCGTTCCGTTCCGTTCCGTTCCGTTCCATTCCGTTCCATTCCGTTCCATTCCGTTCTACTCGGGTTGATTCCATTCTATTCCATTCCATTCCATTCGATTCCATTCCATTCCATTCGATTCCATTCCATTCCGTTCTACTCGGGTTCATTCCATTCCATTCCGTTCCGTTCTGTTCCGTTCCGTTCCATTCCTTTCTACTTGTGTTGATTCCATTCCATTCCATTCTATTCCATTGAATTCCATTCCATTCCATTCCATTCCATTCCATTACATGGAATTCCATTGAATTCCATTGAATTCCATTCCATTGAATTCCATTCCATTCCATTGAATTCCATTCCATTCCTTTCCATTCCATTCCATTGAATTCCATTCCATTCCATTCCATTCCATTCCATTCCATTCCATTCCATTCCATTCCATAGAATTCCATTCCATTCCATTCCATTCGATTCCTTTCCATTCCATGGAATTCCATTCCATTCCATTCCATTCCATTCCATTCCATTGAATTCCATTGAATTCCATTCCATTGAATTCCATTCCATTCCATTGAATTCCATTCCATTCCATTCCATTCCATTCCGTTCCATTCCATTCCGTTCCATTCCATTCCATTCCATTCCATTCCATTCCTTTCCATTCCGTTCCGTTCCGGTCCGTTCCGTTCCGTTCCGTTCTACTCGGGTTGATTCCATTCTATTCCATTCCATTCCATTCGATTCCATTCTATTCCATTCGATTCCATTCGATTCAATTCGATTCCATTCCATTCCATTCCATTCCATTCCATTCCATTCCATTGAATTCCATTCCATTCCATTCCGTTCCATTCCATTCCGTTCCATTCCATTCCATTCCATTCCATTCCATTACGTTCCGTTCCATTCCGTTCCATTCCGTTCCATTCCATTGAATTCCGATCCATTGCATTGAATTCCGCTCCATTCCATTCCATTCCTTTCCGTTCCGTTCCGTTCCGTTCCGTTCCGTTCCTTTCCGTTCTACTCAGATTGATTCCATTCTACTCCATTCCATTCCATTCGATTGCATTCGATTCCATTCGATTCCATTCGATTCCATTCCATTCCATTCCATTCCATTCCATTCCATTGAATTCCATTCCATTCCATTCCATTCCATTCCATTCCATTCCATTCCATTCCATTGAATTCCATTCCATTCCATTCCATTCCATTGAATTCTGTTCCATTCAGTTCCATTCCATTCCATTCCGTTCTACTCGGGTTTATTCCATTCTATTCCATTCCGTTCCGTTCCGTTCCGTTCCTTTCCGTTCCATTCCATTCCACTCGGGTTGGTTCCATTCTATTCCATTCCATTCCATTCGTTTCCATTCGATTCCATTCGATTCCATTCGATTCCATTCGATTCCATTCCATTCCATTCCATTCCATTGAATTCCGTTCCATTCCATTCAATTCCATTCCATTCCATTCCATTCCATTTGAATTCCATTCCATTCCATTCCGTTCCATTCCATTCCATTCCATTCCATTCCATTCCGTTCTACTCGGGTTGATTCCATTCGATTCCATTCCATTCCATTCGATTCCATTCTAATCCATTCGATTCCATTCGATTCCATTCGATTCCATTACATTCCATTTCATTCCATTCCATTCCAATGAATTCCATTCCATTCCATTGAATTCCATTCCATTCCATTCCATTCCATTGAATTCCATTCCATTCCATTGAATTCCATTCCATTCCATTCCATTCGATTCCATTCCATTCCATGGATTTCCATTCCATTCCATTCCATTCCATTCCATTCCATTCCATTCCATTCCATTCGATTCCATTCGATTCCTTTCGATTCCATTCGATTCCATTCCATTCCATTCCATTCCATTGAATTCCATTCCATTCCATTCCATTCCATTGAATTCCATTCCATTCCATTCCATCGAATTCCATTCCATTCCATGGAATTCCATTCCATTCCATTCCATTCCATTCCATTCCATTCCATTCCATTCCATTCCATTACATCGAATTCCAGTCCATTCCATTCCATTCCATTCCATTCCATTGCATTCCATTCCATTCCATTGAATTCCATTCCATTCCATTCCATTCCATTGAATTCCGTTCCATTGAATTCCATTCCTTTCCGTTCCCTTCCGTTCCGTTCTGTTCCATTCTACTCGGGTTGATTCCATTCTTTTCCATTACATTTCATTCGATTCCATTCGATTCCATTCCATTCCATTCCATTTGAATTCCATTGCATTCCATTCCATTCCATTCCATTCCATTCCATTCCATTCCATTCCATCGAATTCCATTCCATTCGATTCCATTCCATTCCATTCCATTGTATTCCATTCCATTCCATTCTACTCGGGTTGATTCCATTCTATTCCATTCCATTCCATTCGATTCCATTCGATTCCATTCGATTCCATTCGATTCCATTCCATTCAATTCCATTCAATTGAATTCCATTCCATTCCATTCCATTCCTTTCCATTCCATTCCATTCCATTCCATTCCATTCCATTCCATTCCATTCCGTTCTTCTCGGGTTGATTCCATTTTATTCCATTCCATTCCATTCGATTCCATTCTATTCCATTCGATTCCATTCCATTCCATTCCATTGAATTCCATTCCATTCCATTCCATTCCATTCCATTCCATTCCATTCCATTCCGTTCCGTTCCATTCCATTCCGTTCCTTTCCTTTCCATTCCGTTCCATTCCATTCCGTTCCGTTCCATTCCATTGCATTCCGTTCCATTCCATTGAATTCCGTTCCATTGCATTGAATTCCATTCCAATCCATTCCATTCCATTCCATTCCATTCCATTCCATTGAATTCCATTCCATTCCATTCCATTCCATTCCATTGAATTCCATTCCATTCCATGGAATTCCATTCCATTCCATTCCATTCGATTCCATTCCATTCCATTGAATTCCATTCCATTCCATTCCATTCCATTCCATTCCATTCCATTCCATTGAATTCCATTCCATTGAATTCCATTCCATTCCATGGAATTCCATTGCAATCCATTCCATTCCATTGAATTCCGTTCCATTCCATTCCATTCCATTCCGTTCCATTCCATTTGAATTCCATTCCATTCCATTCCATTCCATTCCATTCTACTCGGGTTGATTCCATTCTATTCCATTCCATTCCATTCCATTCCATTCCATTCCATTCCATTCGATTCAATTCGATTCCATTCTATTCCATTCGATTCCATTCGATTCAATTCGATTCCATTCCATTCCATTCCATTCCATTCCATTCCATTCCATTGAATTCCATTCCATTCCATTCCGTTCCATTCCATTCTGTTCCATTCCATTCCATTCCATTCCATTCCATTGAACTCCATTCCATTCCATTCCATTCCATTCCATTCCATTCCATTGAATTCCATTCCATTCCATTCCATTCCATTGAATTCCGTTCCATTCCATTCCATTCCATTCCATTCCATTCCATTCCATTCCATTGAATTCCATTCCATTCCATTCCATTCCATTGAATTCTGTTCCATTCAATTCCATTCCATTCCATTCCGTTCTACTCGGGTTGATTCCATTCTATTCCATTCCGTTCCGTTCCGTTCCGTTCCGTTCCGTTCCATTCCACTCGGGTTGATTCCATTCTATTCCATTCCATTCCATTCGATTCCATTCGATTCCATTCGATTCCATTCGATTCCATTCGATTCCATTCCATTCCATTCCATTCCATTGAATTCCATTCCATTCCATTGCATTCCATTGAATTCCGTTCCATTCCATTCAATTCCATTCCATTCCATTCCATTCCATTTGAATTCCATTCCATTCCATTCCATTCCATTCCATTCCATTCCATTCCATTCCATTCCATTCCATTCTACACGGGTTGATTCCATTCTATTCCATTCCATTCCATTCGATTCCATTCGATTCCATTCGATTCGATTCCATTCCATTCCATTCTATTCCATTCCATTCCATTCCATTCCATTGAATTCCATTCCATTCCATTGAATTCCATTCCATTCCATTCCATTCCATTGAATTCCGTTCCATTCCATTCCATTCCATTCCATTCCATTCCATTCCATTGAATTCCATTCCATTGAATTCCATTCCATTCCATTCCATTCCACTGAATTCCATTCCATTCCGTTCCGTTCCGTTCCGTTCCGTTCCATTCCGTTCCATTCCATTCCATTCCATTCCATTGAATTCCGTTCCATTCCATTGAATTCCATTCCATTCCGTTCCATTCCATTGAATTCCGTTCCGTTCCGTTCCGTTCCATTCCGTTCCATTCCGTTCCATTCCGTTCTACTCGGGTTGATTCCATTCTATTCCATTCCATTCCATTCGATTCCATTCCATTCCATTCGATTCCATTCCATTCCGTTCTACTCGGGTTCATTCCATTCCATTCCGTTCCGTTCCGTTCCGTTCCGTTCCATTCCTTTCTACTTGTGTTGATTCCATTCCATTCCATTCTATTCCATTGAATTCCATTCCATTCCATTCCATTCCATTCCATTACATGGAATTCCATTGAATTCCATTGAATTCCATTCCATTGAATTCCATTCCATTCCATTGAATTCCATTCCATTGAATTCCATTCCATTCCATTGAATTCCATTCCATTCCATTCCATTCCATTCCATTGAATTCCATTCCATTCGATTCCATTCCATTCCATTCCATTCCATTCCATTCCATTGAATTCCATTCCATTCCATTCCATTCGATTCCTTTCCATTCCATTGAATTCCATTCCATTCCATTCCATTCCATTCCATTCCATTGAATTCCATTGAATTCCATTCCATTCCGTTCCATTCCATTGAATTCCGTTCCGTTCCGTTCCGTTCCATTCCGTTCCGTTCCATTCCGTTCCATTCCGTTCTATTCCGTTCTACTCGGGTTGTTTCCATTCTATTCCATTCCATTCCACTCGATTCCATTCCATTCCATTCCATTCCATTCCATTCCATTCCATTCCGTTCTACTCGGGTTCATTCCATTCCATTCCGTTCCGTTCCATTCCTTTCTACTTGTGTTGATTTCATTCCATTCCATTCTATTCCATTGAATTCCATTCCATTCCATTCCATTCCATTCCATGGAATTCCATTGAATTCCATTGAATTCCATTCCATGGAATTCCATTGAATTCCATTGAATTCCATTCCATGGAATTCCATTGAATTCCATTCCATTCCATTCCATGGAATTCCATTCCATTCCATTCCATTCCATTGCATTCCATTCCATTCCATTCCATTGAATTCCATTCCATTCCATTCCATTCGATTCCATTCCATTCCATTGAATTCCATTCCATTCCATTCCATTCCATTCCATTCCATTCCATTACATGGAATTCCATTGAATTCCATTGAATTCCATTCCATTGAATTCCATTCCATTCCATTCCATTCCATTCCATTCCATTCCATTGAATTCCATTCCATTCTATTCCATTCCATTCCATAGAATTCCATTCCATTCCATTCCATTCCATTCCATTCCATTCCATTCCTTTCCATTCCAATGAATTCCATTGAATTCCGTTCCATTGAATTCCATTCCATTCCATGGAATTCCATTCCATTCCATTCCATTCCATTCCGTTCCATTCCATTCCGTTCCATTCCATTCCATTCCATTCCATTCCGTTCCGTTCCATTCCGTTCCATTCCGTTCCATTCCATTGAATTCCGTTCCCTTGCACTGAATTCCGTTCCATTCCATTCCATTCCTTTCCGTTCCGTTCCGTTCCGTTCCGTTCCGTTCCGTTCTACTCGGGTTGATTCCATTCTATTCCATTCCATTCCATTCGATTCCATTCTAATCCATTCGATTCCATTCGATTCAATTCGATTCCATTCCATTCCATTTCATTCCATTCCATTCCAATGAATTCCATTCCATTCCATTGAATTCCATTCCATTCCATTCCATTCCATTGAATTCCATTCCATTCCATTCCATTCCATTGAATTCCATTCCATTCCATTGAATTCCATTCCATTCCATTCCATTCGATTCCATTCCATTCCATGGAATTCCATTCCATTCCATTCCATTCCATTCCATTCCATTCCATTCCATTCCATTCGATTCCATTCTATTCCTTTCGATTCCATTCGATTCCATTAAATTCCATTCCATTCCATTGAATTCCATTCCATTCCATTCCATTCCATTGAATTCCATTCCATTCCATTCCATCGAATTCCATTCCATTCCATTGAATTCCGTTCCATTCCATTCCATTCCATTCCATTCCATTCCATTCCATTCCATTCCATTCCATCGAATTCCATTCCATTCCATTCCATTCCATTCCATTCCATTCCATTCCATTCTACTCGGGTTGATTCCATTCTATTACATTCCATTCCATTCGATTCCATTCGATTCCATTCCATTCCATTCCATTCAATTGAATTCCATTCCATTCCATTCCATTCCATTCCATTCAATTACATCGAATTCCAGTACATTCCATTCCATTCCATTCCATTCCATTGTATTCCATTCCATTCCATTGAATTCCATTCCATTCCATTCCATTCCATTGAATTCCGTTCCATTCCATTCCATTCCATTGAATTCCGATCCATTGAATTCCATTCCTTTCCGTTCCCTTCCGTTCCGTTCTGTTCCATTCTACTCGGGTTGATTCCATTCTTTTCCATTACATTCCATTCGATTCCATTCGATTCCATTCCATTCCATTCCATTTGAATTCCATTGCATTCCATTCCATTCCATTCCATTCCATTGAATTCCATTCCATTCCATTCCATTCGATTCCATTCCATTCCATTGAATTCCATTCCATTGAATTCCATTCCATTCCATTCCATTCCATTCCATTCCATTCCATTGAATTCCATTCCATTCTATTCCATTCCATTCCATAGAATTCCATTCCATTCCATTCCATTCCATTCCATTCCATTCCATTCCTTTCCATTCCAATGAATTCCATTGAATTCCGTTCCATGGAATTCCATTCCATTCCATGGAATTCCATTCCATTCCATTCCATTCCATTCCGTTCCATTCCATTCCGTTCCATTCCATTCCATTCCATTCCATTCCGTTCCGTTCCATTCCGTTCCATTCCGTTCCATTCCATTGAATTCCGTTCCCTTGCACTGAATTCCGTTCCATTCCATTTCATTCCTTTCCGTTCCGTTCCGTTCCGTTCCGTTCCGTTCCGTTCTACTCGGGTTGATTCCATTCTATTCCATTCCATTCCATTCGATTCCATTCTAATCCATTCGATTCCATTCGATTCAATTCGATTCCATTCCATTCCATTTCATTCCATTCCATTCCAATGAATTCCATTCCATTCCATTGAATTCCATTCCATTCCATTCCATTCCATTGAATTCCATTCCATTCCATTGAATTCCATTCCATTCCATTCCATTCGATTCCATTCCATTCCATTCCATTCCATTCCATTCCATTCCAGTCCATTCCATTCGGTTCCATTCTATTCCTTTCGATTCCATTCGATTCCATTCCATTCCATTCCATTCCATTGAATTCCATTCCATTCCATTCCATTCCATTGAATTCCATTCCATTCCATTCCATCGAATTCCATTCCATTCCATTGAATTCCGTTCCATTCCATTCCATTCCATTCCATTCCATTCCATTCCATTCCATTCCATCGAATTCCATTCCATTCCATTCCATTCCATTCCATTCTACTCTGGTTGATTCCATTCTATTACATTCCATTCCATTCGATTCCATTCGATTCCATTCCATTCCATTCCATTCAATTGAATTCCATTCCATTCCATTCCATTCCATTCCATTCCATTCCATTCAATTACATCGAATTCCAGTACATTCCATTCCATTCCATTGTATTCCATTCCATTCCATTGAATTCCATTCCATTCCATTCCATTCCATTGAATTCCGTTCCATTCCATTCCATTCCATTGAATTCCGATCCATTGAATTCCATTCCTTTCCGTTCCCTTCCGTTCCGTTCTGTTCCATTCTACTCGGGTTGATTCCATTCTTTTCCATTACATTCCATTCGATTCCATTCGATTCCATTCCATTCCATTCCATTTGAATTCCATTGCATTCCATTCCATTCCATTCCATTCCATTGAATTCCATTCCATTCCATTCCATTCGATTCCATTCCATTCCATTGAATTCCATTCCATTCCATTCCATTCCATTCCATTCCATTGAATTCCATTCCATTCCTTTCCATTCCATTCCATTGAATTCCATTCCATTCCATTCCATTGAATTCCATTCCATTCCATTCCATTCCATTCCATAGAATTCCATTCCATTCCATTCCATTCGATTCCTTTCCATTCCATTGAATTCCATTCCATTCCATTCCATTCCATTCCATTGAATTCCATTGAATTCCATTCCATTGAATTCCATTCCATTCCATTGAATTCCATTCCATTCCATTCCATTCCATTCCGTTCCATTCCATTCCATTCCGTTCCATTCCATTCCATTCCATTCCATTCCATTCCTTTCCGTTCCGTTCCGTTCCGGTCCGTTCCGTTCCGTTCCGTTCTACTCGGGTTGATTCCATTCTATTCCATTCCATTCCATTCGATTCCATTCTATTCCATTCGATTCCATTCGATTCAATTCGATTCCATTCCATTCCATTCCATTCCATTCCATTCCATTCCATTGAATTCCATTCCATTCCATTCCGTTCCATTCCATTCCGTTCCATTCCATTCCATTCCATTCCATTCCATTACGTTCCGTTCCATTCCGTTCCATTCCGTTCCATTCCATTGAATTCCGATCCATTGCATTGAATTCCGCTCCATTCCATTCCATTCCTTTCCGTTCCGTTCCGTTCCGTTCCGTTCCGTTCCTTTCCGTTCTACTCAGATTGATTCCATTCTACTCCATTCCATTCCATTCGATTGCATTCGATTCCATTCGATTCCATTCGATTCCATTCCATTCCATTCCATTCCATTCCATTCCATTCCATTGAATTCCATTCCATTCCATTCCATTCCATTCCATTCCATTCCATTCCATTCCATTCCATTGAATTCCATTCCATTCCATTCCATTCCATTGAATTCTGTTCCATTCAGTTCCATTCCATTCCATTCCGTTCTACTCGGGTTTATTCCATTCTATTCCATTCCGTTCCGTTCCGTTCCGTTCCTTTCCGTTCCATTCCATTCCACTCGGGTTGGTTCCATTCTATTCCATTCCATTCCATTCGATTCCATTCGATTCCATTCGATTCCATTCGATTCCATTCGATTCCATTCCATTCCATTCCATTCCATTGAATTCCGTTCCATTCCATTCAATTCCATTCCATTCCATTCCATTCCATTTGAATTCCATTCCATTCCATTCCGTTCCATTCCATTCCATTCCATTCCATTCCATTCCATTCCATTCCGTTCTACTCGGGTTGATTCCATTCTATTCCATTCCATTCCATTCGATTCCATTCGATTCCATTCGATTCCATTCGATTCCATTCAATTCCATTCCATTCCATTGAATTCCATTCCATTCCATTGAATTCCATTCCATTCCATTCCATTCCATTGAATTCCGTTCCATTCCATTCCATTCCATTCCATTCCATTCCATTGAATTCCATTCCATTGAATTCCATTCCATTCCATTCCATTCCACTGAATTCCATTCCATGCCGTTCCGTTCCGTTCCGTTCCGTTCCATTCCGTTCCATTCCATTCCATTCCATTCCATTGAATTCCGTTCCATTCCATTGAATTCCATTCCATTCCGTTCCATTCCATTGAATTCCGTTCCGTTCCGTTCCGTTCCGTTCCATTCCGTTCCATTCCGTTCCATTCCGTTCTACTCGGGTTGATTCCATTCTATTCCATTCCATTCCATTCGATTCCATTCCATTCCATTCGATTCCATTCCATTCCGTTCTACTCGGGTTCATTCCATTCCATTCCGTTCCGTTCTGTTCCGTTCCGTTCCATTCCTTTCTACTTGTGTTGATTCCATTCCATTCCATTCTATTCCATTGAATTCCATTCCATTCCATTCCATTCCATTCCATTACATGGAATTCCATTGAATTCCATTGAATTCCATTCCATTGAATTCCATTCCATTCCATTGAATTCCATTCCATTCCTTTCCATTCCATTCCATTGAATTCCATTCCATTCCATTCCATTCCATTCCATTCCATTCCATTCCATTCCATTCCATAGAATTCCATTCCATTCCATTCCATTCGATTCCTTTCCATTCCATTGAATTCCATTCCATTCCATTCCATTCCATTCCATTCCATTGAATTCCATTGAATTCCATTCCATTGAATTCCATTCCATTCCATTGAATTCCATTCCATTCCATTCCATTCCATTCCGTTCCATTCCATTCCGTTCCATTCCATTCCATTCCATTCCATTCCATTCCTTTCCATTCCGTTCCGTTCCGGTCCGTTCCGTTCCGTTCCGTTCTACTCGGGTTGATTCCATTCTATTCCATTCCATTCCATTCGATTCCATTCTATTCCATTCGATTCCATTCGATTCAATTCGATTCCATTCCATTCCATTCCATTCCATTCCATTCCATTCCATTGAATTCCATTCCATTCCATTCCGTTCCATTCCATTCCGTTCCATTCCATTCCATTCCATTCCATTCCATTACGTTCCGTTCCATTCCGTTCCATTCCGTTCCATTCCATTGAATTCCGATCCATTGCATTGAATTCCGCTCCATTCCATTCCATTCCTTTCCGTTCCGTTCCGTTCCGTTCCGTTCCGTTCCTTTCCGTTCTACTCAGATTGATTCCATTCTACTCCATTCCATTCCATTCGATTGCATTCGATTCCATTCGATTCCATTCGATTCCATTCCATTCCATTCCATTCCATTCCATTCCATTGAATTCCATTCCATTCCATTCCATTCCATTCCATTCCATTCCATTCCATTCCATTGAATTCCATTCCATTCCATTCCATTCCATTGAATTCTGTTCCATTCAGTTCCATTCCATTCCATTCCGTTCTACTCGGGTTTATTCCATTCTATTCCATTCCGTTCCGTTCCGTTCCGTTCCTTTCCGTTCCATTCCATTCCACTCGGGTTGGTTCCATTCTATTCCATTCCATTCCATTCGTTTCCATTCGATTCCATTCGATTCCATTCGATTCCATTCGATTCCATTCCATTCCATTCCATTCCATTGAATTCCGTTCCATTCCATTCAATTCCATTCCATTCCATTCCATTCCATTTGAATTCCATTCCATTCCATTCCGTTCCATTCCATTCCATTCCATTCCATTCCATTCCGTTCTACTCGGGTTGATTCCATTCTATTCCATTCCATTCCATTCGATTCCATTCTAATCCATTCGATTCCATTCGATTCAATTCGATTCCATTCCATTCCATTTCATTCCATTCCATTCCAATGAATTCCATTCCATTCCATTGAATTCCATTCCATTCCATTCCATTCCATTGAATTCCATTCCATTCCATTGAATTCCATTCCATTCCATTCCATTCGATTCCATTCCATTCCATGGATTTCCATTCCATTCCATTCCATTCCATTCCATTCCATTCCATTCCATTCCATTCCATTCGATTCCATTCGATTCCTTTCGATTCCATTCGATTCCATTCCATTCCATTCCATTCCATTGAATTCCATTCCATTCCATTCCATTCCATTGAATTCCATTCCATTCCATTCCATCGAATTCCATTCCATTCCATGGAATTCCATTCCATTCCATTCCATTCCATTCCATTCCATTCCATTCCATTCCATTCCATTACATCGAATTCCAGTCCATTCCATTCCATTCCATTCCATTCCATTGCATTCCATTCCATTCCATTGAATTCCATTCCATTCCATTCCATTCCATTGAATTCCGTTCCATTGAATTCCATTCCTTTCCGTTCCCTTCCGTTCCGTTCTGTTCCATTCTACTCGGGTTGATTCCATTCTTTTCCATTACATTTCATTCGATTCCATTCGATTCCATTCCATTCCATTCCATTTGAATTCCATTGCATTCCATTCCATTCCATTCCATTCCATTCCATTCCATTCCATTCCATCGAATTCCATTCCATTCGATTCCATTCCATTCCATTCCATTGTATTCCATTCCATTCCATTCTACTCGGGTTGATTCCATTCTATTCCATTCCATTCCATTCGATTCCATTCGATTCCATTCGATTCCATTCGATTCCATTCCATTCAATTCCATTCAATTGAATTCCATTCCATTCCATTCCATTCCTTTCCATTCCATTCCATTCCATTCCATTCCATTCCATTCCATTCCATTCCGTTCTTCTCGGGTTGATTCCATTTTATTCCATTCCATTCCATTCGATTCCATTCTATTCCATTCGATTCCATTCCATTCCATTCCATTGAATTCCATTCCATTCCATTCCATTCCATTCCATTCCATTCCATTCCATTCCGTTCCGTTCCATTCCATTCCGTTCCTTTCCTTTCCATTCCGTTCCATTCCATTCCGTTCCGTTCCATTCCATTGCATTCCGTTCCATTCCATTGAATTCCGTTCCATTGCATTGAATTCCATTCCAATCCATTCCATTCCATTCCATTCCATTCCATTCCATTGAATTCCATTCCATTCCATTCCATTCCATTCCATTGAATTCCATTCCATTCCATGGAATTCCATTCCATTCCATTCCATTCGATTCCATTCCATTCCATTGAATTCCATTCCATTCCATTCCATTCCATTCCATTCCATTCCATTCCATTGAATTCCATTCCATTGAATTCCATTCCATTCCATGGAATTCCATTGCAATCCATTCCATTCCATTGAATTCCGTTCCATTCCATTCCATTCCATTCCGTTCCATTCCATTTGAATTCCATTCCATTCCATTCCATTCCATTCCATTCTACTCGGGTTGATTCCATTCTATTCCATTCCATTCCATTCCATTCCATTCCATTCCATTCCATTCGATTCAATTCGATTCCATTCTATTCCATTCGATTCCATTCGATTCAATTCGATTCCATTCCATTCCATTCCATTCCATTCCATTCCATTCCATTGAATTCCATTCCATTCCATTCCGTTCCATTCCATTCTGTTCCATTCCATTCCATTCCATTCCATTCCATTGAACTCCATTCCATTCCATTCCATTCCATTCCATTCCATTCCATTGAATTCCATTCCATTCCATTCCATTCCATTGAATTCCGTTCCATTCCATTCCATTCCATTCCATTCCATTCCATTCCATTCCATTGAATTCCATTCCATTCCATTCCATTCCATTGAATTCTGTTCCATTCAATTCCATTCCATTCCATTCCGTTCTACTCGGGTTGATTCCATTCTATTCCATTCCGTTCCGTTCCGTTCCGTTCCGTTCCGTTCCATTCCACTCGGGTTGATTCCATTCTATTCCATTCCATTCCATTCGATTCCATTCGATTCCATTTGATTCCATTCGATTCCATTCGATTCCATTCCATTCCATTCCATTCCATTGAATTCCATTCCATTCCATTGCATTCCATTGAATTCCGTTCCATTCCATTCAATTCCATTCCATTCCATTCCATTCCATTTGAATTCCATTCCATTCCATTCCATTCCATTCCATTCCATTCCATTCCATTCCATTCCATTCCATTCTACACGGGTTGATTCCATTCTATTCCATTCCATTCCATTCGATTCCATTCGATTCCATTCGATTCGATTCCATTCCATTCCATTCTATTCCATTCCATTCCATTCCATTCCATTGAATTCCATTCCATTCCATTGAATTCCATTCCATTCCATTCCATTCCATTGAATTCCGTTCCATTCCATTCCATTCCATTCCATTCCATTCCATTCCATTGAATTCCATTCCATTGAATTCCATTCCATTCCATTCCATTCCACTGAATTCCATTCCATTCCGTTCCGTTCCGTTCCGTTCCGTTCCATTCCGTTCCATTCCATTCCATTCCATTCCATTGAATTCCGTTCCATTCCATTGAATTCCATTCCATTCCGTTCCATTCCATTGAATTCCGTTCCGTTCCGTTCCGTTCCATTCCGTTCCATTCCGTTCCATTCCGTTCTACTCGGGTTGATTCCATTCTATTCCATTCCATTCCATTCGATTCCATTCCATTCCATTCGATTCCATTCCATTCCGTTCTACTCGGGTTCATTCCATTCCATTCCGTTCCGTTCCGTTCCGTTCCGTTCCATTCCTTTCTACTTGTGTTGATTCCATTCCATTCCATTCTATTCCATTGAATTCCATTCCATTCCATTCCATTCCATTCCATTACATGGAATTCCATTGAATTCCATTGAATTCCATTCCATTGAATTCCATTCCATTCCATTGAATTCCATTCCATTGAATTCCATTCCATTCCATTGAATTCCATTCCATTCCATTCCATTCCATTCCATTGAATTCCATTCCATTCGATTCCATTCCATTCCATTCCATTCCATTCCATTCCATTGAATTCCATTCCATTCCATTCCATTCGATTCCTTTCCATTCCATTGAATTCCATTCCATTCCATTCCATTCCATTCCATTCCATTGAATTCCATTGAATTCCATTCCATTCCGTTCCATTCCATTGAATTCCGTTCCGTTCCGTTCCGTTCCATTCCGTTCCGTTCCATTCCGTTCCATTCCGTTCTATTCCGTTCTACTCGGGTTGTTTCCATTCTATTCCATTCCATTCCACTCGATTCCATTCCATTCCATTCCATTCCATTCCATTCCATTCCATTCCGTTCTACTCGGGTTCATTCCATTCCATTCCGTTCCGTTCCATTCCTTTCTACTTGTGTTGATTTCATTCCATTCCATTCTATTCCATTGAATTCCATTCCATTCCATTCCATTCCATTCCATGGAATTCCATTGAATTCCATTGAATTCCATTCCATGGAATTCCATTGAATTCCATTGAATTCCATTCCATGGAATTCCATTGAATTCCATTCCATTCCATTCCATGGAATTCCATTCCATTCGATTCCATTCCATTGCATTCCATTCCATTCCATTCCATTGAATTCCATTCCATTCCATTCCATTCGATTCCATTCCATTCCATTGAATTCCATTCCATTCCATTCCATTCCATTCCATTCCATTCCATTACATGGAATTCCATTGAATTCCATTGAATTCCATTCCATTGAATTCCATTCCATTCCATTCCATTCCATTCCATTCCATTCCATTGAATTCCATTCCATTCTATTCCATTCCATTCCATAGAATTCCATTCCATTCCATTCCATTCCATTCCATTCCATTCCATTCCTTTCCATTCCAATGAATTCCATTGAATTCCGTTCCATTGAATTCCATTCCATTCCATGGAATTCCATTCCATTCCATTCCATTCCATTCCGTTCCATTCCATTCCGTTCCATTCCATTCCATTCCATTCCATTCCGTTCCGTTCCATTCCGTTCCATTCCGTTCCATTCCATTGAATTCCGTTCCCTTGCACTGAATTCCGTTCCATTCCATTCCATTCCTTTCCGTTCCGTTCCGTTCCGTTCCGTTCCGTTCCGTTCTACTCGGGTTGATTCCATTCTATTCCATTCCATTCCATTCGATTCCATTCTAATCCATTCGATTCCATTCGATTCAATTCGATTCCATTCCATTCCATTTCATTCCATTCCATTCCAATGAATTCCATTCCATTCCATTGAATTCCATTCCATTCCATTCCATTCCATTGAATTCCATTCCATTCCATTCCATTCCATTGAATTCCATTCCATTCCATTGAATTCCATTCCATTCCATTCCATTCGATTCCATTCCATTCCATGGAATTCCATTCCATTCCATTCCATTCCATTCCATTCCATTCCATTCCATTCCATTCGATTCCATTCTATTCCTTTCGATTCCATTCGATTCCATTAAATTCCATTCCATTCCATTGAATTCCATTCCATTCCATTCCATTCCATTGAATTCCATTCCATTCCATTCCATCGAATTCCATTCCATTCCATTGAATTCCGTTCCATTCCATTCCATTCCATTCCATTCCATTCCATTCCATTCCATTCCATCGAATTCCATTCCATTCCATTCCATTCCATTCCATTCCATTCCATTCCATTCTACTCGGGTTGATTCCATTCTATTACATTCCATTCCATTCGATTCCATTCGATTCCATTCGATTCCATTCGATTCCATTCCATTCCATTCCATTCAATTGAATTCCATTCCATTCCATTCCATTCCATTCCATTCCATTCCATTCAATTACATCGAATTCCAGTACATTCCATTCCATTCCATTCCATTCCATTGTATTCCATTCCATTCCATTGAATTCCATTCCATTCCATTCCATTCCATTGAATTCCGTTCCATTCCATTCCATTCCATTGAATTCCGATCCATTGAATTCCATTCCTTTCCGTTCCCTTCCGTTCCGTTCTGTTCCATTCTACTCGGGTTGATTCCATTCTTTTCCATTACATTCCATTCGATTCCATTCGATTCCATTCCATTCCATTCCATTTGAATTCCATTGCATTCCATTCCATTCCATTCCATTCCATTGAATTCCATTCCATTCCATTCCATTCGATTCCATTCCATTCCATTGAATTCCATTCCATTCCATTCCATTCCATTCCATTCCATTCCATTACATGGAATTCCATTGAATTCCATTGAATTCCATTCCATTGAATTCCATTCCATTCCATTCCATTCCATTCCATTCCATTCCATTGAATTCCATTCCATTCTATTCCATTCCATTCCATAGAATTCCATTCCATTCCATTCCATTCCATTCCATTCCATTCCATTCCTTTCCATTCCAATGAATTCCATTGAATTCCGTTCCATTGAATTCCATTCCATTCCATGGAATTCCATTCCATTCCATTCCATTCCATTCCGTTCCATTCCATTCCGTTCCATTCCATTCCATTCCATTCCATTCCGTTCCGTTCCATTCCGTTCCATTCCGTTCCATTCCATTGAATTCCGTTCCCTTGCACTGAATTCCGTTCCATTCCATTTCATTCCTTTCCGTTCCGTTCCGTTCCGTTCCGTTCCGTTCCGTTCTACTCGGGTTGATTCCATTCTATTCCATTCCATTCCATTCGATTCCATTCTAATCCATTCGATTCCATTCGATTCAATTCGATTCCATTCCATTCCATTTCATTCCATTCCATTCCAATGAATTCCATTCCATTCCATTGAATTCCATTCCATTCCATTCCATTCCATTGAATTCCATTCCATTCCATTGAATTCCATTCCATTCCATTCCATTCGATTCCATTCCATTCCATGGAATTCCATTCCATTCCATTCCATTCCATTCCATTCCATTCCATTCCATTCCATTCGATTCCATTCTATTCCTTTCGATTCCATTCGATTCCATTCCATTCCATTCCATTCCATTGAATTCCATTCCATTCCATTCCATTCCATTGAAATCCATTCCATTCCATTCCATCGAATTCCATTCCATTCCATTGAATTCCGTTCCATTCCATTCCATTCCATTCCATTCCATTCCATTCCATTCCATTCCATTCCATTCCATCGAATTCCATTCCATTCCATTCCATTCCATTCCATTCCATTCCATTCCATTCTACTCGGGTTGATTCCATTCTATTACATTCCATTCCATTCGATTCCATTCGATTCCATTCCATTCCATTCCATTCAATTGAATTCCATTCCATTCCATTCCATTCCATTCCATTCAATTACATCGAATTCCAGTACATTCCATTCCATTCCATTCCATTCCATTGTATTCCATTCCATTCCATTGAATTCCATTCCATTCCATTCCATTCCATTGAATTCCGTTCCATTCCATTCCATTCCATTGAATTCCGATCCATTGAATTCCATTCCTTTCCGTTCCCTTCCGTTCCGTTCTGTTCCATTCTACTCGGGTTGATTCCATTCTTTTCCATTACATTCCATTCGATTCCATTCGATTCCATTCCATTCCATTCCATTTGAATTCCATTGCATTCCATTCCATTCCATTCCATTCCATTGAATTCCATTCCATTCCATTCCATTCGATTCCATTCCATTCCATTGAATTCCATTCCATTGAATTCCATTCCATTCCATTCCATTCCATTCCATTCCATTCCATAGAATTCCATTCCATTCTATTCCATTCCATTCCATAGAATTCCATTCCATTCCATTCCATTCCATTCCATTCCATTCCATTCCTTTCCATTCCAATGAATTCCATTGAATTCCGTTCCATGGAATTCCATTCCATTCCATGGAATTCCATTCCATTCCATTCCATTCCATTCCGTTCCATTCCATTCCGTTCCATTCCATTCCATTCCATTCCATTCCGTTCCGTTCCATTCCGTTCCATTCCGTTCCATTCCATTGAATTCCGTTCCCTTGCACTGAATTCCGTTCCATTCCATTTCATTCCTTTCCGTTCCGTTCCGTTCCGTTCCGTTCCGTTCCGTTCTACTCGGGTTGATTCCATTCTATTCCATTCCATTCCATTCGATTCCATTCTAATCCATTCGATTCCATTCGATTCAATTCGATTCCATTCCATTCCATTTCATTCCATTCCATTCCAATGAATTCCATTCCATTCCATTGAATTCCATTCCATTCCATTCCATTCCATTGAATTCCATTCCATTCCATTGAATTCCATTCCATTCCATTCCATTCGATTCCATTCCATTCCATTCCATTCCATTCCATTCCATTCCATTCCATTCCATTCGGTTCCATTCTATTCCTTTCGATTCCATTCGATTCCATTCCATTCCATTCCATTCCATTGAATTCCATTCCATTCCATTCCATTCCATTGAATTCCATTCCATTCCATTCCATCGAATTCCATTCCATTCCATTGAATTCCGTTCCATTCCATTCCATTCCATTCCATTCCATTCCATTCCATTCCATTCCATCGAATTCCATTCCATTCCATTCCATTCCATTCCATTCTACTCTGGTTGATTCCATTCTATTACATTCCATTCCATTCGATTCCATTCGATTCCATTCCATTCCATTCCATTCAATTGAATTCCATTCCATTCCATTCCATTCCATTCCATTCCATTCCATTCAATTACATCGAATTCCAGTACATTCCATTCCATTCCATTGTATTCCATTCCATTCCATTGAATTCCATTCCATTCCATTCCATTCCATTGAATTCCGTTCCATTCCATTCCATTCCATTGAATTCCGATCCATTGAATTCCATTCCTTTCCGTTCCCTTCCGTTCCGTTCTGTTCCATTCTACTCGGGTTGATTCCATTCTTTTCCATTACATTCCATTCGATTCCATTCGATTCCATTCCATTCCATTCCATTTGAATTCCATTGCATTCCATTCCATTCCATTCCATTCCATTGAATTCCATTCCATTCCATTCCATTCGATTCCATTCCATTCCATTGAATTCCATTCCATTCCATTCCATTCCATTCCATTACATGGAATTCCATTGAATTCCATTGAATTCCATTCCATTGAATTCCATTCCATTCCATTCCATTCCATTCCATTCCATTGAATTCCATTCCATTCTATTCCATTCCATTCCATAGAATTCCATTCCATTCCATTCCATTCCATAGAATTCCATTCCATTCCATTCCATTCCATTCCATTCCATTCCTTTCCATTCCAATGAATTCCATTGAATTCCGTTCCATTGAATTCCATTCCATTCCATGGAATTCCATTCCATTCCATTCCATTCCATTCCGTTCCATTCCATTCCGTTCCATTCCATTCCATTCCATTCCATTCCGTTCCGTTCCATTCCGTTCCATTCCGTTCCATTCCATTGAATTCCGTTCCCTTGCACTGAATTCCGTTCCATTCCATTTCATTCCTTTCCGTTCCGTTCCGTTCCGTTCCGTTCCGTTCTACTCGGGTTGATTCCATTCTATTCCATTCCATTCCATTCGATTCCATTCTAATCCATTCGATTCCATTCGATTCAATTCGATTCCATTCCATTCCATTTCATTCCATTCCATTCCAATGAATTCCATTCCATTCCATTGAATTCCATTCCATTCCATTCCATTCCATTGAATTCCATTCCATTCCATTGAATTCCATTCCATTCCATTCCATTCGATTCCATTCCATTCCATGGAATTCCATTCCATTCCATTCCATTCCATTCCATTCCATTCCATTCCATTCCATTCCATTCTATTCCTTTCGATTCCATTCGATTCCATTCCATTCCATTCCATTCCATTGAATTCCATTCCATTCCATTCCATTCCATTGAATTCCATTCCATTCCATTCCATCGAATTCCATTCCATTCCATTGAATTCCGTTCCATTCCATTCCATTCCATTCCATTCCATTCCATTCCATTCCATTCCATTCCATCGAATTCCATTCCATTCCATTCCATTCCATTCCATTCCATTCCATTCCATTCCATTCTACTCGGGTTGATTCCATTCTATTACATTCCATTCCATTCGATTCCATTCGATTCCATTCCATTCCATTCCATTCAATTGAATTCCATTCCATTCCATTCCATTCCATTCCATTCCATTCCATTCCATTCAATTACATCGAATTCCAGTACATTCCATTCCATTCCATTCCATTCCATTGTATTCCATTCCATTCCATTGAATTCCATTCCATTCCATTCCATTCCATTGAATTCCGTTCCATTCCATTCCATTCCATTGAATTCCGATCCATTGAATTCCATTCCTTTCCGTTCCCTTCCGTTCCGTTCTGTTCCATTCTACTCGGGTTGATTCCATTCTTTTCCATTACATTCCATTCGATTCCATTCGATTCCATTCCATTCCATTCCATTTGAATTCCATTGCATTCCATTCCATTCCATTCCATTCCATTCCATTCCATCGAATTCCATTACATTCGATTCCATTCCATTCCATTCCATTGCATTCCATTCCATTCCATTCTACTCGGGTTGATTCCATTCTATTCCATTCCATTCCATTCGATTCCATTCGATTCCATTCGATTCCATTCGATTCCATTCCATTCCATTCCATTCAATTGAATTCCATTCCATTCCATTCCATTCCTTTCCATTCCATTCCATTCCATTCCATTCCATTCCATTCCGTTCTGCTCGGGTTGATTCCATTTTATTCCATTCCATTCCATTCGATTCCATTCGATTCCATTCGATTCCATTCCATTCCATTCCATTCCATTGAATTCCATTCCATTCCATTCCATTCCATTCCATTCCATTCCATTCCATTCCATTCCATTCCTTTCCGTTCCATTCCATTCCGTTCCTTTCCTTTCCATTCCGTTCCATTCCATTCCGTTCCGTTCCATTCCATTGCATTCCGTTCCATTCCATTGAATTCCATTCCATTGCATTGAATTCCATTCCAATCCATTCCATTCCATTCCGTTCCGTTCCGTTCCGTTCCGTTCCGTTCCATTCTTCTCAGGTTGATTCCATTCTATTCCATTCCATTCCATTCGATTCCATTCGATTCCATTCGATTCCGTTCGATTCCATTCGATTCCATTCCATTCAATTCCATTCCATTGAATTCCATTCCATTCCATTGAATTCCATTCCATTCCATTCCATTCCATTCCATTCCATTCCATTCCATTGAATTCCATTCCATTCCATTGAATTCCATTCCATTCCATCCCATTCGATTCCATTCCATTCCATTGAATTCCATTCCATTCCATTCCATTCCATTCCATTCCATTCCATTGAATTCCATTCCATTGAATTCCATTCCATTCCATTGAATTCCATTGCAATCCATTCCATTCCATTGAATTCCGTTCCATTCCATTCCATTCCATTCCGTTCCATTCCATTTGAATTCCATTCCATTCCATTCCATTCCATTCCATTCTACTCGGGTTGATTCCATTCTATTCCATTCCATTCCATTCCATTCCATTCCATTCCAATCCATTCCATTCAATTCGATTCCATTCTATTCCATTCGATTATATTCGATTCAATTCGATTCCATTCCATTCCATTCCATTCCATTCCATTCCATTGAATTCCATTCCATTCCATTCCGTTCCATTCCATTCCGTTCCATTCCATTCCATTCCATTCCATTCCATTGAACTCCATTCCATTCCATTCCATTCCATTCCATTCCATTCCATTCCATTGAATTCCATTCCATTCCATTCCATTCCATTGAATTCTGTTCCATTCAATTCCATTCGATTCCATTCCGTTCTACTCGGGTTGATTCCATTCTATTCCATTCCGTTCCGTTACGTTCCGTTCCGTTCCTTTCCGTTCCATTCCACTCGGGTTTATTCCTTTCTATTCCATTCCATTCCATTCGATTCCATTCGATTCCATTCGATTCCATTCGATTCCATTCGATTCCATTCCATTCCATTCCATTGAATTCCATTCCATTCCATTCCATTCCATTGAATTCCGTTCCATTCCATTCCATTCCATTCCATTCCATTCCATTCCATTGAATTCCATTCCATTCCGTTTCGTTCCGTTCCGTTCCGTTCCTTTCCGTTCCATTCCATTCCACTCGGGTTGGTTCCATTCTATTCCATTCCATTCCATTCGATTCCATTCGATTCCATTCGATTCCATTCGATTCCATTCGATTCCATTCCATTCCATTCCATTCCATTCCATTCCATTCCATTCCATTCCATTCCATTGAATTCCATTCCATTCCATTGAATTCCATTCCATTCCATTCCATTCCATTGAATTCCGTTCCATTCCATTCCATTCCATTGAATTCCATTCCATTGAATTCCATTCCATTCCATTCCATTCCACTGAATTCCATTCCATGCCGTTCCGTTCCGTTCCGTTCCGTTCCATTCCGTTCCATTCCATTCCATTCCATTCCATTGAATTCCGTTCCATTCCATTGAATTCCATTCCATTCCGTTCCATTCCATTGAATTCCGTTCCGTTCCGTTCCGTTCCGTTCCATTCCGTTCCATTCCGTTCCATTCCGTTCTACTCGGGTTGATTCCATTCTATTCCATTCCATTCCATTCGATTCCATTCCATTCCATTCGATTCCATTCCATTCCGTTCTACTCGGGTTCATTCCATTCCATTCCGTTCCGTTCTGTTCCGTTCCGTTCCATTCCTTTCTACTTGTGTTGATTCCATTCCATTCCATTCTATTCCATTGAATTCCATTCCATTCCATTCCATTCCATTCCATTACATGGAATTCCATTGAATTCCATTGAATTCCATTCCATTGAATTCCATTCCATTCCATTGAATTCCATTCCATTCCTTTCCATTCCATTCCATTGAATTCCATTCCATTCCATTCCATTCCATTCCATTCCATTCCATTCCATTCCATTCCATAGAATTCCATTCCATTCCATTCCATTCGATTCCTTTCCATTCCATTGAATTCCATTCCATTCCATTCCATTCCATTCCATTCCATTGAATTCCATTGAATTCCATTCCATGGAATTCCATTCCATTCCATTGAATTCCATTCCATTCCATTCCATTCCATTCCGTTCCATTCCATTCCATTCCATTCCATTCCATTCCATTCCATTCCATTCCTTTCCGTTCCGTTCCGTTCCGTTCTACTCGGGTTGATTGCATTCTATTCCATTCCATTCCATTCCATTCCATTCTATTCCATTCGATTCCATTCGATTCAATTCGATTCCATTCCATTCCATTCCATTCCATTCCATTCCATTCCATTGAATTCCATTCCATTCCATTCCGTTCCATTCCATTCCGTTCCATTCCATTCCATTCCATTCCATTCCATTACGTTCCGTTCCATTCCGTTCCATTCCGTTCCATTCCATTGAATTCCGATCCATTGCATTGAATTCCGCTCCATTCCATTCCATTCCTTTCCGTTCCGTTCCGTTCCGTTCCGTTCCGTTCCTTTCCGTTCTACTCAGATTGATTCCATTCTACTCCATTCCATTCCATTCGATTGCATTCGATTCCATTCGATTCCATTCGATTCCATTCCATTCCATTCCATTCCATTCCATTCCATTCCATTCCATTCCATTCCATTCCATTCCATTCCATTGAATTCCATTCCATTCCATTCCATTCCATTGAATTCTGTTCCATTCAATTCCATTCCATTCCATTCCGTTCTACTCGGGTTTATTCCATTCTATTCCATTCCGTTCCGTTCCGTTCCGTTCCTTTCCGTTCCATTCCATTCCACTCGGGTTGGTTCCATTCTATTCCATTCCATTCCATTCGATTCCATTCGATTCCATTCGATTCCATTCGATTCCATTCGATTCCATTCCATTCCATTCCATTCCATTGAATTCCGTTCCATTCCATTCAATTCCATTCCATTCCATTCCATTCCATTTGAATTCCATTCCATTCCATTCCGTTCCATTCCATTCCATTCCATTCCATTCCATTCCATTCCATTCCGTTCTACTCGGGTTGATTCCATTCTATTCCATTCCATTCCATTCGATTCCATTCGATTCCATTCGATTCCATTCGATTCCATTCCATTCCATTCGATTCCATTCCATTCCATTCCATTCCATTCCATTCCATTCCATTGAATTCCATTCCATTCCATTGAATTCCATTCCATTCCATTCCATTCCATTGAAGTCCGTTCCATTCCATTCCATTCCATTCCATTCCATTCCATTCCATTGAATTCCATTCCATTGAATTCCATTCCATTCCATTCCATTCCATTGAATTCCATTCCATTCCGTTCCGTTCCGTTCCGTTCTGTTCCGTTCCGTTCCATTCCATTCCATTCCATTCCATTGAATTCCGTTCCATTCCATTGAATTCCATTCCATTCCGTTCCATTCCATTGAATTCCGTTCCGTTCCGTTCCGTTCCGTTCCATTCCGTTCCATTCCGTTCCATTCCGTTCTACTTGGGTTGATTCCATTCTATTCCATTCCATTCCATTCGATTCCATTCCATTCCGTTCCATTCCATTAAATTCCGTTCTACTCGGGTTCATTCCATTCCATTCCGTTCCTTTCCGTTCAGTACCATTCCTTTCTACTTGTGTTGATTCCATTCCATTCCATTCTATTCCATTGAATTCCATTCCATTCCATTCCATTCCATTCCATTACATGGAATTCCATTGAATTCCATTGAATTCCATTCCATTGAATTCCATTCCATTCCATTCCATTCCATTCCATTCCATTCCATTCCATGGAATTCCATTCCATTCTATTCCATTCCATTCCATTGAATTCCATTCCATTCCATTCCATTCCATTCCATTCCTTTCCATTCCATTGAATTCCATTGAATTCCGTTCCATTGAATTCCATTCCATTCCATGGAATTCCATTCCATTCCATTCCATTCCATTCCGTTCCATTCCATTCCGTTCCATTCCATTCCATTCCATTCCATTCCGTTCCGTTCCATTCCGTTCCATTCCGTTCCATTCCATTGAATTCCGTTCCCTTGCACTGAATTCCGTTCCATTCCATTCCATTCCTTTCCGTTCCGTTCCGTTCCGTTCCGTTCCGTTCCGTTCTACTCGGGTTGATTCCATTCTATTCCATTCCATTCCATTCGATTCCATTCTAATCCATTCGATTCCATTCGATTCAATTCGATTCCATTCCATTCCATTTCATTCCATTCCATTCCAATGAATTCCATTCCATTCCATTGAATTCCATTCCATTCCATTCCATTCCATTGAATTCCATTCCATTCCATTGAATTCCATTCCATTCCATTCCATTCGATTCCATTCCATTCCATGGAATTCCATTCCATTCCATTCCATTCCATTCCTTTCCATTCCATTCCATTCCATTCCATTCCATTCCATTCCATTCCATTCGATTCCTTTCGATTCCATTCGATTCCATTCCATTCCATTCCATTCCATTCCATTGAATTCCATTCCATTCCATTCCATTCCATTGAATTCCATTCCATTCCATTCCATCGAATTCCATTCCATTCCATTGAATTCCATTCCATTCCATTCCATTCCATTCCATTCCATTCCATTCCATTCCATTCCATTCCATTACATCGAATTCCAGTCCATTCCATTCCATTCCATTCCATTCCATTGTATTCCATTCCATTCCATTGAATTCCATTCCATTCCATTCCATTCCATTGAATTCCGTTCCATTGAATTCCATTCCTTTCCGTTCCCTTCCGTTCCGTTCTGTTCCATTCTACTCGGGTTGATTCCATTCTTTTCCATTACATTTCATTCGATTCCATTCGATTCCATTCCATTCCATTCCATTTGAATTCCATTGCATTCCATTCCATTCCATTCCATTCCATTCCATTCCATTCCATTCCATTCCATCGAATTCCATTCCATTCGATTCCATTCCATTCCATTCCATTGTATTCCATTCCATTCCATTCTACTCGGGTTGATTCCATTCTATTCCATTCCATTCCATTCGATTCCATTCGATTCCATTCGATTCCATTCGATTCCATTCCATTCAATTCCATTCAATTGAATTCCATTCCATTCCATTCCATTCCTTTCCATTCCATTCCATTCCATTCCATTCCATTCCATTCCATTCCATTCCATTCCATTCCATTCCGTTCTGCTCGGGTTGATTCCATTTTATTCCATTCCATTCCATTCCATTCCATTCTATTCCATTCGATTCCATTCCATTCCATTCCATTCCATGGCATTCCATTCCATTCCATTCCATTCCATTCCATTCCATTCCATTCCGTTCCGTTCCATTCCATTCCGTTCCTTTCCTTTCCATTCCGTTCCATTCCATTCCGTTCCGTTCCATTCCATTGCATTCCGTTGCATTCCATTGAATTCCGTTCCATTGCATTGAATTCCATTCCAATCCATTCCATTCCATTCCATTCCATTCCATTCCATTGAATTCCATTCCATTCCTTACATTCCATTCCATTCCATTGAATTCCATTCCATTCCATTCCATTCCATTCCATTCCATTCCATTCCATTCCATTGAATTCCATTCCATTGAATTCCATTCCATTCCATTGAATTCCATTGCAATCCATTCCATTCCATTGAATTCCGTTCCATTCCATTCCATTCCATTCCGTTCCATTCCATTTGAATTCCATTCCATTCCATTCCATTCCATTCCATTCTACTCGGGTTGATTCCATTCTATTCCATTCCATTCCATTCCATTCCATTCCATTCCATTCGATTCAATTCGATTCCATTCCATTCCATTCCATTCCATTCCATTCCATTCCATTCCATTGAATTCCATTCCATTCCATTCCGTTCCATTCCATTCCGTTCCATTCCATTCCATTCCATTCCATTCCATTGAACTCCATTCCATTCCATTCCATTCCATTCCATTCCATTCCATTCCATTCCATTGAATTCCATTCCATTCCATTCCATTCCATTGAATTCTGTTCCATTCAATTCCATTCCATTCCATTCCGTTCTACTCGGGTTGATTCCATTCTATTCCATTCCGTTCCGTTCCGTTCCGTTCCGTTCCGTTCCATTCCACTCGGGTTGATTCCATTCTATTCCATTCCATTCCATTCGATTCCATTCGATTCCATTCGATTCCATTCGATTCCATTCGATTCCATTCCATTCCATTGAATTCCATTCCATTCCATTGCATTCCATTGAATTCCGTTCCATTCCATTCAATTCCATTCCATTCCATTCCATTCCATTTGAATTCCATTCCATTCCATTCCATTCCATTCTATTCCATTCCATTCCATTCCATTCCATTCCATTCCATTCCATTCCATTCTACTCGGGTTGATTCCATTCTATTCCATTCCATTCCATTCGATTCCATTCGATTCCATTCGATTCCATTCCATTCCATTCCATTCTATTCCATTCCATTCCATTCCATTCCCTTGAATTCCATTCCATTCCATTGAATTCCATTCCATTCCATTCCATTCCATTGAATTCCGTTCCATTCCATTCCATTCCATTCCATTCCATTGAATTCCATTCCATTGAATTCCATTCCATTCCATTCCATTCCACTGAATTCCATTCCATTCCGTTCCGTTCCGTTCCGTTCCGTTCCATTCCGTTCCATTCCATTCCATTCCATTCCATTGAATTCCGTTCCATTCCATTGAATTCCATTCCATTCCGTTCCATTCCATTGAATTCCGTTCCGTTCCGTTCCGTTCCATTCCGTTCCATTCCGTTCCATTCCGTTCTACTCGGGTTGATTCCATTCCATTCCATTCCATTCCATTCCATTCCGTTCCATTCCATTCCATTCCATTCCATTCCATTCTACTCGGGTTGATTCCATTCTATTACATTCCATTCCATTCCATTCCATTCCATTCTATTCCATTCCATTCCATTCCATTCCATTGAATTCCATTCCATTCCATTGAATTCCATTCCATTCCATTCCATTCCATTCCATTGAATTCCATTCCATTCCATTCCATTCCATTCCATTCCATTCCATTCCATTCCATTGAATTCCATTCCATTCCATTCCATTCGATTCCTTTCCATTCCATTGAATTCCATTCCATTCCATTCCATTCCATTCCATTCCATTGAATTCCATTGAATTCCATTCCATTCCGTTCCATTCCATTGAATTCCGTTCCGTTCCGTTCCGTTCCATTCCGTTCCGTTCCATTCCGTTCCATTCCGTTCTATTCCGTTCTACTCGGGTTGATTCCATTCTATTCCATTCCATTCCACTCGATTCCATTGCATTCCATTCCATTCCATTCCATTCCATTCCGTTCTACTCGGGTTCATTCCATTCCATTCCGTTCCGTTCCATTCCTTTCTACTTGTGTTGATTTCATTCCATTCCATTCCATTCCATTGAATTCCATTCCATTCCATTCCATTCCATTCCATGGAATTCCATTGAATTCCATTGAATTCCATTCCATGGAATTCCATTGAATTCCATTGAATTCCATTCCATGGAATTCCTTTGAATTGCATTCCGTTCCATTCCATGGAATTCCATTCCATTCCATTCCATGGAATTCCATTCCATTCCATTCCATTCCATTGCATTCCATTCCATTCCATTCCATTGAATTCCATTCCATTCCATTCCATTCCATTCCATTCCATTCCATTCAATTACATCGAATTCCAGTACATTCCATTCCATTCCATTCCATTCCATTGTATTCCATTCCATTCCATTGAATTCCATTCCATTCCATTCCATTCCATTGAATTCCGTTCCATTCCATTCCATTCCATTGAATTCCGATCCATTGAATTCCATTCCTTTCCGTTCCCTTCCGTTCCGTTCTGTTCCATTCTACTCGGGTTGATTCCATTCTTTTCCATTACATTCCATTCGATTCCATTCGATTCCATTCCATTCCATTCCATTTGAATTCCATTGCATTCCATTCCATTCCATTCCATTCCATTGAATTCCATTCCATTCCATTCCATTCGATTCCATTCCATTCCATTGAATTCCATTCCATTCCATTCCATTCCATTCCATTCCATTACATGGAATTCCATTGAATTCCATTGAATTCCATTCCATTGAATTCCATTCCATTCCATTCCATTCCATTCCATTCCATTCCATTGAATTCCATTCCATTCTATTCCATTCCATTCCATAGAATTCCATTCCATTCCATTCCATTCCATTCCATTCCATTCCATTCCTTTCCATTCCAATGAATTCCATTGAATTCCGTTCCATTGAATTCCATTCCATTCCATGGAATTCCATTCCATTCCATTCCATTCCATTCCGTTCCATTCCATTCCGTTCCATTCCATTCCATTCCATTCCATTGAATTCCGTTCCATTCCATTGAATTCCATTCCATTCCGTTCCATTCCATTGAATTCCGTTCCGTTCCGTTCCGTTCCATTCCGTTCCATTCCGTTCCATTCCGTTCTACTCGGGTTGATTCCATTCCATTCCATTCCATTCCATTCCATTCCATTCCATTCCATTCCATTCCATTCCATTCCATTCTACTCGGGTTGATTCCATTCTATTACATTCCATTCCATTCCATTCCATTCCATTCTATTCCATTCCATTCCATTCCATTCCATTGAATTCCATTCCATTCCATTGAATTCCATTCCATTCCATTCCATTCCATTCCATTGAATTCCATTCCATTCCATTCCATTCCATTCCATTCCATTCCATTCCATTCCATTCCATTGAATTCCATTCCATTCCATTCCATTCCATTCCTTTCCATTCCATTGAATTCCATTCCATTCCATTCCATTCCATTCCATTCCATTGAATTCCATTGAATTCCATTCCATTCCGTTCCATTCCATTGAATTCCGTTCCGTTCCGTTCCGTTCCATTCCGTTCCGTTCCATTCCGTTCCATTCCGTTCTATTCCGTTCTACTCGGGTTGATTCCATTCTATTCCATTCCATTCCACTCGATTCCATTCCATTCCATTCCATTCCATTCCATTCCATTCCGTTCTACTCGGGTTCATTCCATTCCATTCCGTTCCGTTCCATTCCTTTCTACTTGTGTTGATTTCATTCCATTCCATTCCATTCCATTGAATTCCATTCCATTCCATTCCATTCCATTCCATGGAATTCCATTGAATTCCATTGAATTCCATTCCATGGAATTCCATTGAATTCCATTGAATTCCATTCCATGGAATTCCTTTGAATTGCATTCCGTTCCATTCCATGGAATTCCATTCCATTCCATTCCATGGAATTCCATTCCATTCCATTCCATTCCATTGCATTCCATTCCATTCCATTCCATTGAATTCCATTCCATTCCATTCCATTCCATTCCATTCCATTCCATTCAATTACATCGAATTCCAGTACATTCCATTCCATTCCATTCCATTCCATTGTATTCCATTCCATTCCATTGAATTCCATTCCATTCCATTCCATTCCATTGAATTCCGTTCCATTCCATTCCATTCCATTGAATTCCGATCCATTGAATTCCATTCCTTTCCGTTCCCTTCCGTTCCGTTCTGTTCCATTCTACTCGGGTTGATTCCATTCTTTTCCATTACATTCCATTCGATTCCATTCGATTCCATTCCATTCCATTCCATTTGAATTCCATTGCATTCCATTCCATTCCATTCCATTCCATTGAATTCCATTCCATTCCATTCCATTCGATTCCATTCCATTCCATTGAATTCCATTCCATTCCATTCCATTCCATTCCATTCCATTACATGGAATTCCATTGAATTCCATTGAATTCCATTCCATTGAATTCCATTCCATTCCATTCCATTCCATTCCATTCCATTCCATTGAATTCCATTCCATTCTATTCCATTCCATTCCATAGAATTCCATTCCATTCCATTCCATTCCATTCCATTCCATTCCATTCCTTTCCATTCCAATGAATTCCATTGAATTCCGTTCCATTGAATTCCATTCCATTCCATGGAATTCCATTCCATTCCATTCCATTCCATTCCGTTCCATTCCATTCCGTTCCATTCCATTCCATTCCATTCCATTCCGTTCCGTTCCATTCCGTTCCATTCCGTTCCATTCCATTGAATTCCGTTCCCTTGCACTGAATTCCGTTCCATTCCATTTCATTCCTTTCCGTTCCGTTCCGTTCCGTTCCGTTCCGTTCCGTTCTACTCGGGTTGATTCCATTCTATTCCATTCCATTCCATTCGATTCCATTCTAATCCATTCGATTCCATTCGATTCAATTCGATTCCATTCCATTCCATTTCATTCCATTCCATTCCAATGAATTCCATTCCATTCCATTGAATTCCATTCCATTCCATTCCATTCCATTGAATTCCATTCCATTCCATTGAATTCCATTCCATTCCATTCCATTCGATTCCATTCCATTCCATGGAATTCCATTCCATTCCATTCCATTCCATTCCATTCCATTCCATTCCATTCCATTCGATTCCATTCTATTCCTTTCGATTCCATTCGATTCCATTCCATTCCATTCCATTCCATTGAATTCCATTCCATTCCATTCCATTCCATTGAATTCCATTCCATTCCATTCCATCGAATTCCATTCCATTCCATTGAATTCCGTTCCATTCCATTCCATTCCATTCCATTCCATTCCATTCCATTCCATCGAATTCCATTCCATTCCATTCCATTCCATTCCATTCCATTCCATTCCATTCTACTCGGGTTGATTCCATTCTATTACATTCCATTCCATTCGATTCCATTCGATTCCATTCCATTCCATTCCATTCAATTGAATTCCATTCCATTCCATTCCATTCCATTCCATTCCATTCCATTCAATTACATCGAATTCCAGTACATTCCATTCCATTCCATTCCATTCCATTGTATTCCATTCCATTCCATTGAATTCCATTCCATTCCATTCCATTCCATTGAATTCCGTTCCATTCCATTCCATTCCATTGAATTCCGATCCATTGAATTCCATTCCTTTCCGTTCCCTTCCGTTCCGTTCTGTTCCATTCTACTCGGGTTGATTCCATTCTTTTCCATTACATTCCATTCGATTCCATTCGATTCCATTCCATTCCATTCCATTTGAATTCCATTGCATTCCATTCCATTCCATTCCATTCCATTGAATTCCATTCCATTCCATTCCATTCGATTCCATTCCATTCCATTGAATTCCATTCCATTCCATTCCATTCCATTCCATTCCATTCCATTACATGGAATTCCATTCCATTCTATTCCATTCCATTCCATAGAATTCCATTCCATTCCATTCCATTCCATTCCATTCCATTCCATTCCTTTCCATTCCAATGAATTCCATTGAATTCCGTTCCATTGAATTCCATTCCATTCCATGGAATTCCATTCCATTCCATTCCATTCCATTCCGTTCCATTCCATTCCGTTCCATTCCATTCCATTCCATTCCATTCCGTTCCGTTCCATTCCGTTCCATTCCGTTCCATTCCATTGAATTCCGTTCCCTTGCACTGAATTCCGTTCCATTCCATTTCATTCCTTTCCGTTCCGTTCCGTTCCGTTCCGTTCCGTTCCGTTCTACTCGGGTTGATTCCATTCTATTCCATTCCATTCCATTCGATTCCATTCTAATCCATTCGATTCCATTCGATTCAATTCGATTCCATTCCATTCCATTTCATTCCATTCCATTCCAATGAATTCCATTCCATTCCATTGAATTCCATTCCATTCCATTCCATTCCATTGAATTCCATTCCATTCCATTGAATTCCATTCCATTCCATTCCATTCGATTCCATTCCATTCCATGGAATTCCATTCCATTCCATTCCATTCCATTCCATTCCATTCCATTCGATTCCATTCTATTCCTTTCGATTCCATTCGATTCCATTCCATTCCATTCCATTCCATTGAATTCCATTCCATTCCATTCCATTCCATTGAATTCCATTCCATTCCATTCCATCGAATTCCATTCCATTCCATTGAATTCCGTTCCATTCCATTCCATTCCATTCCATTCCATTCCATTCCATTCCATTCCATTCCATCGAATTCCATTCCATTCCATTCCATTCCATTCCATTCCATTCCATTCCATTCTACTCGGGTTGATTCCATTCTATTACATTCCATTCCATTCGATTCCATTCGATTCCATTCCATTCCATTCCATTCAATTGAATTCCATTCCATTCCATTCCATTCCATTCCATTCCATTCCATTCAATTACATCGAATTCCAGTACATTCCATTCCATTCCATTGTATTCCATTCCATTCCATTGAATTCCATTCCATTCCATTCCATTCCATTGAATTCCGTTCCATTCCATTCCATTCCATTGAATTCCGATCCATTGAATTCCATTCCTTTCCGTTCCCTTCCGTTCCGTTCTGTTCCATTCTACTCGGGTTGATTCCATTCTTTTCCATTACATTCCATTCGATTCCATTCGATTCCATTCCATTCCATTCCATTTGAATTCCATTGCATTCCATTCCATTCCATTCCATTCCATTGAATTCCATTCCATTCCATTCCATTCGATTCCATTCCATTCCATTGAATTCCATTCCATTCCATTCCATTCCATTCCATTACATGGAATTCCATTGAATTCCATTGAATTCCATTCCATTGAATTCCATTCCATTCCATTCCATTCCATTCCATTCCATTCCATTGAATTCCATTCCATTCTATTCCATTCCATTCCATAGAATTCCATTCCATTCCATTCCATTCCATAGAATTCCATTCCATTCCATTCCATTCCATTCCATTCCATTCCATTCCTTTCCATTCCAATGAATTCCATTGAATTCCGTTCCATTGAATTCCATTCCATTCCATGGAATTCCATTCCATTCCATTCCATTCCATTCCGTTCCATTCCATTCCGTTCCATTCCATTCCATTCCATTCCATTCCGTTCCGTTCCATTCCGTTCCATTCCGTTCCATTCCATTGAATTCCGTTCCCTTGCACTGAATTCCGTTCCATTCCATTTCATTCCTTTCCGTTCCGTTCCGTTCCGTTCCGTTCCGTTCCGTTCTACTCGGGTAGATTCCATTCTATTCCATTCCATTCCATTCGATTCCATTCTAATCCATTCGATTCCATTCGATTCAATTCGATTCCATTCCATTCCATTTCATTCCATTCCATTCCAATGAATTCCATTCCATTCCATTGAATTCCATTCCATTCCATTCCATTCCATTGAATTCCATTCCATTCCATTGAATTCCATTCCATTCCATTCCATTCGATTCCATTCCATTCCATGGAATTCCATTCCATTCCATTCCATTCCATTCCATTCCATTCCATTCCATTCCATTCGATTCCATTCTATTCCTTTCGATTCCATTCGATTCCATTCCATTCCATTCCATTCCATTGAATTCCATTCCATTCCATTCCATTCCATTGAATTCCATTCCATTCCATTCCATCGAATTCCATTCCATTCCATTGAATTCCGTTCCATTCCATTCCATTTCATTCCATTCCATTCCATTCCATTCCATTCCATCGAATTCCATTCCATTCCATTCCATTCCATTCCATTCCATTCCATTCCATTCTACTCGGGTTGATTCCATTCTATTACATTCCATTCCATTCGATTCCATTCGATTCCATTCCATTCCATTCCATTCAATTGAATTCCATTCCATTCCATTCCATTCCATTCCATTCCATTCCATTCCATTCAATTACATCGAATTCCAGTACATTCCATTCCATTCCATTCCATTCCATTGTATTCCATTCCATTCCATTGAATTCCATTCCATTCCATTCCATTCCATTGAATTCCGTTCCATTCCATTCCATTCCATTGAATTCCGATCCATTGAATTCCATTCCTTTCCGTTCCCTTCCGTTCCGTTCTGTTCCATTCTACTCGGGTTGATTCCATTCTTTTCCATTACATTCCATTCGATTCCATTCGATTCCATTCCATTCCATTCCATTTGAATTCCATTGCATTCCATTCCATTCCATTCCATTCCATTCCATTCCATTCCATCGAATTCCATTACATTCGATTCCATTCCATTCCATTCCATTGCATTCCATTCCATTCCATTCTACTCGGGTTGATTCCATTCTATTCCATTCCATTCCATTCGATTCCATTCGATTCCATTCGATTCCATTCGATTCCATTCCATTCCATTCCATTCAATTGAATTCCATTCCATTCCATTCCATTCCTTTCCATTCCATTCCATTCCATTCCATTCCATTCCATTCCGTTCTGCTCGGGTTGATTCCATTTTATTCCATTCCATTCCATTCGATTCCATTCGATTCCATTCGATTCCATTCCATTCCATTCCATTCCATTGAATTCCATTCCATTCCATTCCATTCCATTCCATTCCATTCCATTCCATTCCATTCCATTCCTTTCCGTTCCATTCCATTCCGTTCCTTTCCTTTCCATTCCGTTCCATTCCATTCCGTTCCGTTCCATTCCATTGCATTCCGTTCCATTCCATTGAATTCCGTTCCATTGCATTGAATTCCATTCCAATCCATTCCATTCCATTCCGTTCCGTTCCGTTCCGTTCCGTTCCGTTCCGTTCTTCTCGGGTTGATTCCATTCTATTCCATTCCATTCCATTCGATTCCATTCGATTCCATTCGATTCCGTTCGATTCCATTCGATTCCATTCCATTCAATTCCATTCCATTGAATTCCATTCCATTCCATTGAATTCCATTCCATTCCATTCCATTCCATTCCATTCCATTCCATTCCATTCCATTGAATTCCATTCCATTCCATTGAATTCCATTCCATTCCATCCCATTCGATTCCATTCCATTCCATTGAATTCCATTCCATTCCATTCCATTCCATTCCATTCCATTCCATTGAATTCCATTCCATTGAATTCCATTCCATTCCATTGAATTCCATTGCAATCCATTCCATTCCATTGAATTCCGTTCCATTCCATTCCATTCCATTCCGTTCCATTCCATTTGAATTCCATTCCATTCCATTCCATTCCATTCCATTCTACTCGGGTTGATTCCATTCTATTCCATTCCATTCCATTCCATTCCAATCCATTCCATTCCATTCCATTCAATTCGATTCCATTCTATTCCATTCAATTATATTCGATTCAATTCGATTCCATTCCATTCCATTCCATTCCATTGAATTCCATTCCATTCCATTCCGTTCCATTACATTCCGTTCCATTCCATTCCATTCCATTCCATTCCATTGAACTCCATTCCATTCCATTCCATTCCATTCCATTCCATTCCATTGAATTCCATTCCATTCCATTCCATTCCATTGAATTCTGTTCCATTCAATTCCATTCGATTCCATTCCGTTCTACTCGGGTTGATTCCATTCTATTCCATTCCGTTCCGTTACGTTCCGTTCCGTTCCTTTCCGTTCCATTCCACTCGGGTTTATTCCTTTCTATTCCATTCCATTCCATTCGATTCCATTCGATTCCATTCGATTCCATTCGATTCCATTCGATTCCATTCCATTCCATTCCATTGAATTCCATTCCATTCCATTCCATTCCATTGAATTCCGTTCCATTCCATTCCATTCCATTCCATTCCATTCCATTCCATTGAATTCCATTCCATTCCGTTTCGTTCCGTTCCGTTCCGTTCCTTTCCGTTCCATTCCATTCCACTCGGGTTGGTTCCATTCTATTCCATTCCATTCCATTCGATTCCATTCGATTCCATTCGATTCCATTCGATTCCATTCGATTCCATTCCATTCCATTCCATTCCATTCCATTCCATTCCATTCCATTCCATTCCATTGAATTCCATTCCATTCCATTGAATTCCATTCCATTCCATTCCATTGAATTCCGTTCCATTCCATTCCATTCCATTCCATTCCATTCCATTGAATTCCATTCCATTGAATTCCATTCCATTCCATTCCATTCCACTGAATTCCATTCCATGCCGTTCCGTTCCGTTCCGTTCCGTTCCATTCCGTTCCATTCCATTCCATTCCATTCCATTGAATTCCGTTCCATTCCATTGAATTCCATTCCATTCCGTTCCATTCCATTGAATTCCGTTCCGTTCCGTTCCGTTCCGTTCCATTCCGTTCCATTCCGTTCCATTCCGTTCTACTCGGGTTGATTCCATTCTATTCCATTCCATTCCATTCGATTCCATTCCATTCCATTCGATTCCATTCCATTCCGTTCTACTCGGGTTCATTCCATTCCATTCCGTTCCGTTCTGTTCCGTTCCGTTCCATTCCTTTCTACTTGTGTTGATTCCATTCCATTCCATTCTATTCCATTGAATTCCATTCCATTCCATTCCATTCCATTCCATTACATGGAATTCCATTGAATTCCATTGAATTCCATTCCATTGAATTCCATTCCATTCCATTGAATTCCATTCCATTCCTTTCCATTCCATTCCATTGAATTCCATTCCATTCCATTCCATTCCATTCCATTCCATTCCATTCCATTCCATTCCATTCCATAGAATTCCATTCCATTCCATTCCATTCGATTCCTTTCCATTCCATTGAATTCCATTCCATTCCATTCCATTCCATTCCATTCCATTGAATTCCATTGAATTCCATTCCATTGAATTCCATTCCATTCCATTGAATTCCATTCCATTCCATTCCATTCCATTCCGTTCCATTCCATTCCGTTCCATTCCATTCCATTCCATTCCATTCCATTCCTTTCCGTTCCGTTCCGTTCCGTTCTACTCGGGTTGATTCCATTCTATTCCATTCCATTCCATTCCATTCCATTCTATTCCATTCGATTCCATTCGATTCAATTCGATTCCATTCCATTCCATTCCATTCCATTCCATTCCATTCCATTGAATTCCATTCCATTCCATTCCGTTCCATTCCATTCCGTTCCATTCCATTCCATTCCATTCCATTCCATTACGTTCCGTTCCATTCCGTTCCATTCCGTTCCATTCCATTGAATTCCGATCCATTGCATTGAATTCCGCTCCATTCCATTCCATTCCTTTCCGTTCCGTTCCGTTCCGTTCCGTTCCGTTCCTTTCCGTTCTACTCAGATTGATTCCATTCTACTCCATTCCATTCCATTCGATTGCATTCGATTCCATTCGATTCCATTCGATTCCATTCCATTCCATTCCATTCCATTCCATTCCATTGAATTCCATTCCATTCCATTCCATTCCATTCCATTCCATTCCATTCCATTCCATTGAATTCCATTCCATTCCATTCCATTCCATTGAATTCTGTTCCATTCAATTCCATTCCATTCCATTCCGTTCTACTCGGGTTTATTCCATTCTATTCCATTCCGTTCCGTTCCGTTCCGTTCCTTTCCGTTCCATTCCATTCCACTCGGGTTGGTTCCATTCTATTCCATTCCATTCCATTCGATTCCATTCGATTCCATTCGATTCCATTCGATTCCATTCGATTCCATTCCATTCCATTCCATTCCATTGAATTCTGTTCCATTCCATTCAATTCCATTCCATTCCATTCCATTCCATTTGACTTCCATTCCATTCCATTCCGTTCCATTCCATTCCATTCCATTCCATTCCATTCCATTCCATTCCGTTCTACTCGGGTTGATTCCATTCTATTCCATTCCATTCCATTCGATTCCATTCGATTCCATTCGATTCCATTCGATTCCATTCCATTCCATTCGATTCCATTCCATTCCATTCCATTCCATTCCATTCCATTGAATTCCATTCCATTCCATTGAATTCCATTCCATTCCATTCCATTCCATTGAAGTCCGTTCCATTCCATTCCATTCCATTCCATTCCATTCCATTGAATTCCATTCCATTGAATTCCATTCCATTCCATTCCATTCCATTGAATTCCATTCCATTCCGTTCCGTTCCGTTCCGTTCTGTTCCGTTCCGTTCCATTCCATTCCATTCCATTCCATTGAATTCCGTTCCATTCCATTGAATTCCATTCCATTCCGTTCCATTCCATTGAATTCCGTTCCGTTCCGTTCCGTTCCGTTCCATTCCGTTCCATTCCGTTCCATTCCGTTCTACTTGGGTTGATTCCATTCTATTCCATTCCATTCCATTCGATTCCATTCCATTCCGTTCCATTCCATTAAATTCCGTTCTACTCGGGTTCATTCCATTCCATTCCGTTCCTTTCCGTTCCGTACCATTCCTTTCTACTTGTGTTGATTCCATTCCATTCCATTCTATTCCATTGAATTCCATTCCATTCCATTCCATTCCATTCCATTACATGGAATTCCATTGAATTCCATTGAATTCCATTCCATTGAATTCCATTCCATTCCATTCCATTCCATTCCATTCCATTCCATTCCATTCCATGGAATTCCATTCCATTCTATTCCATTCCATTCCATTGAATTCCATTCCATTCCATTCCATTCCATTCCATTCCTTTCCATTCCATTGAATTCCATTGAATTCCGTTCCATTGAATTCCATTCCATTCCATGGAATTCCATTCCATTCCATTCCATTCCATTCCGTTCCATTCCATTCCGTTCCATTCCATTCCATTGCATTCCATTCCGTTCCGTTCCATTCCGTTCCATTCCGTTCCATTCCATTGAATTCCGTTCCCTTGCACTGAATTCCGTTCCATTCCATTCCATTCCTTTCCGTTCCGTTCCGTTCCGTTCCGTTCCGTTCCGTTCTACTCGGGTTGATTCCATTCTATTCCATTCCATTCCATTCGATTCCATTCTAATCCATTCGATTCCATTCGATTCAATTCGATTCCATTCCATTCCATTTCATTCCATTCCATTCCAATGAATTCCATTCCATTCCATTGAATTCCATTCCATTCCATTCCATTCCATTGAATTCCATTCCATTCCATTGAATTCCATTCCATTCCATTCCATTCGATTCCATTCCATTCCATGGAATTCCATTCCATTCCATTCCATTCCATTCCTTTCCATTCCATTCCATTCCATTCCATTCCATTCCATTCGATTCCATTCGATTCCTTTCGATTCCATTCGATTCCATTCCATTCCATTCCATTCCATTCCATTGAATTCCATTCCATTCCATTCCATTCCATTGAATTCCATTCCATTCCATTCCATCGAATTCCATTCCATTCCATTGAATTCCATTCCATTGAATTCCATTCCATTCCATTCCATTCCATTCCATTCCATTCCATTACATCGAATTCCAGTCCATTCCATTCCATTCCATTCCATTCCATTCCATTCCATTCCATTCCATTCCGTTCTGCTCGGGTTGATTCCATTTTATTCCATTCCATTCCATTCGATTCCATTCTATTCCATTCGATTCCATTCCATTCCATTCCATTCCATGGAATTCCATTCCATTCCATTCCATTCCATTCCATTCCATTCCATTCCGTTCCGTTCCATTCCATTCCGTTCCTTTCCTTTCCATTCCGTTCCATTCCATTCCGTTCCGTTCCATTCCATTGCATTCCGTTGCATTCCATTGAATTCCGTTCCATTGCATTGAATTCCATTCCAATCCATTCCATTCCATTCCATTCCATTCCATTCCATTGAATTCCATTCCATTCCATTCCATTCCATTCCATTCCATTCCATTCCATTCCATTCCATTCCATTGAATTCCATTCCATTCCATTCCATTCCATTCCATTCCATTCCATTCCATTGAATTCCATTCCATTGAATTCCATTCCATTCCATTGAATTCCATTGCAATCCATTCCATTCCATTGAATTCCGTTCCATTCCATTCCATTCCATTCCGTTCCATTCCATTTGAATTCCATTCCATTCCATTCCATTCCATTCCATTCTACTCGGGTTGATTCCATTCTATTCCATTCCATTCCATTCCATTCCATTCCATTCCATTCGATTCAATTCGATTCCATTCTATTCCATTCGATTCCATTCGATTCAATTCGATTCCATTCCATTCCATTCCATTCCATTCCACTCCATTCCATTCCATTGAATTCCATTCCATTCCATTCCGTTCCATTCCATTCCGTTCCATTCCATTCCATTCCATTCCATTCCATTGAACTCCATTCCATTCCATTCCATTCCATTCCATTCCATTCCATTGAATTCCATTCCATTCCATTCCATTCCATTGAATTCTGTTCCATTCAATTCCATTCCATTCCATTCCGTTCTACTCGGGTTGATTCCATTCTATTCCATTCCGTTCCGTTCCGTTCCGTTCCGTTCCGTTCCATTCCACTCGGGTTGATTCCATTCTATTCCATTCCATTCCATTCGATTCCATTCGATTCCATTCGATTCCATTCGATTCCATTCGATTCCATTCGATTCCATTCCATTCCATTGAATTCCATTCCATTCCATTGCATTCCATTGAATTCCGTTCCATTCCATTCAATTCCATTCCATTCCATTCCATTCCATTTGAATTCCATTCCATTCCATTCCATTCCATTCTATTCCATTCCATTCCATTCCATTCCATTCCATTCCATTCCATTCCATTCCATTCTACTCGGGTTGATTCCATTCTATTCCATTCCATTCCATTCGATTCCATTCGATTCCATTCGATTCCATTCCATTCCATTCCATTCTATTCCATTCCATTCCATTCCATTCCCTTGAATTCCATTCCATTCCATTGAATTCCATTCCATTCCATTCCATTCCATTGAATTCCGTTCCATTCCATTCCATTCCATTCCATTCCATTCCATTGAATTCCATTCCATTGAATTCCATTCCATTCCATTCCATTCCACTGAATTCCATTCCATTCCGTTCCGTTCCGTTCCGTTCCGTTCCATTCCGTTCCATTCCATTCCATTCCATTCCATTGAATTCCGTTCCATTCCATTGAATTCCATTCCATTCCGTTCCATTCCATTGAATTCCGTTCCGTTCCGTTCCGTTCCATTCCGTTCCATTCCGTTCCATTCCGTTCTACTCGGGTTGATTCCATTCTATTCCATTCCATTCCATTCGATTCCATTCCATTCCATTCGATTCCATTCCATTCCGTTGTACTCGGGTTCATTCCATTCCATTCCGTTCCGTTCCGTTCCGTTCCGTTCCATTCCTTTCTACTTGTGTTGATTCCATTCCATTCCATTCTATTCCATTGAATTCCATTCCATTCCATTCCATTCCATTCCATTACATGGAATTCCATTGAATTCCATTGAATTCCATTCCATTGAATTCCATTCCATTCCATTGAATTCCATTCCATTCCATTCCATTCCATTCCATTGAATTCCATTCCATTCCATTCCATTCCATTCCATTCCATTCCATTCCATTCCACTGAATTCCATTCCATTCCATTCCATTCGATTCCTTTCCATTCCATTGAATTCCATTCCATTCCATTCCATTCCATTCCATTCCATTGAATTCCATTGAATTCCATTCCATTGAATTCCATTCCATTCCATTGAATTCCATTCCATTCCATTCCATTCCATTCCGTTCCATTCCATTCCGTTCCATTCCATTCCATTGAATTCCATTCCATTCCTTTCCATTCCATTCCATTGAATTCCATTCCATTCCATTCCATTCCATTCCATTCCATTCCATTCCATTCCATTCCATTCCATAGAATTCCATTCCATTCCATTCCATTCGATTCCTTTCCATTCCATTGAATTCCATTCCATTCCATTCCATTCCATTCCATTCCATTGAATTCCATTGAATTCCATTCCATTGAATTCCATTCCATTCCATTGAATTCCATTCCATTCCATTCCATTCCATTCCGTTCCATTCCATTCCGTTCCATTCCATTCCATTCCATTCCATTCCATTCCTTTCCGTTCCGTTCCGTTCCGTTCTACTCGGGTTGATTCCATTCTATTCCATTCCATTCCATTCCATTCCATTCTATTCCATTCGATTCCATTCGATTCAATTCGATTCCATTCCATTCCATTCCATTCCATTCCATTCCATTCCATTGAATTCCATTCCATTCCATTCCGTTCCATTCCATTCCGTTCCATTCCATTCCATTCCATTCCATTCCATTACGTTCCGTTCCATTCCGTTCCATTCCGTTCCATTCCATTGAATTCCGATCCATTGCATTGAATTCCGCTCCATTCCATTCCATTCCTTTCCGTTCCGTTCCGTTCCGTTCCGTTCCGTTCCTTTCCGTTCTACTCAGATTGATTCCATTCTACTCCATTCCATTCCATTCGATTGCATTCGATTCCATTCGATTCCATTCGATTCCATTCCATTCCATTCCATTCCATTCCATTCCATTGAATTCCATTCCATTCCATTCCATTCCATTCCATTCCATTCCATTCCATTCCATTGAATTCCATTCCATTCCATTCCATTCCATTGAATTCTGTTCCATTCAATTCCATTCCATTCCATTCCGTTCTACTCGGGTTTATTCCATTCTATTCCATTCCGTTCCGTTCCGTTCCGTTCCTTTCCGTTCCATTCCATTCCACTCGGGTTGGTTCCATTCTATTCCATTCCATTCCATTCGATTCCATTCGATTCCATTCGATTCCATTCGATTCCATTCGATTCCATTCCATTCCATTCCATTCCATTGAATTCTGTTCCATTCCATTCAATTCCATTCCATTCCATTCCATTCCATTTGACTTCCATTCCATTCCATTCCGTTCCATTCCATTCCATTCCATTCCATTCCATTCCATTCCATTCCGTTCTACTCGGGTTGATTCCATTCTATTCCATTCCATTCCATTCGATTCCATTCGATTCCATTCGATTCCATTCGATTCCATTCCATTCCATTCGATTCCATTCCATTCCATTCCATTCCATTCCATTCCATTGAATTCCATTCCATTCCATTGAATTCCATTCCATTCCATTCCATTCCATTGAAGTCCGTTCCATTCCATTCCATTCCATTCCATTCCATTCCATTGAATTCCATTCCATTGAATTCCATTCCATTCCATTCCATTCCATTGAATTCCATTCCATTCCGTTCCGTTCCGTTCCGTTCTGTTCCGTTCCGTTCCATTCCATTCCATTCCATTCCATTGAATTCCGTTCCATTCCATTGAATTCCATTCCATTCCGTTCCATTCCATTGAATTCCGTTCCGTTCCGTTCCGTTCCGTTCCATTCCGTTCCATTCCGTTCCATTCCGTTCTACTTGGGTTGATTCCATTCTATTCCATTCCATTCCATTCGATTCCATTCCATTCCGTTCCATTCCATTAAATTCCGTTCTACTCGGGTTCATTCCATTCCATTCCGTTCCTTTCCGTTCCGTACCATTCCTTTCTACTTGTGTTGATTCCATTCCATTCCATTCTATTCCATTGAATTCCATTCCATTCCATTCCATTCCATTCCATTACATGGAATTCCATTGAATTCCATTGAATTCCATTCCATTGAATTCCATTCCATTCCATTCCATTCCATTCCATTCCATTCCATTCCATTCCATGGAATTCCATTCCATTCTATTCCATTCCATTCCATTGAATTCCATTCCATTCCATTCCATTCCATTCCATTCCTTTCCATTCCATTGAATTCCATTGAATTCCGTTCCATTGAATTCCATTCCATTCCATGGAATTCCATTCCATTCCATTCCATTCCATTCCGTTCCATTCCATTCCGTTCCATTCCATTCCATTGCATTCCATTCCGTTCCGTTCCATTCCGTTCCATTCCGTTCCATTCCATTGAATTCCGTTCCCTTGCACTGAATTCCGTTCCATTCCATTCCATTCCTTTCCGTTCCGTTCCGTTCCGTTCCGTTCCGTTCCGTTCTACTCGGGTTGATTCCATTCTATTCCATTCCATTCCATTCGATTCCATTCTAATCCATTCGATTCCATTCGATTCAATTCGATTCCATTCCATTCCATTTCATTCCATTCCATTCCAATGAATTCCATTCCATTCCATTGAATTCCATTCCATTCCATTCCATTCCATTGAATTCCATTCCATTCCATTGAATTCCATTCCATTCCATTCCATTCGATTCCATTCCATTCCATGGAATTCCATTCCATTCCATTCCATTCCATTCCTTTCCATTCCATTCCATTCCATTCCATTCCATTCCATTCGATTCCATTCGATTCCTTTCGATTCCATTCGATTCCATTCCATTCCATTCCATTCCATTCCATTGAATTCCATTCCATTCCATTCCATTCCATTGAATTCCATTCCATTCCATTCCATCGAATTCCATTCCATTCCATTGAATTCCATTCCATTGAATTCCATTCCATTCCATTCCATTCCATTCCATTCCATTCCATTACATCGAATTCCAGTCCATTCCATTCCATTCCATTCCATTCCATTCCATTCCATTCCATTCCATTCCGTTCTGCTCGGGTTGATTCCATTTTATTCCATTCCATTCCATTCGATTCCATTCTATTCCATTCGATTCCATTCCATTCCATTCCATTCCATGGAATTCCATTCCATTCCATTCCATTCCATTCCATTCCATTCCATTCCGTTCCGTTCCATTCCATTCCGTTCCTTTCCTTTCCATTCCGTTCCATTCCATTCCGTTCCGTTCCATTCCATTGCATTCCGTTGCATTCCATTGAATTCCGTTCCATTGCATTGAATTCCATTCCAATCCATTCCATTCCATTCCATTCCATTCCATTCCATTGAATTCCATTCCATTCCATTCCATTCCATTCCATTCCATTCCATTCCATTCCATTCCATTCCATTGAATTCCATTCCATTCCATTCCATTCCATTCCATTCCATTCCATTCCATTGAATTCCATTCCATTGAATTCCATTCCATTCCATTGAATTCCATTGCAATCCATTCCATTCCATTGAATTCCGTTCCATTCCATTCCATTCCATTCCGTTCCATTCCATTTGAATTCCATTCCATTCCATTCCATTCCATTCCATTCTACTCGGGTTGATTCCATTCTATTCCATTCCATTCCATTCCATTCCATTCCATTCCATTCGATTCAATTCGATTCCATTCTATTCCATTCGATTCCATTCGATTCAATTCGATTCCATTCCATTCCATTCCATTCCATTCCACTCCATTCCATTCCATTGAATTCCATTCCATTCCATTCCGTTCCATTCCATTCCGTTCCATTCCATTCCATTCCATTCCATTCCATTGAACTCCATTCCATTCCATTCCATTCCATTCCATTCCATTCCATTGAATTCCATTCCATTCCATTCCATTCCATTGAATTCTGTTCCATTCAATTCCATTCCATTCCATTCCGTTCTACTCGGGTTGATTCCATTCTATTCCATTCCGTTCCGTTCCGTTCCGTTCCGTTCCGTTCCATTCCACTCGGGTTGATTCCATTCTATTCCATTCCATTCCATTCGATTCCATTCGATTCCATTCGATTCCATTCGATTCCATTCGATTCCATTCGATTCCATTCCATTCCATTGAATTCCATTCCATTCCATTGCATTCCATTGAATTCCGTTCCATTCCATTCAATTCCATTCCATTCCATTCCATTCCATTTGAATTCCATTCCATTCCATTCCATTCCATTCTATTCCATTCCATTCCATTCCATTCCATTCCATTCCATTCCATTCCATTCTACTCGGGTTGATTCCATTCTATTCCATTCCATTCCATTCGATTCCATTCGATTCCATTCGATTCCATTCCATTCCATTCCATTCTATTCCATTCCATTCCATTCCATTCCCTTGAATTCCATTCCATTCCATTGAATTCCATTCCATTCCATTCCATTCCATTGAATTCCGTTCCATTCCATTCCATTCCATTCCATTCCATTCCATTGAATTCCATTCCATTGAATTCCATTCCATTCCATTCCATTCCACTGAATTCCATTCCATTCCGTTCCGTTCCGTTCCGTTCCGTTCCATTCCGTTCCATTCCATTCCATTCCATTCCATTGAATTCCGTTCCATTCCATTGAATTCCATTCCATTCCGTTCCATTCCATTGAATTCCGTTCCGTTCCGTTCCGTTCCATTCCGTTCCATTCCGTTCCATTCCGTTCTACTCGGGTTGATTCCATTCTATTCCATTCCATTCCATTCGATTCCATTCCATTCCATTCGATTCCATTCCATTCCGTTGTACTCGGGTTCATTCCATTCCATTCCGTTCCGTTCCGTTCCGTTCCGTTCCATTCCTTTCTACTTGTGTTGATTCCATTCCATTCCATTCTATTCCATTGAATTCCATTCCATTCCATTCCATTCCATTCCATTACATGGAATTCCATTGAATTCCATTGAATTCCATTCCATTGAATTCCATTCCATTCCATTGAATTCCATTCCATTCCATTCCATTCCATTCCATTGAATTCCATTCCATTCCATTCCATTCCATTCCATTCCATTCCATTCCATTCCACTGAATTCCATTCCATTCCATTCCATTCGATTCCTTTCCATTCCATTGAATTCCATTCCATTCCATTCCATTCCATTCCATTCCATTGAATTCCATTGAATTCCATTCCATTCCGTTCCATTCCATTGAATTCCGTTCCGTTCCGTTCCGTTCCATTCCGTTCCGTTCCATTCCGTTCCATTCCGTTCTATTCCGTTCTACTCGGGTTGATTCCATTCTATTCCATTCCATTCCACTCGATTCCATTGCATTCCATTCCATTCCATTCCATTCCATTCCGTTCTACTCGGGTTCATTCCATTCCATTCCGTTCCGTTCCATTCCTTTCTACTTGTGTTGATTTCATTCCATTCCATTCCATTCCATTGAATTCCATTCCATTCCATTCCATTCCATTCCATGGAATTCCATTGAATTCCATTGAATTCCATTCCATGGAATTCCATTGAATTCCATTGAATTCCATTCCATGGAATTCCTTTGAATTGCATTCCATTCCATTCCATGGAATTCCATTCCATTCCATTCCATGGAATTCCATTCCATTCCATTCCATTCCATTGCATTCCATTCCATTCCATTCCATTGAATTCCATTCCATTCCATTCCATTCGATTCCATTTCTTTCCATTGAATTCCATTCCATTCCATTCCATTCCATTCCATTCCATTCCATTACATGGAATTCCATTGAATTCCATTGAATTCCATTCCATGGAATTCCATTCCATTCCATTCCATTCCATTCCATTCCATTCCATTGAATTCCATTCCATTCTATTCCATTCCATTCCATTGAATTCCATTCCATTCCATTCCATTCCATTCCATTCCTTTCCATTCCAATGAATTCCATTGAATTCCGTTCCATTGAATTCCATTCCATTCCATGGAATTCCATTCCATTCCATTCCATTCCATTCCGTTCCATTCCATTCCGTTCCATTCCATTCCATTCCATTCCATTCCGTTCCGTTCCATTCCGTTCCATTCCGTTCCATTCCATTGAATTCCGTTCCCTTGCACTGAATTCCGTTCCATTCCATTTCATTCCTTTCCGTTCCGTTCCGTTCCGTTCCGTTCCGTTCTACTCGGGTTGATTCCATTCTCTTCCATTCCATTCCATTCGATTCCATTCTAATCCATTCGATTCCATTCGATTCAATTCGATTCCATTCCATTCCATTTCATTCCATTCCATTCCAATGAATTCCATTCCATTCCATTGAATTCCATTCCATTCCATTCCATTCCATTGAATTCCATTCCATTCCATTGAATTCCATTCCATTCCATTCCATTCCATTCCATTCCATTCCATTCCATTCCATTCCATTCCATTCCATTCCATTCCATTCGATTCCATTCTATTCCTTTCGATTCCATTCGATTCCATTCCATTCCATTCCATTCCATTGAATTCCATTCCATTCCATTCCATTCCATTGAATTCCATTCCATTCCATTCCATCGAATTCCATTCCATTCCATTGAATTCCGTTCCATTCCATTCCATTCCATTCCATTCCATTCCATTCCATTCCATTCCATTCCATCGAATTCCATTCCATTCCATTCCATTCCATTCCATTCCATTCCATTCCATTCCATTCTACTCGGGTTGATTCCATTCTATTACATTCCATTCCATTCGATTCCATTCGATTCCACTCGATTCCATTCGATTCCATTCCATTCCATTCCATTCAATTGAATTCCATTCCATTCCATTCCATTCCATTCCATTCCATTCCATTCCATTCAATTACATCGAATTCCAGTACATTCCATTCCATTCCATTCCATTCCATTGTATTCCATTCCATTCCATTGAATTCCATTCCATTCCATTCCATTCCATTGAATTCCGTTCCATTCCATTCCATTCCATTGAATTCCGATCCATTGAATTCCATTCCTTTCCGTTCCCTTCCGTTCCGTTCTGTTCCATTCTACTCGGGTTGATTCCATTCTTTTCCATTACATTCCATTCGATTCCATTCGATTCCATTCCATTCCATTCCATTTGAATTCCATTGCATTCCATTCCATTCCATTCCATTCCATTCCATTCCATTCCATCGAATTCCATTCCATTCGATTCCATTCCATTCCATTCCATTGCATTCCATTCCATTCCATTCTACTCGGGTTGATTCCATTCTATTCCATTCCATTCCATTCGATTCCATTCGATTCCATTCGATTCCATTCGATTCCATTCCATTCCATTCCATTCAATTGAATTCCATTCCATTCCATTCCATTCCTTTCCATTCCATTCCATTCCATTCCATTCCATTCCATTCCATTCCATTCCGTTCTGCTCGGGTTGATTCCATTCTATTCCATTCCATTCCATTTTATTCCATTGTATTCCATTCGATTCCATTCGATTCCATTCGATTCCATTCCATTCCATTCCATTCCATTGAATTCCATTCCATTCCATTCCATTCCATTCCATTCCATTCCTTTCCGTTCCATTCCATTCCGTTCCTTTCCTTTCCATTCCGTTCCATTCCATTCCGTTCCGTTCCATTCCATTGCATTCCGTTCCATTCCATTGAATTCCGTTCCATTGCATTGAATTCCATTCCAATCCATTCCATTCCATTCCGTTCCGTTCCGTTCCGTTCCGTTCCGTTCCGTTCTTCTCGGGTTGATTCCATTCTATTCCATTCCATTCCATTCGATTCCATTCAATTCCATTCGATTCCATTCGATTCCATTCGATTCCATTCCATTCCATTCCATTCCATTGAATTCCATTCCATTCCATTGAATTCCATTCCATTCCATTGAATTCCATTCCATTCCATTCCATTGAATTCCATTCCATTCCATTGAATTCCATTCCATTCCATCCCATTCGATTCCATTCCATTCCATTGAATTCCATTCCATTCCATTCCATTCCATTCCATTCCATTGCATTGAATTCCATTCCATTGAATTCCATTCCATTCCATTGAATTCCATTGCAATCCATTCCATTCCATTGAATTCCGTTCCATTCCATTCCATTCCATTCCGTTCCATTCCATTTGAATTCCATTCCATTCCATTCCATTCCATTCCATTCCATTCTACTCGGGTTGATTCCATTCTATTCCATTCCATTCCATTCCATTCCATTCCATTCCATTCGATTCAATTCGATTCCATTCTATTCCATTCGATTATATTCGATTCAATTCGATTCCATTCCATTCCATTCCATTCCATTCCATTCCATTCCATTGAATTCCATTCCATTCCATTCCGTTCCATTCCATTCCGTTCCATTCCATTCCATTCCATTCCATTCCATTGAACTCCATTCCATTCCATTCCATTCCATTCCATTCCATTCCATTCCATTCCATTCCATTGAATTCCATTCCATTCCATTCCATTCCATTGAATTCTGTTCCATTCAATTCCATTCGATTCCATTCCGTTCTACTCGGGTTGATTCCATTCTATTCCATTCCGTTCCGTTACGTTCCGTTCCGTTCCTTTCCTTTCCATTCCACTCGGGTTGATTCCTTTCTATTCCATTCCATTCCATTCGATTCCATTCGATTCCATTCGATTCCATTCGATTCCATTCGATTCCATTCCATTCCATTCCATTCCATGGAATTCCATTCCATTCCATTCCATTCCATTGAATTCCGTTCCATTCCATTCCATTCCATTCCATTCCATTCCATTCCATTCCATTGAATTCCATTCCATTCCGTTTCGTTCCGTTCCGTTCCGTTCCTTTCCGTTCCATTCCATTCCACTCGGGTTGGTTCCATTCTATTCCATTCCATTCCATTCGATTCCATTCGATTCCATTCGATTCCATTCGATTCCATTCGATTCCATTCCATTCCATTCCATTCCATTCCATTCCATTCCATTGAATTCCATTCCATTCCATTGAATTCCATTCCATTCCATTCCATTCCATTGAATTCCGTTCCATTCCATTCCATTCCATTGAATTCCATTCCATTGAATTCCATTCCATTCCATTCCATTCCACTGAATTCCATTCCATGCCGTTCCGTTCCGTTCCGTTCCGTTCCATTCCGTTCCATTCCATTCCATTCCATTCCATTGAATTCCGTTCCATTCCGTTGAATTCCATTCCATTCCGTTCCATTCCATTGAATTCCGTTCCGTTCCGTTCCGTTCCGTTCCATTCCGTTCCATTCCGTTCCATTCCGTTCTACTCGGGTTGATTCCATTCTATTCCATTCCATTCCATTCGATTCCATTCCATTCCATTCGATTCCATTCCATTCCGTTCTACTCGGGTTCATTCCATTCCATTCCGTTCCGTTCTGTTCCGTTCCGTTCCATTCCTTTCTACTTGTGTTGATTCCATTCCATTCCATTCTATTCCATTGAATTCCATTCCATTCCATTCCATTCCATTCCATTACATGGAATTCCATTGAATTCCATTGAATTCCATTCCATTGAATTCCATTCCATTCCATTGAATTCCATTCCATTCCTTTCCATTCCATTCCATTGAATTCCATTCCATTCCATTCCATTCCATTCCATTCCATTCCATAGAATTCCATTCCATTCCATTCCATTCGATTCCTTTCCATTCCATTGAATTCCATTCCATTCCATTCCATTCCATTCCATTCCATTCGATTCCTTTCCATTCCATTGAATTCCATTCCATTCCATTCCATTCCATTCCATTCCATTGAATTCCATTGAATTCCATTCCATTGAATTCCATTCCATTCCATTGAATTCCATTCCATTCCATTCCATTCCATTCCGTTCCATTCCATTACGTTCCATTCCATTCCATTCCATTCCATTCCATTCCATTCCTTTCCGTTCCGTTCCGTTCCGGTCCGTTCCGTTCCGTTCCGTTCTACTCGGGTTGATTCCATTCTATTCCATTCCATTCCATTCGATTCCATTTTATTCCATTCGATTCCATTCGATTCAATTCGATTCCATTCCATTCCATTCCATTCCATTCCATTCCATTCCATTGAATTCCATTCCATTCCATTCCGTTCCATTCCATTCCGTTCCATTCCATTCCATTCCATTCCATTCCATTACGTTCCGTTCCATTCCGTTCCATTCCGTTCCATTCCATTGAATTCCGATCCATTGCATTGAATTCCGCTCCATTCCATTCCATTCCTTTCCGTTCCGTTCCGTTCCGTTCCGTTCCATTCCTTTCCGTTCTACTCAGATTGATTCCATTCTACTCCATTCCATTCCATTCGATTGCATTCGATTCCATTCGATTCCATTCGATTCCATTCCATTCCATTCCATTCCATTCCATTCCATTCCATTGAATTCCATTCCATTCCATTCCATTCCATTCCATTCCATTCCATTCCATTCCATTGAATTCCATTCCATTCCATTCCATTCCATTGAATTCTGTTCCATTCAATTCCATTCCATTCCATTCCGTTCTACTCGGGTTTATTCCATTCTATTCCATTCCGTTCCGTTCCGTTCCGTTCCTTTCCGTTCCATTCCATTCCACTCGGGTTGGTTCCATTCTATTCCATTCCATTCCATTCGATTCCATTCGATTCCATTCGATTCCATTCGATTCCATTCGATTCCATTCCATTCCATTCCATTCCATTGAATTCCGTTCCATTCCATTCAATTCCATTCCATTCCATTCCATTCCATTTGAATTCCATTCCATTCCATTCCGTTCCATTCCATTCCATTCCATTCCATTCCATTCCATTCCATTCCATTCCGTTCTACTCGGGTTGATTCCATTCTATTCCATTCCATTCCATTCGATTCCATTCGATTCCATTCGATTCCATTCGATTCCATTCCATTCCATTCCATTCCATTCCATTGAATTCCATTCCATTCCATTGAATTCCATTCCATTCCATTCCATTCCATTGAAGTCCGTTCCATTCCATTCCATTCCATTCCATTCCATTCCATTCCATTGAATTCCATTCCATTGAATTCCATTCCATTCCATTCCATTCCATTGAATTCCATTCCATTCCGTTCCGTTCCGTTCCGTTCTGTTCCGTTCCGTTCCATTCCATTCCATTCCATTCCATTGAATTCCGTTCCATTCCATTGAATTCCATTCCATTCCGTTCCATTCCATTGAATTCCGTTCCGTTCCGTTCCGTTCCGTTCCATTCCGTTCCATTCCGTTCCATTCCGTTCTACTTGGGTTGATTACATTCTATTCCATTCCATTCCATTCCATTCCATTCCATTCCGTCCCATTCCATTAAATTCCGTTCTACTCGGGTTCATTCCATTCCATTCCGTTCCTTTCCGTTCCGTACCATTCCTTTCTACTTGTGTTGATTCCATTCCATTCCATTCTATTCCATTGAATTCCATTCCATTCCATTCCATTCCATTCCATTACATGGAATTCCATTCCATTGAATTCCATTCCATTCTATTCCATTCCATTCCATTGAATTCCATTCCATTCCATTCCATTCCATTCCATTCCTTTCCATTCCATTGAATTCCATTGAATTCCGTTCCATTGAATTCCATTCCATTCCATGGAATTCCATTCCATTCCATTCCATTCCATTCCGTTCCATTCCATTCCGTTCCATTCCATTCCATTCCATTCCATTCCGTTCCGTTCCATTCCGTTCCATTCCGTTCCATTCCATTGAATTCCGTTCCCTTGCACTGAATTCCGTTCCATTCCATTCCATTCCTTTCCGTTCCGTTCCGTTCCGTTCCGTTCCGTTCCGTTCTACTCGGGTTGATTCCATTCTATTCAATTCCATTCCATTCGATTCCATTCTAATCCATTCGATTCCATTCGATTCAATTCGATTCCATTCCATTCCATTTCATTCCATTCCATTCCAATGAATTCCATTCCATTCCATTGAATTCCATTCCATTCCATTCCATTCCATTGAATTCCATTCCATTCCATTGAATTCCATTCCATTCCATTCCATTCGATTCCATTCCATTCCATGGAATTCCATTCCATTCCATTCCATTCCATTCCATTCCATTGCATTCCATTCCATTCCATTCCATTCCATTCCATCGAATTCCATTCCATTCCATTGAATTCCATTCCATTCCATTCCATTCCATTCCATTCCATTCCATTCCATTCCATTCCATTCCATTACATCGAATTCCAGTCCATTCCATTCCATTCCATTCCATTCCATTGTATTCCATTCCATTCCATTGAATTCCATTCCATTCCATTCCATTCCATTGAATTCCGTTCCATTGAATTCCATTCCTTTCCGTTCCCTTCCGTTCCGTTCTGTTCCATTCTACTCGGGTTGATTCCATTCTTTTCCATTACATTTCATTCGATTCCATTCGATTCCATTCCATTCCATTCCATTTGAATTCCATTGCATTCCATTCCATTCCATTCCATTCCATTCCATTCCATTCCATCGAATTCCATTCCATTCGATTCCATTCCATTCCATTCCATTGTATTCCATTCCATTCCATTCTACTCGGGTTGATTCCATTCTATTCCATTCCATTCCATTCGATTCCATTCGATTCCATTCGATTCCATTCGATTCCATTCCATTCAATTCCATTCAATTGAATTCCATTCCATTCCATTCCATTCCTTTCCATTCCATTCCATTCCATTCCATTCCATTCCATTCCATTCCATTCCATTCCATTCCGTTCTGCTCGGGTTGATTCCATTTTATTCCATTCCATTCCATTCGATTCCATTCTATTCCATTCGATTCCATTCCATTCCATTCCATTCCATTGAATTCCATTCCATTCCATTCCATTCCAATCCATTCCATTCCATTCCATTCCATTCCATTCCGTTCCATTCCATTCCGTTCCTTTCCTTTCCATTCCGTTCCATTCCATTCCGTTCTGTTCCATTCCATTGCATTCCGTTCCATTCCATTGAATTCCGTTCCATTGCATTGAATTCCATTCCAATCCATTCCATTCCATTCCATTCCATTCCATTCCATTGAATTCCATTCCATTCCATTCCATTCCATTCCATTCCATTCCATTGAATTCCATTCCATTCCATTGAATTCCATTCCATTCCATTCCATTCGATTCCATTCCATTCCATTGAATTCCATTCCATTCCATTCCATTCCATTCCATTCCATTCCATTGAATTCCATTCCATTGAATTCCATTCCATTCCATTGAATTCCATTGCAATCCATTCCATTCCATTGAATTCCGTTCCATTCCATTCCATTCCATTCCGTTCCATTCCATTTGAATTCCATTCCATTCCATTCCATTCCATTCCATTCTACTCGGGTTGATTCCATTCTATTCCATTCCATTCCATTCCATTCCATTCCATTCCATTCGATTCAATTCGATTCCATTCTATTCCATTCGATTCCATTTGATTCAATTCGATTCCATTCCATTCCATTCCATTCCATTCCATTCCATTCCATTGAATTCCATTCCATTCCATTCCGTTCCATTCCATTCCGTTCCATTCCATTCCATTCCATTCCATTCCATTGAACTCCATTCCATTCCATTCCATTCCATTCCATTCCATTCCATTGAATTCCATTCCATTCCATTCCATTCCATTGAATTCAGTTCCATTCAATTCCATTCGATTCCATTCCGTTCTACTCGGGTTGATTCCATTCTATTCCATTCCGTTCTGTTACGTTCCGTTCCGTTCCTTTCCGTTCCATTCCACTCGGGTTGATTCCTTTCTATTCCATTCCATTCCATTCGATTCCATTCGATTCCATTCGATTCCATTCGATTCCATTCGATTCCATTCCATTCCATTCCATTCCATTGAATTCCATTCCATTCCATTCCATTCCATTGAATTCCGTTCCATTCCATTCCATTCCATTCCATTCCATTCCATTCCATTCCATTGAATTCCATTCCATTCCATTCCATTCCATTGAATTCTGTTCCATTCAATTCCATTCCATTCCATTCCGTTCTACTCGGGTTGATTCCATTCTATTCCATTCCGTTCCGTTCCGTTCCGTTCCGTTCCGTTCCATTCCACTCGGGTTGATTCCATTCTATTCCATTCCATTCCATTCCATTCCATTCAATTCCATTCGATTCCATTCGATTCCATTCGATTCCATTCGATTCCATTCCATTCCATTGAATTCCATTCCATTCCATTGCATTCCATTGAATTCCGTTCCATTCCATTCAATTCCATTCCATTCCATTCCATTCCATTTGAATTCCATTCCATTCCATTCCATTCCATTCTATTCCATTCCATTCTATTCCATTCCATTCCATTCCATTCTACTCGGGTTGATTCCATTCTATTCCATTCCATTCCATTCGATTCCATTCGATTCCATTCGATTCCATTCCATTCCATTCCATTCTATTCCATTCCATTCCATTCCATTCCATTCCATTGAATTCCATTCCATTCCATTGAATTCCATTCCATTCCATTCCATTCCATTGAATTCCGTTCCATTCCATTCCATTCCATTCCATTCCATTCCATTGAATTCCATTCCATTGAATTCCATTCCATTCCATTCCATTCCACTGAATTCCATTCCATTCCGTTCCGTTCCGTTCCGTTCCGTTCCATTCCGTTCCATTCCATTCCATTCCATTCCATTGAATTCCGTTCCATTCCATTGAATTCCATTCCATTCCGTTCCATTCCATTGAATTCCGTTCCGTTCCGTTCCGTTCCATTCCGTTCCATTCCGTTCCATTCCGTTCTACTCGGGTTGATTCCATTCTATTCCATTCCATTCCATTCGATTCCATTCCATTCCATTCGATTCCATTCCATTCCGTTCTACTCGGGTTCATTCCATTCCATTCCGTTCCGTTCCGTTCCGTTCCGTTCCATTCCTTTCTACTTGTGTTGATTCCATTCCATTCCATTCTATTCCATTGAATTCCATTCCATTCCATTCCATTCCATTCCATTACATGGAATTCCATTGAATTCCATTGAATTCCATTCCATTGAATTCCATTCCATTCCATTGAATTCCATTCCATTCCATTCCATTCCATTCCATTGAATTCCATTCCATTTCATTGAATTCCATTCCATTCCATTCCATTCCATTCCATTGAATTCCATTCCATTCCATTCCATTCCATTCCATTCCATTCCATTCCATTGAATTCCATTCCATTCCATTCCATTCGATTCCTTTCCATTCCATTGAATTCCATTCCATTCCATTCCATTCCATTCCATTCCATTCCATTGAATTCCATTGAATTCCATTCCATTCCGTTCCATTCCATTGAATTCCGTTCCGTTCCGTTCTGTTCCATTCCGTTCCGTTCCATTCCGTTCCATTCCGTTCTATTCCGTTCTACTCGGGTTGATTCCATTCTATTCCATTCCATTCCACTCGATTCCATTCCATTCCATTCCATTCCATTCCATTCCATTCCATTCCGTTCTACTCGGGTTCATTCCATTCCATTCCGTTCCGTTCCATTCCTTTCTACTTGTGTTGATTTCATTCCATTCCATTCTATTCCATTGAATTCCATTCCATTCCATTCCATTCCATTCCATGGAATTCCATGGAATTCCATTCCATTCCATTCCTTTCCATTCCATGGAATTCCATTGAATTCCATTCCATTCCATTCCATTCCATTGCATTCCATTCCATTCCATTCCATTGAATTCCATTCCATTCCATTCCATTCCATTCCATTCCATTGAATTCCATTCCATTCCATTCCATTGCATTCCATTCCATTCCATTCCATTGAATTCCATTGAATTCCATTCCATTGAATTCCATTCCATTCCATTGCATTCCATTCCATTCCATTCCATTCCGTTCCGTTCCATTCCGTTCCATTCCATTCCATTCCATTGAATTCCGTTCCATTGCGTTGAATTCCGTTCCATTCCATTCCATTCCTTTCCGTTCCGTTCCGTTCCGTTCCGTTCCGTTCTACTCCGGTTGATTCCATTCTATTCCATTCCATTCCATTCTATTCCATTGTATTCCATTCGATTCCATTCGATTCAATTCGATTCCATTCCATTCCATTCCATTCCATTCCATTCCATTCCATTGAATTCCATTCCATTCCATTCCGTTCCATTCCATTCCATTCCATTCCATTCCATTCCATTCCATTCCATTCCGTTCCATTACGTTCCGTTCCATTCCGTTCCATTCCATTGAATTCCGATCCATTGCATTGAATTCCGTTCCATTCCATTCCATTCCTTTCCGTTCTGTTCCGTTCCGTTCCGTTCCGTTCTACTCGGATTGATTCCATTCTATTCCATTCCATTCAATTCCATTCCATTCCCTTCCATTCCATTCCGTTCCATTCCATTCCATTCCATTCCGTTCCATTACGTTCCGTTCCATTCCGTTCCATTCCATTGAATTCCGATCCATTGCATTGAATTCCGTTCCATTCCATTCCATTCCTTTCCGTTCTGTTCCGTTCCGTTCCGTTCCGTTCTACTCGTATTGATTCCATTCTATTCCATTCCATTCCATTCCATTCCATTCCCTTCCATTCCATTCCGTTCCATTCCATTCCATTCCATTCCATTCCATTCCATTCCGTTCCGTTCCATTCCGTTCCATTCCGTTCCATTCCATTGAATTCCGTTCCATTGCATTGAATTCCGTTCCATTCCATTCCATTCCTTTCCGTTCCGTTCCGTTCCGTTCCGTTCCGTTCTACTCGGGTTGATTCCATTCTATTCCATTCCATTCCATTCTATTGCATTGTATTCCATTCGATTCCATTCGATTCCATTCGACTCCATTCCATTCCATTCCATTCCATTCCATTCCATGGAACTCCATTCCATTCCATTGCATTCCATTGCAATCCTTTCCATTCCATTGAATTCCATTCCATTCCATTCCATTCCATTGAATTCTGTTCCATTCAATTCCATTCGATTCCATTCCGTTCTACTCGGGTTGATTCCATTCTATTCCATTCCGTTCCGTTCCGTTCCGTTCCATTCCATTCCACTCGGGTTGATTCCATTCGATTCCATTCCATTCCATTCGATTCCATTCGATTCCATTCGATTCCATTCGATTCCATTCCATTCCATTCCATTCCATTGAATTCCATTCCATTCCATTCCATTCCATTGAATTCCGTTCCATTCCATTCTATTGCATTCCATTCCATTCCATTGAATTCCATTACATTGAATTCCATTCCATTCCATTCCATTCCATTGAATTCCATTCCATTCCGTTCCGTTCCGTTCCGTTCCGTTCCGTTCTGTTGCATTCCATTCCATTCCATTCCATTGAATTCCGTTCCATTCCATTGAATACCATTCCATTCCGTTCCATTCCATTGAATTCCGTTCCGTTCCGTTCCGTTCCGTTCCGTTCCGTTCCATTCCGTTCCATTCCGTTATACTCGGGTTGATTCCATTCTATTCCATTCCATTCCACTCGATTCCATTCCATTCAATTCCATTCCATTCCATTCCATTCCGTTCTACTCGGGTTCATTCCATTCCATTCCGTTCCGTTCCGTTCCGTTCCATTCCTTTCTACTTGTGTTGATTTCATTCCATTCCATTCTATTCCATTGAATTCCATTCCATTCCATTCCATTCCTTTGAATTCCATTCCATTGCATTCCATTCCATTCCATTCCATTGAATTCCATTGAATTCCATTCCATTGAATTCCATTCCATTCCATTGAATTCCATTCCATTCCATTCCATTCCATTCCGTTCCATTCCATTCCGTTACATTCCATTCCATTCCATTCCATTCCATTCCATTCCGTTCCATTCCGTTCCATTCCGTTCCATTCCATTGAATTCCGTTCCATTGCATTGAATTCCGTTCCATTCCATTCAATTCCATTCCATTCCGTTCCATTACGTTCCGTTCCATTCCGTTCCATTCCATTGAATTCCGATCCATTGCATTGAATTCCGTTCCATTCCATTCCATTCCTTTCCGTTCCGTTCCGTTCCGTTCCGTTCCGTTCTACTCGGATTGATTCCATTCTATTCCATTCTCTTCCATTCGATTCAATTCGATTCCATTCCATTCCATTCCATTCCATTCCATTCCATTCCATTCCATTCCATTCCATTCTACTCGGGTTGATTCCATTCTATTCCATTCCATTCCATTCGATTCCATTCGATTCCATTCGATTCCATTCCATTCCATTCCATTCCATTCCATTCCATTCCATTCCATTCCATTCCATTCCATTGAATTCCATTCCATTCCATTGAATTCCATTCCATTCCATTCCATTGAATTCCATTCCATTCCATTCCATTCCATTCCGTTCCATTCCATTCCGTTACATTCCATTCCATTCCATTCCATTCCATTCCATTCCGTTCCATTCCGTTCCATTCCGTTCCATTCCATTGAATTCCGTTCCATTGCATTGAATTCCGTTCCATTCCATTCAATTCCATTCCATTCCGTTCCATTACGTTCCGTTCCATTCCGTTCCATTCCATTGAATTCCGATCCATTGCATTGAATTCCGTTCCATTCCATTCCATTCCTTTCCGTTCCGTTCCGTTCCGTTCCGTTCCGTTCTACTCGGATTGATTCCATTCTATTCCATTCTCTTCCATTCGATTCAATTCGATTCCATTCCATTCCATTCCATTCCATTCCATTCCATTCCATTCCATTCCATTCCATTCTACTCGGGTTGATTCCATTCTATTCCATTCCATTCCATTCGATTCCATTCGATTCCATTCGATTCCATTCCATTCCATTCCATTCCATTCCATTCCATTCCATTCCATTCCATTCCATTCCATTGAATTCCATTCCATTCCATTGAATTCCATTCCATTCCATTCCATTCCATTGAATTCCGTTCCATTCCATTCCATTCCACTCCATTCCATTCCATTGAATTCCATTACATTGAATTCCATTCCATTCCATTCCATTCCATTGAATTCCATTCCATTCCGTTCCGTTCCGTTCCGTTCCGTTCCGTTCCATTCCATTCCATTCCATTCCATTGAATTCCGTTCCATTCCATTGAATTCCATTCCATTCCGTTCCATTCCATTGAATTCCGTTCCGTTCCGTTCCGTTCCATTCCGTTCCGTTCCATTCCGTTCCATTCCGTTCTATTCCGTTCTACTCGGGTTGATTCAATTCTATTGCATTCCATTCTCTCGATTCCATTCCATTCCATTCCATTCCATTCCATTCCATTCCATTCCATTCCGTTCTACTCGGGTTCATTCCATTCCATTCCGTTCCGTTCCATTCCTTTCTACTTGTGTTGATTTCATTCCATTCCATTCTATTCCATTGAATTCCATTCCATTCCATTCCATTCCATTCCATGGAATTCCATTGAATTCCATTCCATGGAATTCCATTCCATTCCATTCCAATCCATTCCATTCCATTCCATTGAATTCCATTCCATTCCATTCCATTCCATTGCATTCCATTCCATTCCATTCCATTGAATTCCATTCCATTCCATTCCATTCCATTCCATTCCATTCCATTCCATTGAATTCCATTCCATTCCATTCCATTCCATTCCATTCCATTCCATTGAATTCCATTGAATTCCATTCCATTGAATTCCATTCCATTCCGTTGAATTCCATTCCATTCCATTCCATTCCATTCCCTTCCATTCCATTCCGTTGCATTCCATTCCATTCCATTCCATTCCATTCCGTTCCGTTCCATTCCGTTCCATTCCGTTCCATTCCATTGAATTCCGTTCCATTGCATTGAATTCCGTTCCATTCCATTCCATTCCTTTCCGTTCCGTTCCGTTCCGTTCCGTTCCGTTCTACTCGGGTTGATTCCATTCTATTCCATTCCATTCCATTCTATTCCATTGTATTCCATTCGATTCCATTCGATTCAATTCGATTCCATTCCATTCCATTCCATTCCATTCCATTCCATTCCATTCCATTGAATTCCATTCCATTCCATTCCGTTCCATTCCATTCCGTTGCATTCCATTCCGTTCCATTCCATTCCATTCCATTCCGTTCCATTACGTTCCGTTCCATTCCGTTCCATTCCATTGAATTCCGATCCATTGCATTGAATTCCGTTCCATTCCATTCCATTCCTTTCCGTTCTGTTCCATTCCGTTCCGTTCCGTTCTACTCGGATTGATTCCATTCTATTCCATTCCATTCCATTCCATTCCATTCCATTCCCTTCCATTCCATTCCGTTCCATTCCATTCCATTCCATTCCATTCCGTTCCGTTCCGTTCCATTCCGTTGCATTCCGCTCCATTCCATTGAATTCCGTTCCATTGCATTGAATTCCGTTCCATTCCATTCCATTCCTTTCCGTTCCGTTCCGTTCCGTTCCGTTCCGTTCTACTCGGATTGATTCCATTCTATTCCATTCTCTTCCATTCGATTCAATTCGATTCCATTCCATTCCATTCCATTCCATTCCATTCCATTCCATTCCATTCCATTCCATTCCATTCTACTCGGGTTGATTCCATTCTATTCCATTCCATTCCATTCGATTCCATTCGATTCCATTCGATTCCATTCCATTCCATTCCATTCCATTCCATTCCATTCCATTGCATTGAATTCCATTCCATTCCATTGAATTCCATTCCATTCCATTCCATTCCATTGAATTCCGTTCCATTCCATTCCATTCCACTCCATTCCATTCCATTGAATTCCATTACATTGAATTCCATTCCATTCCATTCCATTCCATTGAATTCCATTCCACTCCGTTCCGTTCCGTTCCGTTCCGTTCCGTTCCGTTCCATTCCATTCCATTCCATTCCATTGAATTCCGTTCCATTCCATTGAATTCCATTCCATTCCGTTCCATTCCATTGAATTCCGTTCCGTTCCGTTCCGTTCCATTCCGTTCCGTTCCATTCCGTTCCATTCCGTTCTATTCCGTTCTACTCGGGTTGATTCAATTCTATTCCATTCCATTCCACTCGATTCCATTCCATTCCATTCCATTCCATTCCATTCCATTCCATTCCATTCCGTTCTACTCGGGTTCATTCCATTCCATTCTGTTCCGTTCCATTCCTTTCTACTTGTGTTGATTTCATTCCATTCCATTCTATTCCATTGAATTCCATTCCATTCCATTCCATTCCATTCCATGGAATTCCATTGAATTCCATTCCATGGAATTCCATTCCATTCCATTCCAATCCATTCCATTCCATTCCATTGAATTCCATTCCATTCCATTCCATTCCATTGCATTCCATTCCATTCCATTCCATTGAATTCCATTCCATTCCATTCCATTCCATTCCATTCCATTCCATTGAATTCCATTCCATTCCATTCCAGTCCATTCCATTCCATTCCATTCCATTGAATTCCATTGAATTCCATTCCATTGAATTCCATTCCATTCCATTGAATTCCATTCCATTCCATTCCATTCCATTCCCTTCCATTCCATTCCGTTGCATTCCATTCCATTCCATTCCATTCCGTTCCGTTCCATTCCGTTCCATTCCGTTCCATTCCATTGAATTCCGTTCCATTGCATTGAATTCCGTTCCATTCCATTCCATTCCTTTCCGTTCCGTTCCGTTCCGTTCCGTTCCGTTCTACTCGGGTTGATTCCATTCTATTCCATTCCATTCCATTCTATTCCATTGTATTCCATTCGATTCCATTCGATTCAATTCGATTCCATTCCATTCCATTCCATTCCATTCCATTCCATTCCATTGAATTCCATTCCATTCCATTCCGTTCCATTCCATTCCGTTCCATTCCATTCCATTCCATTCGATTCCATTCCATTCCATTCCGTTCCATTACGTTCCGTTCCATTCCGTTCCATTCCATTGAATTCCGATCCATTGCATTGAATTCCGTTCCATTCCATTCCATTCCTTTCCGTTCTGTTCCGTTCCGTTCCGTTCCGTTCTACTCGGATTGATTCCATTCTATTCCATTCCATTCCATTCCATTCCATTCCCTTCCATTCCATTCCGTTCCATTCCATTCCATTCCATTCCATTCCGTTCCGTTCCTTTCCATTCCATTGCATTCCGCTCCATTCCATTGAATTCCGTTCCATTGCATTGAATTCCGTTCCATTCCATTCCATTCCTTTCTGTTCCGTTCCGTTCCGTTCCGTTCCGTTCTACTCGGGTTGATTCCATTCTATTCCATTCCATTCCATTCTATTCCATTGTATTCCATTCGATTCCATTCGATTCCATTCGACTCCATTCCATTCCATTCCGTTCCATTCCATTCCATTCCATTCCATTCCGTTCCGTTCCATTCCGTTCCATTCCGTTCCATTCCATTGAATTCCGTTCCATTGCATTGAATTCCGTTCCATTCCATTCCATTCCTTTCCGTTCCGTTCCGTTCCGTTCCGTTCCGTTCTACTCGGGTTGATTCCATTCTATTCCATTCCATTCCATTCTATTCCATTGTATTCCATTCGATTCCATTCGATTCCATTCGACTCCATTCCATTCCATTGCATTCCATTCCATTCCATGGAACTCCATTCCATTTCATTGCATTCCATTCCATTCCTTTCCATTCCATTGAATTCCATTCCATTCCATTCCATTCCATTGAATTCTGTTCCATTCAATTCCATTCGATTCCATTCCGTTCTACTCGGGTTGATTCCATTCTATTCCATTCCGTTCCGTTCCGTTCCATTCCATTCCACTCGGGTTGATTCCATTCGATTCCATTCCATTCCATTCGATTCCATTCGATTCCATTCGATTCCATTCGATTCCATTCCATTCCATTCCATTCCATTGAATTCCATTCCATTCCATTCCATTCCATTGAATTCCGTTCCATTCCATTCTATTGCATTCCATTCCATTCCATTGAATTCCATTACATTGAATTCCATTCCATTCCATTCCATTCCATTGAATTCCATTCCATTCCGTTCCGTTCCGTTCCGTTCCGTTCCGTTCCGTTCCATTCCATTCCATTCCATTCCATTGAATTCCGTTCCATTCCATTGAATACCATTCCATTCTGTTCCATTCCATTGAATTCCGTTCCGTTCCGTTCCGTTCCGTTCCGTTCCGTTCCATTCCGTTCCATTCCGTTCTACTCGGGTTGATTCCATTCTATTCCATTCCATTCCACTCGATTCCATTCCATTCAATTCCATTCCATTCCATTCCATTCCGTTCTACTCGGGTTCATTCCATTCCATTCCGTTCCGTTCCGTTCCGTTCCATTCCTTTCTACTTGTGTTGATTTCATTCCATTCCATTCCATTCCATTGAATTCCATTCCATTCCATTCCATTCCATGGAATTCCATGGAATTCCATTCCATGGAATTCCATTCCATTCCATTCCATTCCATTGAATTCCATTCCATTGCATTCCATTCCATTCCATTCCATTGAATTCCATTGAATTCCATTCCATGGAATTCCATTCCATTCCATTGAATTCCATTCCATTCCATTCCATTCCATTCCATTCCGTTCCATTCCATTCCGTTACATTCCATTCCATTCCATTCCATTCCATTCCATTCCGTTCCATTCCGTTCCATTCCGTTCCATTCCATTGAATTCCGTTCCATTGCATTGAATTCCGTTCCATTCCATTCCATTCCATTCCATTCCGTTCCATTCCATTCCATTCCATTCCATTACGTTCCGTTCCATTCCGTTCCATTCCATTGAATTCCGATCCATTGCATTGAATTCCGTTCCATTCCATTCCATTCCTTTCCGTTCCGTTCCGTTCCGTTCCGTTCCGTTCTACTCGGATTGATTCCATTCTATTCCATTCTCTTCCATTCGATTCAATTCGATTCCATTCCATTCCATTCCATTCCATTCCATTCCATTCCATTCCATTCCATTCCATTCTACTCGGGTTGATTCCATTCTATTCCATTCCATTCCATTCGATTCCATTCGATTCCATTCGATTCCATTCCATTCCATTCCATTCCATTCCATTCCATTCCATTCCATTCCATTGAATTCCATTCCATTCCATTGAATTCCATTCCATTCCATTCCATTCCATTGAATTCCGTTCCATTCCATTCCATTCGACTCCATTCCATTCCATTGAATTCCATTACATTGAATTCCATTCCATTCCATTCCATTCCATTGAATTCCATTCCATTCCGTTCCGTTCCGTTCCGTTCCGTTCCGTTCCATTCCATTCCATTGAATTCCGTTCCATTCCATTGAATTCCATTCCATTCCGTTCCATTCCATTGAATTCCGTTCCGTTCCGTTCCGTTCCATTCCGTTCCGTTCCATTCCGTTCCATTCCGTTCTATTCCGTTCTACTCGGGTTGATTCCATTCTATTCCATTCCATTCCACTCGATTCCATTCCATTCCATTCCATTCCATTCCATTCCATTCCATTCCGTTCTACTCGGGTTCATTCCATTCCATTCCGTTCCGTTCCATTCCTTTCTACTTGTGTTGATTTCATTCCACTCCATTCTATTCCATTGAATTCCATTCCATTCCATTCCATTCCATTCCATGGAATTCCATTGAATTCCATTCCATGGAATTCCATTCCATTCCATTCCAATCCATTCCATTCCATTCCATTGAATTCCATTCCATTCCATTCCATTCCATTGCATTCCATTCCATTCCATTCCATTGAATTCCATTCCATTCCATTCCATTCCATTCCATTCCATTCCATTGAATTCTATTCCATTCCATTCCATTCCATTCCATTCCATTCCATTCCATTGAATTCCATTGAATTCCATTCCATTGAATTCCATTCCATTCCATTGAATTCCATTCCATTCCATTCCATTCCATTCCCTTCCATTCCATTCCGTTGCATTCCATTCCATTCCATTCCATTCCATTCCGTTCCGTTCCATTCCGTTCCATTCCGTTCCATTCCATTGAATTCCGTTCCATTGCATTGAATTCCGTTCCATTCCATTCCATTCCTTTCCGTTCCGTTCCGTTCCGTTCCGTTCCGTTCTACTCGGGTTGATTCCATTCTATTCCATTCCATTCCATTCTATTCCATTGTATTCCATTCGATTCCATTCGATTCAATTCGATTCCATTCCATTCCATTCCATTCCATTCCATTCCATTCCATTCCATTGAATTCCATTCCATTCCATTCCGTTCCATTCCATTCCGTTCCATTCCATTCCATTCCATTCCATTCCATTGAACTCCATTCCATTCCATTCCATTCCATTCCATTCCATTCCATTCCATTGAATTCCATTCCATTCCATTCCATTCCATTGAATTCAGTTCCATTTAATTCCATTCGATTCCATTCCGTTCTACTCGGGTTGATTCCATTCTATTCCATTCCGTTCTGTTACGTTCCGTTCCGTTCCTTTCCGTTCCATTCCACTCGGGTTGATTCCTTTCTATTCCATTCCATTCCATTCGATTCCATTCGATTCCATTCGATTCCATTCGATTCCATTCGATTCCATTCCATTCCATTCCATTCCATTGAATTCCATTCCATTCCATTCCATTCCATTGAATTCCGTTCCATTCCATTCCATTCCATTCCATTCCATTCCATTCCATTCCATTGAATTCCATTCCATTCCATTCCATTCCATTGAATTCTGTTCCATTCAATTCCATTCCATTCCATTCCGTTCTACTCGGGTTGATTCCATTCTATTCCATTCCGTTCCGTTCCGTTCCGTTCCGTTCCGTTCCATTCCACTCGGGTTGATTCCATTCTATTCCATTCCATTCCATTCCATTCCATTCAATTCCATTCGATTCCATTCGATTCCATTCGATTCCATTCGATTCCATTCCATTCCATTGAATTCCATTCCATTCCATTGCATTCCATTGAATTCCGTTCCATTCCATTCAATTCCATTCCATTCCATTCCATTCCATTTGAATTCCATTCCATTCCATTCCATTCCATTCTATTCCATTCCATTCCATTCCATTCCATTCCATTCCATTCCATTCCATTCTACTCGGGTTGATTCCATTCTATTCCATTCCATTCCATTCGATTCCATTCGATTCCATTCGATTCCATTCCATTCCATTCCATTCTATTCCATTCCATTCCATTCCATTCCATTCCATTGAATTCCATTCCATTCCATTGAATTCCATTCCATTCCATTCCATTCCATTGAATTCCGTTCCATTCCATTCCATTCCATTCCATTCCATTCCATTGAATTCCATTCCATTGAATTCCATTCCATTCCATTCCATTCCACTGAATTCCATTCCATTCCGTTCCATTCCGTTCCGTTCCGTTCCATTCCGTTCCATTCCATTCCATTCCATTCCATTGAATTCCGTTCCATTCCATTGAATTCCATTCCATTCCGTTCCATTCCATTGAATTCCGTTCCGTTCCGTTCCGTTCCATTCCGTTCCATTCCGTTCCATTCCGTTCTACTCGGGTTGATTCCATTCTATTCCATTCCATTCCATTCGATTCCATTCCATTCCATTCGATTCCATTCCATTCCGTTCTACTCGGGTTCATTCCATTCCATTCCGTTCCGTTCCGTTCCGTTCCGTTCCATTCCTTTCTACTTGTGTTGATTCCATTCCATTCCATTCTATTCCATTGAATTCCATTCCATTCCATTCCATTCCATTCCATTACATGGAATTCCATTGAATTCCATTGAATTCCATTCCATTGAATTCCATTCCATTCCATTGAATTCCATTCCATTCCATTCCATTCCATTCCATTGAATTCCATTCCATTCCATTCCATTCCATTCCATTCCATTCCATTCCATTCCATTCCATTGAATTCCATTCCATTCCATTCCATTCGATTCCTTTCCATTCCATTGAATTCCATTCCATTCCATTCCATTCCATTCCATTCCATTGAATTCCATTGAATTCCATTCCATTCCGTTCCATTCCATTGAATTCCGTTCCGTTCCGTTCCGTTCCATTCCGTTCCGTTCCATTCCGTTCCATTCCGTTCTATTCCGTTCTACTCGGGTTGATTCCATTCTATTCCATTCCATTCCACTCGATTCCATTCCATTCCATTCCATTCCATTCCATTCCATTCCATTCCGTTCTACTCGGGTTCATTCCATTCCATTCCGTTCCGTTCCATTCCTTTCTACTTGTGTTGATTTCATTCCATTCCATTCTATTCCATTGAATTCCATTCCATTCCATTCCATTCCATTCCATGGAATTCCATGGAATTCCATTCCATTCCATTCCATTCCATTCCATGGAATTCCATTGAATTCCATTCCATTCCATTCCATTCCATTGCATTCCATTCCATTCCATTCCATTGAATTCCATTCCATTCCATTCCATTCCATTCCATTCCATTCCATTGAATTCCATTCCATTCCATTCCATTCCATTCCATTCCATTCCATTCCATTCCATTGAATTCCATTGAATTCCATTCCATTGAATTCCATTCCATTCCATTGAATTCCATTCCATTCCATTCCATTCCATTCCATTCCCTTCCATTCCATTCCGTTCCATTGCATTCCATTCCATTCCATTCCATTCCGTTCCGTTCCATTCCGTTCCATTCCATTCCATTCCATTGAATTCCGTTCCATTGCATTGAATTCCGTTCCATTCCATTCCATTCCTTTCCGTTCCGTTCCGTTCCGTTCCGTTCCGTTCTACTCGGGTTGATTCCATTCTATTCCATTCCATTCCATTCTATTCCATTGTATTCCATTCGATTCCATTCGATTCCATTCGATTCCATTCGATTCCATTCGATTCCATTCCATTCCATTCCATTCCATTGAATTCCATTCCATTCCATTCCATTCCATTGAATTCCGTTCCATTCCATTCTATTGCATTCCATTCCATTCCATTGAATTCCATTACATTGAATTCCATTCCATTCCATTCCATTCCATTGAATTCCATTCCATTCCGTTCCGTTCCGTTCCGTTCCGTTCCGTTCCGTTGCATTCCATTCCATTCCATTCCATTGAATTCCGTTCCATTCCATTGAATACCATTCCATTCCGTTCCATTCCATTGAATTCCGTTCCGTTCCGTTCCGTTCCGTTCCGTTCCGTTCCATTCCGTTCCATTCCGTTCTACTCGGGTTGATTCCATTCTATTCCATTCCATTCCACTCGATTCCATTCCATTCAATTCCATTCCATTCCATTCCATTCCGTTCTACTCGGGTTCATTCCATTCCATTCCGTTCCGTTCCGTTCCGTTCCATTCCTTTCTACTTGTGTTGATTTCATTCCATTCCATTCTATTCCATTGAATTCCATTCCATTCCATTCCATTCCATTGAATTCCATTCCATTGCATTCCATTCCATTCCATTCCATTGAATTCCATTGAATTCCATTCCATTGAATTCCATTCCATTCCATTGAATTCCATTCCATTCCATTCCATTCCATTCCGTTCCATTCCATTCCGTTACATTCCATTCCATTCCATTCCATTCCATTCCATTCCGTTCCGTTCCGTTCCATTCCGTTCCATTCCATTGAATTCCGTTCCATTGCATTGAATTCCGTTCCATTCCATTCAATTCCATTCCATTCCGTTCCATTACGTTCCGTTCCATTCCGTTCCATTCCATTGAATTCCGATCCATTGCATTGAATTCCGTTCCATTCCATTCCATTCCTTTCCGTTCCGTTCCGTTCCGTTCCGTTCCGTTCTACTCGGATTGATTCCATTCTATTCCATTCTCTTCCATTCGATTCAATTCGATTCCATTCCATTCCATTCCATTCCATTCCATTCCATTCCATTCCATTCCATTCCATTCCATTCTACTCGGGTTGATTCCATTCTATTCCATTCGATTCCATTCGATTCCATTCGATTCCATTCGATTCCATTCCATTCCATTCCATTCCATTCCATTCCATTCCATTGAATTCCATTCCATTCCATTGAATTCCATTCCATTCCATTCCATTCCATTGAATTCCGTTCCATTCCATTCCATTCCACTCCATTCCATTCCATTGAATTCCATTACATTGAATTCCATTCCATTCCATTCCATTCCATTGAATTCCATTCCATTCCGTTCCGTTCCGTTCCGTTCCGTTCCGTTCCGTTCCATTCCATTCCATTCCATTCCATTGAATTCCGTTCCATTCCATTGAATTCCATTCCATTCCGTTCCATTCCATTGAATTCCGTTCCGTTCCGTTCCGTTCCATTCCGTTCCGTTCCATTCCGTTCCATTCCGTTCTATTCCGTTCTACTCGGGTTGATTCCATTCTATTCCATTCCATTCCACTCGATTCCATTCCATTCCATTCCATTCCATTCCATTCCATTCCATTCCATTCCGTTCTACTCGGGTTCATTCCATTCCATTCCGTTCCGTTCCATTCCTTTCTACTTGTGTTGATTTCATTCCATTCCATTCTATTCCATTGAATTCCATTCCATTCCATTCCATTCCATTCCATGGAATTCCATTGAATTCCATTCCATGGAATTCCATTCCATTCCATTCCAATCCATTCCATTCCATTCCATGGAATTCCATTCCATTCCATTCCATTCCATTGCATTCCATTCCATTCCATTCCATTGAATTCCATTCCATTCCATTCCATTCCATTCCATTCCATTCCATTGAATTCCATTCCATTCCATTCCATTCCATTCCATTCCATTCCATTCCATTGAATTCCATTGAATTCCATTCCATTGAATTCCATTCCATTCCATTGAATTCCATTCCATTCCATTCCATTCCATTCCCTTCCATTCCATTCCGTTGCATTCCATTCCATTCCATTCCATTCCATTCCGTTCCGTTCCATTCCGTTCCATTCCGTTCCATTCCATTGAATTCCGTTCCATTGCATTGAATTCCGTTCCATTCCATTCCATTCCTTTCCGTTCCGTTCCGTTCCGTTCCGTTCCGTTCTACTCGGGTTGATTCCATTCTATTCCATTCCATTCCATTCTATTCCATTGTATTCCATTCGATTCCATTCGATTCAATTCGATTCCATTCCATTCCATTCCATTCCATTCCATTCCATTCCATTGAATTCCATTCCATTCCATTCCGTTCCATTCCATTCCGTTCCATTCCATTCCATTCCATTCCATTCCATTCCATTCCGTTCCATTACGTTCCGTTCCATTCCGTTCCATTCCATTGAATTCCGATCCATTGCATTGAATTCCGTTCCATTCCACTCCATTCCTTTCCGTTCTGTTCCGTTCCGTTCCGTTCCGTTCTACTCGGATTGATTCCATTCTATTCCATTCCATTCCATTCCATTCCATTCCCTTCCATTCCATTCCGTTCCATTCCATTCCATTCCATTCCATTCCGTTCCGTTCCGTTCCATTCCGTTGCATTCCGCTCCATTCCATTGAATTCCGTTCCATTGCATTGAATTCCGTTCCATTCCATTCCATTCCTTTCCGTTCCGTTCCGTTCCGTTCCGTTCCGTTCTACTCGGATTGATTCCATTCTATTCCATTCTCTTCCATTCGATTCAATTCGATTCCATTCCATTCCATTCCATTCCATTCCATTCCATTCCATTCCATTCCATTCCATTCTACTCGGGTTGATTCCATTCTATTCCATTCCATTCCATTCGATTCCATTCGATTCCATTCGATTCCATTCCATTCCATTCCATTCCATTCCATTCCATTCCATTCCATTCCATTCCATTGAATTCCATTCCATTCCATTGAATTCCATTCCATTCCATTCCATTCCATTGAATTCCGTTCCATTCCATTCCATTCCACTCCATTCCATTCCATTGAATTCCATTACATTGAATTCCATTCCATTCCATTCCATTCCATTGAATTCCATTCCATTCCGTTCCGTTCCGTTCCGTTCCGTTCCGTTCCGTTCCATTCCATTCCATTCCATTCCATTGAATTCCGTTCCATTCCATTGAATTCCATTCCATTCCGTTCCATTCCATTGAATTCCGTTCCGTTCCGTTCCGTTCCATTCCGTTCCGTTCCATTCCGTTCCATTCCGTTCTATTCCGTTCTACTCGGGTTGATTCCATTCTATTCCATTCCATTCCACTCGATTCCATTCCATTCCATTCCATTCCATTCCATTCCATTCCGTTCTACTCGGGTTCATTCCATTCCATTCTGTTCCGTTCCATTCCTTTCTACTTGTGTTGATTTCATTCCATTCCATTCTATTCCATTGAATTCCATTCCATTCCATTCCATTCCATTCCATGGAATTCCATTGAATTCCATTCCATGGAATTCCATTCCATTCCATTCCAATCCATTCCATTCCATTCCATTGAATTCCATTCCATTCCATTCCATTCCATTGCATTCCATTCCATTCCATTCCATTGAATTCCATTCCATTCCATTCCATTCCATTCCATTCCATTCCATTGAATTCCATTCCATTCCATTCCAGTCCATTCCATTCCATTCCATTCCATTGAATTCCATTGAATTCCATTCCATTGAATTCCTTTCCATTCCATTGAATTCCATTCCATTCCATTCCATTCCATTCCCTTCCATTCCATTCCGTTGCATTCCATTCCATTCCATTCCATTCCATTCCATTCCGTTCCGTTCCATTCCGTTCCATTCCGTTCCATTCCATTGAATTCCGTTCCATTGCATTGAATTCCGTTCCATTCCATTCCATTCCTTTCCGTTCCGTTCCGTTCCGTTCCATTCCGTTCTACTCGGGTTGATTCCATTCTATTCCATTCCATTCCATTCTATTCCATTGTATTCCATTCGATTCCATTCGATTCAATTCGATTCCATTCCATTCCATTCCATTCCATTCCATTCCATTCCATTCCATTGAATTCCATTCCATTCCATTCCGTTCCATTCCATTCCGTTCCATTCCATTCCATTCCATTCCATTCCATTCCATTCCATTCCGTTCCATTACGTTCCGTTCCATTCCGTTCCATTCCATTGAATTCCGATCCATTGCATTGAATTCGGTTCCATTCCATTCCATTCCTTTCCGTTCTGTTCCGTTCCGTTCCGTTCCGTTCTACTCGGATTGATTCCATTCTATTCCATTCCATTCCATTCCATTCCATTCCCTTCCATTCCATTCCGTTCCATTCCATTCCATTCCATTCCATTCCGTTCCGTTCCGTTCCATTCCGTTGCATTCCGCTCCATTCCATTGAATTCCGTTCCATTGCATTGAATTCCGTTCCATTCCATTCCATTCCTTTCCGTTCCGTTCCGTTCCGTTCCGTTCCGTTCTACTCGGGTTGATTCCATTCTATTCCATTCCATTCCATTCTATTCCATTGTATTCCATTCGATTCCATTCGATTCCATTCGACTCCATTCCATTCCATTCCGTTCCATTCCATTCCATTCCATTCCATTCCGTTCCGTTCCATTCCGTTCCATTCCGTTCCATTCCATTGAATTCCGTTCCATTGCATTGAATTCCGTTCCATTCCATTCCATTCCTTTCCGTTCCGTTCCGTTCCGTTCCGTTCCGTTCTACTCGGGTTGATTCCATTCTATTCCATTCCATTCCATTCTATTCCATTGTATTCCATTCGATTCCATTCGATTCCATTCGACTCCATTCCATTCCATTCCATTCCATTCCTTTCCATGGAACTCCATTCCATTCCATTGCATTCCATTCCATTCCTTTCCATTCCATTGAATTCCATTCCATTCCATTCCATTCCATTGAATTCTGTTCCATTCAATTCCATTCGATTCCATTCCGTTCTACTCGGGTTGATTCCATTCTATTCCATTCCGTTCCGTTCCGTTCCGTTCCGTTCCATTCCATTCCACTCGGGTTGATTCCATTCGATTCCATTCCATTCCATTCGATTCCATTCGATTCCATTCGATTCCATTCGATTCCATTCCATTCCATTCCATTCCATTGAATTCCATTCCATTCCATTCCATTCCATTGAATTCCGTTCCATTCCATTCTATTGCATTCCATTCCATTCCATTGAATTCCATTACATTGAATTCCATTCCATTCCATTCCATTCCATTGAATTCCATTCCATTCCGTTCCGTTCCGTTCCGTTCCGTTCCGTTCCGTTCCATTCCATTCCATTCCATTCCATTGAATTCCGTTCCATTCCATTGAATACCATTCCATTCTGTTCCATTCCATTGAATTCCGTTCCGTTCCGTTCCGTTCCGTTCCGTTCCGTTCCATTCCGTTCCATTCCGTTCTACTCGGGTTGATTCCATTCTATTCCATTCCATTCCACTCGATTCCATTCCATTCAATTCCATTCCATTCCATTCCATTCCGTTCTACTCGGGTTCATTCCATTCCATTCCGTTCCGTTCCGTTCCGTTCCATTCCTTTCTACTTGTGTTGATTTCATTCCATTCCATTCCATTCCATTGAATTCCATTCCATTCCATTCCATTCCATTCCATTCCATGGAATTCCATGGAATTCCATTGAATTCCATGGAATTCCATTCCATTGAATTCCATTCCATTGCATTCCATTCCATTCCATTCCATTGAATTCCATTGAATTCCATTCCATTGAATTCCATTCCATTCCATTGAATTCCATTCCATTCCATTCCATTCCATTCCATTCCGTTCCATTCCATTCCGTTACATTCCATTCCATTCCATTCCATTCCATTCCATTCCGTTCCATTCCGTTCCATTCCGTTCCATTCCATTGAATTCCGTTCCATTGCATTGAATTCCGTTCCATTCCATTCCATTCCATTCCATTCCGTTCCATTCCATTCCATTCCATTCCATTACGTTCCGTTCCATTCCGTTCCATTCCATTGAATTCCGATCCATTGTATTGAATTCCGTTCCATTCCATTCCATTCCTTTCCGTTCCGTTCCGTTCCGTTCCGTTCCGTTCTACTCGGATTGATTCCATTCTATTCCATTCTCTTCCATTCGATTCAATTCGATTCCATTCCATTCCATTCCATTCCATTCCATTCCATTCCATTCCATTCTACTCGGGTTGATTCCATTCTATTCCATTCCATTCCATTCGATTCCATTCGATTCCATTCGATTCCATTCCATTCCATTCCATTCCATTCCATTCCATTCCATTGAATTCCATTCCATTCCATTGAATTCCATTCCATTCCATTCCATTCCATTGAATTCCGTTCCATTCCATTCCATTCCACTCCATTCCATTCCATTGAATTCCATTACATTGAATTCCATTCCATTCCATTCCATTCCATTGAATTCCATTCCATTCCGTTCCGTTCCGTTCCGTTCCGTTCCGTTCCGTTCCATTCCATTCCATTGAATTCCGTTCCATTCCATTGAATTCCATTCCATTCCGTTCCATTCCATTGAATTCCGTTCCGTTCCGTTCCGTTCCATTCCGTTCCATTCCATTCCGTTCCATTCCGTTCTATTCCGTTCTACTCGGGTTGATTCCATTCTATTCCATTCCATTCCACTCGATTCCATTCCATTCCATTCCATTCCATTCCATTCCATTCCATTCCATTCCGTTCTACTCGGGTTCATTCCATTCCATTCCGTTCCGTTCCATTCCTTTCTACTTGTGTTGATTTCATTCCATTCCATTCTATTCCATTGAATTCCATTCCATTCCATTCCATTCCATTCCATGGAATTCCATTGAATTCCATTCCATGGAATTCCATTCCATTCCATTCCAATCCATTCCATTCCATTCCATTGAATTCCATTCCATTCCATTCCATTCCATTGCATTCCATTCCATTCCATTCCATTGAATTCCATTCCATTCCATTCCATTCCATTCCATTCCATTCCATTGAATTCTATTCCATTCCATTCCATTCCATTCCATTCCATTCCATTCCATTGAATTCCATTGAATTCCATTCCATTGAATTCCATTCCATTCCATTGAATTCCATTCCATTCCATTCCATTCCATTCCCTTCCATTCCATTCCGTTGCATTCCATTCCATTCCATTCCATTCCATTCCGTTCCGTTCCATTCCGTTCCATTCCGTTCCATTCCATTGAATTCCGTTCCATTGCATTGAATTCCGTTCCATTCCATTCCATTCCTTTCCGTTCCGTTCCGTTCCGTTCCGTTCCGTTCTACTCGGGTTGATTCCATTCTATTCCATTGCATTCCATTCTATTCCATTGTATTCCATTCGATTCCATTCGATTCAATTCGATTCCATTCCATTCCATTCCATTGCATTCCATTCCATTCCATTGAATTCCATTCCATTCCATTCCGTTCCATTCCATTCCGTTCCATTCCATTCCATTCCATTCCATTCCATTCCATTCCGTTCCATTACGTTCCGTTCCATTCCGTTCCATTCCATTGAATTCCGATCCATTGCATTGAATTCCGTTCCATTCCATTCCATTCCTTTCCGTTCTGTTCCGTTCCGTTCCGTTCCGTTCTACTCGGATTGATTCCATTCTATTCCATTCCATTCCATTCCATTCCATTCCCTTCCATTCCATTCCGTTCCATTCCATTCCATTCCATTCCATTCCATTCCGTTCCGTTCCATTCCGTTCCATTCCGTTCCATTCCATTGAATTCCGTTCCATTGCACTGAATTCCGTTCCATTCCATTCCATTCCTTTCCGTTCCGTTCCGTTCCGTTCCGTTCCGTTCTACTCGGGTTGATTCCATTCTATTCCATTCCATTCCATTCTATTCCATTGTATTCCATTCGATTCCATTCGATTCCATTCGACTCCATTCCATTCCATTCCATTCCATTCCATTCCATGGAACTCCATTCCATTCCATTCCATTCCATTCCATTCCTTTCCATTCCATTGAATTCCATTCCATTCCATTCCATTCCATTGAATTCTGTTCCATTCAATTCCATTCGATTCCATTCCGTTCTACTCGGGTTGATTCCATTCTATTCCATTCCGTTCCGTTCCGTTCCGTTCCGTTCCGTTCCATTCCATTCCATTCCATTCGATTCCATTCCATTCCATTCCATTCCATTCCATTCCATTCCATTCCATTCCATTCCATTAAATTCCGTTCCATTCCATTCTATTGCATTCCATTCCATTCCATTGAATTCCATTACATTGAATTCCATTCCATTCCATTCCATTCCATTGAATTCCATTCCATTCCGTTCCGTTCCGTTCCGTTCCGTTCCGTTCCGTTCCACTCCATTCCATTGAATTCCGTTCCATTCCATTGAATACCATTCCATTCCGTTCCATTCCATTGAATTCTGTTCTGTTCCGTTCCGTTCCGTTCCATTCCGTTCCATTCCGTTCTACTCGGGTTGATTCCATTCTATTCCATTCCATTCCACTCGATTCCATTCCATTCAATTCCATTCCATTCCATTCCATTCCGTTCTACTCGGGTTCATTCCATTCCATTCCGTTCCGTTCCGTTCCGTTCCATTCCTTTCTACTTGTGTTGATTTCATTCCATTCCATTCTATTCCATGGAATTCCATTCCATTCCATTCCATTCCATTCCATTCCATTGAATTCCATTCCATTGCATTCCATTCCATTCCATTCCATTGAATTCCATTGAATTCCATTCCATTGAATTCCATTCCATTCCATTGAATTCCATTCCATTCCATTCCATTCCATTCCGTTCCATTCCATTCCGTTACATTCCATTCCATTCCATTCCATTCCATTCCATTCCGTTCCGTTCCGTTCCATTCCGTTCCATTCCATTGAATTCCGTTCCATTGCATTGAATTCCGTTCCATTCCATTCAATTCCATTCCATTCCGTTCCATTACGTTCCGTTCCATTCCGTTCCATTCCATTGAATTCCGATCCATTGCATTGAATTCCGTTCCATTCCATTCCATTCCTTTCCGTTCCGTTCCGTTCCGTTCCGTTCCGTTCTACTCGGATTGATTCCATTCTATTCCATTCTCTTCCATTCGATTCAATTCGATTCCATTCCATTCCATTCCATTCCATTCCATTCCATTCCATTCCATTCCATTCCATTCCATTCTACTCGGGTTGATTCCATTCTATTCCATTCGATTCCATTCGATTCCATTCGATTCCATTCGATTCCATTCCATTCCATTCCATTCCATTCCATTCCATTCCATTGAATTCCATTCCATTCCATTGAATTCCATTCCATTCCATTCCATTCCATTGAATTCCGTTCCATTCCATTCCATTCCACTCCATTCCATTCCATTGAATTCCATTACATTGAATTCCATTCCATTCCATTCCATTCCATTGAATTCCATTCCATTCCGTTCCGTTCCGTTCCGTTCCGTTCCGTTCCGTTCCATTCCATTCCATTCCATTCCATTGAATTCCGTTCCATTCCATTGAATTCCATTCCATTCCGTTCCATTCCATTGAATTCCGTTCCGTTCCGTTCCGTTCCATTCCGTTCCGTTCCATTCCGTTCCATTCCGTTCTATTCCGTTCTACTCGGGTTGATTCCATTCTATTCCATTCCATTCCACTCGATTCCATTCCATTCCATTCCATTCCATTCCATTCCATTCCATTCCATTCCGTTCTACTCGGGTTCATTCCATTCCATTCCGTTCCGTTCCATTCCTTTCTACTTGTGTTGATTTCATTCCATTCCATTCTATTCCATTGAATTCCATTCCATTCCATTCCATTCCATTCCATGGAATTCCATTGAATTCCATTCCATGGAATTCCATTCCATTCCATTCCAATCCATTCCATTCCATTCCATGGAATTCCATTCCATTCCATTCCATTCCATTGCATTCCATTCCATTCCATTCCATTGAATTCCATTCCATTCCATTCCATTCCATTCCATTCCATTCCATTGAATTCCATTCCATTCCATTCCATTCCATTCCATTCCATTCCATTCCATTGAATTCCATTGAATTCCATTCCATTGAATTCCATTCCATTCCATTGAATTCCATTCCATTCCATTCCATTCCATTCCCTTCCATTCCATTCCGTTGCATTCCATTCCATTCCATTCCATTCCATTCCGTTCCGTTCCATTCCGTTCCATTCCGTTCCATTCCATTGAATTCCGTTCCATTGCATTGAATTCCGTTCCATTCCATTCCATTCCTTTCCGTTCCGTTCCGTTCCGTTCCGTTCCGTTCTACTCGGGTTGATTCCATTCTATTCCATTCCATTCCATTCTATTCCATTGTATTCCATTCGATTCCATTCGATTCAATTCGATTCCATTCCATTCCATTCCATTCCATTCCATTCCATTCCATTGAATTCCATTCCATTCCATTCCGTTCCATTCCATTCCGTTCCATTCCATTCCATTCCATTCCATTCCATTCCATTCCGTTCCATTACGTTCCGTTCCATTCCGTTCCATTCCATTGAATTCCGATCCATTGCATTGAATTCCGTTCCATTCCACTCCATTCCTTTCCGTTCTGTTCCGTTCCGTTCCGTTCCGTTCTACTCGGATTGATTCCATTCTATTCCATTCCATTCCATTCCATTCCATTCCCTTCCATTCCATTCCGTTCCATTCCATTCCATTCCATTCCATTCCGTTCCGTTCCGTTCCATTCCGTTGCATTCCGCTCCATTCCATTGAATTCCGTTCCATTGCATTGAATTCCGTTCCATTCCATTCCATTCCTTTCCGTTCCGTTCCGTTCCGTTCCGTTCCGTTCTACTCGGATTGATTCCATTCTATTCCATTCTCTTCCATTCGATTCAATTCGATTCCATTCCATTCCATTCCATTCCATTCCATTCCATTCCATTCCATTCCATTCCATTCTACTCGGGTTGATTCCATTCTATTCCATTCCATTCCATTCGATTCCATTCGATTCCATTCGATTCCATTCCATTCCATTCCATTCCATTCCATTCCATTCCATTCCATTCCATTCCATTGAATTCCATTCCATTCCATTGAATTCCATTCCATTCCATTCCATTCCATTGAATTCCGTTCCATTCCATTCCATTCCACTCCATTCCATTCCATTGAATTCCATTACATTGAATTCCATTCCATTCCATTCCATTCCATTGAATTCCATTCCATTCCGTTCCGTTCCGTTCCGTTCCGTTCCGTTCCGTTCCATTCCATTCCATTCCATTCCATTGAATTCCGTTCCATTCCATTGAATTCCATTCCATTCCGTTCCATTCCATTGAATTCCGTTCCGTTCCGTTCCGTTCCATTCCGTTCCGTTCCATTCCGTTCCATTCCGTTCTATTCCGTTCTACTCGGGTTGATTCCATTCTATTCCATTCCATTCCACTCGATTCCATTCCATTCCATTCCATTCCATTCCATTCCATTCCGTTCTACTCGGGTTCATTCCATTCCATTCTGTTCCGTTCCATTCCTTTCTACTTGTGTTGATTTCATTCCATTCCATTCTATTCCATTGAATTCCATTCCATTCCATTCCATTCCATTCCATGGAATTCCATTGAATTCCATTCCATGGAATTCCATTCCATTCCATTCCAATCCATTCCATTCCATTCCATTGAATTCCATTCCATTCCATTCCATTCCATTGCATTCCATTCCATTCCATTCCATTGAATTCCATTCCATTCCATTCCATTCCATTCCATTCCATTCCATTGAATTCCATTCCATTCCATTCCAGTCCATTCCATTCCATTCCATTCCATTGAATTCCATTGAATTCCATTCCATTGAATTCCTTTCCATTCCATTGAATTCCATTCCATTCCATTCCATTCCATTCCCTTCCATTCCATTCCGTTGCATTCCATTCCATTCCATTCCATTCCATTCCATTCCGTTCCGTTCCATTCCGTTCCATTCCGTTCCATTCCATTGAATTCCGTTCCATTGCATTGAATTCCGTTCCATTCCATTCCATTCCTTTCCGTTCCGTTCCGTTCCGTTCCATTCCGTTCTACTCGGGTTGATTCCATTCTATTCCATTCCATTCCATTCTATTCCATTGTATTCCATTCGATTCCATTCGATTCAATTCGATTCCATTCCATTCCATTCCATTCCATTCCATTCCATTCCATTCCATTGAATTCCATTCCATTCCATTCCGTTCCATTCCATTCCGTTCCATTCCATTCCATTCCATTCCATTCCATTCCATTCCATTCCGTTCCATTACGTTCCGTTCCATTCCGTTCCATTCCATTGAATTCCGATCCATTGCATTGAATTCGGTTCCATTCCATTCCATTCCTTTCCGTTCTGTTCCGTTCCGTTCCGTTCCGTTCTACTCGGATTGATTCCATTCTATTCCATTCCATTCCATTCCATTCCATTCCCTTCCATTCCATTCCGTTCCATTCCATTCCATTCCATTCCATTCCGTTCCGTTCCGTTCCATTCCGTTGCATTCCGCTCCATTCCATTGAATTCCGTTCCATTGCATTGAATTCCGTTCCATTCCATTCCATTCCTTTCCGTTCCGTTCCGTTCCGTTCCGTTCCGTTCTACTCGGGTTGATTCCATTCTATTCCATTCCATTCCATTCTATTCCATTGTATTCCATTCGATTCCATTCGATTCCATTCGACTCCATTCCATTCCATTCCGTTCCATTCCATTCCATTCCATTCCATTCCGTTCCGTTCCATTCCGTTCCATTCCGTTCCATTCCATTGAATTCCGTTCCATTGCATTGAATTCCGTTCCATTCCATTCCATTCCTTTCCGTTCCGTTCCGTTCCGTTCCGTTCCGTTCTACTCGGGTTGATTCCATTCTATTCCATTCCATTCCATTCTATTCCATTGTATTCCATTCGATTCCATTCGATTCCATTCGACTCCATTCCATTCCATTCCATTCCATTCCTTTCCATGGAACTCCATTCCATTCCATTGCATTCCATTCCATTCCTTTCCATTCCATTGAATTCCATTCCATTCCATTCCATTCCATTGAATTCTGTTCCATTCAATTCCATTCGATTCCATTCCGTTCTACTCGGGTTGATTCCATTCTATTCCATTCCGTTCCGTTCCGTTCCGTTCCGTTCCATTCCATTCCACTCGGGTTGATTCCATTCGATTCCATTCCATTCCATTCGATTCCATTCGATTCCATTCGATTCCATTCGATTCCATTCCATTCCATTCCATTCCATTGAATTCCATTCCATTCCATTCCATTCCATTGAATTCCGTTCCATTCCATTCTATTGCATTCCATTCCATTCCATTGAATTCCATTACATTGAATTCCATTCCATTCCATTCCATTCCATTGAATTCCATTCCATTCCGTTCCGTTCCGTTCCGTTCCGTTCCGTTCCGTTCCATTCCATTCCATTCCATTCCATTGAATTCCGTTCCATTCCATTGAATACCATTCCATTCTGTTCCATTCCATTGAATTCCGTTCCGTTCCGTTCCGTTCCGTTCCGTTCCGTTCCATTCCGTTCCATTCCGTTCTACTCGGGTTGATTCCATTCTATTCCATTCCATTCCACTCGATTCCATTCCATTCAATTCCATTCCATTCCATTCCATTCCGTTCTACTCGGGTTCATTCCATTCCATTCCGTTCCGTTCCGTTCCGTTCCATTCCTTTCTACTTGTGTTGATTTCATTCCATTCCATTCCATTCCATTGAATTCCATTCCATTCCATTCCATTCCATTCCATTCCATGGAATTCCATGGAATTCCATTGAATTCCATGGAATTCCATTCCATTGAATTCCATTCCATTGCATTCCATTCCATTCCATTCCATTGAATTCCATTGAATTCCATTCCATTGAATTCCATTCCATTCCATTGAATTCCATTCCATTCCATTCCATTCCATTCCATTCCGTTCCATTCCATTCCGTTACATTCCATTCCATTCCATTCCATTCCATTCCATTCCGTTCCATTCCGTTCCATTCCGTTCCATTCCATTGAATTCCGTTCCATTGCATTGAATTCCGTTCCATTCCATTCCATTCCATTCCATTCCGTTCCATTCCATTCCATTCCATTCCATTACGTTCCGTTCCATTCCGTTCCATTCCATTGAATTCCGATCCATTGTATTGAATTCCGTTCCATTCCATTCCATTCCTTTCCGTTCCGTTCCGTTCCGTTCCGTTCCGTTCTACTCGGATTGATTCCATTCTATTCCATTCTCTTCCATTCGATTCAATTCGATTCCATTCCATTCCATTCCATTCCATTCCATTCCATTCCATTCCATTCTACTCGGGTTGATTCCATTCTATTCCATTCCATTCCATTCGATTCCATTCGATTCCATTCGATTCCATTCCATTCCATTCCATTCCATTCCATTCCATTCCATTGAATTCCATTCCATTCCATTGAATTCCATTCCATTCCATTCCATTCCATTGAATTCCGTTCCATTCCATTCCATTCCACTCCATTCCATTCCATTGAATTCCATTACATTGAATTCCATTCCATTCCATTCCATTCCATTGAATTCCATTCCATTCCGTTCCGTTCCGTTCCGTTCCGTTCCGTTCCGTTCCATTCCATTCCATTGAATTCCGTTCCATTCCATTGAATTCCATTCCATTCCGTTCCATTCCATTGAATTCCGTTCCGTTCCGTTCCGTTCCATTCCGTTCCATTCCATTCCGTTCCATTCCGTTCTATTCCGTTCTACTCGGGTTGATTCCATTCTATTCCATTCCATTCCACTCGATTCCATTCCATTCCATTCCATTCCATTCCATTCCATTCCATTCCATTCCGTTCTACTCGGGTTCATTCCATTCCATTCCGTTCCGTTCCATTCCTTTCTACTTGTGTTGATTTCATTCCATTCCATTCTATTCCATTGAATTCCATTCCATTCCATTCCATTCCATTCCATGGAATTCCATTGAATTCCATTCCATGGAATTCCATTCCATTCCATTCCAATCCATTCCATTCCATTCCATTGAATTCCATTCCATTCCATTCCATTCCATTGCATTCCATTCCATTCCATTCCATTGAATTCCATTCCATTCCATTCCATTCCATTCCATTCCATTCCATTGAATTCTATTCCATTCCATTCCATTCCATTCCATTCCATTCCATTCCATTGAATTCCATTGAATTCCATTCCATTGAATTCCATTCCATTCCATTGAATTCCATTCCATTCCATTCCATTCCATTCCCTTCCATTCCATTCCGTTGCATTCCATTCCATTCCATTCCATTCCATTCCGTTCCGTTCCATTCCGTTCCATTCCGTTCCATTCCATTGAATTCCGTTCCATTGCATTGAATTCCGTTCCATTCCATTCCATTCCTTTCCGTTCCGTTCCGTTCCGTTCCGTTCCGTTCTACTCGGGTTGATTCCATTCTATTCCATTGCATTCCATTCTATTCCATTGTATTCCATTCGATTCCATTCGATTCAATTCGATTCCATTCCATTCCATTCCATTGCATTCCATTCCATTCCATTGAATTCCATTCCATTCCATTCCGTTCCATTCCATTCCGTTCCATTCCATTCCATTCCATTCCATTCCATTCCATTCCGTTCCATTACGTTCCGTTCCATTCCGTTCCATTCCATTGAATTCCGATCCATTGCATTGAATTCCGTTCCATTCCATTCCATTCCTTTCCGTTCTGTTCCGTTCCGTTCCGTTCCGTTCTACTCGGATTGATTCCATTCTATTCCATTCCATTCCATTCCATTCCATTCCCTTCCATTCCATTCCGTTCCATTCCATTCCATTCCATTCCATTCCATTCCGTTCCGTTCCATTCCGTTCCATTCCGTTCCATTCCATTGAATTCCGTTCCATTGCACTGAATTCCGTTCCATTCCATTCCATTCCTTTCCGTTCCGTTCCGTTCCGTTCCGTTCCGTTCTACTCGGGTTGATTCCATTCTATTCCATTCCATTCCATTCTATTCCATTGTATTCCATTCGATTCCATTCGATTCCATTCGACTCCATTCCATTCCATTCCATTCCATTCCATTCCATGGAACTCCATTCCATTCCATTCCATTCCATTCCATTCCTTTCCATTCCATTGAATTCCATTCCATTCCATTCCATTCCATTGAATTCTGTTCCATTCAATTCCATTCGATTCCATTCCGTTCTACTCGGGTTGATTCCATTCTATTCCATTCCGTTCCGTTCCGTTCCGTTCCGTTCCGTTCCATTCCATTCCATTCCATTCGATTCCATTCCATTCCATTCCATTCCATTCCATTCCATTCCATTCCATTCCATTCCATTAAATTCCGTTCCATTCCATTCTATTGCATTCCATTCCATTCCATTGAATTCCATTACATTGAATTCCATTCCATTCCATTCCATTCCATTGAATTCCATTCCATTCCGTTCCGTTCCGTTCCGTTCCGTTCCGTTCCGTTCCACTCCATTCCATTGAATTCCGTTCCATTCCATTGAATACCATTCCATTCCGTTCCATTCCATTGAATTCTGTTCTGTTCCGTTCCGTTCCGTTCCATTCCGTTCCATTCCGTTCTACTCGGGTTGATTCCATTCTATTCCATTCCATTCCACTCGATTCCATTCCATTCAATTCCATTCCATTCCATTCCATTCCGTTCTACTCGGGTTCATTCCATTCCATTCCGTTCCGTTCCGTTCCGTTCCATTCCTTTCTACTTGTGTTGATTTCATTCCATTCCATTCTATTCCATGGAATTCCATTCCATTCCATTCCATTCCATTCCATTCCATTGAATTCCATTCCATTGCATTCCATTCCATTCCATTCCATTGAATTCCATTGAATTCCATTCCATTGAATTCCATTCCATTCCATTGAATTCCATTCCATTCCATTCCATTCCATTCCGTTCCATTCCATTCCGTTACATTCCATTCCATTCCATTCCATTCCATTCCATTCCGTTCCATTCCGTTCCATTCCGTTCCATTCCATTGAATTCCGTTCCATTGCATTGAATTCCGTTCCATTCCATTCCATTCCATTCCATTCCGTTCCATTCCATTCCATTCCATTCCATTACGTTCCGTTCCATTCCGTTCCATTCCATTGAATTCCGATCCATTGCATTGAATTCCGTTCCATTCCATTCCATTCCTTTCCGTTCCGTTCCGTTCCGTTCCGTTCCGTTCTACTCGGATTGATTCCATTCTATTCCATTCTCTTCCATTCGATTCAATTCGATTCCATTCCATTCCATTCCATTCCATTCCATTCCATTCCATTCCATTGAATTACATTCCATTCCATTCCATTCCATTCCATTCCGTTCCATTCCATTCCATTCCATTCCATTACGTTCCGTTCCATTCCGTTCCATTCCATTGAATTCCGATCCATTGCATTGAATTCCGTTCCATTGCATTCCGTTCCTTTCCGTTCCGTTCCGTTCCGTTCCGTTCCGTTCTACTCGGATTGATTCCATTCTATTCCATTCGATTCCATTCGATTCCATTCGATTCCATTCGATTCCATTCCATTCCATTCCATTCCATTCCATTCCATTCCATTGCATTGAATTCCATTCCATTCCATTCCATTCCATTCCATTGAATTCCATTAAATTCCATTCCATTCCATTTAATTCTGTTCCATTCAATTCCATTCCATTCCATTCCGTTCTACTCGGGTTGATTCCATTCTATTCCATTCCGTTCCGTTCCGTTCCGTTCCGTTCCGTTCTGTTCCATTCCACTCGGGTTGATTCCATTCTATTCCATTCCATTCGATTCCATTCGATTCCATTCGATTCCATTCGATTCCATTCGATTCCATTCCATTCCATTGAATTCCATTCCATTCCATTCCATTCCATTGAATTCCGTTCCATTCCATTCAATTCCATTCCATTCCATTCCATTCCATTTGTATTCCATTCCATTCTATTCCATTCCATTCCATTCCATTCCATTCCGTTCCATTCTACTCGGCTTGATTCCATTCTATTCCATTCCATTGCATTCGATTCCATTCGATTCCATTCGATTCCATTCCATTCCATTCCATTCCATTCCATTCCATTCCATTCCATTGAATTCCATTCCATTCCATTGAATTCCATTCCATTCCATTCCATTCCATTGAATTCCGTTCCATTCCATTCCATTCCATTCCATTGCATTCCATTGAATTCCATTCCATTGAATTCCATTCCATTCCATTCCATTCCACTGAATTCCATTCCATTCCGTTCCGTTCCGTTCCGTTCCGTTCCATTCCATTCCATTCCATTCCATTGAATTCCGTTCCATTCCATTGAATTCCATTCCATTCCGTTCCATTCCATTGAATTCCGTTCCGTTCCGTTCCGTTCCGTTCCGTTCCGTTCCATTCCGTTCCATTCCGTTCCATTCGATTCCATTCCATTCCATTCCATTCCATTCCATTCCGTTCTACTCGGGTTCATTCCATTCCATTCCGTTCCGTTCCGTTCCGTTCCGTTCCATTCCTTTCTACTTGTGTTGATTCCATTCCATTCCATTCTATTCCATTGAATTCCATTCCATAGAATTCCATTCCATTCCATTCCATTCCATTCCATTGAATTCCATTCCATTCCATTCCATTCCATTCCACTGAATTCCATTCCATTCCATTCAATTGAATTCCATTCCATTCCATTCCATTAGATTCCATTCCATTCCATTGAATTCCATTCCATTCCATTCCAATCCATTCCATTCCATTGAATTCCATTGAATTCCATTCCATTGAATTCCATTCCATTCCATTGAATTCCATTCCATTCCATTCCATTCCATTCCGTTCCATTCCATTCCGTTCCATTCCATTCCATTCCTTTCCATTCCATTCCGTTCCGTTCCATTCCGTTCCATTCCGTTCCATTCCATTGAATTCCGTTCCATTGCATTGAATTCCGTTCCATTCCATTCCATTCCTTTCCGTTCCGTTCCGTTCCGTTCCGTTCAGTTCCGTTCCGTTCTACTCGGGTTGATTCCATTCTATTCCATTCCATTCCATTCGATTCCATTCTATTCCATTCGATTCCATTCGATTCAATTCGATTCCATTCCATTCCATTCCATTCCATTCCATTCCATTCCATTCCATTCCATTGAATTCCATTCCATTCCATTCCATTCCATTCCATTCCGTTCCATTCCATTCCATTCCATTCCATTCCATTCCATTCCATTATGTTCCGTTCCATTCTGTTCCATTCCGTTCCATTCCATTGAATTCCGATCCATTGCATTGAATTCCATTCCATTCCATTCAATTCCTTTCCGTTCCGTTGCGTTCCGCTCCGTTCCGTTCCGTTCCGTTCTACTCGGATTGATTCCATTCTACTCCATTCCATTCCATTCGATTGCATTCGATTCCATTCGATTCCATACGATTCCATTCCATTCCATTCCATTCCATTCCATTCCATTCCATTCCATTGAATTCCATTCCATTCCATTCCATTCCATTCCATTCCATTCCATTCCATTGAATTCCATTCCATTCCATTCCATTCCATTGAATTCTGTTCCATTCAATTCCATTCCATTCCATTCCGTTCTACTCGGGTTTATTCCATTCTATTCCATTCCGTTCCGTTCCGTTCCGTTCCTTTCCGTTCCATTCCATTCCACTCGGGTTGGTTCCATTCTATTCCATTCCATTCCATTCGATTCCATTCGATTCCATTCGATTCCATTCGATTCCATTCGATTCCATTCCATTCCATTCCATTCCATTGAATTCCGTTCCATTTCATTCAATTCCATTCCATTCCATTCCATTCCATTTGAATTCCATTCCATTCCATTCCGTTCCATTCCATTCCATTCCATTCCATTCCATTCCATTCCATTCCGTTCTACTCGGGTTGATTCCATTCTATTCCATTCCATTCCATTCGATTCCATTTGATTCCATTCGATTCCATTCGATTCCATTCCATTCCATTCCATTCCATTCCATTCCATTCCATTCCATTCCATTCCATTCCATTGAATTCCATTCCATTCCATTGAATTCCATTCCATTCCATTCCATTCCATTGAAGTCCGTTCCATTCCATTCCATTCCATTCCATTCCATTGAATTCCATTCCATTCCATTCCATTCCATTGAATTCCATTCCATTCCGTTCCGTTCCGTTCCGTTCCGTTCCGTTCCGTTCCATTCCATTCCATTCCATTCCATTGAATTCCGTTCCATTCCATTGAATTCCATTCCATTCCGTTCCATTCCATTGAATTCCGTTCCGTTCCGTTCCGTTCCGTTCCATTCCGTTCCATTCCGTTCCATTCCGTTCTACTTGGGTTGATTCCATTCTATTCCATTCCATTCCATTCTATTCCATTCCATTCCATTCCATTCCATTCCATTGAATTCCATTCCATTCCATTCCATTCCATTCCATTCCTTTCCATTCCATTGAATTCCATTGAATTCCGTTCCATTGAATTCCATTCCATTCCATGGAATTCCATTCCATTCCATTCCATTCCATTCCGTTCCATTCCATTCCGTTCCATTCCATTCCATTCCATTCCATTCCGTTCCGTTCCATTCCGTTCCATTCCGTTCCATTCCATTGAATTCCGTTCCCTTGCACTGAATTCCGTTCCATTCCATTCCATTCCTTTCCGTTCCGTTCCGTTCCGTTCCGTTCCGTTCCGTTCTACTCGGGTTGATTCCATTCTATTCCATTCCATTCCATTCGATTCCATTATAATCCATTCGATTCCATTCGATTCAATTCGATTCCATTCCATTCCATTTAATTCCATTCCATTCCAATGAATTCCATTCCATTCCATTGAATTCCATTCCATTCCATTCCATTCCATTGAATTCCATTCCATTCCATTGAATTCCATTCCATTCCATTCCATTCGATTCCATTCCATTCCATGGAATTCCATTCCATTCCATTCCATTCCATTCCATTCCATTCCATTCCATTCCATTCCATTCCATTCGATTCCATTCGATTCCTTTCGATTCCATTCGATTCCATTCCATTCCATTCCATTCCATTGAATTCCATTCCATTCCATTCCATTCCATTGAATTCCATTCCATTCCATTCCATCGAATTCCATTCCATTCCATTGAATTCCATTCCATTCCATTCCATTCCATTCCATTCCATTCCATTACATCGAATTCCAGTCCATTCCATTCCATTCCATTCCATTCCATTGTATTCCATTCCATTCCATTGAATTCCATTCCATTCCATTCCATTCCATTGAATTCCGTTCCATTGAATTCCATTCCTTTCCGTTCCCTTCCGTTCCGTTCTGTTCCATTCTACTCGGGTTGATTCCATTCTTTTCCATTACATTTCATTCGATTCCATTCGATTCCATTCCATTCCATTCAATTCCATTCCATTCCATTGAATTCCATTCCATTCCATTCCATTCCATTGCATTCCATTCCATTCCATTCCATTGAATTCCATTCCATTCCATTCCATTCCATTCCATTCCATTGAATTCCATTCCATTCCATTCCATTCCATTCCATTCCATTCCATTCCATTGAATTCCATTGAATTCCATTCCATTGAATTCCATTCCATTCCATTGAATTCCATTCCATTCCATTCCATTCCATTCCCTTCCATTCCATTCCGTTCCATTGCATTCCATTCCATTCCATTCCATTCCGTTCCGTTCCATTCCGTTCCATTCCATTCCATTCCATTGAATTCCGTTCCATTGCATTGAATTCCGTTCCATTCCATTCCATTCCTTTCCGTTCCGTTCCGTTCCGTTCCGTTCCGTTCTACTCGGGTTGATTCCATTCTATTCCATTCCATTCCATTCTATTCCATTGTATTCCATTCGATTCCATTCGATTCAATTCGATTCCATTCCATTCCATTCCATTCCATTCCATTCCATTCCATTGAATTCCATTCCATTCCATTCCGTTCCATTCCATTCCGTTCCATTCCATTCCATTCCATTCCATTCCATTCCATTCCATTCCGTTCCATTACGTTCCGTTCCATTCCGTTCCATTCCATTGAATTCCGATCCGTTGCATTGAATTCCGTTCCATTCCATTCCATTCCTTTCCGTTCTGTTCCGTTCCGTTCCGTTCCGTTCTACTCGGATTGATTCCATTCTATTCCATTCCATTCCATTCCATTCCATTCCCTTCCATTCCATTCCGTTCCATTCCATTCCATTCCATTCCATTCCATTCCGTTCCGTTCCATTCCGTTCCATTCCGTTCCATTCCATTGAATTCCGTTCCATTGCATTGAATTCCGTTCCATTCCATTCCATTCCTTTCCGTTCCGTTCCGTTCCGTTCCGTTCTACTCGGGTTGATTCCATTCTATTCCATTCCATTCCATTCTATTCCATTGTATTCCATTCGATTCCATTCGATTCCATTCGACTCCATTCCATTCCATTCCATTCCATTCCATTCCATGGAACTCCATTCCATTCCATTGCATTCCATTCCATTCCTTTCCATTCCATTGAATTCCATTCCATTCCATTCCATTCCATTGAATTCTGTTCCATTCAATTCCATTCGATTCCATTCCGTTCTACTCGGGTTGATTCCATTCTATTCCATTCCGTTCCGTTCCGTTCCGTTCCGTTCCATTCCATTCCACTCGGGTTGATTCCATTCGATTCCATTCCATTCCATTCGATTCCATTCGATTCCATTCGATTCCATTCGATTCCATTCCATTCCATTCCATTCCATTGAATTCCGTTCCATTCCATTCTATTGCATTCCATTCCATTCCATTGAATTCCATTACATTGAATTCCATTCCATTCCATTCCATTCCATTGAATTCCATTCCATTCCGTTCCGTTCCGTTCCGTTCCGTTCCGTTCCATTCCATTCCATTCCATTCCATTGAATTCCGTTCCATTCCATTGAATACCATTCCATTCCGTTCCATTCCATTGAATTCCGTTCCGTTCCGTTCCGTTCCGTTCCGTTCCGTTCCATTCCGTTCCATTCCGTTCTACTCGGGTTGATTCCATTCTATTCCATTCCATTCCACTCCATTCCATTCCATTCAATTCCATTCCATTCCATTCCATTCCGTTCTACTCGGGTTCATTCCATTCCATTCCGTTCCGTTCCGTTCCGTTCCATTCCTTTCTACTTGTGTTGATTTCATTCCATTCCATTCTATTCCATTGAATTCCATTCCATTCCATTCCATTCCATTCCATTCCATGGAATTCCACGGAATTCCATTGAATTCCATGGAATTCCATTCCATTCCATTGAATTCCATTCCATTGCATTCCATTCCATTCCATTCCATTGAATTCCATTGAATTCCATTCCATTGAATTCCATTCCATTCCATTGAATTCCATTCCATTCCATTCCATTCCATTCCGTTCCATTCCATTCCGTTACATTCCATTCCATTCCATTCCATTCCGTTCCATTCCGTTCCATTCCGTTCCATTCCATTGAATTCCGTTCCATTGCACTGAATTCCGTTCCATTCCATTCCATTCCGTTCCATTCCATTCCATTCCATTCCATTACGTTCCGTTCCATTCCGTTCCATTCCATTGAATTCCGATCCATTGCATTGAATTCCGTTCCATTCCATTCCATTCCTTTCCGTTCCGTTCCGTTCCGTTCCGTTCCGTTCTACTCGGATTGATTCCATTCTATTCCATTCTCTTCCATTCGATTCAATTCGATTCCATTCCATTCCATTCCATTCCATTCCATTCCATTCCATTCCATTCCATTCCATTCTACTCAGGTTGATTCCATTCTATTCCATTCCATTCCATTCGATTCCATTCGATTCCTTTCGATTCCATTCCATTCCATTCCATTCCATTCCATTCCATTCCATTCCATTCCATTGAATTCCATTCCATTCCATTGAATTCCATTCCATTCCATTCCATTCCATTGAATTCCGTTCCATTCCATTCCATTCCATTCCACTCCATTCCATTCCATTGAATTCCATTACATTGAATTCCATTCCATTCCATTCCATTCCATTGAATTCCATTCCATTCCGTTCCGTTCCGTTCCGTTCCGTTCCGTTCCGTTCCATTCCATTCCATTCCATTCCATTGAATTCCGTTCCATTCCATTGAATTCCATTCCATTCCGTTCCATTCCATTGAATTCCGTTCCGTTCCGTTCCGTTCCATTCCGATCCGTTCCATTCCGTTCCATTCCGTTCTATTCCGTTCTACTCGGGTTGATTCCATTCTATTCCATTCCATTCCACTCGATTCCATTCCATTCAATTCCATTCCATTCCATTCCATTCCGTTCTACTCGGGTTCATTCCATTCCATTCCGTTCCGTTCCGTTCCGTTCCATTCCTTTCTACTTGTGTTGATTTCATTCCATTCCATTCTATTCCATTGAATTCCATTCCATTCCATTCCATTCCATTCCATTCCATGGAATTCCATGGAATTCCATTGAATTCCATGGAATTCCATTGAATTCCATGGAATTCCATTCCATGGAATTCCATTGAATTCCATTCCATTGCATTCCATTCCATTCCATTCCATTGAATTCCATTGAATTCCATTCCATTGAATTCCATTCCATTCCATTGAATTCCATTCCATTCCATTCCATTCCATTCCGTTCCATTCCATTCCGTTACATTCCATTCCATTCCATTCCATTCCATTCCATTCCGTTCCATTCCGTTCCATTCCGTTCCATTCCATTGAATTCCGTTCCATTGCATTGAATTCCGTTCCATTCCATTCCATTCCATTCCATTCCGTTCCATTCCATTCCATTCCATTCCATTACGTTCCGTTCCATTCCGTTCCATTCCATTGAATTCCGATCCATTGCATTGAATTCCGTTCCATTCCATTCCATTCCTTTCCGTTCCGTTCCGTTCCGTTCCGTTCCGTTCTACTCGGATTGATTCCATTCTATTCCATTCTCTTCCATTCGATTCAATTCGATTCCATTCCATTCCATTCCATTCCATTCCATTCCATTCCATTCCATTCCATTCCATTCCATTCCATTCTACTCGGGTTGATTCCATTCTATTCCATTCCATTCCATTCGATTCCATTCGATTCCATTCGATTCCATTCCATTCCATTCCATTCCATTCCATTCCATTCCATTCCATTCCATTGAATTCCATTCCATTCCGTTGAATTCCATTCCATTTCATTCCATTCCATTGAATTCCGTTCCATTCCATTCCATTCCACTCCATTCCATTCCATTGAATTCCATTACATTGAATTCCATTCCATTCCATTCCATTCCATTGAATTCCATTCCATTCCGTTCCGTTCCGTTCCGTTCCGTTCCGTTCCGTTCCTTTCCATTCCATTGAATTCCGTTCCATTCCATTGAATTCCGTTCCATTCCGTTCCATTCCATTGAATTCCGTTCCGTTCCGTTCCGTTCCATTCCGTTCCGTTCCATTCCGTTCCATTCCTTTCTATTCCGTTCTACTCGGGTTGATTCCATTCTATTCCATTCCATTCCACTCGATTCCATTCCATTCCATTCCATTCCATTCCATTCCATTCCATTCCGTTCTACTCGGGTTCATTCCATTCCATTCCGTTCCGTTCCATTCCTTTCTACTTGTGTTGATTTCATTCCATTCCATTCTATTCCATTGAATTCCATTCCATTCCATTCCATTCCATTCCATGGAATTCCATTGAATTCCATTCCATGGAATTCCATTCCATTCCATTCCAATCCATTCCATTCCATTCCATTGAATTCCATTCCATTCCATTCCATTCCATTGCATTCCATTCCATTCCATTCCATTGAATTCCATTCCATTCCATTCCATTCCATTCCATTCCATTCCATTCCATTCCATGGAATTCTATTCCATTCCATTCCATTCCATTCCATTCCATTCCATTGAATTCCATTGAATTCCATTCCATTGAATTCCATTCCATTCCATTGAATTCCATTCCATTCCATTCCATTCCATTCCCTTCCATTCCATTCCGTTGCATTCCATTCCATTCCATTCCATTCCATTCCGTTCCGTTCCATTCCGTTCCATTCCGTTCCATTCCATTGAATTCCGTTCCATTGCATTGAATTCCGTTCCATTCCATTCCATTCCTTTCCGTTCCGTTCCGTTCCGTTCCGTTCCGTTCTACTCGGGTTGATTCCATTCTATTCCATTCCATTCCATTCTATTCCATTGTATTCCATTCGATTCCATTCGATTCAATTCGATTCCATTCCATTCCATTCCATTCCATTCCATTCCATTCCATTGAATTCCATTCCATTCCATTCCGTTCCATTCCATTCCGTTCCATTCCATTCCATTCCATTCCATTCCATTCCATTCCATTCCGTTCCATTACGTTCCGTTCCATTCCGTTCCATTCCATTGAATTCCGATCCATTGCATTGAATTCCGTTCCATTCCATTCCATTCCTTTCCGTTCTGTTCCGTTCCGTTCCGTTCCGTTCTACTCGGATTGATTCCATTATATTCCATTCCATTCCATTCCATTCCATTCCCTTCCATTCCATTCCGTTCCATTCCATTCCATTCCATTCCATTCCATTCCGTTCCGTTCCATTCCGTTCCATTCCGTTGCATTCCATTGAATTCCGTTCCATTGCATTGAATTCCGTTCCATTCCATTCCATTCCTTTCCGTTCCGTTCCGTTCCGTTCCGTTCTACTCGGGTTGATTCCATTCTATTCCATTCCATTCCATTCTATTCCATTGTATTCCATTCGATTCCATTCGATTCCATTCGACTCCATTCCATTCCATTCCATTCCATTCCATTCCATGGAACTCCATTCCATTCCATTCCATTCCATTCCATTCCTTTCCATTCCATTGAATTCCATTCCATTCCATTCCATTCCATTGAATTCTGTTCCATTCAATTCCATTCGATTCCATTCCGTTCTACTCGGGTTGATTCCATTCTATTCCATTCCGTTCCGTTCCGTTCCGTTCCGTTCCGTTCCATTCCATTCCATTCCATTCCATTCCATTCCATTCCATTCCATTCCATTGAATTCCATTCCATTCCATTCCATTCCATTGAATTCCGTTCCATTCCATTCTATTGCATTCCATTCCATTCCATTGAATTCCATTACATTGAATTCCATTCCATTCCATTCCATTCCATTGAATTCCATTCCATTCCTTTCCGTTCCGTTCCGTTCCGTTCCGTTCCGTTCCACTCCATTCCATTGAATTCCGTTCCATTCCATTGAATACCATTCCATTCCGTTCCATTCCATTGAATTCCGTTCTGTTCCGTTCCGTTCCGTTCCATTCCGTTCCATTCCGTTCTACTCGGGTTGATTCCATTCTATTCCATTCCATTCCACTCGATTCCATTCCATTCAATTCCATTCCATTCCATTCCATTCCGTTCTACTCGGGTTCATTCCATTCCATTCCGTTCCGTTCCGTTCCGTTCCATTCCTTTCTACTTGTGTTGATTTCATTCCATTCCATTCTATTCCATGGAATTCCATTCCATTCCATTCCATTCCATTCCATTCCATTCCATTGAATTCCATTCCATTGCATTCCATTCCATTCCATTCCATTGAATTCCATTGAATTCCATTCCATTGAATTCCATTCCATTCCATTGAATTCCATTCCATTCCATTCCATTCCATTCCGTTCCATTCCATTCCGTTACATTCCATTCCATTCCATTCCATTCCATTCCATTCCGTTCCATTCCGTTCCATTCCGTTCCATTCCATTGAATTCCGTTCCATTGCATTGAATTCCGTTCCATTCCATTCCATTCCATTCCATTCCGTTCCATTCCATTCCATTCCATTCCATTACGTTCCGTTCCATTCCGTTCCATTCCATTGAATTCCGATCCATTGCATTGAATTCCGTTCCATTCCATTCCATTCCTTTCCGTTCCGTTCCGTTCCGTTCCGTTCCGTTCTACTCGGATTGATTCCATTCTATTCCATTCTCTTCCATTCGATTCAATTCGATTCCATTCCATTCCATTCCATTCCATTCCATTCCATTCCATTCCATTCCATTGAATTACATTCCATTCCATTTCATTCCATTCCATTCCGTTCCATTCCATTCCATTCCATTCCATTACGTTCCGTTCCATTCCGTTCCATTCCATTGAATTCCGATCCATTGCAATGAATTCCGTTCCATTGCATTCCATTCCTTTCCGTTCCGTTCCGTTCCGTTCCGTTCCGTTCTACTCGGATTGATTCCATTCTATTCCATTCGATTCCATTCGATTCCATTCGATTCCATTCGATTCCATTCCATTCCATTCCATTCCATTCCATTCCATTCCATTTAATTCTGTTCCATTCAATTCCATTCCATTCCATTCCGTTCTACTCGGGTTGATTCCATTCTATTCCATTCCGTTCCGTTCCGTTCCGTTCCGTTCCGTTCTGTTCCATTCCACTCGGGTTGATTCCATTCTATTCCATTCCATTCGATTCCGTTCGATTCCATTCGATTCCATTCGATTCCATTCGATTCCATTCGATTCCATTCCATTCCATTGAATTCCATTCCATTCCATTCCATTCCATTGAATTCCGTTCCATTCCATTCAATTCCATTCCATTCCATTCCATTCCATTTGTATTCCATTCCATTCTATTCCATTCCATTCCATTCCATTCCATTCCGTTCCATTCTACTCGGCTTGATTCCATTCTATTCCATTCCATTGCATTCGATTCCATTCGATTCCATTCGATTCCATTCCATTCCATTCCATTCCATTCCATTCCATTCCATTGAATTCCATTCCATTCCATTGAATTCCATTCCATTCCATTCCATTCCATTGAATTCCGTTCCATTCCATTCCATTCTATTCCATTGCATTCCATTGAATTCCATTCCATTGAATTCCATTCCATTCCATTCCATTCCACTGAATTCCATTCCATTCCGTTCCGTTCCGTTCCGTTCCGTTCCATTCCATTCCATTCCATTCCATTGAATTCCGTTCCATTCCATTGAATTCCATTCCATTTCGTTCCATTCCATTGAATTCCGTTCCGTTCCGTTCCGTTCCGTTCCGTTCCGTTCCATTCCGTTCCATTCCGTTCCATTCGATTCCATTCCATTCCATTCCATTCCATTCCATTCCGTTCTACTCGGGTTCATTCCATTCCATTCCGTTCCGTTCCGTTCCGTTCCGTTCCATTCCTTTCTACTTGTGTTGATTCCATTCCATTCCATTCTATTCCATTGAATTCCATTCCATTGAATTCCATTCCATTCCATTCCATTCCATTCCATTGAATTCCATTCCATTCCATTCCATTCCATTCCACTGAATTCCATTCCATTCCATTCAATTGAATTCCTTTCCATTCCATTCCATTAGATTCCATTCCATTCCATGGAATTCCATTCCATTCCATTCCAATCCATTCCATTCCATTGAATTCCATTGAATTCCATTCCATTGAATTCCATTCCATTCCATTGAATTCCATTCCATTACATTCCATTCCATTCCGTTCCATTCCATTCCGTTCCATTCCATTCCATTCCTTTCCATTCCATTCCGTTCCGTTCCATTCCGTTCCATTCCGTTCCATTCCATTGAATTCCGTTCCATTGCATTGAATTCCGTTCCATTCCATTCCATTCCTTTCCGTTCCGTTCCGTTCCGTTCCGTTCAGTTCCGTTCCGTTCTACTCGGGTTGATTCCATTCTATTCCATTCCATTCCATTCGATTCCATTCTATTCCATTCGATTCCATTCGATTCAATTCGATTCCATTCCATTCCATTCCATTCCATTCCATTCCATTCCATTCCATTCCATTCCATTCCATTCCATTGAATTCCATTCCATTCCATTCCGTTCCATTCCATTCCGTTCCATTCCATTCCATTCCATTCCATTCCATTCCATTCCATTACGTTCCGTTCCATTCTGTTCCATTCCGTTCCATTCCATTGAATTCCGATCCATTGCATTGAATTCCATTCCATTCCATTCCATTCCTTTCCGTTCCGTTCCGTTCCGCTCCGTTCCGTTCCGTTCCGTTCTACTCGGATTGATTCCATTCTACTCCATTCCATTCCATTCGATTGCATTCGATTCCATTCGATTCCATACGATTCCATTCCATTCCATTCCATTCCATTCCATTCCATTCCATTCCATTGAATTCCATTCCATTCCATTCCATTCCATTCCATTCCATTCCATTCCATTCCATTGAATTCCATTCCACTCCATTCCATTCCATTGAATTCTGTTCCATTCAATTCCATTCCATTCCATTCCATTCCATTCGATTCCATTCGATTCCATTCGATTCCATTCGATTCCATTCGATTCCATTCGATTCCATTCCATTCCATTGAATTCCATTCCATTCCATTCCATTCCATTGAATTCCGTTCCATTCCATTCAATTCCATTCCATTCCATTCCATTCCATTTGAATTCCATTCCATTCCATTCCATTCCATTCCATTCCATTCCATTCCACTCGGGTTGATTCCATTCTATTCCATTCCATTCCATTCCATTCCATTCGATTCCATTCGATTCCATTCGATTCCATTCGATTCCATTCGATTCCATTCCGTTCCGTTCCTTTCCGTTCCATTCCATTCCACTCGGGTTGGTTCCATTCTATTCCATTCCATTCCATTCGATTCCATTCGATTCCATTCGATTCCATTCGATTCCATTCGATTCCATTCCATTCCATTCCATTCCATTGAATTCCGTTCCATTCCATTCAATTCCATTCCATTCCATTCCATTCCATTTGAATTCCATTCCATTCCATTCCGTTCCATTCCATTCCATTCCATTCCATTCCATTCCATTCCGTTCTACTCGGGTTGATTCCATTCTATTCCATTCCATTCCATTCGATTCCATTTGATTCCATTCGATTCCATTCGATTCCATTCCATTCCATTCCATTCCATTCCATTCCATTCCATTCCATTCCATTGAATTCCATTCCATTCCATTGAATTCCATTCCATTCCATTCCATTCCATTGAAGTCCGTTCCATTCCATTCCATTCCATTCCATTCCATTGCATTCCATTGAATTCCATTCCATTGAATTCCATTCCATTCCATTCCATTCCACTGAATTCCATTCCATTCCGTTCCGTTCCGTTCCGTTCCGTTCCATTCCATTCCATTCCATTCCATTCCATTCCATTCCATTCCATTGAATTCCATTCCATTCCATTCCATTCCATTCCACTGAATTCCATTCCATTCCATTCAATTGAATTCCATTCCATTCCATTCCATTAGATTCCATTCCATTCCATGGAATTCCATTCCATTCCATTCCAATCCATTCCATTCCATTGAATTCCATTGAATTCCATTCCATTGAATTCCATTCCATTCCATTGAATTCCATTCCATTCCATTCCATTCCATTCCGTTCCATTCCATTCCGTTCCATTCCATTCCATTCCTTTCCATTCCATTCCGTTCCGTTCCATTCCGTTCCATTCCGTTCCATTCCATTGAATTCCGTTCCATTGCATTGAATTCCGTTCCATTCCATTCCATTCCTTTCCGTTCCGTTCCGTTCCGTTCCGTTCAGTTCCGTTCCGTTCTACTCGGGTTGATTCCTTTCTATTCCATTCCATTCCATTCGATTCCATTCTATTCCATTCGATTCCATTCGATTCAATTCGATTCCATTCCATTCCATTCCATTCCATTCCATTCCATTCCATTCCATTGAATTCCATTCCATTCCATTCCGTTCCATTCCATTCCGTTCCATTCCATTCCATTCCATTCCATTCCATTCCATTCCATTACGTTCCGTTCCATTCTGTTCCATTCCGTTCCATTCCATTGAATTCCGATCCATTGCATTGAATTCCATTCCATTCCATTCCATTCCTTTCCGTTCCGTTCCGTTCCGCTCCGTTCCGTTCCGTTCCGTTCTACTCGGATTGATTCCATTCTACTCCATTCCATTCCATTCGATTGCATTCGATTCCATTCGATTCCATACGATTCCATTCCATTCCATTCCATTCCATTCCATTCCATTCCATTCCATTGAATTCCATTCCATTCCATTCCATTCCATTCCATTCCATTCCATTCCATTCCATTGAATTCCATTCCACTCCATTCCATTCCATTGAATTCTGTTCCATTCAATTCCATTCCATTCCATTCCATTCCATTCGATTCCATTCGATTCCATTCGATTCCATTCGATTCCATTCGATTCCATTCGATTCCATTCCATTCCATTGAATTCCATTCCATTCCATTCCATTCCATTGAATTCCGTTCCATTCCATTCAATTCCATTCCATTCCATTCCATTCCATTTGAATTCCATTCCATTCCATTCCATTCCATTCCATTCCATTCCATTCCACTCGGGTTGATTCCATTCTATTCCATTCCATTCCATTCCATTCCATTCGATTCCATTCGATTCCATTCGATTCCATTCGATTCCATTCGATTCCATTCCGTTCCGTTCCTTTCCGTTCCATTCCATTCCACTCGGGTTGGTTCCATTCTATTCCATTCCATTCCATTCGATTCCATTCGATTCCATTCGATTCCATTCGATTCCATTCGATTCCATTCCATTCCATTCCATTCCATTGAATTCCGTTCCATTCCATTCAATTCCATTCCATTCCATTCCATTCCATTTGAATTCCATTCCATTCCATTCCGTTCCATTCCATTCCATTCCATTCCATTCCATTCCATTCCATTCCGTTCTACTCGGGTTGATTCCATTCTATTCCATTCCATTCCATTCGATTCCATTTGATTCCATTCGATTCCATTCGATTCCATTCCATTCCATTCCATTCCATTCCATTCCATTCCATTCCATTGAATTCCATTCCATTCCATTGAATTCCATTCCATTCCATTCCATTCCATTGCATTCCATTGAATTCCATTCCATTGAATTCCATTCCATTCCATTCCATTCCACTGAATTCCATTCCATTCCGTTCCGTTCCGTTCCGTTCCGTTCCATTCCATTCCATTCCATTCCATTGAATTCCGTTCCATTCCATTGAATTCCATTCCATTCCGTTCCATTCCATTGAATTCCGTTCCGTTCCGTTCCGTTCCATTCCGTTCCGTTCCATTCCGTTCCATTCCGTTCCATTCGATTCCATTCCATTCCATTCCATTCCATTCCATTCCGTTCTACTCGGGTTCATTCCATTCCATTCCGTTCCGTTCCGTTCCGTTCCGTTCCATTCCTTTCTACTTGTGTTGATTCCATTCCATTCCATTCTATTCCATTGAATTCCATTCCATTGAATTCCATTCCATTCCATTCCATTCCATTCCATTGAATTCCATTCCATTCCATTCCATTCCATTCCACTGAATTCCATTCCATTCCATTCAATTGAATTCCATTCCATTCCATTCCATTAGATTCCATTCCATTCCATTGAATTCCATTCCATTCCATTCCAATCCATTCCATTCCATTGAATTCCATTGAATTCCATTCCATTGAATTCCATTCCATTCCATTGAATTCCATTCCATTCCATTCCATTCCATTCCGTTCCATTCCATTCCGTTCCATTCCATTCCATTCCTTTCCATTCCATTCCGTTCCGTTCCATTCCGTTCCATTCCGTTCCTTTCCATTCCGTTCCGTTCCGTTCCATTCCGTTCCATTCCGTTCCATTCCGTTCTACTTGGGTTGATTCCATTCTATTCCATTCCATTCCATTCGATTCCATTCCATTCCGTTCCATTCCATTAAATTCCGTTCTACTCGGGTTCATTCCATTCCATTCCGTTCCTTTCCGTTCCGTACCATTCCTTTCTACTTGTGTTGATTCCATTCCATTCCATTCTATTCCATTGAATTCCATTCCATTCCATTCCATTACATGGAATTCCATTGAATTCCATTGAATTCCATTCCATTGAATTCCATTCCATTCCATTCCATTCCATTCCATTCCATTCCATTGAATTCCATTCCATTCCATTCCATTCCATTCCATTCCATTCCATTGAATTCCATTCCATTCTATTCCATTCCATTCCATTGAATTCCATTCCATTCCATTCCATTCCATTCCATTCCTTTCCATTCCATTGAATTCCATTGAATTCCGTTCCATTGAATTCCATTCCATTCCATGGAATTCCATTCCATTCCATTCCATTCCATTCCGTTCCATTCCATTCCGTTCCATTCCATTCCATTCCATTCCATTCCGTTCCGTTCCATTCCGTTCCATTCCGTTCCATTCCATTGAATTCCGTTCCCTTGCACTGAATTCCGTTCCATTCCATTCCATTCCTTTCCGTTCCGTTCCGTTCCGTTCCGTTCCGTTCCGTTCTACTCGGGTTGATTCCATTCTATTCCATTCCATTCCATTCGATTCCATTCTAATCCATTCGATTCCATTCGATTCAATTCGATTCCATTCCATTCCATTTCATTCCATTCCATTCCAATGAATTCCATTCCATTCCATTGAATTCCATTCCATTCCATTCCATTCCATTGAATTCCATTCCATTCCATTGAATTCCATTCCATTCCATTCCATTCGATTCCATTCCATTCCATGGAATTCCATTCCATTCCATTCCATTCCATTCCATTCCATTCCATTCCATTCCATTCCATTCCATTCGATTCCATTCGATTCCTTTCGATTCCATTCGATTCCATTCCATTCCATTCCATTCCATTGAATTCCATTCCATTCCATTCCATTCCATTGAATTCCATTCCATTCCATTCCATCGAATTCCATTCCATTCCATTGAATTCCATTCCATTCCATTCCATTCCATTCCATTCCATTCCATTCCATTACATCGAATTCCAGTCCATTCCATTCCATTCCATTCCATTCCATTGTATTCCATTCCATTCCATTGAATTCCATTCCATTCCATTCCATTCCATTGAATTCCGTTCCATTGAATTCCATTCCTTTCCGTTCCCTTCCGTTCCGTTCTGTTCCATTCTACTCGGGTTGATTCCATTCTTTTCCATTACATTTCATTCGATTCCATTCGATTCCATTCCATTCCATTCAATTCCATTCCATTCCATTGAATTCCATTCCATTCCATTCCATTCCATTGCATTCCATTCCATTCCATTCCATTGAATTCCATTCCATTCCATTCCATTCCATTCCATTCCATTGAATTCCATTCCATTCCATTCCATTCCATTCCATTCCATTCCATTCCATTGAATTCCATTGAATTCCATTCCATTGAATTCCATTCCATTCCATTGAATTCCATTCCATTCCATTCCATTCCATTCCATTCCCTTCCATTCCATTCCGTTCCATTGCATTCCATTCCATTCCATTCCATTCCGTTCCGTTCCATTCCGTTCCATTGCATTCCATTCCATTGAATTCCGTTCCATTGCATTGAATTCCGTTCCATTCCATTCCATTCCTTTCCGTTCCGTTCCATTCCGTTCCGTTCCGTTCTACTCGGGTTGATTCCATTCTATTCCATTCCATTCCATTCTATTCCATTGTATTCCATTCGATTCCATTCGATTCAATTCGATTCCATTCCATTCCATTCCATTCCATTCCATTCCATTCCATTGAATTCCATTCCATTCCATTCCGTTCCATTCCATTCCGTTCCATTCCATTCCATTCCATTCCATTCCATTCCATTCCGTTCCATTACGTTCCGTTCCATTCCGTTCCATTCCATTGAATTCCGATCCATTGCATTGAATTCCGTTCCATTCCATTCCATTCCTTTCCGTTCTGTTCCGTTCCGTTCCGTTCCGTTCTACTCGGATTGATTCCATTCTATTCCATTCCATTCCATTCCATTCCATTCCCTTCCATTCCATTCCGTTCCATTCCATTCCATTCCATTCCATTCCGTTCCGTTCCATTCCGTTCCATTCCGTTCCATTCCATTGAATTCCGTTCCATTGCATTGAATTCCGTTCCATTCCATTCCATTCCTTTCCGTTCCGTTCCGTTCCGTTCCGTTCCGTTCTACTCGGGTTGATTCCATTCTATTCCATTCCATTCCATTCTATTCCATTGTATTCCATTCGATTCCATTCGATTCCATTCGACTCCATTCCATTCCATTCCATTCCATTCCATTCCATGGAACTCCATTCCATTCCATTGCATTCCATTCCATTCCTTTCCATTCCATTGAATTCCATTCCATTCCATTCCATTCCATTGAATTCTGTTCCATTCAATTCCATTCGATTCCATTCCGTTCTACTCGGGTTGATTCCATTCTATTCCGTTCCGTTCCGTTCCGTTCCGTTCCGTTCCATTCCATTCCACTCGGGTTGATTCCATTCGATTCCATTCCATTCCATTCGATTCCATTCGATTCCATTCGATTCCATTCGATTCCATTCCATTCCATTCCATTCCATTGAATTCCATTCCATTCCATTCCATTCCATTGAATTCCGTTCCATTCCATTCTATTGCATTCCATTCCATTCCATTGAATTCCATTACATTGAATTCCATTCCATTCCATTCCCTTCCATTGAATTCCATTCCATTCCGTTCCGTTCCGTTCCGTTCCGTTCCGTTCCATTCCATTCCGTTCCATTCCATTGAATTCCGTTCCATTCCATTGAATACCGTTCCATTCCGTTCCATTCCATTGAATTCCGTTCCGTTCCGTTCCGTTCCGTTCCGTTCCGTTCCATTCCGTTCCATTCCGTTCTACTCGGGTTGATTCCATTCTATTCCATTCCATTCCACTCGATTCCATTCCATTCAATTCCATTCCATTCCATTCCATTCCGTTCTACTCGGGTTCATTCCATTCCATTCCGTTCCGTTCCGTTCCGTTCCATTCCTTTCTACTTGTGTTGATTTCATTCCATTCCATTCTATTCCATTGAATTCCATTCCATTCCATTCCATTCCATTCCATTCCATGGAATTCCACGGAATTCCATTGAATTCCATGGAATTCCATTCCATTCCATTGAATTCCATTCCATTGCATTCCATTCTATTCCATTCCATTGAATTCCATTGAATTCCATTCCATTGAATTCCGTTCCATTCCATTGAATTCCATTCCATTCCATTCCATTCCATTCCGTTCCATTCCATTCCGTTACATTCCATTCCATTCCATTCCATTCCGTTCCATTCCGTTCCATTCCGTTCCATTCCATTGAATTCCGTTCCATTGCATTGAATTCCGTTCCATTCCATTCCATTCCATTCCATTCCGTTCCATTCCATTCCATTCCATTCCATTACGTTCCGTTCCATTCCGTTCCATTCCATTGAATTCCGATCCATTGCATTGAATTCCGTTCCATTCCATTCCATTCCTTTCCGTTCCGTTCCGTTCCGTTCCGTTCCGTTCTACTCGGATTGATTCCATTCTATTCCATTCTCTTCCATTCGATTCAATTCGATTCCATTCCATTCCATTCCATTCCATTCCATTCCATTCCATTCCATTCCATTCCATTCCATTCCATTCCATTCTACTCGGGTTGATTCCATTCTATTCCATTCCATTCCATTCGATTCCATTCGATTCCATTCGATTCCATTCCATTCCATTCCATTCCATTCCATTCCATTCCATTCCATTGAATTCCATTCCATTCAATTGAATTCCATTCCATTCCATTCCATTCCATTGAATTCCGTTCCATTCCATTCCATTCCACTCCATTCCATTCCATTGAATTCCATTACATTGAATTCCATTCCATTCCATTCCATTCCATTGAATTCCATTCCATTCCGTTCCGTTCCGTTCCATTCCGTTCCGTTCCGTTCCATTCCATTCCATTCCATTCCATTGAATTCCGTTCCATTCCATTGAATTCCATTCCATTCCGTTCCATTCCATTGAATTCCGTTCCGTTCCGTTCCGTTCCATTCCGTTCCGTTCCATTCCGTTCCATTCCGTTCTATTCCGTTCTACTCGGGTTGATTCCATTCTATTCCATTCCATTCCACTCGATTCCATTCCATTCCATTCCATTCCATTCCATTCCATTCCATTCCGTTCTACTCGGGTTCATTCCATTCCATTCCGTTCCGTTCCATTCCTTTCTACTTGTGTTGATTTCATTCCATTCCATTCTATTCCATTGAATTCCATTCCATTCCATTCCATTCCATTCCATGGAATTCCATTGAATTCCATTCCATGGAATTCCATTCCATTCCATTCCAATCCATTCCATTCAATTCCATTGAATTCCATTCCATTCCATTCCATTCCATTGCATTCCATTCCATTCCATTCCATTGAATTCCATTCCATTCCATTCCATTCCATTCCATTCCATTCCATTCCATTGAATTCTATTCCATTCCATTCCATTCCATTCCATTCCATTCCATTCCATTGAATTCCATGGAATTCCATTCCATTGAATTCCATTCCATTCCATTGAATTCCATTCCATTCCATTCCATTCCATTCCCTTCCATTCCATTCCGTTGCATTCCATTCCATTCCATTCCATTCCATTCCGTTCCGTTCCATTCCGTTCCATTCCGTTCCATTCCATTGAATTCCGTTCCATTGCATTGAATTCCGTTCCATTCCATTCCATTCCTTTCCGTTCCGTTCCGTTCCGTTCCGTTCCGTTCTACTCGGGTTGAATCCATTCTATTCCATTCCATTCCATTCTATTCCATTGTATTCCATTCGATTCCATTCGATTCAATTCGATTCCATTCCATTCCATTCCATTCCATTCCATTGAATTCCATTCCATTCCATTCCGTTCCATTCCATTCCGTTCCATTCCATTCCATTCCATTCCATTCCATTCCATTCCGTTCCATTACGTTCCGTTCCATTCCGTTCCATTCCATTGAATTCCGATCCATTGCATTGAATTCCGTTCCATTCCATTCCATTCCTTTCCGTTCTGTTCCGTTCCGTTCCGTTCCGTTCTACTCGGATTGATTCCATTCTATTCCATTCCATTCCATTCCATTCCATTCCCTTCCATTCCATTCCGTTCCATTCCATTCCATTCCATTCCATTCCATTCCATTCCGTTCCGTTCCATTCCGTTCCATTCCGTTCCATTCCATTGAATTCCGTTCCATTGCATTGAATTCCGTTCCATTCCATTCCATTCCTTTCCGTCCCGTTCCGTTCCGTTCCGTTCCGTTCTACTCGGGTTGATTCCATTCTATTCCATTCCATTCCATTCTATTCCATTGTATTCCATTCGATTCCATTCGATTCCATTCGACTCCATTCCATTCCATTCCATTCCATTCCATTCCATGGAACTCCATTCCATTCCATTCCATTCCATTCCATTCCTTTCCATTCCATTGAATTCCATTCCATTCCATTCCATTCCATTGAATTCTGTTCCATTCAATTCCATTCGATTCCATTCCGTTCTACTCGGGTTGATTCCATTCTATTCCATTCCGTTCCGTTCCGTTCCGTTCCGTTCCGTTCCATTCCATTCCATTCCATTCGATTCCATTCCATTCCATTCCATTCCATTGAATTCCATTCCATTCCATTCCATTCCATTGAATTCCGTTCCATTCCATTCTATTGCATTCCATTCCATTCCATTGAATTCCATTACATTGAATTCCATTCCATTCCATTCCATTCCATTGAATTCCATTCCATTCCGTTCCGTTCCGTTCCGTTCCGTTCCGTTCCATTCCATTCCATTGAATTCCGTTCCATTCCATTGAATACCATTCCATTCCGTTCCATTCCATTGAATTCCGTTCCGTTCCGTTCCGTTCCGTTCCATTCCGTTCCATTCCGTTCTACTCGGGTTGATTCCATTCTATTCCATTCCATTCCACTCGATTCCATTCCATTCAATTCCATTCCATTCCATTCCATTCCGTTCTACTCGGGTTCATTCCATTCCATTCCGTTCCGTTCCGTTCCGTTCCATTCCTTTCTACTTGTGTTGATTTCATTCCATTCCATTCTATTCCATTGAATTCCATTCCATTCCATTCCATTCCATTCCATTCCATGGAATTCCATGGAATTCCATTCCATGGAATTCCATTCCATTCCATTCCATTCCATTGAATTCCATTCCATTGCATTCCATTCCATTCCATTCCATTGAATTCCATTGAATTCCATTCCATTGAATTCCATTCCATTCCATTGAATTCCATTCCATTCCATTCCATTCCATTCCGTTCCATTCCATTCCGTTACATTCCATTCCATTCCATTCCATTCCATTCCATTCCGTTCCATTCCGTTCCATTCCGTTCCATTCCATTGAATTCCGTTCCATTGCATTGAATTCCGTTCCATTCCATTCCATTCCATTCCATTCCGTTCCATTCCATTCCATTCCATTCCATTACGTTCCGTTCCATTCCGTTCCATTCCATTGAATTCCGATCCATTGCATTGAATTCCGTTCCATTCCATTCCATTCCTTTCCGTTCCGTTCCGTTCCGTTCCGTTCCGTTCTACTCGGATTGACTCCATTCAATTCCATTCTCTTCCATTCGATTCAATTCGATTCCATTCCATTCCATTCCATTCCATTCCATTCCATTCCATTCCATTCCATTGAATTCCATTCCATTCCATTCCATTCCATTGAATTCCGTTCCATTCCATTCCATTCCATTCCATTCCATTCCATTGAATTCCATTCCATTGAATTCCATTCCATTCCATTCCATTCCACTGAATTCCATTCCATGCCGTTCCGTTCCGTTCCGTTCCGTTCCATTCCGTTCCATTCCATTCCATTCCATTCCATTGAATTCCGTTCCATTCCATTGAATTCCATTCCATTCCGTTCCATTCCATTGAATTCCGTTCCATTCCATTCAATTCCATTCCATTCCATTCCATTCCATTCGATTCCATTCCATTCCGTTCTACTCGGGTTCATTCCATTCCATTCCGTTCCGTTCTGTTCCGTTCCGTTCCATTCCTTTCTACTTGTGTTGATTCCATTCCATTCCATTCTATTCCATTGAATTCCATTCCATTCCATTCCATTCCATTCCATTACATGGAATTCCATTGAATTCCATTGAATTCCATTCCATTGAATTCCATTCCATTCCATTGAATTCCATTCCATTCCTTTCCATTCCATTCCATTGAATTCCATTCCATTCCATTCCATTCCATTCCATTCCATTCCATTCCATTCCATTCCATTCCATAGAATTCCATTCCATTCCATTCCATTCGATTCCTTTCCATTCCATTGAATTCCATTCCATTCCATTCCATTCCATTCCATTGAATTCCATTGAATTCCATTCCATTGAATTCCATTCCATTCCATTGAATTCCATTCCATTCCATTCCATTCCATTCCGTTCCATTCCATTCCGTTCCATTCCATTCCATTCCATTCCATTCCATTCCTTTCCGTTCCGTTCCGTTCCAGTCCGTTCCGTTCCGTTCCGTTCTACTCGGGTTGATTCCATTCTATTCCATTCCATTCCATTCGATTCCATTCTATTCCATTCGATTCCATTCGATTCAATTCGATTCCATTCCATTCCATTCCATTCCATTCCATTCCATTCCATTGAATTCCATTCCATTCCATTCCGTTCCATTCCATTCCGTTCCATTCCATTCCATTCCATTCCATTCCATTACGATCCGTTCCATTCCGTTCCATTCCGTTCCATTCCATTGAATTCCGATCCATTGCATTGAATTCCGCTCCATTCCATTCCATTCCTTTCCGTTCCGTTCCGTTCCGTTCCGTTCCGTTCCTTTCCGTTCTACTCAGATTGATTCCATTCTACTCCATTCCATTCCATTCGATTGCATTCGATTCCATTCGATTCCATTCGATTCCATTCCATTCCATTCCATTCCATTCCATTCCATTGAATTCCATTCCATTCCATTCCATTCCATTCCATTCCATTCCATTCCATTCCATTCCATTGAATTCCATTCCATTCCATTCCATTCCATTGAATTCTGTTCCATTCAGTTCCATTCCATTCCATTCCGCTCTACTCGGGTTTATTCCATTCTATTCCATTCCGTTCCGTTCCGTTCCGTTCCTTTCCGTTCCATTCCATTCCACTCGGGTTGGTTCCATTCTATTCCATTCCATTCCATTCGATTCCATTCGATTCCATTCGATTCCATTCGATTCCATTCGATTCCATTCCATTCCATTCCATTCCATTGAATTCCGTTCCATTCCATTCAATTCCATTCCATTCCATTCCATTCCATTTGAATTCCATTCCATTCCATTCCGTTCCATTCCATTCCATTCCATTCCATTCCATTCCGTTCTACTCGGGTTGATTCCATTCTATTCCATTCCATTCCATTCGATTCCATTCGATTCCATTCGATTCCATTCGATTCCATTCCATTCCGTTCCATTCCATTCCATTCCATTCCATTCCATTGAATTCCATTCCATTCCATTGAATTCCATTCCATTCCATTCCATTCCATTGAAGTCCGTTCCATTCCATTCCATTCCATTCCATTCCATTCCATTGAATTCCATTCCATTGAATTCCATTCCATTCCATTCCATTCCATTGAATTCCATTCCATTCCGTTCCGTTCCGTTCCGTTCTGTTCCGTTCCGTTCCATTCCATTCCATTCCATTCCATTGAATTCCGTTCAATTCCATTGAATTCCATTCCATTCCGTTCCATTCCATTGAATTCCGTTCCGTTCCGTTCCGTTCCGTTCCATTCCGTTCCATTCCGTTCTACTTGGGTTGATTCCATTCTATTCCATTCCATTCCATTCGATTCCATTCCATTCCGTTCCATTCCATTAAATTCCGTTCTACTCGGGTTCATTCCATTCCATTCCGTTCCTTTCCGTTCCGTACCATTCCTTTCTACTTGTGTTGATTCCATTCCATTCCATTCTATTCCATTGAATTCCATTCCATTCCATTCCATTCCATTCCATTACATGGAATTCCATTGAATTCCATTGAATTCCATTCCATTGAATTCCATTCCATTCCTTTCCATTCCATTCCATTCCATGGAATTCCATTCCATTCTATTCCATTCCATTCCATTGAATTCCATTCCATTCCATTCCATTCCATTCCATTCCTTTCCATTCCATTGAATTCCATTGAATTCCGTTCCATTGAATTCCATTCCATTCCATGGAATTCCATTCCATTCCATTCCATTCCATTCCGTTCCATTCCATTCCGTTCCATTCCATTCCATTCCATTCCATTCCGTTCCGTTCCATTCCGTTCCATTCCGTTCCATTCCATTGAATTCCGTTCCCTTGCACTGAATTCCGTTCCATTCCATTCCATTCCTTTCCGTTCCGTTCCGTTCCGTTCCGTTCCGTTCCGTTCTACTCGGGTTGATTCCATTCTATTCCATTCCATTCCATTCGATTCCATTCTAATCCATTCGATTCCATTCGATTCAATTCGATTCCATTCCATTCCATTTCATTCCATTCCATTCCAATGAATTCCATTCCATTCCATTGAATTCCATTCCATTCCATTCCATTCCATTGAATTCCATTCCATTCCATTGAATTCCATTCCATTCCATTCCATTCCATTCCATTCCATTCCATTCCATTCGATTCCATTCGATTCCTTTCGATTCCATTCGATTCCATTCCATTCCATTCCATTCCATTGAATTCCATTCCATTCCATTCCATTCCATTGAATTCCATTCCATTCCATTCCATCGAATTCCATTCCATTCCATGGAATTCCATTCCATTCCATTCCATTCCATTCCATTCCATTCCATTCCATTCCATTCCATTACATCGAATTCCAGTCCATTCCATTCCATTCCATTCCATTCCATTGTATTCCATTCCATTCCATTGAATTCCATTCCATTCCATTGAATTCCATTCCATTCCATTCCATTCCATTGAATTCCGTTCCATTGAATTCCATTCCTTTCCGTTCCCTTCCGTTCCGTTCTGTTCCATTCTACTCGGGTTGATTCCATTCTTTTCCATTACATTTCATTCGATTCCATTCGATTCCATTCCATTCCATTCCATTTGAATTCCATTGCATTCCATTCCATTCCATTCCATTCCATTCCATTCCATTCCATTCCATCGAATTCCATTCCATTCGATTCCATTCCATTCCATTCCATTGTATTCCATTCCATTCCATTCTACTCGGGTTGATTCCATTCTATTCCATTCCATTCTATTCGATTCCATTCGATTCCATTCGATTCCATTCGATTCCATTCCATTCAATTCCATTCAATTGAATTCCATTCCATTCCATTCCATTCCTTTCCATTCCATTCCATTCCATTCCATTCCATTCCATTCCATTCCATTCCGTTCTGCTCGGGTTGATTCCATTTTATTCCATTCCATTCCATTCGATTCCATTCTATTCCATTCGATTCCATTCCATTCCATTCCATTGAATTCCATTCCATTCCATTCCATTCCATTCCATTCCATTCCATTCCATTCCATTCCGTTCCGTTCCATTCCATTCCGTTCCTTTCCTTTCCATTCCGTTCCATTCCATTCCGTTCCGTTCCATTCCATTGCATTCCGTTCCATTCCATTGAATTCCGTTCCATTGCATTGAATTCCATTCCAATCCATTCCATTCCATTCCATTCCATTCCATTCCATTGAATTCCATTCCATTCCATTCCATTCCATTCCATTGAATTCCATTCCATTCCATTGAATTCCATTCCATTCCATTCCATTCGATTCCATTCCATTCCATTGAATTCCATTCCATTCCATTCCATTCCATTCCATTCCATTCCATTCCATTGAATTCCATTCCATTGAATTCCATTCCATTCCATGGAATTCCATTGCAATCCATTCCATTCCATTGAATTCCGTTCCATTCCATTCCATTCCATTCCGTTCCATTCCATTTGAATTCCATTCCATTCCATTCCATTCCATTCCATTCTACTCGGGTTGATTCCATTCTATTCCATTCCATTCCATTCCATTCCATTCCATTCCATTCCATTCCTTTCGATTCAATTCGATTCCATTCTATTCCATTCGATTCCATTCGATTCAATTCGATTCCATTCCATTCCATTCCATTCCATTCCATTCCATTCCATTGAATTCCATTCCATTCCATTCCGTTCCATTCCATTCTGTTCCATTCCATTCCATTCCATTCCATTCCATTGAACTCCATTCCATTCCATTCCATTCCATTCCATTCCATTCCATTGAATTCCATTCCATTCCATTCCATTCCATTGAATTCCGTTCCATTCCATTGAATTCCATTCCATTCCGTTCCATTCCATTGAATTCCGTTCCGTTCCGTTCCGTTCCGTTCCATTCCATTCCATTCCGTTCCATTCCGTTCTACTCGGGTTGATTCCATTCTATTCCATTCCATTCCATTCGATTCCATTCCATTCCATTCGATTCCATTCCATTCCGTTCTACTCGGGTTCATTCCATTCCATTCCGTTCCGTTCTGTTCCGTTCCGTTCCATTCCTTTCTACTTGTGTTGATTCCATTCCATTCCATTCTATTCCATTGAATTCCATTCCATTCCATTCCATTCCATTCCATTCCATTACATGGAATTCCATTGAATTCCATTGAATTCCATTCCATTGAATTCCATTCCATTCCATTGAATTCCATTCCATTCCTTTCCATTCCATTCCATTGAATTCCATTCCATTCCATTCCATTCCATTCCATTCCATTCCATTCCATTCCATTCTATTCCATAGAATTCCATTCCATTCCATTCCATTCGATTCCTTTCCATTCCATTGAATTCCATTCCATTCCATTCCATTCCATTCCATTCCATTGAATTCCATTGAATTCCATTCCATTGAATTCCATTCCATTCCATTGAATTCCATTCCATTCCATTCCATTCCATTCCGTTCCATTCCATTCCGTTCCATTCCATTCCATTCCATTCCATTCCATTCCTTTCCGTTCCGTTCCGTTCCGGTCCGTTCCGTTCCGTTCCGTTCTACTCGGGTTGATTCCATTCTATTCCATTCCATTCCATTCGATTCCATTCTATTCCATTCGATTCCATTCGATTCAATTCGATTCCATTCCATTCCATTCCATTCCATTCCATTCCATTCCATTCCATTGAATTCCATTCCATTCCATTCCGTTCCATTCCATTCCGTTCCATTCCATTCCATTCCATTCCATTCCATTACGTTCCGTTCCATTCCGTTCCATTCCGTTCCATTCCATTGAATTCCGATCCATTGCATTGAATTCCGCTCCATTCCATTCCATTCCTTTCCGTTCCGTTCCGTTCCGTTCCGTTCCGTTCCTTTCCGTTCTACTCAGATTGATTCCATTCTACTCCATTCCATTCCATTCGATTGCATTCGATTCCATTCGATTCCATTCGATTCCATTCCATTCCATTCCATTCCATTCCATTCCATTGAATTCCATTCCATTCCATTCCATTCCATTCCATTCCATTCCATTCCATTCCATTCCATTGAATTCCATTCCATTCCATTCCATTCCATTGAATTCTGTTCCATTCAGTTCCATTCCATTCCATTCCGTTCTACTCGGGTTTATTCCATTCTATTCCATTCCGTTCCGTTCCGTTCCGTTCCTTTCCGTTCCATTCCATTCCACTCGGGTTGGTTCCATTCTATTCCATTCCATTCCATTCGATTCCATTCGATTCCATTCGATTCCATTCGATTCCATTCGATTCCATTCCATTCCATTCCATTCCATTGAATTCCGTTCCATTCCATTCAATTCCATTCCATTCCATTCCATTCCATTTGAATTCCATTCCATTCCATTCCGTTCCATTCCATTCCATTCCATTCCATTCCATTCCGTTCTACTCGGGTTGATTCCATTCTATTCCATTCCATTCCATTCGATTCCATTCGATTCCATTCGATTCCATTCGATTCCATTCCATTCCATTCCATTCCATTCCATTCCATTCCATTCCATTGAATTCCATTCCATTCCATTGAATTCCATTCCATTCCATTCCATTCCATTGAAGTCCGTTCCATTCCATTCCATTCCATTCCATTCCATTCCATTGAATTCCATTCCATTGAATTCCATTCCATTCCATTCCATTCCATTGAATTCCATTCCATTCCGTTCCGTTACGTTCCGTTCTGTTCCGTTCCGTTCCATTCCATTCCATTCCATTCCATTGAATTCCGTTCCATTCCATTGAATTCCATTCCATTCCGTTCCATTCCATTGAATTCCGTTCCGTTCCGTTCCGTTCCGTTCCATTCCGTTCCATTCCGTTCCATTCCGTTCTACTTGGGTTGATTCCATTCTATTCCATTCCATTCCATTCGATTCCATTCCATTCCGTTCCATTCCATTAAATTCCGTTCTACTCGGGTTCATTCCATTCCATTCCGTTCCTTTCCGTTCCGTACCATTCCTTTCTACTTGTGTTGATTCCATTCCATTCCATTCTATTCCATTGAATTCCATTCCATTCCATTCCATTCCATTCCATTACATGGAATTCCATTGAATTCCATTGAATTCCATTCCATTGAATTCCATTCCATTCCATTCCATTCCATTCCATTCCATTCCATGGAATTCCATTCCATTCTATTCCATTCCATTCCATTGAATTCCATTCCATTCCATTCCATTCCATTCCATTCCATGGAATTCCATTCCATTCTATTCCATTCCATTCCATTGAATTCCATTCCATTCCATTCCATTCCATTCCATTCCATTCCTTTCCATTCCATTGAATTCCATTGAATTCCGTTCCATTGAATTCCATTCCATTCCATGGAATTCCATTCCATTCCATTCCATTCCATTCCGTTCCATTCCATTCCGTTCCATTCCATTCCATTCCATTCCATTCCGTTCCGTTCCATTCCGTTCCATTCCGTTCCATTCCATTGAATTCCGTTCCCTTGCACTGAATTCCGTTCCATTCCATTCCATTCCTTTCCGTTCCGTTCCGTTCCGTTCCGTTCCGTTCTACTCGGGTTGATTCCATTCTATTCCATTCCATTCCATTCGATTCCATTCTAATCCATTCGATTCCATTCGATTCAATTCGATTCCATTCCATTCCATTTCATTCCATTCCATTCCAATGAATTCCATTCCATTCCATTGAATTCCATTCCATTCCATTCCATTCCATTGAATTCCATTCCATTCCATTGAATTCCATTCCATTCCATTCCATTCCATTCCATTCCATTCCATTCCATTCGATTCCATTCGATTCCTTTCGATTCCATTCGATTCCATTCCATTCCATTCCATTCCATTGAATTCCATTCCATTCCATTCCATTCCATTGAATTCCATTCCATTCCATTCCATCGAATTCCATTCCATTCCATGGAATTCCATTCCATTCCATTCCATTCCATTCCATTCCATTCCATTCCATTCCATTACATCGAATTCCAGTCCATTCCATTCCATTCCATTCCATTCCATTGTATTCCATTCCATTCCATTGAATTCCATTCCATTCCATTCCATTCCATTGAATTCCGTTCCATTGAATTCCATTCCTTTCCGTTCCCTTCCGTTCCGTTCTGTTCCATTCTACTCGGGTTGATTCCATTCTTTTCCATTACATTTCATTCGATTCCATTCGATTCCATTCCATTCCATTCCATTTGAATTCCATTGCATTCCATTCCATTCCATTCCATTCCATTCCATTCCATTCCATTCCATCGAATTCCATTCCATTCGATTCCATTCCATTCCATTCCATTGTATTCCATTCCATTCCATTCTACTCGGGTTGATTCCATTCTATTCCATTCCATTCTATTCGATTCCATTCGATTCCATTCGATTCCATTCGATTCCATTCCATTCAATTCCATTCAATTGAATTCCATTCCATTCCATTCCATTCCTTTCCATTCCATTCCATTCCATTCCATTCCATTCCATTCCATTCCATTCCGTTCTGCTCGGGTTGATTCCATTTTATTCCATTCCATTCCATTCGATTCCATTCTATTCCATTCGATTCCATTCCATTCCATTCCATTGAATTCCATTCCATTCCATTCCATTCCATTCCATTCCATTCCGTTCCATTCCATTCCGTTCCTTTCCTTTCCATTCCGTTCCATTCCATTCCGTTCCGTTCCATTCCATTGCATTCCGTTCCATTCCATTGAATTCCGTTCCATTGCATTGAATTCCATTCCAATCCATTCCATTCCATTCCATTCCGTTCCATTCCATTGAATTCCATTCCATTCCATTCCATTCCATTCCATTGAATTCCATTCCATTCCATTGAATTCCATTCCATTCCATTCCATTCGATTCCATTCCATTCCATTGAATTCCATTCCATTCCATTCCATTCCATTCCATTCCATTCCATTCCATTGAATTCCATTCCATTGAATTCCATTCCATTCCATGGAATTCCATTGCAATCCATTCCATTCCATTGAATTCCGTTCCATTCCATTCCATTCCATTCCGTTCCATTCCATTTGAATTCCATTCCATTCCATTCCATTCCATTCCATTCTACTCGGGTTGATTCCATTCTATTCCATTCCATTCCATTCCATTCCATTCCATTCCATTCCATTCCATTCGATTCAATTCGATTCCATTCTATTCCATTCGATTCCATTCGATTCAATTCGATTCCATTCCATTCCATTCCATTCCATTCCATTCCATTCCATTGAATTCCATTCCATTCCATTCCGTTCCATTCCATTCTGTTCCATTCCATTCCATTCCATTCCATTCCATTGAACTCCATTCCATTCCATTCCATTCCATTCCATTCCATTCCATTGAATTCCATTCCATTCCATTCCATTCCATTGAATTCCGTTCCATTCCATTCCATTCCATTCCATTCCATTCCATTCCATTCCATTGAATTCCATTCCATTCCATTCCATTCCATTGAATTCTGTTCCATTCAATTCCATTCCATTCCATTCCGTTCTACTCGGGTTGATTCCATTCTATTCCATTCCGTTCCGTTCCGTTCCGTTCCGTTCCGTTCCATTCCACTCGGGTTGATTCCATTCTATTCCATTCCATTCCATTCGATTCCATTCGATTCCATTCGATTCCATTCGATTCCATTCGATTCCATTCCATTCCATTCCATTCCATTGAATTCCATTCCATTCCATTGCATTCCATTGAATTCCGTTCCATTCCATTCCATTCCATTCCATTCCATTCCATTCCATTTGAATTCCATTCCATTCCATTCCATTCCATTCCATTCCATTCCATTCCATTCCATTCCATTCCATTCCTTTCCATTCCATTCTACACGGGTTGATTCCATTCTATTCCATTCCATTCCATTCGATTCCATTCGATTCCATTCGATTCGATTCCATTCCATTCCATTCTATTCCATTCCATTCCATTGCATTCCATTGAATTCCATTCCATTCCATTGAATTCCATTCCATTCCATTCCATTGAATTCCGTTCCATTCCATTCCATTCCATTCCATTCCATTCCATTCCATTGAATTCCATTCCATTGAATTCCATTCCATTCCATTCCATTCCACTGAATTCCATTCCATTCCGTTCCGTTCCGTTCCATTCCGTTCCATTCCGTTCCATTCCATTCCATTCCATTCCATTGAATTCCGTTCCATTCCATTGAATTCCATTCCATTCCGTTCCATTCCATTGAATTCCGTTCCGTTCCGTTCCGTTCCATTCCGTTCCATTCCGTTCCATTCCGTTCTACTCGGGTTGATTCCATTCTATTCCATTCCATTCCATTCGATTCCATTCCATTCCATTCGATTCCATTCCATTCCGTTCTGCTCGGGTTCATTCCATTCCATTCCGTTCCGTTCCGTTCCGTTCCGTTCCATTCCTTTCTACTTGTGTTGATTCCATTCCATTCCATTCTATTCCATTGAATTCCATTCCATTCCATTCCATTCCATTCCATTCCATTCCATTCCATTGAATTCCATTGAATTCCATTCCATTGAATTCCATTCCATTCCATTGAATTCCATTCCATTCCATTCCATTCCATTCCGTTCCATTCCATTCCGTTCCATTCCATTCCATTCCTTTCCATTCCATTCCTTTCCGTTCCGTTCCGTTCCGTTCTACTCGGGTTGATTCCATTCTATTCCATTCCATTCCATTCCATTCCATTCTATTCCATTCGATTCCATTCGGTTCAATTCGATTCCATTCCATTCCATTCCATTCCATTCCATTCCATTCCATTGAATTCCATTCCATTCCATTCCGTTCCATTCCATTCCGTTCCATTCCATTCCATTCCATTCCATTCCATTACGTTCCGTTCCATTCCGTTCCATTCCGTTCCATTCCATTGAATTCCGATCCATTGCATTGAATTCCGCTCCATTCCATTCCATTCCTTTCCGTTCCGTTCCGTTCCGTTCCGTTCCGTTCCTTTCCGTTCTACTCAGATTGATTCCATTCTACTCCATTCCATTCCATTCGATTGCATTCGATTCCATTCGATTCCATTCGATTCCATTCCATTCCATTCCATTCCATTCCATTCCATTCCATTGAATTCCATTCCATTCCATTCCATTCCATTCCATTGAATTCCATTCCATTCCATTCCATTCCATTCCATTCCATTCCATTCTATTCCATTGAATTCCATTCCATTCCATTCCATTCCATTGAATTCTGTTCCATTCAATTCCATTCCATTCCATTCCGTTCTACTCGGGTTTATTCCATTCTATTCCATTCCGTTCCGTTCCGTTCCGTTCCTTTCCGTTCCATTCCATTCCACTCGGGTTGGTTCCATTCTATTCCATTCCATTCCATTCGATTCCATTCGATTCCATTCGATTCCATTCGATTCCATTCGATTCCATTCCATTCCATTCCATTCCATTGAATTCCGTTCCATTCCATTCAATTCCATTCCATTCCATTCCATTCCATTTGAATTCCATTCCATTCCATTCCGTTCCATTCCATTCCATTCCATTCCATTCCATTCCATTCCATTCCATTCCGTTCTACTCGGGTTGATTCCATTCTATTCCATTCCATTCCATTCGATTCCATTCGATTCCATTCGATTCCATTCGATTCCATTCCATTCCATTCGATTCCATTCCATTCCATTCCATTCCATTCCATTCCATTCCATTGAATTCCATTCCATTCCATTGAATTCCATTCCATTCCATTCCATTCCATTGAAGTCCGTTCCATTCCATTCCATTCCATTCCATTCCATTCCATTGAATTCCATTCCATTGAATTCCATTCCATTCCATTCCATTCCATTGAATTCCATTCCATTCCGTTCCGTTCCGTTCCATTCCGTTCCGTTCCGTTCCATTCCATTCCATTCCATTCCATTGAATTCCGTTCCATTCCATTGAATTCCATTCCATTCCGTTCCATTCCATTGAATTCCGTTCCGTTCCGTTCCGTTCCGTTCCATTCCGTTCCATTCCGTTCCATTCCGTTCTACTTGGGTTGATTCCATTCTATTCCATTCCATTCCATTCGATTCCATTCCATTCCGTTCCATTCCATTAAATTCCGTTCTACTCGGGTTCATTCCATTCCATTCCGTTCCTTTCCGTTCCGTACCATTCCTTTCTACTTGTGTTGATTCCATTCCATTCCATTCTATTCCATTGAATTCCATTCCATTCCATTCCATTCCATTCCATTACATGGAATTCCATTGAATTCCATTGAATTCCATTCCATTGAATTCCATTCCATTCCATTCCATTCCATGGAATTCCATTCCATTCCATGGAATTCCATTCCATTCTATTCCATTCCATTCCATTGAATTCCATTCCATTCCATTCCATTCCATTCCATTCCTTTCCATTCCATTGAATTCCATTGAATTCCGTTCCATTGAATTCCATTCCATTCCATGGAATTCCATTCCATTCCATTCCATTCCATTCCGTTCCATTCCATTCCGTTCCATTCCATTCCATTCCATTCCATTCCGTTCCGTTCCATTCCGTTCCATTCCGTTCCATTCCATTGAATTCCGTTCCCTTGCACTGAATTCCGTTCCATTCCATTCCATTCCTTTCCGTTCCGTTCCGTTCCGTTCCGTTCCGTTCCGTTCCGTTCTACTCGGGTTGATTCCATTCTATTCCATTCCATTCCATTCGATTCCATTCTAATCCATTCGATTCCATTCGATTCAATTCGATTCCATTCCATTCCATTTCATTCCATTCCATTCCAATGAATTCCATTCCATTCCATTGAATTCCATTCCATTCCATTCCATTCCATTGAATTCCATTCCATTCCATTGAATTCCATTCCATTCCATTCCATTCGATTCCATTCCATTCCATGGAATTCCATTCCATTCCATTCCATTCCATTCCTTTCCATTCCATTCCATTCCATTCCATTCCATTCCATTCGATTCCATTCGATTCCTTTCGATTCCATTCGATTCCATTCCATTCCATTCCATTCCATTGAATTCCATTCCATTCCATTCCGTTCCATTGAATTCCATTCCATTCCATTCCATCGAATTCCATTCCATTCCATTGAATTCCATTCCATTCCATTCCATTCCATTCCATTCCATTCCATTCCATTCCATTACATCGAATTCCAGTCCATTCCATTCCATTCCATTCCATTCCATTGTATTCCATTCCATTCCATTGAATTCCATTCCATTCCATTCCATTCCATTGAATTCCGTTCCATTGAATTCCATTCCTTTCCGTTCCCTTCCGTTCCGTTCTGTTCCATTCTACTCGGGTTGATTCCATTCTTTTCCATTACATTTCATTCGATTCCATTCGATTCCATTCCATTCCATTCCATTTGAATTCCATTGCATTCCATTCCATTCCATTCCATTCCATTCCATCGAATTCCATTCCATTCGATTCCATTCCATTCCATTCCATTGTATTCCATTCCATTCCATTCTACTCGGGTTGATTCCATTCTATTCCATTCCATTCCATTCGATTCCATTCGATTCCATTCGATTCCATTCGATTCCATTCCATTCAATTCCATTCAATTGAATTCCATTCCATTCCATTCCATTCCTTTCCATTCCATTCCATTCCATTCCATTCCATTCCATTCCATTCCTTTCCATTCCGTTCTGCTCGGGTTGATTCCATTTTATTCCATTCCATTCCATTCGATTCCATTCTATTCCATTCGATTCCATTCCATTCCATTCCATTCCATGGAATTCCATTCCATTCCATTCCATTCCATTCCATTCCATTCCATTCCATTCCATTGAATTCCGTTCCGTTCCGTTCCATTCCATTCCGTTCCTTTCCTTTCCATTCCGTTCCATTCCATTCCGTTCCGTTCCATTCCATTGCATTCCGTTGCATTCCATTGAATTCCGTTCCATTGCATTGAATTCCATTCCAATCCATTCCATTCCATTCCATTCCATTCCATTCCATTGAATTCCATTCCATTCCATTCCATTCCATTCCATTCCATTCCATTCCATTCCATTGAATTCCATTCCATTCCATTCCATTCCATTCCATTCCATTCCATTCCATTGAATTCCATTCCATTGAATTCCATTCCATTCCATTGAATTCCATTGCAATCCATTCCATTCCATTGAATTCCGTTCCATTCCATTCCATTCCATTCCGTTCCATTCCATTTGAATTCCATTCCATTCCATTCCATTCAATTCCATTCTACTCGGGTTGATTCCATTCTATTCCATTCCATTCCATTCCATTCCATTCCATTCCATTCGATTCAATTCGATTCCATTCTATTCCATTCGATTCCATTCGATTCAATTCGATTCCATTCCATTCCATTCCATTCCATTCCATTCCATTCCATTGAATTCCATTCCATTCCATTCCGTTCCATTCCATTCCGTTCCATTCCATTCCATTCCATTCCATTCCATTGAACTCCATTCCATTCCATTCCATTCCATTCCATTCCATTCCATTGAATTCCATTCCATTCCATTCCATTCCATTGAATTCAGTTCCATTCAATTCCATTCGATTCCATTCCGTTCTACTCGGGTTGATTCCATTCTATTCCATTCCGTTCCGTTACGTTCCGTTCCGTTCCTTTCCGTTCCATTCCACTCGGGTTGATTCCTTTCTATTCCATTCCATTCCATTCGATTCCATTCGATTCCATTCGATTCCATTCGATTCCATTCGATTCCATTCCATTCCATTCCATTCCATTGAATTCCGTTCCATTCCATTCCATTCCATTCCATTCCATTCCATTCCATTCCATTGAATTCCATTCCATTCCATTCCATTCCATTGAATTCTGTTCCATTCAATTCCATTCCATTCCATTCCGTTCTACTCGGGTTGATTCCATTCTATTCCATTCCGTTCCGTTCCGTTCCGTTCCGTTCCGTTCCATTCCACTCGGGTTGATTCCATTCTATTCCATTCCATTCCATTCGATTCCATTCGATTCCATTCGATTCCATTCGATTCCATTCGATTCCATTCGATTCCATTCCATTCCATTGAATTCCATTCCATTCCATTGCATTCCATTGAATTCCGTTCCATTCCATTCAATTCCATTCCATTCCATTCCATTCCATTTGAATTCCATTCCATTCCATTCCATTCCATTCTATTCCATTCCATTCCATTCCATTCCATTCCATTCCATTCCATTCCATTCTACTCGGGTTGATTCCATTCTATTCCATTCCATTCCATTCGATTCCATTCGATTCCATTCGATTCCATTCCATTCCATTCCATTCTATTCCATTCCATTCCATTCCATTCCATTGAATTCCATTCCATTCCATTGAATTCCATTCCATTCCATTCCATTCCATTGAATTCCGTTCCATTCCCTTCCATTCCATTCCATTCCATTCCATTGAATTCCATTCCATTGAATTCCATTCCATTCCATTCCATTCCACTGAATTCCATTCCATTCCGTTCCGTTCCGTTCCGTTCCGTTCCATTCCGTTCCATTCCATTCCATTCCATTCCATTGAATTCCGTTCCATTCCATTGAATTCCATTCCATTCCGTTCCATTCCATTGAATTCCGTTCCGTTCCGTTCCGTTCCATTCCGTTCCATTCCGTTCCATTCCGTTCTACTCGGGTTGATTCCATTCTATTCCATTCCATTCCATTCGATTCCATTCCATTCCATTCGATTCCATTCCATTCCGTTCTACTCGGGTTCATTCCATTCCATTCCGTTCCGTTCCGTTCCGTTCCGTTCCATTCCTTTCTACTTGTGTTGATTCCATTCCATTCCATTCTATTCCATTGAATTCCATTCCATTCCATTCCATTCCATTCCATTACATGGAATTCCATTGAATTCCATTGAATTCCATTCCATTGAATTCCATTCCATTCCATTGAATTCCATTCCATTCCATTCCATTCCATTCCATTGAATTCCATTCCATTCCATTCCATTCCATTCCATTCCATTCCATTCCATTCCATTGAATTCCATTCCATTCCATTCCATTCGATTCCTTTCCATTCCATTGAATTCCATTCCATTCCATTCCATTCCATTCCATTCCATTCCATTGAATTCCATTGAATTCCATTCCATTCCGTTCCATTCCATTGAATTCCGTTCCGTTCCGTTCCGTTCCATTCCGTTCCGTTCCATTCCGTTCCATTCCGTTCTATTCCGTTCTACTCGGGTTGATTCCATTCTATTCCATTCCATTCCACTCGATTCCATTGCATTCCATTCCATTCCATTCCATTCCATTCCGTTCTACTCGGGTTCATTCCATTCCATTCCGTTCCGTTCCATTCCTTTCTACTTGTGTTGATTTCATTCCATTCCATTCCATTCCATTGAATTCCATTCCATTCCATTCCATTCCATTCCATGGAATTCCATTGAATTCCATTGAATTCCATTCCATGGAATTCCATTGAATTCCATTGAATTCCATTCCATGGAATTCCTTTGAATTGCATTCCATTCCATTCCATGGAATTCCATTCCATTCCATTCCATGGAATTCCATTCCATTCCATTCCATTCCATTGCATTCCATTCCATTCCATTCCATTGAATTCCATTCCATTCCATTCCATTCGATTCCATTTCTTTCCATTGAATTCCATTCCATTCCATTCCATTCCATTCCATTCCATTACATGGAATTCCATTGAATTCCATTGAATTCCATTCCATGGAATTCCATTCCATTCCATTCCATTCCATTCCATTCCATTCCATTCCATTGAATTCCATTCCATTCTATTCCATTCCATTCCATTGAATTCCATTCCATTCCATTCCATTCCATTCCATTCCTTTCCATTCCAATGAATTCCATTGAATTCCGTTCCATTGAATTCCATTCCATTCCATGGAATTCCATTCCATTCCATTCCATTCCATTCCGTTCCATTCCATTCCGTTCCATTCCATTCCATTCCATTCCATTCCGTTCCGTTCCATTCCGTTCCATTCCGTTCCATTCCATTGAATTCCGTTCCCTTGCACTGAATTCCGTTCCATTCCATTTCATTCCTTTCCGTTCCGTTCCGTTCCGTTCCGTTCCGTTCCGTTCTACTCGGGTTGATTCCATTCTATTCCATTCCATTCCATTCGATTCCATTCTAATCCATTCGATTCCATTCGATTCAATTCGATTCCATTCCATTCCATTTCATTCCATTCCATTCCAATGAATTCCATTCCATTCCATTGAATTCCATTCCATTCCATTGAATTCCATTCCATTCCATTGAATTCCATTCCATTCCATTCCATTCGATTCCATTCCATTCCATTCCATTACATTCCATTTGAATTCCATTGCATTCCATTCCATTCCATTCCATTCCATTCCATTCCATTCCATTCCATCGAATTCCATTCCATTCGATTCCATTCCATTCCATTCCATTGCATTCCATTCCATTCCATTCTACTCGGGTTGATTCCATTCTATTCCATTCCATTCCATTCGATTCCATTCGATTCCATTCGATTCCATTCGATTCCATTCCATTCCATTCCATTCAATTGAATTCCATTCCATTCCATTCCATTCCTTTCCATTCCATTCCATTCCATTCCATTGCATTCCATTCCGTTCTGCTCGGGTTGATTCCATTTTATTCCATTCCATTCCATTCGATTCCATTCGATTCCATTCGATTCCATTCCATTCCATTCCATTCCATTGAATTCCATTCCATTCCATTCCATTCCATTCCATTCCATTCCATTCCATTCCTTTCCGTTCCATTCCATTCCGTTCCTTTCCTTTCCATTCCGTTCCATTCCATTCCGTTCCGTTCCATTCCATTGCATTCCGTTCCATTCCATTGAATTCCGTTCCCTTGCACTGAATTCCGTTCCATTCCATTTCATTCCATTCCGTTCCGTTCCGTTCCGTTCCGTTCCGTTCCGTTCTTCTCGGGTTGATTCCATTCTATTCCATTCCATTCCATTCGATTCCATTCGATTCCATTCGATTCCATTCGATTCCATTCGATTCCATTCCATTCCATTCCATTCCATTGAATTCCATTCCATTCCATTGAATTCCATTCCATTCCATTCCATTCCATTCCATTCCATTCCATTGAATTCCATTCCATTCCATTGAATTCCATTCCATTCCATCCCATTCGATTCCATTCCATTCCATTGAATTCCATTCCATTCCATTCCATTCCATTCCATTCCATTCCATTGAATTCCATTCCATTGAATTCCATTCCATTCCATTGAATTCCATTGCAATCCATTCCATTCCATTGAATTCCGTTCCATTCCATTCCATTCCATTCCGTTCCATTCCATTTGAATTCCATTCCATTCCATTCCATTCCATTCCATTCTACTCGGGTTGATTCCATTCTATTCCATTCCATTCCATTCCATTCCATTCCATTCCATTCGATTCAATTCGATTCCATTCTATTCCATTCGATTATATTCGATTCAATTCGATTCCATTCCATTCCATTCCATTCCATTCCATTGAATTCCATTCCATTCCATTCCGTTCCATTCCATTCCGTTCCATTCCATTCCATTCCATTCCATTCCATTGAACTCCATTCCATTCCATTCCATTCCATTCCATTCCATTCCATTCCATTGAATTCCATTCCATTCCATTCCATTCCATAGAATTCTGTTCCATTCAATTCCATTCGATTCCATTCCGTTCTACTCGGGTTGATTCCATTCTATTCCATTCCGTTCCGTTACGTTCCGTTCCGTTCCTTTCCGTTCCATTCCACTCGGGTTGATTCCTTTCTATTCCATTCCATTCCATTCGATTCCATTCGATTCCATTCGATTCCATTCGATTCCATTCGATTCCATTCCATTCCATTCCATTCCATGGAATTCCATTCCATTCCATTCCATTCCATTGAATTCCGTTCCATTCCATTCCGTTCCATTCCATTCCATTCCATTCCATTGAATTCCATTCCATTCCGTTTCGTTCCGTTCCGTTCCGTTCCTTTCCGTTCCATTCCATTCCACTCGGGTTGGTTCCATTCTATTCCATTCCATTCCATTCGATTCCATTCGATTCCATTCGATTCCATTCGATTCCATTCGATTCCATTCGATTCCATTCCATTCCATTCCATTCCATTCCATTCCATTCCATTGAATTCCATTCCATTCCATTGAATTCCATTCCATTCCATTCCATTCCATTGAATTCCGTTCCATTCCATTCCATTCCATTCCATTCCATTCCATTGAATTCCATTCCATTGAATTCCATTCCATTCCATTCCATTCCACTGAATTCCATTCCATGCCGTTCCGTTCCGTTCCGTTCCGTTCCATTCCGTTCCATTCCATTCCATTCCATTCCTTTGAATTCCGTTCCATTCCATTGAATTCCATTCCATTCCGTTCCATTCCATTGAATTCCGTTCCGTTCCGTTCCGTTCCGTTCCATTCCGTTCCATTCCGTTCCATTCCGTTCTACTCGGGTTGATTCCATTCTATTCCATTCCATTCCATTCGATTCCATTCCATTCCATTCGATTCCATTCCATTCCGTTCTACTCGGGTTCATTCCATTCCATTCCGTTCCGTTCTGTTCCGTTCCGTTCCATTCCTTTCTACTTGTGTTGATTCCATTCCATTCCATTCTATTCCATTGAATTCCATTCCATTCCATTCCATTCCATTCCATTACATGGAATTCCATTGAATTCCATTGAATTCCATTCCATTGAATTCCATTCCATTCCATTGAATTCCATTCCATTCCTTTCCATTCCATTCCATTGAATTCCATTCCATTCCATTCCATTCCATTCCATTCCATTCCATAGAATTCCATTCCATTCCATTCCATTCGATTCCTTTCCATTCCATTGAATTCCATTCCATTCCATTCCATTCCATTCCATTCCATTCGATTCCTTTCCATTCCATTGAATTCCATTCCATTGAATTCCATTCCATTCCATTGAATTCCATTCCATTCCATTCCATTCCATTCCGTTCCATTCCATTACGTTCCATTCCATTCCATTCCATTCCATTCCATTCCATTCCTTTCCGTTCCGTTCCGTTCCGGTCCGTTCCGTTCCGTTCCGTTCTACTCGGGTTGATTCCATTCTATTCCATTCCATTCCATTCGATTCCATTCTATTCCATTCGATTCCATTCGATTCAATTCGATTCCATTCCATTCCATTCCATTCCATTCCATTCCATTGAATTCCATTCCATTCCATTCCGTTCCATTCCATTCCGTTCCATTCCATTCCATTCCATTCCATTCCATTACGTTCCGTTCCATTCCGTTCCATTCCGTTCCATTCCATTGAATTCCGATCCATTGCATTGAATTCCGCTCCATTCCATTCCATTCCTTTCCGTTCCGTTCCGTTCCGTTCCGTTCCGTTCCTTTCCGTTCTACTCAGATTGATTCCATTCTACTCCATTCCATTCCATTCGATTGCATTCGATTCCATTCGATTCCATTCGATTCCATTCCATTCCATTCCATTCCATTCCATTCCATTCCATTGAATTCCATTCCATTCCATTCCATTCCATTCCATTCCATTCCATTCCATTCCATAGAATTCCATTCCATTCCATTCCATTCCATTGAATTCTGTTCCATTCCATTCCATTCCATTCCATTCCGTTCTACTCGGGTTTATTCCATTCTATTCCATTCCGTTCCGTTCCGTTCCGTTCCTTTCCGTTCCATTCCATTCCACTCGGGTTGGTTCCATTCTATTCCATTCCATTCCATTCGATTCCATTCGATTCCATTCGATTCCATTCGATTCCATTCGATTCCATTCCATTCCATTCCATTCCATTGAATTCCGTTCCATTCCATTCAATTCCATTCCATTCCATTCCATTCCATTTGAATTCCATTCCATTCCATTCCGTTCCATTCCATTCCATTCCATTCCATTCCATTCCATTCCATTCCATTCCGTTCTACTCGGGTTGATTCCATTCTATTCCATTCCATTCCATTCGATTCCATTCGATTCCATTCGATTCCATTCGATTCCATTCCATTCCATTCCATTCCATTCCATTCCATTCCATTGAATTCCATTCCATTCCATTGAATTCCATTCCATTCCATTCCATTCCATTGAAGTCCGTTCCATTCCATTCCATTCCATTCCATTCCATTCCATTCCATTGAATTCCATTCCATTGAATTCCATTCCATTCCATTCCATTCCATTGAATTCCATTCCATTCCGTTCCGTTCCGTTCCGTTCTGTTCCGTTCCGTTCCATTCCATTCCATTCCATTCCATTGAATTCCGTTCCATTCCATTGAATTCCATTCCATTCCGTTCCATTCCATTGAATTCCGTTCCGTTCCGTTCCGTTCCGTTCCATTCCGTTCCATTCCGTTCCATTCCGTTCTACTTGGGTTGATTACATTCTATTCCATTCCATTCCATTCGATTCCATTCCATTCCGTCCCATTCCATTAAATTCCGTTCTACTCGGGTTCATTCCATTCCATTCCGTTCCTTTCCGTTCCGTACCATTCCTTTCTACTTGTGTTGATTCCATTCCATTCCATTCTATTCCATTGAATTCCATTCCATTCCATTCCATTCCATTCCATTACATGGAATTCCATTGAATTCCATTGAATTCCATTCCATTGAATTCCATTCCATTCCATTCCATTCCATTCCATTCCATTCCATTCCATTGAATTCCATTCCATTCTATTCCATTCCATTCCATTGAATTCCATTCCATTCCATTCCATTCAATTCCATTCCTTTCCATTCCATTGAATTCCATTGAATTCCGTTCCATTGAATTCCATTCCATTCCATGGAATTCCATTCCATTCCATTCCATTCCATTCCGTTCCATTCCATTCCGTTCCATTCCATTCCATTCCATTCCATTCCGTTCCGTTCCATTCCGTTCCATTCCGTTCCATTCCATTGAATTCCGTTCCCTTGCACTGAATTCCGTTCCATTCCATTCCATTCCTTTCCGTTCCGTTCCGTTCCGTTCCTTTCCGTTCCGTTCTACTCGGGTTGATTCCATTCTATTCAATTCCATTCCATTCGATTCCATTCTAATCCATTCGATTCCATTCGATTCAATTCGATTCCATTCCATTCCATTTCATTCCATTCCATTCCAATGAATTCCATTCCATTCCATTGAATTCCATTCCATTCCATTCCATTCCATTGAATTCCATTCCATTCCATGGAATTCCATTCCATTCCATTCCATTCGATTCCATTCCATTCCATGGAATTCCATTCCATTCCATTCCATTCCATTCCTTTCCATTCCATTCCATTCCATTCCATTCCATTCCATCGAATTCCATTCCATTCCATTGAATTCCATTCCATTCCATTCCATTCCATTCCATTCCATTCCATTCCATTCCAATCCATTCCATTACATCGAATTCCAGTCCATTCCATTCCATTCCATTCCATTCCATTGTATTCCATTCCATTCCATTGAATTCCATTCCATTCCATTCCATTCCATTGAATTCCGTTCCATTGAATTCCATTCCTTTCCGTTCCCTTCCGTTCCGTTCTGTTCCATTCTACTCGGGTTGATTCCATTCTTTTCCATTACATTTCATTCGATTCCATTCGATTCCATTCCATTCCATTCCATTTGAATTCCATTGCATTCCATTCCATTCCATTCCATTCCATTCCATTCCATTCCATCGAATTCCATTGCATTCGATTCCATTCCATTCCATTCCATTGTATTCCATTCCATTCCATTCTACTCGGGTTGATTCCATTCTATTCCATTCCATTCCATTCGATTCCATTCGATTCCATTCGATTCCATTCGATTCCATTCCATTCAATTCCATTCAATTGTATTCCATTCCATTCCATTCCATTCCTTTCCATTCCATTCCATTCCATTCCATTCCATTCCATTCCATTCCATTCCATTCCATTCCATTCCGTTCTGCTCGGGTTGATTCCATTTTATTCCATTCCATTCCATTCGATTCCATTCTATTCCATTCGATTCCATTCCATTCCATTCCATTCCATTGAATTCCATTCCATTCCATTCCATTCCAATCCATTCCATTCCATTCCTTTCCATTCCATTCCGTTCCATTCCATTCCGTTCCTTTCCTTTCCATTCCGTTCCATTCCATTCCGTTCTGTTCCATTCCATTGCATTCCGTTCCATTCCATTGAATTCCGTTCCATTGCATTGAATTCCATTCCAATCCATTCCATTCCATTCCATTCCATTCCATTCCATTGAATTCCATTCCATTCCATTCCATTCCATTCCATTCCATTCCATTGAATTCCATTCCATTCCATTGAATTCCATTCCATTCCATTCCATTCGATTCCATTCCATTCCATTGAATTCCATTCCATTCCATTCCATTCCATTCCATTCCATTCCATTCCATTGAATTCCATTCCATTGAATTCCATTCCATTCCATTGAATTCCATTGCAATCCATTCCATTCCATTGAATTCCGTTCCATTCCATTCCATTCCATTCCGTTCCATTCCATTTGAATTCCATTCCATTCCATTCCATTCCATTCCATTCTACTCGGGTTGATTCCATTCTATTCCATTCCATTCCATTCCATTCCATTCCATTCCATTCCATTCGATTCAATTCGATTCCATTCTATTCCATTCGATTCCATTCGATTCAATTCGATTCCATTCCATTCCATTCCATTCCATTCCATTCCATTCCATTGAATTCCATTCCATTCCATTCCGTTCCATTCCATTCCGTTCCATTCCATTCCATTCCATTCCATTCCATTGAACTCCATTCCATTCCATTCCATTCCATTCCGTTCCATTCCATTGAATTCCATTCCATTCCATTCCATTCCATTGAATTCAGTTCCATTCAATTCCATTCGATTCCATTCCGTTCTACTCGGGTTGATTCCATTCTATTCCATTCCGTTCTGTTACGTTCCGTTCCGTTCCTTTCCGTTCCATTCCACTCGGGTTGATTCCTTTCTATTCCATTCCATTCCATTCGATTCCATTCGATTCCATTCGATTCCATTCGATTCCATTCGATTCCATTCCATTCCATTCCATTCCATTGAATTCCATTCCATTCCATTCCATTCCATTGAATTCCGTTCCATTCCATTCCATTCCATTCCATTCCATTCCATTCCATTGAATTCCATTCCATTCCATTCCATTCCATTGAATTCTGTTCCATTCAATTCCATTCCATTCCATTCCGTTCTACGCGGGTTGATTCCATTCTATTCCATTCCGTTCCGTTCCGTTCCGTTCCGTTCCGTTCCATTCCACTCGGGTTGATTCCATTCTATTCCATTCCATTCCATTCCATTCCATTCAATTCCATTCGATTCCATTCGATTCCATTCGATTCCATTCGATTCCATTCCATTCCATTGAATTCCATTCCATTCCATTGCATTCCATTGAATTCCGTTCCATTCCATTCAATTCCATTCCATTCCATTCCATTCCATTTGAATTCCATTCCATTCCATTCCATTCCATTCTATTCCATTCCATTCCATTCCATTCCATTCCATTCCATTCCATTCCATTCTACTCGGGTTGATTCCATTCTATTCCATTCCATTCCATTCCATTCCATTCGATTCCATTCGATTCCATTCCATTCCATTCCATTCTATTCCATTCCATTCCATTCCATTCCATTCCATTGAATTCCATTCCATTCCATTGAATTCCATTCCATTCCATTCCATTCCATTGAATTCCGTTCCATTCCATTCCATTCCATTCCATTCCATTCCATTGAATTCCATTCCATTGAATTCCATTCCATTCCATTCCATTCCACTGAATTCCATTCCATTCCGTTCCGTTCCGTTCCGTTCCGTTCCATTCCGTTCCATTCCATTCCATTCCATTCCATTGAATTCCGTTCCATTCCATTGAATTCCATTCCATTCCGTTCCATTCCATTGAATTCCGTTCCGTTCCGTTCCGTTCCATTCCGTTCCATTCCGTTCCATTCCGTTCTACTCGGGTTGATTCCATTCTATTCCATTCCATTCCATTCGATTCCATTCCATTCCATTCGATTCCATTCCATTCCGTTCTACTCGGGTTCATTCCATTCCATTCCGTTCCGTTCCGTTCCGTTCCGTTCCATTCCTTTCTACTTGTGTTGATTCCATTCCATTCCATTCTATTCCATTGAATTCCATTCCATTCCATTCCATTCCATTCCATTACATGGAATTCCATTGAATTCCATTGAATTCCATTCCATTGAATTCCATTCCATTCCATTGAATTCCATTCCATTCCATTCCATTCCATTCCATTGAATTCCATTCCATTCCATTCCATTCCATTCCATTCCATTCCATTCCATTGAATTCCATTCCATTCCATTCCATTCGATTCCTTTCCATTCCATTGAATTCCATTCCATTCCATTCCATTCCATTCCATTCCATTGAATTCCATTGAATTCCATTCCATTCCATTCCATTCCATTGAATTCCGTTCCGTTCCGTTCCGTTCCATTCCGTTCCGTTCCATTCCGTTCCATTCCGTTCTATTCCGTTCTACTCGGGTTGATTCCATTCTATTCCATTCCATTCCACTCGATTCCATTCTATTCCATTCCATTCCATTCCATTCCATTCCGTTCTACTCGGGTTCATTCCATTCCATTCCGTTCCGTTCCATTCCTTTCTACTTGTGTTGATTTCATTCCATTCCATTCTATTCCATAGAATTCCATTCCATTCCATTCTATTCCATAGAATTCCATTCCATTCCATTCCATTCCATTCCATGGAATTCCATTGAATTCCATTGAATTCCATTCCATGGAATTCCATTGAATTCCATAGAATTCCATTCCATGGAATTCCTTTGAATTCCATTCCATTCCATTCCATTCCATTCCATTCCATTCCATGGAATTCCATTCCATTCCATTCCATTCCATTCCATGGAATTCCATTCCATTCCATTCCATTCCATTCCATTCCATGGAATTCCATTCCATTCCATTCCATTCCATTGCATTCCATTACATTCCATTCCATTCAATTCCATTCCATTCCATTCCATTCGATTCCATTCCATTCCATTGAATTCCATTCCATTCCATTCCATTCCATTCCATTCCATTACATGGAATTCCATTGAATTCCATTGAATTCCATTGCATTGAATTCCATTCCATTCCATTCCATTCCATTCCATTCCATTCCATTCCATTGAATTCCATTCCATTCTATTCCATTCCATTCCATTGAATTCCATTCCATTCCATTCCATTCCATTCCATTCCATTCCTTTCCATTCCAATGAATTCCATTGAATTCCGTTCCATTGAATTCCATTCCATTCCATGGAATTCCATTCCATTCCATTCCATTCCATTCCGTTCCATTCCATTCCGTTCCATTCCATTCCATTCCATTCCATTCCGTTCCGTTCCATTCCGTTCCATTCCGTTCCATTCCATTGAATTCCGTTCCCTTGCACTGAATTCCGTTCCATTCCATTCCATTACTTTCCGTTCCGTTCCGTTCCGTTCCGTTCCGTTCCGTTCTACTCGGGTTGATTCCATTCTATTCCATTCCATTCCATTCGATTCCATTCTAATCCATTCGATTCCATTCGATTCAATTCGATTCCATTCCATTCCATTTCATTCCATTCCATTCCAATGAATTCCATTCCATTCCATTGAATTCCATTCCATTCCATTCCATTCCATTGAATTCCATTCCATTCCATTGAATTCCATTCCATTCCATTCCATTCGATTCCATTCCATTCCATGGAATTCCATTCCATTCCATTCCATTCCATTCCATTCCATTCCATTCCATTCCATTCCATTCGATTCCATTCAATTCCTTTCGATTCCATTCGATTCCATTCCATTCCATTCCATTCCATTGAATTCCATTCCATTCCATTCCATTCCATTGAATTCCATTCCATTCCATTCCATTCGATTCCATTCCATTCCATGGAATTCCATTCCATTCCATTCCATTCCATTCCATTCCATTCCATTCCATTCCATCGAATTCCATTCCATTCCATTCCATTCCATTCCATTCCATTCCATTCCATTCTACTCGGGTTGATTCCATTCTATTACATTCCATTCCATTCGATTCCATTCGATTCCATTCGATTCCATTCGATTCCATTCCATTCCATTCCATTCAATTGAATTCCATTCCATTCCATTCCATTCCATTCCATTCCATTCCATTCAATTACATCGAATTCCAGTACATTCCATTCCATTCCATTCCATTCCATTGTATTCCATTCCATTCCATTGAATTCCATTCCATTCCATTCCATTCCATTGAATTCCGTTCCATTCCATTCCATTCCATTGAATTCCGATCCATTGAATTCCATTCCTTTCCGTTCCCTTCCGTTCCGTTCTGTTCCATTCTACTCGGGTTGATTCCATTCTTTTCCATTACATTCCATTCGATTCCATTCGATTCCATTCCATTCCATTCCATTTGAATTCCATTGCATTCCATTCCATTCCATTCCATTCCATTCCATTCCATTCCATTCCATCGAATTCCATTCCATTCGATTCCATTCCATTCCATTCCATTGCATTCCATTCCATTCCATTCTACTCGGGTTGATTCCATTCTATTCCATTCCATTCCATTCGATTCCATTCGATTCCATTCGATTCCATTCGATTCCATTCCATTCCATTCCATTCAATTGAATTCCATTCCATTCCATTCCATTCCTTTCCATTCCATTCCATTCCATTCCATTCCATTCCATTCCGTTCTGCTCGGGTTGATTCCATTTTATTCCATTCCATTCCATTCCTTTCCGTTCCATTCCATTCCGTTCCTTTCCTTTCCATTCCGTTCCATTCCATTCCGTTCCGTTCCATTCCATTGCATTCCGTTCCATTCCATTCCATTAAATTCCATTGAATTCCATTCCATTCCATTCCATTCCATGGAATTCCATTCCATTCCATTCCATTCCATTCCATTCCATTCCATTCCATTCCATTGAATTCCATTCCATTCCATTCAATTCCATTCCATTCCATCCCATTCGATTCCATTCCATTCCATTGAATTCCATTCCATTCCATTCCATTCCATTCCATTCCATTGAATTCCATTCCATTGAATTCCATTCCATTCCATTGAATTCCATTGCAATCCATTCCATTCCATTGAATTCCGTTCCATTCCATTCCATTCCATTCCGTTCCATTCCATTTGAATTCCATTCCATTCCATTCCATTCCATTCCATTCTACTCGGGTTGATTCCATTCTATTCCATTCCATTCCATTCCATTCCATTCCATTCCATTCGATTCAATTCGATTCCATTCTATTCCATTCGATTATATTCGATTCAATTCGATTCCATTCCATTCCATTCCATTCCATTCCATTCCATTGAATTCCATTCCATTCCATTCCGTTCCATTCCATTCCGTTCCATTCCATTCCATTCCATTCCATTCCATTCCATTCCATTCCATTCCATTCCATTGAATTCCATTCCATTCCATTCCATTCCATTGAATTCTGTTCCATTCAATTCCATTCGATTCCATTCCGTTCTACTCGGGTTGATTCCATTCTATTCCATTCCGTTCCGTTACGTTCCGTTCCGTTCCTTTCCGTTCCATTCCACTCGGGTTGATTCCTTTCTATTCCATTCCATTCCATTCGATTCCATTCGATTCCATTCGATTCCATTCGATTCCATTCGATTCCATTCCATTCCATTCCATTCCATTGAATTCCATTCCATTCCATTCCATTCCATTGAATTCCGTTCCATTCCATTCCATTCCATTCCATTCCATTCCATTCCATTCCATTCCATTGAATTCCATTCCATTCTGTTTCGTTCCGTTCCGTTCCGTTCCTTTCCGTTCCATTCCATTCCACTCGGGTTGGTTCCATTCTATTCCATTCCATTCCATTCGATTCCATTCGATTCCATTCGATTCCATTCGATTCCATTCGATTCCATTCCATTCCATTCCATTCCATTCCATTCCATTCCATTCCATTGAATTCCATTCCATTCCATTGAATTCCATTCCATTCCATTCCATTCCATTGAATTCCGTTCCATTCCATTCCATTCCATTCCATTCCATTCCATTGAATTCCATTCCATTGAATTCCATTCCATTCCATTCCATTCCACTGAATTCCATTCCATGCCGTTCCGTTCCGTTCCGTTCCGTTCCATTCCGTTCCATTCCATTCCATTCCATTCCATTGAATTCCGTTCCATTCCATTGAATTCCATTCCATTCCGTTCCATTCCATTGAATTCCGTTCCGTTCCGTTCCGTTCCGTTCCATTCCGTTCCATTCCGTTCCATTCCATTCTACTCGGGTTGATTCCATTCTATTCCATTCCATTCCATTCGATTCCATTCCATTCCATTCGATTCCATTCCATTCCGTTCTACTCGGGTTCATTCCATTCCATTCCGTTCCGTTCTGTTCCGTTCCGTTCCATTCCTTTCTACTTGTGTTGATTCCATTCCATTCCATTCTATTCCATTGAATTCCATTCCATTCCATTCCATTCCATTCCATTACATGGAATTCCATTGAATTCCATTGAATTCCATTCCATTGAATTCCATTCCATTCCATTGAATTCCATTCCATTCCTTTCCATTCCATTCCATTGAATTCCATTCCATTCCATTCCATTCCATTCCATTCCATTCCATTCCATTCCATAGAATTCCATTCCATTCCATTCCATTCGATTCCTGTCCATTCCATTGAATTCCATTCCATTCCATTCCATTCCATTCCATTCCATTGAATTCCATTGAATTCCATTCCATTGAATTCCATTCCATTCCATTGAATTCCATTCCATTCCATTCCATTCCATTCCGTTCCATTCCATTCCGTTCCATTCCATTCCATTCCATTCCATTCCATTCCTTTCCGTTCCGTTCCGTTCCGGTCCGTTCCGTTCCGTTCAGTTCTACTCGGGTTGATTCCATTCTATTCCATTCCATTCCATTCGATTCCATTTTATTCCATTCGATTCCATTCGATTCAATTCGATTCCATTCCATTCCATTCCATTCCATTCCATTCCATTGAATTCCATTCCATTCCATTCCGTTCCATTCCATTCCGTTCCATTCCATTCCATTCCATTCCATTCCATTACGTTCCGTTCCATTCCGTTCCATTCCGTTCCATTCCATTGAATTCCGATCCATTGCATTGAATTCCGCTCCATTCCATTCCATTCCTTTCCGTTCCGTTCCGTTCCGTTCCGTTCCTTTCCGTTCTACTCAGATTGATTCCATTCTACTCCATTCCATTCCATTCGATTGCATTCGATTCCATTCGATTCCATTCGATTCCATTCCATTCCATTCCATTCCATTCCATTCCATTCCATTCCATTGAATTCCATTCCATTCCATTCCATTCCATTCCATTCCATTCCATTCCATTCCATTCCATTGAATTCCATTCCATTCCATTCCATTCCATTGAATTCTGTTCCATTCAATTCCATTCCATTCCATTCCGTTCTACTCGGGTTTATTCCTTTCTATTCCATTCCGTTCCGTTCCGTTCCGTTCCTTTCCGTTCCATTCCATTCCACTCGGGTTGGTTCCATTCTATTCCATTCCATTCCATTCGATTCCATTCGATTCCATTCGATTCCATTCGATTCCATTCGATTCCATTCCATTCCATTCCATTCCATTGAATTCCGTTCCATTCCATTCAATTCCATTCCATTCCATTCCATAGAATTCCGTTCCGTTCCGTTCCGTTCCATTCCGTTCCGTTCCATTCCGTTCCATTCCATTCCATTCCGTTCTACTCGGGTTCATTCCATTCCATTCCTTTCCGTTCCGTTCCGTTCCGTTCCGTTCCGTTGCGTTCCGTTCCGTTCTACTCGGGTTGATTCCATTCTATTCCATTCCATTCCATTCGATTCCATTCTATTCCATTCGATTCCATTCTATTCAATTCGATTCCATTCCATTCCATTCCATTCCATTCCATTCCATTCCATTGAATTCCATTCCATTCCATTCCGTTCCATTCCATTCCATTCCATTCCATTCCATTACGTTCCGTTCCATTCCGTTCCATTCCATTGAATTCCGATCCATTGCATTGAATTCCGTTCCATTGCATTCCACTCCTTTCCGTTCCGTTCCGTTCCGTTCCGTTCCGTTCTACTCGGGTTGATTCCATTCTATTCCATTCCATTCCATTCGATTCCAAACTATTCCATTCGATTCCATTCGATTCAATTCGATTCCATTCCATTCCATTCCATTCCATTCCATTCCATTCCATTCCATTGAATTCCATTCCATTCCATTCCGTTCCATTCCATTCCGTTCCATTCCATTCCATTCCATTCCATTCCATTCCTTTCCGTTACGTTCCGTTCCGTTCCATTCCGTTCTACTCGGATTGATTCCATTCTATTCCATTCCATTCCATTAGATTCCATTCGATTCCATTCGATTCCATTCGATTCCATTCCATTCCATTCCATTCCATTGAACTCCATTCCATTCCATTGCATTCCATTCCATTCCATCGAATTCCATTCCATTCCATTGAATTCCATTCCATTCCATTCCATTCCATTCCATTCCATTCCATTCCATTCCATCGAATTCCATTCCATTCCATTCCATTCCATTCCATTCCATTCGATTCCATTCGATTCCATTCGATTCCATTCCATTCCATTCCATTCCATTGAATTCCGTTCCATTCCATTCCATTCCATTCCATTCCCTTCCATTGAATTCCATTACATTGACTTCCATTCCATTCCATTCCATTCCATGGAATTCCATTCCATTCCGTTCCGTTCCGTTCCGTTCCGTTCCGTACCGTTCCATTCCATTCCATTCCATTCCATTGAATTCCGTTCCATTCCATTGAATTCCATTCCATTCCGTTCCATTCCATTGAATTCCGTTCCGTTCCGTTCCGTTCCGTTCCGTTCCGTTCCATTCCGTTCCATTCCATTGAATTCCGTTCTACTCGGGTTCATTCCATTCCATTCCTTTCCGTTCCGTTCCGTTCCGTACCATTCCGTTCCGTTCTACTCGGGTTGATTCAATTCTATTCCATTCCATTCCATTCGATTCCATTCTATTCCATTCGATTCCATTCTATTCAATTCGATTCCATTCCATTCCAATCCATTCCATTACATTCCATTGAATTCCATTCCATTCCATTCCGTTCCATTCCATTCCGATCCATTCCATTCCATTCCATTCCATTCCATTCCATTACGTTCCGTTCCATTCCGTTCCATTCCATTGAATTCCGATCCATTGCATTGAATTCCGTTCCATTCCATTCCATTCCATTCCATTGAATTCCATTCCATTGAATTCCATTCCATTACGTTCCGTTCCATTCCGTTCCATTCCATTGAATTCCGATCCATTGCATTGAATTCCGTTCCATTCCATTCCATTCCATTCCATTGAATTCCATTCCATTGAATTCCATTCCATTCCATTCCATTCCACTGAATTCCATTCCATTCCGTTCCGTTCCGTTCCGTTCCGTTCCGTTCCATTCCGTTCCATTCCGTTCCATTCCGTTCTACTCGGGTTGATTCCATTCTATTCCATTCCATTCCATTCGATTCCATTCCATTCCATTCCATTCCATTCCATTCCATTCCATTCCTTTCTACTCGGGTTCATTCCATTCCGTTCCGTTCCGTTCCGTTCCGTTCCATTCCTTTCTACTTGTGTTGATTCCATTCCATTCCATTCTATTCCATTGAATTCCATTCCATTCCATTCCATTCCATTCCATTACATGGAATTCCATTGAATTCCATTGAATTCCATTCCATGGAATTCCATTGAATTCCATTCCATTCCATTCCATGGAATTCAATTCCATTCCATTCCATTCCTTGGAATTCCATTCCATTCCATTCCATTCCATTCCATTGAATTCCATTCCATTCCATTCAATAGAATTCCATTCCATTCCATTCCATTCGATTCCATTCCATTCGATTGAATTCCATTCCGTTCCATTCCATTCCATTGAATTCCGTTCCATTCCATTGAATTCCATTCCATTCCGTTCCATTCCATTGAATTCCGTTCCGTTCCGTTCCGTTCCGTTCCGTTCCGTTCCATTCCGTTCCATTCCATTCCATTCCGTTCTACTCGGGTTCATTCCATTCCATTCCTTTCCGTTCCGTTCCGTTCCGTACCATTCCGTTCCGTTCTACTCGGGTTGATTCAATTCTATTCCATTCCATTCCATTCGATTCCATTCTATTCCATTCGATTCCATTCTATTCAATTCGATTCCATTCCATTCCAATCCATTCCATTACATTCCATTGAATTCCATTCCATTCCATTCCGTTCCATTCCATTCCGTTCCATTCCATTCCATTCCATTCCATTCCATTCCATTACGTTCCGTTCCATTCCGTTCCATTCCATTGAATTCCGATCCATTGCATTGAATTCCGTTCCATTCCATTCCATTCCATTGAATTCCATTCCATTCCATTCCATTCCATTCCATTCCATTCCACTGAATTCCATTCCATTCCGTTCCGTTCCGTTCCGTTCCGTTCCGTTCCGTTCCATTCCATTCCATTCCATTCCATTGAATTCCGTTCCATTCCATTGAATTCCATTCCATTCCGTTCCATTCCATTGAATTCCGTTCCGTTCCGTTCCGTTCCGTTCCGTTCCATTCCGTTCCATTCCGTTCCATTCCGTTCTACTCGGGTTGATTCCATTCTATTCCATTCCATTCCATTCGATTCCATTCCATTCCATTCCATTCCATTCCATTCCATTCCTTTCTACTCGGGTTCATTCCATTCCATTCCGTTCCGTTCCGTTCCGTTCCGTTCCATTCCTTTCTACTTGTGTTGATTCCATTCCATTCCATTCTATTCCATTGAATTCCATTCCATTCCATTCCATTCCATTCCATTACATGGAATTCCATTGAATTCCATTGAATTCCATTCCATTGAATTCCATTGAATTCCATTCCATTCCATTCCATGGAATTCAATTCCATTCCATTCCATTCCTTGGAATTCCATTCCATTCCATTCCATTCCATTCCATTGAATTCCATTCCATTCCATTCAATTGAATTCCATTCCATTCCATTCCATTCGATTCCATTCCATTCCATTGAATTCCATTCCGTTCCATTCCATTCCATTGAATTCCATTGAATTCCATTCCATGGAATTCCATTCCATTCCATTGAATTCCATTCCATTTCATTCCATTGCATTCCTTTCCATTCCATTCCGTTCCATTCCATTCCATTCCTTTCCATTCCATTCCATTCCGTTCCATTCCATTGAATTCCGTTCCATTGCATTGAATTCCGTTCCATTCCATTCCATTCCTTTCCGTTCCGTTCCGTTCCGTTCCGTTCCGTTCTACTCGGGTTGATTCCATTCTATTCCTTTCCATTCCATTCGATTCCATTCTATTCCATTCGATTCCATTCGATTCAATTCGATTCCATTCCATTCCATTCCATTCCATTCCATTCCATTCCATTCCATTGAATTCCATTCCTTTCCATTCCGTTCCATTCCATTCCGTTCCATTCCATTCCATTCCATGCCATTACGTTCCGTTCCATTCCGTTCCATTCCGTTCCATTCCATTGAATTCCGATCCATTGCATTGAATTCCGTTCCATTCCATTCCATTCCTTTCCGTTCCGTTCCGTTCCGTTCCGTTCCGTTCCGTTCTACTCGGATTGATTCCATTCTATTCCATTCCATTCCATTCGATTCCATTCGATTCCATTCGATTCCATTCCATTCCATTCCATTCCATTGAATTCCATTCCATTCCATTCCATTCCATTCCATTCCATTCCATTCCATTCCATTCCATTCCATTGAATTCCATTCCATTGAATTCCATTCCATTCCATTCCATTCCGTTCCATTCCATTCCGTTCCATTCCATTCCATTCCATTCCATTCCATTCCGTTCCGTTCCATTCCGTTCCATTCCGTTCCATTCCATTGAATTCCGATCCATTGCATTGAATTCCGTTCCATTCCATTCCATTCCTTTCCGTTCCGTTCCGTTCCGTTCCGTTCCGTTCCGTTCCGTTCTACTCGGATTGATTCCATTCTATTCCATTCCATTCCATTCGATTCCATTCGATTCCATTCGATTCCATTCGATTCCATTCCATTCCATTCCATTCCATTGAATTCCATTCCATTCCATTCCATTCCATTCCATTCCATTGAATTCCATTGAATTCCATTCCATTGAATTCCATTCCATTCCATTCCATTCCGTTCCATTCCATTCCGTTCCATTCCATTCCATTCCATTCCATTCCATTCCGTTCCGTTCCATTCCGTTCCATTCCGTTCCATTCCATTGAATTCCGTTCCATTGCATTGAATTCCGTTCCATTCCATTCCATTCCTTTCCGTTCCGTTCCGTTCCGTTCCGTTCCGTTCTACTCGGGTTGATTCCATTCTATTCCATTCCATTCCATTCGATTCCATTCTATTCCATTCGATTCCATTCGATTCAATTCGATTCGATTCCATTCCATTCCATTCCATTCCATTCCATTCCATAGAATTCCATCCCATTCCATTGAATTCCATTCCATTCCATTCCATTCCATTCCATTGAATTCCATTCCATTCCATTGAATTCCATTCCATTCCATTCCATTCGATTCCATTCCATTCCATGGAATTCCATTCCATTCGATTCCATTCCATTCCATGGAATTCCATTTCATTCCATTCCATTCCATTCCATTCCATTCCATTCCATAGAATTCCATTCCGTTCCATTCCATTCCATTCCATTCCATTCCATTCCGTTCCATTCCATTCCATCGAATTCCATTCCATTCCATTCCATTCCATTCCATTCCATTCCATTCCATTCCATTCCATTCTACTCGGGTTGATTCCATTCTATTACATTCCATTCCATTCGATTCCATTCGATTCCATTCGATTCCATTCGATTCCATTCCATTCCATTCCATTCAATTGAATTCCATTCCATTTCATTCCATTCCATTCCATTCCATTCCATTCCATTGAATTCCATTCCATTACATTGAATTCCATTCCATTCCATTCCATTCCATTGAATTCCGTTCCATTCCATTCCTTTCCATTCCATTCCATTCCATTGAATTCCATTACATTGAATTCCATTCCATTCCATTCCATTCTATTCCATTCGATTCCATTCGATTCAATTCGATTCGATTCCATTCCATTCCATTCCATTCCATAGAATTCCATCCCATTCCATTGAATTCCATTCCATTCCATTCCATTCCATTCCATTCGATTCCATTCCATTCCATGGAATTCCATTCCTTTCCATTCCATTCCATTCCATTCCATTCCATTCCATTGAATTCCATTGAATTCCATTCCATTCCATTGAATTCCATTCCTTTCCATTCCATTCCATTGAATTCCGTTCAATTCCATTCCATTCCATTCCATTCCATTCCATTCCATTCCATTCCATTCCATTGAATTCCATTCCATTGAATTCCATTCCATTCCATTCCATTCCGTTCCATTCCATTCCGTTCCATTCCATTCCATTCCATTCCATTCCATTCCGTTCCGTTCCATTCCGTTCCATTCCGTTCCATTCCATTGAATTCCGATCCATTGCATTGAATTCCGTTCCATTCCATTCCATTCCTTTCCGTTCCGTTCCGTTCCGTTCCGTTCCGTTCCGTTCCGTTCTACTCGGATTGATTCCATTCTATTCCATTCCATTCCATTCGATTCCATTCGATTCCATTCGATTCCATTCGATTCCATTCCATTCCATTCCATTCCATTGAATTCCATTCCATTCCATTCCATTCCATTCCATTCCATTGAATTCCATTGAATTCCATTCCATTGAATTCCATTCCATTCCATTCCATTCCGTTCCATTCCATTCCGTTCCATTCCATTCCATTCCATTCCATTCCATTCCGTTCCGTTCCATTCCGTTCCATTCCGTTCCATTCCATTGAATTCCGTTCCATTGCATTGAATTCCGTTCCATTCCATTCCATTCCTTTCCGTTCCGTTCCGTTCCGTTCCGTTCCGTTCTACTCGGGTTGATTCCATTCTATTCCATTCCATTCCATTCGATTCCATTCTATTCCATTCGATTCCATTCGATTCAATTCGATTCGATTCCATTCCATTCCATTCCATTCCATTCCATTCCATAGAATTCCATCCCATTCCATTGAATTCCATTCCATTCCATTCCATTCCATTCCATTGAATTCCATTCCATTCCATTGAATTCCATTCCATTCCATTCCATTCGATTCCATTCCATTCCATGGAATTCCATTCCATTCGATTCCATTCCATTCCATGGAATTCCATTTCATTCCATTCCATTCCATTCCATTCCATTCCATTCCATAGAATTCCATTCCGTTCCATTCCATTCCATTCCATTCCATTCCATTCCGTTCCATTCCATTCCATCGAATTCCATTCCATTCCATTCCATTCCATTCCATTCCATTCCATTCCATTCCATTCCATTCTACTCGGGTTGATTCCATTCTATTACATTCCATTCCATTCGATTCCATTCGATTCCATTCGATTCCATTCGATTCCATTCCATTCCATTCCATTCAATTGAATTCCATTCCATTTCATTCCATTCCATTCCATTCCATTCCATTCCATTGAATTCCATTCCATTACATTGAATTCCATTCCATTCCATTCCATTCCATTGAATTCCGTTCCATTCCATTCCTTTCCATTCCATTCCATTCCATTGAATTCCATTACATTGAATTCCATTCCATTCCATTCCATTCTATTCCATTCGATTCCATTCGATTCAATTCGATTCGATTCCATTCCATTCCATTCCATTCCATAGAATTCCATCCCATTCCATTGAATTCCATTCCATTCCATTCCATTCCATTCCATTCGATTCCATTCCATTCCATGGAATTCCATTCCTTTCCATTCCATTCCATTCCATTCCATTCCATTCCATTCCATTGAATTCCATTGAATTCCATTCCATTCCATTGAATTCCATTCCTTTCCATTCCATTCCATTGAATTCCGTTCAATTCCATTCCATTCCATTCCATTCCATTCCATTCCATTCGAATTCCATTCCATTCCATTCCTTTCCATTCCATTCCATTCCATTCCATTCCATTCCATTCCATCGAATTCCATTCCATTCCATTCCATTCCATTCCATTCCATTCGATTCCAATCGATTCCATTCGATTCCATTCGATTCCATTCCATTCCATTCCATTCCATTCCATCGAATTCCATTCCATTCCATTCCATTCCATTCCATTCCATTCCATTCGATTCCATTCGATTCCATTCGATTCCATTCCATTCCATTCCATTCCATTGAATTCCGTTCCATTCCATTCCATTCCATTCCATTCCCTTCCATTGAATTCCATTACATTGAATTCCATTCCATTCCATTCCATTCCATGGAATTCCATTCCATTCCGTTCCGTTCCGTTCCGTTCCTTTCCGTACCGTTCCATTCCATTCCATTCCATTCCATTGAATTCCGTTCCATTCCATTGAATTCCATTCCATTCCGTTCCATTCCATTGAATTCCGTTCCGTTCCGTTCCGTTCCGTTCCGTTCCGTTCCATTCCGTTCCATTCCATTCCATTACGTTCTACTCGGGTTCATTCCATTCCATTCCTTTCCATTCCGTTCCGTTCCGTACCATTCCGTTCCGTTCTACTCGGGTTGATTCCATTCTATTCCATTCCATTCCATTCGATTCCATTCTATTCCATTCGATTCCATTCTATTCAATTCGATTCCATTCCATTCCAATCCATTCCATTACATTCCATTGAATTCCATTCCATTCCATTCCGTTCCAATCCATTCCGTTCCATTCCATTCCATTCCATTCCATTCCATTCCATTACGTTCCGTTCCATTCCGTTCCATTCCATTGAATTCCGATCCATTGTATTGAATTCCGTTCCATTCCATTCCATTCCATTCCATTCCATTCCATTGAATTCCATTCCATTGAATTCCATTCCATTCCATTCCATTCCACTGAATTCCATTCCATTCCGTTCCGTTCCGTTCCGTTCCGTTCCATTCCGTTCCATTCCATTCCATTCCATTCCATTGAATTCCGTTCCATTCCATTGAATTCCATTCCATTCCGTTCCATTCCATTGAATTCCGTTCCGTTCCGTTCCGTTCCGTTCCATTCCGTTCCATTCCGTTCCATTCCGTTCTACTCGGGTTGATTCCATTCTATTCCATTCCATTCCATTCGATTCCATTCCGTTCCATTCCATTCCATTCCATTCCATTCCTTTCTACTCGGGTTCATTCCATTCCATTCCGTTCCGTTCCGTTCCGTTCCATTCCTTTCTACTTGTGTTGATTCCATTCCATTCCATTCTATTCCTTTGAATTCCATTCCATTCCATTCCATTCCATTCCATTACATGGAATTCCATTGGATTCCATTGAATTCCATTCCATTGAATTCCATTGAATTCCATTCCATTCCATTCCATGGAATTCAATTCCATTCCATTCCATTCCTTGGAATTCCATTCCATTCCATTCCATCGAATTCCATTCCATTCCATAGAATTCCATTCCATTCGATTCCATTCTATTCCATTCGATTCCATTCTATTCAATTCGATTCCATTCCATTCCATTCCATTCCATTCCATTCCATTGAATTCCATTCCATTCCATTCCGTTCCATTCCATTCCGTTCCATTCCATTCCATTCCATTCCATTCCATTCCATTACGTTCCGTTCCATTCCGTTCCATTCCATTGAATTCCGATCCATTGCATTGAATTCCGTTCCATTCCATTCCACTCCTTTCCGTTCCGTTCCGTTCCGTTCCGTTCCGTTCTACTCGAGTTGATTCCATTCTATTCCATTCCATTCCATTCGATTCCAATCTATTCCATTCGATTCCATTCGATTCAATTCGATTCCATTCCATTCCATTCCATTCCATTCCATTCCATTCCATTGAATTCCATTCCATTCCATTCCGTTCCATTCCATTCCGTTCCATTCCATTCCATTCCATTCCATTCCATTCCTTTCCGTTACGTTCCGTTCCGTTCCATTCCGTTCTACTCGGATTGATTCCATTCGATTCCATTCCATTCCATTCGATTCCATTCGATTCCATTCGATTCCATTCGATTCCATTCCATTCCATTCCATTCCATTGAACTCCATTCCATTCCATTCCATTCCATTCCATTCCATTCCATTGAACTCCATTCCATTCCATTCCATTCCATTCCATTCCATTCCATTCCATTGAATTCCATTGCATTCCATTCCATTCCATTGAATTCCGTTCCATTCCATTCCTTTCCATTCCATTCCATTCCGTTCCGTTCCATTCCGTTCCATTCCGTTCCATTCCATTGAATTCCGATCCATTGCATTGAATTCCGTTCCATTCCATTCCATTCCTTTCCGTTCCGTTCCGTTCCGTTCCGTTCCGTTCCGTTCCGTTCTACTCGGATTGATTCCATTCTATTCCATTCCATTCCATTCGATTCCATTCGATTCCATTCGATTCCATTCGATTCCATTCCATTCCATTCCATTCCATTGAATTCCATTCCATTCCATTCCATTCCATTCCATTCCATTGAATTCCATTGAATTCCATTCCATTGAATTCCATTCCATTCCATTCCATTCCGTTCCATTCCATTCCGTTCCATTCCATTCCATTCCATTCCATTCCATTCCGTTCCGTTCCATTCCGTTCCATTCCGTTCCATTCCATTGAATTCCGTTCCATTGCATTGAATTCCGTTCCATTCCATTCCATTCCTTTCCGTTCCGTTCCGTTCCGTTCCGTTCCGTTCTACTCGGGTTGATTCCATTCTATTCCATTCCATTCCATTCGATTCCATTCTATTCCATTCGATTCCATTCGATTCAATTCGATTCGATTCCATTCCATTCCATTCCATTCCATTCCATTCCATAGAATTCCATCCCATTCCATTGAATTCCATTCCATTCCATTCCATTCCATTCCATTGAATTCCATTCCATTCCATTGAATTCCATTCCATTCCATTCCATTCGATTCCATTCCATTCCATGGAATTCCATTCCATTCGATTCCATTCCATTCCATGGAATTCCATTTCATTCCATTCCATTCCATTCCATTCCATTCCATTCCATAGAATTCCATTCCGTTCCATTCCATTCCATTCCATTCCATTCCATTCCGTTCCATTCCATTCCATCGAATTCCATTCCATTCCATTCCATTCCATTCCATTCCATTCCATTCCATTCCATTCCATTCTACTCGGGTTGATTCCATTCTATTACATTCCATTCCATTCGATTCCATTCGATTCCATTCGATTCCATTCGATTCCATTCCATTCCATTCCATTCAATTGAATTCCATTCCATTTCATTCCATTCCATTCCATTCCATTCCATTCCATTGAATTCCATTCCATTACATTGAATTCCATTCCATTCCATTCCATTCCATTGAATTCCGTTCCATTCCATTCCTTTCCATTCCATTCCATTCCATTGAATTCCATTACATTGAATTCCATTCCATTCCATTCCATTCTATTCCATTCGATTCCATTCGATTCAATTCGATTCGATTCCATTCCATTCCATTCCATTCCATAGAATTCCATCCCATTCCATTGAATTCCATTCCATTCCATTCCATTCCATTCCATTCGATTCCATTCCATTCCATGGAATTCCATTCCTTTCCATTCCATTCCATTCCATTCCATTCCATTCCATTGAATTCCATTGAATTCCATTCCATTCCATTGAATTCCATTCCTTTCCATTCCATTCCATTGAATTCCGTTCAATTCCATTCCATTCCATTCCATTCCATTCCATTCCATTCCATTCCATTCCATTGAATTCCATTCCATTGAATTCCATTCCATTCCATTCCATTCCGTTCCATTCCATTCCGTTCCATTCCATTCCATTCCATTCCATTCCATTCCGTTCCGTTCCATTCCGTTCCATTCCGTTCCATTCCATTGAATTCCGATCCATTGCATTGAATTCCGTTCCATTCCATTCCATTCCTTTCCGTTCCGTTCCGTTCCGTTCCGTTCCGTTCCGTTCCGTTCTACTCGGATTGATTCCATTCTATTCCATTCCATTCCATTCGATTCCATTCGATTCCATTCGATTCCATTCGATTCCATTCCATTCCATTCCATTCCATTGAATTCCATTCCATTCCATTCCATTCCATTCCATTCCATTGAATTCCATTGAATTCCATTCCATTGAATTCCATTCCATTCCATTCCATTCCGTTCCATTCCATTCCGTTCCATTCCATTCCATTCCATTCCATTCCATTCCGTTCCGTTCCATTCCGTTCCATTCCGTTCCATTCCATTGAATTCCGTTCCATTGCATTGAATTCCGTTCCATTCCATTCCATTCCTTTCCGTTCCGTTCCGTTCCGTTCCGTTCCGTTCTACTCGGGTTGATTCCATTCTATTCCATTCCATTCCATTCGATTCCATTCTATTCCATTCGATTCCATTCGATTCAATTCGATTCGATTCCATTCCATTCCATTCCATTCCATTCCATTCCATAGAATTCCATCCCATTCCATTGAATTCCATTCCATTCCATTCCATTCCATTCCATTGAATTCCATTCCATTCCATTGAATTCCATTCCATTCCATTCCATTCGATTCCATTCCATTCCATGGAATTCCATTCCATTCGATTCCATTCCATTCCATGGAATTCCATTTCATTCCATTCCATTCCATTCCATTCCATTCCATTCCATAGAATTCCATTCCGTTCCATTCCATTCCATTCCATTCCATTCCATTCCGTTCCATTCCATTCCATCGAATTCCATTCCATTCCATTCCATTCCATTCCATTCCATTCCATTCCATTCCATTCCATTCTACTCGGGTTGATTCCATTCTATTACATTCCATTCCATTCGATTCCATTCGATTCCATTCGATTCCATTCGATTCCATTCCATTCCATTCCATTCAATTGAATTCCATTCCATTTCATTCCATTCCATTCCATTCCATTCCATTCCATTGAATTCCATTCCATTACATTGAATTCCATTCCATTCCATTCCATTCCATTGAATTCCGTTCCATTCCATTCCTTTCCATTCCATTCCATTCCATTGAATTCCATTACATTGAATTCCATTCCATTCCATTCCATTCTATTCCATTCGATTCCATTCGATTCAATTCGATTCGATTCCATTCCATTCCATTCCATTCCATAGAATTCCATCCCATTCCATTGAATTCCATTCCATTCCATTCCATTCCATTCCATTCGATTCCATTCCATTCCATGGAATTCCATTCCTTTCCATTCCATTCCATTCCATTCCATTCCATTCCATTCCATTGAATTCCATTGAATTCCATTCCATTCCATTGAATTCCATTCCTTTCCATTCCATTCCATTGAATTCCGTTCAATTCCATTCCATTCCATTCCATTCCATTCCATTCCATTCGAATTCCATTCCATTCCATTCCTTTCCATTCCATTCCATTCCATTCCATTCCATTCCATTCCATCGAATTCCATTCCATTCCATTCCATTCCATTCCATTCCATTCGATTCCAATCGATTCCATTCGATTCCATTCGATTCCATTCCATTCCATTCCATTCCATTCCATCGAATTCCATTCCATTCCATTCCATTCCATTCCATTCCATTCCATTCGATTCCATTCGATTCCATTCGATTCCATTCCATTCCATTCCATTCCATTGAATTCCGTTCCATTCCATTCCATTCCATTCCATTCCCTTCCATTGAATTCCATTACATTGAATTCCATTCCATTCCATTCCATTCCATGGAATTCCATTCCATTCCGTTCCGTTCCGTTCCGTTCCTTTCCGTACCGTTCCATTCCATTCCATTCCATTCCATTGAATTCCGTTCCATTCCATTGAATTCCATTCCATTCCGTTCCATTCCATTGAATTCCGTTCCGTTCCGTTCCGTTCCGTTCCGTTCCGTTCCATTCCGTTCCATTCCATTCCATTACGTTCTACTCGGGTTCATTCCATTCCATTCCTTTCCATTCCGTTCCGTTCCGTACCATTCCGTTCCGTTCTACTCGGGTTGATTCCATTCTATTCCATTCCATTCCATTCGATTCCATTCTATTCCATTCGATTCCATTCTATTCAATTCGATTCCATTCCATTCCAATCCATTCCATTACATTCCATTGAATTCCATTCCATTCCATTCCGTTCCAATCCATTCCGTTCCATTCCATTCCATTCCATTCCATTCCATTCCATTACGTTCCGTTCCATTCCGTTCCATTCCATTGAATTCCGATCCATTGTATTGAATTCCGTTCCATTCCATTCCATTCCATTCCATTCCATTCCATTGAATTCCATTCCATTGAATTCCATTCCATTCCATTCCATTCCACTGAATTCCATTCCATTCCGTTCCGTTCCGTTCCGTTCCGTTCCATTCCGTTCCATTCCATTCCATTCCATTCCATTGAATTCCGTTCCATTCCATTGAATTCCATTCCATTCCGTTCCATTCCATTGAATTCCGTTCCGTTCCGTTCCGTTCCGTTCCATTCCGTTCCATTCCGTTCCATTCCGTTCTACTCGGGTTGATTCCATTCTATTCCATTCCATTCCATTCGATTCCATTCCGTTCCATTCCATTCCATTCCATTCCATTCCTTTCTACTCGGGTTCATTCCATTCCATTCCGTTCCGTTCCGTTCCGTTCCATTCCTTTCTACTTGTGTTGATTCCATTCCATTCCATTCTATTCCTTTGAATTCCATTCCATTCCATTCCATTCCATTCCATTACATGGAATTCCATTGGATTCCATTGAATTCCATTCCATTGAATTCCATTGAATTCCATTCCATTCCATTCCATGGAATTCAATTCCATTCCATTCCATTCCTTGGAATTCCATTCCATTCCATTCCATCGAATTCCATTCCATTCCATAGAATTCCATTCCATTCGATTCCATTCTATTCCATTCGATTCCATTCTATTCAATTCGATTCCATTCCATTCCATTCCATTCCATTCCATTCCATTGAATTCCATTCCATTCCATTCCGTTCCATTCCATTCCGTTCCATTCCATTCCATTCCATTCCATTCCATTCCATTACGTTCCGTTCCATTCCGTTCCATTCCATTGAATTCCGATCCATTGCATTGAATTCCGTTCCATTCCATTCCACTCCTTTCCGTTCCGTTCCGTTCCGTTCCGTTCCGTTCTACTCGAGTTGATTCCATTCTATTCCATTCCATTCCATTCGATTCCAATCTATTCCATTCGATTCCATTCGATTCAATTCGATTCCATTCCATTCCATTCCATTCCATTCCATTCCATTCCATTGAATTCCATTCCATTCCATTCCGTTCCATTCCATTCCGTTCCATTCCATTCCATTCCATTCCATTCCATTCCTTTCCGTTACGTTCCGTTCCGTTCCATTCCGTTCTACTCGGATTGATTCCATTCGATTCCATTCCATTCCATTCGATTCCATTCGATTCCATTCGATTCCATTCGATTCCATTCCATTCCATTCCATTCCATTGAACTCCATTCCATTCCATTCCATTCCATTCCATTCCATTCCATTGAACTCCATTCCATTCCATTCCATTCCATTCCATTCCATTCCATTCCATTGAATTCCATTGCATTCCATTCCATTCCATTGAATTCCGTTCCATTCCATTCCTTTCCATTCCATTCCATTCCATTGAATTCCATTACATTGAATTCCATTCCATTCCATTCCATTCCATTCCATTCCATTGAATTCCATTCCATTCCATAGAATTCCATTCCATTCCATTCCATTCTATTCCATTCCATTCCATGGAATTCCATTCCTTTCCATTCCATTCCATTCCATTCCATTCCATTCCATTGAATTCCATTGAATTCCATTCCATTCCATTGAATTCCATGCTTTTCCATTCCATTCCATTGAATTCCGTTCAATTCCATTCCATTCCATTCCATTCCATTCCATTCCATTCGAATTCCATTCCATTCCATTCCATTCCATTCCATTCAATTCCATTCTACTCGGGTTGATTCCATTCCATTCCATTCCATTCCATTCGATTCCATTCGATTGCTTTCGATTCCATTCCATTCCATTCCATTCCATTCCATTCCATTCCATTCCATTGTATTCCATTCCATTCCATTCCATTCCATTGAATTCCATTCCATTCCATTCCATCGAATTCCATTCCATTCCATTGAATTCCATTCCATTGCATTCCATTCCATTCCATTCCATTCCATTCCATTCCATTCCATTCCATTCCATTCCATTCCTTCGAATTCCATTCCATTCCATTCCATTCCATTCCATTCCATTCGATTCCATTCGATTCCATTCGATTCCATTCGATTCAATTCGATTCCATTCCATTCCATTCCATTCCATTGAATTCCATTCCATTCCATTCCATTCCATGGAATTCCATTCCATTCCGTTCCGTTCCGTTCCGTTCCGTACCGTTCCATTCCATTCCATTCCATTCCATTGAATTCCGTTCCATTCCATTGAATTCCATTCCATTCCGTTCCATTCCATTGAATTCCGTTCCGTTCCGTTCCGTTCCGTTCCTTTCCGTTCCATTCCGTTCCATTCCATTCCATTCCGTTCTACTCGGGTTCATTCCATTCCATTCCTTTCCGTTCCGTTCCGTTCCGTACCATTCCGTTCCGTTCTACTCGGGTTGATTCCATTCTATTCCATTCCATTCCATTCGATTCCATTCTATTCCATTCGATTCCATTCTATTCAATTCGATTCCATTCCATTCCAATCCATTCCATTACATTCCATTGAATTCCATTCCATTCCATTCCGTTCCATTCCATTCCGTTCCATTCCATTCCATTCCATTCCATTCCATTCCATTCCATTACGTTCCGTTCCATTCCGTTCCATTCCATTGAATTCCGATCCATTGCATTGAATTCCGTTCCATTCCATTCCATTCCATTCCATTGAATTCCATTCCATTGAATTCCATTCCATTCCATTCCATTCCACTGAATTCCATTCCATTCCGTTCCGTTCCGTTCCGTTCCGTTCCATTCCATTCCATTGAATTCCGTTCCATTCCATTGAATTCCATTCCATTCCGTTCCATTCCATTGAATTCCGTTCCGTTCCGTTCCGTTCCATTCCGTTCCATTCCGTTCCATTCCGTTCCATTCCGTTCTACTCGGGTTGATTCCATTCTATTCCATTCCATTCCATTCGATTCCATTCCATTCCATTCCATTCCATTCCATTCCATTCCTTTCTACTCGGGTTCATTCCATTCCATTCCGTTCCGTTCCGTTCCGTTCCGTTCCATTCCTTTCTACTTGTGTTGATTCCATTCCATTCCATTCTATTCCATTGAATTCCATTCCATTCCATTCCATTCCATTCCATTACATGGAATTCCATTGAATTCCATTGAATTCCATTGAATTCCATTGAATTCCATTCCATTGAATTCCATTGAATTCCATTCCATTCCATTCCATGGAATTCAATTCCATTCCATTCCATTCCTTGGAATTCCATTCCATTCCATTCCATTCCATTCCATTGAATTGCATTCCATTCCATTCAATTGAATTCCATTCCATTCCATTCCATTCGATTCCATTCCATTCCATTGAATTCCATTCCGTTCCATTCCATTCCATTGAATTCCATTGAATTCCATTCCATGGAATTCCATTCCATTCCATTGAATTCCATTCCATTTCATTCCATTCCATTCCGTTCCATTCCATTCCGTTCCATTCCATTCCATTCCTTTCCATTCCATTCCATTCCGTTCCATTCCATTGAATTCCGTTCCATTGCATTGAATTCCGTTCCATTCCATTCCATTCCGTTCCGTTCCGTTCCGTTCCGTTCCGTTCCGTTCTACTCGGGTTGATTCCATTCTATTCCTTTCCATTCCATTCGATTCCATTCTATTCCATTCGATTCCATTCGATTCAATTCGATTCCATTCCATTCCATTCCATTCAATTCCATTCCATTCCATTGAATTCCATTCCTTTCCATTCCGTTCCATTCCATTCCGTTCCATTCCATTCCACTCCATTCCATTACGTTCCGTTCCATTCCGTTCCATTCCGTTCCATTCCATTGAATTCCGTTCCATTGCACTGAATTCCGTTCCATTCCATTCCATTCCTTTCCGTTCCGTTCCGTTCCGTTCCGTTCCGTTCCGTTCTACTCGGGTTGATTCCATTCTATTCCTTTCCATTCCATTCGATTCCATTCTATTCCATTCGATTCCATTCGATTCAATTCGATTCCATTCCATTCCATTCCATTCCATTCCATTCCATTCCATTGAATTCCATTCCATTCCATTGAATTCCATTCCATTCCATTCCGTTCCATTCCATTCCGTTCCATTCCATTCCATTCCATTCCATTACGTTCCGTTCCATTCCGTTCCATTCCGTTCCATTCCATTGAATTCCATTCCATTCCATAGAATTCCATTCCATTCCATTCCATTCCATTGAATTCCATTCCATTACATTGAATTCCATTCCATTCCATTCCATTCCATTGAATTCCGTTCCATTCCATTCCTTTCCATTCCATTCCATTCCATTGAATTCCATTACATTGAATTCCATTCCATTCCATTCCATTCCATTCCATTCCATTGAATTCCATTCCATTCCATTGAATTCCATTCCATTCCATTCCATTCGATTCCATTCCATTCCATGGAATTCCATTCCTTTCCATTCCATTCCATTCCATTCCATTCCATTGAATTCCATTGAATTCCATTCCATTCCATTGAATTCCATTCCTTTCCATTCCATTCCATTGAATTCCGTTCAATTCCATTCCATTCCATTCCATTCCATTCCATTCCATTCGAATTCCATTCCATTCCATTCCATTCCATTCCATTCCATTCCATTCCATTCGATTCCATTCGATTCCTTTCGATTCCATTCCATTCCATTCCATTCCATTCCATTCCATTGAATTCCATTCCATTCCATTCCATTCCATTCCATTGAATTCCATTCCATTCCATTCCATCGAATTCCATTCCATTCCATTGAATTCCATTCCATTCCATTCCTTTCCATTCCATTCCATTCCATTCCATTCCATTCCATTCCATCGAATTCCATTCCATTCCATTCCATTCCATTCCATTCCATTCGATTCCAATCGATTCCATTCGATTCCATTCGATTCCATTCCATTCCATTCCATCGAATTCCATTCCATTCCATTCCATTCCATTCCATTCCATTCCATTCGATTCCATTTGATTCCATTCGATTCCATTCCATTCCATTCCATTCCATTGAATTCCGTTCCATTCCATTCCATTCCATTCCATTCCATTGAAGTCCGTTCCATTCCATTCCATTCCATTCCATTCCATTCCATTGAATTCCATTCCATTGAATTCCATTCCATTCCATTCCATTCCATTGAATTCCATTCCATTCCGTTCCGTTCCGTTCCGTTCTGTTCCGTTCCGTTCCATTCCATTCCATTCCATTCCATTGAATTCCGTTCCATTCCATTGAATTCCATTCCATTCCGTTCCATTCCATTGAATTCCGTTCCGTTCCGTTCCGTTCCGTTCCATTCCGTTCCATTCCGTTCCATTCCGTTCTACTTGGGTTGATTCCATTCTATTCCATTCCATTCCATTCGATTCCATTCCATTCCGTTCCATTCCATTAAATTCCGTTCTACTCGGGTTCATTCCATTCCATTCCGTTCCTTTCCGTTCCGTACCATTCCTTTCTACTTGTGTTGATTCCATTCCATTCCATTCTATTCCATTGAATTCCATTCCATTCCATTCCATTCCATTCCATTACATGGAATTCCATTGAATTCCATTGAATTCCATTCCATTGAATTCCATTCCATTCCATTCCATTCCATTCCATTCCATGGAATTCCATTCCATTCTATTCCATTCCATTCCATTGAATTCCATTCCATTCCATTCCATTCCATTCCATTCCTTTCCATTCCATTGAATTCCATTGAATTCCGTTCCATTGAATTCCATTCCATTCCATGGAATTCCATTCCATTCCATTCCATTCCATTCCGTTCCATTCCATTCCGTTCCATTCCATTCCATTCCATTCCATTCCGTTCCGTTCCATTCCGTTCCATTCCGTTCCATTCCATTGAATTCCGTTCCCTTGCACTGAATTCCGTTCCATTCCATTCCATTCCTTTCCGTTCCGTTCCGTTCCGTTCCGTTCCGTTCCGTTCTACTCGGGTTGATTCCATTCTATTCCATTCCATTCCATTCGATTCCATTCTAATCCATTCGATTCCATTCGATTCAATTCGATTCCATTCCATTCCATTTCATTCCATTCCATTCCAATGAATTCCATTCCATTCCATTGAATTCCATTCCATTCCATTCCATTCCATTGAATTCCATTCCATTCCATTGAATTCCATTCCATTCCATTCCATTCCATTCCATTCCATTCCATTCCATTCGATTCCATTCGATTCCTTTCGATTCCATTCGATTCCATTCCATTCCATTCCATTCCATTGAATTCCATTCCATTCCATTCCATTCCATTGAATTCCATTCCATTCCATTCCATCGAATTCCATTCCATTCCATGGAATTCCATTCCATTCCATTCCATTCCATTCCATTCCATTCCATTCCATTCCATTCCATTACATCGAATTCCAGTCCATTCCATTCCATTCCATTCCATTCCATTGTATTCCATTCCATTCCATTGAATTCCATTCCATTCCATTCCATTCCATTGAATTCCGCTCCATTGAATTCCATTCCTTTCCGTTCCCTTCCGTTCCGTTCTGTTCCATTCTACTCGGGTTGATTCCATTCTTTTCCATTACATTTCATTCGATTCCATTCGATTCCATTCCATTCCATTCCATTTGAATTCCATTGCATTCCATTCCATTCCATTCCATTCCATTCCATTCCATTCCATTCCATTCCATCGAATTCCATTCCATTCGATTCCATTCCATTCCATTCCATTGTATTCCATTCCATTCCATTCTACTCGGGTTGATTCCATTCTATTCCATTCCATTCTATTCGATTCCATTCGATTCCATTCGATTCCATTCGATTCCATTCCATTCAATTCCATTCAATTGAATTCCACTCCATTCCATTCCATTCCTTTCCATTCCATTCCATTCCATTCCATTCCATTCCATTCCATTCCATTCCGTTCTGCTCGGGTTGATTCCATTTTATTCCATTCCATTCCATTCGATTCCATTCTATTCCATTCGATTCCATTCCATTCCATTCCATTGAATTCCATTCCATTCCATTCCATTCCATTCCATTACATTCCATTCCATTCCGTTCCGTTCCATTCCATTCCGTTCCTTTCCTTTCCATTCCGTTCCATTCCATTCCGTTCCGTTCCATTCCATTGCATTCCGTTCCATTCCATTGAATTCCGTTCCACTGCATTGAATTCCATTCCAATCCATTCCATTCCATTCCATTCCATTCCATTCCATTCCATTGAATTCCATTCCATTCCATTCCATTCCATTCCATTGAATTCCATTCCATTCCATTGAATTCCATTCCATTCCATTCCATTCGATTCCATTCCATTCCATTGAATTCCATTCCATTCCATTCCATTCCATTCCATTCCATTCCATTCCATTGAATTCCATTCCATTGAATTCCATTCCATTCCATGGAATTCCATTGCAATCCATTCCATTCCATTGAATTCCGTTCCATTCCATTCCATTCCATTCCGTTCCATTCCATTTGAATTCCATTCCATTCCATTCCATTCCATTCCATTCTACTCGGGTTGATTCCATTCTATTCCATTCCATTCCATTCCATTCCATTCCATTCCATTCCATTCGATTCAATTCGATTCCATTCTATTCCATTCGATTCCATTCGATTCAATTCGATTCCATTCCATTCCATTCCATTCCATTCCATTCCATTCCATTGAATTCCATTCCATTCCATTCCGTTCCATTCCATTCTGTTCCATTCCATTCCATTCCATTCCATTCCATTGAACTCCATTCCATTCCATTCCATTCCATTCCATTCCATTCCATTGAATTCCATTCCATTCCATTCCATTCCATTGAATTCCGTTCCATTCCATTCCATTCCATTCCATTCCATTCCATTCCATTCCATTGAATTCCATTCCATTCCATTCCATTCCATTGAATTCTGTTCCATTCAATTCCATTCCATTCCATTCCGTTCTACTCGGGTTGATTCCATTCTATTCCATTCCGTTCCGTTCCGTTCCGTTCCGTTCCGTTCCATTCCACTCGGGTTGATTCCATTCTATTCCATTCCATTCCATTCGATTCCATTCGATTCCATTCGATTCCATTCGATTCCATTCGATTCCATTCCATTCCATTCCATTCCATTGAATTCCATTCCATTCCATTGCATTCCATTGAATTCCGTTCCATTCCATTCAATTCCATTCCATTCCATTCCATTCCATTTGAATTCCATTCCATTCCATTCCATTCCATTCCATTCCATTCCATTCCATTCCATTCCATTCCATTCCATTCTACACGGGTTGATTCCATTCTATTCCATTCCATTCCATTCGATTCCATTCGATTCCATTCGATTCGATTCCATTCCATTCCATTCTATTCCATTCCATTCCATTCCATTCCATTGAATTCCATTCCATTCCATTGAATTCCATTCCATTCCATTCCATTCCATTGAATTCCGTTCCATTCCATTCCATTCCATTCCATTCCATTCCATTGAATTCCATTCCATTGAATTCCATTCCATTCCATTCCATTCCACTGAATTCCATTCCATTCCGTTCCGTTCCGTTCCATTCCGTTCCATTCCGTTCCATTCCATTCCATTCCATTCCATTGAATTCCGTTCCATTCCATTGAATTCCATTCCATTCCGTTCCATTCCATTGAATTCCGTTCCGTTCCGTTCCGTTCCATTCCGTTCCATTCCGTTCCATTCCGTTCTACTCGGGTTGATTCCATTCTATTCCATTCCATTCCATTCGATTCCATTCCATTCCATTCGATTCCATTCCATTCCGTTCTGCTCGGGTTCATTCCATTCCATTCCGTTCCGTTCCGTTCCGTTCCGTTCCATTCCTTTCTACTTGTGTTGATTCCATTCCATTCCATTCTATTCCATTGAATTCCATTCCATTCCATTCCATTCCATTCCATTCCATTCCATTCCATTGAATTCCATTGAATTCCATTCCATTGAATTCCATTCCATTCCATTGAATTCCATTCCATTCCATTCCATTCCATTCCGTTCCATTCCATTCCGTTCCATTCCATTCCATTCCTTTCCATTCCATTCCTTTCCGTTCCGTTCCGTTCCGTTCTACTCGGGTTGATTCCATTCTATTCCATTCCATTCCATTCCATTCCATTCTATTCCATTCGATTCCATTCGATTCAATTCGATTCCATTCCATTCCATTCCATTCCATTCCATTCCATTGAATTCCATTCCATTCCATTCCGTTCCATTCCATTCCGTTCCATTCCATTCCATTCCATTCCATTCCATTACGTTCCGTTCCATTCCGTTCCATTCCGTTCCATTCCATTGAATTCCGATCCATTGCATTGAATTCCGCTCCATTCCATTCCATTCCTTTCCGTTCCGTTCCGTTCCGTTCCGTTCCGTTCCTTTCCGTTCTACTCAGATTGATTCCATTCTACTCCATTCCATTCCATTCGATTGCATTCGATTCCATTCGATTCCATTCGATTCCATTCCATTCCATTCCATTCCATTCCATTCCATTGAATTCCATTCCATTCCATTCCATTCCATTCCATTCCATTCCATTCCATTCCATTGAATTCCATTCCATTCCATTCCATTCCATTGAATTCTGTTCCATTCAATTCCATTCCATTCCATTCCGTTCTACTCGGGTTTATTCCATTCTATTCCATTCCGTTCCGTTCCGTTCCGTTCCTTTCCGTTCCATTCCATTCCACTCGGGTTGGTTCCATTCTATTCCATTCCATTCCATTCGATTCCATTCGATTCCATTCGATTCCATTCGATTCCATTCGATTCCATTCCATTCCATTCCATTCCATTGAATTCCGTTCCATTCCATTCAATTCCATTCCATTCCATTCCATTCCATTTGAATTCCATTCCATTCCATTCCGTTCCATTCCATTCCATTCCATTCCATTCCATTCCATTCCATTCCGTTCTACTCGGGTTGATTCCATTCTATTCCATTCCATTCCATTCGATTCCATTCGATTCCATTCGATTCCATTCGATTCCATTCCATTCCATTCGATTCCATTCCATTCCATTCCATTCCATTCCATTCCATTCCATTCCATTGAATTCCATTCCATTCCATTGAATTCCATTCCATTCCATTCCATTCCATTGAAGTCCGTTCCATTCCATTCCATTCCATTCCATTCCATTCCATTGAATTCCATTCCATTGAATTCCATTCCATTCCATTCCATTGAATTCCATTCCATTCCATTCCATTCCATTCCATTCCATAGAATTCCATTCCATTCCATTGAATTCAATTCCATTCCATTCCATTCCATTCCATTGAATTCCATTCCATTCCATTGAATTCCATTCCATTCCATTCCATTCGATTCCATTCCATTCCATGTAATTCCATTCCATTCGATTCCATTCCATTCCATGGAATTCCATTTCATTCCATTCCATTCCGTTCCGTTCCATTCCATCGAATTCCTTTCCATTCCATTCCATTCCATTCCATTCCATTCCATTCCATTCCATTCTACTCGGGTTCATTCCATTCTATTACATTCCATTCCATTCGATTCCATTCGATTCCATTCGATTCCATTCGATTCCATTCCATTCCATTCCATTCAATTGAATTCCATTCCATTCCATTCCATGCCATTCCATTCCATTCCATTCCATTCCATTGAATTCCATTCCATTACATTGAATTCCATTCCATTCCATTCCATTCCATTGAATTCCGTTCCATTCCATTCCTTTCCATTCCATTCCATTCCATTGAATTCCATTACATTGAATTCCATTCCATTCCATTCCATTCCATTCCATTCCATTGAATTCCATTCCATTCCATTGAATTCCATTCCATTCCATTCCATTCTATTCCATTCCATTCCATTCCATTCCATTCCTTTCCATTCCATTCCATTCCATTCGATTCCATTCTATTCCTTTCGATTCCATTCGATTCCATTCCATTCCATTCCATTCCATTGAATTCCATTCCATTCCATTCCATTCCATTGAATTCCATTCCATTCCATTCCATCGAATTCCATTCCATTCCATTGAATTCCGTTCCATTCCATTCCATTCCATTCCATTCCATTCCATTCCATTCCATTCCATTCCATTCCATCGAATTCCATTCCATTCCATTCCATTCCATTCCATTCCATTCCATTCCATTCTACTCGGGTTGATTCCATTCTATTACATTCCATTCCATTCGATTCCATTCGATTCCATTCGATTCCATTCGATTCCATTCCATTCCATTCCATTCAATTGAATTCCATTCCATTCCATTCCATTCCATTCCATTCCATTCCATTCAATTACATCGAATTCCAGTACGTTCCATTCCATTCCATTCCATTCCATTGTATTCCATTCCATTCCATTGAATTCCATTCCATTCCATTCCATTCCATTGAATTCCGTTCCATTCCATTCCATTCCATTGAATTCCGATCCATTGAATTCCATTCCTTTCCGTTCCCTTCCGTTCCGTTCTGTTCCATTCTACTCGGGTTGATTCCATTCTTTTCCATTACATTCCATTCGATTCCATTCGATTCCATTCCATTCCATTCCATTTGAATTCCATTGCATTCCATTCCATTCCATTCCATTCCATTCCATTCCATTCCATTCCATCGAATTCCATTCCATTCGATTCCATTCCATTCCATTCCATTGCATTCCATTCCATTCCATTCTACTCGGGTTGATTCCATTCTATTCCATTCCATTCCATTCGATTCCATTCGATTCCATTCGATTCCATTCCATTCCATTCCATTCAATTGAATTCCATTCCATTCCATTCCATTCCTTTCCATTCCATTCCATTCCATTCCATTGCATTCCATTCCGTTCTGCTCGGGTTGATTCCATTTTATTCCATTCCATTCCATTCGATTCCATTCGATTCCATTCGATTCCATTCCATTCCATTCCATTCCATTGAATTCCATTCCATTCCATTCCATTCCATTCCATTCCATTCCATTCCTTTCCGTTCCATTCCATTCCGTTCCTTTCCTTTCCATTCCGTTCCATTCCATTCCGTTCCGTTCCATTCCATTGCATTCCGTTCCATTCCATTGAATTCCGTTCCATTGCATTGAATTCCATTCCAATCCATTCCATTCCATTCCGTTCCGTTCCGTTCCGTTCCGTTCCGTTCCGTTCTTCTCGGGTTGATTCCATTCTATTCCATTCCATTCCATTCGATTCCATTCGATTCCATTCGATTCCATTCGATTCCATTCGATTCCATTCCATTCCATTCCATTCCATTGAATTCCATTCCATTCCATTGAATTCCATTCCATTCCATTCCATTCCATTCCATTCCATTCCATTGAATTCCATTCCATTCCATTGAATTCCATTCCATTCCATCCCATTCTATTCCATTCCATTCCATTGAATTCCATTCCATTCCATTCCATTCCATTCCATTCCATTCCATTGAATTCCATTCCATTGAATTCCATTCCATTCCATTGAATTCCATTGCAATCCATTCCATTCCATTGAATTCCGTTCCATTCCATTCCATTCCATTCCATTCCGTTCCATTCCATTTGAATTCCATTCCATTCCATTCCATTCCATTCCATTCTACTCGGGTTGATTCCATTCTATTCCATTCCATTCCATTCCATTCCATTCCATTCCATTCGATTCAATTCGATTCCATTCTATTCCATTCGATTATATTCGATTCAATTCGATTCCATTCCATTCCATTCCATTCCATTCCATTCCATTGAATTCCATTCCATTCCATTCCGTTCCATTCCATTCCGTTCCATTCCATTCCATTCCATTCCATTCCATTGAACTCCATTCCATTCCATTCCATTCCATTCCATTCCATTCCATTCCATTCCATTCCATTGAATTCCATTCCATTCCATTCCATTCCATTGAATTCTGTTCCATTCAATTCCATTCGATTCCATTCCGTTCTACTCGGGTTGATTCCATTCTATTCCATTCCGTTCCGTTACGTTCCGTTCCGTTCCTTTCCGTTCCATTCCACTCGGGTTGATTCCTTTCTATTCCATTCCATTCCATTCGATTCCATTCGATTCCATTCGATTCCATTCGATTCCATTCGATTCCATTCCATTCCATTCCATTCCATGGAATTCCATTCCATTCCATTCCATTCCATTGAATTCCGTTCCATTCCATTCCATTCCATTCCATTCCATTCCATTCCATTCCATTGAATTCCATTCCATTCCGTTTCGTTCCGTTCCGTTCCGTTCCTTTCCGTTCCATTCCATTCCACTCGGGTTGGTTCCATTCTATTCCATTCCATTCCATTCGATTCCATTCGATTCCATTCGATTCCATTCGATTCCATTCGATTCCATTCCATTCCATTCCATTCCATTGAATTCCATTCCATTCCATTGAATTCCATTCCATTCCATTCCATTCCATTGAATTCCGTTCCATTCCATTCCATTCCATTCCATTGAATTCCATTCCATTGAATTCCATTCCATTCCATTCCATTCCACTGAATTCCATTCCATGCCGTTCCGTTCCGTTCCGTTCCGTTCCATTCCGTTCCATTCCATTCCATTCCATTCCATTGAATTCCGTTCCATTCCATTGAATTCCATTCCATTCCGTTCCATTCCATTTAATTCCGTTCCGTTCCGTTCCGTTCCGTTCCATTCCGTTCCATTCCGTTCCATTCCGTTCTACTCGGGTTGATTCCATTCTATTCCATTCCATTCCATTCGATTCCATTCCATTCCATTCGATTCCATTCCATTCCGTTCTACTCGGGTTCATTCCATTCCATTCCGTTCCGTTCTGTTCCGTTCCGTTCCATTCCTTTCTACTTGTGTTGATTCCATTCCATTCCATTCTATTCCATTGAATTCCATTCCATTCCATTCCATTCCATTCCATTACATGGAATTCCATTGAATTCCATTGAATTCCATTCCATTGAATTCCATTCCATTCCATTGAATTCCATTCCATTCCTTTCCATTCCATTCCATTGAATTCCATTCCATTCCATTCCATTCCATTCCATTCCATTCCATAGAATTCCATTCCATTCCATTCCATTCGATTCCTTTCCATTCCATTGAATTCCATTCCATTCCATTCCATTCCATTCCATTCCATTCCATTCCATTCGATTCCTTTCCATTCCATTGAATTCCATTCCATTGAATTCCATTCCATTCCATTGAATTCCATTCCATTCCATTCCATTCCATTCCGTTCCATTCCATTACGTTCCATTCCATTCCATTCCATTCCATTCCATTCCATTCCTTTCCGTTCCGTTCCGTTCCGGTCCGTTCCGTTCCGTTCCGTTCTACTCGGGTTGATTCCATTCTATTCCATTCCATTCCATTCGATTCCATTCTATTCCATTCGATTCCATTCGATTCAATTCGATTCCATTCCATTCCATTCCATTCCATTCCATTCCATTCCATTCCATTGAATTCCATTCCATTCCATTCCGTTCCATTCCATTCCGTTCCATTCCATTCCATTCCATTCCATTACATTACGTTCCGTTCCATTCCGTTCCATTCCGTTCCATTCCATTGAATTCCGATCCATTGCATTGAATTCCGCTCCATTCCATTCCATTCCTTTCCGTTCCGTTCCGTTCCGTTCCGTTCCGTTCCTTTCCGTTCTACTCAGATTGATTCCATTCTACTCCATTCCATTCCATTCGATTGCATTCGATTCCATTCGATTCCATTCGATTCCATTCCATTCCATTCCATTCCATTCCATTCCATTCCATTGAATTCCATTCCATTCCATTCCATTCCATTCCATTCCATTCCATTCCATTCCATTCCATAGAATTCCATTCCATTCCATTCCATTCCATTGAATTCTGTTCCATTCAATTCCATTCCATTCCATTCCGTTCTACTCGGGTTTATTCCATTCTATTCCATTCCGTTCCGTTCCGTTCCGTTCCTTTCCGTTCCATTCCATTCCACTCGGGTTGGTTCCATTCTATTCCATTCCATTCCATTCGATTCCATTCGATTCCATTCGATTCCATTCGATTCCATTCGATTCCATTCCATTCCATTCCATTCCATTGAATTCCGTTCCATTCCATTGAATTCCATTCCATTCCGTTCCATTCCATTGAATTCCGTTCCGTTCCGTTCCGTTCCGTTCCATTCCGTTCCATTCCGTTCCATTCCGTTCTACTTGGGTTGATTACATTCTATTCCATTCCATTCCATTCGATTCCATTCCATTCCGTCCCATTCCATTAAATTCCGTTCTACTCGGGTTCATTCCATTCCATTCCGTTCCTTTCCGTTCCGTACCATTCCTTTCTACTTGTGTTGATTCCATTCCATTCCATTCTATTCCATTGAATTCCATTCCATTCCATTCCATTCCATTCCATTACATGGAATTCCATTGAATTCCATTGAATTCCATTCCATTGAATTCCATTCCATTCCATTCCATTCCATTCCATTCCATTCCATTCCATTGAATTCCATTCCATTCTATTCCATTCCATTCCATTGAATTCCATTCCATTCCATTCCATTCCATTCCATTCCTTTCCATTCCATTGAATTCCATTGAATTCCGTTCCATTGAATTCCATTCCATTCCATGGAATTCCATTCCATTCCATTCCATTCCATTCCGTTCCATTCCATTCCGTTCCATTCCATTCCATTCCATTCCATTCCGTTCCGTTCCATTCCGTTCCATTCCGTTCCATTCCATTGAATTCCGTTCCCTTGCACTGAATTCCGTTCCATTCCATTCCATTCCTTTCCGTTCCGTTCCGTTCCGTTCCTTTCCGTTCCGTTCTACTCGGGTTGATTCCATTCTATTCAATTCCATTCCATTCGATTCCATTCTAATCCATTCGATTCCATTCGATTCAATTCGATTCCATTCCATTCCATTTCATTCCATTCCATTCCAATGAATTCCATTCCATTCCATTGAATTCCATTCCATTCCATTCCATTCCATTGAATTCCATTCCATTCCATTGAATTCCATTCCATTCCATTCCATTCGATTCCATTCCATTCCATGGAATTCCATTCCATTCCATTCCATTCCATTCCATTGCATTCCATTCCATTCCATTCCATTCCATTCCATCGAATTCCATTCCATTCCATTGAATTCCATTCCATTCCATTCCATTCCATTCCATTCCATTCCATTCCATTCCATTCCATTCCATTACATCGAATTCCAGTCCATTCCATTCCATTCCATTCCATTCCATTGTATTCCATTCCATTCCATTGAATTCCATTCCATTCCATTCCATTCCATTGAATTCCGTTCCATTGAATTCCATTCCTTTCCGTTCCCTTCCGTTCCGTTCTGTTCCATTCTACTCGGGTTGATTCCATTCTTTTCCATTACATTTCATTCGATTCCATTCGATTCCATTCCATTCCATTCCATTTGAATTCCATTGCATTCCATTCCATTCCATTCCATTCCATTCCATTCCATTCCATTCCATCGAATTCCATTCCATTCGATTCCATTCCATTCCATTCCATTGTATTCCATTCCATTCCATTCTACTCGGGTTGATTCCATTCTATTCCATTCCATTCCATTCGATTCCATTCGATTCCATTCGATTCCATTCGATTCCATTCCATTCAATTCCATTCAATTGAATTCCATTCCATTCCATTCCATTCCTTTCCATTCCATTCCATTCCATTCCATTCCATTCCATTCCATTCCATTCCATTCCATTCCATTCCGTTCTGCTCGGGTTGATTCCATTTTATTCCATTCCATTCCATTCGATTCCATTCTATTCCATTCGATTCCATTCCATTCCATTCCATTCCATTGAATTCCATTCCATTCCATTCCATTCCAATCCATTCCATTCCATTCCATTCCATTCCATTCCGTTCCATTCCATTCCGTTCCTTTCCTTTCCATTCCGTTCCATTCCATTCCGTTCTGTTCCATTCCATTGCATTCCGTTCCATTCCATTGAATTCCGTTCCATTGCATTGAATTCCATTCCAATCCATTCCATTCCATTCCATTCCATTCCATTCCATTGAATTCCATTCCATTCCATTCCATTCCATTGAATTCCATTCCATTCCATTGAATTCCATTCCATTCCATTCCATTCGATTCCATTCCATTCCATTGAATTCCATTCCATTCCATTCCATTCCATTCCATTCCATTCCATTCCATTGAATTCCATTCCATTGAATTCCATTCCATTCCATTGAATTCCATTGCAATCCATTCCATTCCATTGAATTCCGTTCCATTCCATTCCATTCCATTCCGTTCCATTCCATTTGAATTCCATTCCATTCCATTCCATTCCATTCCATTCTACTCGGGTTGATTCCATTCTATTCCATTCCATTCCATTCCATTCCATTCCATTCCATTCGATTCAATTCGATTCCATTCTATTCCATTCGATTCCATTCGATTCAATTCGATTCCATTCCATTCCATTCAATTCCATTCCATTCCATTCCATTGAATTCCATTCCATTCCATTCCGTTCCATTCCATTCCGTTCCATTCCATTCCATTGAACTCCATTCCATTCCATTCCATTCCATTCCATTCCATTCCATTGAATTCCATTCCATTCCATTCCATTCCATTGAATTCAGTTCCATTCAATTCCATTCGATTCCATTCCGTTCTACTCGGGTTGATTCCATTCTATTCCATTCCGTTCTGTTACGTTCCGTTCCGTTCCTTTCCATTCCATTCCACTCGGGTTGATTCCTTTCTATTCCATTCCATTCCATTCGATTCCATTCGATTCCATTCGATTCCATTCGATTCCATTCGATTCCATTCCATTCCATTCCATTCCATTGAATTCCATTCCATTCCATTCCATTCCATTGAATTCCGTTCCATTCCATTCCATTCCATTCCATTCCATTCCATTCCATTCCATTGAATTCCATTCCATTCCATTCCATTCCATTGAATTCTGTTCCATTCAATTCCATTCCATTCCATTCCGTTCTACTCGGGTTGATTCCATTCTATTCCATTCCGTTCCGTTCCGTTCCGTTCCGTTCCGTTCCATTCCACTCGGGTTGATTCCATTCTATTCCATTCCATTCCATTCGATTCCATTCGATTCCATTCGATTCCATTCGATTCCATTCGATTCCATTCCATTCCATTCCATTCCATTCCATTCCATTCCATTCCATTGAATTCCATTCCATTCCGTTCCATTCCATTGAATTCCGTTCCGTTCCGTTCCGTTCCATTCCGTTCCATTCCGTTCCATTCCGTTCTACTCGGGTTGATTCCATTCTATTCCATTCCATTCCATTCGATTCCATTCCATTCCATTCGATTCCATTCCATTCCGTTCTACTCGGGTTCATTCCATTCCATTCCGTTCCGTTCCGTTCCGTTCCGTTCCATTCCTTTCTACTTGTGTTGATTCCATTCCATTCCATTCTATTCCATTGAATTCCATTCCATTCCATTCCATTCCATTCCATTACATGGAATTCCATTGAATTCCATTGAATTCCATTCCATTGAATTCCATTCCATTCCATTGAACTCCATTCCATTCCATTCCATTCCATTCCATTGAATTCCATTCCATTCCATTCCATTCCATTCCATTCCATTCCATTCCATTCCATTCCATTGAATTCCATTCCATTCCATTCCATTCGATTCCTTTCCATTCCATTGAATTCCATTCCATTCCATTCCATTCCATTCCATTCCATTGAATTCCATTGAATTCCATTCCATTCCGTTCCATTCCATTGAATTCCGTTCCGTTCCGTTCCGTTCCATTCCGTTCCGTTCCATTCCGTTCCATTCCGTTCTATTCCGTTCTACTCGGGTTGATTCCATTCTATTCCATTCCATTCCACTCGATTCCATTGCATTCCATTCCATTCCATTCCATTCCATTCCGTTCTACTCGGGTTCATTCCATTCCATTCCGTTCCGTTCCATTCCTTTCTACTTGTGTTGATTTCATTCCATTCCATTCCATTCCATTGAATTCCATTCCATTCCATTCCATTCCATTCCATGGAATTCCATTGAATTCCATTGAATTCCATTCCATGGAATTCCATTGAATTCCATTGAATTCCATTCCATGGAATTCCTTTGAATTGCATTCCATTCCATTCCATGGAATTCCATTCCATTCCATTCCATGGAATTCCATTCCATTCCATTCCATTCCATTGCATTCCATTCCATTCCATTCCATGGAATTCCATTCCATTCCATTCCATTCCATTGCATTCCATTCCATTCCATTCCATTGAATTCCATTCCATTCCATTCCATTCGATTCCATTTCTTTCCATTGAATTCCATTCCATTCCATTCCATTCCATTCCATTCCATTACATGGAATTCCATTGAATTCCATTGAATTCCATTCCATTCCATTCCATTCCATTCCATTCCATTCCATTCCATTCCATTCCATTGAATTCCATTCCATTCTATTCCATTCCATTCCATTGAATTCCATTCCATTCCATTCCATTCCATTCCATTCCTTTCCATTCCAATGAATTCCATTGAATTCCGTTCCATTGAATTCCATTCCATTCCATGGAATTCCATTCCATTCCATTCCATTCCATTCCGTTCCATTCCATTCCGTTCCATTCCATTCCATTCCATTCCATTCCGTTCCGTTCCATTCCGTTCCATTCCGTTCCATTCCATTGAATTCCGTTCCCTTGCACTGAATTCCGTTCCATTCCATTTCATTCCTTTCCGTTCCGTTCCGTTCCGTTCCGTTCCGTTCCGTTCTACTCGGGTTGATTCCATTCTATTCCATTCCATTCCATTCGATTCCATTCTAATCCATTCGATTCCATTCGATTCAATTCGATTCCATTCCATTCCATTTCATTCCATTCCATTCCAATGAATTCCATTCCATTCCATTGAATTCCATTCCATTCCATTCCATTCCATTGAATTCCATTCCATTCCATTGAATTCCATTCCATTCCATTCCATTCGATTCCATTCCATTCCATGGAATTCCATTCCATTCCATTCCATTCCATTCCATTCCATTCCATTCCATTCCATTCGATTCCATTCTATTCCTTTCGATTCCATTCGATTCCATTCCATTCCATTCCATTCCATTGAATTCCATTCCATTCCATTCCATTCCATTGAATTCCATTCCATTCCATTCCATCGAATTCCATTCCATTCCATTGAATTCCGTTCCATTCCATTCCATTCCATTCCATTCCATTCCATTCCATTCCATCGAATTCCATTCCATTCCATTCCATTCCATTCCATTCCATTCCATTCCATTCTACTCGGGTTGATTCCATTCTATTACATTCCATTCCATTCGATTCCATTCGATTCCATTCGATTCCATTCGATTCCATTCCATTCCATTCCATTCAATTGAATTCCATTCCATTCCATTCCATTCCATTCCATTCCATTCCATTCAATTACATCGAATTCCAGTACGTTCCATTCCATTCCATTCCATTCCATTGTATTCCATTCCATTCCATTGAATTCCATTCCATTCCATTCCATTCCATTGAATTCCGTTCCATTCCATTCCATTCCATTGAATTCCGATCCATTGAATTCCATTCCTTTCCGTTCCCTTCCGTTCCGTTCTGTTCCATTCTACTCGGGTTGATTCCATTCTTTTCCATTACATTCCATTCGATTCCATTCGATTCCATTCCATTCCATTCCATTTGAATTCCATTGCATTCCATTCCATTCCATTCCATTCCATTCCATTCCATTCCATTCCATCGAATTCCATTCCATTCGATTCCATTCCATTCCATTCCATTGCATTCCATTCCATTCCATTCTACTCGGGTTGATTCCATTCTATTCCATTCCATTCCATTCGATTCCATTCGATTCCATTCGATTCCATTCGATTCCATTCCATTCCATTCCATTCAATTGAATTCCATTCCATTCCATTCCATTCCTTTCCATTCCATTCCATTCCATTCCATTGCATTCCATTCCGTTCTGCTCGGGTTGATTCCATTTTATTCCATTCCATTCCATTCGATTCCATTCGATTCCATTCGATTCCATTCCATTCCATTCCATTCCATTGAATTCCATTCCATTCCATTCCATTCCATTCCATTCCATTCCATTCCTTTCCGTTCCATTCCATTCCGTTCCTTTCCTTTCCATTCCGTTCCATTCCATTCCGTTCCGTTCCATTCCATTGCATTCCGTTCCATTCCATTGAATTCCGTTCCATTGCATTGAATTCCATTCCAATCCATTCCATTCCATTCCGTTCCGTTCCGTTCCGTTCCGTTCCGTTCCGTTCTTCTCGGGTTGATTCCATTCTATTCCATTCCATTCCATTCGATTCCATTCGATTCCATTCGATTCCATTCGATTCCATTCGATTCCATTCCATTCCATTCCATTCCATTGAATTCCATTCCATTCCATTGAATTCCATTCCATTCCATTCCATTCCATTCCATTCCATTCCATTCCATTCCATTGAATTCCATTCCATTCCATTGAATTCCATTCCATTCCATCCCATTCGATTCCATTCCATTCCATTGAATTCCATTCCATTCCATTCCATTCCATTCCATTCCATTCCATTGAATTCCATTCCATTGAATTCCATTCCATTCCATTGAATTCCATTGCAATCCATTCCATTCCATTGAATTCCGTTCCATTCCATTCCATTCCATTCCGTTCCATTCCATTTGAATTCCATTCCATTCCATTCCATTCCATTCCATTCTACTCGGGTTGATTCCATTCTATTCCATTCCATTCCATTCCATTCCATTCCATTCCATTCGATTCAATTCGATTCCATTCTATTCCATTCGATTATATTCGATTCAATTCGATTCCATTCCATTCCATTCCATTCCATTCCATTCCATTGAATTCCATTCCATTCCATTCCGTTCCATTCCATTCCGTTCCATTCCATTCCATTCCATTCCATTCCATTGAACTCCATTCCATTCCATTCCATTCCATTCCATTCCATTCCATTCCATTCCATTGAATTCCATTCCATTCCATTCCATTCCATTGAATTCTGTTCCATTCAATTCCATTCGATTCCATTCCGTTCTACTCGGGTTGATTCCATTCTATTCCATTCCGTTCCGTTACGTTCCGTTCCGTTCCTTTCCGTTCCATTCCACCCGGGTTGATTCCTTTCTATTCCATTCCATTCCATTCGATTCCATTCGATTCCATTCGATTCCATTCGATTCCATTCGATTCCATTCCATTCCATTCCATTCCATGGAATTCCATTCCATTCCATTCCATTCCATTGAATTCCGTTCCATTCCATTCCATTCCATTCCATTCCATTCCATTCCATTCCATTGAATTCCATTCCATTCCGTTTCGTTCCGTTCCGTTCCGTTCCTTTCCGTTCCATTCCATTCCACTCGGGTTGGTTCCATTCTATTCCATTCCATTCCATTCGATTCCATTCGATTCCATTCGATTCCATTCGATTCCATTCGATTCCATTCGATTCCATTCCATTCCATTCCATTCCATTCCATTCCATTCCATTCCATTGAATTCCATTCCATTCCGTTCCATTCCATTGAATTCCGTTCCGTTCCGTTCCGTTCCATTCCGTTCCATTCCGTTCCATTCCGTTCTACTCGGGTTGATTCCATTCTATTCCATTCCATTCCATTCGATTCCATTCCATTCCATTCGATTCCATTCCATTCCGTTCTACTCGGGTTCATTCCATTCCATTCCGTTCCGTTCCGTTCCGTTCCGTTCCATTCCTTTCTACTTGTGTTGATTCCATTCCATTCCATTCTATTCCATTGAATTCCATTCCATTCCATTCCATTCCATTCCATTACATGGAATTCCATTGAATTCCATTGAATTCCATTCCATTGAATTCCATTCCATTCCATTGAACTCCATTCCATTCCATTCCATTCCATTCCATTGAATTCCATTCCATTCCATTCCATTCCATTCCATTCCATTCCATTCCATTCCATTCCATTGAATTCCATTCCATTCCATTCCATTCGATTCCTTTCCATTCCATTGAATTCCATTCCATTCCATTCCATTCCATTCCATTCCATTGAATTCCATTGAATTCCATTCCATTCCGTTCCATTCCATTGAAGTCCGTTCCGTTCCGTTCCGTTCCATTCCGTTCCGTTCCATTCCGTTCCATTCCGTTCTATTCCGTTCTACTCGGGTTGATTCCATTCTATTCCATTCCATTCCACTCGATTCCATTGCATTCCATTCCATTCCATTCCATTCCATTCCGTTCTACTCGGGTTCATTCCATTCCATTCCGTTCCGTTCCATTCCTTTCTACTTGTGTTGATTTCATTCCATTCCATTCCATTCCATTGAATTCCATTCCATTCCATCCCATTCCATTCCATGGAATTCCATTGAATTCCATTGAATTCCATTCCATGGAATTCCATTGAATTCCATTGAATTCCATTCCATGGAATTCCTTTGAATTGCATTCCATTCCATTCCATGGAATTCCATTCCATTCCATTCCATGGAATTCCATTCCATTCCATTCCATTCCATTGCATTCCATTCCATTCCATTCCATTGAATTCCATTCCATTCCATTCCATTCGATTCCATTTCTTTCCATTGAATTCCATTCCATTCCATTCCATTCCATTCCATTCCATTACATGGAATTCCATTGAATTCCATTGAATTCCATTCCATTCCATTCCATTCCATTCCATTCCATTCCATTCCATTCCATTCCATTGAATTCCATTCCATTCTATTCCATTCCATTCCATTGAATTCCATTCCATTCCATTCCATTCCATTCCATTCCTTTCCATTCCAATGAATTCCATTGAATTCCGTTCCATTGAATTCCATTCCATTCCATTCCATTCCATTCCGTTCCATTCCATTCCGTTCCATTCCATTCCATTCCATTCCATTCCGTTCCGTTCCATTCCGTTCCATTCCGTTCCATTCCATTGAATTCCGTTCCCTTGCACTGAATTCCGTTCCATTCCATTTCATTCCTTTCCGTTCCGTTCCGTTCCGTTCCGTTCCGTTCCGTTCTACTCGGGTTGATTCCATTCTATTCCATTCCATTCCATTCGATTCCATTCTAATCCATTCGATTCCATTCGATTCAATTCGATTCCATTCCATTCCATTTCATTCCATTCCATTCCAATGAATTCCATTCCATTCCATTGAATTCCATTCCATTCCATTCCATTCCATTGAATTCCATTCCATTCCATTGAATTCCATTCCATTCCATTCCATTCGATTCCATTCCATTCCATGGAATTCCATTCCATTCCATTCCATTCCATTCCATTCCATTCCATTCCATTCCATTCGATTCCATTCTATTCCTTTCGATTCCATTCGATTCCATTCCATTCCATTCCATTCCATTGAATTCCATTCCATTCCATTCCATTCCATTGAATTCCATTCCATTCCATTCCATCGAATTCCATTCCATTCCATTGAATTCCGTTCCATTCCATTCCATTCCATTCCATTCCATTCCATTCCATTCCATTCCATTCCATCGAATTCCATTCCATTCCATTCCATTCCATTCCATTCCATTCCATTCCATTCTACTCGGGTTGATTCCATTCTATTACATTCCATTCCATTCGATTCCATTCGATTCCATTCGATTCCATTCGATTCCATTCCATTCCATTCCATTCAATTGAATTCCATTCCATTCCATTCCATTCCATTCCATTCCATTCCATTCAATTACATCGAATTCCAGTACGTTCCATTCCATTCCATTCCATTCCATTGTATTCCATTCCATTCCATTGAATTCCATTCCATTCCATTCCATTCCATTGAATTCCGTTCCATTCCATTCCATTCCATTGAATTCCGATCCATTGAATTCCATTCCTTTCCGTTCCCTTCCGTTCCGTTCTGTTCCATTCTACTCGGGTTGATTCCATTCTTTTCCATTACATTCCATTCGATTCCATTCGATTCCATTCCATTCCATTCCATTTGAATTCCATTGCATTCCATTCCATTCCATTCCATTCCATTCCATTCCATTCCATTCCATCGAATTCCATTCCATTCGATTCCATTCCATTCCATTCCATTGCATTCCATTCCATTCCATTCTACTCGGGTTGATTCCATTCTATTCCATTCCATTCCATTCGATTCCATTCGATTCCATTCGATTCCATTCGATTCCACTCCATTCCATTCCATTCAATTGAATTCCATTCCATTCCATTCCATTCCTTTCCATTCCATTCCATTCCATTCCATTGCATTCCATTCCGTTCTGCTCGGGTTGATTCCATTTTATTCCATTCCATTCCATTCGATTCCATTCGATTCCATTCGATTCCATTCCATTCCATTCCATTCCATTGAATTCCATTCCATTCCATTCCATTCCATTCCATTCCATTCCATTCCTTTCCGTTCCATTCCATTCCGTTCCTTTCCTTTCCATTCCGTTCCATTCCATTCCGTTCCGTTCCATTCCATTGCATTCCGTTCCATTCCATTGAATTCCGTTCCATTGCATTGAATTCCATTCCAATCCATTCCATTCCATTCCGTTCCGTTCCGTTCCGTTCCGTTCCGTTCCGTTCTTCTCGGGTTGATTCCATTCTATTCCATTCCATTCCATTCGATTCCATTCGATTCCATTCGATTCCATTCGATTCCATTCGATTCCATTCCATTCCATTCCATTCCATTGAATTCCATTCCATTCCATTGAATTCCATTCCATTCCATTCCATTCCATTCCATTCCATTCCATTGAATTCCATTCCATTCCATTGAATTCCATTCCATTCCATCCCATTCTATTCCATTCCATTCCATTGAATTCCATTCCATTCCATTCCATTCCATTCCATTCCATTCCATTGAATTCCATTCCATTGAATTCCATTCCATTCCATTGAATTCCATTGCAATCCATTCCATTCCATTGAATTCCGTTCCATTCCATTCCATTCCATTCCGTTCCATTCCATTTGAATTCCATTCCATTCCATTCCATTCCATTCCATTCTACTCGGGTTGATTCCATTCTATTCCATTCCATTCCATTCCATTCCATTCCATTCCATTCGATTCAATTCGATTCCATTCTATTCCATTCGATTATATTCGATTCAATTCGATTCCATTCCATTCCATTCCATTCCATTCCATTCCATTGAATTCCATTCCATTCCATTCCGTTCCATTCCATTCCGTTCCATTCCATTCCATTCCATTCCATTCCATTGAACTCCATTCCATTCCATTCCATTCCATTCCATTCCATTCCATTCCATTCCATTGAATTCCATTCCATTCCATTCCATTCCATTGAATTCTGTTCCATTCAATTCCATTCGATTCCATTCCGTTCTACTCGGGTTGATTCCATTCTATTCCATTCCGTTCCGTTACGTTCCGTTCCGTTCCTTTCCGTTCCATTCCACTCGGGTTGATTCCTTTCTATTCCATTCCATTCCATTCGATTCCATTCGATTCCATTCGATTCCATTCGATTCCATTCGATTCCATTCCATTCCATTCCATTCCATGGAATTCCATTCCATTCCATTCCATGGAATTCCATTCCATTCCATTCCATTCCATTGAATTCCGTTCCATTCCATTCCATTCCATTCCATTCCATTCCATTCCATTCCATTGAATTCCATTCCATTCCGTTTCGTTCCGTTCCGTTCCGTTCCTTTCCGTTCCATTCCATTCCACTCGGGTTGGTTCCATTCTATTCCATTCCATTCCATTCGATTCCATTCGATTCCATTCGATTCCATTCGATTCCATTCGATTCCATTCGATTCCATTCCATTCCATTCCATTCCATTCCATTCCATTCCATTCCATTGAATTCCATTCCATTCCATTGAATTCCATTCCATTCCATTCCATTCCATTGAATTCCGTTCCATTCCATTCCATTCCATTCCATTGAATTCCATTCCATTGAATTCCATTCCATTCCATTCCATTCCACTGAATTCCATTCCATGCCGTTCCGTTCCGTTCCGTTCCGTTCCATTCCGTTCCATTCCATTCCATTCCATTCCATTGAATTCCGTTCCATTCCATTGAATTCCATTCCATTCCGTTCCATTCCATTTAATTCCGTTCCGTTCCGTTCCGTTCCGTTCCATTCCGTTCCATTCCGTTCCATTCCGTTCTACTCGGGTTGATTCCATTCTATTCCATTCCATTCCATTCGATTCCATTCCATTCCATTCGATTCCATTCCATTCCGTTCTACTCGGGTTCATTCCATTCCATTCCGTTCCGTTCTGTTCCGTTCCGTTCCATTCCTTTCTACTTGTGTTGATTCCATTCCATTCCATTCTATACCATTGAATTCCATTCCATTCCATTCCATTCCATTCCATTACATGGAATTCCATTGAATTCCATTGAATTCCATTCCATTGAATTCCATTCCATTCCATTGAATTCCATTCCATTCCTTTCCATTCCATTCCATTGAATTCCATTCCATTCCATTCCAATCCATTCCATTCCATTCCATAGAATTCCATTCCATTCCATTCCATTCGATTCCTTTCCATTCCATTGAATTCCATTCCATTCCATTCCATTCCATTCCATTCCATTCCATTCCATTCGATTCCTTTCCATTCCATTGAATTCCATTCCATTGAATTCCATTCCATTCCATTGAATTCCATTCCATTCCATTCCATTCCATTCCGTTCCATTCCATTACGTTCCATTCCATTCCATTCCATTCCATTCCATTCCATTCCTTTCCGTTCCGTTCCGTTCCGGTCCGTTCCGTTCCGTTCCGTTCTACTCGGGTTGATTCCATTCTATTCCATTCCATTCCATTCGATTCCATTCTATTCCATTCGATTCCATTCGATTCAATTCGATTCCATTCCATTCCATTCCATTCCATTCCATTCCATTCCATTCCATTGAATTCCATTCCATTCCATTCCGTTCCATTCCATTCCGTTCCATTCCATTCCATTCCATTCCATTCCATTACGTTCCGTTCCATTCCGTTCCATTCCGTTCCATTCCATTGAATTCCGATCCATTGCATTGAATTCCGCTCCATTCCATTCCATTCCTTTCCGTTCCGTTCCGTTCCGTTCCGTTCCGTTCCTTTCCGTTCTACTCAGATTGATTCCATTCTACTCCATTCCATTCCATTCGATTGCATTCGATTCCATTCGATTCCATTCGATTCCATTCCATTCCATTCCATTCCATTCCATTCCATTCCATTGAATTCCATTCCATTCCATTCCATTCCATTCCATTCCATTCCATTCCATTCCATTCCATTCCATAGAATTCCATTCCATTCCATTCCATTCCATTGAATTCTGTTCCATTCAATTCCATTCCATTCCATTCCGTTCTACTCGGGTTTATTCCATTCTATTCCATTCCGTTCCGTTCCGTTCCGTTCCTTTCCGTTCCATTCCATTCCACTCGGGTTGGTTCCATTCTATTCCATTCCATTCCATTCGATTCCATTCGATTCCATTCGATTCCATTCGATTCCATTCGATTCCATTCCATTCCATTCCATTCCATTGAATTCCGTTCCATTCCATTGAATTCCATTCCATTCCGTTCCATTCCATTGAATTCCGTTCCGTTCCGTTCCGTTCCGTTCCATTCCGTTCCATTCCGTTCCATTCCGTTCTACTTGGGTTGATTACATTCTATTCCATTCCATTCCATTCGATTCCATTCCATTCCGTCCCATTCCATTAAATTCCGTTCTACTCGGGTTCATTCCATTCCATTCCGTTCCTTTCCGTTCCGTACCATTCCTTTCTACTTGTGTTGATTCCATTCCATTCCATTCTATTCCATTGAATTCCATTCCATTCCATTCCATTCCATTCCATTACATGGAATTCCATTGAATTCCATTGAATTCCATTCCATTGAATTCCATTCCATTCCATTCCATTCCATTCCATTCCATTCCATTCCATTGAATTCCATTCCATTCTATTCCATTCCATTCCATTGAATTCCATTCCATTCCATTCCATTCCATTCCATTCCTTTCCATTCCATTGAATTCCATTGAATTCCGTTCCATTGAATTCCATTCCATTCCATGGAATTCCATTCCATTCCATTCCATTCCATTCCGTTCCATTCCATTCCGTTCCGTTCCATTCCATTCCATTCCATTCCGTTCCGTTCCATTCCGTTCCATTCCGTTCCATTCCATTGAATTCCGTTCCCTTGCACTGAATTCCGTTCCATTCCATTCCATTCCTTTCCGTTCCGTTCCGTTCCGTTCCTTTCCGTTCCGTTCTACTCGGGTTGATTCCATTCTATTCAATTCCATTCCATTCGATTCCATTCTAATCCATTCGATTCCATTCGATTCAATTCGATTCCATTCCATTCCATTTCATTCCATTCCATTCCAATGAATTCCATTCCATTCCATTGAATTCCATTCCATTCCATTCCATTCCATTGAATTCCATTCCATTCCATTGAATTCCATTCCATTCCATTCCATTCGATTCCATTCCATTCCATGGAATTCCATTCCATTCCATTCCATTCCATTCCATTGCATTCCATTCCATTCCATTCCATTCCATTCCATCGAATTCCATTCCATTCCATTGAATTCCATTCCATTCCATTCCATTCCATTCCATTCCATTCCATTCCATTCCATTCCATTCCATTACATCGAATTCCAGTCCATTCCATTCCATTCCATTCCATTCCATTGTATTCCATTCCATTCCATTGAATTCCATTCCATTCCATTCCATTCCATTGAATTCCGTTCCATTGAATTCCATTCCTTTCCGTTCCCTTCCGTTCCGTTCTGTTCCATTCTACTCGGGTTGATTCCATTCTTTTCCATTACATTTCATTCGATTCCATTCGATTCCATTCCATTCCATTCCATTTGAATTCCATTGCATTCCATTCCATTCCATTCCATTCCATTCCATTCCATTCCATTCCATCGAATTCCATTCCATTCGATTCCATTCCATTCCATTCCATTGTATTCCATTCCATTCCATTCTACTCGGGTTGATTCCATTCTATTCCATTCCATTCCATTCGATTCCATTCGATTCCATTCGATTCCATTCGATTCCATTCCATTCAATTCCATTCAATTGAATTCCATTCCATTCCATTCCATTCCTTTCCATTCCATTCCATTCCATTCCATTCCATTCCATTCCATTCCATTCCATTCCATTCCATTCCGTTCTGCTCGGGTTGATTCCATTTTATTCCATTCCATTCCATTCGATTCCATTCTATTCCATTCGATTCCATTCCATTCCATTCCATTCCATTGAATTCCATTCCATTCCATTCCATTCCAATCCATTCCATTCCATTCCATTCCATTCCATTCCGTTCCATTCCATTCCGTTCCTTTCCTTTCCATTCCGTTCCATTCCATTCCGTTCTGTTCCATTCCATTGCATTCCGTTCCATTCCATTGAATTCCGTTCCATTGCATTGAATTCCATTCCAATCCATTCCATTCCATTCCATTCCATTCCATTCCATTGAATTCCATTCCATTCCATTCCATTCCATTGAATTCCATTCCATTCCATTGAATTCCATTCCATTCCATTCCATTCGATTCCATTCCATTCCATTGAATTCCATTCCATTCCATTCCATTCCATTCCATTCCATTCCATTCCATTCCATTGAATTCCATTCCATTGAATTCCATTCCATTCCATTGAATTCCATTGCAATCCATTCCATTCCATTGAATTCCGTTCCATTCCATTCCATTCCATTCCGTTCCATTCCATTTGAATTCCATTCCATTCCATTCCATTCCATTCCATTCTACTCGGGTTGATTCCATTCTATTCCATTCCATTCCATTCCATTCCATTCCATTCCATTCGATTCAATTCGATTCCATTCTATTCCATTCGATTCCATTCGATTCAATTCGATTCCATTCCATTCCATTCAATTCCATTCCATTCCATTCCATTGAATTCCATTCCATTCCATTCCGTTCCATTCCATTCCGTTCCATTCCATTCCATTGAACTCCATTCCATTCCATTCCATTCCATTCCATTCCATTCCATTGAATTCCATTCCATTCCATTCCATTCCATTGAATTCAGTTCCATTCAATTCCATTCGATTCCATTCCGTTCTACTCGGGTTGATTCCATTCTATTCCATTCCGTTCTGTTACGTTCCGTTCCGTTCCTTTCCATTCCATTCCACTCGGGTTGATTCCTTTCTATTCCATTCCATTCCATTCGATTCCATTCGATTCCATTCGATTCCATTCGATTCCATTCGATTCCATTCCATTCCATTCCATTCCATTGAATTCCATTCCATTCCATTCCATTCCATTGAATTCCGTTCCATTCCATTCCATTCCATTCCATTCCATTCCATTCCATTCCATTGAATTCCATTACATTCCATTCCATTCCATTGAATTCTGTTCCATTCAATTCCATTCCATTCCATTCCGTTCTACTCGGGTTGATTCCATTCTATTCCATTCCGTTCCGTTCCGTTCCGTTCCGTTCCGTTCCATTCCACTCGGGTTGATTCCATTCTATTCCATTCCATTCCATTCCATTCCATTCAATTCCATTCGATTCCATTCGATTCCATTCGATTCCATTCGATTCCATTCCATTCCATTGAATTCCATTCCATTCCATTGCATTCCATTGAATTCCGTTCCATTCCATTCAATTCCATTCCATTCCATTCCATTCCATTTGAATTCCATTCCATTCCATTCCATTCCATTCTATTCCATTCCATTCCATTCCATTCCATTCCATTCCATTCCATTCCATTCTACTCGGGTTGATTCCATTCTATTCCATTCCATTCCATTCCATTCCATTCGATTCCATTCGATTCCATTCCATTCCATTCCATTCTATTCCATTCCATTCCATTCCATTCCATTCCATTGAATTCCATTCCATTCCATTGAATTCCATTCCATTCCATTCCATTCCATTGAATTCCGTTCCATTCCATTCCATTCCATTCCATTCCATTGAATTCCATTCCATTGAATTCCATTCCATTCCATTCCATTCCACTGAATTCCATTCCATTCCGTTCCGTTCCGTTCCGTTCCGTTCCATTCCGTTCCATTCCATTCCATTCCATTCCATTGAATTCCGTTCCATTCCATTGAATTCCATTCCATTCCGTTCCATTCCATTGAATTCCGTTCCGTTCCGTTCCGTTCCATTCCGTTCCATTCCGTTCCATTCCGTTCTACTCGGGTTGATTCCATTCTATTCCATTCCATTCCATTCGATTCCATTCCATTCCATTCGATTCCATTCCATTCCGTTCTACTCGGGTTCATTCCATTCCATTCCGTTCCGTTCCGTTCCGTTCCGTTCCATTCCTTTCTACTTGTGTTGATTCCATTCCATTCCATTCTATTCCATTGAATTCCATTCCATTCCATTCCATTCCATTCCATTACATGGAATTCCATTGAATTCCATTGAATTCCATTCCATTGAATTCCATTCCATTCCATTGAATTCCATTCCATTCCATTCCATTCCATTCCATTGAATTCCATTCCATTCCATTCCATTCCATTCCATTCCATTCCATTCCATTGAATTCCATTCCATTCCATTCCATTCGATTCCTTTCCATTCCATTGAATTCCATTCCATTCCATTCCATTCCATTCCATTCCATTGAATTCCATTGAATTCCATTCCATTCCGTTCCATTCCATTGAATTCCGTTCCGTTCCGTTCCGTTCCATTCCGTTCCGTTCCATTCCGTTCCATTCCGTTCTATTCCGTTCTACTCGGGTTGATTCCATTCTATTCCATTCCATTCCACTCGATTCCATTCCATTCCATTCCATTCCATTCCATTCCATTCCGTTCTACTCGGGTTCATTCCATTCCATTCCGTTCCGTTCCATTCCTTTCTACTTGTGTTGATTTCATTCCATTCCATTCTATTCCATAGAATTCCATTCCATTCCATTCCATTCCATTCCATGGAATTCCATTGAATTCCATTGAATTCCATTCCATGGAATTCCATTGAATTCCATAGAATTCCATTCCATGGAATTCCTTTGAATTCCATTCCATTCCATTCCATTCCATTCCATTCCATTCCATTCCATGGAATTCCATTCCATTCCATTCCATTCCATTCCATTCCATGGAATTCCATTCCATTCCATTCCATTCCATTGCATTCCATTCCATTCCATTCCATGGAATTCCATTCCATTCCATTCCATTCGATTCCATTCCATTCCATTGAATTCCATTCCATTCCATTCCATTCCATTCCATTCCATTACATGGAATTCCATTGAATTCCATTGAATTCCATTGCATTGAATTCCATTCCATTCCATTCCATTCCATTCCATTCCATTCCATTGAATTCCATTCCATTCTATTCCTTTCCATTCCATTGAATTCCATTCCATTCCATTCCATTCCATTCCATTCCATTCCTTTCCATTCCAATGAATTCCATTGAATTCCGTTCCATTGAATTCCATTCCATTCCATTCCATTCCGTTCCATTCCATTCCATTCCATTCCATTCCGTTCCGTTCCATTCCGTTCCATTCCGTTCCATTCCATTGAATTCCGTTCCCTTGCACTGAATTCCGTTCCATTCCATTCCATTACTTTCCGTTCCGTTCCGTTCCGTTCCGTTCCGTTCCGTTCTACTCGGGTTGATTCCATTCTATTCCATTCCATTCCATTCGATTCCATTCTAATCCATTCGATTCCATTCGATTCAATTCGATTCCATTCCATTCCATTTCATTCCATTCCATTCCAATGAATTCCATTCCATTCCATTGAATTCCATTCCATTCCATTCCATTCCATTGAATTCCATTCCATTCCATTGAATTCCATTCCATTCCATTCCATTCGATTCCATTCCATTCCATGGAATTCCATTACATTCCATTCCATTCCATTCCATTCCATTCCATTCCATTCCATTCCATTCCATTCGATTCCATTCGATTCCTTTCGATTCCATTCGATTCCATTCCATTCCATTCCATTCCATTGAATTCCATTCCATTCCATTCCATTCCATTGAATTCCATTCCATTCCATTCCATTCGATTCCATTCCATTCCATGGAATTCCATTCCATTCCATTCCATTCCATTCCATTCCATTCCATTCCATTCCATTCCATTCCATTCCATTCCATCGAATTCCATTCCATTCCATTCCATTCCATTCCATTCCATTCCATTCCATTCCATTCTACTCGGGTTGATTCCATTCTATTACATTCCATTCCATTCGATTCCATTCGATTCCATTCGATTCCATTCGATTCCATTCCATTCAATTCCATTCAATTGAATTCCATTCCATTCCATTCCATTCCATTCCATTCCATTCAATTACATCGAATTCCAGTACATTCCATTCCATTCCATTCCATTCCATTGTATTCCATTCCATTCCATTGAATTCCATTCCATTCCATTCCATTCCATTGAATTCCGTTCCATTCCATTCCATTCCATTGAATTCCGAACCATTGAATTCCATTCCTTTCCGTTCCCTTCCGTTCCGTTCTCTTCCATTCTACTCGGGTTGATTCCATTCTTTTCCATTACATTCCATTCGATTCCATTCGATTCCATTCCATTCCATTCCATTTGAATTCCATTGCATTCCATTCCATTCCATTCCATTCCATTCCATTCCATTCCATCGAATTCCATTCCATTCGATTCCATTCCATTCCATTCCATTGCATTCCATCCAATTCCATTCTACTCGGGTTGATTCCATTCTATTCCATTCCATTCCATTCGATTCCATTCGATTCCATTCGATTCCATTCGATTCCATTCCATTCCATTCCATTCAATTGAATTCCATTCCATTCCATTCCATTCCTTTCCATTCCATTCCATTCCATTCCATTCCATTCCATTCCGTTCTGCTCGGGTTGATTCCATTTTATTCCATTCCATTCCATTCGATTCCATTCGATTCCATTCGATTCCATTCCATTCCATTCCATTCCATTGAATTCCATTCCATTCCATTCCATTCCATTCCATTCCATTCCATTCCATTCCTTTCCGTTCCATTCCATTCCGTTCCTTTCCTTTCCTTTCCGTTCCATTCCATTCCGTTCCGTTCCATTCCATTGCATTCCGTTCCATTCCATTCCATTAAATTCCATTGAATTCCATTCCATTCCATTCCATTCCATGGAATTCCATTCCATTCCATTCCATTCCATTCCATTCCATTCCATTCCATTCCATTGAATTCCATTCCATTCCATTCAATTCCATTCCATTCCATCCCATTCGATTCCATTCCATTCCATTGAATTCCATTCCATTCCATTCCATTCCATTCCATTCCATTGAATTCCATTCCATTGAATTCCATTCCATTCCATTGAATTCCATTGCAATCCATTCCATTCCATTGAATTCCGTTCCATTCCATTCCATTCCATTCCGTTCCATTCCATTTGAATTCCATTCCATTCCATTCCATTCCATTGAATTCCGTTCCATTCCATTGAATTCCATTCCATTCCGTTCCATTCCATTGAATTCCGTTCCGTTCCGTTCCGTTCCGTTCCGTTCCATTCCGTTCCATTCCGTTCCATTCCGTTCTACTCGGGTTGATTCCATTCTATTCCATTCCATTCCATTCGATTCCATTCCATTCCATTCCATTCCATTCCATTCCATTCCATTCCTTTCTACTCGGGTTCATTCCATTCCGTTCCGTTCCGTTCCGTTCCGTTCCATTCCTTTCTACTTGTGTTGATTCCATTCCATTCCATTCTATTCCATTGAATTCCATTCCATTCCATTCCATTCCATTCCATTGAATTCCATTCCATTCCATTGAATTCCATTCCATTCCATTCCATTCGATTCCATTCCATTCCATGGAATTCCATTACATTCCATTCCATTCCATTCCATTCCATTCCATTCCATTCCATTCCATTCGATTCCATTCGATTCCTTTCGATTCCATTCGATTCCATTCCATTCCATTCCATTCCATTGAATTCCATTCCATTCCATTCCATTCCATTGAATTCCATTCCATTCCATTCCATTCGATTCCATTCCATTCCATGGAATTCCATTCCATTCCATTCCATTCCATTCCATTCCATTCCATTCCATTCCATTCCATTCCATTCCATCGAATTCCATTCCATTCCATTCCATTCCATTCCATTCCATTCCATTCCATTCCATTCTACTCGGGTTGATTCCATTCTATTACATTCCATTCCATTCGATTCCATTCGATTCCATTCGATTCCATTCGATTCCATTCCATTCAATTCCATTCAATTGAATTCCATTCCATTCCATTCCATTCCATTCCATTCCATTCAATTACATCGAATTCCAGTACATTCCATTCCATTCCATTCCATTCCATTGTATTCCATTCCATTCCATTGAATTCCATTCCATTCCATTCCATTCCATTGAATTCCGTTCCATTCCATTCCATTCCATTGAATTCCGAACCATTGAATTCCATTCCTTTCCGTTCCCTTCCGTTCCGTTCTCTTCCATTCTACTCGGGTTGATTCCATTCTTTTCCATTACATTCCATTCGATTCCATTCGATTCCATTCCATTCCATTCCATTTGAATTCCATTGCATTCCATTCCATTCCATTCCATTCCATTCCATTCCATTCCATCGAATTCCATTCCATTCGATTCCATTCCATTCCATTCCATTGCATTCCATCCAATTCCATTCTACTCGGGTTGATTCCATTCTATTCCATTCCATTCCATTCGATTCCATTCGATTCCATTCGATTCCATTCGATTCCATTCCATTCCATTCCATTCAATTGAATTCCATTCCATTCCATTCCATTCCTTTCCATTCCATTCCATTCCATTCCATTCCATTCCATTCCGTTCTGCTCGGGTTGATTCCATTTTATTCCATTCCATTCCATTCGATTCCATTCGATTCCATTCGATTCCATTCCATTCCATTCCATTCCATTGAATTCCATTCCATTCCATTCCATTCCATTCCATTCCATTCCATTCCATTCCTTTCCGTTCCATTCCATTCCGTTCCTTTCCTTTCCTTTCCGTTCCATTCCATTCCGTTCCGTTCCATTCCATTGCATTCCGTTCCATTCCATTCCATTAAATTCCATTGAATTCCATTCCATTCCATTCCATTCCATGGAATTCCATTCCATTCCATTCCATTCCATTCCATTCCATTCCATTCCATTCCATTGAATTCCATTCCATTCCATTCAATTCCATTCCATTCCATCCCATTCGATTCCATTCCATTCCATTGAATTCCATTCCATTCCATTCCATTCCATTCCATTCCATTGAATTCCATTCCATTGAATTCCATTCCATTCCATTGAATTCCATTGCAATCCATTCCATTCCATTGAATTCCGTTCCATTCCATTCCATTCCATTCCGTTCCATTCCATTTGAATTCCATTCCATTCCATTCCATTCCATTGAATTCCGTTCCATTCCATTGAATTCCATTCCATTCCGTTCCATTCCATTGAATTCCGTTCCGTTCCGTTCCGTTCCGTTCCGTTCCATTCCGTTCCATTCCGTTCCATTCCGTTCTACTCGGGTTGATTCCATTCTATTCCATTCCATTCCATTCGATTCCATTCCATTCCATTCCATTCCATTCCATTCCATTCCATTCCTTTCTACTCGGGTTCATTCCATTCCGTTCCGTTCCGTTCCGTTCCGTTCCATTCCTTTCTACTTGTGTTGATTCCATTCCATTCCATTCTATTCCATTGAATTCCATTCCATTCCATTCCATTCCATTCCATTACATGGAATTCCATTGAATTCCATTGAATTCCATTCCATGGAATTCCATTGAATTCCATTCCATTCCATTCCATGGAATTCAATTCCATTCCATTCCATTCCTTGGAATTCCATTCCATTCCATTCCATTCCATTCCATTGAATTCCATTCCATTCCATTCAATTGAATTCCATTCCATTCCATTCCATTCGATTCCATTCCATTCCATTGAATTCAATTCCGTTCCATTCCATTCCATTGAATTCCATTGAATTCCATTCCATTGAATTCCATTCCATTCCATTGAATTCCATTCCATTTCATTCCATTCCATTCCGTTCCATTCCATTGAATTCCGTTCCATTGCACTGAATTCCGTTCCATTCCATTCCATTCCTTTCCGTTCCGTTCCGTTCCGTTCCGTTCCGTTCCGTTCTACTCGGGTTGATTCCATTCTATTCCTTTCCATTCCATTCGATTCCATTCTATTCCATTCGATTCCATTCGATTCAATTCGATTCCATTCCATTCCATTCCATTCCATTCCATTCCATTCAATTGAATTCCATTCCATTCCATTGAATTCCATTCCATTCCATTCCGTTCCATTCCATTCCGTTCCATTCCATTCCATTCCATTCCATTACGTTCCGTTCCATTCCGTTCCATTCCGTTCCATTCCATTGAATTCCATTCCATTCCATAGAATTCCATTCCATTCCATTCCATTCCATTGAATTCCATTCCATTACATTGAATTCCATTCCATTCCATTCCATTCCATTGAATTCCGTTCCATTCCATTCCTTTCCATTCCATTCCATTCCATTGAATTCCATTACATTGAATTCCATTCCATTCCATTCCATTCCATTCCATTCCATTGAATTCCATTCCATTCCATTGAATTCCATTCCATTCCATTCCATTCGATTCCATTCCATTCCATGGAATTCCATTCCTTTCCATTCCATTCCATTCCATTCCATTCCATTGAATTCCATTGAATTCCATTCCATTCCATTGAATTCCATTCCTTTCCATTCCATTCCATTGAATTCCGTTCAATTCCATCCCATTCCATTCCATTCCATTCCATTCCATTCGAATTCCATTCCATTCCATTCCATTCCATTCCATTCCATTCCATTCCATTCGATTCCATTCGATTCCTTTCGATTCCATTCCATTCCATTCCATTCCATTCCATTCCATTGAATTCCATTCCATTCCATTCCATTCCATTCCATTGAATTCCATTCCATTCCATTCCATCGAATTCCATTCCATTCCATTGAATTCCATTCCATTCCATTCCTTTCCATTCCATTCCATTCCATTCCATTCCATTCCATTCCATCGAATTCCATTCCATTCCATTCCATTCCATTCCATTCGATTCCAATCGATTCCATTCGATTCCATTCGATTCCATTCCATTCCATTCCATCGAATTCCATTCCATTCCATTCCATTCCATTCCATTCCATTCCATTCCATTCGATTCCATTTGATTCCATTCGATTCCATTCCATTCCATTCCATTCCATTGAATTCCGTTCCATTCCATTCCATTCCATTCCATTCCCTTCCATTGAATTCCATTACATTGAATTCCATTCCATTCCATTCCATTCCATGGAATTCCATTCCATTCCGTTCCGTTCCGTTCCGTTCCTTTCCGTACCGTTCCATTCCATTCCATTCCATTCCATTGAATTCCGTTCCATTCCATTGAATTCCATTCCATTCCGTTCCATTCCATTGAATTCCGTTCCGTTCCGTTCCGTTCCGTTCCGTTCCATTCCGTTCCATTCCATTCCATTACGTTCTACTCGGGTTCATTCCATTCCATTCCTTTCCATTCCGTTCCGTTCCGTACCATTCCGTTCCGTTCTACTCGGGTTGATTCCATTCTATTCCATTCCATTCCATTCGATTCCATTCTATTCCATTCGATTCCATTCTATTCAATTCGATTCCATTCCATTCCAATCCATTCCATTACATTCCATTGAATTCCATTCCATTCCATTCCGTTCCATTCCATTCCGTTCCATTCCATTCCATTCCATTCCATTCCATTCCATTACGTTCCATTCCATTCCGTTCCATTCCATTGAATTCCGATCCATTGCATTGAATTCCGTTCCATTCCATTCCATTCCATTCCATTCCATTCCATTGAATTCCATTCCATTGAATTCCATTCCATTCCATTCCATTCCACTGAATTCCATTCCATTCCGTTCCGTTCCGTTCCGTTCCGTTCCATTCCGTTCCATTCCATTCCATTCCATTCCATTGAATTCCGTTCCATTCCATTGAATTCCATTCCATTCCGTTCCATTCCATTGAATTCCGTTCCGTTCCGTTCCGTTCCGTTCCATTCCGTTCCATTCCGTTCCATTCCGTTCTACTCGGGTTGATTCCATTCTATTCCATTCCATTCCATTCGATTCCATTCCGTTCCATTCCATTCCATTCCATTCCATTCCTTTCTACTCGGGTTCATTCCATTCCATTCCGTTCCGTTCCGTTCCGTTCCGTTCCATTCCTTTCTACTTGTGTTGATTCCATTCCATTCCATTCTATTCCATTGAATTCCATTCCATTCCATTCCATTCCATTCCATTACATGGAATTCCATTGAATTCCATTGAATTCCATTCCATTGAATTCCATTGAATTCCATTCCATTCCATTCCATGGAATTCAATTCCATTCCATTCCATTCCTTGGAATTCCATTCCATTCCATTCCATTCCATTCCATTGAATTCCATTCCATTCCATTCAATTGAATTCCATTCCATTCCATTCCATTCGATTCCATTCCATTCCATTGAATTCAATTCCGTTCCATTCCATTCCATTGAATTCCATTGAATTCCATTCCATTGAATTCCATTCCATTCCATTGAATTCCATTCCATTTCATTCCATTCCATTCCGTTCCATTCCATTGAATTCCGTTCCATTGCACTGAATTCCGTTCCATTCCATTCCATTCCTTTCCGTTCCGCTCCGTTCCGTTCCGTTCCGTTCCGTTCTACTCGGGTTGATTCCATTCTATTCCTTTCCATTCCATTCGATTCCATTCTATTCCATTCGATTCCATTCGATTCAATTCGATTCCATTCCATTCCATTCCATTCCATTCCATTCCATTCCATTGAATTCCATTCCATTCCATTGAATTCCATTCCATTCCATTCCGTTCCATTCCATTCCGTTCCATTCCATTCCATTCCATTCCATTACGTTCCGTTCCATTCCGTTCCATTCCGTTCCATTCCATTGAATTCCGATCCATTGCATTGAATTCCGTTCCATTCCATTCCATTCCTTTCCGTTCCGTTCCGTTCCGTTCCGTTCCGTTCCGTTCCGTTCTACTCGGATTGATTCCATTCTATTCCATTCCATTCCATTCGATTCCATTCGATTCCATTCGATTCCATTCGATTCCATTCCATTCCATTCCATTCCATTGAATTCCATTCCATTCCATTCCATTCCATTCCATTCCATTCCATTGAATTCCATTGAATTCCATTCCATTGAATTCCATTCCATTCCATTCCATTCCGTTCCATTCCATTCCGTTCCATTCCATTCCGTTCCATTCCATTCCATTCCATTCCATTCCATTCCGTTCCGTTCCATTCCATTCCATTCCGTTCCATTCCATTGAATTCCGTTCCGTTCCGTTCCGTTCCGTTCCGTTCCGTTCCATTCCGTTCCATTCCATTCCATTACGTTCTACTCGGGTTCATTCCATTCCATTCCTTTCCATTCCGTTCCGTTCCGTACCATTCCGTTCCGTTCTACTCGGGTTGATTCCATTCTATTCCATTCCATTCCATTCGATTCCATTCTATTCCATTCGATTCCATTCTATTCAATTCGATTCCATTCCATTCCAATCCATTCCATTACATTCCATTGAATTCCATTCCATTCCATTCCGTTCCATTCCATTCCGTTCCATTCCATTCCATTCCATTCCATTCCATTCCATTACGTTCCGTTCCATTCCGTTCCATTCCATTGAATTCCGATCCATTGCATTGAATTCCGTTCCATTCCATTCCATTCCATTCCATTCCATTCCATTGAATTCCATTCCATTGAATTCCATTCCATTCCATTCCATTCCACTGAATTCCATTCCATTCCGTTCCGTTCCGTTCCGTTCCGTTCCATTCCGTTCCATTCCATTCCATTCCATTCCATTGAATTCCGTTCCATTCCATTGAATTCCATTCCATTCCGTTCCATTCCATTGAATTCCGTTCCGTTCCGTTCCGTTCCGTTCCATTCCGTTCCATTCCGTTCCATTCCGTTCTACTCGGGTTGATTCCATTCTATTCCATTCCATTCCATTCGATTCCATTCCGTTCCATTCCATTCCATTCCATTCCATTCCTTTCTACTCGGGTTCATTCCATTCCATTCCGTTCCGTTCCGTTCCGTTCCGTTCCATTCCTTTCTACTTGTGTTGATTCCATTCCATTCCATTCTATTCCATTGAATTCCATTCCATTCCATTCCATTCCATTCCATTACATGGAATTCCATTGAATTCCATTGAATTCCATTCCATTGAATTCCATTGAATTCCATTCCATTCCATTCCATGGAATTCAATTCCATTCCATTCCATTCCTTGGAATTCCATTCCATTCCATTCCATTCCATTCCATTGAATTCCATTCCATTCCATTCAATTGAATTCCATTCCATTCCATTCCATTCGATGCCATTCCATTCCATTGAATTCAATTCCGTTCCATTCCATTCCATTGAATTCCATTGAATTCCATTCCATTGAATTCCATTCCATTCCATTGAATTCCATTCCATTTCATTCCATTCCATTCCGTTCCATTCCATTGAATTCCGTTACATTGCACTGAATTCCGTTCCATTCCATTCCATTCCTTTCCGTTCCGTTCCGTTCCGTTCCGTTCCGTTCCGTTCTACTCGGGTTGATTCCATTCTATTCCTTTCCATTCCATTCGATTCCATTCTATTCCATTCGATTACATTCGATTCAATTCGATTCCATTCCATTCCATTCCATTCCATTCAATTCCATTCCATTCCATTGAATTCCATTCCATTCCATTGAATTCCATTCCATTCCATTCCGTTCCATTCCATTCCGTTCCATTCCATTCCATTCCATTCCATTACGTTCCGTTCCATTCCGTTCCATTCCGTTCCATTCCATTGAATTCCGATCCATTGCATTGAATTCCGTTCCATTCCATTCCATTCCTTTCCGTTCCGTTCCGTTCCGTTCCGTTCCGTTCCGTTCCGTTCTACTCGGATTGATTCCATTCTATTCCATTCCATTCCATTCGATTCCATTCGATTCCATTCGATTCCATTCGATTCCATTCCATTCCATTCCATTCCATTGAATTCCATTCCATTCCATTCCATTCCATTCCATTCCATTCCATTGAATTCCATTGAATTCCATTCCATTGAATTCCATTCCATTCCATTCCATTCCGTTCCATTCCATTCCGTTCCATTCCATTCCATTCCATTCCATTCCATTCCGTTCCGTTCCATTCCGTTCCATTCCGTTCCATTCCATTGAATTCCGTTCCATTCCATTACATTCCTTTACGTTCCGTTCCGTTCCGTTCCGTTCTACTCGGGTTGATTCCATTCTATTCCATTCCATTCCATTCGATTCCATTCTATTCCATTCGATTCCATTCGATTCAATTCGATTCGATTCGATTCCATTCCATTCCATTCCATTCCATTGAATTCCATTCCATTCCATTGAATTCCATTCCATTCCATTCCATTCCATTCCATGGAATTCCATTCCATTCCATTGAATTCCATTCCATTCCATTCCATTCGATTCCATTCCATTCCATGGAATTCCATTCCATTCGATTCCATTCCATTCCATGGAATTCCATTTCATTCCATTCCATTCCATTCCATTCCATTCCATTCCATTCCATAGAATTCCATTCCATTCCATTCCATTCCATTCCATTCCATTCCATTCCATCGAATTCCATTCCATTCCATTCCATTCCATTCCATTCCATTCCATTCCATTCCATTCTATTCCATTCTACTCGGGTTGATTCCATTCTATTACATTCCATTCCATTCGATTCCATTCGATTCCATTCGATTCCATTCGATTCCATTCCATTCCATTCCATTCAATTGAATTCCATTCCATTCCATTCCATTCCATTCCATTCCATTCCATTGAATTCCATTCCATTCCATTGAATTCCATTCCATTCCGTTCCATTCCATTGAATTCCGTTCCGTTCCGTTCCGTTCCGTTCCGTTCCATTCCGTTCCATTCCATTCCATTCCGTTCTACTCGGGTTCATTCCATTCCATTCCTTTCCGTTCCGTTCCGTTCCGTACCATTCCGTTCCGTTCTACTCGGGTTGATTCCATTCTATTCCATTCCATTCCATTCGATTCCATTCTATTCCATTCGATTCCATTCTATTCAATTCGATTCCATTCCATTCCAATCCATTCCATTACATTCCATTGAATTCCATTCCATTCCATTCCGTTCCATTCCATTCCGTTCCATTCCATTCCATTCCATTCCATTCCATTCCATTCCATTACGTTCCGTTCCATTCCGTTCCATTCCATTGAATTCCGATCCATTGCATTGAATTCCTTTCCATTCCATTCCATTGAATTCCATTCCATGGAATTCCATTCCATTCCATTCCATTCCATTGAATTCCATTCCATTCCGTTCCGTTCCGTTCCGTTCCGTTCCGTTCCGTTCCATTCCATTCCATTGAATTCCGTTCCATTCCATTGAATTCCATTCCATTCCGTTCCATTCCATTGAATTCCGTTCCGTTCCGTTCCGTTCCATTCCGTTCCATTCCGTTCCATTCCGTTCCATTCCGTTCTACTCGGGTTGATTCCATTCTATTCCATTCCATTCCATTCGATTCCATTCCATTCCATTCCATTCCATTCCATTCCATTCCTTTCTACTCGGGTTCATTCCATTCCATTCCGTTCCGTTCCGTTCCGTTCCGTTCCATTCCTTTCTACTTGTGTTGATTCCATTCCATTCCATTCTATTCCATTGAATTCCATTCCATTCCATTCCATTCCATTCCATTACATGGAATTCCATTGAATTCCATTGAATTCCATTCCATTGAATTCCATTGAATTCCATTCCATTCCATTCCATGGAATTCAATTCCATTCCATTCCATTCCTTGGAATTCCATTCCATTCCATTCCATTCCATTCCATTCCATTGAATTCCATTCCATTCCATTCAATTGAATTCCATTCCATTCCATTCCATTCGATTCCATTCCATTCCATTGAATTCCATTCCGTTCCATTCCATTCCATTGAATTCCATTGAATTCCATTCCATGGAATTCCATTCCATTCCATTGAATTCCATTCCATTCCATTCCATTCCATTCCGTTCCATTCCATTCCGTTCCATTCCATTCCATTCCTTTCCATTCCATTCCATTCCGTTCCATTCCATTGAATTCCGTTCCATTGCATTGAATTCCGTTCCATTCCATTCCATTCCTTTCCATTCCGTTCCGTTCCGTTCCGTTCCGTTCCGTTCTACTCGGGTTGATTCCATTCTATTCCTTTCCATTCCATTCGATTCCATTCTATTCCATTCGATTCCATTCGATTCAATTCGATTCCATTCCATTCCATTCCATTCCATTCCATTCCATTCCATTGAATTCCATTCCATTCCATTCCGTTCCATTCCATTCCGTTCCATTCCATTCCATTCCATTCCATTACGTTCCGTTCCATTCCGTTCCATTCCGTTCCATTCCATTGAATTCCGATCCATTGCATTGAATTCCGTTCCATTCCATTCCATTCCTTTCCGTTCCATTCCGTTCCGTTCCGTTCCGTTCCGTTCTACTCGGATTGATTCCATTCTATTCCATTCCATTCCATTCGATTCCATTCGATTCCATTCGATTCCATTTGATTCCATTCCATTCCATTCCATTCCATTGAATTCCATTCCATTCTATTCCATTCCATTCCATTCCATTCCATTCCATTGAATTCCATTGAATTCCATTCCATTGAATTCCATTCCATTCCATTCCATTCCGTTCCATTCCATTCCGTTCCATTCCATTCCATTCCATTCCATTCAATTCCATTCCGTTCCGTTCCATTCCGTTCCATTCCGTTCCATTCCATTGAATTCCGTTCCATTCCATTACATTCCTTTACGTTCCGTTCCGTTCCGTTCCGTTCCGTTCCGTTCTACTCGGGTTGATTCCATTCTATTCCATTCCATTCCATTCCATTCCATTCTATTCCATTCGATTCCATTCGATTCAATTCGATTCGATTCCATTCCATTCCATTCCATTCCATTCCATTGAATTCCATTCCATTCCATAGAATTCCATTCCATTCCATTCCATTCCATTCCATTCCATGGAATTCCATTCCATTCCATGGAATTCCATTCCATTCCGTTCCATTCCATTGAATTCCGTTCCGTTCCGTTCCGTTCCGTTCCGTTCCGTTCCGTTCCATTCCGTTCCATTCCATTCCATTCCGTTCTACTCGGGTTCATTCCATTCCATTCCTTTCCGTTCCGTTCCGTTCCGTTCCGTTCCGTTGCGTTCCGTTCCGTTCTACTCGGGTTGATTCCATTCTATTCCATTCCATTCCATTCGATTCCATTCTATTCCATTCGATTCCATTCTATTCAATTCGATTCCATTCCATTCCATTCCATTCCATTCCATTCCATTGAATTCCATTCCATTCCATTCCGTTCCATTCCATTCCGTTCCATTCCATTCCATTCCATTCCATTCCATTCCATTACGTTCCGTTCCATTCCGTTCCATTCCATTGAATTCCGATCCATTGCATTGAATTCCGTTCCATTCCATTCCACTCCTTTCCGTTCCGTTCCGTTCCGTTCCGTTCCGTTCTACTCGAGTTGATTCCATTCTATTCCATTCCATTCCATTCGATTCCAATCTATTCCATTCGATTCCATTCGATTCAATTCGATTCCATTCCATTCCATTCCATTCCATTCCATTCCATTCCATTCCATTGAATTCCATTCCATTCCATTCCGTTCCATTCCATTCCGTTCCATTCCATTCCATTCCATTCCATTCCATTCCTTTCCGTTACGTTCCGTTCCGTTCCATTCCGTTCTACTCGGATTGATTCCATTCTATTCCATTCCATTCCATTCGATTCCATTCGATTCCATTCGATTCCATTCGATTCCATTCCATTCCATTCCATTCCATTGAACTCCATTCCATTCCATTCCATTCCATTCAATTCCATTCCATTGAACTCCATTCCATTCCATTCCATTCCATTCCATTCCATTCCATTCCATTCCATTGAATTCCATTGCATTCCATTCCATTCCATTGAATTCCGTTCCATTCCATTCCTTTCCATTCCATTCCATTCCATTGAATTCCATTACATTGAATTCCATTCCATTCCATTCCATTCCATTCCATTCCATTGAATTCCATTCCATTCCATAGAATTCCATTCCATTCCATTCCATTCGATTCCATTCCATTCCATGGAATTCCATTCCTTTCCATTCCATTCCATTCCATTCCATTCCATTCCATTGAATTCCATTGAATTCCATTCCATTCCATTGAATTCCATTCTTTTCCATTCCATTCCATTGAATTCCGTTCAATTCCATTCCATTCCATTCCATTCCATTCCATTCCATTCGAATTCCATTCCATTCCATTCCATTCCATTCCATTCAATTCCACTCTACTCGGGTTGATTCCATTCAATTCCATTCCATTCCATTCGATTCCATTCGATTGCTTTCGATTCCATTCCATTCCATTCCATTCCATTCCATTCCATTCCATTCCATTGTATTCCATTCCATTCCATTCCATTCCATTGAATTCCATTCCATTCCATTCCATCGAATTCCATTCCATTCCATTGAATTCCATTCCATTGCATTCCATTCCATTCCATTCCATTCCATTCCATTCCATTCCATTCCTTCGAATTCCATTCCATTCCATTCCATTCCATTCCATTCCATTCGATTCCATTCGATTCCATTCGATTCCATTCGATTCCATTCGATTCCATTCCATTCCATTCCATTCCATTGAATTCCATTCCATTCCATTCCATTGAATTCCATTACATTGACTTCCATTCCATTCCATTCCATTCCATGGAATTCCATTCCATTCCGTTCCGTTCCGTTCTGTTCCGTACCGTTCCATTCCATTCCATTCCATTCCATTGAATTCCGTTCCATTCCATTGAATTCCATTCCATTCCGTTCCATTCCATTGAATTCCGTTCCGTTCCGTTCCGTTCCGTTCCGTTCCGTTCCGTTCCATTCCGTTCCATTCCATTCCATTCCGTTCTACTCGGGTTCATTCCATTCCATTCCTTTCCGTTCCGTTCCGTTCCGTACCATTCCGTTCCGTTCTACTCGGGTTGATTCCATTCTATTCCATTCCATTCCATTCGATTCCATTCTATTCCATTCGATTCCATTCTATTCAATTCGATTCCATTCCATTCCAATCCATTCCATTACATTCCATTGAATTCCATTCCATTCCATTCCGTTCCATTCCATTCCGTTCCATTCCATTCCATTCCATTCCATTCCATTCCATTCCATTACGTTCCGTTCCATTCCGTTCCATTCCATTGAATTCCGATCCATTGCATTGAATTCCGTTCCATTCCATTCCATTCCATTCCATTGAATTCCATTCCATTGAATTCCATTCCATTCCATTCCATTCCACTGAATTCCATTCCATTCCGTTCCGTTCCGTTCCGTTCCGTTCCATTCCATTCCATTGAATTCCGTTCCATTCCATTGAATTCCATTCCATTCCGTTCCATTCCATTGAATTCCGTTCCGTTCCGTTCCGTTCCATTCCGTTCCATTCCGTTCCATTCCGTTCCATTCCTTTCTACTCGGGTTGATTCCATTCTATTCCATTCCATTCCATTCGATTCCATTCCATTCCATTCCATTCCATTCCATTCCATTCCTTTCTACTCGGGTTCATTCCATTCCATTCCGTTCCGTTCCGTTCCGTTCCGTTCCATTCCTTTCTACTTGTGTTGATTCCATTCCATTCCATTCTATTCCATTGAATTCCATTCCATTCCATTCCATTCCATTCCATTACATGGAATTCCATTGAATTCCATTGAATTCCATTCCATTGAATTCCATTGAATTCCATTCCATTCCATTCCATGGAATTCAATTCCATTCCATTCCATTCCTTGGAATTCCATTCCATTCCATTCCATTCCATTCCATTGAATTCCATTCCATTCCATTCAATTGAATTCCATTCCATTCCATTCCATTCGATTCCATTCCATTCCATTGAATTCCATTCCGTTCCATTCCATTCCATTGAATTCCATTGAATTCCATTCCATGGAATTCCATTCCATTCCATTGAATTCCATTCCATTTCATTCCATTCCATTCCGTTCCATTCCATTCCGTTCCATTCCATTCCATTCCTTTCCATTCCATTCCATTCCGTTCCATTCCATTGAATTCCGTTCCATTGCATTGAATTCCGTTCCATTCCATTCCATTCCGTTCCGTTCCGTTCCGTTCCGTTCCGTTCCGTTCTACTCGGGTTGATTCCATTCTATTCCTTTCCATTCCATTCGATTCCATGCTATTCCATTCGATTCCATTCGATTCAATTCGATTCCATTCCATTCCATTCCATTCCATTCCATTCCATTCCATTGAATTCCATTCCATTCCATTCCGTTCCATTCCATTCCGTTCCATTCCATTCCACTCCATTCCATTACGTTCCGTTCCATTCCGTTCCATTCCGTTCCATTCCATTGAATTCCGATCCATTGCATTGAATTCCGTTCCATTCCATTCCATTCCTTTCCGTTCCGTTCCGTTCCGTTCCGTTCCGTTCCGTTCTACTCGGATTGATTCCATTCTATTCCATTCCATTCCATTCGATTCCATTCGATTCCATTCGATTCCATTCGATTCCATTCCATTCCATTCCATTCCATTGAATTCCATTCCATTCTATTCCATTCCATTCCATTCCATTCCATTCCATTCCATTGAATTCCATTGAATTCCATTCCATTGAATTCCATTCCATTCCATTCCATTCCGTTCCATTCCATTCCGTTCCATTCCATTCCATTCCATTCCATTCCATTCCGTTCCGTTCCATTCCGTTCCATTCCGTTCCATTCCGTTGAATTCCGTTCCATTCCATTACATTCCTTTACGTTCCGTTCCGTTCCGTTCCGTTCCGTTCCGTTCTACTCGGGTTGATTCCATTCTATTCCATTCCATTCCATTCGATTCCATTCTATTCCATTCGATTCCATTCGATTCAATTCGATTCGATTCCATTCCATTCCATTCCATTCCATTACATTGAATTCCATTCCATTCCATAGAATTCCATTCCATTCCATTCCATTCCATTCCATTCCATGGAATTCCATTCCATTCCATTCCATAGAATTCCATTCCATTCCATTCCATTCCATTCCATTCCATGGAATTCCATTCCATTCCATTCCATTCCATTCCATTCAATTGAATTCCATTCCATTCCATTCCATTCCATTCCATTCCATTCCATTCCATTCCATTGAAATCCATTCCATTCCATGGAATTCCATTCCATTCCGTTCCATTCCATTGAATTCCGTTCCGTTCCGTTCCGTTCCGTTCCGTTCCGTTCCATTCCGTTCCATTCCATTCCATTCCGTTCTACTCGGGTTCATTCCATTCCATTCCTTTCCTTTCCGTTCCGTTCCGTTCCGTTCCGTTGCGTTCCGTTCCGTTCTACTCGGGTTGATTCCATTCTATTCCATTCCATTCCATTCGATTCCATTCTATTCCATTCGATTCCATTCTATTCAATTCGATTCCATTCCATTCCATTCCATTCCATTCCATTCCATTGAATTCCATTCCATTCCATTCCGTTCCATTCCATTCCGTTCCATTCCATTCCATTCCATTCCATTCCATTCCATTACGTTCCGTTCCATTCCGTTCCATTCCATTGAATTCCGATCCATTGCATTGAATTCCGTTCCATTCCATTCCACTCCTTTCCGTTCCGTTCCGTTCCGTTCCGTTCCGTTCTACTCGAGTTGATTCCATTCTATTCCATTCCATTCCATTCGATTCCAATCTATTCCATTCGATTCCATTCGATTCAATTCGATTCCATTCCATTCCATTCCATTCCATTCCATTCCATTCCATTGAATTCCATTCCATTCCATTCCGTTCCATTCCATTCCGTTCCATTCCATTCCATTCCATTCCATTCCATTCCTTTCCGTTACGTTCCGTTCCGTTCCATTCCGTTCTACTCGGATTGATTCCATTCTATTCCATTCCATTCCATTCGATTCCATTCGATTCCATTCGATTCCATTCGATTCCATTCCATTCCATTCCATTCCATTGAACTCCATTCCATTCCATTCCATTCCATTCCATTCCATTGAACTCCATTCCATTCCATTCCATTCCATTCCATTCCATTCCATTCCATTCCATTCCATTGAATTCCATTGCATTCCATTCCATTCCATTGAATTCCGTTCCATTCCATTCCTTTCCATTCCATTCCATTCCATTGAATTCCATTACATTGAATTCCATTCCATTCCATTCCATTCCATTCCATTCCATTGAATTCCATTCCATTCCATAGAATTCCATTCCATTCCATTCCATTCGATTCCATTCCATTCCATGGAATTCCATTCCTTTCCATTCCATTCCATTCCATTCCATTCCATTCCATTGAATTCCATTGAATTCCATTCCATTCCATTGAATTCCATTCTTTTCCATTCCATTCCATTGAATTCCGTTCAATTCCATTCCATTCCATTCCATTCGAATTCCATTCCATTCCATTCCATTCCATTCCATTCCATTCCATTCTACTCGGGTTGATTCCATTCAATTCCATTCCATTCCATTCGATTCCATTCGATTGCTTTCGATTCCATTCCATTCCATTCCATTCCATTCCATTCCATTCCATTCCATTCCATTCCATTCCATTGTATTCCATTCCATTCCATTCCATTCCATTGAATTCCATTCCATTCCATTCCATCGAATTCCATTCCATTCCATTGAATTCCATTCCATTGCATTCCATTCCATTCCATTCCATTCCATTCCATTCCATTCCATTCCTTCGAATTCCATTCCATTCCATTCCATTCCATTCCATTCCATTCGATTCCATTCGATTCCATTCGATTCCATTCCATTCCATTCCATTCCATTGAATTCCATTCCATTCCATTCCATTCCATTGAATTCCGTTCCATTCCTTTCAATTCCATTCCATTCCATTCCATTCCATTCCATTCCATTCCATTCCATTCCATTCCATTCCATTCTACTCGGGTTGATTCCATTCTATTACATTCCATTCCATTCGATTCCATTCGATTCCATTCGATTCCATTCCATTCCATTCCATTCCATTGAATTCCGTTCCATTCCATTCCATTCCATTCCATTCCATTCCATTGAATTCCATTACATTGAATTCCATTCCATTCCATTCCATTCCATGGAATTCCATTCCAGTCCGTTCCGTTCCGTTCCGTTCCGTTCCGTACCGTTCCATTCCATTCCATTCCATTGAATTCCGTTCCATTCCATTGAATTCCATTCCATTCCGTTCCATTCCATTGAATTCCGATTCATTGCATTGAATTCCGTTCCATTGCATTCCACTCCTTTCCGTTCCGTTCCGTTCCGTTCCGTTCCGTTCTACTCGGGTTGATTCCATTCTATTCCATTCCATTCCATTCGATTCCAATCTATTCCATTCGATTCCATTCGATTCAATTCGATTCCATTCCATTCCATTCCATTCCATTCCATTCCATTCCATTCCATTGAATTCCATTCCATTCCATTCCGTTCCATTCCATTCCGTTCCGTTCCATTCCATTCCATTCCATTCCATTCCTTTCCGTTACGTTCCGTTCCGTTCCATTCCGTTCTACTCGGATTGATTCCATTCTATTCCATTCCATTCCATTAGATTCCATTCGATTCCATTCGATTCCATTCGATTCCATTCCATTCCATTCCATTCCATTGAACTCCATTCCATTCCATTCCATTCCATTCCATTCCATTGAATTCCATTCCATTCCATTGAATTCCATTCCATTCCATTCCATTCCATTCCATTCCATTCCATTCCATTCCATTCCATTCCATTCCATCGAATTCCATTCCATTCCATTCCATTCCATTCCATTCCATTCGATTCCATTCGATTCCATTCGATTCCATTCCATTCCATTCCATTCCATTGAATTCCGTTCCATTCCATTCCATTCCATTCCATTCCCTTCCATTGAATTCCATTACATTGACTTCCATTCCATTCCATTCCATTCCATGGAATTCCATTCCATTCCGTTCCGTTCCGTTCCGTTCCGTTCCGTACCGTTCCATTCCATTCCATTCCATTCCATTGAATTCCGTTCCATTCCATTGAATTCCATTCCATTCCGTTCCATTCCATTGAATTCCGTTCCGTTCCGTTCCGTTCCGTTCCGTTCCGTTCTACTCGGATTGATTCCATTCTATTCCATTCCATTCCATTAGATTCCATTCGATTCCATTCGATTCCATTCTATTCAATTCCATTCCATTGAATTCCGTTCCATTCCATTCCATTCCATTCCATTCCCTTCCATTGAATTCCATTACATTGACTTCCATTCCATTCCATTCCATTCCATGGAATTCCATTCCATTCCGTTCCGTTCCGTTCCGTTCCGTACCGTTTCATTCCATTCCATTCCATTCCATTGAATTCCGTTCCATTCCATTGAATTCCATTCCATTCCGTTCCATTCCATTGAATTCCGTTCCGTTCCGTTCCATTCCATTCCATTCCGTTCTACTCGGGTTCATTCCATTCCATTCCTTTCCGTTCCGTTCCGTTCCGTACCATTCCGTTCCGTTCTACTCGGGTTGATTCCATTCTATTCCATTCCATTCCATTCGATTCCATTCTATTCCATTCGATTCCATTCTATTCAATTCGATTCCATTCCATTCCAATCCATTCCATTACATTCCATTGAATTCCATTCCATTCCATTCCGTTCCATTCCATTCCGTTCCATTCCATTCCATTCCATTCCATTCCATTCCATTCCATTACGTTCCGTTCCATTCCGTTCCATTCCATTGAATTCCGATCCATTGCATTGAATTCCCTTCCATTCCATTCCATTCCATTCCATTGAATTCCATTCCATTGAATTCCATTCCATTCCATTCCATTCCATTGAATTCCATTCCATTCCGTTCCGTTCCGTTCCGTTCCGTTCCGTTCCGTTCCATTCCATTCCATTGAATTCCGTTCCATTCCATTGAATTCCATTCCATTCCGTTCCATTCCATTGAATTCCGTTCCGTTCCGTTCCGTTCCGTTCCGTTCCATTCCGTTCCATTCCGTTCCATTCCGTTCTACTCGGGTTGATTCCATTCTATTCCATTCCATTCCATTCGATTCCATTCCATTCCATTCCATTCCATTCCATTCCATTCCATTCCTTTCTACTCGGGTTCATTCCATTCCATTCCGTTCCGTTCCGTTCCGTTCCGTTCCATTCCTTTCTACTTGTGTTGATTCCATTCCATTCCATTCTATTCCATTGAATTCCATTCCATTCCATTCCATTACATGGAATTCCATTGAATTCCATTGAATTCCATTCCATTGAATTCCATTGAATTCCATTCCATTCCATTCCATGGAATTCAATTCCATTCCATTCCATTCCTTGGAATTCCATTCCATTCCATTCCATTCCATTCCATTGAATTCCATTCCATTCCATTCCATTGAATTCCATTCCATTCCATTCCATTCGATTCCATTTCATTCCATTGAATTCCATTCCATTCCATTCCATTCGATTCCATTCGATTCCATTCGATTCCATTCGATTCCATTCCATTCCATTCCATTCCATTCCATTCCATTCCATTCCATTGAATTCCATTCCATTCCATTGAATTCCATTCCATTCCATTCCATTCCATTGAATTCCGTTCCATTCCATTCCATTCCATTCCATTCCATTCCATTGAATTCCATTCCATTGAATTCCATTCCATTCCATTCCATTCCATTGAATTCCATTCCATTCCGTTCCGTTCCGTTCCGTTCCGTTCCGTTTCGTTTCGTTCCGTTCCGTTCCGTTCCATTCCATTCCATTCTATTCCATTGAATTCCGTTCCATTCCATTGAATTCCATTCCATTCCGTTCCATTCCATTGAATTCTGTTCCGTTCCGTTCCGTTCCGTTCCGTTCGATTCCGTTCCATTCCATTGAATTCCATTGAATTCCATTCCATTCCATTCCGTTCCATTCCATTCCGTTCCGTTCCATTCCATTCCATTCCATTCCATTCCATTCTATTACGTTCTACTCGGGTTCATTCCATTCCATTCCGTTCCGTTCCGTTCCGTTCCGTTCCTTTCCTTTCTACTTGTGTTGATTCCATTCCATTCCATTCTATTCCATTGAATTCCATTCCATTCCATTCCATTCCATTCCATTACATGGAATTCCATGGAATTCCATTCCATTCCATTCCATAGAATTCCATTCCATTCCATTCCATTCCATTCCATTCCATGGAATTCCATTCCATTCCATTCCATTCCATTCCATTGAATTCCATTCCATTCCATTCCATTGAATTCCATTCCATTCCATTCCATTCGATTCCATTTCAACCATTGAATTCCATTCCATTCCATTCCATTCCATTCCGTTGAATTCCATTGAATTCCATTCCATTGAATTCCATTCCACTCCATTGAATTCCATTCCATTTCATTCCATTCCATTCCGTTCCATTCCATTCCGTTCCATTCCATTCCATTCCTTTCCATTCCATTCCATTCCGTTCCATTCCATTGAATTCCGTTCCATTGCATTGAATTCCGTTCCATTCCATTCCATTCCTTTCCGTTCCGTTCAGTTCCGTTCCGTTCCGTTCCGTTCTACTCGGGTTGATTCCATTCTATTCCATTCCATTCCATTCGATTCCATTCTATTCCATTCGATTCCATTCGATTCAATTCGATTCCATTCCATTCCATTCCATTCCATTCCATTCCATTCCATTGAATTCCATTCCATTCCATTCCGTTCCATTCCATTCCGTTCCATTCCATTCCATTCCATTCCATTCCATTCCATTCCATTACGTTCCGTTCCATTCCGTTCCATTCCGTTCCATTCCATTGAATTCCGATCCATTGCATTGAATTCCGTTCCATTCCATTCCATTCCTTTCCGTTCCGTTCCGTTCCGTTCCGTTCCGTTCCGTTCTACTCGGATTGATTCCATTCTATTCCATTCCATTCCATTCGATTCCATTCGATTCCATTCGATTCCATTCGATTCCATTCCATTCCATTCCATTCCATTGAATTCCATTCCATTCCATTCCATTCCATTCCATTCCATTGAATTCCATTGAATTCCATTCCATTCAATTCCATTCCATTCCATTCCATTCCGTTCCATTCCATTCCGTTCCATTCCATTCCATTCCATTCCATTCCATTCCGTTCCGTTCCATTCCGTTCCATTCCGTTCCATTCCATTGAATTCCGTTCCATTGCATTGAATTCCGTTCCATTCCATTCCATTCCTTTCCGTTCCGTTCCGTTCCGTTCCGTTCCGTTCCGTTCCGTTCTACTCGGGTTGATTCCATTCTATTCCATTCCATTCCATTCGATTCCATTCTATTCCATTCGATTCCATTCGATTCAATTCGATTCGATTCCATTCCATTCCATTCCATTCCATTCCATTCCATAGAATTCCATCCCATTCCATTGAATTCCATTCCATTCCATTCCATTCCATTCCATTGAATTCCATTCCATTCCATGGAATTCCATTCCATTCCATTCCATTCGATTCCATTCCATTCCATGGAATTCCATTCCATTCGATTCCATTCCATTCCATGGAATTCCATTTCATTCCATTCCATTCCATTCCTTTCCATAGAATTCCATTCCGTTCCATTCCATTCCATTCCATTCCATTCCATTCCATTCCATTCCATTCCATTCCATTCCATTCCATTCTACTCGGGTTGATTCCATTCTATTACATTCCATTCCATTCGATTCCATTCGATTCCATTCGATTACATTCGATTCCATTCCATTCCATTGAATTCCATTCCATTCCATTCCATTCCATGGAATTCCGTTCCATTCCATTCCATTGCATTCCATTCCATTCCATTCCATTTGAATTCCATTCCATTCCATTCCATTCCATTCCATTCCATTCCATTCCATTCCGTTCCATTCTACTCTGGTTGATTCCATTCTATTCCATTCCATTCCATTCGATTCCATTCGATTCCATTCGATTCCATTCGATTCCATTCCATTCCATTCCATTCCATTCCATTCCATTCCATTCCATTCCATTCCATTCCATTGAATTCCATTCCATTCCATTGAATTCCATTCCATTCCATTCCATTCCATTGAATTCCGTTCCTTTCCATTCCATTCCATTCCATTCCATTCCATTGAATTCCATTCCATTGAATTCCATTCCATTCCATTCCATTCCATTGAATTCCATTCCATTCCGTTCCGTTCCGTTCCGTTCCGTTCCGTTTCGTTCCGTTCCTTTCCGTTCCGTTCCATTCCATTCCATTCCATTCCATTGAATTCCGTTCCATTCCATTGAATTCCATTCCATTCCGTTCCATTCCATTGAATTCTGTTCCGTTCCGTTCCGTTCCGTTCCGTTCCATTCCGTTCCATTCCATTGAATTCCATTGAATTCCATTCCATTCCATTCCGTTCCATTCCATTCCGTTCCGTTCCATTCCATTCCATTCCATTCCATTCCATTCCATTCCATTCCGTTCTACTCGGGTTCATTCCATTCCATTCCGTTCCGTTCCGTTCCGTTCCGTTCCTTTCCTTTCTACTTGTGTTGATTCCATTCCATTCCATTCTATTCCATGGAATTCCATTCCATTCCATTCCATTCCATTCCATTACATGGAATTCCATTGAATTCCATTGAATTCCATTCCATAGAATTCCATTCCATTCCATTCCATTCCATTCCATGGAATTCCATTCCATTCCATTCCATTCCATTCCATTGAATTCCATTCCATTCCATTCCATTGAATTCCATTCCATTCCATTCCATTCGATTCCATTTCATTCCATTGAATTCCATTCCATTCCATTCCATTCCATTCCATTGAATTCCATTGAATTCCATTCCATTGAATTCCATTCCACTCCATTGAATTCCATTCCATTTCATTCCATTCCATTCCGTTCCATTCCATTCTGTTCCATTCCATTCCATTCCTTTCCATTCCATTCCATTCCGTTCCATTCCATTGAATTCCGTTCCATTGCATTGAATTCCGTTCCATTCCATTCCATTCCTTTCCGTTCCGTTCCGTTCCGTTCCGTTCCGTTCTACTCGGGTTGATTCCATTCTATTCCATTCCATTCCATTCGATTCCATTCTATTCCATTCGATTCCATTCGATTCAATTCGATTCCATTCGATTCCATTCCATTCCATTCCATTCCATTCCATTGAATTCCATTCCATTCCATTCCGTTCCATTCCATTCCGTTCCATTCCATTCCATTCCATTCCATTCCATTCCATTCCGTTCCATTCCATTCCATTAATTTCCATTCCATTCCTTTCCGTTCCATTCCGTTCCGTTCCATTCCGTTCTACTCGGATTGATTCCATTCTATTCCATTCCATTCCATTCGATTCCATTCGATTCCATTCGATTCCATTCGATTCCATTCCATTCCATTCCATTCCATTCCATTCCATTCCATTGAACTCCATTCCATTCCATTCCATTCCATTCCATTCCATTCCACTCCATTGAATTCCATTCCATTCCATTCCATTCCATTGAATTCTGTTCCATTCAATTCCATTCCATTCCATTCCGTTCTACTCGGGTTGATTCCATGCTATTCCATTCCGTTCCATTCCGTTCCGTTCCGTTCCGTTCCGTTCCGTTCCATTCCACTCGGGTTGATTCCATTCTATTCCATTCCATTCCATTCCATTCCATTCCATTCGATTCCATTCGATTCCATTCGATTCCATTCGATTCCATTCGATTCCATTCCATTCCATTGAATTCCATTCCATTCCATTCCATTTCATTCCATTGAATTCCATTCCATTCCATTCCATTCCATTCCATTCCATTGAATTCCATTGAATTCCATTCCATTGAATTCCATTCCATTCCATTGAATTCCATTCCATTTCATTCCATTCCATTCCGTTCCATTCCATTCCGTTCCATTCCATTCCATTCCTTTCCATTCCATTCCATTCCGTTCCATTCCATTGAATTCCGATCCATTGCATTGAATTCCGTTCCATTCCATTCCATTCCTTTCCGTTCCGTTCCGTTCCGTTCCGTTCCGTTCCGTTCTACTCGGATTGATTCCATTCTATTCCATTCCATTCCATTCGATTCCATTCGATTCCATTCGATTCCATTCGATTCCATTCCATTCCATTCCATTCCATTGAATTCCATTCCATTCCATTGAATTCCATTCCATTCCATTCCATTCCATTCCGTTCCATTCCATTCCGTTCCATTCCATTCCATTCCATTCCATTCCATTCCGTTCCGTTCCATTCCGTTCCATTCCGTTCCATTCCATTGAATTCCGTTCCATTGCATTGAATTCCGTTCCATTCCATTCCATTCCTTTCCGTTCCGTTCCGTTCCGTTCCGTTCCGTTCCGTTCTACTCGGGTTGATTCCATTCTATTCCATTCCATTCCATTCGATTCCATTCTATTCCATTCGATTCCATTCGATTCAATTCGATTCGATTCCATTCCATTCCATTCCATTCCATTCCATAGAATTCCATCCCATTCCATTGAATTCCATTCCATTCCATTCCATTCCATTCCATTGAATTCCATTCCATTCCATTCCATTCGATTCCATTCCATTCCATGGAATTCCATTCCATTCGATTCCATTCCTTTCCATGGAATTCCATTTCATTCCATTCCATTCCATTCCATTCCATTCCATTCCATAGAATTCCATTCCGTTCCATTCCATTCCATTCCATTCCATTCGGTTCCATTCCATTCCATCGAATTCCATTCCATTCCATTCCATTCCATTCCATTCCATTCCATTCCATTCCATTCCATTCTACTCGGGTTGATTCCATTCTATTACATTCCATTCCATTCGATTCCATTCGATTCCATTCGATTCCATTCGATTCCATTCCATTCCATTCCATTCAATTGAATTCCATTCCATTCCATTCCATTCCATTCCATTCCATTCCATTCCATTCCATTCCATTGAATTCCATTCCATTACATTGAATTCCATTCCATTCCATTCCATTCCATTGAATTCCGTTCCATTCCATTCCTTTCCATTCCATTCCATTCCATTGAATTCCATTACATTGAATTCCATTCCATTCCATTCCATTCCATTCCATTCCATTGAATTCAATTCCATTCCATTGAATTCCATTCCATTCCATTCCATTCGATTCCATTCCATTCCATGGAATTCCATTCCTTTCCATTCCATTCCATTCCATTCCATTCCATTCCATTGAATTCCATTGAATTCCATTCCATTCCATTGAATTCCATTCCTTTCCATTCCATTCCATTGAATTCCGTTCAATTCCATTCCATTCCATTCCATTCCATTCCATTCCATTCGAATTCCATTCCATTCCATTCCATTCCATTCCATTCCATTCCATTCCATTCCATTCTACTCGGGTTGATTCCATTCTATTCCATTCCATTCCATTCGATTCCATTCGATTCCTTTCGATTCCATTCCATTCCATTCCATTCCATTCCATTCCATAGAATTCCATTCCATTCCATTCCATTCCATTCCATTGAATTCCATTCCATTCCATTCCATCGAATTCCATTCCATTCCATTGAATTCCATTCCATTCCATTCCATTCCATTCCATTCCATTCCATTCCATTCCATCGAATTCCATTCCATTCCATTCCATTCCATTCCATTCCATTCCATTCGATTCCATTCGATTCCATTCGATTCCATTCGATTCCATTCCATTCCATTCCATTCCATTCCATTCCATTCCATTCCATTCCATTCCATTCCATTCTACTCCGGTTGATTCCATTCTATTACATTCCATTCCATTCGATTCCATTAGATTCCATTCGATTCCATTCGATTCCATTCCATTCCATTCCATTCCATTGAATTCCGTTCCATTCCATTCCATTCCATTCCATTCCATTCCATTGAATTCCATTACATTGAATTCCATTCCATTCCATTCCATTCCATGGAATTCCATTCCATTCCGTTCCGTTCCGTTCCGTTCCGTTCCGTACCGTTCCATTCCATTCCATTCCATTCCATTGAATTCCGTTCCATTCCATTGAATTCCATTCCATTCCGTTCCATTCCATTGAATTCCGTTCCGTTCCGTTCCGTTCCGTTCCGTTCCGTTCCATTCCGTTCCATTCCATTCCATTCCGTTCTACTCGGGTTCATTCCATTCCATTCCTTTCCGTTCCGTTCCGTTCCGTTCCGTTCCGTTCCGTTCCGTTCCGTTCTACTCGGGTTGATTCCATTCTATTCCATTCCATTCCATTCGATTCCATTCTATTCCATTCGATTCCATTCTATTCAATTCGATTCCATTCCATTCCATTCCATTCCATTCCATAGAATTCCATTCCATTCCATTCCGTTCCATTCCATTCCGTTCCATTCCATTCCATTCCATTCCATTCCATTCCATTACGTTCCGTTCCATTCCGTTCCATTCCATTGAATTCCGATCCATTGCATTGAATTCCGTTCCATTCCATTACATTCCTTTCCGTTCCGTTCCGTTCCGTTCCGTTCTACTCGGGTTGATTCCATTCTATTCCATTCCATTCCATTCGATTCCATTCTATTCCATTCGATTCCATTCGATTCAATTCGATTCGATTCCATTCCATTCCATTCCATTCCATTCCATTCCATTGAATTCCATTCCATTCCATAGAATTCCATTCCATTCCATTCCATTCCATTCCATTCCATTCCATTCCATTGAATTCCATTCCATTCCATTGAATTCCATTCCATTCCATTCCATTCGATTCCATTCCATTCCATGGAATTCCATTCCATTCGATTCCATTTCATTCCATGGAGTTCCATTTCATTCCATTCCATTCCATTCCATTCCATTCCATTTCATTCCATTGAATTCCATTCCATTCCATTGAATTCCATTCCATTCCATTCCATTCCATTGAATTCCGTTCCATTCCATTCCATTCCATTCCATTCCATTCCATTGAATTCCATTCCATTGAATTCCATTCCATTCCATTCCATTCCATTGAATTCCATTCCATTCCGTTCCGTTCCGTTCCGTTCCGTTCCGTTTCGTTCCGTTCCGTTCCGTTCCGTTCCGTTCCATTCCATTCCATTCCATTCCATTGAATTCCGTTCCATTCCATTGAATTCCATTCCATTCCGTTCCATTCCATTGAATTCTGTTCCGTTCCGTTCCGTTCCGTTCCGTTCCATTCCGTTCCATTCCATTGAATTCCATTGAATTCCATTGAATTCCATTCCGTTCCATTCCATTCCGTTCCGTTCCATTCCATTCGATTCCATTCCATTCCATTCCATTCCATTCCGTTCTACTCGGGTTCATTCCATTCCATTCCGTTCCGTTCCGTTCCGTTCCGTTCCTTTCCTTTCTACTTGTGTTGATTCCATTCCATTCCATTCTATTCCAAGGAATTCCATTCCATTCCATTCCATTCCATTCCATTCCATTACATGGAATTCCATTGAATTCCATTGAATTCCATTCCATAGAATTCCATTCCATTCCATTCCATTCCATTCCATGGAATTCCATTCCATTCCATTCCATTCCATTCCATTGAATTCCATTCCATTCCATTCCATTGAATTCCATTCCATTCCGTTCCGTTCCATTCCGTTCCGTTTCGTTCCGTTCCGTTCCGTTCCGTTCCATTCCATTCCATTCCATTCCATTGAATTCCGTTCCATTCCATTGAATTCCATTCCATTCCGTTCCATTCCATTGAATTCTGTTCCGTTCCGTTCCGTTCCGTTCCGATCCATTCCGTTCCATTCCGTTCCTTTCCGTTCTACTCGGGTTGATTCCATTCTATTCCATTCCATTCCATTCGATTCCATTCGATTCCATTCGAATCCATTCAATTCCATTCGATTCCATTCGATTCCATTCCATTCCATTGAATTCCATTCCATTCCATTCCATTCCATTGAATTCCGTTCCATTCCATTCAATTCCATTCCATTCCATTCCTTTCCGTTCCGTTCCGTTCCGTTCCGTTCCGTTCCGTTCTACTCGGGTTGATTCCATTCTATTCCATTCCATTCCATTCGATTCCATTCTATTCCATTCGATTCCATTCGATTCAATTAGATTCCATTCCATTCCATTCCATTCCATTCCATTCCATTGAATTCCGTTCCATTCCATTGAATTCCATTCCATTCCGTTCCATTCCATTGAATTCCCCTCCGTTCCGTTCCGTTCCGTTCCATTCCGTACCATTCCATTCCATTCCGTTCTACTCGGGTTGATTCCATTCTATTCCATTCCATTCCATTCGATTCCATTCCATTCCATTCCATTCCATTCCATTCCGTTCTACTCGGGTTCATTCCATTCCATTCCGTTCCGTTCCGTTCCGTTCCGTTCCTTTCCTTTCTACTTGTGTTGATTCCATTCCATTCCTTTCTATTCCATTGAATTCCATTCCATTCCATTCCATTCCATTCCATTACATGGAATTCCATTGAATTCCATTGAATTCCATTCCATTGAATTCCATTCCATTCCATTCCATTCCATTCCATTCCATTCCATGGAATTCCATTCCATTCCATTCCATTGAATTCCATTCCATTCCATTCCATTGAATTCCATTCCATTCCATTCCATTCCATTCCATTTCATTCCATTGAATTCCATTCCATTCCATTCCATTCCATTCCATTCCATTGAATTCCATTGAATTCCATTCCATTGAATTCCATTCCATTCCATTGAATTCCATTCCATTTCATTCCATTCCATTCCGTTCCATTCCATTCCGTTCCATTCCATTCCATTCCTTTCCATTCCATTCCATTCCGTTCCATTCCATTGAATTCCGTTCCATTGCATTGAATTCCGTTCCATTGCATTCCACTCCTTTCCGTTCCGTTCCGTTCCGTTCCGTTCCGTTCTACTCGGGTTGATTCCATTCTATTCCATTCCATTCCATTCGATTCCAATCTATTCCATTCGATTCCATTCGATTCAATTCGATTCCATTCCATTCCATTCCATTCCATTCCATTCCATTCCATTCCATTGAATTCCATTCCATTCCATTCCGTTCCATTCCATTCCGTTCCATTCCATTCCATTCCATTCCATTCCATTCCTTTCCGTTACGTTCCGTTCCGTTCCATTCCGTTCTACTCGGATTGATTCCATTCTATTCCATTCCATTCCATTAGATTCCATTCGATTCCATTCGATTCCGTTCGATTCCATTCCATTCCATTCCATTCCATTGAACTCCATTCCATTCCATTCCATTCCATTCCATTCCATTCCATCGAATTCCATTCCAATCCATTGAATTCCATTCCATTCCATTCCATTCCATTCCATTCCATTCCATTCCATTCCATTCCATTCCATTCCATCGAATTCCATTCCATTCCATTCCATTCCATTCCATTCCATTCCATTCCATTCCATTCCATTCCATTCGATTCCATTCCATTCCATTCCATTCCATTGAATTCCGTTCCATTCCATTCCATTCCATTCCATTCCCTTCCATTGAATTCCATTACATTGACTTCCATTCCATTCCATTCCATTCCATGGAATTCCATTCCATTCCGTTCCGTTCCGTTCCGTTCCGTTCCGTACCGTTCCATTCCATTCCATTCCATTCCATTGAATTCCGTTCCATTCCATTGAATTCCATTCCATTCCGTTCCATTCCATTGAATTCCGTTCCGTTCCGTTACGTTCCGTTCCGTTCCGTTCCATTCCGTTCCATTCCATTCCATTCCGTTCTACTCGGGTTCATTCCATTCCATTCCTTTCCGTTCCGTTCCGTTCCGTACCATTCCGTTCCGTTCTACTCGGGTTGATTCAATTCTATTCCATTCCATTCCATTCGATTCCATTCTATTCCATTCGATTCCATTCTATTCAATTCGATTCCATTCCATTCCAATCCATTCCATTACATTCCATTGAATTCCATTCCATTCCATTCCGTTCCATTCCATTCCGTTCCATTCCATTCCATTCCATTCCATTCCATTCCATTACGTTCCGTTCCATTCCGTTCCATTCCATTGAATTCCGATCCATTGCATTGAATTCCGTTCCATTCCATTCCATTCCATTCCATTGAATTCCATTCCATTGAATTCCATTCCATTCCATTCCATTCCACTGAATTCCATTCCATTCCGTTCCGTTCCGTTCCGTTCCGTTCCGTTCCGTTCCATTCCATTCCATTCCATTCCATTGAATTCCGTTCCATTCCATTGAATTCCATTCCATTCCGTTCCATTCCATTGAATTCCGTTCCGTTCCGTTCCGTTCCGTTCCATTCCGTTCCATTCCGTTCCATTCCGTTCTACTCGGGTTGATTCCATTCTATTCCATTCCATTCCATTCGATTCCATTCCATTCCATTCCATTCCATTCCATTCCATTCCTTTCTACTCGGGTTCATTCCATTCCATTCCGTTCCGTTCCGTTCCGTTCCGTTCCATTCCTTTCTACTTGTGTTGATTCCATTCCATTCCATTCTATTCCATTGAATTCCATTCCATTCCATTCCATTCCATTCCATTACATGGAATTCCATTGAATTCCATTGAATTTCATTCCATTGAATTCCATTGAATTCCATTCCATTCCATTCCATGGAATTCAATTCCATTCCATTCCATTCCTTGGAATTCCATTCCATTCCATTCCATTCCATTCCATTCCATTGAATTCCATTCCATTCCATTCAATTGAATTCCATTCCATTCCATTCCATTCGATTCCATTCCATTCCACTGAATTCCATTCCGTTCCATTCCATTCCATTGAATTCCATTGAATTCCATTCCATGGAATTCCATTCCATTCCATTGAATTCCATTCCATTTCATTCCATTGCATTCCGTTCCATTCCATTCCGTTCCATTCCATTCCATTCCTTTCCATTCCATTCCATTCCGTTCCATTCCATTGAATTCCGTTCCATTGCATTGAATTCCGTTCCATTCCATTCCATTCCTTTCCGTTCCGTTCCGTTCCGTTCCGTTCCGTTCCGTTCTACTCGGGTTGATTCCATTCTATTCCTTTCCATTCCATTCGATTCCATTCTATTCCATTCGATTCCATTCGATTCAATTCGATTCCATTCCATTCCATTCCATTCCATTCCATTGAATTCCATTCCTTTCCATTCCGTTACATTCCATTCCGTTCCATTCCATTCCATTCCATTCCATTACGTTCCGTTCCATTCCGTTCCATTCCGTTCCATTCCATTGAATTCCGATCCATTGCATTGAATTCCGTTCCATTCCATTCCATTCCTTTCCGTTCCGTTCCGTACCGTTCCGTTCCGTTCCGTTCTACTCGGATTGATTCCATTCTATTCCATTCCATTCCATTCGATTCCATTCGATTCCATTCGATTCCATTCGATTCCTTTCCATTCCATTCCATTCCATTGAATTCCATTCCATTCCATTCCATTCCATTCCATTGAATTCCATTCCATTCCATTCCATTCCGTTCCATTCCATTCCGTTCCATTCCATTCCATTCCATTCCATTCCATTCCGTTCCGTTCCATTCCGTTCCATTCCGTTCCATTCCATTGAATTCCGTTCCATTCCATTCCATTCATTTCCGTTCCGTTCCGTTCCGTTCCGTTCCGTTCCGTTCTACTCGGGTTGATTCCATTCTATTCCATTCCATTCCATTCGATTCCATTCTATTCCATTCGATTCCATTCGATTCAATTCGATTCCATTCCATTCCATTCCATTCCATTCCATTCCATTCCATTCCATTGAATTCCATTCCATTCCATTCCGTTCCATTCCATTCCGTTCCATTCCATTCCATTCCATTCCATTCCATTATGTTCCGTTCCATTCCGTTCCATTCCGTTCCATTCCATTGAATTCCGATCCATTGCATTGAATTCCGTTCCATTCCATTCCATTCCTTTCCGTTCCGTTCCGTTCCGTTCCGTTCCGTTCCGTTCCGTTCTACTCGGATTGATTCCATTCTATTCCATTCCATTCCATTCGATTCCATTCGATTCCATTCGATTCCATTCGATTCCATTCCATTCCATTCCATTCCATCGAATTCCATTCCATTCCATTCCATTCCATTCCATTCCATTGAATTCCATTGAATTCCATTCCATTGAATTCCATTCCATTCCATTCCATTCCGTTCCATTCCATTCCATTCCATTCCATTCCATTCCATTCCATTCCATGCCATTCCATTACATTCCGTTCCATTCCGTTCCATTCCGTTCCATTCCATTGAATTCCGATCCATTGCATTGAATTCCGTTCCATTCTATTCCATTCCTTTCCGTTCCGTTCCGTTCCGTTCCGTTCCGCTCCGTTCTACTCGGATTGATTCCATTCTATTCCATTCCATTCCATTCGATTCCATTCGATTCCATTCGATTCCATTCCATTCCATTCCATACCATTGAATTCCATTCCATTCCATTCCATTCCATTCCATTCCATTGAATTCCATTGAATTCCATTCCATGGAATTCCATTCCATTCCATTCCATTCCGTTCCATTCCATTCCATTCCATTCCATTCCATTCCATTCCATGTCATTCCATTACATTCCGTTCCATTCCGTTCCATTCCGTTCCATTCCATTGAATTCCGATCCATTGCATTGAATTCCGTTCCATTCTATTCCATTCCTTTCCGTTCCGTTCCGTTCCGTTCCGTTCCGTTCCGCTCCGTTCTACTCGGATTGATTCCATTCTATTCCATTCCATTCCATTCGATTCCATTCGATTCCATTCGATTCCATTCGATTCCATTCCATTCCACTCCATTCCTTTCCATTCCATTCCACTGAATTCCATTCCATTCCATTCCATTCCATTCCATTCCATTCCATTGAATTCCATTGAATTCCATTCCATTGAATTCCATTCCATTCCATTCCATTCCGTTCCATTCTATTCCGTTCCATTCCATTCCATTCCATTCCATTCCATTCCGTTCCGTTCCATTCCGTTCCATTCCGTTCCATTCCATTAAATTCCGTTCCATTGCATTGAATTCCGTTCCATTCCATTCCATTCCTTTCCGTTCCGTTCCGTTCCGTTCCGTTCCGTTCTACTCGGGTTGATTCCATTCTATTCCATTCCATTCCATTCGATTCCATTCTATTCCATTCGATTCCATTCGATTCAATTCGATTCCATTCCATTCCATTCCATTCCATTCCATTGAATTCCATTCCATTCCATTCCATTCCATTCCATTCCATTCCATGGAATTCCATTCCATTCCATTGAATTCCATTCCATTCCATTCCATTCGATTCCATTCCATTCCATGGAATTCCATTCCATTCCATTCCATTCCATTCCATTCCATTCCATTCCATTGAATTCCATTGAATTCCATTCCATTCCATTGAATTCCATTCCTTTCCAATCCATTCCATTGAATTCCGTTCAATTCCATTCCATTCCATTCCATTCCATTCCATTCCATTCGAATTCCATTCCATTCCATTCCATTCCATTCCATTCCATTCCATTGAATTCCATTCCATTCCATTGAATTCCATTCCATTCCATTCCATTCGATTCCATTCCATTCCATGGAATTCCATTCCATTCCATTCCATTCCATTCCATTCCATTGAATTCCATTGAATTCCATTCCATTCCATTCCATTCCATTCCATTCCATTCCATTCCATTGAAATCCATTCCATTCCAATCCATTCCATTCCATTCCATTCCATTCCATTCCATTCCATTCCATTCCATTCCATTCCATTCTACTCGGGTTGATTCCATTCTATTCCATTCCATTCCATTCGATTCCATTCGATTCCATTCGATTCCATTCCATTCCATTCCATTCCATTCCATTCCATTGAATTCCATTCCATAGAATTCCATTCCATTCCATTCCATTCCACTGAATTCCATTCCATTCCGTTCCGTTCCGTTCCGTTCCGTTCCATTCCGTTCCATTCCATTCCATTCCATTCCATTGAATTCTGTTCCATTCCATTGAATTCCATTCCATTCCTTTCCATTCCATTGAATTCCGTTCCATTCCGTTCCGTTCCGTTCCGTTCCATTCCGTTCCATTCCGTTCTACTCGGGTTGATTCCATTCTATTCCATTCCATTCCATTCGATTCCATTCCATTCCATTCCATTCCATTCCATTCCGTTCTACTCGGGTTCATTCCATTCCATTCCGTTCCGTTCCGTTCCGTTCCGTTCCATTCCTTTCTACTTGTGTTGATTCCATTCCATTCCATTCTATTCCATTGAATTCCATTCCATTCCATTGAATTCCATTCCATTCCATTCCATTCCATTGAATTCCATTGAATTCCATTCCATGGAATTCCATTCCATTCCATTGAATTCCATTCCATTCCATTCCATTCCATTCCATAGAATTCCATTCCATTCCATTCCATTCCATTCCATTCCATTCCATTCCATTGAATTCCATTCCATTCCATTCCATTCGATTCCATTCCATTCCATTGAATTCCATTCCATTCCATTCCATTCCATTCCATTCTATTGAATTCCATTGTATTCCATTCCATTGAATTCCATTCCATTCCATTGAATTCCATTCCATTCCATTCCATTCCATTCCGTTCCATTCCATTCCGTTCCATTCTATTCCATTCCTTTCCATTCCATTCCGTTCCGTTCCATTCCGTTCCATTCCTTTCCATTCCATTGAATTCCGTTCCATTGCATTGAATTCCGTTCCATTCCATTCCATTCCTTTCCGTTCCGTTCCGTTCCGTTCCGTTCCATTCCGTTCTGTTCTACTCGGGTTGATTCCATTCTATTCCATTCCATTCCATTCGATTCCATTCGATTCCATTCGATTCCATTCGATTCCATTCCATTCCATTCCATTCCATTGAATTCCATTCCATTCCATTCCATTCCATTCCATTCCATTGAATTCCATTGAATTCCATTCCATTGAATTCCATTCCATTCCATTCCATTCCGTTCCATTCCATTCCATTCCATTCCATTCCATTCCATTCCATTCCATGCCATTCCATTACATTCCGTTCCATTCCGTTCCATTCCGTTCCATTCCATTGAATTCCGATCCATTGCATTGAATTCCGTTCCATTCTATTCCATTCCTTTCCGTTCCGTTCCGTTCCGTTCCGTTCCGCTCCGTTCTACTCGGATTGATTCCATTCTATTCCATTCCATTCCATTCGATTCCATTCGATTCCATTCGATTCCATTCCATTCCATTCCATTCCATTGAATTCCATTCCATTCCATTCCATTCCATTCCATTCCATTGAATTCCATTGAATTCCATTCCATTGAATTCCATTCCATTCCATTCCATTCCGTTCCATTCCATTCCATTCCATTCCATTCCATTCCATTCCATGTCATTCCATTACATTCCGTTCCATTCCGTTCCATTCCGTTCCATTCCATTGAATTCCGATCCATTGCATTGAATTCCGTTCCATTGTATTCCATTCCTTTCCGTTCCGTTCCGTTCCGTTCCGTTCCGTTCCGCTCCGTTCTACTCGGATTGATTCCATTCTATTCCATTCCATTCCATTCGATTCCATTCGATTCCATTCGATTCCATTCGATTCCATTCCATTCCACTCCATTCCTTTCCATTCCATTCCACTGAATTCCATTCCATTCCATTCCATTCCATTCCATTCCATTCCATTGAATTCCATTGAATTCCATTCCATTGAATTCCATTCCATTCCATTCCATTCCGTTCCATTCTATTCCGTTCCATTCCATTCCATTCCATTCCATTCCATTCCGTTCCGTTCCATTCCGTTCCATTCCGTTCCATTCCATTAAATTCCGTTCCATTGCATTGAATTCCGTTCCATTCCATTCCATTCCTTTCCGTTCCGTTCCGTTCCGTTCCGTTCCGTTCTACTCGGGTTGATTCCATTCTATTCCATTCCATTCCATTCGATTCCATTCTATTCCATTCGATTCCATTCGATTCAATTCGATTCCATTCCATTCCATTCCATTCCATTCCATTGAATTCCATTCCATTCCATGGAATTCCATTCCATTCCATGGAATTCCATTCCATTCCATTGAATTCCATTCCATTCCATTCCATTCGATTCCATTCCATTCCATGGAATTCCATTCCATTCCATTCCATTCCATTCCATTCCATTCCATTCCATTGAATTCCATTGAATTCCATTCCATTCCATTGAATTCCATTCCTTTCCAATCCATTCCATTGAATTCCGTTCAATTCCATTCCATTCCATTCCATTCCATTCCATTCCATTCGAATTCCATTCCATTCCATTCCATTCCATTCCATTCCATTCCATTGAATTCCATTCCATTCCATTGAATTCCATTCCATTCCATTCCATTCGATTCCATTCCATTCCATGGAATTCCATTCCATTCCATTCCATTCCATTCCATTCCATTCCATTCCATTGAATTCCATTGAATTCCATTCCATTCCATTCCATTCCATTCCATTCCATTCCATTCCATTGAAATCCATTCCATTCCAATCCATTCCATTCCATTCCATTCCATTCCATTCCATTCCATTCCATTCCATTCCATTCCATTCTACTCGGGTTGATTCCATTCTATTCCATTCCATTCCATTCGATTCCATTCGATTCCATTCGATTCCATTCCATTCCATTCCATTCCATTCCATTCCATTCCATTCCATTCCATTGAATTCCATTCCATAGAATTCCATTCCATTCCATTCCATTCCACTGAATTCCATTCCATTCCGTTCCGTTCCGTTCCGTTCCGTTCCATTCCGTTCCATTCCATTCCATTCCATTCCATTGAATTCTGTTCCATTCCATTGAATTCCATTCCATTCCGTTCCATTCCATTGAATTCCGTTCCGTTCCGTTCCGTTCCGTTCCGTTCCATTCCGTTCCATTCCGTTCTACTCGGGTTGATTCCATTCTATTCCATTCCATTCCATTCGATTCCATTCCATTCCATTCCATTCCATTCCATTCCATTCCATTCCGTTCTACTCGGGTTCATTCCATTCCATTCCGTTCCGTTCCGTTCCGTTCCGTTCCATTCCTTTCTACTTCTGTTGATTCCATTCCATTCCATTCTATTCCATTGAATTCCATTCCATTCCATTGAATTCCATTGAATTCCATTCCATTGAATTCCATTCCATTCCATTCCATTCCGTTCCATTCCATTCCATTCCATTCCATTCCATTCCATTCCATTCCATGCCATTCCATTACATTCCGTTCCATTCCGTTCCATTCCGTTCCATTCCATTGAATTCCGATCCATTGCATTGAATTCCGTTCCATTCTATTCCATTCCTTTCCGTTCCGTTCCGTTCCGTTCCGTTCCGCTCCGTTCTACTCGGATTGATTCCATTCTATTCCATTCCATTCCATTCGATTCCATTCGATTCCATTCGATTCCATTCCATTCCATTCCATTCCATTGAATTCCATTCCATTCCATTCCATTCCATTCCATTCCATTGAATTCCATTGAATTCCATTCCATTGAATTCCATTCCATTCCATTCCATTCCGTTCCATTCCATTCCATTCCATTCCATTCCATTCCATTCCATGTCATTCCATTACATTCCGTTCCATTCCGTTCCATTCCGTTCCATTCCATTGAATTCCGATCCATTGCATTGAATTCCGTTCCATTCTATTCCATTCCTTTCCGTTCCGTTCCGTTCCGTTCCGTTCCGTTCCGCTCCGTTCTACTCGGATTGATTCCATTCTATTCCATTCCATTCCATTCGATTCCATTCGATTCCATTCGATTCCATTCGATTCCATTCCATTCCACTCCATTCCTTTCCATTCCATTCCACTGAATTCCATTCCATTCCATTCCATTCCATTCCATTCCATTCCATTGAATTCCATTGAATTCCATTCCATTGAATTCCATTCCATTCCATTCCATTCCGTTCCATTCTATTCCGTTCCATTCCATTCCATTCCATTCCATTCCATTCCGTTCCGTTCCATTCCGTTCCATTCCGTTCCATTCCATTAAATTCCGTTCCATTGCATTGAATTCCGTTCCATTCCATTCCATTCCTTTCCGTTCCGTTCCGTTCCGTTCCGTTCCGTTCTACTCGGGTTGATTCCATTCTATTCCATTCCATTCCATTCGATTCCATTCTATTCCATTCGATTCCATTCGATTCAATTCGATTCCATTCCATTCCATTCCATTCCATTCCATTGAATTCCATTCCATTCCATTCCATTCCATTCCATTCCATGGAATTCCATTCCATTCCATTGAATTCCATTCCATTCCATTCCATTCGATTCCATTCCATTCCATGGAATTCCATTCCATTCCATTCCATTCCATTCCATTCCATTCCATTGAATTCCATTGAATTCCATTCCATTCCATTGAATTCCATTCCTTTCCAATCCATTCCATTGAATTCCGTTCAATTCCATTCCATTCCATTCCATTCCATTCCATTCCATTCGAATTCCATTCCATTCCATTCCATTCCATTCCATTCCATTCCATTCCATTGAATTCCATTCCATTCCTTTGAATTCCATTCCATTCCATTCCATTCGATTCCATTCCATTCCATGGAATTCCATTCCATTCCATTCCATTCCATTCCATTCCATTCCATTCCATTGAATTCCATTGAATTCCATTCCATTCCATTCCATTCCATTCCATTCCATTCCATTCCATTGAAATCCATTCCATTCCAATCCATTCCATTCCATTCCATTCCATTCCATTCCATTCCATTCCATTCCATTCCATTCCATTCCATTCTACTCGGGTTGATTCCATTCTATTCCATTCCATTCCATTCGATTCCATTCGATTCCATTCGATTCCATTCCATTCCATTCCATTCCATTCCATTCCATTCCATTCCATTCCATTGAATTCCATTCCATAGAATTCCATTCCATTCCATTCCATTCCACTGAATTCCATTCCATTCCGTTCCGTTCCGTTCCGTTCCGTTCCATTCCGTTCCATTCCATTCCATTCCATTCCATTGAATTCTGTTCCATTCCATTGAATTCCATTCCATTCCGTTCCATTCCATTGAATTCCGTTCCGTTCCGTTCCGTTCCGTTCCGTTCCATTCCGTTCCATTCCGTTCTACTCGGGTTGATTCCATTCTATTCCATTCCATTCCATTCGATTCCATTCCATTCCATTCCATTCCATTCCATTCCATTCCATTCCGTTCTACTCGGGTTCATTCCATTCCATTCCGTTCCGTTCCGTTCCGTTCCGTTCCATTCCTTTCTACTTGTGTTGATTCCATTCCATTCCATTCTATTCCATTGAATTCCATTCCATTCCATTGAATTCCATTCCATTCCATTCCATTCCATTGAATTCCATTGAATTCCATTCCATGGAATTCCATTCCATTCCATTGAATTCCATTCCATTCCATTCCATTCCATTCCATAGAATTCCATTCCATTCCATTCCATTACATTCCATTCCATTCCATTCCATTCCATTCCATTGAATTCCATTCCATTCCATTCCATTCGATTCCATTCCATTCCCTTGAATTCCATTCCATTCCATTCCATTCCATTCTATTGAATTCCATTGTATTCCATTCCATTGAATTCCATTCCATTCCATTGAATTCCATTCCATTCCATTCCATTCCATTCCGTTCCATTCCATTCCGTTCCATTCCATTCCATTCCTTTCCATTCCATTCCGTTCCGTTCCATTCCGTTCCATTCCTTTCCATTCCATTGAATTCCGTTCCATTGCATTGAATTCCGTTCCATTCCATTCCATTCCTTTCCGTTCCGTTCCGTTCCGTTCCGTTCCATTCCGTTCTGTTCTACTCGGGTTGATTCCATTCTATTCCATTCCATTCCATTCGATTCCATTCTATTCCATTCGATTCCATTCGATTCAATTCGATTCCATTCCATTCCATTCCATTCCATTGAATTCCATTCCATTCCATTCCATTCCATTCCATTGAATCCAATTCCATTCCATTCCATTCCATTGAATTCTGTTCCATTCAATTCCATTCCATTCCATTCCGTTCTACTCGGGTTGATTCCATTCTATTCCATTCCGTTCCGTTCCGTTCCGTTCCGTTCCGTTCCATTCCACTCGGGTTGATCCCATTCTATTCCATTCCATTCCATTCGATTCCATTCGATTCCATTCGATTCCATTCGATTCCATTCCATTCCATTGAATTCCATTCCATTCCATTGAATTCCGTTCCATTCCATTCAATTCCATTCCATTCCATTCCATTCCATTTGAATTCCATTCCATTCCATTCCATTCCATTCCATTCCATTCCATTCCATTTGAATTCCTTTCCATTCCATTCCATTCCATTCCATTTGAATTCCTTTCCATTCCATTCCATTCCATTCCATTGAATTCCGTTCCATTCCATTCCATTCCATTCCATTCCATTCCATTGAATTCCATTCCATTGTATTCCACTCCATTCCATTCCATTCCATTGAATTCCATTCCATTCCGTTCCGTTCCGTTCCGTTCCGTTCCGTTCCATTCCATTCCATTCCATTCCATTGAATTCCGTTCCATTCCATTGAATTCCATTCAATTCCGTTCCATTCCATTGAATTCCGTTCCGTTCCGTTCCGTTCCATTCCATTCCATTCCGTTCCATTCCGTTCTACTCGGGTTGATTCCATTCTATTCCATTCCATTCCATTCCATTCCATTCCATTCCATTCCATTCCATTCCATTCCGTTCTACTCGGGTTCATTCCATTCCATTCCGTTCCGTTCCGTTCCGTTCCGTTCCATTCCTTTCTACTTGTGTTGATTCCACTCCATTCCATTCTATTCCGTTGAATTCCATTCCATTCCATTCCATTGCATTCCATTACATGGAATTCCATTGAATTCCATTGAATTCCATTCCATTGAATTCCATTCCATTCCATTCCATTCCATTCCATAGAATTCCATTCCATTCCATTCCATTCCATTCCATTCCATTCCATTCCATTCCATTCCATTGAATTCCATTCCATTCCATTCCATTCGATTCCATTCTATTCCATTCGATTCCATTCGATTCAATTCGATTCCATTCCATTCCATTCCATTCCATTCCATTCCATTGAATTCCATTCCATTCCATTCCGTTCCATTCCATTCCGTTCCATTCCATTCCATTCCATTCCATTCCATTCCATTCCATTCCATTACGTTCCGTTCCATTCCGTTCCATTCCGTTCCATTCCATTGAATTCCGATCCATTGCATTGAATTCCGTTCCATTCCATTCCATTCCTTTCCGTTCCGTTCCGTTCCGTTCCGTTCTACTCGGATTGATTCCATTCAATTCCATTCCATTCCATTCGATTCCATTCGATTCCTTTCGATTCCATTCGATTCCATTCCATTCCATTCCATTCCATTGAATTCCATTCCATTCCATTCCATTCCATTCCATGGAATTCCATTCCATTCCATTCCATTCCATTGAATTCTGTTCCATTCAATTCCATTCCATTCCATTCCGTTCTACTCGGGTTGATTCCATTCTATTCCATTCCGTTCCGTTCCGTTCCGTTCCGTTCCGTTCCGTTCCATTCCACTCGGGTTGATCCCATTCTATTCCATTCCATTCCATTCGATTCCATTCGATTCCATTCGATTCCATTCGATTCCATTCGATTCCATTCCATTCCATTGAATTCCATTCCATTCCATTCCATTCCATTGAATTCCGTTCCATTCCATTCAATTCCATTCCATTCCATTCCATTCCATTTGAATTCCATTCCATTCCATTCCATTCCATTCCATTCCATTCCATTCCATTTGAATTCCTTTCCATTCCATTCCATTCCATTCCATTTGAATTCCTTTCCATTCCATTCCATTCCATTCCATTGAATTCCGTTCCATTCCATTCCATTCCATTCCATTCCATTCCATTCCATTGAATTCCATTCCATTGTATTCCACTCCATTCCATTCCATTCCATTGAATTCCATTCCATTCCGTTCCGTTCCGTTCCGTTCCGTTCCGTTCCATTCCATTCCATTCCATTCCATTGAATTCCGTTCCATTCCATTGAATTCCATTCCATTCCGTTCCATTCCATTGAATTCCGTTCCGTTCCGTTCCGTTCCATTCCATTCCATTCCGTTCCATTCCGTTCTACTCGGGTTGATTCCATTCTATTCCATTCCATTCCATTCCATTCCATTCCATTCCATTCCATTCCATTCCGTTCTACTCGGGTTCATTCCATTCCATTCCGTTCCGTTCCGTTCCGTTCCGTTCCGTTCCATTCCTTTCTACTTGTGTTGATTCCACTCCATTCCATTCTATTCCGTTGAATTCCATTCCATTCCATTCCATTCCATTCCATAGAATTCCATTCCATTCCATTCCATTCCATTCCATTCCATTCCATTCCATTCCATTCCATTCCATTGAATTCCATTCCATTCCATTCCATTCGATTCCATTCCATTCCATTGAATTCCATTCCATTCCATTCCATTCCATTCCATTCCACTGAATTCCATTGAATTCCATTCCATTGAATTCCATTCCATTCCATTGAATTCCATTCCATTCCATTCCATTCCATTCCGTTCCATTCCATTTCGTTCCATTCCATTCCATTCCTTTCCATTCCATTCCGTTCCGTTCCATTCCGTTCCATTCCGTTCCATTCCATTGAATTCCGTTCCATTGCATTGAATTCCGTTCCATTCCATTCCATTACTTTCCGTTCCGTTCTGTTCCATTCCGTTCCGTTCCGTTCCGTTCTACTCGGGTTGATTCCATTCTATTCCATTCCATTCCATTCGATTCCATTCTATTCCATTCGATTCCATTCGATTCAATTCGATTCCATTCCATTCCATTCCATTCCATTCCATTCCATTCCATTGAATTCCATTCCATTCCATTCCGTTCCATTCCATTCCGTTCCATTCCATTCCATTCCATTCCATTCCATTCCATTCCATTACGTTCCGTTCCATTCCGTTCCATTCCGTTCCATTCCATTGAATTCCGATCCATTGCATTGAATTCCGTTCCATTCCATTCCATTCATTTCCGTTCCGTTCCGTTCCGTTCCGTTCTACTCGGATTGATTCCATTCAATTCCATTCCATTCCATTCGATTCCATTCGATTCCTTTCGATTCCATTCGATTCCATTCCATTCCATTCCATTCCATTGAATTCCATTCCATTCCATTCCATTCCATTCCATTCTACTCGGGTTGATTCCATTCCATTCCATTCCATTCCATTCGATTCCATTCGATTCCTTTCGATTCCATTCGATTCCATTCCATTCCATTCCATTCCATTGAATTCCATTCCATTCCATTCCATTCCATTGAATTCCATTCCATTCCATTCCATCGAATTCCATTCCATTCCATGGAATTCCATTCCATTCCATTCCATTCCATTCCATTCCATTCCATTCCATTCCATGGAATTCCATTCCATTCCATTCCATTCCATTCCATGGAATTCCATTCCATTCCATTCCATTCCTTTGAATTCTGTTCCATTCAATTCCATTCCATTCCATTCCGTTCTACTCGGGTTGATTCCATTCTATTCCATTCCGTTCCGTTCCGTTCCGTTCCGTTCCGTTCCGTTCCATTCCACTCGGGTTGATTCCATTCTATTCCATTCCATTCCATTCGATTCCATTCGATTCCATTCGATTCCATTCGATTCCATTCCATTCCATTGAATTCCATTCCATTCCATTCCATTCCATTGAATTCCGTTCCATTCCATTCAATTCCATTCCATTCCATTCCATTTGAATTCCATTCCATTCCATTCCATTCCATTCCATTCCATTCCATTCCATTTGAATTCCTTTCCATTCCATTCCTTTCCGTTCCATTTGAATTCCTTTCCATTGCATTCCATTCCATTCCATTGAATTCCGTTCCATTCCATTCCATTCCATTCCATTCCATTCCATTCCATTGAATTCCATTCCATTGAATTCCACTCCATTCCTTTCCATTCCATAGAATTCCATTCCATTCCGTTCCGTTCCGTTGCGTTCCGTTCCGTTCCGTTCCATTCCATTCCATTCCATTCCATTCCATTGAATTCCGTTCCATTACATTTAATTCCATTCCATTCCGTTCCATTCCATTGAATTCCGTTCCGTTACGTTCCGTTCCATTCCGTTCCATTCCGTTCCATTCCGTTCTACTCGGGTTGATTCCATTCTATTCCATTCCATTCCATTCGATTCCATTCCGTTCCATTCCATTGAATTCCATTCCATTCCATTGAATTCCATTCCATTCCATTCCATTCCATTCCATTCCATTCCATTCCATTCCATTCAATTGAATTCCATTACATTCCATTCCATTCCATTCCATTCCATTGAATTCCACTCCATTCCATTCCATTCCATTGAATTCCATTCCATTCCATTCCATTCCATTCCATTCCATTCTCATTGAATTCCTTTCCATTCCATTCCATTCCATTCCATTCCATTCCATTCCATTCCATTGAATTCCATTCCATTCCATTGAATTCCATTCCATTCCATTCCATTCCATTGAATTCCGTTCCATTCCATTCCATTCCATTCCATTCCATTCCATTCCATTCCATTCCATTCCATTCCATTCCATAGAATTCCTTTCCATTCCATTCCATTCCATTGAATTCTGTTCCATTCAATTCCATTCCATTCCATTCCGTTCTACTCGGGTTGATTCCATTCTATTCCATTCCGTTCCGTTCCGTTCCGTTCCGTTCCGTTCCGTTCCGTTCCATTCCACTCGGGTTGATTCCATTCTATTCCATTCCATTCCATTCGATTCCATTCGATTCCATTCGATTCCATTCGATTCCATTCCATTCCATTGAATTCCATTCCATTCCATTCCATTCCATTCCATTGAATTCCGTTCCATTCCATTCAATTCCATTCCATTCCATTCCATTCCATTTGAATTCCATTCCATTCCATTCCATTCCATTCCATTCCATTCCATTCCATTCCATTCCATTCTACTCGGGTTGATTCCATTCTATTCCATTCCATTCCATTCGATTCCATTCGATTCCATTCGATTCCATTCCATTCCATTCCATTCCATTCCATTCCATTCCATTCAATTCCATTCCATTGAATTCCATTCCATTCCATTGAATTCCATTCCATTCCATTCCATTCCATTGAATTCCGTTCCATTCCATTCCATTCCATTCCATTCCATTCCATTGAATTCCATTCCATTGAATTCCATTCCATTCCATTCCATTCCACTGAATTCCATTCCATTCCGTTCCGTTCCGTTCCGTTCCGTTCCATTCCGTTCCATTCCATTCCATTCCATTCCATTCCATTGAATTCTGTTCCATTCCATTGAATTCAATTCCATTCCGTTCCATTCCACTGAATTCCGTTCCGTTCCGTTCCGTTCCGTTCCGTTCCATTCCGTTCCATTCCGTTCCATTCCGTTCTACTCGGGTTGATTCCATTCTATTCCATTCCATTCCATTCGATTCCATTCCATTCCATTCCATTCCATTCCATTCCATTCCGTTCTACTCGGGTTCATTCCATTCCATTCCGTTCCGTTCCGTTCCGTTCCGTTCCATTCCTTTCTACTTGTGTTGATTCCATTCCACTCCATTCTATTCCATTGAATTCCATTCCATTCCATTGAATTCCATTCCATTCCATTCCATTCCATTGAATTCCATTGAATTCCATTCCATGGAATTCCATTCCATTCCATTGAATTCCATTCCATTCCATTCCATTCCATTCCATAGAATTCCATTCCATTCCATTCCATTCCATTCCATTCCATTGAATTCCATTCCATTCCATTCCATTCGATTCCATTCCATTCCATTGAATTCCATTCCATTCCATTCCATTCCATTCCATTCTATTGAATTCCATTGTATTCCATTCCATTGAATTCCATTCCATCCCATTGAATTCCATTCCATTCCATTCCATTCCATTCTGTTCCATTCCATTCCGTTCCATTCCATTCCATTCCTTTCCATTCCATTCCGTTCCGTTCCATTCCGTTCCATTCCGTTCCATTCCATTGAATTCCGTTCCATTGCATTGAATTCCGTTCCATTCCATTCCATTCCTTTCCGTTCCGTTCCGTTCCGTTCCGTTCCGTTCCGTTCTGTTCTACTCGGGTTGATTCCATTCTATTCCATTCCATTCCATTCGATTCCATTCTATTCCATTCGATTCCATTCGATTCAATTCGATTCCATTCCATTCCATTCCATTCCATTCCATTCCATTGAATTCCATTCCATTCCATTCCGTTCCATTCCATTGAATTCCATTCCATTCCATTCCATTCCATTCCATTCCATTCCATTCCATTACGTTACGTTCTATTCAGTTCCATTCCATTGAATTCCGATCTATTGCATTGAATTCCGTTCCATTCCATTCCATTCCCTTCCGTTCCGTTCTGTTCCGTTCCGTTCCGTTCCTTTCCGTTCTACTCGGATTGATTCCATTCTATTCCATTCCATTCCATTCGATTCCATTCGACTCCAATCGATTCCAGTCGATTCCATTCCATTCCATTCCATTCCATTCCATTCCATTCCATTGAATTCCATTCCATTCCATTCCATTCCATGGAATTCCATTCCATTCCATTCCATTCCATTCCATTCCATTCCATTCCATGGAATTCCATTCCATTCCATTCCATTCCATTCCATTCCATTCCATTCCATTCCATTCCATGGAATTCCATTCCATTCCATTCCATTCCATGGAATTCTGTTCCATTCAATTCCATTCCATTCTATTCCATTCCATTCCGTTCTACTCGGGTTGATTCCATTCTATTCCATTCCGTTCCTTTCCGTTCCGTTCCATTCCTTTCCGTTCCGTTCCATTCCACTCGGGTTGATTCCATTCTATTCCATTCCATTCCATTCCATTCCATTCGATTCCATTCGATTCCATTCGATTCCATTCGATTCCATTCGATTCCATTCGATTCCATTCCATTCCATTGAATTCCATTCCATTCCATTCCATTCCATTGAATTCCGTTCCATTCCATTCAATTCCATTCCATTCCATTCCATTCCATTTGAATTCCATTCCATTCCATTCCATTCCATTCCATTCCATTCCATTCCACTCGGGTTGATTCCATTCTATTCCATTCCATTCCATTCCATTCCATTCCATTCCATTCCATTCGATTCCATTCCATTCCATTCCATTCCATTCCATTCCATTCCATTCCATTCCATTCCATTCCATTCCATTGAATTCCATTCCATTTCATTGAATTCCATTCCATTCCATTCCATTCCATTGAATTCCGTTCCATTCCATTCCATTCCATTCCATTCCATTCCATTGAATTCCATTCCATTGAATTCCATTCCATTCCATTCCATTCCACTGAATTCCATTCCATTCCGTTCCGTTCCGTTCCGTTCCGTTCCATTCCGTTCCATTCCATTCCATTCCATTCCATTGAATTCCGTTCCACTCCATTGAATTCCATTCCATTCCGTTCCATTCCATTGAATTCCGTTCTGTTCCGTTCCGTTCCGTTCCGTTCCGTTCCATTCCGTTCCATTCCGTTCTACTCGGGTTGATTCCATTCTATTCCATTCCATTCCACTCGATTCCATTCCATTCCATTCCATTCCATTCCATTCCGTTCTACTCGGGTTCATTCCATTCCATTCCGTTCCGTTCCGTTCCGTTCCATTCCTTTCTACTTGTGTTGATTTCATTCCATTCCATTCTATTCCATTGAATTCCATTCCTTTCCATTCCATTCCATTCCATTCCATTCCATTCCATGGAATTCCATTGAATTCCATTCCATGGAATTCCATTCCATTCCATTCCATGGAATTCCATTCCATTCCATTCCATTCCATTGAATTCCATTCCATTGCATTCCATTCCATTCCATTCCATTGAATTCCATAGAATTCCATTCCATTGAATTCCATTCCATTCCATTGAATTCCATTCCATTCCATTCCATTCCATTCCGTTCCATTCCATTCCGTTCCATTCCATTCCATTCCATTCCATTCCGTTCCATTCCGTTCCATTCCGTTCCATTCCATTGAATTCCGTTCCATTGCATTGAATTCCGTTCCATTCCATTCCATTCCATTCCATTCCATTCCATTCCATTCCATTCCGTTCCGTTCCATTCCGTTCCATTCCATTGAATTCCGATCCATTGCATTGAATTCCGTTCCATTCCATTCCATTCCTTTCCGTTACGTTCCGTTCCGTTCCGTTCCGTTCTACTCGGATTGATTCCATTCTATTCCATTCTCTTCCATTCGATTCAATTCGATTCCATTCCATTCCATTCCATTCCATTCCATTCCATTCCTTTGAATTCCATTCCATTCCATTCCATTCCATTCCATTCCATTCCATTCCATTCCATTCCATTGAATTCCATTGAATTCCATTCCATGGAATTCCATTCCATTCCATGGAATTCCATTCCATTCCATTCCATTCCATTCCATAGAATTCCATTCCATTCCATTCCATTCCATTCCATTCCATTCTATTCCATTGAATTCCATTCCATTCCATAGAATTCCATTCCATTCCATTCCATTCCATTCCATTCTATTCCATTGAATTCCATTCCATTCCATTCCATTCGATTCCATTCCATTCCATTGAATTCCATTCCATTCCATTCCATTCCATTCCATTCTATTGAATTCCATTGTATTCCATTCCATTGAATTCCATTCCATCCCATTGAATTCCATTCCATTCCATTCCATTCCATTCCGTTCCATTCCATTCCGTTCCATTCCATTCCATTCCTTTCCATTCCATTCCGTTCCGTTCCATTCCGTTCCATTCCGTTCCATTCCATTGAATTCCGTTCCATTGCATTGAATTCCGTTCCATTCCATTCCATTCCTTTCCGTTCCGTTCCGTTCCGTTCCGTTCCGTTCCGTTCTGTTCTACTCGGGTTGATTCCATTCTATTCCATTCCATTCCATTCGATTCCATTCTATTCCATTCGATTCCATTCGATTCAATTCGATTCCATTCCATTCCATTCCATTCCATTCCATTCCATTCCATTGAATTCCATTCCATTCCATTCCGTTACATTCCATTCCGTTCCATTCCATTCCATTCCATTCCATTCCATTCCATTCCATTACGTTCCGTTCCATTCCGTTCCATTCCATTGAATTCCGATCTATTGCATTGAATTCCGTTCCATTCCATTCCATTCCCTTCCGTTCCGTTCCGTTCCGTTCCGTTCCTTTCCGTTCTACTCGGATTGATTCCATTCTATTCCATTCCATTCCATTCGATTCCATTCGACTCCAATCGATTCCAGTCGATTCCATTCCATTCCATTCCATTCCATTCCATTCCATTCCATTGAATTCCATTCCATTCCATTCCATTCCATGGAATTCCATTCCATTCCATTCCATTCCATTCCATGGAATTCCATTCCATTCCATTCCATTCCATTCCATTCCATTCCATTCCATTCCATGGAATTCCATTCCATTCCATTCCATTCCATTGAATTCTGTTCCATTCAATTCCATTCCATTCTATTCCATTCCATTCCGTTCTACTCGGGTTGATTCCATTCTATTCCATTCCGTTCCTTTCCGTTCCGTTCCATTCCTTTCCGTTCCGTTCCATTCCACTCGGGTTGATTCCTTTCTATTCCATTCCATTCCATTCCATTCCATTCGATTCCATTCGATTCCATTCGATTCCATTCGATTCCATTCGATTCCATTCGATTCCATTCCATTCCATTGAATTCCATTCCATTCCATTCCATTCCATTGAATTCCGTTCCATTCCATTTAATTCCATTCCATTCCATTCCATTCCATTTGAATTCCATTCCATTCCATTCCATTCCATTCCATTCCATTCCATTCCACTCGGGTTGATTCCATTCTATTCCATTCCATTCCATTCCATTCCATTCCATTCCATTCCATTCGATTCCATTCCATTCCATTCCATTCCATTCCATTCCATTCCATTCCATTCCATTCCATTGAATTCCATTCCATTTCATTGAATTCCATTCCATTCCATTCCATTCCATTGAATTCCGTTCCATTCCATTCCATTCCATTCCATTCCATTCCATTGAATTCCATTCCATTGAATTCCATTCCATTCCATTCCATTCCACTGAATTCCATTCCATTCCGTTCCGTTCCGTTCCGTTCCGTTCCATTCCGTTCCATTCCATTCCATTCCATTCCATTGAATTCCGTTCCATTCCATTGAATTCCATTCCATTCCGTTCCATTCCATTGAATTCCGTTCAGTTCCGTTCCGTTCCGTTCCGTTCCGTTCCATTCCGTTCCATTCCGTTCTACTCGGGTTGATTCCATTCTATTCCATTCCATTCCTCTCGATTCCATTCCATTCCATTCCATTCCATTCCATTCCATTCCGTTCTACTCGGGTTCATTCCATTCCATTCCGTTCCGTTCCGTTCCGTTCCATTCCTTTCTACTTGTGTTGATTTCATTCCATTCCATTCTATTCCATTGAATTCCATTCCTTTCCATTCCATTCCATTCCATTCCATGGAATTCCATGGAATTCCATTGAATTCCATTCCATGGAATTCCATTGAATTCCATTCCATGGAATTCCATTCCATTCCATTCCATTCCATTGAATTCCATTCCATTGCATTCCATTCCATTCCATTCCATTGAATTCCATTGAATTCCATTCCATTGAATTCCATTCCATTCCATTGAATTCCATTCCATTCCATTCCATTCCATTCCGTTCCATTCCATTCCGTTCCATTCCATTCCATTCCATTCCATTCCATTCCATTCCGTTCCATTCCGTTCCATTCCGTTCCATTCCATTGAATTCCGTTCCATTGCATTGAATTCCGTTCCATTCCATTCCATTCCATTCCATTCCATTCCATTCCATTCCGTTCCGTTCCATTCCGTTCCATTCCATTGAATTCCGATCCATTGCATTGAATTCCGTTCCATTCCATTCCATTCCTTTCCGTTACGTTCCGTTCCGTTCCGTTCCGTTCTACTCGGATTGATTCCATTCTATTCCATTCTCTTCCATTCGATTCAATTCGATTCCATTCCATTCCATTCCATTCCATTCCATTCCATTCCTTTGAATTCCATTCCATTCCATTCCATTCCATTCCAGTCCATTCCATTCCATTGAATTCCATTGAATTCCATTCCATGGAATTCCATTCCATTCCATTGAATTCCATTCCATTCCATTCCATTCCATTCCATAGAATTCCATTCCATTCCATTCCATTCCATTCCATTCCATTCTATTCCATTGAATTCCATTCCATTCCATTCCATTCGATTCCATTCCATTCCATTGAATTCCATTCCATTCCATTCCATTCCATTCCATTCTATTGAATTCCATTGTATTCCATTCCATTGAATTCCATTCCATCCCATTGAATTCCATTCCATTCCATTCCATTCCATTCCGTTCCATTCCATTCCGTTCCATTCCATTCCATTCCTTTCCATTCCATTCCGTTCCATTCCATTCCGTTCCATTCCGTTCCATTCCATTGAATTCCGTTCCATTGCATTGAATTCCGTTCCATTCCATTCCATTCCTTTCCGTTCCGTTCCGTTCCGTTCCGTTCCGTTCCGTTCTGTTCTACTCGGGTTGATTCCATTCTATTCCATTCCATTCCATTCGATTCCATTCTATTCCATTCGATTCCATTCGATTCAATTCGATTCCATTCCATTCCATTCCATTCCATTCCATTCCATTCCATTCCATTGAATTCCATTCCATTCCATTCCGTTCCATTCCATTCCGTTCCATTCCATTCCATTCCATTCCATTCCATTCCATTCCATTACGTTCCATTCCATTCCGTTCCGTTCCATTGAATTCCGATCTATTGCATTGAATTCCGTTCCATTCCATTCCATTCCCTTCCGTTCCGTTCCGTTCCGTTCCGTTCCGTTCCTTTCCGTTCTACTCGGATTGATTCCATTCTATTCCATTCCATTCCATTCGATTCCATTCGACTCCAATCGATTCCAGTCGATTCCATTCCATTCCATTCCATTCCATTCCATTCCATTCCATTGAATTCCATTCCATTCCATTCCATTCCATTCCATGGAATTCCATTCCATTCCATGGAATTCCATTCCATTCCATTCCATTCCATTCCATTCCATTCCATGGAATTCCATTCCATTCCATTCCATTCCATTCCATTCCATGGAATTCCATTCCATTCCATTCCATTCCATTGAATTCTGTTCCATTCAATTCCATTCCATTCTATTCCATTCCATTCCGTTCTACTCGGGTTGATTCCATTCTATTCCATTCCGTTCCTTTCCGTTCCGTTCCATTCCTTTCCGTTCCGTTCCATTCCACTCGGGTTGATTCCATTCTATTCCATTCCATTCCATTCGATTCCATTCGATTCCATTCGATTCCATTCGATTCCATTCGATTCCAATCGATTCCATTCCATTCCATTGAATTCCATTCCATTCCATTCCATTCCATTGAATTCCGTTCCATTCCATTCAATTCCATTCCATTCCATTCCATTCCATTTGAATTCCATTCCATTCCATTCCATTCCATTCCATTCCATTCCATACCATTCCACTCGGGTTGATTCCATTCTATTCCATTCCATTCCATTCCATTCCATTCCATTCCATTCGATTCCATTCCATTCCATTCCATTCCATTCCATTCCATTCCATTCCATTCCATTGAATTCCGTTCCATTCCATTCCATTCCACTGAATTCCATTCCATTCCGTTCCGTTCCGTTCCGTTCCGTTCCATTCCGTTCCATTCCATTCCATTCCATTCCATTGAATTCCGTTCCATTCCATTGAATTCCATTCCATTCCGTTCCATTCCATTGAATTCCGTTCCGTTCCGTTCCGTTCCGTTCCGTTCCGTTCCATTCCGTTCCATTCCGTTCTACTCGGGTTGATTCCATTCTATTCCATTCCATTCCACTCGATTCCATTCCATTCCATTCCATTCCATTCCATTCCATTCCATTCCGTTCTACTCGGGTTCATTCCATTCCATTCCGTTCCGTTCCGTTCCGTTCCATTCCTTTCTACTTGTGTTGATTTCATTCCATTCCATTCTATTCCATTGAATTCCATTCCTTTCCATTCCATTCCATTCCATTCCATGGAATTCCATTGAATTCCATTGAATTCCATTCCATGGAATTCCATTCCATTCCATTCCATGGAATTCCATTCCATTCCATTCCATTCCATTGAATTCCATTCCATTGCATTCCATTCCATTCCATTCCATTGAATTCCATTGAATTCCATTCCATTGAATTCCATTCCATTCCATGGAATTCCATTCCATTCCATTCCATTCCATTCCGTTCCATTCCATTCCGTTCCATTCCATTCCATTCCAATCCATTCCATTCCATTCCGTTCCATTCCGTTCCATTCCGTTCCATTCCATTGAATTCCGTTCCATTGCATTGAATTCCGTTCCATTCCATTCCATTCCATTCCATTCCATTCCATTCCATTCCATTACGTTCCGTTCCATTCCGTTCCATTCCATTGAATTCCGATCCATTGCATTGAATTCCGTTCCATTCCATTCCATTCCTTTCCGTTCCGTTCCGTTCCGTTCCGTTCCGTTCTACTCGGATTGATTCCATTCTATTCCATTCTCTTCCATTCGATTCAATTCGATTCCATTCCATTCCATTCCATTCCATTCCATTCCATTCCATTCCTTTGAATTCCATTCCATTCCATTCCATTCCATTCCATTCCATTCCATTCCATTCCATTTGAATTCCTTTCCATTCCATTCCATTCCATTCCATTTGAATTCCTTTCCATTGCATTCCATTCCATTCCATTGAATTCCGTTCCATTCCATTCCATTCCATTCCATTCCATTCCATTGAATTCCATTCCATTGAATTCCACTCCATTCCATTCCATTCCATAGAATTCCATTCCATTCCGTTCCGTTCCGTTCCGTTCCGTTCCGTTCCGCTCCATTCCATTCCATTCCATTCCATTCCATTGAATTCCGTTCCATTACATTGAATTCCATTCCATTCCGTTCCATTCCATTGAATTCCGTTCCGTTACGTTCCGTTCCATTCCGTTCCATTCCGTTCCATTCCGTTCTACTCGGGTTGATTCCATTCTATTCCATTCCATTCCATTCGATTCCATTCCGTTCCATTCCATTGAATTCCATTCCATTCCATTGAATTCCATTCCATTCCATTCCATTCCATTGAATTCCATTCCATTCCATTCCATTCCATTCCATTCCATTCCATTGCATTGAATTCCACTCCATTCCATTCCATTCCATTGAATTCCATTCCATTCCATTCCATTCCATTCCATTCCATTCCATTCTCATTGAATTCCTTTCCATTCCATTCCATTCCATTCCATTCCATTCCATTCCATTGAATTCCATTCCATTCCATTGAATTCCATTCCATTCCATTCCATTCCATTGAATTCCGTTCCATTCCATTCCATTCCATTCCATTCCATTCCATTCCATTCCATTCCATAGAATTCCATTCCATTCCATTCCATTCCATTGAATTCTGTTCCATTCAATTCCATTCCATTCCATTCCGTTCTACTCGGGTTGATTCCATTCTATTCCATTCCGTTCCGTTCCGTTCCGTTCCGTTCCGTTCCGTTCCGTTCCATTCCACTCGGGTTGATTCCATTCTATTCCATTCCATTCCATTCGATTCCATTCGATTCCATTCGATTCCATTCGATTCCATTCCATTCCATTGAATTCCATTCCATTCCATTCCATTCCATTCCATTGAATTCCGTTCCATTCCATTCAATTCCATTCCATTCCATTCCATTCCATTTGAATTCCATTCCATTCCATTCCATTCCATTCCATTCCATTCCATTCCATTCCATTCTACTCGGGTTGATTCCATTCTATTCCATTCCATTCCATTCGATTCCATTCGATCCCATTCGATTCCATTCCATTCCATTCCATTCCATTCCATTCCATTCCATTCAATTCCATTCCATTGAATTCCATTCCATTCCATTGAATTCCATTCCATTCCATTCCATTCCATTGAATTCCGTTCCATTCCATTCCATTCCATTCCATTCCATTCCATTGAATTCCATTCCATTGAATTCCATTCCATTCCATTCCATTCCACTGAATTCCATTCCATTCCGTTCCGTTCCGTTCCGTTCCGTTCCATTCCGTTCCATTCCATTCCATTCCATTCCATTGAATTCTGTTCCATTCCATTGAATTCAATTCCATTCCGTTCCATTCCACTGAATTCCGTTCCGTTCCGTTCCGTTCCGTTCCGTTCCATTCCGTTCCATTCCGTTCCATTCCGTTCTACTCGGGTTGATTCCATTCTATTCCATTCCATTCCATTCGATTCCATTCCATTCCATTCCATTCCATTCCATTCCGTTCTACTCGGGTTCATTCCATTCCATTCCGTTCCGTTCCGTTCCGTTCCGTTCCATTCCTTTCTACTTGTGTTGATTCCATTCCATTCCATTCTATTCCATTGAATTCCATTCCATTCCATTGAATTCCATTCCATTCCATTCCATTCCATTGAATTCCATTGAATTCCATTCCATGGAATTCCATTCCATTCCATTGAATTCCATTCCATTCCATTCCATTCCATTCCATAGAATTCCATTCCATTCCATTCCATTCCATAGAATTCCATTCCATTCCATTCCATTCCATTCCATTCCATTCCATTCCATTGAATTCCATTCCATTCCATTCCATTCGATTCCATTCCATTCCATTGAATTCCATTCCATTCCATTCCATTCCATTCCATTCTATTGAATTCCATTGTATTCCATTCCATTGAATTCCATTCCATCCCATTGAATTCCATTCCATTCCATTCCATTCCATTCCGTTCCATTCCATTCCGTTCCATTCCATTCCATTCCTTTCCATTCCATTCCGTTCCGTTCCATTCCGTTCCATTCCGTTCCATTCCACTGAATTCCGTTCCATTGCATTGAATTCCGTTCCATTCCATTCCATTCCTTTCCGTTCCGTTCCGTTCCGTTCCGTTCCGTTCCGTTCTGTTCTACTCGGGTTGATTCCATTCTATTCCATTCCATTCCATTCGATTCCATTCTATTCCATTCGATTCCATTCGATTCAATTCGATTCCATTCCATTCCATTCCATTCCATTCCATTCCATTGAATTCCATTCCATTCCATTCCGTTCCATTCCATTGAATTCCATTCCATTCCATTCCATTCCATTCCATTCCATTCCATTACGTTACGTTCTATTCAGTTCCATTCCATTGAATTCCGATCTATTGCATTGAATTCCGTTCCATTCCATTCCATTCCCTTCCGTTCCGTTCCGTTCCGTTCCGTTCCGTTCCTTTCCGTTCTACTCGGATTGATTCCATTCTATTCCATTCCATTCCATTCGATTCCATTCGACTCCAATCGATTCCAGTCGATTCCATTCCATTCCATTCCATTCCATTCCATTCCATTCCATTGAATTCCATTCCATTCCATTCCATTCCATTCCATTGAATTCCATTCCATTCCATTCCATTCCATTCCATTCCATTCCATGGAATTCCATTCCATTCCATTCCATTCCATTCCATTCCATTCCATGGAATTCCATTCCATTCCATTCCATTCCATTGAATTCTGTTCCATTCAATTCCATTCCATTCTATTCCATTCCATTCCGTTCTACTCGGGTTGATTCCATTCTATTCCATTCCGTTCCTTTCCGTTCCGTTCCATTCCTTTCCGTTCCGTTCCATTCCACTCGGGTTGATTCCATTCTATTCCATTCCATTCCATTCCATTCCATTCGATTCCATTCGATTCCATTCGATTCCATTCGATTCCATTCGATTCCATTCGATTCCATTCCATTCCATTGAATTCCATTCCATTCCATTCCATTCCATTGAATTCCGTTCCATTCCATTCAATTCCATTCCATTCCATTCCATTCCATTTGAATTCCATTCCATTCCATTCCATTCCATTCCATTCCATTCCATTCCATTCCACTCGGGTTGATTCCATTCTATTCCATTCCATTCCATTCCATTCCATTCCATTCCATTCCATTCGATTCCATTCCATTCCATTCCATTCCATTCCATTCCATTCCATTCCATTCCATTGAATTCCATTCCATTTCATTGAATTCCATTCCATTCCATTCCATTCCATTGAATTCCGTTCCATTCCATTCCATTCCATTCCATTCCATTCCATTGAATTCCATTCCATTGAATTCCATTCCATTCCATTCCATTCCACTGAATTCCATTCCATTCCGTTCCGTTCCGTTCCGTCCCGTTCCATTCCGTTCCATTCCATTCCATTCCATTCCATTGAATTCCGTTCCATTCCATTGAATTCCATTCCATTCCGTTACATTCCATTGAATTCCGTTCCGTTCCGTTCCGTTCCGTTCCGTTCCGTTCCATTCCGTTCCATTCCGTTCTACTCGGGTTGATTCCATTCTATTCCATTCCATTCCACTCGATTCCATTCCATTCCATTCCATTCCATTCCATTCCATTCCGTTCTACTCGGGTTCATTCCATTCCATTCCGTTCCGTTCCGTTCCGTTCCATTCCTTTCTACTTGTGTTGATTTCATTCCATTCCATTCTATTCCATTGAATTCCATTCCTTTCCATTCCATTCCATTCCATTCCATGGAATTCCATGGAATTCCATTGAATTCCATTCCATGGAATTCCATTGAATTCCATTCCATGGAATTCCATTCCATTCCATTCCATTCCATTGAATTCCATTCCATTGCATTCCATTCCATTCCATTCCATTCCATTCCATTGAATTCCATTCCATTGAATTCCATTCCATTCCATTGAATTCCATTCCATTCCATTCCATTCCATTCCGTTCCATTCCATTCCGTTCCATTCCATTCCATTCCATTCCATTCCATTCCATTCCGTTCCATTCCGTTCCATTCCGTTCCATTCCATTGAATTCCGTTCCATTGCATTGAATTCCGTTCCATTCCATTCCATTCCATTCCATTCCATTCCATTCCGTTCCGTTCCATTCCGTTCCATTCCATTGAATTCCGATCCATTGCATTGAATTCCGTTCCATTCCATTCCATTCCTTTCCGTTACGTTCCGTTCCGTTCCGTTCCGTTCTACTCGGATTGATTCCATTCTATTCCATTCTCTTCCATTCGATTCAATTCGATTCCATTCCATTCCATTCCATTCCATTCCATTCCATTCCTTTGAATTCCATTCCATTCCATTCCATTCCATTCCATTCCATTCCATTCCATTGAATTCCATTGAATTCCATTCCATGGAATTCCATTCCATTCCATTGAATTCCATTCCATTCCATTCCATTCCATTCCATAGAATTCCATTCCATTCCATTCCATTCTATTCCATTCCATTCTATTCCATTGAATTCCATTCCATTCCATTCCATTCGATTCCATTCCATTCCATTGAATTCCATTCCATTCCATTCCATTCCATTCCATTCTATTGAATTCCATTGTATTCAATTCCGTTGAATTCCATTCCATCCCATTGAATTCCATTCCATTCCATTCCATTCCATTCCGTTCCATTCCATTCCGTTCCATTCCATTCCATTCCTTTCCATTCCATTCCGTTCCGTTCCATTCCGTTCCATTCCGTTCCATTCCATTGAATTCCGTTCCATTGCATTGAATTCCGTTCCATTCCATTCCATTCCTTTCCGTTCCGTTCCGTTCCGTTCCGTTCCGTTCCGTTCTGTTCTACTCGGGTTGATTCCATTCTATTCCATTCCATTCCATTCGATTCCATTCTATTCCATTCGATTCCATTCGATTCAATTCGATTCCATTCCATTCCATTCCATTCCATTCCATTCCATTCCATTGAATTCCATTCCATTCCATTCCGTTCCATTCCATTCCGTTCCACTCCATTCCATTCCATTCCATTCCATTCCATTCCATTACGTTCCGTTCCATTCCGTTCCATTCCATTGAATTCCGATCTATTGCATTGAATTCCGTTCCATTCCATTCCATTCCCTTCCGTTCCGTTCCGTTCCGTTCCGTTCCGTTCCTTTCCGTTCTACTCGGATTGATTCCATTCTATTCCATTCCATTCCATTCGATTCCATTCGACTCCAATCGATTCCAGTCGATTCCATTCCATTCCATTCCATTCCATTCCATGGAATTCCATTCCATTCCATTCCATTCCATTCCATGGAATTCCATTCCATTCCATTCCATTCCATTCCATTCCATTCCATGGAATTCCATTCCATTCCATTCCATTCCATTCCATTCCATTCCATGGAATTCCATTCCATTCCATTCCATTCCATTCCATTCCATGGAATTCCATTCCATTCCATTCCATTCCATTGAATTCTGTTCCATTCAATTCCATTCCATTCCATTGAATTCCATTCCATTCCATTCCATTCCATTCCGTTCCATTCCATTCCATTCCATTCCATTCCATTCCATTCCGTTCCATTCCGTTCCATTCCGTTCCATTCCATTGAATTCCGTTCCATTTCATTGAATTCCGTTCCATTCCATTCCATTCCATTCCATTCCATTCCATTCCGTTCCGTTCCATTCCGTTCCATTCCATTGAATTCCGATCCATTGCATTGAATTCCGTTCCATTCCATTCCATTCCTTTCCGTTCCGTTCCGTTCCGTTCCGTTCCGTTCTACTCGGATTGATTCCATTCTATTCCATTCTCTTCCATTCGATTCAATTCGATTCCATTCCATTCCATTCCATTCCATTCCATTCCATTCCTTTGAATTCCATTCCATTCCATTCCATTCCATTCCATTCCATTCCATTCCATTGAATTCCATTGAATTCCATTCCATGGAATTCCATTCCATTCCATTGAATTCCATTCCATTCCATTCCATTCCATTCCATAGAATTCCATTCCATTCCATTCCATTCCATTCCATTCCATTCTATTCCATTGAATTCCATTCCATTCCATTCCATTCGATTCCATTCCATTCCATTGAATTCCATTCCATTCCATTCCATTCCATTCCATTCTATTGAATTCCATTGTATTCAATTCCGTTGAATTCCATTCCATCCCATTGAATTCCATTCCATTCCATTCCATTCCATTCCGTTCCATTCCATTCCGTTCCATTCCATTCCATTCCTTTCCATTCCATTCCGTTCCGTTCCATTCCGTTCCATTCCGTTCCATTCCATTGAATTCCGTTCCATTGCATTGAATTCCGTTCCATTCCATTCCATTCCTTTCCGTTCCGTTCCGTTCCGTTCCGTTCCGTTCCGTTCTGTTCTACTCGGGTTGATTCCATTCTATTCCATTCCATTCCATTCGATTCCATTCTATTCCATTCGATTCCATTCGATTCAATTCGATTCCATTCCATTCCATTCCATTCCATTCCATTCCATTCCATTGAATTCCATTCCATTCCATTCCGTTCCATTCCATTCCGTTCCATTCCATTCCATTCCATTCCATTCCATTCCATTCCATTCCATTACGTTCCGTTCCATTCCGTTCCATTCCATTGAATTCCGATCTATTGCATTGAATTCCGTTCCATTCCATTCCATTCCCTTCCGTTCCGTTCCGTTCCGTTCCGTTCCGTTCCTTTCCGTTCTACTCGGATTGATTCCATTCTATTCCATTCCATTCCATTCGATTCCATTCGACTCCAATCGATTCCGGTCGATTCCATTCCATTCCATTCCATTCCATTCCATTCCATTCCATTCCATTGAATTCCATTCCATTCCATTCCATTCCATTCCATTCCATTCCATTCCATTCCATTCCATTCCATTCCATGGAATTCCATTCCATTCCATTCCATTCCATTGAATTCTGTTCCATTCAATTCCATTCCATTCTATTCCATTCCATTCCGTTCTACTCGGGTTGATTCCATTCTATTCCATTCCGTTCCTTTCCGTTCCGTTCCATTCCTTTCCGTTCCGTTCCATTCCACTCGGGTTGATTCCATTCTATTCCATTCCATTCCATTCGATTCCATTCGATTCCATTCGATTCCATTCGATTCCAATCGATTCCATTCGATTCCATTCCATTCCATTGAATTCCATTCCATTCCATTCCATTCCATTGAATTCCATTCCATTCCATTCAATTCCATTCCATTCCATTCCATTCCATTTGAATTCCATTCCATTCCATTCCATTCCATTCCATTCCATTCCATTCCACTCGGGTTGATTCCATTCTATTCCATTCCATTCCATTCCATTCCATTCCATTCCATTCGATTCCATTCCATTCCATTCCATTCCATTCCATTCCATTCCATTCCATTGAATTCCATTCCATTGAATTCCATTCCATTCCATTCCATTCCACTGAATTCCATTCCATTCCGTTCCGTTCCGTTCCGTTCCGTTCCATTCCGTTCCATTCCATTCCATTCCATTCCATTGAATTCTGTTCCATTCCATTGAATTCAATTCCATTCCGTTCCATTCCACTGAATTCCGTTCCGTTCCGTTCCGTTCCGTTCCGTTCCATTCCGTTCCATTCCGTTCCATTCCGTTCTACTCGGGTTGATTCCATTCTATTCCATTCCATTCCATTCGATTCCATTCCATTCCATTCCATTCCATTCCATTCCGTTCTACTCGGGTTCATTCCATTCCATTCCGTTCCGTTCCGTTCCGTTCCGTTCCATTCCTTTCTACTTGTGTTGATTCCATTCCATTCCATTCTATTCCATTGAATTCCATTCCATTCCATTGAATTCCATTCCATTCCCTTCCATTCCATTGAATTCCATTGAATTCCATTCCATGGAATTCCATTCCATTCCATTGAATTCCATTCCATTCCATTCCATTCCATTCCATAGAATTCCATTCCATTCCATTCCATTCCATAGAATTCCATTCCATTCCATTCCATTCCATTCCATTCCATTCCATTCCATTGAATTCCATTCCATTCCATTCCATTCGATTCCATTCCATTCCATTGAATTCCATTCCATTCCATTCCATTCCATTCCATTCTATTGAATTCCATTGTATTCCATTCCATTGAATTCCATTCCATCCCATTGAATTCCATTCCATTCCATTCCATTCCATTCCGTTCCATTCCATTCCGTTCCATTCCATTCCATTCCTTTCCATTCCATTCCGTTCCGTTCCATTCCGTTCCATTCCGTTCCATTCCACTGAATTCCGTTCCATTGCATTGAATTCCGTTCCATTCCATTCCATTCCTTTCCGTTCCGTTCCGTTCCGTTCCGTTCCGTTCCGTTCTGTTCTACTCGGGTTGATTCCATTCTATTCCATTCCATTCCATTCGATTCCATTCTATTCCATTCGATTCCATTCGATTCAATTCGATTCCATTCCATTCCATTCCATTCCATTCCATTCCATTCCATTGAATTCCATTCCATTCCATTCCGTTCCATTCCATTGAATTCCATTCCATTCCATTCCATTCCATTCCATTCCATTCCATTACGTTACGTTCTATTCAGTTCCATTCCATTGAATTCCGATCTATTGCATTGAATTCCGTTCCATTCCATTCCATTCCCTTCCGTTCCGTTCCGTTCCGTTCCGTTCCGTTCCTTTCCGTTCTACTCGGATTGATTCCATTCTATTCCATTCCATTCCATTCGATTCCATTCGACTCCAATCGATTCCAGTCGATTCCATTCCATTCCATTCCATTCCATTCCATTCCATTCCATTGAATTCCATTCCATTCCATTCCATTCCATTCCATTGAATTCCATTCCATTCCATTCCATTCCATTCCATTCCATTCCATGGAATTCCATTCCATTCCATTCCATTCCATTCCATTCCATTCCATGGAATTCCATTCCATTCCATTCCATTCCATTGAATTCTGTTCCATTCAATTCCATTCCATTCTATTCCATTCCATTCCGTTCTACTCGGGTTGATTCCATTCTATTCCATTCCGTTCCTTTCCGTTCCGTTCCATTCCTTTCCGTTCCGTTCCATTCCACTCGGGTTGATTCCATTCTATTCCATTCCATTCCATTCCATTCCATTCGATTCCATTCGATTCCATTCGATTCCATTCGATTCCATTCGATTCCATTCGATTCCATTCCATTCCATTGAATTCCATTCCATTCCATTCCATTCCATTGAATTCCGTTCCATTCCATTCAATTCCATTCCATTCCATTCCATTCCATTTGAATTCCATTCCATTCCATTCCATTCCATTCCATTCCATTCCATTCCATTCCACTCGGGTTGATTCCATTCTATTCCATTCCATTCCATTCCATTCCATTCCATTCCATTCCATTCGATTCCATTCCATTCCATTCCATTCCATTCCATTCCATTCCATTCCATTCCATTCCATTCCATTCCATTCCATTGAATTCCATTCCATTTCATTGAATTCCATTCCATTCCATTCCATTCCATTGAATTCCGTTCCATTCCATTCCATTCCATTCCATTCCATTCCATTGAATTCCATTCCATTGAATTCCATTCCATTCCATTCCATTCCACTGAATTCCATTCCATTCCGTTCCGTTCCGTTCCGTCCCGTTCCATTCCGTTCCATTCCATTCCATTCCATTCCATTGAATTCCGTTCCATTCCATTGAATTCCATTCCATTCCGTTACATTCCATTGAATTCCGTTCCGTTCCGTTCCGTTCCGTTCCGTTCCGTTCCATTCCGTTCCATTCCGTTCTACTCGGGTTGATTCCATTCTATTCCATTCCATTCCACTCGATTCCATTCCATTCCATTCCATTCCATTCCATTCCATTCCGTTCTACTCGGGTTCATTCCATTCCATTCCGTTCCGTTCCGTTCCGTTCCATTCCTTTCTACTTGTGTTGATTTCATTCCATTCCATTCTATTCCATTGAATTCCATTCCTTTCCATTCCATTCCATTCCATTCCATGGAATTCCATGGAATTCCATTGAATTCCATTCCATGGAATTCCATTGAATTCCATTCCATGGAATTCCATTGAATTCCATTCCATGGAATTCCATTCCATTCCATTCCATTCCATTGAATTCCATTCCATTGCATTCCATTCCATTCCATTCCATTCCATTCCATTGAATTCCATTCCATTGAATTCCATTCCATTCCATTGAATTCCATTCCATTCCATTCCATTCCATTCCGTTCCATTCCATTCCGTTCCATTCCATTCCATTCCATTCCATTCCATTCCATTCCGTTCCATTCCGTTCCATTCCGTTCCATTCCATTGAATTCCGTTCCATTGCATTGAATTCCGTTCCATTCCATTCCATTCCATTCCATTCCATTCCATTCCGTTCCGTTCCATTCCGTTCCATTCCATTGAATTCCGATCCATTGCATTGAATTCCGTTCCATTCCATTCCATTCCTTTCCGTTACGTTCCGTTCCGTTCCGTTCCGTTCTACTCGGATTGATTCCATTCTATTCCATTCTCTTCCATTCGATTCAATTCGATTCCATTCCATTCCATTCCATTCCATTCCATTCCATTCCTTTGAATTCCATTCCATTCCATTCCATTCCATTCCATTCCATTCCATTCCATTGAATTCCATTGAATTCCATTCCATGGAATTCCATTCCATTCCATTGAATTCCATTCCATTCCATTCCATTCCATTCCATAGAATTCCATTCCATTCCATTCCATTCTATTCCATTCCATTCTATTCCATTGAATTCCATTCCATTCCATTCCATTCGATTCCATTCCATTCCATTGAATTCCATTCCATTCCATTCCATTCCATTCCATTCTATTGAATTCCATTGTATTCAATTCCGTTGAATTCCATTCCATCCCATTGAATTCCATTCCATTCCATTCCATTCCATTCCGTTCCATTCCATTCCGTTCCATTCCATTCCATTCCTTTCCATTCCATTCCGTTCCGTTCCATTCCGTTCCATTCCGTTCCATTCCATTGAATTCCGTTCCATTGCATTGAATTCCGTTCCATTCCATTCCATTCCTTTCCGTTCCGTTCCGTTCCGTTCCGTTCCGTTCCGTTCTGTTCTACTCGGGTTGATTCCATTCTATTCCATTCCATTCCATTCGATTCCATTCTATTCCATTCGATTCCATTCGATTCAATTCGATTCCATTCCATTCCATTCCATTCCATTCCATTCCATTCCATTGAATTCCATTCCATTCCATTCCGTTCCATTCCATTCCGTTCCACTCCATTCCATTCCATTCCATTCCATTCCATTCCATTACGTTCCGTTCCATTCCGTTCCATTCCATTGAATTCCGATCTATTGCATTGAATTCCGTTCCATTCCATTCCATTCCCTTCCGTTCCGTTCCGTTCCGTTCCGTTCCGTTCCTTTCCGTTCTACTCGGATTGATTCCATTCTATTCCATTCCATTCCATTCGATTCCATTCGACTCCAATCGATTCCAGTCGATTCCATTCCATTCCATTCCATTCCATTCCATTCCATTCCATTCCATTGAATTCCATTCCATTCCATTCCATTCCATTCCATGGAATTCCATTCCATTCCATTCCATTCCATTCCATTCCATTCCATGGAATTCCATTCCATTCCATTCCATTCCATTCCATTCCATGGAATTCCATTCCATTCCATTCCATTCCATTCCATTCCATGGAATTCCATTCCATTCCATTCCATTCCATTGAATTCTGTTCCATTCAATTCCATTCCATTCCATTGAATTCCATTCCATTCCATTCCATTCCATTCCGTTCCATTCCATTCCGTTCCATTCCATTCCATTCCATTCCATTCCATTCCATTCCGTTCCATTCCGTTCCATTCCGTTCCATTCCATTGAATTCCGTTCCATTGCATTGAATTCCGTTCCATTCCATTCCATTCCATTCCATTCCATTCCATTCCGTTCCGTTCCATTCCGTTCCATTCCATTGAATTCCGATCCATTGCATTGAATTCCGTTCCATTCCATTCCATTCCTTTCCGTTCCGTTCCGTTCCGTTCCGTTCCGTTCTACTCGGATTGATTCCATTCTATTCCATTCTCTTCCATTCGATTCAATTCGATTCCATTCCATTCCATTCCATTCCATTCCATTCCATTCCTTTGAATTCCATTCCATTCCATTCCATTCCATTCCATTCCATTCCATTCCATTGAATTCCATTGAATTCCATTCCATGGAATTCCATTCCATTCCATTGAATTCCATTCCATTCCATTCCATTCCATTCCATAGAATTCCATTCCATTCCATTCCATTCCATTCCATTCCATTCTATTCCATTGAATTCCATTCCATTCCATTCCATTCGATTCCATTCCATTCCATTGAATTCCATTCCATTCCATTCCATTCCATTCCATTCTATTGAATTCCATTGTATTCAATTCCGTTGAATTCCATTCCATCCCATTGAATTCCATTCCATTCCATTCCATTCCATTCCGTTCCATTCCATTCCGTTCCATTCCATTCCATTCCTTTCCATTCCATTCCGTTCCGTTCCATTCCGTTCCATTCCGTTCCATTCCATTGAATTCCGTTCCATTGCATTGAATTCCGTTCCATTCCATTCCATTCCTTTCCGTTCCGTTCCGTTCCGTTCCGTTCCGTTCCGTTCTGTTCTACTCGGGTTGATTCCATTCTATTCCATTCCATTCCATTCGATTCCATTCAATTCCATTCGATTCCATTCGATTCAATTCGATTCCATTCCATTCCATTCCATTCCATTCCATTCCATTCCATTGAATTCCATTCCATTCCATTCCGTTCCATTCCATTCCGTTCCATTCCATTCCATTCCATTCCATTCCATTCCATTCCATTCCATTACGTTCCGTTCCATTCCGTTCCATTCCATTGAATTCCGATCTATTGCATTGAATTCCGTTCCATTCCATTCCATTCCCTTCCGTTCCGTTCCGTTCCGTTCCGTTCCGTTCCTTTCCGTTCTACTCGGATTGATTCCATTCTATTCCATTCCATTCCATTCGATTCCATTCGACTCCAATCGATTCCAGTCGATTCCATTCCATTCCATTCCATTCCATTCCATTCCATTCCATTCCATTGAATTCCATTCCATTCCATTCCATTCCATTCCATTCCATTCCATTCCATTCCATTCCATGGAATTCCATTCCATTCCATTCCATTCCATGGAATTCCATTCCATTCCATTCCATTCCATTGAATTCTGTTCCATTCAATTCCATTCCATTCTATTCCATTCCATTCCGTTCTACTCGGGTTGATTCCATTCTATTCCATTCCGTTCCTTTCCGTTCCGTTCCATTCCTTTCCGTTCCGTTCCATTCCACTCGGGTTGATTCCATTCTATTCCATTCCATTCCATTCGATTCCATTCGATTCCATTCGATTCCATTCGATTCCAATCGATTCCATTCGATTCCATTCCATTCCATTGAATTCCATTCCATTCCATTCCATTCCATTGAATTCCGTTCCATTCCATTCAATTCCATTCCATTCCATTCCATTCCATTTGAATTCCATTCCATTCCATTCCATTCCATTCCATTCCATTCCATTCCACTCGGGTTGATTCCATTCTATTCCATTCCATTCCATTCCATTCCATTCCATTCCATTCGATTCCATTCCATTCCATTCCATTCCATTCCATTCCATTCCATTCCATTCCATTCCATTGAATTCCGTTCCATTCCATTCCATTCCATTCCATTCCATTCCATTGAATTCCATTCCATTGAATTCCATTCCATTCCATTCCATTCCACTGAATTCCATTCCATTCCGTTCCGTTCCGTTCCGTTCCGTTCCATTCCGTTCCATTCCATTCCATTCCATTCCATTGAATTCCGTTCCATTCCATTGAATTCCATTCCATTCCGTTCCATTCCATTGAATTCCGTTCCGTTCCGTTCCGTTCCGTTCCGTTCCGTTCCATTCCGTTCCATTCCGTTCTACTCGGGTTGATTCCATTCTATTCCATTCCATTCCACTCGATTCCATTCCATTCCATTCCATTCCATTCCATTCCATTCCATTCCGTTCTACTCGGGTTCATTCCATTCCATTCCGTTCCGTTCCGTTCCGTTCCATTCCTTTCTACTTGTGTTGATTTCATTCCATTCCATTCTATTCCATTGAATTCCATTCCTTTCCATTCCATTCCATTCCATTCCATGGAATTCCATTGAATTCCATTGAATTCCATTCCATGGAATTCCATTATATTCCATTCCATGGAATTCCATTCCATTCCATTCCATTCCATTGAATTCCATTCCATTGCATTCCATTCCATTCCATTCCATTGAATTCCATTGAATTCCATTCCATGGAATTCCATTCCATTCCATTGAATTCCATTCCATTCCATTCCATTCCATTCCGTTCCATTCCATTCCGTTCCATTCCATTCCATTCCATTCCATTCCATTCCATTCCGTTCCATTCCGTTCCATTCCGTTCCATTCCATTGAATTCCGTTCCATTGCATTGAATTCCGTTCCATTCCATTCCATTCCATTCCATTCCATTCCATTCCATTCCATTCCGTTCCGTTCCATTCCGTTCCATTCCATTGAATTCCGATCCATTGCATTGAATTCCATTCCATTCCATTCCATTCCTTTCCGTTCCGTTCCGTTCCGTTCCGTTCCGTTCTACTCGGATTGATTCCATTCTATTCCATTCTCTTCCATTCGATTCAATTCGATTCCATTCCATTCCATTCCATTCCATTCCATTCCATTCCATTCCTTTGAATTCCATTCCATTCCATTCCATTCCATTCCATTCCATTCCATTGAATTCTGTTCCATTCCATTCCATTCCATTCCATTCCATTCCATTCCATTCCATTACTTTCCGTTCCATTCCGTTCCATTCCATTGAATTCCGATCCATTGCATTGAATTCCGTTCCATTCCATTCCATTCCTTTCCGTTCCGTTCCGTTCCGTTCCGTTCCGTTCAACTCGGGTTGATTCCATTCTATTCCATTCCATTCCATTCGATTCCATTCTATTCCATTCGATTCCATTCGATTCAATTCGATTCCATTCCATTCCGTTCCATTCCATTCCATTCCCTTCCATTCCATTCCATTCCATTACGTTCCGTTCCATTCCGTTCCATTCCGTTCCATTCTATTGAATTCCGATCCATTGCATTGAATTCCGTTCCATTCCATTCCATTGCTTTCCGTTCCGTTCCGTTCCGTTCCGTTCCGTTCCTTTCCGTTCTACTCGGATTGATTCCATTCTAATTCCATTCCATTGAATTCCATTCCATTCCATTCCATTCCATTGAATTCCATTCCATTGAATTCCATTCCATTCCATTCCATTCCATTCCATTCCATTCCATTGAATTCCATTCCATTCCATTGAATTCCATTCCATTCCATTCCATTCCATTCCATTCCATTCCATTCCATTGAATTCCATTCCATTCAATTGAATTCCATTCCATTCCATTCCATTCCATTCCATTCCATTCCATTCCATTGAATTCCATTGAATTCCATTCCATTCCATGGAATTCCATTCCTTTCCATTCCATTCCATTGAATTCCGTTCCATTCCATTCCATTCCATTCCATTCCATTCCATTCCATTCCATTCGAATTCCATTCCATTCCATTCCATTCCATTCCATTCCATTCCATTCCATTCCATTCCATTCCATTCTATTCTACTCGGGTTGATTCCATTCTATTCCATTCCATTCCATTCGATTCCATTCGATTCCTTTCGATTCCATTCAATTCCATTCCATTCAATTCCATTCCATTGAATTCCATTCCATTCCATTCCATTCCATTGAATTCCATTCCATTCCATTCCATCGAATTCCATTCCATTCCATTGAATTCCATTCCATTCCATTCCGTTCCATTCCATTCCATTCCATTCCATTCCATTCCATTGAATTCCATTCCATTCCATTCCATTCCATTCCATTCCATTTCATTCCATTGAATTCCATTCCTTTCCATTCCATTCCATTGAATTCTGTTCCATTCAATTCCATTCCATTCCATTCCGTTCTACTCGGGTTGATTCCATTCTATTCCATTCCGTTCTGTTCCGTTCCGTTCCGTTCCATTCCACTCGGGTTGATCCCATTCTATTCCATTCCATTCCATTCGATTCCATTCGATTCCATTCGATTCCATTCGATTCCATTCCTTTCCATTGAATTCCATTCCATTCCATTCCATTCCATTGAATTCCGTTCCATTCCATTCAATTCCATTCCATTCCATTCCATTCCATTTGAATTCCATTCCATTCCATTCCATTCCATTCCATTCCATTCCATTCCATTTGAATTCCTTTCCATTCCATTCCATTCCATTCCATTCGAATTCCTTTCCATTCCATTCCATTCCATTCCATTGAATTCCGTTCCATTCCATTCCATTCCATTCCATTCCATTCCATTGAATTCCATTCCATTGTATTCCACTCCATTCCATTCCATTCCATTGAATTCCATTCCATTCCGTTCCGTTGCGTTCCGTTCCGTTCCGTTCCATTCCATTCCATTCCATTCCATTGAATTCCGTTCCATTCCATTGAATTCCATTCCATTCCGTTCCATTCCATTGAATTCCGTTCCGTTCCGTTCCGTTCCATTCCATTCCATTCCGTTCCATTCCGTTCTACTCGGGTTGATTCCATTCTATTCCATTCCATTCCATTCCATTCCATTCCATTCCATTCCATTCCATTCCACTCCATTCCGTTCTACTCGGCTTCATTCCATTCCATTCCGTTCCGTTCCGTTCCTTTCCGTTCCATTCCTTTCTACTTGTGTTGATTCCACTCCATTCCATTCTATTCCGTTGAATTCCATTCCATTCCATTCCATTGCATTCCATTACATGGAATTCCATTGAATTCCATTGAATTCCATTCCATTGAATTCCATTCCATTCCATTCCATTCCATTCCATAGAATTCCATTCCATTCCATTCCATTCCATTCCATTCCATTCCATTCCATTCCATTCCATTGAATTCCATTCCATTCCATTCCATTCCATTCCATTCCATTCCATTGAATTCCATTCCATTCCATTCCATTCCATTGAATTCCATTGAATTCCATTCCATGGAATTCCATTCCATTCCATTGAATTCCATTCCATTCCATTCCATTCCATTCCGTTCCATTCCATTCCGTTCCATTCCATTCCATTCCTTTCCATTCCATTCCGTTCCGTTCCATTCCGTTCCATTCCGTTCCATTCCATTGAATTCCGTTCCATTGCATTGAATTCCGTTCCATTCCATTCCATTCCTTTCCGTTCCGTTCTGTTCCGTTCCGTTCCGTTCTACTCGGGTTGATTCCATTCTATTCCATTCCATTCCGTTCGATTCCATTCTATTCCATTCGATTCCATTCGATTCAATTCGATTCCATTCCATTCCATTCCATTCCATTCCATTCCATTCCATTGAATTCCATTCCATTCCATTCCGTTCCATTCCATTCCGTTCCATTCCATTCCATTCCATTCTATTCCATTCCATTCCATTACGTTCCGTTCCATTCCGTTCCATTCCGTTCCATTCCATTGAATTCCGATCCATTGCATTGAATTCCGTTCCATTCCATTCCATTCCTTTCCGTTCCGTTCCGTTCCGTTTCATTCTACTCGGATTGATTCCATTCAATTCCATTCCATTCCATTCGATTCCATTCGATTCCTTTCGATTCCATTCGATTCCATTCCATTCCATTCCATTCCATTGAATTCCATTCCATTCCATTCCATTCCATTCCATTCTACTCGGGTTGATTCCATTCTATTCCATTCCATTCCATTCCATTCCATTCGATTCCTTTCGATTCCATTCGATTCCATTCCATTCCATTCCATTCCATTGAATTCCATTCCATTCCATTCCATTCCATTGAATTCCATTCCATTCCATTCCATCGAATTCCATTCCATTCCATTGAATTCCATTCTATTCCATTCCATTCCTTTCCATTCCATTCCATTCCATTTGAATTCCTTTCCATTCCATTCCATTGCATTCCATTTGAATTCCTTTCCATTCCATTCCATTCCATTCCATTGAATTCCGTTCCATTCCATTCCATTCCATTCCATTCCATTCCATTGAATTCCATTCCATTGTATTCCACTCCATTCCATTCCATTCCATGGAATTCCATTCCATTCCGTTCCGTTCCGTTCCGTTCCGTTCCGTTCCATTCCATTCCATTCCATTCCATTGAATTCCGTTCCATTCCATTGAATTCCATTCCATTCCGTTCCATTCCATTGAATTCCGTTCCGTTCCGTTCCGTTCCATTCCATTCCATTCCGTTCCATTCCGTTCTACTCGGGTTGATTCCATTCTATTCCATTCCATTCCATTCCATTCCATTCCATTCCATTCCATTCCAGTCCATTCCGTTCTACTCGGGTTCATTCCATTCCATTCCGTTCCGTTCCGTTCCGTTCCGTTCCATTCCTTTCTACTTGTGTTGATTCCACTCCATTCCATTCTATTCCGTAGAATTCCATTCCATTCCATTCCATTGCATTCCATTACATGGAATTCCATTGAATTCCATTGAATTCCATTCCGTTGAATTCCATTCCATTCCATTCCATTCCATTCCATAGAATTCCATTCCATTCCATTCCATTCCATTCCATTCCATTCCATTCCATTCCATTCCATTCCATTGAATTCCATTCCATTCCATTCCATTCGATTCCATTCCATTCCATTGAATTCCATTCCATTCCATTCCATTCCATTCCATTCCATTGAATTCCATGGAATTCCATTCCATTGAATTCCATTCCATTCCATTGAATTCCATTCCATTCCATTCCATTCCATTCCGTTCCATTCCATTCCGTTCCATTCCATTCCATTCCTTTCCATTCCATTCCGTTCCGTTCCATTCCGTTCCATTCCGTTCCATTCCATTGAATTCCGTTCCATTGCATTGAATTCCGTTCCATTCCATTCCATTCCTTTCCGTTCCGTTCTGTTCCGTTCCGTTCCGTTCCGTTCCGTTCTACTCGGGTTGATTCCATTCTATTCCATTCCATTCCATTCGATTCCATTCTATTCCATTCGATTCCATTCGATTCAATTCGATTCCATTCCATTCCATTCCATTCCATTCCATTCCATTCCATTGAATTCCATTCCATTCCATTCCGTTCCATTCCATTCCGTTCCATTCCATTCCATTCCATTCCATTCCATTCCATTACGTTCCGTTCCATTCCTTTCCATTCCGTTCCATTCCATTGAATTCCGATCCATTGCATTGAATTCCGTTCCATTCCATTCCATTCCTTTCCGTTCCGTTCCGTTCCGTTCCGTTCTACTCGGATTGATTCCATTCAATTCCATTCCATTCCATTCGATTCCATTCGATTCCATTCGATTCCATTCGATTCCATTCCATTCCATTCCATTCCATTCCATTCCATTCCATTGAATTCCATTGAATTCCATTCCATTCCATTGAATTCCATTCCTTTCCATTCGATTCCATTGAATTCCGTTCAATTCCATTCCAATCCATTCCATTCCATTCCATTCCATTCCATTCCATTGAATTCCATTGAATTCCATTCCATTCCATTGAATTCCATTCCTTTCCTTTCCATTCCATTGAATTCCGTTCCATTCCATTCCATTCCATTCCATTCCATTCCATTCCATTCGAATTCCATTCCATTCCATTCCATTCCATTCCATTCCATTCCATTCTACTCGGGTTGATTCCATTCTATTCCATTCCATTCCATTCGATTCCATTCGATTCCTTTCGATTCCATTCGATTCCATTCCATTCCATTCCATTCCATTGAATTCCATTCCATTCCATTCCATTCCATTGAATTCCATTCCATTCCATTCCATCGAATTCCATTCCATTCCATGGAATTCCATTCCATTCCATTCCATTCCATTCCATTCCATTCCATTCCATTCCATTCCATAGAATTCCATTCCATTCCATTCCATTCCATTCCATGGAATTCCATTCCATTCCATTCCATTCCATTCCATTCCATTCCATTCCATTCCATTCAATTCCTTTGAATTCTGTTCCATTCAATTCCATTCCATTCCATTCCGTTCTACTCGGGTTGATTCCATTCTATTCCATTCCGTTCCGTTCCGTTCCGTTCCGTTCCATTCCACTCGGGTTGATTCCATTCTATTCCATTCCATTCCATTCGATTCCATTCGATTCCATTCGATTCCATTCGATTCCATTCGATTCCATTCCATTCCATTGAATTCCATTCCATTCCATTCCATTCCATTGAATTCCGTTCCATTCCATTCAATTCCATTCCATTCCATTCCATTCCATTTGAATTCCATTCCATTCCATTCCATTCCATTCCATTCCATTCCATTCCATTTGAATTCCATTCCATTCCATTCCATTCCATTCCATTTGAATTCCTTTCCATTCCATTCCATTCCATTCCATTTGAATTCCTTTCCATTGCATTCCATTCCATTCCATTGAATTCCGTTCCATTCCATTCCATTCCATTCCATTCCATTCCATTGAATTCCATTCCATTGAATTCCACTCCATTCCATTCCATTCCATAGAATTCCATTCCATTCCGTTCCGTTCCGTTCCGTTCCGTTCCGTTCCGTTCCATTCCATTCCATTCCATTCCATTCCATTGAATTCCGTTCCATTACATTGAATTCCATTCCATTCCGTTCCATTCCATTGAATTCCGTTCCGTTCCGTTCCGTTCCATTCCGTTCCATTCCGTTCCATTCCGTTCTACTCGGGTTGATTCCATTCTATTCCATTCCATTCCATTCGATTCCATTCCGTTCCATTCCATTGAATTCCATTCCATTCCATTGAATTCCATTCCATTCCATTCCATTCCATTCCATTCCATTCCACTCCATTCCATTCCATTCAATTGAATTCCATTCCATTCCATTCCATTCCATTCCATTCCATTCCATTCCATTGAATTCCACTCCATTCCATTCCATTCCATTGAATTCCATTCCATTCCATTCCATTCCATTCCATTCCATTCCATTCTCATTGAATTCCTTTCCATTCCATTCCATTCCATTCCATTCCATTCCATTCCATTCCATAGAATTCCATTCCATTCCATTGAATTCCATTCCATTCCATTCCATTCCATTGAATTCCGTTCCATTCTATTCCATTCCATTCCATTCCATTCCATTCCATTCCATTCCATTCCATTCCATTCCATAGAATTCCATTCCATTCCATTCCATTCCATTGAATTCTGTTCCATTCAATTCCATTCCATTCCATTCCGTTCTACTCGGGTTGATTCCATTCTATTCCATTCCGTTCCGTTCCGTTCCGTTCCGTTCCGTTCCATTCCACTCGGGTTGATTCCATTCTATTCCATTCCATTCCATTCGATTCCATTCGATTCCATTCGATTCCATTCGATTCCATTCGATTCCATTCGATTCCATTCCATTCCATTGAATTCCATTCCATTCCATTCCATTCCATTGAATTCCGTTCCATTCCATTCAATTCCATTCCATTCCATTCCATTCCATTTGAATTCCTTTCCATTCCATTCCATTCCATTCCATTCCATTCCATTCCATTCTACTCGGGTTGATTCCATTCTATTCCATTCCATTCCATTCGATTCCATTCCATTCCATTCGATTCCATTCCATTCCATTCCATTCCATTCCATTCCATTCCATTCCATTCCATTGAATTCCGTTCCATTCCATTCCATTCCATTCCATTCCATTCCATTGAATTCCATTCCATGGAATTCCATTCCATTCCATTCCATTCCACTGAATTCCATTCCATTCCGTTCCGTTCCGTTCCGTTCCGTTCCATTCCGTTCCATTCCATTCCATTCCATTCCATTGAATTCTGTTCCATTCCATTGAATTCCATTCCATTCCGTTCCATTCCATTGAATTCCGTTCCGTTCCGTTCTGTTCCGTTCCGTTCCATTCCGTTCCATTCCGTTCCATTCCGTTCTACTCGGGTTGATTCCATTCTATTCCATTCCATTCCATTCGATTCCATTCCATTCCATTCCATTCCATTCCATTCCGTTCTACTCGGGTTCATTCCATTCCATTCCGTTCCGTTCCGTTCCGTTCCGTTCCATTCCTTTCTACTTGTGTTGATTCCATTCCATTCCATTCTATTCCGTTGAATTCCATTCCATTCCATTGAATTCCATTCCATTCCATTCCATTCCATCGAATTCCATTCCATTCCATTGAATTCCATTCCATTCCATTCCATTCCATTCCATTCCATTCCATTCCATGGAATTCCATTCCATTCCATTCCATAGAATTCCATTCCATTCCATTCCATTCCATTCCATTCCATTCCATTCCATTCCATTCCATTCCATTCCATTCAATTCCTTTGAATTCTGTTCCATTCAATTCCATTCCATTCCATTCCGTTCTACTCGGGTTGATTCCATTCTATTCCATTCCGTTCCGTTCCGTTCCGTTCCGTTCCATTCCACTCGGGTTGATTCCATTCTATTCCATTCCATTCCATTCGATTCCATTCGATTCCATTCGATTCCATTCGATTCCGTTCGATTCCATTCCATTCCATTGAATTCCATTCCATTCCATTCCATTCCATTGAATTCCGTTCCATTCCATTCAATTCCATTCCATTCCATTTGAATTCCATTCCATTCCATTCCATTCCATTCCATTCCATTCCATTCCATTCCATTTGAATTCCTTTCCATTCCATTCCATTCCATTCCATTTGAATTCCTTTCCATTGCATTCCATTCCATTCCATTGAATTCCGTTCCATTCCATTCCATTCCATTCCATTCCATTCCATTGAATTCCATTCCATTGAATTCCACTCCATTCCATTCCATTCCATAGAATTCCATTCCATTCCGTTCCGTTCCGTTCCGTTCCGTTCCGTTCCGTTCCATTCCATTCCATTCCATTCCATTCCATTGAATTCCGTTCCATTACATTGAATTCCATTCCATTCCGTTCCATTCCATTGAATTCCGTTCCGTTCCGTTCCGTTCCATTCCGTTCCATTCCGTTCCATTCCGTTCTACTCGGGTTGATTCCATTCTATTCCATTCCATTCCATTCCATTCCATTCCGTTCCATTCCATTGAATTCCATTCCATTCCATTGAATTCCATTCCATTCCATTCCATTCCATTCCATTCCATTCCACTCCATTCCATTCCATTCAATTGAATTCCATTCCATTCCATTCCATTCCATTCCATTCCATTCCATTCCATTGAATTCCACTCCATTCCATTCCATTCCATTGAATTCCATTCCATTCCATTCCATTCCATTCCATTCCATTCCATTCTCATTGAATTCCTTTCCATTCCATTCCATTCCATTCCATTCCATTCCATTCCATTCCATAGAATTCCATTCCATTCCATTGAATTCCATTCCATTCCATTCCATTCCATTGAATTCCGTTCCATTCTATTCCATTCCATTCCATTCCATTCCATTCCATTCCATTCCATTCCATTCCATTCCATTCCATAGAATTCCATTCCATTCCATTCCATTCCATTGAATTCTGTTCCATTCAATTCCATTCCATTCCATTCCGTTCTACTCGGGTTGATTCCATTCTATTCCATTCCGTTCCGTTCCGTTCCGTTCCGTTCCGTTCCATTCCACTCGGGTTGATTCCATTCTATTCCATTCCATTCCATTCGATTCCATTCGATTCCATTCGATTCCATTCGATTCCATTCGATTCCATTCGATTCCATTCCATTCCATTGAATTCCATTCCATTCCATTCCATTCCATTGAATTCCGTTCCATTCCATTCAATTCCATTCCATTCCATTCCATTCCATTTGAATTCCATTCCATTCCATTCCATTCCATTCCATTCCATTCCATTCCATTCCATTTGAATTCCTTTCCATTCCATTCCATTCCATTCCATTTGAATTCCTTTCCATTGCATTCCATTCCATTCCATTGAATTCCGTTCCATTCCATTCCATTCCATTCCATTCCATTCCATGGAATTCCATTCCATTGAATTCCACTCCATTCCATTCCATTCCATTGAATTCCATTCCATTCCGTTCCGTTCCGTTCAGTTCCGTTCCGTTCCGTTCCATTCCATTCCATTCCATTCCATTCCATTGAATTCCGTTCCATTACATTGAATTCCATTCCATTCCGTTCCATTCCATTGAATTCCTTTCCGTTCCGTTCCGTTCCCTTCCGTTCCATTCCGTTCCATTCCGTTCTACTCGGGTTGATTCCATTCTATTCCATTCCATTCCATTCGATTCCATTCCGTTCCATTCCATTGAATTCCATTCCATTCCATTGAATTCCATTCCATTCCATTCCATTCCATTCCATTCCATTCCACTCCATTCAATTGAATTCCTTTCCATTCCATTCCATTCCATTCCATTCCATTCCATTCCATTCCATAGAATTCCATTCCATTCCGTTCCATTCCATTGAATTCCGTTCCGTTCCGTTCTGTTCCTTTCCGTTCCATTCCGTTCCATTCCGTTCCATTCCGTTCTACTCGGGTTGATTCCATTCTATTCCATTCCATTCCATTCGATTCCATTCCATTCCATTCCATTCCATTCCATTCCGTTCTACTCGGGTTCATTCCATTCCATTCCGTTCCGTTCCGTTCCGTTCCGTTCCATTCCTTTCTACTTGTGTTGATTCCATTCCATTCCATTCTATTCCATTGAATTCCATTCCATTCCATTGAATTCCATTCCATTCCATTCCATTCCATTGAATTCCATTGAATTCCATTCCATGGAATTCCATTCCATTCCATTGAATTCCATTCCATTCCATTCCATTCCATTCCATAGAATTCCATTCCATTCCATTCCATTCCATTCCATTCCATTCCATTCCATTCCATTGAATTCCATTCCATTCCATTCCATTCGATTCCATTCCATTCCATTTAATTCCATTCCATTCCATTCCATTCCATTCCATTCTATTGAATTCCATTGTATTCCATTCCATTGAATTCCATTCCATTCCATTGAATTCCATTCCATTCCATTCCATTCCATTCCGTTCCATTCCATTCCGTTCCATTCCATTCCATTCCTTTCCAATCCATTCCGTTCCGTTCCATTCCGTTCCATTCGGTTCCATTCCATTGAATTCCGTTCCATTGCATTGAATTCCGTTCCATTCCATTCCATTCCTTTCCGTTCGGTTCCGTTCCGTTCCGTTCCGTTCCGTTCTGTTCTACTCGGGTTGATTCCATTCTATTCCATTCCATTCCATTCGATTCCATTCTATTCCATTCGATTCCATTCGATTCAATTCGATTCCATTGCATTCCATTCCATTCCATTCCATTCCATTCCATTGAATTCCATTCCATTCCATTCCGTTCCATTCCATTCCGTTCCATTCCATTCCATTCCATTCCATTCCATTCCATTCCATTACGTTCCGTTCCATTCCGTTCCATTCCATTGAATTCCGATCTATTGCATTGAATTCCGTTCCATTCCATTCCATTCCTTTCCGTTCCGTTCCGTTCCGTTCCGTTCAGTTCCTTTCCGTTCTACTCGGATTGATTCCATTCTATTCCATTCCATTCCATTCGATTCCATTCGACTCCAATCGATTCCAGTCGATTCCATTCCATTCCATTCCATTCCATTCCATTCCATTCCATTCCATGGAATTCCATTCCATTCCATTCCATTCCATGGAATTCCATTCCATTCCATTCCATTCCATTGAATTCTGTTCCATTCAATTCCATTCCATTCCATTCCATTCCATTCCGTTCTACTCGGGTTCATTCCATTCTATTCCATTCCGTTCCTTTCCGTTCCGTTCCATTCCTTTCCGTTCCGTTCCATTCCACTCGGGTTGATTCCATTCTATTCCATTCCATTCCATTCCATTCCATTCGATTCCATTCGATTCCATTCGATTCCATTCGATTCCATTCGATTCCATTCGATTCCATTCCATTCCATTGAATTCCATTCCATTCCATTCCATTGAATTCCGTTCCATTCCATTCAATTCCATTCCATTCCATTCCATTCCATTTGAATTCCATTCCATTCCATTCCATTCCATTCCATTCCATTCCATTCCACTCGGGTTGATTCCATTCTATTCCATTCCATTCCATTCCATTCCATTCCATTCGATACCATTCCATTCCATTCCATTCCATTCCATTCCATTCCATTCCATTCCATTCCATTGATATCCATTCCATTTCATTGAATTCCATTCCGTTCCATTCCATTCCATTGAATTCCGTTCCATTCCATTCCATTCCATTCCATTCCATTCCATTGAATTCCATTCCATTGAATTCCATTCCATTCCATTCCATTCCACTGAATTCCATTCCATTCCATTCCGTTCCGTTCCGTTCCGTTCCATTCCGTTCCATTCCATTCCATTCCATTCCATTGAATTCCGTTCCATTCCATTGAATTCCATTCCATTCCGTTCCATTCCATTGAATTCCGTTCCGTTCCGTTCCGTTCCGTTCGGTTCCGTTCCATTCCGTTCCATTCCGTTCTGCTCGGGTTGATTCCATTCTATTCCATTCCATTCCACTCGATTCCATTCCATTCCATTCCATTCCATTCCATTCCATTCCGTTCTACTCGGGTTCATTCCATTCCATTCCGTTCCGTTCCGTTCCGTTCCATTCCTTTCTACTTGTGTTGATTTCATTCCATTCCATTCTATTCCATTGAATTCCATTCCTTTCCATTCCATTCCATTCCATTCCATGGAATTCCATTCCATTCCATTGAATTCCATTCCATTCCATTCCATTCCATTCCATTCCATTGAATTCCATTCCATTCCATTCCATTCCATTGAATTCTGTTCCATTCAATTCCATTCCATTCCATTCCGTTCTACTCGGGTTGATTCCATTCTATTCCATTCCGTTCCGTTCCGTTCCGTTCCGTTCCGTTCCGTTCCATTCCACTCGGGTTGATCCCATTCTATTCCATTCCATTCCATTCGATTCCATTCGATTCCATTCGATTCCATTCGATTCCATTCCATTCCATTGAATTCCATTCCATTCCATTCCATTCCATTGAATTCCGTTCCATTCCATTCAATTCCATTCCATTCCATTCCATTCCATTTGAATTCCATTCCATTCCATTCCATTCCATTCCATTCCATTCCATTCCATTTGAATTCCTTTCCATTCCATTCCATTGCATTCCATTTGAATTCCTTTCCATTCCATTCCATTCCATTCCATTGAATTCTGTTCCATTCAATTCCATTCCATTCTATTCCATTCCGTTCCTTTCCGTTCCGTTCCATTCCTTTCCGTTCCGTTCCATTCCACTCGGGTTGATTCCATTCCATTCCATTCCATTCCATTCCATTCCATTCCATTGAATTCCATTCCATTCCATTCCATTCCATTCCATTCTACTCGGGTTGATTCCATTCCATTCCATTCCATTCCATTCGATTCCATTCGATTCCTTTCGATTCCATTCGATTCCATTCCATTCCATTCCATTCCATTGAATTCCATTCCATTCCATTCCATTCCATGGAATTCCATTCCATTCCATTCCATCGAATTCCATTCCATTCCATTCCATTCCATTCCATTCCATTCCATTCCATTCCATTCCATGGAATTCCATTCCATTCCATTCCATTCCATGGAATTCCATTCCATTCCATTCCATTCCATTCCATGGAATTCCATTCCATTCCATTCCATTCCTTTGAATTCTGTTCCATTCAATTCCATTCCATTCCATTCCGTTCTACTCGGGTTGATTCCATTCTATTCCATTCCGTTCCGTTCCGTTCCGTTCCGTTCCGTTCCGTTCCATTCCACTCGGGTTGATTCCATTCTATTCCATTCCATTCCATTCGATTCCATTCGATTCCATTCGATTCCATTCGATTCAATTCGATTCCATTCCATTCCATTGAATTCCATTCCATTCCATTCCATTCCATTGAATTCCGTTCCATTCCATTCAATTCCATTCCATTCCATTCCATTTGAATTCCATTCCATTCCATTCCATTCTATTCCATTCCATTCCATTCCATTTGAATTCCTTTCCATTCCATTCCTTTCCATTCCATTTGAATTCCTTTCCATTGCATTCCATTCCATTCCATTGAATTCCGTTCCATTCCATTCCATTCCATTCCATTCCATTCCATTCCATTGAATTCCATTCCATTGAATTCCACTCCATTCCTTTCCATTCCATAGAATTCCATTCCATTCCGTTCCGTTCCGTTGCGTTCCGTTCCGTTCCGTTCCATTCCATTCCATTCCATTCCATTCCATTGAATTCCGTTCCATTCCATTGAATTCCATTCCATTCCGTTCCATTCCATTGAATTCCGTTCCGTTCCGTTCCGTTCCGTTCGGTTCCGTTCCATTCCGTTCCATTCCGTTCTGCTCGGGTTGATTCCATTCTATTCCATTCCATTCCACTCGATTCCATTCCATTCCATTCCATTCCATTCCATTCCATTCCGTTCTACTCGGGTTCATTCCATTCCATTCCGTTCCGTTCCGTTCCGTTCCATTCCTTTCTACTTGTGTTGATTTCATTCCATTCCATTCTATTCCATTGAATTCCATTCCTTTCCATTCCATTCCATTCCATTCCATGGAATTCCATTCCATTCCATTGAATTCCATTCCATTCCATTCCATTCCATTCCATTCCATTGAATTCCATTCCATTCCATTCCATTCCATTGAATTCTGTTCCATTCAATTCCATTCCATTCCATTCCGTTCTACTCGGGTTGATTCCATTCTATTCCATTCCGTTCCGTTCCGTTCCGTTCCGTTCCGTTCCGTTCCATTCCACTCGGGTTGATCCCATTCTATTCCATTCCATTCCATTCGATTCCATTCGATTCCATTCGATTCCATTCGATTCCATTCCATTCCATTGAATTCCATTCCATTCCATTCCATTCCATTGAATTCCGTTCCATTCCATTCAATTCCATTCCATTCCATTCCATTCCATTTGAATTCCATTCCATTCCATTCCATTCCATTCCATTCCATTCCATTCCATTTGAATTCCTTTCCATTCCATTCCATTGCATTCCATTTGAATTCCTTTCCATTCCATTCCATTCCATTCCATTGAATTCTGTTCCATTCAATTCCATTCCATTCTATTCCATTCCGTTCCTTTCCGTTCCGTTCCATTCCTTTCCGTTCCGTTCCATTCCACTCGGGTTGATTCCATTCCATTCCATTCCATTCCATTCCATTCCATTCCATTGAATTCCATTCCATTCCATTCCATTCCATTCCATTCTACTCGGGTTGATTCCATTCCATTCCATTCCATTCCATTCCATTCGATTCCATTCGATTCCTTTCGATTCCATTCGATTCCATTCCATTCCATTCCATTCCATTGAATTCCATTCCATTCCATTCCATTCCATGGAATTCCATTCCATTCCATTCCATCGAATTCCATTCCATTCCATTCCATTCCATTCCATTCCATTCCATTCCATTCCATTCCATTCCATTCCATGGAATTCCATTCCATTCCATTCCATTCCATTCCATGGAATTCCATTCCATTCCATTCCATTCCTTTGAATTCTGTTCCATTCAATTCCATTCCATTCCATTCCGTTCTACTCGGGTTGATTCCATTCTATTCCATTCCGTTCCGTTCCGTTCCGTTCCGTTCCGTTCCGTTCCATTCCACTCGGGTTGATTCCATTCTATTCCATTCCATTCCATTCGATTCCATTCGATTCCATTCGATTCCATTCGATTCCATTCGATTCCATTCCATTCCATTGAATTCCATTCCATTCCATTCCATTCCATTGAATTCCGTTCCATTCCATTCAATTCCATTCCATTCCATTCCATTTGAATTCCATTCCATTCCATTCCATTCTATTCCATTCCATTCCATTCCATTTGAATTCCTTTCCATTCCATTCCTTTCCATTCCATTTGAATTCCTTTCCATTGCATTCCATTCCATTCCATTGAATTCCGTTCCATTCCATTCCATTCCATTCCATTCCATTCCATTCCATTGAATTCCATTCCATTGAATTCCACTCCATTCCTTTCCATTCCATAGAATTCCATTCCATTCCGTTCCGTTCCGTTGCGTTCCGTTCCGTTCCGTTCCATTCCATTCCATTCCATTCCATTCCATTGAATTCCGTTCCATTACATTGAATTCCATTCCATTCCGTTCCATTCCATTGAATTCCGTTCCGTTACGTTCCGTTCCATTCCGTTCCATTCCGTTCCATTCCGTTCTACTCGGGTTGATTCCATTCTATTCCATTCCATTCCATTCGATTCCATTCCGTTCCATTCCATTGAATTCCATTCCATTCCATTGAATTCCATTCCATTCCATTCCATTCCATTCCATTCCATTCCATTCCATTCCATTCAATTGAATTCCATTCCATTCCATTCCATTCCATTCCATTCCATTGAATTCCACTCCATTCCATTCCATTCCATTGAATTCCATTCCATTCCATTCCATTCCATTCCATTCCATTCCATTCTCATTGAATTCCTTTCCATTCCATTCCATTCCATTCCATTCCATTCCATTCCATTCCATTGAATTCCATTCCATTCCATTGAATTCCATTCCATTCCATTCCATTCCATTGAATTCCGTTCCATTCCATTCCATTCCATTCCATTCCATTCCATTCCATTCCATTCCATTCCATTCCATAGAATTCCTTTCCATTCCATTCCATTCCATTGAATTCTGTTCCATTCAATTCCATTCCATTCCATTCCGTTCTACTCGGGTTGATTCCATTCTATTCCATTCCGTTCCGTTCCGTTCCGTTCCGTTCCGTTCCGTTCCGTTCCATTCCACTCGGGTTGATTCCATTCTATTCCATTCCATTCCATTCGATTCCATTCGATTCCATTCGATTCCATTCGATTCCATTCCATTCCATTGAATTCCATTCCATTCCATTCCATTCCATTCCATTGAATTCCGTTCCATTCCATTCAATTCCATTCCATTCCATTCCATTCCATTTGAATTCCATTCCATTCCATTCCATTCCATTCCATTCCATTCCATTCCATTCCATTCCATTCCATTCCATTCTACTCGGGTTGATTCCATTCTATTCCATTCCATTCCATTCGATTCCATTCGATTCCATTCGATTCCATTCCATTCCATTCCATTCCATTCCATTCCATTCAATTCCATTCCATTGAATTCCATTCCATTCCATTGAATTCCATTCCATTCCATTCCATTCCATTGAATTCCGTTCCATTCCATTCCATTCCATTCCATTCCATTCCATTGAATTCCATTCCATTGAATTCCATTCCATTCCATTCCATTCCACTGAATTCCATTCCATTCCGTTCCGTTCCGTTCCGTTCCGTTCCATTCCGTTCCATTCCATTCCATTCCATTCCATTCCATTGAATTCTGTTCCATTCCATTGAATTCAATTCCATTCCGTTCCATTCCACTGAATTCCGTTCCGTTCCGTTCCGTTCCGTTCCGTTCCATTCCGTTCCATTCCGTTCCATTCCGTTCTACTCGGGTTGATTCCATTCTATTCCATTCCATTCCATTCGATTCCATTCCATTCCATTCCATTCCATTCCATTCCGTTCTACTCGGGTTCATTCCATTCCATTCCGTTCCGTTCCGTTCCGTTCCGTTCCATTCCTTTCTACTTGTGTTGATTCCATTCCATTCCATTCTATTCCATTGAATTCCATTCCATTCCATTGAATTCCATTCCATTCCATTCCATTCCATTGAATTCCATTGAATTCCATTCCATGGAATTCCATTCCATTCCATTGAATTCCATTCCATTCCATTCCATTCCATAGAATTCCATTCCATTCCATTCCATTCCATTCCATTCCATTCCATTCCATTCCATTGAATTCCATTCCATTCCATTCCATTCGATTCCATTCCATTCCATTGAATTCCATTCCATTCCATTCCATTCCATTCCATTCTATTGAATTCCATTGTATTCCATTCCATTGAATTCCATTCCATCCCATTGAATTCCATTCCATTCCATTCCATTCCATTCCGTTCCATTCCATTCCGTTCCATTCCATTCCATTCCTTTCCATTCCATTCCGTTCCGTTCCATTCCGTTCCATTCCGTTCCATTCCATTGAATTCCGTTCCATTGCATTGAATTCCGTTCCATTCCATTCCATTCCTTTCCGTTCCGTTCCGTTCCGTTCCGTTCCGTTCTACTCGGGTTGATTCCATTCTATTCCATTCCGTTCCGTTCCGTTCCGTTCCGTTCCGTTCCGTTCCATTCCACTCGGGTTGATTCCATTCTATTCCATTCCATTCCATTCGATTCCATTCGATTCCATTCGATTCCATTCGATTCCATTCGATTCCATTCCATTCCATTGAATTCCATTCCATTCCATTCCATTCCATTGAATTCCGTTCCATTCCATTCAATTCCATTCCATTCCATTCCATTTGAATTCCATTCCATTCCATTCCATTCCATTCCATTCCATTCCATTCCATTTGAATTCCTTTCCATTCCATTCCTTTCCATTCCATTTGAATTCCTTTCCATTGCATTCCATTCCATTCCATTGAATTCCGTTCCATTCCATTCCATTCCATTCCATTCCATTCCATTCCATTGAATTCCACTCCATTGAATTCCACTCCATTCCTTTCCATTCCATAGAATTCCATTCCATTCCGTTCCGTTCCGTTGCGTTCCGTTCCGTTCCGTTCCATTCCATTCCATTCCATTCCATTCCATTGAATTCCGTTCCATTACATTGAATTCCATTCCATTCCGTTCCATTCCATTGAATTCCGTTCCGTTACGTTCCGTTCCATTCCTTTCCATTCCGTTCCATTCCGTTCTACTCGGGTTGATTCCATTCTATTCCATTCCATTCCATTCGATTCCATTCCGTTCCATTCCATTGAATTCCATTCCATTCCATTGAATTCCATTCCATTCCATTCCATTCCATTCCATTCCATTCCATTCCTTTCCATTCAATTGAATTCCATTCCATTCCATTCCATTCCATTCCATTCCATTGAATTCCACTCCATTCCATTCCATTCCATGGAATTCCATTCCATTCCATTCCATTCCATTCCATTCCATTCCATTCTCATTGAATTCCTTTCCATTCCATTCCATTCCATTCCATTCCATTCCATTCCATTCCATTCCATTGAATTCCATTCCATTCCATTGAATTCCATTCCATTCCATTCCATTCCATTGAATTCCGTTCCATTCCATTCCATTCCATTCCATTCCATTCCATTCCATTCCATTCCATTCCATTCCATTCCATTCCATTCCATAGAATTCCTTTCCATTCCATTCCATTCCATTGAATTCTGTTCCATTCAATTCCATTCCATTCCATTCCGTTCTACTCGGGTTGATTCCATTCTATTCCATTCCGTTCCGTTCCGTTCCGTTCCGTTCCGTTCCGTTCCGTTCCATTCCACTCGGGTTGATTCCATTCTATTCCATTCCATTCCATTCGATTCCATTCGATTCCATTCGATTCCATTCCATTCCATTCCATTCCATTGAATTCCATTCCATTCCATTCCATTCCATTCCATTGAATTCCGTTCCATTCCATTCAATTCCATTCCATTCCATTCCATTCCATTTGAATTCCATTCCATTCCATTCCATTCCATTCCATTCCATTCCATTCCATTCCATTCCATTCCATTCCATTCCATTCTACTCGGGTTGATTCCATTCTATTCCATTCCATTCCATTCGATTCCATTCGATTCCATTCGATTCCATTCCATTCCATTCCATTCCATTCCATTCCATTCCATTCAATTCCATTCCATTGAATTCCATTCCATTCCATTGAATTCCATTCCATTCCATTCCATTCCATTGAATTCCGTTCCATTCCATTCCATTCCATTCCATTCCATTCCATTGAATTCCATTCCATTGAATTCCATTCCATTCCATTCCATTCCACTGAATTCCATTCCATTCCGTTCCGTTCCGTTCCGTTCCGTTCCATTCCGTTCCATTCCATTCCATTCCATTCCATTCCATTGAATTCTGTTCCATTCCATTGAATTCAATTCCATTCCGTTCCATTCCAGTGAATTCCGTTCCGTTCCGTTCCGTTCCGTTCCGTTCCATTCCGTTCCATTCCGTTCCATTCCGTTCTACTCGGGTTGATTCCATTCTATTCCATTCCATTCCATTCGATTCCATTCCATTCCATTCCATTCCATTCCATTCCGTTCTACTCGGGTTCATTCCATTCCATTCCGTTCCGTTCCGTTCCGTTCCGTTCCATTCCTTTCTACTTGTGTTGATTCCATTCCATTCCATTCTATTCCATTGAATTCCATTCCATTCCATTGAATTCCATTCCATTCCATTCCATTCCATTGAATTCCATTGAATTCCATTCCATGGAATTCCATTCCATTCCATTGAATTCCATTCCATTCCATTCCATTCCATAGAATTCCATTCCATTCCATTCCATTCCATTCCATTCCATTCCATTCCATTGAATTCCATTCCATTCCATTCCATTCGATTCCATTCCATTCCATTGAATTCCATTCCATTCCATTCCATTCCATTCCATTCTATTGAATTCCATTGTATTCCATTCCATTGAATTCCATTCCATCCCATTGAATTCCATTCCATTCCATTCCATTCCATTCCGTTCCATTCCATTCCGTTCCATTCCATTCCATTCCTTTCCATTCCATTCCGTTCCGTTCCATTCCGTTCCATTCCGTTCCATTCCATTGAATTCCGCTCCATTGCATTGAATTCCGTTCCATTCCATTCCGTTCCTTTCCGTTCCGTTCCGTTCCGTTCCGTTCCGTTCTACTCGGGTTGATTCCATTCTATTCCATTCCGTTCCGTTCCGTTCCGTTCCGTTCCGTTCCGTTCCATTCCACTCGGGTTGATTCCATTCTATTCCATTCCATTCCATTCGATTCCATTCGATTCCATTCGATTCCATTCGATTCCATTCGATTCCATTCCATTCCATTGAATTCCATTCCATTCCATTCCATTCCATTGAATTCCGTTCCATTCCATTCAATTCCATTCCATTCCATTCCATTTGAATTCCATTCCATTCCATTCCATTCCATTCCATTCCATTCCATTCCATTTGAATTCCTTTCCATTCCATTCCTTTCCATTCCATTTGAATTCCTTTCCATTGCATTCCATTCCATTCCATTGAATTCCGTTCCATTCCATTCCATTCCATTCCATTCCATTCCATTCCATTGAATTCCACTCCATTGAATTCCACTCCATTCCTTTCCATTCCATAGAATTCCATTCCATTCCGTTCCGTTCCGTTGCGTTCCGTTCCGTTCCGTTCCATTCCATTCCATTCCATTCCATTCCATTGAATTCCGTTCCATTACATTGAATTCCATTCCATTCCGTTCCATTCCATTGAATTCCGTTCCGTTACGTTCCGTTCCATTCCTTTCCATTCCGTTCCATTCCGTTCTACTCGGGTTGATTCCATTCTATTCCATTCCATTCCATTCGATTCCATTCCGTTCCATTCCATTGAATTCCATTCCATTCCATTGAATTCCATTCCATTCCATTCCATTCCATTCCATTCCATTCCTTTCCATTCAATTGAATTCCATTCCATTCCATTCCATTCCATTCCATTCCATTGAATTCCACTCCATTCCATTCCATTCCATTGAATTCCATTCCATTCCATTCCATTCCATTCCATTCCATTCCATTCTCATTGAATTCCTTTCCATTCCATTCCATTCCATTCCATTCCATTCCATTCCATTCCATTGAATTCCATTCCATTCCATTGAATTCCATTCCATTCCATTCCATTCCATTGAATTCCGTTCCATTCCATTCCATTCCATTCCATTCCATTCCATTCCATTCCATTCCATTCCATTCCATTCCATAGAATTCCTTTCCATTCCATTCCATTCCATTCCATTCCATTCCATTCCATTCCATTCCATTCCATTCCATTCCATTCCATTCCATTCCATTACGTTCCGTTCCATTCCGTTCCATTCCATTGAATTCCGATCTATTGCATTGAATTCCGTTCCATTCCTTTCCATTCCCTTCCGTTCCGTTCCGTTCCGTTCCGTTCCTTTCCGTTCTACTCGGATTGATTCCATTCTATTCCATTCCATTCCATTCGATTCCATTCGACTCCAATCGATTCCAGTCGATTCCATTCCATTCCATTCCATTCCATTCCATTCCATTCCATTGAATTCCATTCCATTCCATTCCATTCCATTCCATGGAATTCCATTCCATTCCATTCCATTCCATTCCATTCCATTCCATGGAATTCCATTCCATTCCATTCCATTCCATTCCATTCCATGGAATTCCATTCCATTCCATTCCATTCCATTGAATTCTGTTCCATTCAATTCCATTCCATTCTATTCCATTCCATTCCGTTCTACTCGGGTTGATTCCATTCTATTCCATTCCGTTCCTTTCCGTTCCGTTCCATTCCTTTCCGTTCCGTTCCATTCCACTCGGGTTGATTCCATTCTATTCCATTCCATTCCATTCGATTCCATTCGATTCCATTCGATTCCATTCGATTCCATTCGATTCCATTCGATTCCATTCCATTCCATTGAATTCCATTCCATTCCATTCCATTCCATTGAATTCCGTTCCATTCCATTCAATTCCATTCCATTCCATTCCATTCCATTTGAATTCCATTCCATTCCATTCCATTCCATTCCATTCCATTCCACTCGGGTTGATTCCATTCTATTCCATTCCATTCCATTCCATTCCATTCCATTCCATTCCATTCGATTCCATTCCATTCCATTCCATTCCATTCCATTCCATTCCATTCCATTCCATTGAATTCCGTTCCATTCCATTCCATTCCATTCCATTCCATTCCATTCCATTCCATTGAATTCCATTCCTTTGAATTCCATTCCATTCCATTCCATTCCACTGAATTCCATTCCATTCCGTTCCGTTCCGTTCCGTTCCGTTCCATTCCGTTCCATTCCATTCCATTCCATTCCATTGAATTCCGTTCCATTCCATTGAATTCCATTCCATTCCGTTCCATTCCATTGAATTCCGTTCCGTTCCGTTCCGTTCCGTTCCGTTCCGTTCCATTCCGTTCCATTCCGTTCTACTCGGGTTGATTCCATTCTATTCCATTCCATTCCACTCGATTCCATTCCATTCCATTCCATTCCATTCCATTCCATTCCATTCCGTTCTACTCGGGTTCATTCCATTCCATTCCGTTCCGTTCCGTTCCGTTCCATTCCTTTCTACTTGTGTTGATTTCATTCCATTCCATTCTATTCCATTGAATTCCATTCCTTTCCATTCCATTCCATTCCATTCCATGGAATTCCATTGAATTCCATTGAATTCCATTCCATGGAATTCCATTCCATTCCATTCCATGGAATTCCATTCCATTCCATTCCATTCCATTGAATTCCATTCCATTGCATTCCATTCCATTCCATTCCATTGAATTCCATTGAATTCCATTCCATTGAATTCCATTCCATTCCATGGAATTCCATTCCATTCCATTCCATTCCATTCCGTTCCATTCCATTCCGTTCCATTCCATTCCATTCCATTCCATTCCATTCCATTCCGTTCCATTCCGTTCCATTCCGTTCCATTCCATTGAATTCCGTTCCATTGCATTGAATTCCGTTCCATTCCATTCCATTCCATTCCATTCCATTCCATTCCATTACGTTCCGTTCCATTCCGTTCCATTCCATTGAATTCCGATCCATTGCATTGAATTCCGTTCCATTCCATTCCATTCCTTTCCGTTCCGTTCCGTTCCGTTCCGTTCCGTTCTACTCGGATTGATTCCATTCTATTCCATTCTCTTCCATTCGATTCAATTCGATTCCATTCCATTCCATTCCATTCCATTCCATTCCATTTGAATTCCTTTCCATTCCATTCCATTCCATTCCATTTGAATTCCTTTCCATTGCATTCCATTCCATTCCATTGAATTCCGTTCCATTCCATTCCATTCCATTCCATTCCATTCCATTGAATTCCATTCCATTGAATTCCACTCCATTCCATTCCATTCCATAGAATTCCATTCCATTCCGTTCCGTTCCATTCCGTTCCGTTCCGTTCCGCTCCATTCCATTCCATTCCATTCCATTCCATTGAATTCCGTTCCATTACATTGAATTCCATTCCATTCCGTTCCATTCCATTGAATTCCGTTCCGTTACGTTCCGTTCCATTCCGTTCCATTCCGTTCCATTCCGTTCTACTCGTGTTGATTCCATTCTATTCCATTCCATTCCATTCGATTCCATTCCGTTCCATTCCATTGAATTCCATTCCATTCCATTGAATTCCATTCCATTCCATTCCATTCCATTGAATTCCATTCCATTCCATTCCATTCCATTCCATTCCATTCCATTGAATTCCACTCAATTCCATTCCATTCCATTGAATTCCATTCCATTCCATTCCATTCCATTCCATTCCATTCCATTCTCATTGAATTCCTTTCCATTCCATTCCATTCCATTCCATTCCATTCCATTCCATTGAATTCCATTCCATTCCATTGAAATCCATTCCATTCCATTCCATTCCATTGAATTCCGTTCCATTCCATTCCATTCCATTCCATTCCATTCCATTCCATTCCATTCCATTCCATAGAATTCCATTCCATTCCATTCCATTCCATTGAATTCTGTTCCATTCAATTCCATTCCATTCCATTCCGTTCTACTCGGGTTGATTCCATTCTATTCCATTCCGTTCCGTTCCGTTCCGTTCCGTTCCGTTCCGTTCCATTCCACTCGGGTTGATTCCATTCTATTCCATTCCATTCCATTCGATTCCATTCGATTCCATTCGATTCCATTCGATTCCATTCCATTCCATTGAATTCCATTCCATTCCATTCCATTCCATTCCATTGAATTCCGTTCCATTCCATTCAATTCCATTCCATTCCATTCCATTCCATTTGAATTCCATTCCATTCCATTCCATTCCATTCCATTCCATTCCATTCCATTCCATTCTACTCGGGTTGATTCCATTCTATTCCATTCCATTCCATTCGATTCCATTCGATCCCATTCGATTCCATTCCATTCCATTCCATTCCATTCCATTCCATTCCATTCAATTCCATTCCATTGAATTCCATTCCATTCCATTGAATTCCGTTCCATTCCATTCCATTCCATTCCATTGAATTCCATTCCATTGAATTCCATTCCATTCCATTCCATTCCACTGAATTCCATTCCATTCCGTTCCGTTCCGTTCCGTTCCGTTCCATTCCGTTCCATTCCATTCCATTCCATTCCATTGAATTTTGTTCCATTCCATTGAATTCAATTCCATTCCGTTCCATTCCACTGAATTCCGTTCCGTTCCGTTCCGTTCCGTTCCGTTCCATTCCGTTCCATTCCGTTCCATTCCGTTCTACTCGGGTTGATTCCATTCTATTCCATTCCATTCCATTCGATTCCATTCCATTCCATTCCATTCCATTCCATTCCGTTCTACTCGGGTTCATTCCATTCCATTCCGTTCCGTTCCGTTCCGTTCCGTTCCATTCCTTTCTACTTGTGTTGATTCCATTCCATTCCATTCTATTCCATTGAATTCCATTCCATTCCATTGAATTCCATTCCATTCCATTCCATTCCATTCCATTCTATTGAATTCCATTGTATTCCATTCCATTGAATTCCATTCCATCCCATTGAATTCCATTCCATTCCATTCCATTCCATTCCATTCCGTTCCATTCCATTCCGTTCCATTCCATTCCATTCCTTTCCATTCCATTCCGTTCCGTTCCATTCCGTTCCATTCCGTTCCATTCCATTGAATTCCGTTCCATTGCATTGAATTCCGTTCCATTCCATTCCATTCCTTTCCGTTCCGTTCCGTTCCGTTCCGTTCCGTTCCGTTCTGTTCTACTCGGGTTGATTCCATTCTATTCCATTCCATTCCATTCGATTCCATTCTATTCCATTCGATTCCATTCGATTCAATTCGATTCCATTCCATTCCATTCCATTCCATTCCATTCCATTCCATTCCATTCCATTCCATTCCATTCCGTTCCATTCCATTGAATTCCATTCCATTCCATTCCATTCCATTCCATTCCATTCCATTACGTTACGTTCTATTCAGTTCCATTCCATTGAATTCCGATCTATTGCATTGAATTCCGTTCCATTCCATTCCACTCCCTTCCGTTCCGTTCCGTTCCGTTCCGTTCCGTTCCTTTCCGTTCTACTCGGATTGATTCCATTCTATTCCATTCCATTCCATTCGATTCCATTCGACTCCAATCGATTCCAGTCGATTCCATTCCATTCCATTCCATTCCATTCCATTCCATTCCATTCCATTGAATTCCATTCCATTCCATTCCATTCCATTCCATTGAATTCCATTCCATTCCATTCCATTCCATTCCATTCCATTCCATGGAATTCCATTCCATTCCATTCCATTCCATTCCATTCCATTCCATGGAATTCCATTCCATGGAATTCCATTCCATTCCATTCCATTCCATTCCATTCCATGGAATTCCATTCCATTCCATTCCATTCCATTGAATTCTGTTCCATTCAATTCCATTCCATTCTATTTCATTCCATTCCGTTCTACTCGGGTTGATTCCATTCTATTCCATTCCGTTCCTTTCCGTTCCGTTCCATTCCTTTCCGTTCCGTTCCATTCCACTCGGGTTGATTCCATTCTATTCCATTCCATTCCATTCCATTCCATTCGATTCCATTCGATTCCATTCGATTCCATTCGATTCCATTCGATTCCATTCCATTCCATTCCATTCCATTGAATTCCATTCCATTCCATTCCATTCCATTGAATTCCGTTCCATTCCATTCAATTCCATTCCATTCCATTCCATTCCATTTGAATTCCATTCCATTCCATTCCATTCCATTCCATTCCATTCCATTCCATTCCATTCCACTCGGGTTGATTCCATTCTATTCCATTCCATTCCATTCCATTCCATTCCATTCCATTCCATTCGATTCCATTCCATTCCATTCCATTCCATTCCATTCCATTCCATTCCATTCCATTCCATTCCATTCCATTGAATTCCATTCCATTTCATTGAATTCCATTCCATTCCATTCCATTCCATTGAATTCCGTTCCATTCCATTCCATTCCATTCCATTCCATTCCATTGAATTCCATTCCATTGAATTCCATTCCATTCCATTCCATTCCACTGAATTCCATTCCATTCCGTTCCGTTCCGTTCCGTTCCGTTCCATTCCGTTCCATTCCATTCCATTCCATTCCATTGAATTCCGTTCCATTCCATTGAATTCCATTCCATTCCGTTACATTCCATTGAATTCCGTTCCGTTCCGTTCCGTTCCGTTCCGTTCCATTCCATTCCGTTCCATTCCGTTCTACTCGGGTTGATTCCATTCTATTCCATTCCATTCCACTCGATTCCATTCCATTCCATTCCATTCCATTCCATTCCATTCCATTCCGTTCTACTCGGGTTCATTCCATTCCATTCCGTTCCGTTCCGTTCCGTTCCATTCCTTTCTACTTGTGTTGATTTCATTCCATTCCATTCTATTCCATTGAATTCCATTCCTTTCCATTCCATTCCATTCCATTCCATGGAATTCCATGGAATTCCATTGAATTCCATTCCATGGAATTCCATTGAATTCCATTCCATGGAATTCCATTGAATTCCATTCCATGGAATTCCATTCCATTCCATTCCATTCCATTGAATTCCATTCCATTGCATTCCACTCCATTCCATTCCATTCCATTCCATTGAATTCCATTCCATTGAATTCCATTCCATTCCATTGAATTCCATTCCATTCCATTCCATTCCATTCCGTTCCATTCCATTCCGTTCCATTCCATTCCATTCCATTCCATTCCATTCCTTTCCGTTCCATTCCGTTCCATTCCGTTCCATTCCATTGAATTCCGTTCCATTGCTTTGAATTCCGTTCCATTCCATTCCATTCCATTCCATTCCATTCCATTCCGTTCCGTTCCATTCCGTTCCATTCCATTGAATTCCGATCCATTGCATTGAATTCCGTTCCATTCCATTCCATTCCTTTCCGTTCCGTTCCGTTCCGTTCCGTTCCGTTCTACTCGGATTGATTCCATTCTATTCCATTCTCTTCCATTCGATTCAATTCGATTCCATTCCATTCCATTCCATTCCATTCCATTCCATTCCATTCCTTTGAATTCCATTCCATTCCATTCCATTCCATTCCATTCCATTCCATTCCATTGAATTCCATTGAATTCCATTCCATGGAATTCCATTCCATACCATTGAATTCCATTCCATTCCATTCCATTCCATTCCATAGAATTCCATTCCATTCCATTCCATTCCATTCCATTCCATTCTATTCCATTGAATTCCATTCCATTCCATTCCATTCGATTCCATTCCATTCCATTGAATTCCATTCCATTCCATTCCATTCCATTCCATTCTATTGAATTCCATTGTATTCAATTCCGTTGAATTCCATTCCATCCCATTGAATTCCATTCCATTCCATTCCATTCCATTCCGTTCCATTCCATTCCGTTCCATTCCATTCCATTCCTTTCCATTCCATTCCGTTCCGTTCCATTCCGTTCCATTCCTTTCCATTCCATTGAATTCCGTTCCATTGCATTGAATTCCGTTCCATTCCATTCCATTCCTTTCCGTTCCGTTCCGTTCCGTTCCGTTCCGTTCCGTTCTGTTCTACTCGGGTTGATTCCATTCTATTCCATTCCATTCCATTCGATTCCATTCTATTCCATTCGATTCCATTCGATTCAATTCGATTCCATTCCATTCCATTCCATTCCATTCCATTCCATTCCATTGAATTCCATTCCATTCCATTCCGTTCCATTCCATTCCGTTCCATTCCATTCCATTCCATTCCATTCCATTCCATTCCATTCCATTCCATTCCATTACGTTCCGTTCCATTCCGTTCCATTCCATTGAATTCCGATCTATTGCATTGAATTCCGTTCCATTCCATTCCATTCCCTTCCGTTCCGTTCCGTTCCGTTCCGTTCCGTTCCTTTCCGTTCTACTCGGATTGATTCCATTCTATTCCATTCCATTCCATTCGATTCCATTCGACTCCATTCGATTCCAGTCGATTCCATTCCATTCCATTCCATTCCATTCCATTCCATTCCATTCCATTGAATTCCATTCCATTCCATTCCATTCCATTCCATGGAATTCCATTCCATTCCATTCCATTCCATTCCATTCCATGGAATTCCATTCCATTCCATTCCATTCCATTGAATTCTGTTCCATTCAATTCCATTCCATTCTATTCCATTCCATTCCGTTCTACTCGGGTTGATTCCATTCTATTCCATTCCGTTCCTTTCCGTTCCGTTCCATTCCTTTCCGTTCCGTTCCATTCCACTCGGGTTGATTCCATTCTATTCCATTCCATTCCATTCGATTCCATTCGATTCCATTCGATTCCATTCGATTCCATTCGATTCCATTCGATTCCATTCCATTCCATTGAATTCCATTCCATTCCATTCCATTCCATTGAATTCCGTTCCATTCCATTCAATTCCATTCCATTCCATTCCATTCCATTTGAATTCCATTCCATTCCATTCCATTCCATTCCATTCCATTCCATTCCACTCGGGTTGATTCCATTCTATTCCATTCCATTCCATTCCATTCCATTCCATTCCATTCGATTCCATTCCATTCCATTCCATTCCATTCCATTCCATTCCATTCCATTCCATTCCATTCCATTCCATTGAATTCCGTTCCATTCCATTCCATTCCATTCCATTCCATTCCATTGAATTCCATTCCATTGAATTCCATTCCATTCCATTCCATTCCACTGAATTCCATTCCATTCCGTTCCGTTCCGTTCCGTTCCGTTCCATTCCGTTCCATTCCATTCCATTCCATTCCATTGAATTCCGTTCCATTCCATTGAATTCCATTCCATTCCGTTCCATTCCATTGAATTCCGTTCCGTTCCGTTCCGTTCCGTTCCGTTCCGTTCCATTCCGTTCCATTCCGTTCTACTCGGGTTGATTCCATTCTATTCCATTCCATTCCACTCGATTCCATTCCATTCCATTCCATTCCATTCCATTCCATTCCATTCCGTTCTACTCGGGTTCATTCCATTCCATTCCGTTCCGTTCCGTTCCGTTCCATTCCTTTCTACTTGTGTTGATTTCATTCCATTCCATTCTATTCCATTGAATTCCATTCCTTTCCATTCCATTCCATTCCATTCCATGGAATTCCATTGAATTCCATTGAATTCCATTCCATGGAATTCCATTATATTCCATTCCATGGAATTCCATTCCATTCCATTCCATTCCATTGAATTCCATTCCATTGCATTCCATTCCATTCCATTCCATTGAATTCCATTGAATTCCATTCCATGGAATTCCATTCCATTCCATTGAATTCCATTCCATTCCATTCCATTCCATTCCGTTCCATTCCATTCCGTTCCATTCCATTCCATTCCATTCCATTCCATTCCATTCCGTTCCATTCCGTTCCATTCCGTTCCATTCCATTGAATTCCGTTCCATTGCATTGAATTCCGTTCCATTCCATTCCATTCCATTCCATTCCATTCCATTCCATTCCATTCCATTACGTTCCGTTCCATTCCGTTCCATTCCATTGAATTCCGATCCATTGCATTGAATTCCATTCCATTCCATTCCATTCCTTTCCGTTCCGTTCCGTTCCGTTCCGTTCCGTTCTACTCGGATTGATTCCATTCTATTCCATTCTCTTCCATTCGATTCAATTCGATTCCATTCCATTCCATTCCATTCCATTCCATTCCATTCCTTTGAATTCCATTCCATTCCATTCCATTCCATTCCATTCCATTCCATTCCATTGAATTCTGTTCCATTCCATTCCATTCCATTCCATTCCATTCCATTCCATTCCATTCCATTACTTTCCGTTCCATTCCGTTCCATTCCATTGAATTCCGATCCATTGCATTGAATTCCGTTCCATTCCATTCCATTCCTTTCCGTTCCGTTCCGTTCCGTTCCGTTCCGTTCCGTTCTACTCGGGTTGATTCCATTCTATTCCATTCCATTCCATTCGATTCCATTCTATTCCATTCGATTCCATTCGATTCAATTCGATTCCATTCCATTCCGTTCCATTCCATTCCATTCCCTTCCATTCCATTCCATTCCATTACGTTCCGTTCCATTCCGTTCCATTCCGTTCCATTCTAATGAATTCCGATCCATTGCATTGAATTCCGTTCCATTCCATTCCATTCCTTTCCGTTCCGTTCCGTTCCGATCCGTTCCGTTCCTTTCCGTTCTACTCGGATTGATTCCATTCTAATTCCATTCCATTGAATTCCATTCCATTCCATTCCATTCCATTGAATTCCATTCCATTGAATTCCATTCCATTCCATTCCATTCCATTCCATTCCATTCCATTGAATTCCATTCCATTCCATTGAATTCCATTCCATTCGATTCCATTCCATTCCATTCCATTCCATTCCATTGAATTCCATTCCATTCAATTGAATTCCATTCCATTCCATTCCATTCCATTCCATTCCATTCCATTCCATTGAATTCCATTGAATTCCATTCCATTCCATGGAATTCCATTCCTTTCCATTCCATTCCATTGAATTCCGTTCCATTCCATTCCATTCCATTCCATTCCATTCCATTCCATTCCATTCGAATTCCATTCCATTCCATTCCATTCCATTCCATTCCATTCCATTCCATTCCATTCCATTCTATTCTACTCGGGTTGATTCCATTCTATTCCATTCCATTCCATTCGATTCCATTCGATTCCTTTCGATTCCATTCAATTCCATTCCATTCAATTCCATTCCATTGAATTCCATTCCATTCCATTCCATTCCATTGAATTCCATTCCATTCCATTCCATCGAATTCCATTCCATTCCATTGAATTCCATTCCATTCCGTTCCGTTCCATTCCATTCCATTCCATTCCATTCCATTCCATTGAATTCCATTCCATTCCATTCCATTCCATTCCATTCCATTCCATTGAATTCCATTCCATTCCATTCCATTCCATTGAATTCTGTTCCATTCAATTCCATTCCATTCCATTCCGTTCTACTCGGGTTGATTCCATTCTATTCCATTCCGTTCTGTTCCGTTCCGTTCCGTTCCATTCCACTCGGGTTGATCCCATTCTATTCCATTCCATTCCATTCGATTCCATTCGATTCCATTCGATTCCATTCGATTCCATTCCTTTCCATTGAATTCCATTCCATTCCATTCCATTCCATTGAATTCCGTTCCATTCCATTCAATTCCATTCCATTCCATTCCATTCCATTTGAATTCCATTCCATTCCATTCCATTCCATTCCATTCCATTTGAATTCCTTTCCATTCCATTCCATTCCATTCCATTCGAATTCCTTTCCATTCCATTCCATTCCATTCCATTGAATTCCGTTCCATTCCATTCCATTCCATTCCATTCCATTCCATTGAATTCCATTCCATTGTATTCCACTCCATTCCATTCCATTCCATTGAATTCCATTCCATTCCGTTCCGTTGCGTTCCGTTCCGTTCCGTTCCATTCCATTCCATTCCATTCCATTGAATTCCGTTCCATTCCATTGAATTCCATTCCATTCCGTTCCATTCCATTGAATTCCGTTCCGTTCCGTTCCGTTCCATTCCATTCCATTCCGTTCCATTCCGTTCTACTCGGGTTGATTCCATTCTATTCCATTCCATTCCATTCCATTCCATTCCATTCCATTCCATTCCATTCCACTCCATTCCGTTCTACACGGGTTCATTCCATTCCATTCCGTTCCGTTCCGTTCCGTTCCGTTCCATTCCTTTCTACTTGTGTTGATTCCACTCCATTCCATTCTATTCCGTAGAATTCCATTCCATTCCATTCCATTGCATTCCATTACATGGAATTCCATTGAATTCCATTGAATTCCATTCCATTGAATTCCATTCCATTCCATTCCATTCCATTCCATAGAATTCCATTCCATTCCATTCCATTCCATTCCATTCCATTCCATTCCATTCCATTCCATTCCTTTGAATTCTGTTCCATTCAATTCCATTCCATTCCATTCCGTTCTACTCGGGTTGATTCCATTCTATTCCATTCCGTTCCGTTCCGTTCCGTTCCGTTCCATTCCACTCGGGTTGATTCCATTCTATTCCATTCCATTCCATTCGATTCCATTCGATTCCATTCGATTCCATTCGATTCCATTCGATTCCATTCCATTCCATTGAATTCCATTCCATTCCATTCCATTCCATTGAATTCCGTTCCATTCCATTCAATTCCATTCCATTCCATTCCATTCCATTTGATTTCCATTCCATTCCATTCCATTCCATTCCATTCCATTCCATTCCATTCCATTTGAATTCCTTTCCATTCCATTCCATTCCATTCCATTTGAATTCCTTTCCATTGCATTCCATTCCATTCCATTGAATTCCGTTCCATTCCATTCCATTCCATTCCATTCCATGGAATTCCATTCCATTCCGTTCCGTTCCGTTCAGTTCCGTTCCGTTCCGTTCCATTCCATTCCATTCCATTCCATTGAATTCCGTTCCATTACATTGAATTCCATTCCATTCCGTTCCATTCCATTGAATTCCTTTCCGTTCCGTTCCGTTCCCTTCCGTTCCATTCCGTTCCATTCCGTTCTACTCGGGTTGATTCCATTCTATTCCATTCCATTCCATTCGATTCCATTCCGTTCCATTCCATTGAATTCCATTCCATTCCATTGAATTCCATTCCATTCCATTCCATTCCATTCCATTCCATTCCATTCCACTCCATTCAATTGAATTCCTTTCCATTCCATTCCATTCCATTCCATTCCATTCCATTCCATTGAATTCCACTCCATTCCATTCCATTCCATTGAATTCCATTCCATTCCATTCCATTCCATTCCATTCTCATTGAATTCCTTTCCATTCCATTCCATTCCATTCCATTCCATTCCATTCCATTCCATTGAATTCCATTCCATTCCATTGAATTCCATTCCATTCCATTCCATTCCATTGAATTCCGTTCCATTCTATACCATTCCATTCCATTCCATTCCATTCCATTCCATTCCATTCCATTCCATAGAATTCCATTCCATTCCATTCCATTCCATTGAATTCTGTTCCATTCAATTCCATTCCATTCCATTCCGTTCTACTCGGGTTGATTCCATTCTATTCCATTCCGTTCCGTTCCGTTCCGTTCCGTTCCGTTCCATTCCACTCGGGTTGATTCCATTCTATTCCATTCCATTCCATTCGATTCCATTCGATTCCATTCGATTCCATTCGATTCCATTCGATTCCATTCGATTCCATTCCATTCCATTGAATTCCATTCCATTCCATTCCATTCCATTGAATTCCGTTCCATTCCATTCAATTCCATTCCATTCCATTCCATTCCATTTGAATTCCATTCCATTCCATTCCATTCCATTCCATTCCATTCCATTCCATTCTACTCGGGTTGATTCCATTCTATTCCATTCCATTCCATTCGATTCCATTCCATTCCATTCGATTCCATTCCATTCCATTCTATTCCATTCCATTCCATTCCATTCCATTCCATGGAATTCCATTCCATTCCATTGAATTCCATTCCATTCCATTCCATTCCATTGAATTCCGTTCCATTCCATTCCATTCCATTCCATTCCATTGAATTCCATTCCATTGAATTCCATTCCATTCCATTCCATTCCACTGAATTCCATTCCATTCCGTTCCGTTCCGTTCCGTTCCGTTCCATTCCGTTCCATTCCATTCCATTCCATTCTATTGAATTCTGTTCCATTCCATTGAATTCCATTCCATTCCGTTCCATTCCATTGAAATCCGTTCCGTTCCGTTCTGTTCCTTTCCGTTCCATTCCGTTCCATTCCGTTCCATTCCGTTCTACTCGGGTTGATTCCATTCTATTCCATTCCATTCCATTCGATTCCATTCCATTCCATTCCATTCCATTCCATTCCGTTCTACTCGGGTTCATTCCATTCCATTCCGTTCCGTTCCGTTCCGTTCCGTTCCATTCCTTTCTACTTGTGTTGATTCCATTCCATTCCATTCTATTCCATTGAATTCCATTCCATTCCATTGAATTCCATTCCATTCCATTCCATTCCATTGAATTCCATTGAATTCCATTCCATGGAATTCCATTCCATTCCTTTGAATTCCATTCCATTCCATTCCATTCCATTCCATAGAATTCCATTCCATTCCATTCCATTCCATTCCATTCCATTCCATTCCATTCCATTCCATTGAATTCCATTCCATTCCATTCCATTCGATTCCATTCCATTCCATTTAATTCCATTCCATTCCATTCCATTCCATTCCATTCTATTGAATTCCATTGTATTCCATTCCATTGAATTCCATTCCATTCCATTGAATTCCATTCCATTCCATTCCATTCCATTCCGTTCCATTCCATTCCGTTCCATTCCATTCCATTCCATTCCATTCCATTCCATTACGTTCCGTTCCATTCCGTTCCATTCCATTGAATTCCGATCTATTGCATTGAATTCCGTTCCATTCCATTCCATTCCTTTCCGTTCCGTTCCGTTCCGTTCCGTTCCGTTCCTTTCCGTTCTACTCGGATTGATTCCATTCTATTCCATTCCATTCCATTCCATTCCATTGAATTCCATTGAATTCCATTCCATGGAATTCCATTCCATTCCATTGAATTCCATTCCATTCCATTCCATTCCATTGAATTCCGTTCCATTCCATTCAATTCCATTCCATTCCATTCCATTCCATTTGAATTCCATTGCATTCCATTCCATTCCATTCCATTCCATTCCATTCCATTCCATTTGAATTCCTTTCCATTCCATTCCATTCCATTCCATTTGAATTCCTTTCCATTGCATTCCATTCCATTCCATTGAATTCCGTTCCATTCCATTCCATTCCATTCCATTCCATTCCATTGAATTCCATTCCATTGAATTCCACTCCATTCCATTCCATTCCATAGAATTCCATTCCATTCCGTTCCGTTCCGTTCCGTTCCGTTCCGTTCCGTTCCATTCCATTCCATTCCATTCCATTCCATTGAATTCCGTTCCATTACATTGAATTCCATTCCATTCCGTTCCATTCCATTGAATTCCGTTCCGTTCCGTTCCGTTCCATTCCGTTCCATTCCGTTCCATTCCGTTCTACTCGGGTTGATTCCATTCTATTCCATTCCATTCCATTCGATTCCATTCCGTTCCATTCCATTGAATTCCATTCCATTCCATTTAATTCCATTCCATTCCATTCCATTCCATTCCATTCCATTCCACTCCATTCCATTCCATTCAATTGAATTCCATTCCATTCCATTCCATTCCATTCCATTCCATTCCATTCCATTGAATTCCACTCCATTCCATTCCATTCCATTGAATTCCATTCCATTCCATTCCTTTCCATTCCATTCCATTCCATTCTCATTGAATTCCTTTCCATTCCATTCCATTCCATTCCATTCCATTCCATTCCATTCCATTCCATAGAATTCCATTCCATTCCATTGAATTCCATTCCATTCCATTCCATTCCATTGAATTCCGTTCCATTCTATTCCATTCCATTCCATTCCATTCCATTCCATTCCATTCCATTCCATTCCATTCCATAGAATTCCATTCCATTCCATTCCATTCCATTGAATTCTGTTCCATTCAATTCCATTCCATTCCATTCCGTTCTACTCGGGTTGATTCCATTCTATTCCATTCCGTTCCGTTCCGTTCCGTTCCGTTCCGTTCCATTCCACTCGGGTTGATTCCATTCTATTCCATTCCATTCCATTCGATTCCATTCGATTCCATTCGATTCCATTCGATTCCATTCGATTCCATTCCATTCCATTGAATTCCATTCCATTCCATTCCATTCCATTGAATTCCGTTCCATTCCATTCAATTCCATTCCATTCCATTCCATTCCATTTGAATTCCATTCCATTCCATTCCATTCCATTCCATTCCATTCCATTCCATTCTACTCGGGTTGATTCCATTCTATTCCATTCCATTCCATTCGATTCCATTCCATTCCATTCGATTCCATTCCATTCCATTCCATTCCATTCCATTCCATTCCATTCCATTCCATTCCATTCCATTGAATTCCGTTCCATTGCATTCCATTCCATTCCATTCCATTCCATTGAATTCCATTCCATTGAATTCCATTCCATTCCATTCCATTCCACTGAATTCCATTCCATTCCGTTCCGTTCCGTTCCGTTCCGTTCCATTCCGTTCCATTCCATTCCATTCCATTCCATTGAATTCTGTTCCATTCCATTGAATTCCATTCCATTCCGTTCCATTCCATTGAATTCCGTTCCGTTCCGTTCTGTTCCGTTCCGTTCCATTCCGTTCCATTCCGTTCCATTCCGTTCTACTCGGGTTGATTCCATTCTATTCCATTCCATTCCATTCGATTCCATTCCATTCCATTCCATTCCATTCCATTCCGTTCTACTCGGGTTCATTCCATTCCATTCCGTTCCGTTCCGTTCCGTTCCGTTCCATTCCTTTCTACTTGTGTTGATTCCATTCCATTCCATTCTATTCCGTTGAATTCCATTCCATTCCATTGAATTCCATTCCATTCCATTCCATTCCATCGAATTCCATTCCATTCCATTGAATTCCATTGAATTCCATTCCATTCCATTCCATTCCATTCCATAGAATTCCATTCCATTCCATTCCATTCCATTCCATTCCTTTGAATTCTGTTCCATTCAATTCCATTCCATTCCATTCCGTTCTACTCGGGTTGATTCCATTCTATTCCATTCCGTTCCGTTCCGTTCCGTTCCGTTCCATTCCACTCGGGTTGATTCCATTCTATTCCATTCCATTCCATTCGATTCCATTCGATTCCATTCGATTCCATTCGATTCCATTCGATTCCATTCCATTCCATTGAATTCCATTCCATTCCATTCCATTCCATTGAATTCCGTTCCATTCCATTCAATTCCATTCCATTCCATTCCATTCCATTTGAATTCCATTCCATTCCATTCCATTCCATTCCATTCCATTCCATTCCATTCCATTTGAATTCCTTTCCATTCCATTCCATTCCATTCCATTTGAATTCCTTTCCATTGCATTCCATTCCATTCCATTGAATTCCGTTCCATTCCATTCCATTCCATTCCATTCCATTCCATGGAATTCCATTCCATTGAATTCCACTCCATTCCATTCCATTCCATTGAATTCCATTCCATTCCGTTCCGTTCCGTTCAGTTCCGTTCCGTTCCATTCCATTCCATTCCATTCCATTCCATTCCATTGAATTCCGTTCCATTACATTGAATTCCATTCCATTCCGTTCCATTCCATTGAATTCCTTTCCGTTCCGTTCCGTTCCCTTCCGTTCCATTCCGTTCCATTCCGTTCTACTCGGGTTGATTCCATTCTATTCCATTCCATTCCATTCGATTCCATTCCGTTCCATTCCATTGAATTCCATTCCATTCCATTGAATTCCATTCCATTCCATTCCATTCCATTCCATTCCATTCCATTCCACTCCATTCAATTGAATTCCTTTCCATTCCATTCCATTCCATTCCATTCCATTCCATTCCATTGAATTCCACTCCATTCCATTCCATTCCATTGAATTCCATTCCATTCCATTCCATTCCATTCCATTCCATTCCATTCCATTCTCATTGAATTCCTTTCCATTCCATTCCATTCCATTCCATTCCATTCCATTCCATTCCATTCCATTGAATTCCATTCCATTCCATTGAATTCCATTCCATTCCATTCCATTCCATTGAATTCCGTTCCATTCTATTCCATTCCATTCCATTCCATTCCATTCCATTCCATTCCATTCCATAGAATTCCATTCCATTCCATTCCATTCCATTGAATTCTGTTCCATTCAATTCCATTCCATTCCATTCCGTTCTACTCGGGTTGATTCCATTCTATTCCATTCCGTTCCGTTCCGTTCCGTTCCGTTCCGTTCCATTCCACTCGGGTTGATTCCATTCTATTCCATTCCATTTGAATTCCATTCCATTCCATTCCATTCCATTCCATTCCATTCCATTCCATTCTACTCGGGTTGATTCCATTCTATTCCATTCCATTCCATTCGATTCCATTCCATTCCATTCGATTCCATTCCATTCCATTCCATTCCATTCCATTCCATTCCATTCCATTCCATTCCATTCCATTCCATTCCATGGAATTCCATTCCATTCCATTGAATTCCATTCCATTCCATTCCATTCCATTGAATTCCGTTCCATTCCATTCCATTCCATTCCATTCCATTGAATTCCATTCCATTGAATTCCATTCCATTCCATTCCATTCCACTGAATTCCATTCCATTCCGTTCCGTTCCGTTCCGTTCCGTTCCATTCCGTTCCATTCCATTCCATTCCATTCCATTGAATTCTGTTCCATTCCATTGAATTCCATTCCATTCCGTTCCATTCCATTGAAATCCGTTCCGTTCCGTTCTGTTCCTTTCCGTTCCATTCCGTTCCATTCCGTTCCATTCCGTTCTACTCGGGTTGATTCCATTCTATTCCATTCCATTCCATTCGATTCCATTCCATTCCATTACATTCCATTCCATTCCGTTCTACTCGGGTTCATTCCATTCCATTCCGTTCCGTTCCGTTCCGTTCCGTTCCATTCCTTTCTACTTGTGTTGATTCCATTCCATTCCATTCTATTCCATTGAATTCCATTCCTTTCCATTGAATTCCATTCCATTCCATTCCATTCCATTGAATTCCATTGAATTCCATTCCATGGAATTCCATTCCATTCCATTGAATTCCATTCCATTCCATTCCATTCCATTCCATAGAATTCCATTCCATTCCATTCCATTCCATTCCATTCCATTCCATTCCATTCCATTCCATTGAATTCCATTCCATTCCATTCCATTCGATTCCATTCCATTCCATTTAATTCCATTCCATTCCATTCCATTCCATTCCATTCTATTGAATTCCATTGTATTCCATTCCATTGAATTCCATTCCATTCCATTGAATTCCATTCCATTCCATTCCATTCCATTCCGTTCCATTCCATTCCGTTCCATTCCATTCCATTCCTTTCCATTCCATTCCGTTCCGTTCCATTCCGTTCCATTCCGTTCCATTCCATTGAATTCCGTTCCATTGCATTGAATTCCGTTCCATTCCATTCCATTCCTTTCCGTTCGGTTCCGTTCCGTTCCGTTCCGTTCCGTTCTGTTCTACTCGGGTTGATTCCATTCTATTCCATTCCATTCCATTCGATTCCATTCTATTCCATTCGATTCCATTCGATTCAATTCGATTCCATTGCATTCCATTCCATTCCATTCCATTCCATTCCATTCCATTGAATTCCATTCCATTCCATTCCGTTCCATTCCATTCCGTTCCATTCCATTCCATTCCATTCCATTCCATTCCATTACGTTCCGTTCCATTCCGTTCCATTCCATTGAATTCCGATCTATTGCATTGAATTCCGTTCCATTCCATTCCATTCCTTTCCGTTCCGTTCCGTTCCATTCCGTTCCGTTCCTTTCCGTTCTACTCGGATTGATTCCATTCTATTCCATTCCATTCCATTCGATTCCATTCGACTCCAATCGATTCCAGTCGATTCCATTCCATTCCATTCCATTCCATTCCATTCCATTCCATGGAATTCCATTCCATTCCATTCCATTCCATTCCATTCCATTCCATTCCATGGAATTCCATTCCATTCCATTCCATTCCATGGAATTCCATTCCATTCCATTCCATTCCATTGAATTCTGTTCCATTCAATTCCATTCCATTCCATTCCATTCCATTCCGTTCTACTCGGGTTCATTCCATTCTATTCCATTCCGTTCCTTTCCGTTCCGTTCCATTCCTTTCCGTTCCGTTCCATTCCACTCGGGTTGATTCCATTCTATTCCATTCCATTCCATTCCATTCCATTCGATTCCATTCGATTCCATTCGATTCCATTCGATTCCATTCGATTCCATTCGATTCCATTCCATTCCATTGAATTCCATTCCATTCCATTCCATTGAATTCCGTTCCATTCCATTCAATTCCATTCCATTCCATTCCATTCCATTTGAATTCCATTCCATTCCATTCCATTCCATTCCATTCCATTCCATTCCATTCCACTCGGGTTGATTCCATTCTATTCCATTCCATTCCATTCCATTCCATTCCATTCCATTCGATTCCATTCCATTCCATTCCATTCCATTCCATTCCATTCCATTCCATTCCATTCCATTCCATTGATATCCATTCCATTTCATTGAATTCCATTCCATTCCATTCCATTCCATTGAATTCCGTTCCATTCCATTCCATTCCATTCAATTCCATTCCATTGAATTCCATTCCATTGAATTCCATTCCATTCCATTCCATTCCACTGAATTCCATTCCATTCCGTTCCGTTCCGTTCCGTTCCGTTCCATTCCGTTCCATTCCATTCCATTCCATTCCATTGAATTCTGTTCCATTCCATTGAATTCAATTCCATTCCGTTCCATTCCACTGAATTCCGTTCCGTTCCGTTCCGTTCCGTTCCGTTCCATTCCGTTCCATTCCGTTCCATTCCGTTCTACTCGGGTTGATTCCATTCTATTCCATTCCATTCCATTCGATTCCATTCCATTCCATTCCATTCCATTCCATTCCGTTCTACTCGGGTTCATTCCATTCCATTCCGTTCCGTTCCGTTCCGTTCCGTTCCATTCCTTTCTACTTGTGTTGATTCCATTCCATTCCATTCTATTCCATTGAATTCCATTCCATTCCATTGAATTCCATTCCATTCCATTCCATTCCATTGAATTCCATTGAATTCCATTCCATGGAATTCCATTCCATTCCATTGAATTCCATTCCATTCCATTCCATTCCATTCCATAGAATTCCATTCCATTCCATTCCATTCCATAGAATTCCATTCCATTCCATTCCATTCCATTCCATTCCATTCCATTGAATTCCATTCCATTCCATTCCATTCGATTCCATTCCATTCCATTGAATTCCATTCCATTCCATTCCATTCCATTCCATTCTATTGAATTCCATTGTATTCCATTCCATTGAATTCCATTCCATCCCATTGAATTCCATTCCATTCCATTCCATTCCATTCCGTTCCATTCCATTCCGTTCCATTCCATTCCATTCCTTTCCATTCCATTCCGTTCCGTTCCATTCCGTTCCATTCCGTTCCATTCCACTGAATTCCGTTCCATTGCATTGAATTCCGTTCCATTCCATTCCATTCCTTTCCGTTCCGTTCCGTTCCGTTCCGTTCCGTTCCGTTCTGTTCTACTCGGGTTGATTCCATTCTATTCCATTCCATTCCATTCGATTCCATTCTATTCCATTCGATTCCATTCGATTCAATTCGATTCCATTCCATTCCATTCCATTCCATTCCATTCCATTGAATTCCATTCCATTCCATTCCGTTCCATTCAATTGAATTCCATTCCATTCCATTCCATTCCATTCCATTCCATTCCATTACGTTACGTTCTATTCAGTTCCATTCCATTGAATTCCGATCTATTGCATTGAATTCCGTTCCATTCCATTCCATTCCCTTCCGTTCCGTTCCGTTCCGTTCCGTTCCGTTCCTTTCCGTTCTACTCGGATTGATTCCATTCTATTCCATTCCATTCCATTCGATTCCATTCGACTCCAATCGATTCCAGTCGATTCCATTCCATTCCATTCCATTCCATTCCATTCCATTCCATTCCATTGAATTCCATTCCATTCCATTCCATTCCATTCCATTGAATTCCATTCCATTCCATTCCATTCCATTCCATTCCATTCCATGGAATTCCATTCCATTCCATTCCATTCCATGGAATTCCATTCCATGGAATTCCATTCCATTCCATTCCATTCCATTGAATTCTGTTCCATTCAATTCCATTCCATTCTATTCCATTCCATTCCGTTCTACTCGGGTTGATTCCATTCTATTCCATTCCGTTCCTTTCCGTTCCGTTCCATTCCTTTCCGTTCCGTTCCATTCCACTCGGGTTGATTCCATTCTATTCCATTCCATTCCATTCCATTCCATTCGATTCCATTCGATTCCATTCGATTCCATTCGATTCCATTCGATTCCATTCGATTCCATTCCATTCCATTGAATTCCATTCCATTCCATTCCATTCCATTGAATTCCGTTCCATTCCATTCAATTCCATTCCATTCCATTCCATTCCATTTGAATTCCATTCCATTCCATTCCATTCCATTCCATTCCATTCCATTCCATTCCATTCCACTCGGGTTGATTCCATTCTATTCCATTCCATTCCATTCCATTCCATTCCATTCCATTCCATTCGATTCCATTCCATTCCATTCCATTCCATTCCATTCCATTCCATTCCATTCCATTCCATTCCATTGAATTCCATTCCATTTCATTGAATTCCATTCCATTCCATTCCATTCCATTGAATTCCGTTCCATTCCATTCCATTCCATTCCATTCCATTCCATTGAATTCCATTCCATTGAATTCCATTCCATTCCATTCCATTCCACTGAGTTCCATTCCATTCCGTTCCGTTCCGTTCCGTTCCGTTCCATTCCGTTCCATTCCATTCCATTCCATTCCATTGAATTCCGTTCCATTCCATTGAATTCCATTCCATTCCGTTACATTCCATTGAATTCCGTTCCGTTCCGTTCCGTTCCGTTCCGTTCCGTTCCATTCCGTTCCATTCCGTTCTACTCGGGTTGATTCCATTCTATTCCATTCCATTCCACTCGATTCCATTCCATTCCATTCCATTCCATTCCATTCCATTCCGTTCTACTCGGGTTCATTCCATTCCATTCCGTTCCGTTCCGTTCCGTTCCATTCCTTTCTACTTGTGTTGATTTCATTCCATTCCATTCTATTCCATTGAATTCCATTCCTTTCCATTCCATTCCATTCCATTCCATGGAATTCCATGGAATTCCATTGAATTCCATTCCATGGAATTCCATTGAATTCCATTCCATGGAATTCCATTGAATTCCATTCCATGGAATTCCATTCCATTCCATTCCATTCCATTGAATTCCATTCCATTGCATTCCATTCCATTCCATTCCATTCCATTCCATTGAATTCCATTCCATTGAATTCCATTCCATTCCATTGAATTCCATTCCATTCCATTCCATTCCATTCCGTTCCATTCCATTCCGTTCCATTCCATTCCATTCCATTCCATTCCATTCCATTCCATTCCGTTCCATTCCGTTCCATTCCGTTCCATTCCATTGAATTCCGTTCCATTGCATTGAATTCCGTTCCATTCCATTCCATTCCATTCCATTCCATTCCATTCCGTTCCGTTCCATTCCGTTCCATTCCATTGAATTCCGATCCATTGCATTGAATTCCGTTCCATTCCATTCCATTCCTTTCCGTTCCGTTCCGTTCCGTTCCGTTCCGTTCTACTCGGATTGATTCCATTCTATTCCATTCTCTTCCATTCGATTCAATTCGATTCCATTCCATTCCATTCCATTCCATTCCATTCCATTCCATTCCTTTGAATTCCATTCCATTCCATTCCATTCCATTCCATTCCATAGAATTCCATTCCATTCCATTCCATTCTATTCCATTCCATTCTATTCCATTGAATTCCATTCCATTCCATTCCATTCGATTCCATTCCATTCCATTGAATTCCATTCCATTCCATTCCATTCCATTCCATTCTATTGAATTCCATTGTATTCAATTCCGTTGAATTCCATTCCATCCCATTGAATTCCATTCCATTCCATTCCATTCCATTCCGTTCCATTCCATTCCGTTCCATTCCATTCCATTCCTTTCCATTCCATTCCGTTCCGTTCCATTCCGTTCCATTCCGTTCCATTCCATTGAATTCCGTTCCATTGCATTGAATTCCGTTCCATTCCATTCCATTCCTTTCCGTTCCGTTCCGTTCCGTTCCGTTCCGTTCCGTTCTGTTCTACTCGGGTTGATTCCATTCTATTCCATTCCATTCCATTCGATTCCATTCTATTCCATTCGATTCCATTCGATTCAATTCGATTCCATTCCATTCCATTCCATTCCATTCCATTCCATTGAATTCCATTCCATTCCATTCCGTTCCATTCCATTCCGTTCCACTCCATTCCATTCCATTCCATTCCATTCCATTCCATTACGTTCCGTTCCATTCCGTTCCATTCCATTGAATTCCGATCTATTGCATTGAATTCCGTTCCATTCCATTCCATTCCCTTCCGTTCCGTTCCGTTCCGTTCCGTTCCGTTCCTTTCCGTTCTACTCGGATTGATTCCATTCTATTCCATTCCATTCCATTCGATTCCATTCGACTCCAATCGATTCCAGTCGATTCCATTCCATTCCATTCCATTCCATTCCATTCCATTCCATTCCATTGAATTCCATTCCATTCCATTCCATTCCATTCCATGGAATTCCATTCCATTCCATTCCATTCCATTCCATGGAATTCCATTCCATTCCATTCCATTCCATTCCATTCCATTCCATGGAATTCCATTCCATTCCATTCCATTCCATTCCATTCCATTCCATTCCATTCCATTCCATTCCATTGAATTCCATTCCATTCCATTCCATTCCATGGAATTCCATTCCATTCCATTCCATTCCATTCCATTCCATTCCATTCCATTCCATGGAATTCCATTCCATTCCATTCCATTCCATTGAATTCTGTTCCATTCAATTCCATTCCATTCTATTCCATTCCATTCCGTTCTACTCGGGTTGATTCCATTCTATTCCATTCCGTTCCTTTCCGTTCCGTTCCATTCCTTTCCGTTCCGTTCCATTCCACTCGGGTTGATTCCATTCTATTCCATTCCATTCCATTCCATTCCATTCGATTCCATTCGATTCCATTCGATTCCATTCGATTCCATTCGATTCCATTCGATTCCATTCCATTCCATTGAATTCCATTCCATTCCATTCCATTCCATTGAATTCCGTTCCATTCCATTTAATTCGATTCCATTCCATTCCATTCCATTTGAATTCCATTCCATTCCATTCCATTCCATTCCATTCCATTCCATTCCACTCGGGTTGATTCCATTCTATTCCATTCCATTCCATTCCATTCCATTCCATTCCATTCCATTCGATTCCATTCCATTCCATTCCATTCCATTCCATTCCATTCCATTCCATTCCATTCCATTGAATTCCATTCCATTTCATTGAATTCCATTCCATTCCATTCCATTCCATTGAATTCCGTTCCATTCCATTCCATTCCATTCCATTCCATTCCATTCCATTGAATTCCATTCCATTGAATTCCATTCCATTCCATTCCATTCCACTGAATTCCATTCCATTCCGTTCCGTTCCGTTCCGTTCCGTTCCATTCCGTTCCATTCCATTCCATTCCATTCCATTGAATTCCGTTCCATTCCATTGAATTCCATTCCATTCCGTTCCATTCCATTGAATTCCGTTCAGTTCCGTTCCGTTCCGTTCCGTTCCGTTCCATTCCGTTCCATTCCGTTCTACTCGGGTTGATTCCATTCTATTCCATTCCATTCCACTCGATTCCATTCCATTCCATTCCATTCCATTCCATTCCATTCCGTTCTACTCGGGTTCATTCCATTCCATTCCGTTCCGTTCCGTTCCGTTCCATTCCTTTCTACTTGTGTTGATTTCATTCCATTCCATTCTATTCCATTGAATTCCATTCCTTTCCATTCCATTCCATTCCATTCCATGGAATTCCATGGAATTCCATTGAATTCCATTCCATGGAATTCCATTGAATTCCATTCCATGGAATTCCATTCCATTCCATTCCATTCCATTGAATTCCATTCCATTGCATTCCATTCCATTCCATTCCATTGAATTCCATTGAATTCCATTCCATTGAATTCCATTCCATTCCATTGAATTCCATTCCATTCCATTCCATTCCATTCCGTTCCATTCCATTCCGTTCCATTCCATTCCATTCCATTCCATTCCGTTCCATTCCGTTCCATTCCGTTCCATTCCATTGAATTCCGTTCCATTGCATTGAATTCCGTTCCATTCCATTCCATTCCATTCCATTCCATTCCATTCCATTCCGTTCCGTTCCATTCCGTTCCATTCCATTGAATTCCGATCCATTGCATTGAATTCCGTTCCATTCCATTCCATTCCTTTCCGTTACATTCCGTTCCGTTCCGTTCCGTTCTACTCGGATTGATTCCATTCTATTCCATTCTCTTCCATTCGATTCAATTCGATTCCATTCCATTCCATTCCATTCCATTCCATTCCATTCCTTTGAATTCCATTCCATTCCATTCCATTCCATTCCATTCCATTCCATTCCATTCCATTGAATTCCATTGAATTCCATTCCATGGAATTCCATTCCATTCCATTGAATTCCATTCCATTCCATTCCATTCCATTCCATAGAATTCCATTCCATTCCATTCCATTCCATTCCATTCCATTCTATTCCATTGAATTCCATTCCATTCCATTCCATTCGATTCCATTCCATTCCATTGAATTCCATTCCATTCCATTCCATTCCATTCCATTCTATTGAATTCCATTGTATTCCATTCCATTGAATTCCATTCCATCCCATTGAATTCCATTCCATTCCATTCCATTCCATTCCGTTCCATTCCATTCCGTTCCATTCCATTCCATTCCTTTCCATTCCATTCCGTTCCATTCCATTCCGTTCCATTCCGTTCCATTCCATTGAATTCCGTTCCATTGCATTGAATTCCGTTCCATTCCATTCCATTCCTTTCCGTTCCGTTCCGTTCCGTTCCGTTCCGTTCCGTTCTGTTCTACTCGGGTTGATTCCATTCTATTCCATTCCATTCCATTCGATTCCATTCTATTCCATTCGATTCCATTCGATTCAATTCGATTCCATTCCATTCCATTCCATTCCATTCCATTCCATTGAATTCCATTCCATTCCATTCCGTTCCATTCCATTCCGTTCCATTCCATTCCATTCCATTCCATTCCATTCCATTCCATTCCATTACGTTCCGTTCCATTCCGTTCCATTCCATTGAATTCCGATCTATTGCATTGAATTCCGTTCCATTCCATTCCATTCCCTTCCGTTCCGTTCCGTTCCGTTCCGTTCCTTTCCGTTCTACTCGGATTGATTCCATTCTATTCCATTCCATTCCATTCGATTCCATTCGACTCCAATCGATTCCAGTCGATTCCATTCCATTCCATTCCATTCCATTCCATTCCATTCCATTGAATTCCATTCCATTCCATTCCATTCCATTCCATGGAATTCCATTCCATTCCATTCCATTCCATTCCATTCCATGGAATTCCATTCCATTCCATTCCATTCCATTCCATTCCATTCCATGGAATTCCATTCCATTCCATTCCATTCCATTGAATTCTGTTCCATTCAATTCCATTCCATTCTATTCCATTCCATTCCGTTCTACTCGGGTTGATTCCATTCTATTCCATTCCGTTCCTTTCCGTTCCGTTCCATTCCTTTCCGTTCCGTTCCATTCCACTCGGGTTGATTCCATTCTATTCCATTCCATTCCATTCGATTCCATTCGATTCCATTCGATTCCATTCGATTCCATTCGATTCCATTCGATTCCATTCCATTCCATTGAATTCCATTCCATTCCATTCCATTCCATTGAATTCCGTTCCATTCCATTCAATTCCATTCCATTCCATTCCATTTGAATTCCATTCCATTCCATTCCATTCCATTCCATTCCATTCCACTCGGGTTGATTCCATTCTATTCCATTCCATTCCATTCCATTCCATTCCATTCCATTCCATTCGATTCCATTCCATTCCATTCCATTCCATTCCATTCCATTCCATTCCATTCCATTGAATTCCGTTCCATTCCATTCCATTCCATTCCATTCCATTCCATTCCATTCCATTGAATTCCATTCCTTTGAATTCCATTCCATTCCATTCCATTCCACTGAATTCCATTCCATTCCGTTCCGTTCCGTTCCGTTCCGTTCCATTCCGTTCCATTCCATTCCATTCCATTCCATTGAATTCCGTTCCATTCCATTGAATTCCATTCCATTCCGTTCCATTCCATTGAATTCCGTTCCGTTCCGTTCCGTTCCGTTCCGTTCCGTTCCATTCCGTTCCATTCCGTTCTACTCGGGTTGATTCCATTCTATTCCATTCCATTCCACTCGATTCCATTCCATTCCATTCCATTCCATTCCATTCCATTCCATTCCGTTCTACTCGGGTTCATTCCATTCCATTCCGTTCCGTTCCGTTCCGTTCCATTCCTTTCTACTTGTGTTGATTTCATTCCATTCCATTCTATTCCATTGAATTCCATTCCTTTCCATTCCATTCCATTCCATTCCATGGAATTCCATTGAATTCCATTGAATTCCATTCCATGGAATTCCATTCCATTCCATTCCATGGAATTCCATTCCATTCCATTCCATTCCATTGAATTCCATTCCATTGCATTCCATTCCATTCCATTCCATTGAATTCCATTGAATTCCATTCCATTGAATTCCATTCCATTCCATGGAATTCCATTCCATTCCATTCCATTCCATTCCGTTCCATTCCATTCCGTTCCATTCCATTCCATTCCATTCCATTCCATTCCATTCCGTTCCATTCCGTTCCATTCCGTTCCATTCCATTGAATTCCGTTCCATTGCATTGAATTCCGTTCCATTCCATTCCATTCCATTCCATTCCATTCCATTCCATTACGTTCCGTTCCATTCCGTTCCATTCCATTGAATTCCGATCCATTGCATTGAATTCCGTTCCATTCCATTCCATTCCTTTCCGTTCCGTTCCGTTCCGTTCCGTTCCGTTCTACTCGGATTGATTCCATTCTATTCCATTCTCTTCCATTCGATTCAATTCGATTCCATTCCATTCCATTCCATTCCATTCCATTCCATTCCATTCCTTTGAATTCCATTCCATTCCATTCCATTCCATTCCATTCCATTCCATTCCATTTGAATTCCTTTCCATTCCATTCCATTCCATTCCATTTGAATTCCTTTCCATTGCATTCCATTCCATTCCATTGAATTCCGTTCCATTCCATTCCATTCCATTCCATTCCATTCCATTGAATTCCATTCCATTGAATTCCACTCCATTCCATTCCATTCCATAGAATTCCATTCCATTCCGTTCCGTTCCATTCCGTTCCGTTCCGTTCCGCTCCATTCCATTCCATTCCATTCCATTCCATTGAATTCCGTTCCATTACATTGAATTCCATTCCATTCCGTTCCATTCCATTGAATTCCGTTCCGTTACGTTCCGTTCCATTCCGTTCCATTCCGTTCCATTCCGTTCTACTCGGGTTGATTCCATTCTATTCCATTCCATTCCATTCGATTCCATTCCGTTCCATTCCATTGAATTCCATTCCATTCCATTGAATTCCATTCCATTCCATTCCATTCCATTGAATTCCATTCCATTCCATTCCATTCCATTCCATTCCATTCCATTCCATTGAATTCCACTCAATTCCATTCCATTCCATTGAATTCCATTCCATTCCATTCCATTCCATTCCATTCCATTCTCATTGAATTCCTTTCCATTCCATTCCATTCCATTCCATTCCATTCCATTCCATTGAATTCCATTCCATTCCATTGAAATCCATTCCATTCCATTCCATTCCATTGAATTCCGTTCCATTCCATTCCATTCCATTCCATTCCATTCCATTCCATTCCATTCCATTCCATTCCATAGAATTCCATTCCATTCCATTCCATTCCATTGAATTCTGTTCCATTCAATTCCATTCCATTCCATTCCGTTCTACTCGGGTTGATTCCATTCTATTCCATTCCGTTCCGTTCCGTTCCGTTCCGTTCCGTTCCGTTCCGTTCCATTCCACTCGGGTTGATTCCATTCTATTCCATTCCATTCCATTCGATTCCATTCGATTCCATTCGATTCCATTCGATTCCATTCCATTCCATTGAATTCCATTCCATTCCATTCCATTCCATTCCATTGAATTCCGTTCCATTCCATTCAATTCCATTCCATTCCATTCCATTCCATTTGAATTCCATTCCATTCCATTCCATTCCATTCCATTCCATTCCATTCCATTCCATTCTACTCGGGTTGATTCCATTCTATTCCATTCCATTCCATTCGATTCCATTCGATCCCATTCGATTCCATTCCATTCCATTCCATTCCATTCCATTCCATTCCATTCAATTCCATTCCATTGAATTCCATTCCATTCCATTGAATTCCATTCCATTCCATTCCATTCCATTGAATTCCGTTCCATTCCATTCCATTCCATTCCATTGAATTCCATTCCATTGAATTCCATTCCATTCCATTCCATTCCACTGAATTCCATTCCATTCCGTTCCGTTCCGTTCCGTTCCGTTCCATTCCGTTCCATTCCATTCCATTCCATTCCATTGAATTCTGTTCCATTCCATTGAATTCAATTCCATTCCGTTCCATTCCACTGAATTCCGTTCCGTTCCGTTCCGTTCCGTTCCGTTCCATTCCGTTCCATTCCGTTCCATTCCGTTCTACTCGGGTTGATTCCATTCTATTCCATTCCATTCCATTCGATTCCATTCCATTCCATTCCATTCCATTCCATTCCGTTCTACTCGGGTTCATTCCATTCCATTCCGTTCCGTTCCGTTCCGTTCCGTTCCATTCCTTTCTACTTGTGTTGATTCCATTCCATTCCATTCTATTCCATTGAATTCCATTCCATTCCATTGAATTCCATTCCATTCCATTCCATTCCATTGAATTCCATTGAATTCCATTCCATGGAATTCCATTCCATTCCATTGAATTCCATTCCATTCCATTCCATTCCATTCCATAGAATTCCATTCCATTCCATTCCATTCCATTCCATTCCATTCCATTGAATTCCATTCCATTCCATTCCATTCGATTCCATTCCATTCCATTGAATTCCATTCCATTCCATTCCATTCCATTCCATTCTATTGAATTCCATTGTATTCCATTCCATTGAATTCCATTCCATCCCATTGAATTCCATTCCATTCCATTCCATTCCATTCCATTCCATTCCATTCCGTTCCATTCCATTCCATTCCTTTCCATTCCATTCCGTTCCGTTCCATTCCGTTCCATTCCGTTCCATTCCATTGAATTCCGTTCCATTGCATTGAATTCCGTTCCATTCCATTCCATTCCTTTCCGTTCCGTTCCGTTCCGTTCCGTTCCGTTCCGTTCTGTTCTACTCGGGTTGATTCCATTCTATTCCATTCCATTCCATTCGATTCCATTCTATTCCATTCGATTCCATTCGATTCAATTCGATTCCATTCCATTCCATTCCATTCCATTCCATTCCATTCCATTGAATTCCATTCCATTCCATTCCGTTCCATTCCATTGAATTCCATTCCATTCCATTCCATTCCATTCCATTCCATTCCATTACGTTACGTTCTATTCAGTTCCATTCCATTGAATTCCGATCTATTGCATTGAATTCCGTTCCATTCCATTCCACTCCCTTCCGTTCCGTTCCGTTCCGTTCCGTTCCGTTCCTTTCCGTTCTACTCGGATTGATTCCATTCTATTCCATTCCATTCCATTCGATTCCATTCGACTCCAATCGATTCCAGTCGATTCCATTCCATTCCATTCCATTCCATTCCATTCCATTCCATTGAATTCCATTCCATTCCATTCCATTCCATTCCATTGAATTCCATTCCATTCCATTCCATTCCATTCCATTCCATTCCATGGAATTCCATTCCATTCCATTCCATTCCATTCCATTCCATTCCATGGAATTCCATTCCATGGAATTCCATTCCATTCCATTCCATTCCATTCCATTCCATTCCATGGAATTCCATTCCATTCCATTCCATTCCATTGAATTCTGTTCCATTCAATTCCATTCCATTCTATTCCATTCCATTCCGTTCTACTCGGGTTGATTCCATTCTATTCCATTCCGTTCCTTTCCGTTCCGTTCCATTCCTTTCCGTTCCGTTCCATTCCACTCGGGTTGATTCCATTCTATTCCATTCCATTCCATTCCATTCCATTCGATTCCATTCGATTCCATTCGATTCCATTCGATTCCATTCGATTCCATTCCATTCCATTCCATTCCATTGAATTCCATTCCATTCCATTCCATTCCATTGAATTCCGTTCCATTCCATTCAATTCCATTCCATTCCATTCCATTCCATTTGAATTCCATTCCATTCCATTCCATTCCGTTCCATTCCATTCCATTCCATTCCATTCCACTCGGGTTGATTCCATTCTATTGCATTCCATTCCATTCCATTCCATTCCATTCCATTCCATTCGATTCCATTCCATTCCATTCCATTCCATTCCATTCCATTCCATTCCATTCCATTCCATTCCATTCCATTCCATTCCATTCCATTGAATTCCATTCCATTTCATTGAATTCCATTCCATTCCATTCCATTCCATTGAATTCCGTTCCATTCCATTCCATTCCATTCCATTCCATTCCATTGAATTCCATTCCATTGAATTCCATTCCATTCCATTCCATTCCACTGAATTCCATTCCATTCCGTTCCGTTCCGTTCCGTTCCGTTCCATTCCGTTCCATTCCATTCCATTCCATTCCATTGAATTCCATTCCATTCCATTGAATTCCATTCCATTCCATTCCATTCCATTCCGTTCCATTCCATTCCGTTCCATTCCATTCCATTCCATTCCATTCCATTCCTTTCCGTTCCATTCCGTTCCATTCCGTTCCATTCCATTGAATTCCGTTCCATTGCATTGAATTCCGTTCCATTCCATTCCATTCCATTCCATTCCATTCCATTCCGTTCCGTTCCATTCCGTTCCATTCCATTGAATTCCGATCCATTGCATTGAATTCCGTTCCATTCCATTCCATTCCTTTCCGTTCCGTTCCGTTCCGTTCCGTTCCGTTCTACTCGGATTGATTCCATTCTATTCCATTCTCTTCCATTCGATTCAATTCGATTCCATTCCATTCCATTCCATTCCATTCCATTCCATTCCATTCCATTCCTTTGAATTCCATTCCATTCCATTCCATTCCATTCCATTCCATTCCATTCCATTGAATTCCATTGAATTCCATTCCATGGAATTCCATTCCATACCATTGAATTCCATTCCATTCCATTCCATTCCATTCCATAGAATTCCATTCCATTCCATTCCATTCCATTCCATTCCATTCTATTCCATTGAATTCCATTCCATTCCATTCCATTCGATTCCATTCCATTCCATTGAATTCCATTCCATTCCATTCCATTCCATTCCATTCTATTGAATTCCATTGTATTCAATTCCGTTGAATTCCATTCCATCCCATTGAATTCCATTCCATTCCATTCCATTCCATTCCGTTCCATTCCATTCCGTTCCATTCCATTCCATTCCTTTCCATTCCATTCCGTTCCGTTCCATTCCGTTCCATTCCTTTCCATTCCATTGAATTCCGTTCCATTGCATTGAATTCCGTTCCATTCCATTCCATTCCTTTCCGTTCCGTTCCGTTCCGTTCCGTTCCGTTCCGTTCTGTTCTACTCGGGTTGATTCCATTCTATTCCATTCCATTCCATTCGATTCCATTCTATTCCATTCGATTCCATTCGATTCAATTCGATTCCATTCCATTCCATTCCATTCCATTCCATTCCATTCCATTGAATTCCATTCCATTCCATTCCGTTCCATTCCATTCCGTTCCATTCCATTCCATTCCATTCCATTCCATTCCATTCCATTCCATTCCATTACGTTCCGTTCCATTCCGTTCCATTCCATTGAATTCCGATCTATTGCATTGAATTCCGTTCCATTCCATTCCATTCCCTTCCGTTCCGTTCCGTTCCGTTCCGTTCCATTCCTTTCCGTTCTACTCGGATTGATTCCATTCTATTCCATTCCATTCCATTCGATTCCATTCGACTCCATTCGATTCCAGTCGATTCCATTCCATTCCATTAGATTCCATTCCATTCCATTGAATTCCATTCCATTCCATTCCATTCCATTCCATGGAATTCCATTCCATTCCATTCCATTCCATTCCATTCCATGGAATTCCATTCCATTCCATTCCATTCCATTGAATTCTGTTCCATTCAATTCCATTCCATTCTATTCCATTCCATTCCGTTCTACTCGGGTTGATTCCATTCTATTCCATTCCGTTCCTTTCCGTTCCGTTCCATTCCTTTCCGTTCCGTTCCATTCCACTCGGGTTGATTCCATTCTATTCCATTCCATTCCATTCGATTCCATTCGATTCCATTCGATTCCATTCGATTCCATTCGATTCCATTCGATTCCATTCCATTCCATTGAATTCCATTCCATTCCATTCCATTCCATTGAATTCCGTTCCATTCCATTCAATTCCATTCCATTCCATTCCATTCCATTTGAATTCCATTCCATTCCATTCCATTCCATTCCATTCCATTCCATTCCACTCGGGTTGATTCCATTCTATTCCATTCCATTCCATTCCATTCCATTCCATTCCATTCGATTCCATTCCATTCCATTCCATTCCATTCCATTCCATTCCATTCCATTGAATTCCGTTCCATTCCATTCCATTCCATTCCATTCCATTCCATTGAATTCCATTCCATTGAATTCCATTCCATTCCATTCCATTCCACTGAATTCCATTCCATTCCGTTCCGTTCCGTTCCGTTCCGTTCCATTCCGTTCCATTCCATTCCATTCCATTCCATTGAATTCCGTTCCATTCCATTGAATTCCATTCCATTCCGTTCCATTCCATTGAATTCCGTTCCGTTCCGTTCCGTTCCGTTCCGTTCCGTTCCATTCCGTTCCATTCCGTTCTACTCGGGTTGATTCCATTCTATTCCATTCCATTCAACTCGATTCCATTCCATTCCATTCCATTCCATTCCATTCCATTCCATTCCGTTCTACTCGGGTTCATTCCATTCCATTCCGTTCCGTTCCGTTCCGTTCCATTCCTTTCTACTTGTGTTGATTTCATTCCATTCCATTCTATTCCATTGAATTCCATTCCTTTCCATTCCATTCCATTCCATTCCATGGAATTCCATTGAATTCCATTGAATTCCATTCCATGGAATTCCATTATATTCCATTCCATGGAATTCCATTCCATTCCATTCCATTCCATTGAATTCCATTCCATTGCATTCCATTCCATTCCATTCCATTGAATTCCATTGAATTCCATTCCATGGAATTCCATTCCATTCCATTGAATTCCATTCCATTCCATTCCATTCCATTCCGTTCCATTCCATTCCGTTCCATTCCATTCCATTCCATTCCATTCCATTCCATTCCGTTCCATTCCGTTCCATTCCGTTCCATTCCATTGAATTCCGTTCCATTGCATTGAATTCCGTTCCATTCCATTCCATTCCATTCCATTCCATTCCATTCCATTCCATTACGTTCCGTTCCATTCCGTTCCATTCCATTGAATTCCGATCCATTGCATTGAATTCCATTCCATTCCATTCCATTCCTTTCCGTTCCGTTCCGTTCCGTTCCGTTCCGTTCTACTCGGATTGATTCCATTCTATTCCATTCTCTTCCATTCGATTCAATTCGATTCCATTCCATTCCATTCCATTCCATTCCATTCCATTCCATTCCTTTGAATTCCATTCCATTCCATTCCATTCCATTCCATTCCATTCCATTCCATTGAATTCTGTTCCATTCCATTCCATTCCATTCCATTCCATTCCATTCCATTCCATTACTTTCCGTTCCATTCCGTTCCATTCCATTGAATTCCGATCCATTGCATTGAATTCCGTTCCATTCCATTCCATTCCTTTCCGTTCCGTTCCGTTCCGTTCCGTTCCGTTCCGTTCTACTCGGGTTGATTCCATTCTATTCCATTCCATTCCATTCGATTCCATTCTATTCCATTCGATTCCATTCGATTCAATTCGATTCCATTCCATTCCGTTCCATTCCATTCCATTCCCTTCCATTCCATTCCATTCCATTACGTTCCGTTCCATTCCGTTCCATTCCGTTCCATTCTAATGAATTCCGATCCATTGCATTGAATTCCGTTCCATTCCATTCCATTCCTTTCCGTTCCGTTCCGTTCCGATCCGTTCCGTTCCTTTCCGTTCTACTCGGATTGATTCCATTCTAATTCCATTCCATTGAATTCCATTCCATTCCATTCCATTCCATTGAATTCCATTCCATTGAATTCCATTCCATTCCATTCCATTCCATTCCATTCCATTCCATTGAATTCCATTCCATTCCATTGAATTCCATTCCATTCCATTCCATTCCATTCCATTCCATTCCATTCCATTGAATTCCATTCCATTCAATTGAATTCCATTCCATTCCATTCCATTCCATTCCATTCCATTCCATTCCATTGAATTCCATTGAATTCCATTCCATTCCATGGAATTCCATTCCTTTCCATTCCATTCCATTGAATTCCGTTCCATTCCATTCCATTCCATTCCATTCCATTCCATTCCATTCCATTCGAATTCCATTCCATTCCATTCCATTCCATTCCATTCCATTCCATTCCATTCCATTCCATTCCATTCCATTCTATTCTACTCGGGTTGATTCCATTCTATTCCATTCCATTCCATTCGATTCCATTCGATTCCTTTCGATTCCATTCAATTCCATTCCATTCAATTCCATTCCATTGAATTCCATTCCATTCCATTCCATTCCATTGAATTCCATTCCATTCCATTCCATCGAATTCCATTCCATTCCATTGAATTCCATTCCATTCCGTTCCGTTCCATTCCATTCCATTCCATTCCATTCCATTCCATTGAATTCCATTCCATTCCATTCCATTCCATTCCATTCCATTCCATTGAATTCCATTCCATTCCATTCCATTCCATTGAATTCTGTTCCATTCAATTCCATTCCATTCCATTCCGTTCTACTCGGGTTGATTCCATTCTATTCCATTCCGTTCTGTTCCGTTCCGTTCCGTTCCATTCCACTCGGGTTGATCCCATTCTATTCCATTCCATTCCATTCGATTCCATTCGATTCCATTCGATTCCATTCGATTCCATTCCTTTCCATTGAATTCCATTCCATTCCATTCCATTCCATTGAATTCCGTTCCATTCCATTCAATTCCATTCCATTCCATTCCATTCCATTTGAATTCCATTCCATTCCATTCCATTCCATTCCATTCCATTTGAATTCCTTTCCATTCCATTCCATTCCATTCCATTCGAATTCCTTTCCATTCCATTCCATTCCATTCCATTGAATTCCGTTCCATTCCATTCCATTCCATTCCATTCCATTCCATTGAATTCCATTCCATTGTATTCCACTCCATTCCATTCCATTCCATTGAATTCCATTCCATTCCGTTCCGTTGCGTTCCGTTCCGTTCCGTTCCATTCCATTCCATTCCATTCCATTGAATTCCGTTCCATTCCATTGAATTCCATTCCATTCCGTTCCATTCCATTGAATTCCGTTCCGTTCCGTTCCGTTCCATTCCATTCCATTCCGTTCCATTCCGTTCTACTCGGGTTGATTCCATTCTATTCCATTCCATTCCATTCCATTCCATTCCATTCCATTCCATTCCATTCCACTCCATTCCGTTCTACTCGGGTTCATTCCATTCCATTCCGTTCCGTTCCGTTCCGTTCCGTTCCATTCCTTTCTACTTGTGTTGATTCCACTCCATTCCATTCTATTCCGTAGAATTCCATTCCATTCCATTCCATTGCATTCCATTACATGGAATTCCATTGAATTCCATTGAATTCCATTCCATTGAATTCCATTCCATTCCATTCCATTCCATTCCATAGAATTCCATTCCATTCCATTCCATTCCATTCCATTCCATTCCATTCCATTCCATTCCATTGAATTCCATTCCATTCCATTCCATTCGATTCCATTCCATTCCATTGAATTCCATTCCATTCCATTCCATTCCATTCCATTCCATTGAATTCCATTGAATTCCATTCCATTGAATTCCATTCCATTCCATTGAATTCCATTCCATTCCATTCCATTCCATTCCGTTCCATTCCATTCCGTTCCATTCCATTCCATTCCTTTCCATTCCATTCCGTTCCGTTCCATTCCGTTCCATTCCGTTCCATTCCATTGAATTCCGTTCCATTGCATTGAATTCCGTTCCATTCCATTCCATTCCTTTCCGTTCCGTTCTGTTCCGTTCCGTTCCGTTCCGTTCCGTTCTACTCGGGTTGATTCCATTCTATTCCATTCCATTCCATTCGATTCCATTCTATTCCATTCGATTCCATTCGATTCAATTCGATTCCATTCCATTCCATTCCATTCCATTCCATTCCATTCCATTGAATTCCATTCCATTCCATTCCGTTCCATTCCATTCCGTTCCATTCCATTCCATTCCATTCCATTCCATTCCATTACGTTCCGTTCCATTCCTTTCCATTCCGTTCCATTCCATTGAATTCCGATCCATTGCATTGAATTCCGTTCCATTCCATTCCATTCCTTTCCGTTCCGTTCCGTTCCGTTCCGTTCTACTCGGATTGATTCCATTCAATTCCATTCCATTCCATTCGATTCCATTCGATTCCATTCGATTCCATTCGATTCCATTCCATTCCATTCCATTCCATTCCATTCCATTCCATTGAATTCCATTGAATTCCATTCCATTCCATTGAATTCCATTCCTTTCCATTCGATTCCATTGAATTCCGTTCAATTCCATTCCAATCCATTCCATTCCATTCCATTCCATTCCATTCCATTCCATTCCATTGAATTCCATTGAATTCCATTCCATTCCATTGAATTCCATTCCTTTCCATTCCATTCCATTGAATTCCGTTCCATTCCATTCCATTCCATTCCATTCCATTCCATTCCATTCCATTCGAATTCCATTCCATTCCATTCCATTCCATTCCATTCCATTCCATTCTACTCGGGTTGATTCCATTCTATTCCATTCCATTCCATTCGATTCCATTCGATTCCTTTCGATTCCATTCGATTCCATTCCATTCCATTCCATTCCATTGAATTCCATTCCATTCCATTCCATTCCATTGAATTCCATTCCATTCCATTCCATCGAATTCCATTCCATTCCATGGAATTCCATTCCATTCCATTCCATTCCATTCCATTCCATTCCATTCCATTCCATTCCATTCCATTCAATTCCTTTGAATTCTGTTCCATTCAATTCCATTCCATTCCATTCCGTTCTACTCGGGTTGATTCCATTCTATTCCATTCCGTTCCGTTCCGTTCCGTTCCGTTCCATTCCACTCGGGTTGATTCCATTCTATTCCATTCCATTCCTTTCGATTCCATTCGATTCCATTCGATTCCATTCGATTCCATTCGATTCCATTCCATTCCATTGAATTCCATTCCATTCCATTCCATTCCATTGAATTCCGTTCCATTCCATTCAATTCCATTCCATTCCATTCCATTCCATTTGAATTCCATTCCATTCCATTCCATTCCATTCCATTCCATTCCATTCCATTCCATTTGAATTCCTTTCCATTCCATTCCATTCCATTCCATTTGAATTCCTTTCCATTGCACTCCATTCCATTCCATTGAATTCCGTTCCATTCCATTCCATTCCATTCCATTCCATTCCATTGAATTCCATTCCATTGAATTCCACTCCATTCCATTCCATTCCATAGAATTCCATTCCATTCCGTTCCGTTCCGTTCCGTTCCGTTCCGTTCCGTTCCATTCCATTCCATTCCATTCCATTCCATTGAATTCCGTTCCATTACATTGAATTCCATTCCATTCCGTTCCATTCCATTGAATTCCGTTCCGTTCCGTTCCGTTCCATTCCGTTCCATTCCGTTCCATTCCGTTCTACTCGGGTTGATTCCATTCTATTCCATTCCATTCCATTCGATTCCATTCCGTTCCATTCCATTGAATTCCATTCCATTCCATTGAATTCCATTCCATTCCATTCCATTCCATTCCATTCCATTCCACTCCATTCCATTCCATTCAATGGAATTCCATTCCATTCCATTCCATTCCATTCCATTCCATTCCATTCCATTGAATTCCACTCCATTCCATTCCATTCCATTGAATTCCATTCCATTCCATTCCATTCCATTCCATTCCATTCCATTCTCATTGAATTCCTTTCCATTCCATTCCATTCCATTCCATTCCATTCCATTCCATTCCATAGAATTCCATTCCATTCCATTGAATTCCATTCCATTCCATTCCATTCCATTGAATTCCGTTCCATTCTGTTCCATTCCATTCCATTCCATTCCATTCCATTCCATTCCATTCCATTCCATAGAATTCCATTCCATTCCATTCCATTCCATTGAATTCTGTTCCATTCAATTCCATTCCATTCCATTCCGTTCTACTCGGGTTGATTCCATTCTATTCCATTCCGTTCGTTCCGTTCCGTTCCGTTCCGTTCCATTCCACTCGGGTTGATTCCATTCTATTCCATTCCATTCCATTCGATTCCATTCGATTCCATTCGATTCCATTCGATTCCATTCGATTCCATTCGATTCCATTCCATTCCATTGAATTCCATTCCATTCCATTCCATTCCATTGAATTCCGTTCCATTCCATTCAATTCCATTCCATTCCATTCCATTCCATTTGAATTCCATTCCATTCCATTCCATTCCATTCCATTCCATTCCATTCCATTCTACTCGGGTTGATTCCATTCTATTCCATTCCATTCCATTCGATTCCATTCCATTCCATTCGATTCCATTCCATTCCATTCCATTCCATTCCATTCCATTCCATTCCATTGAATTCCGTTCCATTCCATTCCATTCCATTCCATTCCATTCCATTGAATTCCATTCCATTGAATTCCATTCCATTCCATTCCATTCCACTGAATTCCATTCCATTCCGTTCCGTTCCGTTCCGTTCCGTTCCATTCCGTTCCATTCCATTCCATTCCATTCCATTGAATTCTGTTCCATTCCATTGAATTCCATTCCATTCCGTTCCATTCCATTGAATTCCGTTCCGTTCCGTTCTGTTCCGTTCCGTTCCATTCCGTTCCATTCCGTTCCATTCCGTTCTACTCGGGTTGATTCCATTCTATTCCATTCCATTCCATTCGATTCCATTCCATTCCATTCCATTCCATTCCATTCCGTTCTACTCGGGTTCATTCCATTCCATTCCGTTCCGTTCCGTTCCGTTCCGTTCCATTCCTTTCTACTTGTGTTGATTCCATTCCATTCCATTCTATTCCGTTGAATTCCATTCCATTCCATTGAATTCCATTCCATTCCATTCCATTCCATCGAATTCCATTCCATTCCATTGAATTCCATTCCATTCCATTCCATTCCATTCCATTCCATTCCATTCCATGGAATTCCATTCCATTCCATTCCATAGAATTCCATTCCATTCCATTCCATTCCATTCCATGGAATTCCATTCCATTCCATTCCATTCCATTCCATTCCATTCCATTCCATTCCATTCAATTCCTTTGAATTCTGTTCCATTCAATTCCATTCCATTCCATTCCGTTCTACTCGGGTTGATTCCATTCTATTCCATTCCGTTCCGTTCCGTTCCGTTCCGTTCCATTCCACTCGGGTTGATTCCATTCTATTCCATTCCATTCCATTCGATTCCATTCGATTCCATTCGATTCCATTCGATTCCATTCCATTCCATTCCATTCAATTGAATTCCATTCCATTCCATTCCATGCCATTCCATTCCATTCCATTCCATTCCATAGAATTCCATTCCATTCCATTCCATTCCATTCCATTCCATTCTATTCCATTGAATTCCATTCCATTCCATTCCATTCGATTCCATTCCATTCCATTGAATTCCATTCCATTCCATTCCATTCCATTCCATTCTATTGAATTCCATTGTATTCCATTCCATTGAATTCCATTCCATCCCATTGAATTCCATTCCATTCCATTCCATTCCATTCCGTTCCATTCCATTCCGTTCCATTCCATTCCATTCCTTTCCATTCCATTCCGTTCCATTCCATTCCGTTCCATTCCGTTCCATTCCATTGAATTCCGTTCCATTGCATTGAATTCCGTTCCATTCCATTCCATTCCTTTCCGTTCCGTTCCGTTCCGTTCCGTTCCGTTCCGTTCTGTTCTACTCGGGTTGATTCCATTCTATTCCATTCCATTCCATTCGATTCCATTCTATTCCATTCGATTCCATTCGATTCAATTCGATTCCATTCCATTCCATTCCATTCCATTCCATTCCATTGAATTCCATTCCATTCCATTCCGTTCCATTCCATTCCGTTCCATTCCATTCCATTCCATTCCATTCCATTCCATTCCATTCCATTACGTTCCGTTCCATTCCGTTCCATTCCATTGAATTCCGATCTATTGCATTGAATTCCGTTCCATTCCATTCCATTCCCTTCCGTTCCGTTCCGTTCCGTTCCGTTCCTTTCCGTTCTACTCGGATTGATTCCATTCTATTCCATTCCATTCCATTCGATTCCATTCGACTCCAATCGATTCCAGTCGATTCCATTCCATTCCATTCCATTCCATTCCATTCCATTCCATTGAATTCCATTCCATTCCATTCCATTCCATTCCATGGAATTCCATTCCATTCCATTCCATTCCATTCCATTCCATTCCATGGAATTCCATTCCATTCCATTCCATTCCATTCCATTCCATTCCATGGAATTCCATTCCATTCCATTCCATTCCATTGAATTCTGTTCCATTCAATTCCATTCCATTCTATTCCATTCCATTCCGTTCTACTCGGGTTGATTCCATTCTATTCCATTCCGTTCCTTTCCGTTCCGTTCCATTCCTTTCCGTTCCGTTCCATTCCACTCGGGTTGATTCCATTCTATTCCATTCCATTCCATTCGATTCCATTCGATTCCATTCGATTCCATTCGATTCCATTCGATTCCATTCGATTCCATTCCATTCCATTGAATTCCATTCCATTCCATTCCATTCCATTGAATTCCGTTCCATTCCATTCAATTCCATTCCATTCCATTCCATTTGAATTCCATTCCATTCCATTCCATTCCATTCCATTCCATTCCACTCGGGTTGATTCCATTCTATTCCATTCCATTCCATTCCATTCCATTCCATTCCATTCCATTCGATTCCATTCCATTCCATTCCATTCCATTCCATTCCATTCCATTCCATTCCATTGAATTCCGTTCCATTCCATTCCATTCCATTCCATTCCATTCCATTCCATTCCATTGAATTCCATTCCTTTGAATTCCATTCCATTCCATTCCATTCCACTGAATTCCATTCCATTCCGTTCCGTTCCGTTCCGTTCCGTTCCATTCCGTTCCATTCCATTCCATTCCATTCCATTGAATTCCGTTCCATTCCATTGAATTCCATTCCATTCCGTTCCATTCCATTGAATTCCGTTCCGTTCCGTTCCGTTCCGTTCCGTTCCGTTCCATTCCGTTCCATTCCGTTCTACTCGGGTTGATTCCATTCTATTCCATTCCATTCCACTCGATTCCATTCCATTCCATTCCATTCCATTCCATTCCATTCCATTCCGTTCTACTCGGGTTCATTCCATTCCATTCCGTTCCGTTCCGTTCCGTTCCATTCCTTTCTACTTGTGTTGATTTCATTCCATTCCATTCTATTCCATTGAATTCCATTCCTTTCCATTCCATTCCATTCCATTCCATGGAATTCCATTGAATTCCATTGAATTCCATTCCATGGAATTCCATTCCATTCCATTCCATGGAATTCCATTCCATTCCATTCCATTCCATTGAATTCCATTCCATTGCATTCCATTCCATTCCATTCCATTGAATTCCATTGAATTCCATTCCATTGAATTCCATTCCATTCCATGGAATTCCATTCCATTCCATTCCATTCCATTCCGTTCCATTCCATTCCGTTCCATTCCATTCCATTCCATTCCATTCCATTCCATTCCGTTCCATTCCGTTCCATTCCGTTCCATTCCATTGAATTCCGTTCCATTGCATTGAATTCCGTTCCATTCCATTCCATTCCATTCCATTCCATTCCATTCCATTACGTTCCGTTCCATTCCGTTCCATTCCATTGAATTCCGATCCATTGCATTGAATTCCGTTCCATTCCATTCCATTCCTTTCCGTTCCGTTCCGTTCCGTTCCGTTCCGTTCTACTCGGATTGATTCCATTCTATTCCATTCTCTTCCATTCGATTCAATTCGATTCCATTCCATTCCATTCCATTCCATTCCATTCCATTCCATTCCTTTGAATTCCATTCCATTCCATTCCATTCCATTCCATTCCATTCCATTCCATTTGAATTCCTTTCCATTCCATTCCATTCCATTCCATTTGAATTCCTTTCCATTGCATTCCATTCCATTCCATTGAATTCCGTTCCATTCCATTCCATTCCATTCCATTCCATTCCATTGAATTCCATTCCATTGAATTCCACTCCATTCCATTCCATTCCATAGAATTCCATTCCATTCCGTTCCGTTCCATTCCGTTCCGTTCCGTTCCGCTCCATTCCATTCCATTCCATTCCATTCCATTGAATTCCGTTCCATTACATTGAATTCCATTCCATTCCGTTCCATTCCATTGAATTCCGTTCCGTTACGTTCCGTTCCATTCCGTTCCATTCCGTTCCATTCCGTTCTACTCGGGTTGATTCCATTCTATTCCATTCCATTCCATTCGATTCCATTCCGTTCCATTCCATTGAATTCCATTCCATTCCATTGAATTCCATTCCATTCCATTCCATTCCATTGAATTCCATTCCATTCCATTCCATTCCATTCCATTCCATTCCATTCCATTGAATTCCACTCAATTCCATTCCATTCCATTGAATTCCATTCCATTCCATTCCATTCCATTCCATTCCATTCTCATTGAATTCCTTTCCATTCCATTCCATTCCATTCCATTCCATTCCATTCCATTGAATTCCATTCCATTCCATTGAAATCCATTCCATTCCATTCCATTCCATTGAATTCCGTTCCATTCCATTCCATTCCATTCCATTCCATTCCATTCCATTCCATTCCATTCCATTCCATAGAATTCCATTCCATTCCATTCCATTCCATTGAATTCTGTTCCATTCAATTCCATTCCATTCCATTCCGTTCTACTCGGGTTGATTCCATTCTATTCCATTCCGTTCCGTTCCGTTCCGTTCCGTTCCGTTCCGTTCCGTTCCATTCCACTCGGGTTGATTCCATTCTATTCCATTCCATTCCATTCGATTCCATTCGATTCCATTCGATTCCATTCGATTCCATTCCATTCCATTGAATTCCATTCCATTCCATTCCATTCCATTCCATTGAATTCCGTTCCATTCCATTCAATTCCATTCCATTCCATTCCATTCCATTTGAATTCCATTCCATTCCATTCCATTCCATTCCATTCCATTCCATTCCATTCCATTCTACTCGGGTTGATTCCATTCTATTCCATTCCATTCCATTCGATTCCATTCGATCCCATTCGATTCCATTCCATTCCATTCCATTCCATTCCATTCCATTCCATTCAATTCCATTCCATTGAATTCCATTCCATTCCATTGAATTCCATTCCATTCCATTCCATTCCATTGAATTCCGTTCCATTCCATTCCATTCCATTCCATTGAATTCCATTCCATTGAATTCCATTCCATTCCATTCCATTCCACTGAATTCCATTCCATTCCGTTCCGTTCCGTTCCGTTCCGTTCCATTCCGTTCCATTCCATTCCATTCCATTCCATTGAATTCTGTTCCATTCCATTGAATTCAATTCCATTCCGTTCCATTCCACTGAATTCCGTTCCGTTCCGTTCCGTTCCGTTCCGTTCCATTCCGTTCCATTCCGTTCCATTCCGTTCTACTCGGGTTGATTCCATTCTATTCCATTCCATTCCATTCGATTCCATTCCATTCCATTCCATTCCATTCCATTCCGTTCTACTCGGGTTCATTCCATTCCATTCCGTTCCGTTCCGTTCCGTTCCGTTCCATTCCTTTCTACTTGTGTTGATTCCATTCCATTCCATTCTATTCCATTGAATTCCATTCCATTCCATTGAATTCCATTCCATTCCATTCCATTCCATTGAATTCCATTGAATTCCATTCCATGGAATTCCATTCCATTCCATTGAATTCCATTCCATTCCATTCCATTCCATTCCATAGAATTCCATTCCATTCCATTCCATTCCATTCCATTCCATTCCATTGAATTCCATTCCATTCCATTCCATTCGATTCCATTCCATTCCATTGAATTCCATTCCATTCCATTCCATTCCATTCCATTCTATTGAATTCCATTGTATTCCATTCCATTGAATTCCATTCCATCCCATTGAATTCCATTCCATTCCATTCCATTCCATTCCATTCCATTCCATTCCGTTCCATTCCATTCCATTCCTTTCCATTCCATTCCGTTCCGTTCCATTCCGTTCCATTCCGTTCCATTCCATTGAATTCCGTTCCATTGCATTGAATTCCGTTCCATTCCATTCCATTCCTTTCCGTTCCGTTCCGTTCCGTTCCGTTCCGTTCCGTTCTGTTCTACTCGGGTTGATTCCATTCTATTCCATTCCATTCCATTCGATTCCATTCTATTCCATTCGATTCCATTCGATTCAATTCGATTCCATTCCATTCCATTCCATTCCATTCCATTCCATTCCATTGAATTCCATTCCATTCCATTCCGTTCCATTCCATTGAATTCCATTCCATTCCATTCCATTCCATTCCATTCCATTCCATTACGTTACGTTCTATTCAGTTCCATTCCATTGAATTCCGATCTATTGCATTGAATTCCGTTCCATTCCATTCCACTCCCTTCCGTTCCGTTCCGTTCCGTTCCGTTCCGTTCCTTTCCGTTCTACTCGGATTGATTCCATTCTATTCCATTCCATTCCATTCGATTCCATTCGACTCCAATCGATTCCAGTCGATTCCATTCCATTCCATTCCATTCCATTCCATTCCATTCCATTGAATTCCATTCCATTCCATTCCATTCCATTCCATTGAATTCCATTCCATTCCATTCCATTCCATTCCATTCCATTCCATGGAATTCCATTCCATTCCATTCCATTCCATTCCATTCCATTCCATGGAATTCCATTCCATGGAATTCCATTCCATTCCATTCCATTCCATTCCATTCCATTCCATGGAATTCCATTCCATTCCATTCCATTCCATTGAATTCTGTTCCATTCAATTCCATTCCATTCTATTCCATTCCATTCCGTTCTACTCGGGTTGATTCCATTCTATTCCATTCCGTTCCTTTCCGTTCCGTTCCATTCCTTTCCGTTCCGTTCCATTCCACTCGGGTTGATTCCATTCTATTCCATTCCATTCCATTCCATTCCATTCGATTCCATTCGATTCCATTCGATTCCATTCGATTCCATTCGATTCCATTCCATTCCATTCCATTCCATTGAATTCCATTCCATTCCATTCCATTCCATTGAATTCCGTTCCATTCCATTCAATTCCATTCCATTCCATTCCATTCCATTTGAATTCCATTCCATTCCATTCCATTCCGTTCCATTCCATTCCATTCCATTCCATTCCACTCGGGTTGATTCCATTCTATTGCATTCCATTCCATTCCATTCCATTCCATTCCATTCCATTCGATTCCATTCCATTCCATTCCATTCCATTCCATTCCATTCCATTCCATTCCATTCCATTCCATTCCATTCCATTCCATTCCATTGAATTCCATTCCATTTCATTGAATTCCATTCCATTCCATTCCATTCCATTGAATTCCGTTCCATTCCATTCCATTCCATTCCATTCCATTCCATTGAATTCCATTCCATTGAATTCCATTCCATTCCATTCCATTCCACTGAATTCCATTCCATTCCGTTCCGTTCCGTTCCGTTCCGTTCCATTCCGTTCCATTCCATTCCATTCCATTCCATTGAATTCCATTCCATTCCATTGAATTCCATTCCATTCCATTCCATTCCATTCCGTTCCATTCCATTCCGTTCCATTCCATTCCATTCCATTCCATTCCATTCCTTTCCGTTCCATTCCGTTCCATTCCGTTCCATTCCATTGAATTCCGTTCCATTGCATTGAATTCCGTTCCATTCCATTCCATTCCATTCCATTCCATTCCATTCCGTTCCGTTCCATTCCGTTCCATTCCATTGAATTCCGATCCATTGCATTGAATTCCGTTCCATTCCATTCCATTCCTTTCCGTTCCGTTCCGTTCCGTTCCGTTCCGTTCTACTCGGATTGATTCCATTCTATTCCATTCTCTTCCATTCGATTCAATTCGATTCCATTCCATTCCATTCCATTCCATTCCATTCCATTCCATTCCATTCCTTTGAATTCCATTCCATTCCATTCCATTCCATTCCATTCCATTCCATTCCATTGAATTCCATTGAATTCCATTCCATGGAATTCCATTCCATACCATTGAATTCCATTCCATTCCATTCCATTCCATTCCATAGAATTCCATTCCATTCCATTCCATTCCATTCCATTCCATTCTATTCCATTGAATTCCATTCCATTCCATTCCATTCGATTCCATTCCATTCCATTGAATTCCATTCCATTCCATTCCATTCCATTCCATTCTATTGAATTCCATTGTATTCAATTCCGTTGAATTCCATTCCATCCCATTGAATTCCATTCCATTCCATTCCATTCCATTCCGTTCCATTCCATTCCGTTCCATTCCATTCCATTCCTTTCCATTCCATTCCGTTCCGTTCCATTCCGTTCCATTCCTTTCCATTCCATTGAATTCCGTTCCATTGCATTGAATTCCGTTCCATTCCATTCCATTCCTTTCCGTTCCGTTCCGTTCCGTTCCGTTCCGTTCCGTTCTGTTCTACTCGGGTTGATTCCATTCTATTCCATTCCATTCCATTCGATTCCATTCTATTCCATTCGATTCCATTCGATTCAATTCGATTCCATTCCATTCCATTCCATTCCATTCCATTCCATTCCATTGAATTCCATTCCATTCCATTCCGTTCCATTCCATTCCGTTCCATTCCATTCCATTCCATTCCATTCCATTCCATTCCATTCCATTACGTTCCGTTCCATTCCGTTCCATTCCATTGAATTCCGATCTATTGCATTGAATTCCGTTCCATTCCATTCCATTCCCTTCCGTTCCGTTCCGTTCCGTTCCGTTCCATTCCTTTCCGTTCTACTCGGATTGATTCCATTCTATTCCATTCCATTCCATTCGATTCCATTCGACTCCATTCGATTCCAGTCGATTCCATTCCATTCCATTAGATTCCATTCCATTCCATTGAATTCCATTCCATTCCATTCCATTCCATTCCATGGAATTCCATTCCATTCCATTCCATTCCATTCCATTCCATGGAATTCCATTCCATTCCATTCCATTCCATTGAATTCTGTTCCATTCAATTCCATTCCATTCTATTCCATTCCATTCCGTTCTACTCGGGTTGATTCCATTCTATTCCATTCCGTTCCTTTCCGTTCCGTTCCATTCCTTTCCGTTCCGTTCCATTCCACTCGGGTTGATTCCATTCTATTCCATTCCATTCCATTCGATTCCATTCGATTCCATTCGATTCCATTCGATTCCATTCGATTCCATTCGATTCCATTCCATTCCATTGAATTCCATTCCATTCCATTCCATTCCATTGAATTCCGTTCCATTCCATTCAATTCCATTCCATTCCATTCCATTCCATTTGAATTCCATTCCATTCCATTCCATTCCATTCCATTCCATTCCATTCCACTCGGGTTGATTCCATTCTATTCCATTCCATTCCATTCCATTCCATTCCATTCCATTCGATTCCATTCCATTCCATTCCATTCCATTCCATTCCATTCCATTCCATTGAATTCCGTTCCATTCCATTCCATTCCATTCCATTCCATTCCATTGAATTCCATTCCATTGAATTCCATTCCATTCCATTCCATTCCACTGAATTCCATTCCATTCCGTTCCGTTCCGTTCCGTTCCGTTCCATTCCGTTCCATTCCATTCCATTCCATTCCATTGAATTCCGTTCCATTCCATTGAATTCCATTCCATTCCGTTCCATTCCATTGAATTCCGTTCCGTTCCGTTCCGTTCCGTTCCGTTCCGTTCCATTCCGTTCCATTCCGTTCTACTCGGGTTGATTCCATTCTATTCCATTCCATTCAACTCGATTCCATTCCATTCCATTCCATTCCATTCCATTCCATTCCATTCCGTTCTACTCGGGTTCATTCCATTCCATTCCGTTCCGTTCCGTTCCGTTCCATTCCTTTCTACTTGTGTTGATTTCATTCCATTCCATTCTATTCCATTGAATTCCATTCCTTTCCATTCCATTCCATTCCATTCCATGGAATTCCATTGAATTCCATTGAATTCCATTCCATGGAATTCCATTATATTCCATTCCATGGAATTCCATTCCATTCCATTCCATTCCATTGAATTCCATTCCATTGCATTCCATTCCATTCCATTCCATTGAATTCCATTGAATTCCATTCCATGGAATTCCATTCCATTCCATTGAATTCCATTCCATTCCATTCCATTCCATTCCGTTCCATTCCATTCCGTTCCATTCCATTCCATTCCATTCCATTCCATTCCATTCCGTTCCATTCCGTTCCATTCCGTTCCATTCCATTGAATTCCGTTCCATTGCATTGAATTCCGTTCCATTCCATTCCATTCCATTCCATTCCATTCCATTCCATTCCATTACGTTCCGTTCCATTCCGTTCCATTCCATTGAATTCCGATCCATTGCATTGAATTCCATTCCATTCCATTCCATTCCTTTCCGTTCCGTTCCGTTCCGTTCCGTTCCGTTCTACTCGGATTGATTCCATTCTATTCCATTCTCTTCCATTCGATTCAATTCGATTCCATTCCATTCCATTCCATTCCATTCCATTCCATTCCATTCCTTTGAATTCCATTCCATTCCATTCCATTCCATTCCATTCCATTCCATTCCATTGAATTCTGTTCCATTCCATTCCATTCCATTCCATTCCATTCCATTCCATTCCATTACTTTCCGTTCCATTCCGTTCCATTCCATTGAATTCCGATCCATTGCATTGAATTCCGTTCCATTCCATTCCATTCCTTTCCGTTCCGTTCCGTTCCGTTCCGTTCCGTTCCGTTCTACTCGGGTTGATTCCATTCTATTCCATTCCATTCCATTCGATTCCATTCTATTCCATTCGATTCCATTCGATTCAATTCGATTCCATTCCATTCCGTTCCATTCCATTCCATTCCCTTCCATTCCATTCCATTCCATTACGTTCCGTTCCATTCCGTTCCATTCCGTTCCATTCTAATGAATTCCGATCCATTGCATTGAATTCCGTTCCATTCCATTCCATTCCTTTCCGTTCCGTTCCGTTCCGATCCGTTCCGTTCCTTTCCGTTCTACTCGGATTGATTCCATTCTAATTCCATTCCATTGAATTCCATTCCATTCCATTCCATTCCATTGAATTCCATTCCATTGAATTCCATTCCATTCCATTCCATTCCATTCCATTCCATTCCATTGAATTCCATTCCATTCCATTGAATTCCATTCCATTCCATTCCATTCCATTCCATTCCATTCCATTCCATTGAATTCCATTCCATTCAATTGAATTCCATTCCATTCCATTCCATTCCATTCCATTCCATTCCATTCCATTGAATTCCATTGAATTCCATTCCATTCCATGGAATTCCATTCCTTTCCATTCCATTCCATTGAATTCCGTTCCATTCCATTCCATTCCATTCCATTCCATTCCATTCCATTCCATTCGAATTCCATTCCATTCCATTCCATTCCATTCCATTCCATTCCATTCCATTCCATTCCATTCCATTCCATTCTATTCTACTCGGGTTGATTCCATTCTATTCCATTCCATTCCATTCGATTCCATTCGATTCCTTTCGATTCCATTCAATTCCATTCCATTCAATTCCATTCCATTGAATTCCATTCCATTCCATTCCATTCCATTGAATTCCATTCCATTCCATTCCATCGAATTCCATTCCATTCCATTGAATTCCATTCCATTCCGTTCCGTTCCATTCCATTCCATTCCATTCCATTCCATTCCATTGAATTCCATTCCATTCCATTCCATTCCATTCCATTCCATTCCATTGAATTCCATTCCATTCCATTCCATTCCATTGAATTCTGTTCCATTCAATTCCATTCCATTCCATTCCGTTCTACTCGGGTTGATTCCATTCTATTCCATTCCGTTCTGTTCCGTTCCGTTCCGTTCCATTCCACTCGGGTTGATCCCATTCTATTCCATTCCATTCCATTCGATTCCATTCGATTCCATTCGATTCCATTCGATTCCATTCCTTTCCATTGAATTCCATTCCATTCCATTCCATTCCATTGAATTCCGTTCCATTCCATTCAATTCCATTCCATTCCATTCCATTCCATTTGAATTCCATTCCATTCCATTCCATTCCATTCCATTCCATTTGAATTCCTTTCCATTCCATTCCATTCCATTCCATTCGAATTCCTTTCCATTCCATTCCATTCCATTCCATTGAATTCCGTTCCATTCCATTCCATTCCATTCCATTCCATTCCATTGAATTCCATTCCATTGTATTCCACTCCATTCCATTCCATTCCATTGAATTCCATTCCATTCCGTTCCGTTCCGTTCCGTTCCGTTCCGTTCCATTCCATTCCATTCCATTCCATTGAATTCCGTTCCATTCCATTGAATTCCATTCCATTCCGTTCCATTCCATTGAATTCCGTTCCGTTCCGTTCCGTTCCATTCCATTCCATTCCGTTCCATTCCGTTCTACTCGGGTTGATTCCATTCTATTCCATTCCATTCCATTCCATTCCATTCCATTCCATTCCATTCCATTCCACTCCATTCCGTTCTACTCGGGTTCATTCCATTCCATTCCGTTCCGTTCCGTTCCGTTCCGTTCCATTCCTTTCTACTTGTGTTGATTCCACTCCATTCCATTCTATTCCGTAGAATTCCATTCCATTCCATTCCATTGCATTCCATTACATGGAATTCCATTGAATTCCATTGAATTCCATTCCATTGAATTCCATTCCATTCCATTCCATTCCATTCCATAGAATTCCATTCCATTCCATTCCATTCCATTCCATTCCATTCCATTCCATTCCATTCCATTGAATTCCATTCCATTCCATTCCATTCGATTCCATTCCATTCCATTGAATTCCATTCCATTCCATTCCATTCCATTCCATTCCATTGAATTCCATTGAATTCCATTCCATTGAATTCCATTCCATTCCATTGAATTCCATTCCATTCCATTCCATTCCATTCCGTTCCATTCCATTCCGTTCCATTCCATTCCATTCCTTTCCATTCCATTCCGTTCCGTTCCATTCCGTTCCATTCCGTTCCATTCCATTGAATTCCGTTCCATTGCATTGAATTCCGTTCCATTCCATTCCATTCCTTTCCGTTCCGTTCTGTTCCGTTCCGTTCCGTTCCGTTCCGTTCTACTCGGGTTGATTCCATTCTATTCCATTCCATTCCATTCGATTCCATTCTATTCCATTCGATTCCATTCGATTCAATTCGATTCCATTCCATTCCATTCCATTCCATTCCATTCCATTCCATTGAATTCCATTCCATTCCATTCCGTTCCATTCCATTCCGTTCCATTCCATTCCATTCCATTCCATTCCATTCCATTACGTTCCGTTCCATTCCTTTCCATTCCGTTCCATTCCATTGAATTCCGATCCATTGCATTGAATTCCGTTCCATTCCATTCCATTCCTTTCCGTTCCGTTCCGTTCCGTTCCGTTCTACTCGGATTGATTCCATTCAATTCCATTCCATTCCATTCGATTCCATTCGATTCCATTCGATTCCATTCGATTCCATTCCATTCCATTCCATTCCATTCCATTCCATTCCATTGAATTCCATTGAATTCCATTCCATTCCATTGAATTCCATTCCTTTCCATTCGATTCCATTGAATTCCGTTCAATTCCATTCCAATCCATTCCATTCCATTCCATTCCATTCCATTCCATTCCATTCCATTGAATTCCATTGAATTCCATTCCATTCCATTGAATTCCATTCCTTTCCATTCCATTCCATTGAATTCCGTTCCATTCCATTCCATTCCATTCCATTCCATTCCATTCCATTCCATTCGAATTCCATTCCATTCCATTCCATTCCATTCCATTCCATTCCATTCTACTCGGGTTGATTCCATTCTATTCCATTCCATTCCATTCGATTCCATTCGATTCCTTTCGATTCCATTCGATTCCATTCCATTCCATTCCATTCCATTGAATTCCATTCCATTCCATTCCATTCCATTGAATTCCATTCCATTCCATTCCATCGAATTCCATTCCATTCCATGGAATTCCATTCCATTCCATTCCATTCCATTCCATGGAATTCCATTCCATTCCATTCCATTCCATTCCATTCCATTCCATTCCATTCCATTCCATTCCATTCAATTCCTTTGAATTCTGTTCCATTCAATTCCATTCCATTCCATTCCGTTCTACTCGGGTTGATTCCATTCTATTCCATTCCGTTCCGTTCCGTTCCGTTCCGTTCCATTCCACTCGGGTTGATTCCATTCTATTCCATTCCATTCCTTTCGATTCCATTCGATTCCATTCGATTCCATTCGATTCCATTCGATTCCATTCCATTCCATTGAATTCCATTCCATTCCATTCCATTCCATTGAATTCCGTTCCATTCCATTCAATTCCATTCCATTCCATTCCATTCCATTTGAATTCCATTCCATTCCATTCCATTCCATTCCATTCCATTCCATTCCATTCCATTTGAATTCCTTTCCATTCCATTCCATTCCATTCCATTTGAATTCCTTTCCATTGCACTCCATTCCATTCCATTGAATTCCGTTCCATTCCATTCCATTCCATTCCATTCCATTCCATTGAATTCCATTCCATTGAATTCCACTCCATTCCATTCCATTCCATAGAATTCCATTCCATTCCGTTCCGTTCCGTTCCGTTCCGTTCCGTTCCGTTCCATTCCATTCCATTCCATTCCATTCCATTGAATTCCGTTCCATTACATTGAATTCCATTCCATTCCGTTCCATTCCATTGAATTCCGTTCCGTTCCGTTCCGTTCCATTCCGTTCCATTCCGTTCCATTCCGTTCTACTCGGGTTGATTCCATTCTATTCCATTCCATTCCATTCGATTCCATTCCGTTCCATTCCATTGAATTCCATTCCATTCCATTGAATTCCATTCCATTCCATTCCATTCCATTCCATTCCATTCCACTCCATTCCATTCCATTCAATGGAATTCCATTCCATTCCATTCCATTCCATTCCATTCCATTCCATTCCATTGAATTCCACTCCATTCCATTCCATTCCATTGAATTCCATTCCATTCCATTCCATTCCATTCCATTCCATTCCATTCTCATTGAATTCCTTTCCATTCCATTCCATTCCATTCCATTCCATTCCATTCCATTCCATAGAATTCCATTCCATTCCATTGAATTCCATTCCATTCCATTCCATTCCATTGAATTCCGTTCCATTCTGTTCCATTCCATTCCATTCCATTCCATTCCATTCCATTCCATTCCATTCCATAGAATTCCATTCCATTCCATTCCATTCCATTGAATTCTGTTCCATTCAATTCCATTCCATTCCATTCCGTTCTACTCGGGTTGATTCCATTCTATTCCATTCCGTTCGTTCCGTTCCGTTCCGTTCCGTTCCATTCCACTCGGGTTGATTCCATTCTATTCCATTCCATTCCATTCGATTCCATTCGATTCCATTCGATTCCATTCGATTCCATTCGATTCCATTCGATTCCATTCCATTCCATTGAATTCCATTCCATTCCATTCCATTCCATTGAATTCCGTTCCATTCCATTCAATTCCATTCCATTCCATTCCATTCCATTTGAATTCCATTCCATTCCATTCCATTCCATTCCATTCCATTCCATTCCATTCTACTCGGGTTGATTCCATTCTATTCCATTCCATTCCATTCGATTCCATTCCATTCCATTCGATTCCATTCCATTCCATTCCATTCCATTCCATTCCATTCCATTCCATTGAATTCCGTTCCATTCCATTCCATTCCATTCCATTCCATTCCATTGAATTCCATTCCATTGAATTCCATTCCATTCCATTCCATTCCACTGAATTCCATTCCATTCCGTTCCGTTCCGTTCCGTTCCGTTCCATTCCGTTCCATTCCATTCCATTCCATTCCATTGAATTCTGTTCCATTCCATTGAATTCCATTCCATTCCGTTCCATTCCATTGAATTCCGTTCCGTTCCGTTCTGTTCCGTTCCGTTCCATTCCGTTCCATTCCGTTCCATTCCGTTCTACTCGGGTTGATTCCATTCTATTCCATTCCATTCCATTCGATTCCATTCCATTCCATTCCATTCCATTCCATTCCGTTCTACTCGGGTTCATTCCATTCCATTCCGTTCCGTTCCGTTCCGTTCCGTTCCATTCCTTTCTACTTGTGTTGATTCCATTCCATTCCATTCTATTCCGTTGAATTCCATTCCATTCCATTGAATTCCATTCCATTCCATTCCATTCCATCGAATTCCATTCCATTCCATTGAATTCCATTCCATTCCATTCCATTCCATTCCATTCCATTCCATTCCATGGAATTCCATTCCATTCCATTCCATAGAATTCCATTCCATTCCATTCCATTCCATTCCATGGAATTCCATTCCATTCCATTCCATTCCATTCCATTCCATTCCATTCCATTCCATTCAATTCCTTTGAATTCTGTTCCATTCAATTCCATTCCATTCCATTCCGTTCTACTCGGGTTGATTCCATTCTATTCCATTCCGTTCCGTTCCGTTCCGTTCCGTTCCATTCCACTCGGGTTGATTCCATTCTATTCCATTCCATTCCATTCGATTCCATTCGATTCCATTCGATTCCATTCGATTCCATTCGATTCCATTCCATTCCATTGAATTCCATTCCATTCCATTCCATTCCATTGAATTCCGTTCCATTCCATTCAATTCCATTCCATTCCATTTGAATTCCATTCCATTCCATTCCATTCCATTCCATTCCATTCCATTCCATTCCATTTGAATTCCTTTCCATTCCATTCCATTCCATTCCATTTGAATTCCTTTCCATTGCATTCCATTCCATTCCATTGAATTCCGTTCCATTCCATTCCATTCCATTCCATTCCATTCCATTGAATTCCATTCCATTGAATTCCACTCCATTCCATTCCATTCCATAGAATTCCATTCCATTCCGTTCCGTTCCGTTCCGTTCCGTTCCGTTCCGTTCCATTCCATTCCATTCCATTCCATTCCATTGAATTCCGTTCCATTACATTGAATTCCATTCCATTCCGTTCCATTCCATTGAATTCCGTTCCGTTCCGTTCCGTTCCATTCCGTTCCATTCCGTTCCATTCTGTTCTACTCGGGTTGATTCCATTCTATTCCATTCCATTCCATTCGATTCCATTCCGTTCCATTCCATTGAATTCCATTCCATTCCATTGAATTCCATTCCATTCCATTCCATTCCATTCCATTCCATTCCACTCCATTCCATTCCATTCAATTGAATTCCATTCCATTCCATTCCATTCCATTCCATTCCATTCCATTCCATTCCATCGAATTCCATTCCATTCCATTGAATTCCATTCCATTCCATTCCATTCCATTCCATTCCATTCCATTCCATGGAATTCCATTCCATTCCATTCCATAGAATTCCATTCCATTCCATTCCATTCCATTCCATGGAATTCCATTCCATTCCATTCCATTCCATTCCATTCCATTCCATTCCATTCCATTCAATTCCTTTGAATTCTGTTCCATTCAATTCCATTCCATTCCATTCCGTTCTACTCGGGTTGATTCCATTCTATTCCATTCCATTCCATTCGATTCCATTCTATTCCATTCGATTCCATTCGATTCAATTCGATTCCATTCCATTCCATTCCATTCCATTCCATTCCATTCCATTGAATTCCATTCCATTCCATTCCGTTCCATTCCATTCCGTTCCACTCCATTCCATTCCATTCCATTCCATTCCATTCCATTACGTTCCGTTCCATTCCGTTCCATTCCATTGAATTCCGATCTATTGCATTGAATTCCGTTCCATTCCATTCCATTCCCTTCCGTTCCGTTCCGTTCCGTTCCGTTCCGTTCCTTTCCGTTCTACTCGGATTGATTCCATTCTATTCCATTCCATTCCATTCGATTCCATTCGACTCCAATCGATTCCAGTCGATTCCATTCCATTCCATTCCATTCCATTCCATTCCATTCCATTCCATTGAATTCCATTCCATTCCATTCCATTCCATTCCATGGAATTCCATTCCATTCCATTCCATTCCATTCCATTCCATTCCATTCCATTCCATTCCATTCCATTCCATGGAATTCCATTCCATTCCATTCCATTCCATTCCATTCCATGGAATTCCATTCCATTCCATTCCATTCCATTGAATTCTGTTCCATTCAATTCCATTCCATTCCATTGAATTCCATTCCATTCCATTCCATTCCATTCCGTTCCATTCCATTCCGTTCCATTCCATTCCATTCCATTCCATTCCATTCCATTCCGTTCCATTCCGTTCCATTCCGTTCCATTCCATTGAATTCCGTTCCATTGCATTGAATTCCGTTCCATTCCATTCCATTCCATTCCATTCCATTCCATTCCGTTCCGTTCCATTCCGTTCCATTCCATTGAATTCCGATCCATTGCATTGAATTCCGTTCCATTCCATTCCAATCCTTTCCGTTCCGTTCCGTTCCGTTCCGTTCCGTTCTACTCGGATTGATTCCATTCTATTCCATTCTCTTCCATTCGATTCAATTCGATTCCATTCCATTCCATTCCATTCCATTCCATTCCATTCCTTTGAATTCCATTCCATTCCATTCCATTCCATTCCATTCCATTCCATTCCATTGAATTCCATTGAATTCCATTCCATGGAATTCCATTCCATTCCATTGAATTCCATTCCATTCCATTCCATTCCATTCCATAGAATTCCATTCCATTCCATTCCATTCCATTCCATTCCATTCTATTCCATTGAATTCCATTCCATTCCATTCCATTCGATTCCATTCCATTCCATTGAATTCCATTCCATTCCATTCCATTCCATTCCATTCTATTGAATTCCATTGTATTCAATTCCGTTGAATTCCATTCCATCCCATTGAATTCCATTCCATTCCATTCCATTCCATTCCGTTCCATTCCATTCCGTTCCATTCCATTCCATTCCTTTCCATTCCATTCCGTTCCGTTCCATTCCGTTCCATTCCGTTCCATTCCATTGAATTCCGTTCCATTGCATTGAATTCCGTTCCATTCCATTCCATTCCTTTCCGTTCCGTTCCGTTCCGTTCCGTTCCGTTCCGTTCTGTTCTACTCGGGTTGATTCCATTCTATTCCATTCCATTCCATTCGATTCCATTCTATTCCATTCGATTCCATTCGATTCAATTCGATTCCATTCCATTCCATTCCATTCCATTCCATTCCATTCCATTGAATTCCATTCCATTCCATTCCGTTCCATTCCATTCCGTTCCATTCCATTCCATTCCATTCCGTTCCATTCCATTCCATTCCATTACGTTCCGTTCCATTCCGTTCCATTCCATTGAATTCCGATCTATTGCATTGAATTCCGTTCCATTCCATTCCATTCCCTTCCGTTCCGTTCCGTTCCGTTCCGTTCCGTTCCGTTCCTTTCCGTTCTACTCGGATTGATTCCATTCTATTCCATTCCATTCCATTCGATTCCATTCGACTCCAATCGATTCCAGTCGATTCCATTCCATTCCATTCCATTCCATTCCATTCCATTCCATTCCATTCCATTGAATTCCATTCCATTCCATTCCATTCCATTCCATTCCATTCCATTCCATTCCATGGAATTCCATTCCATTGAATTCCATTCCATTCCATTCCATTCCATTGAATTCTGTTCCATTCAATTCCATTCCATTCTATTCCATTCCATTCCGTTCTACTCGGGTTGATTCCATTCTATTCCATTCCGTTCCTTTCCGTTCCGTTCCATTCCTTTCCGTTCCGTTCCATTCCACTCGGGTTGATTCCATTCTATTCCATTCCATTCCATTCGATTCCATTCGATTCCATTCGATTCCATTCGATTCCATTCGATTCCATTCGATTCCATTCCATTCCATTGAATTCCATTCCATTCCATTCCATTCCATTGAATTCCGTTCCATTCCATTCAATTCCATTCCATTCCATTCCATTCCATTTGAATTCCATTCCATTCCATTCCATTCCATTCCATTCCATTCCATTCCACTCGGGTTGATTCCATTCTATTCCATTCCATTCCATTCCATTCCATTCCATTCCATTCGATTCCATTCCATTCCATTCCATTCCATTCCATTCCATTCCATTGAATTCCGTTCCATTCCATTCCATTCCATTCCATTCCATTCCATTGAATTCCATTCCATTGAATTCCATTCCATTCCATTCCATTCCACTGAATTCCATTCCATTCCGTTCCGTTCCGTTCCGTTCCATTCCATTCCGTTCCATTCCATTCCATTCCATTCCATTGAATTCCGTTCCATTCCATTGAATTCCATTCCATTCCGTTCCATTCCATTGAATTCCGTTCCGTTCCGTTCCGTTCCGTTCCGTTCCGTTCCATTCCGTTCCATTCCGTTCTACTCGGGTTGATTCCATTCTATTCCATTCCATTCCACTCGATTCCATTCCATTCCATTCCATTCCATTCCATTCCATTCCATTCCGTTCTACTCGGGTTCATTCCATTCCATTCCGTTCCGTTCCGTTCCGTTCCATTCCTTTCTACTTGTGTTGATTTCATTCCATTCCATTCTATTCCATTGAATTCCATTCCTTTCCATTCCATTCCATTCCATTCCATGGAATTCCATTGAATTCCATTGAATTCCATTCCATGGAATTCCATTATATTCCATTCCATGGAATTCCATTCCATTCCATTCCATTCCATTGAATTCCATTCCATTGCATTCCATTCCATTCCATTCCATTGAATTCCATTGAATTCCATTCCATGGAATTCCATTCCATTCCATTGAATTCCATTCCATTCCATTCCATTCCATTCCGTTCCATTCCATTCCGTTCCATTCCGTTCCATTCCATTGAATTCCGTTCCATTGCATTGAATTCCGTTCCATTCCATTCCATTCCATTCCATTCCATTCCATTCCATTCCGTTCCGTTCCATTCCGTTCCATTCCATTGAATTCCGATCCATTGCATTGAATTCCATTCCATTCCATTCCATTCCTTTCCGTTCCGTTCCGTTCCGTTCCGTTCCGTTCTACTCGGATTGATTCCATTCTATTCCATTCCATTCCATTCGATTCCATTCTATTCCATTCGATTCCATTCGATTCAATTCGATTCCATTCCATTCCATTCCATTCCATTCCATTCCATTCCTTTGAATTCCATTCCATTCCATTCCATTCCATTCCATTCCATTCCATTCCATTGAATTCTGTTCCATTCCATTCCATTCCATTCCATTCCATTCCATTCCATTCCATTCCATTACTTTCCGTTCCATTCCGTTCCATTCCATTGAATTCCGATCCATTGCATTGAATTCCGATCCATTCCATTCCATTCCTTTCCGTTCCGTTCCGTTCCGTTCCGTTCCGTTCAACTCGGGTTGATTCCATTCTATTCCATTCCATTCCATTCGATTCCATTCTATTCCATTCGATTCCATTCGATTCAATTCGATTCCATTCCATTCCGTTCCATTCCATTCCATTCCCTTCCATTCCATTCCATTCCATTACGTTCCGTTCCATTCCGTTCCATTCCGTTCCATTCTATTGAATTCCGATCCATTGCATTGAATTCCGTTCCATTCCATTCCATTGCTTTCCGTTCCGTTCCGTTCCGTTCCGTTCCGTTCCTTTCCGTTCTACTCGGATTGATTCCATTCTAATTCCATTCCATTGAATTCCATTCCATTCCATTCCATTCCATTGAATTCCATTCCATTGAATTCCATTCCATTCCATTCCATTCCATTCCATTCCATTCCATTCCATTGAATTCCATTCCATTCCATTGAATTCCATTCCATTCCATTCCATTCCATTCCATTCCATTCCATTGAATTCCATTCCATTCAATTGAATTCCATTCCATTCCATTCCATTCCATTCCATTCCATTCCATTGAATTCCATTGAATTCCATTCCATTCCATGGAATTCCATTCCTTTCCATTCCATTCCATTGAATTCCGTTCCATTCCATTCCATTCCATTCCATTCCATTCCATTCCATTCCATTCGAATTCCATTCCATTCCATTCCATTCCATTCCATTCCATTCCATTCCATTCCATTCCATTCTATTCTACTCGGGTTGATTCCATTCTATTCCATTCCATTCCATTCGATTCCATTCGATTCCTTTCGATTCCATTCAATTCCATTCCATTCAATTCCATTCCATTGAATTCCATTCCATTCCATTCCATTCCATTGAATTCCATTCCATTCCATTCCATCGAATTCCATTCCATTCCATTGAATTCCATTCCATTCCATTCCGTTCCATTCCATTCCATTCCATTCCATTCCATTCCATTGAATTCCATTCCATTCCATTCCATTCCATTCCATTTCATTCCATTGAATTCCATTCCTTTCCATTCCATTCCATTGAATTCTGTTCCATTCAATTCCATTCCATTCCATTCCGTTCTACTCGGGTTGATTCCATTCTATTCCATTCCGTTCTGTTCCGTTCCGTTCCGTTCCATTCCACTCGGGTTGATCCCATTCTATTCCATTCCATTCCATTCGATTCCATTCGATTCCATTCGATTCCATTCGATTCCATTCCTTTCCATTGAATTCCATTCCATTCCATTCCATTCCATTGAATTCCGTTCCATTCCATTCAATTCCATTCCATTCCATTCCATTCCATTTGAATTCCATTCCATTCCATTCCATTCCATTCCATTCCATTCCATTCCATTTGAATTCCTTTCCATTCCATTCCATTCCATTCCATTCGAATTCCTTTCCATTCCATTCCATTCCATTCCATTGAATTCCGTTCCATTCCATTCCATTCCATTCCATTCCATTCCATTCCATTGAATTCCATTCCATTGTATTCCACTCCATTCCATTCCATTCCATTGAATTCCATTCCATTCCGTTCCGTTGCGTTCCGTTCCGTTCCGTTCCATTCCATTCCATTCCATTCCATTGAATTCCGTTCCATTCCATTGAATTCCATTCCATTCCGTTCCATTCCATTGAATTCCGTTCCGTTCCGTTCCGTTCCATTCCATTCCATTCCGTTCCATTCCGTTCTACTCGGGTTGATTCCATTCTATTCCATTCCATTCCATTCCATTCCATTCCATTCCATTCCATTCCATTCCACTCCATTCCGTTCTACTCGGGTTCATTCCATTCCATTCCGTTCCGTTCCGTTCCGTTCCGTTCCATTCCTTTCTACTTGTGTTGATTCCACTCCATTCCATTCTATTCCGTTGAATTCCATTCCATTCCATTCCATTGCATTCCATTACATGGAATTCCATTGAATTCCATTGAATTCCATTCCATTGAATTCCATTCCATTCCATTCCATTCCATTCCATAGAATTCCATTCCATTCCATTCCATTCCATTCCATTCCATTCCATTCCATTCCATTGAATTCCATTCCATTCCATTCCATTCCATTCCATTGAATTCCATTGAATTCCATTCCATTCCATTCCATTCCATTCCATTCCATTGAATTCCATTGAATTCCATTCCATGGAATTCCATTCCATTCCATTGAATTCCATTCCATTCCATTCCATTCCATTCCGTTCCATTCCATTCCGTTCCATTCCATTCCATTCCTTTCCATTCCATTCCGTTCCGTTCCATTCCGTTCCATTCCGTTCCATTCCATTGAATTCCGTTCCATTGCATTGAATTCCGTTCCATTCCATTCCATTCCTTTCCGTTCCGTTCTGTTCCGTTCCGTTCCGTTCTACTCGGGTTGATTCCATTCTATTCCATTCCATTCCGTTCGATTCCATTCTATTCCATTCGATTCCATTCGATTCAATTCGATTCCATTCCATTCCATTCCATTCCATTCCATTCCATTCCATTCCATTGAATTCCATTCCATTCCATTCCGTTCCATTCCATTCCGTTCCATTCCATTCCATTCCATTCTATTCCATTCCATTCCATTACGTTCCGTTCCATTCCGTTCCATTCCGTTCCATTCCATTGAATTCCGATCCATTGCATTGAATTCCGTTCCATTCCATTCCATTCCTTTCCGTTCCGTTCCGTTCCGTTTCATTCTACTCGGATTGATTCCATTCAATTCCATTCCATTCCATTCGATTCCATTCGATTCCTTTCGATTCCATTCGATTCCATTCCATTCCATTCCATTCCATTGAATTCCATTCCATTCCATTCCATTCCATTCCATTCTACTCGGGTTGATTCCATTCTATTCCATTCCATTCCATTCCATTCCATTCGATTCCTTTCGATTCCATTCGATTCCATTCCATTCCATTCCATTCCATTGAATTCCATTCCATTCCATTCCATTCCATTGAATTCCATTCCATTCCATTCCATCGAATTCCATTCCATTCCATTGAATTCCATTCTATTCCATTCCATTCCTTTCCATTCCATTCCATTCCATTTGAATTCCTTTCCATTCCATTCCATTGCATTCCATTTGAATTCCTTTCCATTCCATTCCATTCCATTCCATTGAATTCCGTTCCATTCCATTCCATTCCATTCCATTCCATTCCATTGAATTCCATTCCATTGTATTCCACTCCATTCCATTCCATTCCATGGAATTCCATTCCATTCCGTTCCGTTCCGTTCCGTTCCGTTCCGTTCCATTCCATTCCATTCCATTCCATTGAATTCCGTTCCATTCCATTGAATTCCATTCCATTCCGTTCCATTCCATTGAATTCCGTTCCGTTCCGTTCCGTTCCATTCCATTCCATTCCGTTCCATTCCGTTCTACTCGGGTTGATTCCATTCTATTCCATTCCATTCCATTCCATTCCATTCCATTCCATTCCATTCCATTCCATTCCATTCCAGTACATTCCGTTCTACTCGGGTTCATTCCATTCCATTCCGTTCCGTTCCGTTCCGTTCCGTTCCATTCCTTTCTACTTGTGTTGATTCCACTCCATTCCATTCTATTCCGTAGAATTCCATTCCATTCCATTCCATTGCATTCCATTACATGGAATTCCATTGAATTCCATTGAATTCCATTCCGTTGAATTCCATTCCATTCCATTCCATTCCATTCCATAGAATTCCATTCCATTCCATTCCATTCCATTCCATTCCATTCCATTCCATTCCATTCCATTCCATTGAATTCCATTCCATTCCATTCCATTCGATTCCATTCCATTCCATTGAATTCCATTCCATTCCATTCCATTCCATTCCATTCCATTGAATTCCATGGAATTCCATTCCATTGAATTCCATTCCATTCCATTGAATTCCATTCCATTCCATTCCATTCCATTCCGTTCCATTCCATTCCGTTCCATTCCATTCCATTCCTTTCCATTCCATTCCGTTCCGTTCCATTCCGTTCCATTCCGTTCCATTCCATTGAATTCCGTTCCATTGCATTGAATTCCGTTCCATTCCATTCCATTCCTTTCCGTTCCGTTCTGTTCCGTTCCGTTCCGTTCCGTTCCGTTCTACTCGGGTTGATTCCATTCTATTCCATTCCATTCCATTCGATTCCATTCTATTCCATTCGATTCCATTCGATTCAATTCGATTCCATTCCATTCCATTCCATTCCATTCCATTCCATTCCATTGAATTCCATTCCATTCCATTCCGTTCCATTCCATTCCGTTCCATTCCATTCCATTCCATTCCATTCCATTCCATTACGTTCCGTTCCATTCCTTTCCATTCCGTTCCATTCCATTGAATTCCGATCCATTGCATTGAATTCCGTTCCATTCCATTCCATTCCTTTCCGTTCCGTTCCGTTCCGTTCCGTTCTACTCGGATTGATTCCATTCAATTCCATTCCATTCCATTCGATTCCATTCGATTCCATTCGATTCCATTCGATTCCATTCCATTCCATTCCATTCCATTCCATTCCATTCCATTGAATTCCATTGAATTCCATTCCATTCCATTGAATTCCATTCCTTTCCATTCGATTCCATTGAATTCCGTTCAATTCCATTCCAATCCATTCCATTCCATTCCATTCCATTCCATTCCATTCCATTCCATTGAATTCCATTGAATTCCATTCCATTCCATTGAATTCCATTCCTTTCCTTTCCATTCCATTGAATTCCGTTCCATTCCATTCCATTCCATTCCATTCCATTCCATTCGAATTCCATTCCATTCCATTCCATTCCATTCCATTCCATTCCATTCCATTCTACTCGGGTTGATTCCATTCTATTCCATTCCATTCCATTCGATTCCATTCGATTCCTTTCGATTCCATTCGATTCCATTCCATTCCATTCCATTCCATTGAATTCCATTCCATTCCATTCCATTCCATTGAATTCCATTCCATTCCATTCCATCGAACTCCATTCCATTCCATGGAATTCCATTCCATTCCATTCCATTCCATTCCATTCCATTCCATTCCATTCCATTCCATAGAATTCCATTCCATTCCATTCCATTCCATTCCATGGAATTCCATTCCATTCCATTCCATTCCATTCCATTCCATTCCATTCCATTCAATTCCTTTGAATTCTGTTCCATTCAATTCCATTCCATTCCATTCCGTTCTACTCGGGTTGATTCCATTCTATTCCATTCCGTTCCGTTCCGTTCCGTTCCGTTCCATTCCACTCGGGTTGATTCCATTCTATTCCATTCCATTCCATTCGATTCCATTCGATTCCATTCGATTCCATTCGATTCCATTCGATTCCATTCCATTCCATTGAATTCCATTCCATTCCATTCCATTCCATTGAATTCCGTTCCATTCCATTCAATTCCATTCCATTCCATTCCATTCCATTTGAATTCCATTCCATTCCATTCCATTCCATTCCATTCCATTCCATTCCATTTGAATTCCATTCCATTCCATTCCATTCCATTCCATTTGAATTCCTTTCCATTCCATTCCATTCCATTCCATTTGAATTCCTTTCCATTGCATTCCATTCCATTCCATTGAATTCCGTTCCATTCCATTCCATTCCATTCCATTCCATTCCATTGAATTCCATTCCATTGAATTCCACTCCATTCCATTCCATTCCATAGAATTCCATTCCATTCCGTTCCGTTCCGTTCCGTTCCGTTCCGTTCCGTTCCATTCCATTCCATTCCATTCCATTCCATTGAATTCCGTTCCATTACATTGAATTCCATTCCATTCCGTTCCATTCCATTGAATTCCGTTCCGTTCCGTTCCGTTCCATTCCGTTCCATTCCGTTCCATTCCGTTCTACTCGGGTTGATTCCATTCTATTCCATTCCATTCCATTCGATTCCATTCCGTTCCATTCCATTGAATTCCATTCCATTCCATTGAATTCCATTCCATTCCATTCCATTCCATTCCATTCCATTCCATTCCACTCCATTCCATTCCATTCAATTGAATTCCATTCCATTCCATTCCATTCCATTCCATTCCATTCCATTCCATTGAATTCCACTCCATTCCATTCCATTCCATTGAATTCCATTCCATTCCATTCCATTCCATTCCATTCCATTCCATTCCATTCTCATTGAATTCCTTTCCATTCCATTCCATTCCATTCCATTCCATTCCATTCCATTCCATAGAATTCCATTCCATTCCATTGAATTCCATTCCATTCCATTCCATTCCATTGAATTCCGTTCCATTCTATTCCATTCCATTCCATTCCATTCCATTCCATTCCATTCCATTCCATTCCATTCCATAGAATTCCATTCCATTCCATTCCATTCCATTGAATTCTGTTCCATTCAATTCCATTCCATTCCATTCCGTTCTACTCGGGTTGATTCCATTCTATTCCATTCCGTTCCGTTCCGTTCCGTTCCGTTCCGTTCCGTTCCATTCCACTCGGGTTGATTACATTCTATTCCATTCCATTCCATTCGATTCCATTCGATTCCATTCGATTCCATTCGATTCCATTCGATTCCATTCGATTCCATTCCATTCCATTGAATTCCATTCCATTCCATTCCATTCCATTGAATTCCGTTCCATTCCATTCAATTCCATTCCATTCCATTCCATTCCATTTGAATTCCATTCCATTCCATTCCATTCCATTCCATTCCATTCCATTCCATTCTACTCGGGTTGATTCCATTCTATTCCATTCCATTCCATTCGATTCCATTCCATTCCATTCGATTCCATTCCATTCCATTCCATTCCATTCCATTCCATTCCATTCCATTCCATTCCATTGAATTCCGTTCCATTCCATTCCATTCCATTCCATTCCATTGAATTCCATTCCATGGAATTCCATTCCATTCCATTCCATTCCACTGAATTCCATTCCATTCCGTTCCGTTCCGTTCCGTTCCGTTCCATTCCGTTCCATTCCATTCCATTCCATTCCATTGAATTCTGTTCCATTCCATTGAATTCCATTCCATTCCGTTCCATTCCATTGAATTCCGTTCCGTTCCGTTCTGTTCCGTTCCGTTCCATTCCGTTCCATTCCGTTCCATTCCGTTCTACTCGGGTTGATTCCATTCTATTCCATTCCATTCCATTCGATTCCATTCCATTCCATTCCATTCCATTCCATTCCGTTCTACTCGGGTTCATTCCATTCCATTCCGTTCCGTTCCGTTCCGTTCCGTTCCATTCCTTTCTACTTGTGTTGATTCCATTCCATTCCATTCTATTCCGTTGAATTCCATTCCATTCCATTGAATTCCATTCCATTCCATTCCATTCCATCGAATTCCATTCCATTCCATTGAATTCCATTCCATTCCATTCCATTCCATTCCATTCCATTCCATTCCATGGAATTCCATTCCATTCCATTCCATAGAATTCCATTCCATTCCATTCCATTCCATTCCATGGAATTCCATTCCATTCCATTCCATTCCATTCCATTCCATTCCATTCCATTCAATTCCTTTGAATTCTGTTCCATTCAATTCCATTCCATTCCATTCCGTTCTACTCGGGTTGATTCCATTCTATTCCATTCCGTTCCGTTCCGTTCCGTTCCGTTCCATTCCACTCGGGTTTATTCCATTCTATTCCATTCCATTCCATTCGATTCCATTCGATTCCATTCGATTCCATTCGATTCCGTTCGATTCCATTCCATTCCATTGAATTCCATTCCATTCCATTCCATTCCATTGAATTCCGTTCCATTCCATTCAATTCCATTCCATTCCATTTGAATTCCATTCCATTCCATTCCATTCCATTCCATTCCATTCCATTCCATTCCATTTGAATTCCTTTCCATTCCATTCCATTCCATTCCATTTGAATTCCTTTCCATTGCATTCCATTCCATTCCATTGAATTCCGTTCCATTCCATTCCATTCCATTCCATTCCATTCCATTGAATTCCATTCCATTGAATTCCACTCCATTCCATTCCATTCCATAGAATTCCATTCCATTCCGTTCCGTTCCGTTCCGTTCCGTTCCATTCCACTCGGGTTGATTCCATTCTATTCCATTCCATTCCATTCGATTCCATTCGATTCCATTCGATTCCATTCGATTCCGTTCGATTCCATTCCATTCCATTGAATTCCATTCCATTCCATTCCATTCCATTGAATTCCGTTCCATTCCATTCAATTCCATTCCATTCCATTTGAATTCCATTCCATTCCATTCCATTCCATTCCATTCCATTCCATTCCATTCCATTCCATTTGAATTCCTTTCCATTCCATTCCATTCCATTCCATTTGAATTCCTTTCCATTGCATTCCATTCCATTCCATTGAATTCCGTTCCATTCCATTCCATTCCATTCCATTCCATTCCATTGAATTCCATTCCATTGAATTCCACTCCATTCCATTCCATTCCATAGAATTCCATTCCATTCCGTTCCGTTCCGTTCCGTTCCGTTCCGTTCCGTTCCATTCCATTCCATTCCATTCCATTCCATTGAATTCCGTTCCATTACATTGAATTCCATTCCATTCCGTTCCATTCCATTGAATTCCGTTCCGTTCCGTTCCGTTCCATTCCGTTCCATTCCGTTCCATTCCGTTCTACTCGGGTTGATTCCATTCTATTCCATTCCATTCCATTCCATTCCATTCCGTTCCATTCCATTGAATTCCATTCCATTCCATTGAATTCCATTCCATTCCATTCCATTCCATTCCATTCCATTCCATTCCACTCCATTCCATTCCATTCAATTGAATTCCATTCCATTCCATTCCATTCCATTCCATTCCATTCCATTCCATTGAATTCCACTCCATTCCATTCCATTCCATTGAATTCCATTCCATTCCATTCCATTCCATTCCATTCCATTCCATTCTCATTGAATTCCTTTCCATTCCATTCCATTCCATTCCATTCCATTCCATTCCATTCCATAGAATTCCATTCCATTCCATTGAATTCCATTCCATTCCATTCCATTCCATTGAATTCCGTTCCATTCTATTCCGTTCCATTCCATTCCATTCCATTCCATTCCATTCCATTCCATTCCATTCCATTCCATAGAATTCCATTCCATTCCATTCCATTCCATTGAATTCTGTTCCATTCAATTCCATTCCATTCCATTCCGTTCTACTCGGGTTGATTCCATTCTATTCCATTCCGTTCCGTTCCGTTCCGTTCCGTTCCGTTCCATTCCACCTGGGTTGATTCCATTCTATTCCATTCCATTCCATTCGATTCCATTCGATTCCATTCGATTCCATTCGATTCCATTCGATTCCATTCGATTCCATTCCATTCCATTGAATTCCATTCCATTCCATTCCATTCCATTGAATTCCGTTCCATTCCATTCAATTCCATTCCATTCCATTCCATTCCATTTGAATTCCATTCCATTCCATTCCATTCCATTCCATTCCATTCCATTCCATTCCATTTGAATTCCTTTCCATTCCATTCCATTCCATTCCATTTGAATTCCTTTCCATTGCATTCCATTCCATTCCATTGAATTCCGTTCCATTCCATTCCATTCCATTCCATTCCATGGAATTCCATTCCATTGAATTCCACTCCATTCCATTCCATTCCATTGAATTCCATTCCATTCCGTTCCGTTCCGTTCAGTTCCGTTCCGTTCCGTTCCATTCCATTCCATTCCATTCCATTCCATTGAATTCCGTTCCATTACATTGAATTCCATTCCATTCCGTTCCATTCCATTGAATTCCTTTCCGTTCCGTTCCGTTCCCTTCCGTTCCATTCCGTTCCATTCCGTTCTACTCGGGTTGATTCCATTCTATTCCATTCCATTCCATTCGATTCCATTCCGTTCCATTCCATTGAATTCCATTCCATTCCATTGAATTCCATTCCATTCCATTCCATTCCATTCCATTCCATTCCACTCCATTCAATTGAATTCCTTTCCATTCCATTCCATTCCATTCCATTCCATTCCATTCCATTCCATTTGAATTCCATTCCATTCCATTCCATTCCATTCCATTCCATTCCATTCCATTCTACTCGGGTTGATTCCATTCTATTCCATTCCATTCCATTCGATTCCATTCCATTCCATTCGATTCCATTCCATTCCATTCCATTCCATTCCATTCCATTCCATTCCATTCCATTCCATTGAATTCCGTTCCATTCCATTCCATTCCATTCCATTCCATTCCATTCTCATTGAATTCCTTTCCATTCCATTCCATTCCATTCCATTCCATTCCATTCCATTCCATTCCATAGAATTCCATTCCATTCCATTGAATTCCATTCCATTCCATTCCATTCCATTGAATTCCGTTCCATTCTATTCCATTCCATTCCATTCCATTCCATTCCATTCCATTCCATTCCATTCCATTCCATAGAATTCCATTCCATTCCATTCCATTCCATTGAATTCTGTTCCATTCAATTCCATTCCATTCCATTCCGTTCTACTCGGGTTGATTCCATTCTATTCCATTCCGTTCCGTTCCGTTCCGTTCCGTTCCGTTCCATTCCACTCGGGTTGATTCCATTCTATTCCATTCCATTCCATTCGATTCCATTCGATTCCATTCGATTCCATTCGATTCCATTCGATTCCATTCCATTCCATTGAATTCCATTCCATTCCATTCCATTCCATTGAATTCCGTTCCATTCCATTCAATTCCATTCCATTCCATTCCATTCCATTTGAATTCCATTCCATTCCATTCCATTCCATTCCATTCCATTCCATTCCATTCTACTCGGGTTGATTCCATTCTATTCCATTCCATTCCATTCGATTCCATTCCATTCCATTCGATTCCATTCCATTCCATTCCATTCCATTCCATTCCATTCCATTCCATTCCATTGAATTCCGTTCCATTCCATTCCATTCCATTCCATTCCATTCCATTGAATTCCATTCCATGGAATTCCATTCCATTCCATTCCATTCCACTGAATTCCATTCCATTCCGTTCCGTTCCGTTCCGTTCCGTTCCATTCCATTCCATTCCATTCCATTCCATTCCATTGAATTCTGTTCCATTCCATTGAATTCCATTCCATTCCGTTCCATTCCATTGAATTCCGTTCCCTTCCGTTCTGTTCCGTTCCGTTCCATTCCGTTCCATTCCGTTCCATTCCGTTCTACTCGGGTTGATTCCATTCTATTCCATTCCATTCCATTCGATTCCATTCCATTCCATTCCATTCCATTCCATTCCGTTCTACTCGGGTTCATTCCATTCCATTCCGTTCCGTTCCGTTCCGTTCCGTTCCATTCCTTTCTACTTGTGTTGATTCCATTCCATTCCATTCTATTCCGTTGAATTCCATTCCATTCCATTGAATTCCATTCCATTCCATTCCATTCCATCGAATTCCATTCCATTCCATTGAATTCCATTCCATTCCATTCCATTCCATTCCATTCCATTCCATTCCATGGAATTCCATTCCATTCCATTCCATAGAATTCCATTCCATTCCATTCCATTCCATTCCATGGAATTCCATTCCATTCCATTCCATTCCATTCCATTCCATTCCATTCCATTCCATTCAATTCCTTTGAATTCTGTTCCATTCAATTCCATTCCATTCCATTCCGTTCTACTCGGGTTGATTCCATTCTATTCCATTCCGTTCCGTTCCGTTCCGTTCCGTTCCATTCCACTCGGGTTGATTCCATTCTATTCCATTCCATTCCATTCGATTCCATTCGATTCCATTCGATTCCATTCGATTCCGTTCGATTCCATTCCATTCCATTGAATTCCATTCCATTCCATTCCATTCCATTGAATTCCGTTCCATTCCATTCAATTCCATTCCATTCCATTTGAATTCCATTCCATTCCATTCCATTCCATTCCATTCCATTCCATTCCATTCCATTTGAATTCCTTTCCATTCCATTCCATTCCATTCCATTTGAATTCCTTTCCATTGCATTCCATTCCATTCCATTGAATTCCGTTCCATTCCATTCCATTCCATTCCATTCCATTCCATTCCATTGAATTCCATTCCATTGAATTCCACTCCATTCCATTCCATTCCATAGAATTCCATTCCATTCCGTTCCGTTCCGTTCCGTTCCGTTCCGTTCCGTTCCATTCCATTCCATTCCATTCCATTCCATTGAATTCCGTTCCATTACATTGAATTCCATTCCATTCCGTTCCATTCCATTGAATTCCGTTCCGTTCCGTTCCGTTCCATTCCGTTCCATTCCGTTCCATTCCGTTCTACTCGGGTTGATTCCATTCTATTCCATTCCATTCCATTCCATTCCATTCCGTTCCATTCCATTGAATTCCATTCCATTCCATTGAATTCCATTCCATTCCATTCCATTCCATTCCATTCCATTCCACTCCATTCCATTCCATTCAATTGAATTCCATTCCATTCCATTCCATTCCATTCCATTCCATTCCATTCCATTGAATTCCACTCCATTCCATTCCATTCCATTGAATTCCATTCCATTCCATTCCATTCCATTCCATTCCATTCCATTCTCATTGAATTCCTTTCCATTCCATTCCATTCCATTCCATTCCATTCCATTCCATAGAATTCCATTCCATTCCATTGAATTCCATTCCATTCCATTCCATTCCATTGAATTCCGTTCCATTCTATTCCATTCCATTCCATTCCATTCCATTCCATTCCATTCCATTCCATTCCATAGAATTCCATTCCATTCCATTCCATTCCATTGAATTCTGTTCCATTCAATTCCATTCCATTCCATTCCGTTCTACTCGGGTTGATTCCATTCTATTCCATTCCGTTCCGTTCCGTTCCGTTCCGTTCCGTTCCATTCCACTCGGGTTGATTCCATTCTATTCCATTCCATTCCATTCGATTCCATTCGATTCCATTCGATTCCATTCGATTCCATTCGATTCCATTCCATTCCATTGAATTCCATTCCATTCCATTCCATTCCATTGAATTCCGTTCCATTCCATTCAATTCCATTCCATTCCATTCCATTCCATTTGAATTCCATTCCATTCCATTCCATTCCATTCCATTCCATTCCATTCCATTCCATTTGAATTCCTTTCCATTCCATTCCATTCCATTCCATTTGAATTCCTTTCCATTGCATTCCATTCCATTCCATTGAATTCCGTTCCATTCCATTCCATTCCATTCCATTCCATTCCATGGAATTCCATTCCATTGAATTCCACTCCATTCCATTCCATTCCATTGAATTCCATTCCATTCCGTTCCGTTCCGTTCAGTTCCGTTCCGTTCCGTTCCATTCCATTCCATTCCATTCCATTCCATTGAATTCCGTTCCATTACATTGAATTCCATTCCATTCCGTTCCATTCCATTGAATTCCTTTCCGTTCCGTTCCGTTCCCTTCCGTTCCATTCCGTTCCATTCCGTTCTACTCGGGTTGATTCCATTCTATTCCATTCCATTCCATTCGATTCCATTCCGTTCCATTCCATTGAATTCCATTCCATTCCATTGAATTCCATTCCATTCCATTCCATTCCATTCCATTCCATTCCACTCCATTCAATTGAATTCCTTTCCATTCCATTCCATTCCATTCCATTCCATTCCATTCCATTGAATTCCATTCCATTCCGTTCCATTCCATTGAATTCCGTTCCGTTCCGTTCTGTTCCTTTCCGTTCCATTCCGTTCCATTCCGTTCCATTCCGTTCTACTCGGGTTGATTCCATTCTATTCCATTCCATTCCATTCGATTCCATTCCATTCCATTCCATTCCATTCCATTCCGTTCTACTCGGGTTCATTCCATTCCATTCCGTTCCGTTCCGTTCCGTTCCGTTCCATTCCTTTCTACTTGTGTTGATTCCATTCCATTCCATTCTATTCCATTGAATTCCATTCCATTCCATTGAATTCCATTCCATTCCATTCCATTCCATTGAATTCCATTCCATTCCATTCCATTCCATTCCATAGAATTCCATTCCATTCCATTCCATTCCATTCCATTCCATTCCATTCCATTCCATTCCATTCCATTGAATTCCATTCCATTCCATTCCATTCGATTCCATTCCATTCCATTTAATTCCATTCCATTCCATTCCATTCCATTCCATTCTATTGAATTCCATTGTATTCCATTCCATTGAATTCCATTCCATTCCATTGAATTCCATTCCATTCCATTCGATTCCATTCTATTCCATTCGATTCCATTCGATTCAATTCGATTCCATTGCATTCCATTCCATTCCATTCCATTCCATTCCATTGAATTCCATTCCATTCCATTCCGTTCCATTCCATTCCGTTCCATTCCATTCCATTCCATTCCATTCCATTCCATTACGTTCCGTTCCATTCCGTTCCATTCCATTGAATTCCGATCTATTGCATTGAATTCCGTTCCATACCATTCCATTCCTTTCCGTTCCGTTCCGTTCCGTTCCGTTCCGTTCCTTTCCGTTCTACTCGGATTGATTCCATTCTATTCCATTCCATTCCATTCGATTCCATTCGACTCCAATCGATTCCAGTCGATTCCATTCCATTCCATTCCATTCCATTCCATTCCATTCCATGGAATTCCATTCCATTCCATTCCATTCCATTCCATTCCATTCCATTCCATTCCATTCCATGGAATTCCATTCCATTCCATTCCATTCCATGGAATTCCATTCCATTCCATTCCATTCCATTGAATTCTGTTCCATTCAATTCCATTCCATTCCATTCCATTCCATTCCGTTCTACTCGGGTTCATTCCATTCTATTCCATTCCGTTCCTTTCCGTTCCGTTCCATTCCTTTCCGTTCCGTTCCATTCCACTCGGGTTGATTCCATTCTATTCCATTCCATTCCATTCCATTCCATTCGATTCCATTCGATTCCATTCGATTCCATTCGATTCCATTCGATTCCATTCGATTCCATTCCATTCCATTGAATTCCATTCCATTCCATTCCATTGAATTCCGTTCCATTCCATTCAATTCCATTCCATTCCATTCCATTCCATTTGAATTCCATTCCATTCCATTCCATTCCATTCCATTCCATTCCATTCCACTCGGGTTGATTCCATTCTATTCCATTCCATTCCATTCCATTCCATTCCATTCGATTCCATTCCATTCCATTCCATTCCATTCCATTCCATTCCATTCCATTCCATTCCATTGATATCCATTCCATTTCATTGAATTCCATTCCATTCCATTCCATTCCATTGAATTCCGTTCCATTCCATTCCATTCCATTCCATTCCATTCCATTGAATTCCATTCCATTGAATTCCATTCCATTCCATTCCATTCCACTGAATTCCATTCCATTCCGTTCCGTTCCGTTCCGTTCCGTTCCATTCCGTTCCATTCCATTCCATTCCATTCCATTGAATTCCGTTCCATTCCATTGAATTCCATTCCATTCCGTTCCATTCCATTGAATTCCGTTCCGTTCCGTTCCGTTCCGTTCGGTTCCGTTCCATTCCGTTCCATTCCGTTCTGCTCGGGTTGATTCCATTCTATTCCATTCCATTCCACTCGATTCCATTCCATTCCATTCCATTCCATTCCATTCCATTCCGTTCTACTCGGGTTCATTCCATTCCATTCCGTTCCGTTCCGTTCCGTTCCATTCCTTTCTACTTGTGTTGATTTCATTCCATTCCATTCTATTCCATTGAATTCCATTCCTTTCCATTCCATTCCATTCCATTCCATGGAATTCCATTCCATTCCATTGAATTCCATTCCATTCCATTCCATTCCATTCCATTCCATTGAATTCCATTCCATTCCATTCCATTCCATTGAATTCTGTTCCATTCAATTCCATTCCATTCCATTCCGTTCTACTCGGGTTGATTCCATTCTATTCCATTCCGTTCCGTTCCGTTCCGTTCCGTTCCGTTCCGTTCCATTCCACTCGGGTTGATCCCATTCTATTCCATTCCATTCCATTCGATTCCATTCGATTCCATTCGATTCCATTCGATTCCATTCCATTCCATTGAATTCCATTCCATTCCATTCCATTCCATTGAATTCCGTTCCATTCCATTCAATTCCATTCCATTCCATTCCATTCCATTTGAATTCCATTCCATTCCATTCCATTCCATTCCATTCCATTCCATTCCATTTGAATTCCTTTCCATTCCATTCCATTGCATTCCATTTGAATTCCTTTCCATTCCATTCCATTCCATTCCATTGAATTCTGTTCCATTCAATTCCATTCCATTCTATTCCATTCCATTCCGTTCTACTCGGGTTGATTCCATTCTATTCCATTCCGTTCCTTTCCGTTCCGTTTCATTCCTTTCCGTTCCGTTCCATTCCACTCGGGTTGATTCCATTCCATTCCATTCCATTCCATTCCATTCCATTCCATTGAATTCCATTCCATTCCATTCCATTCCATTCCATTCTACTCGGGTTGATTCCATTCCATTCCATTCCATTCCATTCGATTCCATTCGATTCCTTTCGATTCCATTCGATTCCATTCCATTCCATTCCATTCCATTGAATTCCATTCCATTCCATTCCATTCCATTGAATTCCATTCCATTCCATTCCATCGAATTCCATTCCATTCCATGGAATTCCATTCCATTCCATTCCATTCCATTCCATTCCATTCCATTCCATTCCATGGAATTCCATTCCATTCCATTCCATTCCATTCCATGGAATTCCATTCCATTCCATTCCATTCCTTTGAATTCTGTTCCATTCAATTCCATTCCATTCCATTCCGTTCTACTCGGGTTGATTCCATTCTATTCCATTCCGTTCCGTTCCGTTCCGTTCCGTTCCGTTCCGTTCCATTCCACTCGGGTTGATTCCATTCTATTCCATTCCATTCCATTCGATTCCATTCGATTCCATTCGATTCCATTCGATTCCATTCGATTCCATTCCATTCCATTGAATTCCATTCCATTCCATTCCATTCCATTGAATTCCGTTCCATTCCATTCAATTCCATTCCATTCCATTCCATTTGAATTCCATTCCATTCCATTCCATTCTATTCCATTCCATTCCATTCCATTTGAATTCCTTTCCATTCCATTCCTTTCCATTCCATTTGAATTCCTTTCCATTGCATTCCATTCCATTCCATTGAATTCCGTTCCATTCCATTCCATTCCATTCCATTCCATTCCATTCCATTGAATTCCATTCCATTGAATTCCACTCCATTCCTTTCCATTCCATAGAATTCCATTCCATTCCGTTCCGTTCCGTTGCGTTCCGTTCCGTTCCGTTCCATTCCATTCCATTCCATTCCATTCCATTGAATTCCGTTCCATTACATTGAATTCCATTCCATTCCGTTCCATTCCATTGAATTCCGTTCCGTTACGTTCCGTTCCATTCCGTTCCATTCCGTTCCATTCCGTTCTACTCGGGTTGATTCCATTCTATTCCATTCCATTCCATTCGATTCCATTCCGTTCCATTCCATAGAATTCCATTCCATTCCATTGAATTCCATTCCATTCCATTCCATTCCATTCCATTCCATTCCATTCCATTCCATTCAATTGAATTCCATTCCATTCCATTCCATTCCATTCCATTCCATTGAATTCCACTCCATTCCATTCCATTCCATTGAATTCCATTCCATTCCATTCCATTCCATTCCATTCCATTCCATTCTCATTGAATTCCTTTCCATTCCATTCCATTCCATTCCATTCCATTCCATTCCATTCCATTGAATTCCATTCCATTCCATTGAATTCCATTCCATTCCATTCCATTCCATTGAATTCCGTTCCATTCCATTCCATTCCATTCCATTCCATTCCATTCCATTCCATTCCATTCCATTCCATTCCATAGAATTCCTTTCCATTCCATTCCATTCCATTGAATTCTGTTCCATTCAATTCCATTCCATTCCATTCCGTTCTACTCGGGTTGATTCCATTTATTCCATTCCGTTCCGTTCCGTTCCGTTCCGTTCCGTTCCGTTCCGTTCCATTCCACTCGGGTTGATTCCATTCTATTCCATTCCATTCCATTCGATTCCATTCGATTCCATTCGATTCCATTCGATTCCATTCCATTCCATTGAATTCCATTCCATTCCATTCCATTCCATTCCATTGAATTCCGTTCCATTCCATTCAATTCCATTCCATTCCATTCCATTCCATTTGAATTCCATTCCATTCCATTCCATTCCATTCCATTCCATTCCATTCCATTCCATTCCATTCTACTCGGGTTGATTCCATTCTATTCCATTCCATTCCATTCGATTCCATTCGATCCCATTCGATTCCATTCCATTCCATTCCATTCCATTCCATTCCATTCCATTCAATTCCATTCCATTGAATTCCATTCCATTCCATTGAATTCCATTCCATTCCATTCCATTCCATTGAATTCCGTTCCATTCCATTCCATTCCATTCCATTGAATTCCATTCCATTGAATTCCATTCCATTCCATTCCATTCCACTGAATTCCATTCCATTCCGTTCCGTTCCGTTCCGTTCCGTTCCATTCCGTTCCATTCCATTCCATTCCATTCCATTGAATTCTGTTCCATTCCATTGAATTCAATTCCATTCCGTTCCATTCCACTGAATTCCGTTCCGTTCCGTTCCGTTCCGTTCCGTTCCATTCCGTTCCATTCCGTTCCATTCCGTTCTACTCGGGTTGATTCCATTCTATTCCATTCCATTCCATTCGATTCCATTCCATTCCATTCCATTCCATTCCATTCCGTTCTACTCGGGTTCATTCCATTCCATTCCGTTCCGTTCCGTTCCGTTCCGTTCCATTCCTTTCTACTTGTGTTGATTCCATTCCATTCCATTCTATTCCATTGAATTCCATTCCATTCCATTGAATTCCATTCCATTCCATTCCATTCCATTGAATTCCATTGAATTCCATTCCATGGAATTCCATTCCATTCCATTGAATTCCATTCCATTCCATTCCATTCCATTCCATAGAATTCCATTCCATTCCATTCCATTCCATTCCATTCCATTCCATTGAATTCCATTCCATTCCATTCCATTCGATTCCATTCCATTCCATTGAATTCCATTCCATTCCATTCCATTCCATTCCATTCTATTGAATTCCATTGTATTCCATTCCATTGAATTCCATTCCATCCCATTGAATTCCATTCCATTCCATTCCATTCCATTCCGTTCCATTCCATTCCGTTCCATTCCATTCCATTCCTTTCCATTCCATTCCGTTCCGTTCCATTCCGTTCCATTCCGTTCCATTCCATTGAATTCCGTTCCATTGCATTGAATTCCGTTCCATTCCATTCCATTCCTTTCCGTTCCGTTCCGTTCCGTTCCGTTCCGTTCTGTTCTACTCGGGTTGATTCCATTCTATTCCATTCCATTCCATTCGATTCCATTCTATTCCATTCGATTCCATTCGATTCAATTCGATTCCATTCCATTCCATTCCATTCCATTCCATTCCATTCCATTGAATTCCATTCCATTCCATTCCGTTCCATTCCATTGAATTCCATTCCATTCCATTCCATTCCATTCCATTCCATTCCATTACGTTACGTTCTATTCAGTTCCATTCCATTGAATTCCGATCTATTGCATTGAATTCCGTTCCATTCCATTCCACTCCCTTCCGTTCCGTTCCGTTCCGTTCCGTTCCGTTCCTTTCCGTTCTACTCGGATTGATTCCATTCTATTCCATTCCATTCCATTCGATTCCATTCGACTCCAATCGATTCCAGTCGATTCCATTCCATTCCATTCCATTCCATTCCATTCCATTCCATTGAATTCCATTCCATTCCATTCCATTCCATTCCATTGAATTCCATTCCATTCCATTCCATTCCATTCCATTCCATTCCATGGAATTCCATTCCATTCCATTCCATTCCATTCCATTCCATTCCATGGAATTCCATTCCATGGAATTCCATTCCATTCCATTCCATTCCATTCCATTCCATTCCATGGAATTCCATTCCATTCCATTCCATTCCATTGAATTCTGTTCCATTCAATTCCATTCCATTCTATTCCATTCCATTCCGTTCTACTCGGGTTGATTCCATTCTATTCCATTCCGTTCCTTTCCGTTCCGTTCCATTCCTTTCCGTTCCGTTCCATTCCACTCGGGTTGATTCCATTCTATTCCATTCCATTCCATTCCATTCCATTCGATTCCATTCGATTCCATTCGATTCCATTCGATTCCATTCGATTCCATTCCATTCCATTCCATTCCATTGAATTCCATTCCATTCCATTCCATTCCATTGAATTCCGTTCCATTCCATTCAATTCCATTCCACTCCATTCCATTCCATTTGAATTCCATTCCATTCCATTCCATTCCATTCCATTCCATTCCATTCCATTCCACTCGGGTTGATTCCATTCTATTCCATTCCATTCCATTCCATTCCATTCCATTCCATTCCATTCGATTCCATTCCATTCCATTCCATTCCATTCCATTCCATTCCATTCCATTCCATTCCATTCCATTGAATTCCATTCCATTTCATTGAATTCCATTCCATTCCATTCCATTCCATTGAATTCCGTTCCATTCCATTCCATTCCATTCCATTCCATTCCATTGAATTCCATTCCATTGAATTCCATTCCATTCCATTCCATTCCACTGAATTCCATTCCATTCCGTTCCGTTCCGTTCCGTTCCGTTCCATTCCGTTCCATTCCATTCCATTCCATTCCATTGAATTCCGTTCCATTCCATTGAATTCCATTCCATTCCGTTACATTCCATTGAATTCCGTTCCGTTCCGTTCCGTTCCGTTCCGTTCCATTCCATTCCGTTCCATTCCGTTCTACTCGGGTTGATTCCATTCTATTCCATTCCATTCCACTCGATTCCATTCCATTCCATTCCATTCCATTCCATTCCATTCCATTCCGTTCTACTCGGGTTCATTCCATTCCATTCCGTTCCGTTCCGTTCCGTTCCATTCCTTTCTACTTGTGTTGATTTCATTCCATTCCATTCTATTCCATTGAATTCCATTCCTTTCCATTCCATTCCATTCCATTCCATGGAATTCCATGGAATTCCATTGAATTCCATTCCATGGAATTCCATTGAATTCCATTCCATGGAATTCCATTGAATTCCATTCCATGGAATTCCATTCCATTCCATTCCATTCCATTGAATTCCATTCCATTGCATTCCACTCCATTCCATTCCATTCCATTCCATTGAATTCCATTCCATTGAATTCCATTCCATTCCATTGAATTCCATTCCATTCCATTCCATTCCATTCCGTTCCATTCCATTCCGTTCCATTCCATTCCATTCCATTCCATTCCATTCCTTTCCGTTCCATTCCGTTCCATTCCGTTCCATTCCATTGAATTCCGTTCCATTGCATTGAATTCCGTTCCATTCCATTCCATTCCATTCCATTCCATTCCATTCCGTTCCGTTCCATTCCGTTCCATTCCATTGAATTCCGATCCATTGCATTGAATTCCGTTCCATTCCATTCCATTCCTTTCCGTTCCGTTCCGTTCCGTTCCGTTCCGTTCTACTCGGATTGATTCCATTCTATTCCATTCTCTTCCATTCGATTCAATTCGATTCCATTCCATTCCATTCCATTCCATTCCATTCCATTCCTTTGAATTCCATTCCATTCCATTCCATTCCATTCCATTCCATTCCATTCCATTGAATTCCATTGAATTCCATTCCATGGAATTCCATTCCATACCATTGAATTCCATTCCATTCCATTCCATTCCATTCCATAGAATTCCATTCCATTCCATTCCATTCCATTCCATTCCATTCCATTCCATTCCATTCCATTCCATTCCATTCCATTCCATTCCATTCCATTCTATTCCATTGAATTCCATTCCATTCCATTCCATTCGATTCCATTCCATTCCATTGAATTCCATTCCATTCCATTCCATTCCATTCCATTCTATTGAATTCCATTGTATTCAATTCCGTTGAATTCCATTCCATCCCATTGAATTCCATTCCATTCCATTCCATTCCATTCCGTTCCATTCCATTCCGTTCCATTCCATTCCATTCCTTTCCATTCCATTCCGTTCCGTTCCATTCCGTTCCATTCCTTTCCATTCCATTGAATTCCGTTCCATTGCATTGAATTCCGTTCCATTCCATTCCATTCCTTTCCGTTCCGTTCCGTTCCGTTCCGTTCCGTTCCGTTCTGTTCTACTCGGGTTGATTCCATTCTATTCCATTCCATTCCATTCGATTCCATTCTATTCCATTCGATTCCATTCGATTCAATTCGATTCCATTCCATTCCATTCCATTCCATTCCATTCCATTCCATTGAATTCCATTCCATTCCATTCCGTTCCATTCCATTCCGTTCCATTCCATTCCATTCCATTCCATTCCATTCCATTCCATTCCATTACGTTCCGTTCCATTCCGTTCCATTCCATTGAATTCCGATCTATTGCATTGAATTCCGTTCCATTCCATTCCATTCCCTTCCGTTCCGTTCCGTTCCGTTCCGTTCCGTTCCTTTCCGTTCTACTCGGATTGATTCCATTCTATTCCATTCCATTCCATTCGATTCCATTCGACTCCATTCGATTCCAGTCGATTCCATTCCATTCCATTCCATTCCATTCCATTGAATTCCATTCCATTCCATTCCATTCCATTCCATGGAATTCCATTCCATTCCATTCCATTCCATTCCATTCCATTCCATGGAATTCCATTCCATTCCATTCCATTCCATTCCATTCCATGGAATTCCATTCCATTCCATTCCATTCCATTGAATTCTGTTCCATTCAATTCCATTCCATTCTATTCCATTCCATTCCGTTCTACTCGGGTTGATTCCATTCTATTCCATTCCGTTCCTTTCCGTTCCGTTCCATTCCTTTCCGTTCCGTTCCATTCCACTCGGGTTGATTCCATTCTATTCCATTCCATTCCATTCGATTCCATTCGATTCCATTCGATTCCATTCGATTCCATTCGATTCCATTCGATTCCATTCCATTCCATTGAATTCCATTCCATTCCATTCCATTCCATTGAATTCCGTTCCATTCCATTCAATTCCATTCCATTCCATTCCATTCCATTTGAATTCCATTCCATTCCATTCCATTCCATTCCATTCCATTCCATTCCACTCGGGTTGATTCCATTCTATTCCATTCCATTCCATTCCATTCCATTCCATTCCATTCGATTCCATTCCATTCCATTCCATTCCATTCCATTCCATTCCATTCCATTCCATTCCATTCCATTCCATTGAATTCCGTTCCATTCCATTCCATTCCATTCCATTCCATTCCATTGAATTCCATTCCATTGAATTCCATTCCATTCCATTCCATTCCACTGAATTCCATTCCATTCCGTTCCGTTCCGTTCCGTTCCGTTCCATTCCGTTCCATTCCATTCCATTCCATTCCATTGAATTCCGTTCCATTCCATTGAATTCCATTCCATTCCGTTCCATTCCATTGAATTCCGTTCCGTTCCGTTCCGTTCCGTTCCATTCCGTTCCATTCCGTTCTACTCGGGTTGATTCCATTCTATTCCATTCCATTCCACTCGATTCCATTCCATTCCATTCCATTCCATTCCATTCCATTCCATTCCTTTCTACTCGGGTTCATTCCATTCCATTCCGTTCCGTTCCGTTCCGTTCCATTCCTTTCTACTTGTGTTGATTTCATTCCATTCCATTCTATTCCATTGAATTCCATTCCTTTCCATTCCATTCCATTCCATTCCATGGAATTCCATTGAATTCCATTGAATTCCATTCCATGGAATTCCATTATATTCCATTCCATGGAATTCCATTCCATTCCATTCCATTCCATTGAATTCCATTCCATTGCATTCCATTCCATTCCATTCCATTGAATTCCATTGAATTCCATTCCATGGAATTCCATTCCATTCCATTGAATTCCATTCCATTCCATTCCATTCCATTCCGTTCCATTCCATTCCGTTCCATTCCATTCCATTCCATTCCATTCCATTCCATTCCGTTCCATTCCGTTCCATTCCGTTCCATTCCATTGAATTCCGTTCCATTGCATTGAATTCCGTTCCATTCCATTCCATTCCATTCCATTCCATTCCATTCCATTCCATTACGTTCCGTTCCATTCCGTTCCATTCCATTGAATTCCGATCCATTGCATTGAATTCCATTCCATTCCATTCCATTCCTTTCCGTTCCGTTCCGTTCCGTTCCGTTCCGTTCTACTCGGATTGATTCCATTCTATTCCATTCTCTTCCATTCGATTCAATTCGATTCCATTCCATTCCATTCCATTCCATTCCATTCCATTCCTTTGAATTCCATTCCATTCCATTCCATTCCATTCCATTCCATTCCATTCCATTGAATTCTGTTCCATTCCATTCCATTCCATTCCATTCCATTCCATTCCATTCCATTACTTTCCGTTCCATTCCGTTCCATTCCATTGAATTCCGATCCATTGCATTGAATTCCGTTCCATTCCATTCCATTCCTTTCCGTTCCGTTCCGTTCCGTTCCGTTCCGTTCCGTTCTACTCGGGTTGATTCCATTCTATTCCATTCCATTCCATTCCATTCCATTCTATTCCATTCGATTCCATTCGATTCAATTCGATTCCATTCCATTCCGTTCCATTCCATTCCATTCCCTTCCATTCCATTCCATTCCATTACGTTCCGTTCCATTCCGTTCCATTCCGTTCCATTCTAATGAATTCCGATCCATTGCATTGAATTCCGTTCCATTCCATTCCATTCCTTTCCGTTCCGTTCCGTTCCGTTCCGTTCCGTTCCTTTCCGTTCTACTCGGATTGATTCCATTCTAATTCCATTCCATTGAATTCCATTCCATTCCATTCCATTCCATTGAATTCCATTCCATTGAATTCCATTCCATTCCATTCCATTCCATTCCATTCCATTCCATTGAATTCCATTCCATTCCATTGAATTCCATTCCATTCCATTCCATTCCATTCCATTCCATTCCATTCCATTCCATTGAATTCCATTCCATTCAATTGAATTCCATTCCATTCCATTCCATTCCATTCCATTCCATTCCATTGAATTCCATTGAATTCCATTCCATTCCATGGAATTCCATTCCTTTCCATTCCATTCCATTGAATTCCGTTCCATTCCATTCCATTCCATTCCATTCCATTCCATTCCATTCGAATTCCATTCCATTCCATTCCATTCCATTCCATTCCATTCCATTCCATTCCATTCCATTCCATTCTATTCTACTCGGGTTGATTCCATTCTATTCCATTCCATTCCATTCGATTCCATTCGATTCCTTTCGATTCCATTCAATTCCATTCCATTCAATTCCATTCCATTGAATTCCATTCCATTCCATTCCATTCCATTGAATTCCATTCCATTCCATTCCATCGAATTCCATTCCATTCCATTGAATTCCATTCCATTCCATTCCGTTCCATTCCATTCCATTCCATTCCATTCCATTCCATTCCATAGAATTCCATTCCATTCCATTCCATTCCATTCCATTCCATTCCATTGAATTCCATTCCATTCCATTCCATTCCATTGAATTCTGTTCCATTCAATTCCATTCCATTCCATTCCGTTCTACTCGGGTTGATTCCATTCTATTCCATTCCGTTCTGTTCCGTTCCGTTCCGTTCCATTCCACTCGGGTTGATCCCATTCTATTCCATTCCATTCCATTCGATTCCATTCGATTCCATTCGATTCCATTCGATTCCATTCCTTTCCATTGAATTCCATTCCATTCCATTCCATTCCATTGAATTCCGTTCCATTCCATTCAATTCCATTCCATTCCATTCCATTCCATTTGAATTCCATTCCATTCCATTCCATTCCATTCCATTCCATTCCATTTGAATTCCTTTCCATTCCATTCCATTCCATTCCATTCGAATTCCTTTCCATTCCATTCCATTCCATTCCATTGAATTCCGTTCCATTCCATTCCATTCCATTCCATTCCATTCCATTGAATTCCATTCCATTGTATTCCACTCCATTCCATTCCATTCCATTGAATTCCATTCCATTCCGTTCCGTTGCGTTCCGTTCCGTTCCGTTCCATTCCATTCCATTCCATTCCATTGAATTCCGTTCCATTCCATTGAATTCCATTCCATTCCGTTCCATTCCATTGAATTCCGTTCCGTTCCGTTCCATTCCATTCCATTCCATTCCGTTCCATTCCGTTCTACTCGGGTTGATTCCATTCTATTCCATTCCATTCCATTCCATTCCATTCCATTCCATTCCATTCCATTCCACTCCATTCCGTTCTACTCGGGTTCATTCCATTCCATTCCGTTCCGTTCCGTTCCGTTCCGTTCCATTCCTTTCTACTTGTGTTGATTCCACTCCATTCCATTCTATTCCGTAGAATTCCATTCCATTCCATTCCATTGCATTCCATTACATGGAATTCCATTCCATTGAATTCCATTCCATTCCATTCCATTCCATTCCATAGAATTCCATTCCATTCCATTCCATTCCATTCCATTCCATTCCATTCCATTCCATTCCATTGAATTCCATTCCATTCCATTCCATTCGATTCCATTCCATTCCATTGAATTCCATTCCATTCCATTCCATTCCATTCCATTCCATTGAATTCCATTGAATTCCATTCCATTGAATTCCATTCCATTCCATTGAATTCCATTCCATTCCATTCCATTCCATTCCGTTCCATTCCATTCCGTTCCATTCCATTCCATTCCTTTCCATTCCATTCCGTTCCGTTCCATTCCGTTCCATTCCGTTCCATTCCATTGAATTCCGTTCCATTGCATTGAATTCCGTTCCATTCCATTCCATTCCTTTCCGTTCCGTTCTGTTCCGTTCCGTTCCGTTCCGTTCCGTTCTACTCGGGTTGATTCCATTCTATTCCATTCCATTCCATTCGATTCCATTCTATTCCATTCGATTCCATTCGATTCAATTCGATTCCATTCCATTCCATTCCATTCCATTCCATTCCATTCCATTGAATTCCATTCCATTCCATTCCGTTCCATTCGATTCCGTTCCATTCCATTCCATTCCATTCCATTCCATTCCATTACGTTCCGTTCCATTCCTTTCCATTCCGTTCCATTCCATTGAATTCCGATCCATTGCATTGAATTCCGTTCCATTCCATTCCATTCCTTTCCGTTCCGTTCCGTTCCGTTCCGTTCTACTCGGATTGATTCCATTCAATTCCATTCCATTCCATTCGATTCCATTCGATTCCATTCGATTCCATTCGATTCCATTCCATTCCATTCCATTCCATTCCATTCCATTCCATTGAATTCCATTGAATTCCATTCCATTCCATTGAATTCCATTCCTTTCCATTCGATTCCATTGAATTCCGTTCAATTCCATTCCAATCCATTCCATTCCATTCCATTCCATTCCATTCCATTCCATTCCATTGAATTCCATTGAATTCCATTCCATTCCATTGAATTCCATTCCTTTCCATTCCATTCCATTGAATTCCGTTCCATTCCATTCCATTCCATTCCATTCCATTCCATTCCATTCCATTCGAATTCCATTCCATTCCATTCCATTCCATTCCATTCCATTCCATTCTACTCGGGTTGATTCCATTCTATTCCATTCCATTCCATTCGATTCCATTCGATTCCTTTCGATTCCATTCGATTCCATTCCATTCCATTCCATTCCATTGAATTCCATTCCATTCCATTCCATTCCATTGAATTCCATTCCATTCCATTCCATCGAATTCCATTCCATTCCATGGAATTCCATTCCATTCCATTCCATTCCATTCCATTCCATTCCATTCCATTCCATTCCATTCCATTCCATTCAATTCCTTTGAATTCTGTTCCATTCAATTCCATTCCATTCCATTCCGTTCTACTCGGGTTGATTCCATTCTATTCCATTCCGTTCCGTTCCGTTCCGTTCCGTTCCATTCCACTCGGGTTGATTCCATTCTATTCCATTCCATTCCATTCGATTCCATTCGATTCCATTCGATTCCATTCGATTCCATTCGATTCCATTCCATTCCATTGAATTCCATTCCATTCCATTCCATTCCATTGAATTCCGTTCCATTCCATTCAATTCCATTCCTTTCCATTCCATTCCATTTGAATTCCATTCCATTCCATTCCATTCCATTCCATTCCATTCCATTCCATTCCATTTGAATTCCTTTCCATTCCATTCCATTCCATTCCATTTGAATTCCTTTCCATTGCACTCCATTCCATTCCATTGAATTCCGTTCCATTCCATTCCATTCCATTCCATTCCATTCCATTGAATTCCATTCCATTGAATTCCACTCCATTCCATTCCATTCCATAGAATTCCATTCCATTCCGTTCCGTTCCGTTCCGTTCCGTTCCGTTCCGTTCCATTCCATTCCATTCCATTCCATTCCATTGAATTCCGTTCCATTACATTGAATTCCATTCCATTCCGTTCCATTCCATTGAATTCCGTTCCGTTCCGTTCCGTTCCATTCCGTTCCATTCCGTTCCATTCCGTTCTACTCGGGTTGATTCCATTCTATTCCATTCCATTCCATTCGATTCCATTCCGTTCCATTCCATTGAATTCCATTCCATTCCATTGAATTCCATTCCATTCCATTCCATTCCATTCCATTCCATTCCACTCCATTCCATTCCATTCAATTGAATTCCATTCCATTCCATTCCATTCCATTCCATTCCATTCCATTCCATTGAATTCCACTCCATTCCATTCCATTCCATTGAATTCCATTCCATTCCATTCCATTCCATTCCATTCCATTCCATTCTCATTGAATTCCTTTCCATTCCATTCCATTCCATTCCATTCCATTCCATTCCATTCCATTCCATAGAATTCCATTCCATTCCATTGAATTCCATTCCATTCCATTCCATTCCATTGAATTCCGTTCCATTCTATTCCATTCCATTCCATTCCATTCCATTCCATTCCATTCCATTCCATTCCATAGAATTCCATTCCATTCCATTCCATTCCATTGAATTCTGTTCCATTCAATTCCATTCCATTCCATTCCGTTCTACTCGGGTTGATTCCATTCTATTCCATTCCGTTCCGTTCCGTTCCGTTCCGTTCCGTTCCATTCCACTCGGGTTGATTCCATTCTATTCCATTCCATTCCATTCGATTCCATTCGATTCCATTCGATTCCATTCGATTCCATTCGATTCCATTCGATTCCATTCCATTCCATTGAATTCCATTCCATTCCATTCCATTCCATTGAATTCCGTTCCATTCCATTCAATTCCATTCCATTCCATTCCATTCCATTTGAATTCCATTCCATTCCATTCCATTCCATTCCATTCCATTCCATTCCATTCTACTCGGGTTGATTCCATTCTATTCCATTCCATTCCATTCGATTCCATTCCATTCCATTCGATTCCATTCCATTCCATTCCATTCCATTCCATTCCATTCCATTGAATTCCGTTCCATTCCATTCCATTCCATTCCATTCCATTCCATTGAATTCCATTCCATTGAATTCCATTCCATTCCATTCCATTCCACTGAATTCCATTCCATTCCGTTCCGTTCCGTTCCGTTCCGTTCCATTCCGTTCCATTCCATTCCATTCCATTCCATTGAATTCTGTTCCATTCCATTGAATTCCATTCCATTCCGTTCCATTCCATTGAATTCCGTTCCGTTCCGTTCTGTTCCGTTCCGTTCCATTCCGTTCCATTCCGTTCCATTCCGTTCTACTCGGGTTGATTCCATTCTATTCCATTCCATTCCATTCGATTCCATTCCATTCCATTCCATTCCATTCCATTCCGTTCTACTCGGGTTCATTCCATTCCATTCCGTTCCGTTCCGTTCCGTTCCGTTCCATTCCTTTCTACTTGTGTTGATTCCATTCCATTCCATTCTATTCCGTTGAATTCCATTCCATTCCATTGAATTCCATTCCATTCCATTCCATTCCATCGAATTCCATTCCATTCCATTGAATTCCATTCCATTCCATTCCATTCCATTCCATTCCATTCCATTCCATGGAATTCCATTCCATTCCATTCCATAGAATTCCATTCCATTCCATTCCATTCCATTCCATGGAATTCCATTCCATTCCATTCCATTCCATTCCATTCCATTCCATTCCATTCCATTCCATTCAATTCCTTTGAATTCTGTTCCATTCAATTCCATTCCATTCCATTCCGTTCTACTCGGGTTGATTCCATTCTATTCCATTCCGTTCCGTTCCGTTCCGTTCCGTTCCATTCCACTCGGGTTGATTCCATTCTATTCCATTCCATTCCATTCGATTCCATTCGATTCCATTCGATTCCATTCGATTCCATTCGATTCCATTCCATTCCATTGAATTCCATTCCATTCCATTCCATTCCATTGAATTCCGTTCCATTCCATTCAATTCCATTCCATTCCATTTGAATTCCATTCCATTCCATTCCATTCCATTCCATTCCATTCCATTCCATTCCATTTGAATTCCTTTCCATTCCATTCCATTCCATTCCATTTGAATTCCTTTCCATTGCATTCCATTCCATTCCATTGAATTCCGTTCCATTCCATTCCATTCCATTCCATTCCATTCCATTGAATTCCATTCCATTGAATTCCACTCCATTCCATTCCATTCCATAGAATTCCATTCCATTCCGTTCCGTTCCGTTCCGTTCCGTTCCGTTCCGTTCCATTCCATTCCATTCCATTCCATTCCATTGAATTCCGTTCCATTACATTGAATTCCATTCCATTCCGTTCCATTCCATTGAATTCCGTTCCGTTCCGTTCCGTTCCATTCCGTTCCATTCCGTTCCATTCTGTTCTACTCGGGTTGATTCCATTCTATTCCATTCCATTCCATTCGATTCCATTCCGTTCCATTCCATTGAATTCCATTCCATTCCATTGAATTCCATTCCATTCCATTCCATTCCATTCCATTCCATTCCACTCCATTCCATTCCATTCAATTGAATTCCATTCCATTCCATTCCATTCCATTCCATTCCATTCCATTCCATTGAATTCCACTCCATTCCATTCCATTCCATTGAATTCCATTCCATTCCATTCCATTCCATTCCATTCCATTCCATTCTCATTGAATTCCTTTCCATTCCATTCCATTCCATTCCATTCCATTCCATTCCATAGAATTCCATTCCATTCCATTGAATTCCATTCCATTCCATTCCATTCCATTGAATTCCGTTCCATTCTATTCCATTCCATTCCATTCCATTCCATTCCATTCCATTCCATTCCATTCCATAGAATTCCATTCCATTCCATTCCATTCCATTGAATTCTGTTCCATTCAATTCCATTCCATTCCATTCCGTTCTACTCGGGTTGATTCCATTCTATTCCATTCCGTTCCGTTCCGTTCCGTTCCGTTCCGTTCCATTCCACTTGGGTTGATTCCATTCTATTCCATTCCATTCCATTCGATTCCATTCGATTCCATTCGATTCCATTCGATTCCATTCGATTCCATTCGATTCCATTCCATTCCATTGAATTCCATTCCATTCCATTCCATTCCATTGAATTCCGTTCCATTCCATTCAATTCCATTCCATTCCATTCCATTCCATTCTACTCGGGTTGATTCCATTCTATTCCATTCCATTCCATTCGATTCCATTCCATTCCATTCGATTCCATTCCATTCCATTCCATTCCATTCCATTCCATTCCATTCCATTCCATTGAATTCCGTTCCATTCCATTCCATTCCATTCCATTCCATTCCATTGAATTCCATTCCATTGAATTCCATTCCATTCCATTCCATTCCACTGAATTCCATTCCATTCCGTTCCGTTCCGTTCCGTTCCGTTCCATTCCGTTCCATTCCATTCCATTCCATTCCATTGAATTCTGTTCCATTCCATTGAATTCCATTCCATTCCGTTCCATTCCATTGAATTCCGTTCCGTTCCGTTCTGTTCCGTTCCGTTCCATTCCGTTCCATTCCGTTCCATTCCGTTCTACTCGGGTTGATTCCATTCTATTCCATTCCATTCCATTCGATTCCATTCCATTCCATTCCATTCCATTCCATTCCGTTCTACTCGGGTTCATTCCATTCCATTCCGTTCCGTTCCGTTCCGTTCCGTTCCATTCCTTTCTACTTGTGTTGATTCCATTCCATTCCATTCTATTCCGTTGAATTCCATTCCATTCCATTGAATTCCATTCCATTCCATTCCATTCCATCGAATTCCATTCCATTCCATTGAATTCCATTCCATTCCATTCCATTCCATTCCATTCCATTCCATTCCATAGAATTCCATTCCATTCCATTCCATTCCATTCCATGGAATTCCATTCCATTCCATTCCATTCCTTTGAATTCTGTTCCATTCAATTCCATTCCATTCCATTCCGTTCTACTCGGGTTGATTCCATTCTATTCCATTCCGTTCCGTTCCGTTCCGTTCCGTTCCATTCCACTCGGGTTGATTCCATTCTATTCCATTCCATTCCATTCGATTCCATTCGATTCCATTCGATTCCATTCGATTCCATTCGATTCCATTCCATTCCATTGAATTCCATTCCATTCCATTCCATTCCATTGAATTCCGTTCCATTCCATTCAATTCCATTCCATTCCATTCCATTCCATTTGAATTCCATTCCATTCCATTCCATTCCATTCCATTCCATTCCATTCCATTCCATTTGAATTCCTTTCCATTCCATTCCATTCCATTCCATTTGAATTCCTTTCCATTGCATTCCATTCCATTCCATTGAATTCCGTTCCATTCCATTCCATTCCATTCCATTCCATTCCATGGAATTCCATTCCATTGAATTCCACTCCATTCCATTCCATTCCATTGAATTCCATTCCATTCCGTTCCGTTCCGTTCAGTTCCGTTCCGTTCCGTTCCATTCCATTCCATTCCATTCCATTCCATTGAATTCCGTTCCATTACATTGAATTCCATTCCATTCCGTTCCATTCCATTGAATTCCTTTCCGTTCCGTTCCGTTCCCTTCCGTTCCATTCCGTTCCATTCCGTTCTACTCGGGTTGATTCCATTCTATTCCATTCCATTCCATTCGATTCCATTCCGTTCCATTCCATTGAATTCCATTCCATTCCATTGAATTCCATTCCATTCCATTCCATTCCATTCCATTCCATTCCACTCCATTCAATTGAATTCCTTTCCATTCCATTCCATTCCATTCCATTCCATTGAATTCCACTCCATTCCATTCCATTCCATTGAATTCCATTCCATTCCATTCCATTCCATTCCATTCCATTCTCATTGAATTCCTTTCCATTCCATTCCATTCCATTCCATTCCATTCCATTCCATTCCATTGAATTCCATTCCATTCCATGGAATTCCATTCCATTCCATTCCATTCCATTGAATTCCGTTCCATTCTATACCATTCCATTCCATTCCATTCCATTCCATTCCATTCCATTCCATTCCATAGAATTCCATTCCATTCCATTCCATTCCATTGAATTCTGTTCCATTCAATTCCATTCCATTCCATTCCGTTCTACTCGGGTTGATTCCATTCTATTCCATTCCGTTCCGTTCCGTTCCGTTCCGTTCCGTTCCATTCCACTCGGGTTGATTCCATTCTATTCCATTCCATTCCATTCGATTCCATTCGATTCCATTCGATTCCATTCGATTCCATTCGATTCCATTCGATTCCATTCCATTCCATTGAATTCCATTCCATTCCATTCCATTCCATTGAATTCCGTTCCATTCCATTCAATTCCATTCCATTCCATTCCATTCCATTTGAATTCCATTCCATTCCATTCCATTCCATTCCATTCCATTCCATTCCATTCTACTCGGGTTGATTCCATTCTATTCCATTCCATTCCATTCGATTCCATTCCATTCCATTCGATTCCATTCCATTCCATTCTATTCCATTCCATTCCATTCCATTCCATTCCATGGAATTCCATTCCATTCCATTGAATTCCATTCCATTCCATTCCATTCCATTGAATTCCGTTCCATTCCATTCCATTCCATTCCATTCCATTGAATTCCATTCCATTGAATTCCATTCCATTCCATTCCATTCCACTGAATTCCATTCCATTCCGTTCCGTTCCGTTCCGTTCCGTTCCATTCCGTTCCATTCCATTCCATTCCATTCTATTGAATTCTGTTCCATTCCATTGAATTCCATTCCATTCCGTTCCATTCCATTGAAATCCGTTCCGTTCCGTTCTGTTCCTTTCCGTTCCATTCCGTTCCATTCCGTTCCATTCCGTTCTACTCGGGTTGATTCCATTCTATTCCATTCCATTCCATTCGATTCCATTCCATTCCATTCCATTCCATTCCATTCCGTTCTACTCGGGTTCATTCCATTCCATTCCGTTCCGTTCCGTTCCGTTCCGTTCCATTCCTTTCTACTTGTGTTGATTCCATTCCATTCCATTCTATTCCATTGAATTCCATTCCATTCCATTGAATTCCATTCCATTCCATTCCATTCCATTGAATTCCATTGAATTCCATTCCATGGAATTCCATTCCATTCCTTTGAATTCCATTCCATTCCATTCCATTCCATTCCATAGAATTCCATTCCATTCCATTCCATTCCATTCCATTCCATTCCATTCCATTCCATTCCATTGAATTCCATTCCATTCCATTCCATTCGATTCCATTCCATTCCATTTAATTCCATTCCATTCCATTCCATTCCATTCCATTCTATTGAATTCCATTGTATTCCATTCCATTGAATTCCATTCCATTCCATTGAATTCCATTCCATTCCATTCCATTCCATTCCGTTCCATTCCATTCCGTTCCATTCCATTCCATTCCTTTCCATTCCATTCCGTTCCGTTCCATTCCGTTCCATTCCGTTCCATTCCATTGAATTCCGTTCCATTGCATTGAATTCCGTTCCATTCCATTCCATTCCTTTCCGTTCGGTTCCGTTCCGTTCCGTTCCGTTCCGTTCTGTTCTACTCGGGTTGATTCCATTCTATTCCATTCCATTCCATTCGATTCCACTCTATTCCATTCGATTCCATTCGATTCAATTCGATTCCATTGCATTCCATTCCATTCCATTCCATTCCATTCCATTGAATTCCATTCCATTCCATTCCGTTCCATTCCATTCCGTTCCATTCCATTCCATTCCATTCCATTCCATTCCATTACGTTCCGTTCCATTCCGTTCCATTCCATTGAATTCCGATCTATTGCATTGAATTCCGTTCCATTCCATTCCATTCCTTTCCGTTCCGTTCCGTTCCGTTCCGTTCCGTTCCTTTCCGTTCTACTCGGATTGATTCCATTCTATTCCATTCCATTCCATTCCATTCCATTGAATTCCATTGAATTCCATTCCATGGAATTCCATTCCATTCCATTGAATTCCATTCCATTCCATTCCATTCCATTGAATTCCGTTCCATTCCATTCAATTCCATTCCATTCCATTCCATTCCATTTGAATTCCATTCCATTCCATTCCATTCCATTCCATTCCATTCCATTCCATTCCATTCCATTTGAATTCCTTTCCATTCCATTCCATTCCATTCCATTTGAATTCCTTTCCATTGCATTCCATTCCATTCCATTGAATTCCGTTCCATTCCATTCCATTCCATTCCATTCCATTCCATTGAATTCCATTCCATTGAATTCCACTCCATTCCATTCCATTCCATAGAATTCCATTCCATTCCGTTCCGTTCCGTTCCGTTCCGTTCCGTTCCATTCCATTCCATTCCATTCCATTCCATTGAATTCCGTTCCATTACATTGAATTCCATTCCATTCCGTTCCATTCCATTGAATTCCGTTCCGTTCCGTTCCGTTCCATTCCGTTCCATTCCGTTCCATTCCGTTCTACTCGGGTTGATTCCATTCTATTCCATTCCATTCCATTCGATTCCATTCCGTTCCATTCCATTGAATTCCATTCCATTCCATTGAATTCCATTCCATTCCATTCCATTCCATTCCATTCCATTCCACTCCATTCCATTCCATTCAATTGAATTCCATTCCATTCCATTCCATTCCATTCCATTCCATTCCATTCCATTGAATTCCACTCCTTTCCATTCCATTCCATTGAATTCCATTCCATTCCATTCCATTCCATTCCATTCCATTCCATTCTCATTGAATTCCTTTCCATTCCATTCCATTCCATTCCATTCCATTCCATTCCATTCCATTCCATAGAATTCCATTCCATTCCATTGAATTCCATTCCATTCCATTCCATTCCATTGAATTCCGTTCCATTCTATTCCATTCCATTCCATTCCATTCCATTCCATTCCATTCCATTCCATTCCATTCCATAGAATTCCATTCCATTCCATTCCATTCCATAGAATTCCATTCCATTCCATTCCATTCCATTGAATTCTGTTCCATTCAATTCCATTCCATTCCATTCCGTTCTACTCGGGTTGATTCCATTCTATTCCATTCCGTTCCGTTCCGTTCCGTTCCGTTCCGTTCCATTCCACTCGGGTTGATTCCATTCTATTCCATTCCATTCCATTCGATTCCATTCGATTCCATTCGATTCCATTCGATTCCATTCGATTCCATTCCATTCCATTGAATTCCATTCCATTCCATTCCATTCCATTGAATTCCGTTCCATTCCATTCAATTCCATTCCATTCCATTCCATTCCATTTGAATTCCATTCCATTCCATTCCATTCCATTCCATTCCATTCCATTCCATTCTACTCGGGTTGATTCCATTCTATTCCATTCCATTCCATTCGATTCCATTCCATTCCATTCGATTCCATTCCATTCCATTCCATTCCATTCCATTCCATTCCATTCCATTCCATTCCATTCCATTGAATTCCGTTCCATTGCATTCCATTCCATTCCATTCCATTCCATTGAATTCCATTCCATTGAATTCCATTCCATTCCATTCCATTCCACTGAATTCCATTCCATTCCGTTCCGTTCCGTTCCGTTCCGTTCCATTCCGTTCCATTCCATTCCATTCCATTCCATTGAATTCTGTTCCATTCCATTGAATTCCATTCCATTCCGTTCCATTCCATTGAATTCCGTTCCGTTCCGTTCTGTTCCGTTCCGTTCCATTCCGTTCCATTCCGTTCCATTCCGTTCTACTCGGGTTGATTCCATTCTATTCCATTCCATTCCATTCGATTCCATTCCATTCCATTCCATTCCATTCCATTCCGTTCTACTCGGGTTCATTCCATTCCATTCCGTTCCGTTCCGTTCCGTTCCGTTCCATTCCTTTCTACTTGTGTTGATTCCATTCCATTCCATTCTATTCCGTTGAATTCCATTCCATTCCATTGAATTCCATTCCATTCCATTCCATTCAATCGAATTCCATTCCATTCCATTGAATTCCATTCCATTCCATTCCATTCCATTCCATTCCATTCCATTCCATAGAATTCCATTCCATTCCATTCCATTCCATTCCATTCCTTTGAATTCTGTTCCATTCAATTCCATTCCATTCCATTCCGTTCTACTCGGGTTGATTCCATTCTATTCCATTCCGTTCCGTTCCGTTCCGTTCCGTTCCATTCCACTCGGGTTGATTCCATTCTATTCCATTCCATTCCATTCGATTCCATTCGATTCCATTCGATTCCATTCGATTCCATTCGATTCCATTCCATTCCATTGAATTCCATTCCATTCCATTCCATTCCATTGAATTCCGTTCCATTCCATTCAATTCCATTCCATTCCATTCCATTCCATTTGAATTCCATTCCATTCCATTCCATTCCATTCCATTCCATTCCATTCCATTCCATTTGAATTCCTTTCCATTCCATTCCATTCCATTCCATTTGAATTCCTTTCCATTGCATTCCATTCCATTCCATTGAATTCCGTTCCATTCCATTCCATTCCATTCCATTCCATTCCATGGAATTCCATTCCATTGAATTCCACTCCATTCCATTCCATTCCATTGAATTCCATTCCATTCCGTTCCGTTCCGTTCAGTTCCGTTCCGTTCCGTTCCATTCCATTCCATTCCATTCCATTCCATTGAATTCCGTTCCATTACATTGAATTCCATTCCATTCCGTTCCATTCCATTGAATTCCTTTCCGTTCCGTTCCGTTCCCTTCCGTTCCATTCCGTTCCATTCCGTTCCACTCGGGTTGATTCCATTCTATTCCATTCCATTCCATTCGATTCCATTCCGTTCCATTCCATTGAATTCCATTCCATTCCATTGAATTCCATTCCATTCCATTCCATTCCATTCCATTCCATTCCATTCCACTCCATTCAATTGAATTCCTTTCCATTCCATTCCATTCCATTCCATTCCATTCCATTCCATTGAATTCCACTCCATTCCATTCCATTCCATTGAATTCCATTCCATTCCATTCCATTCCATTCCATTCCATTCCATTCTCATTGAATTCCTTTCCATTCCATTCCATTCCATTCCATTCCATTCCATTCCATTCCATTCCATTGAATTCCATTCCATTCCATTGAATTCCATTCCATTCCATTCCATTCCATTGAATTCCGTTCCATTCTATTCCATTCCATTCCATTCCATTCCATTCCATTCCATTCCATTCCATAGAATTCCATTCCATTCCATTCCATTCCATTGAATTCTGTTCCATTCAATTCCATTCCATTCCATTCCGTTCTACTCGGGTTGATTCCATTCTATTCCATTCCGTTCCGTTCCGTTCCGTTCCGTTCCGTTCCATTCCACTCGGGTTGATTCCATTCTATTCCATTCCATTCCATTCGATTCCATTCGATTCCATTCGATTCCATTCGATTCCATTCGATTCCATTCCATTCCATTGAATTCCATTCCATTCCATTCCATTCTATTGAATTCCGTTCCATTCCATTCAATTCCATTCCATTCCATTCCATTCCATTTGAATTCCATTCCATTCCATTCCATTCCATTCCATTCCATTCCATTCCATTCTACTCGGGTTGATTCCATTCTATTCCATTCCATTCCATTCGATTCCATTCCATTCCATTCGATTCCATTCCATTCCATTCCATTCCATTCCATTCCATTCCATTCCATTCCATGGAATTCCATTCCATTCCATTGAATTCCATTCCATTCCATTCCATTCCATTGAATTCCGTTCCATTCCATTCCATTCCATTCCATTCCGTTCTACTCGGGTTCATTCCATTCCATTCCGTTCCGTTCCGTTCCGTTCCGTTCCATTCCTTTCTACTTGTGTTGATTCCATTCCATTCCATTCTATTCCATTGAATTCCATTCCTTTCCATTGAATTCCATTCCATTCCATTCCATTCCATTGAATTCCGTTGAATTCCATTCCATGGAATTCCATTCCATTCCATTGAATTCCATTCCATTCCATTCCATTCCATTCCATAGAATTCCATTCCATTCCATTCCATTCCATTCCATTCCATTCCATTCCATTCCATTCCATTGAATTCCATTCCATTCCATTCCATTCGATTCCATTCCATTCCATTTAATTCCATTCCATTCCATTCCATTCCATTCCATTCTATTGAATTCCATTGTATTCCATTCCATTGAATTCCATTCCATTCCATTGAATTCCATTCCATTCCATTCCATTCCATTCCGTTCCATTCCATTCCGTTCCATTCCATTCCATTCCTTTCCATTCCATTCCGTTCCGTTCCATTCCGTTCCATTCCGTTCCATTCCATTGAATTCCGTTCCATTGCATTGAATTCCGTTCCATTCCATTCCATTCCTTTCCGTTCGGTTCCGTTCCGTTCCGTTCCGTTCCGTTCTGTTCTACTCGGGTTGATTCCATTCTATTCCATTCCATTCCATTCGATTCCATTCTATTCCATTCGATTCCATTCGATTCAATTCGATTCCATTGCATTCCATTCCATTCCATTCCATTCCATTCCATTCCATTGAATTCCATTCCATTCCATTCCATTCCATTCCATTCCGTTCCATTCCATTCCATTCCATTCCATTCCATTCCATTCCATTACGTTCCGTTCCATTCCGTTCCATTCCATTGAATTCCGATCTATTGCATTGAATTCCGTTCCATTCCATTCCATTCCTTTCCGTTCCGTTCCGTTCCGTTCCGTTCCGTTCCTTTCCGTTCTACTCGGATTGATTCCATTCTATTCCATTCCATTCCATTCGATTCCATTCGACTCCAATCGATTCCAGTCGATTCCATTCCATTCCATTCCATTCCATTCCATTCCATTCCATGGAATTCCATTCCATTCCATTCCATTCCATTCCATGGAATTCCATTCCATTCCATTCCATTCCATTCCATTCCATTCCATTCCATTCCATGGAATTCCATTCCATTCCATTCCATTCCATGGAATTCCATTCCATTCCATTCCATTCCATTGAATTCTGTTCCATTCAATTCCATTCCATTCCATTCCATTCCATTCCGTTCTACTCGGGTTCATTCCATTCTATTCCATTCCGTTCCTTTCCGTTCCGTTCCATTCCTTTCCGTTCCGTTCCATTCCACTCGGGTTGATTCCATTCTATTCCATTCCATTCCATTCCATTCCATTCGATTCCATTCTATTCCATTCGATTCCATTCGATTCCATTCGATTCCATTCGATTCCATTCCATTCCATTGAATTCCATTCCATTCCATTCCATTGAATTCCGTTCCATTCCATTCAATTCCATTCCATTCCATTCCATTCCATTTGAATTCCATTCCATTCCATTCCATTCCATTCCATTCCATTCCATTCCATTCCACTCGGGTTGATTCCATTCTATTCCATTCCATTCCATTCCATTCCATTCCATTCCATTCGATTCCATTCCATTCCATTCCATTCCATTCCATTCCATTCCATTCCATTCCATTCCATTCCATTCCATTGATATCCATTCCATTTCATTGAATTCCATTCCATTCCATTCCATTCCATTGAATTCCGTTCCATTCCATTCCATTCCATTCAATTCCATTCCATTGAATTCCATTCCATTGAATTCCATTCCATTCCATTCCATTCCACTGAATTCCATTCCATTCCGTTCCGTTCCGTTCCGTTCCGTTCCATTCCGTTCCATTCCATTCCATTCCATTCCATTGAATTCCGTTCCATTCCATTGAATTCCATTCCATTCCGTTCCATTCCATTGAAATCCGTTCCGTTCCGTTCCGTTCCGTTCGGTTCCGTTCCATTCCGTTCCATTCCGTTCTGCTCGGGTTGATTCCATTCTATTCCATTCCATTCCACTCGATTCCATTCCATTGCGTTCCATTCCATTCCATTCCATTCCGTTCTACTCGGGTTCACTCCATTCCATTCCGTTCCGTTCCGTTCCGTTCCATTCCTTTCTACTTGTGTTGATTTCATTCCATTCCATTCTATTCCATTGAATTCCATTCCTTTCCATTCCATTCCATTCCATTCCATGGAATTCCATTGAATTCCATTGAATTCCATTCCATGGAATTCCATTGAATTCCATTCCATGGAATTCCATTCCATTCCATTCCATTCCATTGAATTCCATTCCATTGCATTCCATTCCATTCCATTCCATTGAATTCCATTGAATTCCATTCCATTGAATTCCATTCCATTCCATTGAATTCCATTCCATTCCATTCCATTCCATTCCGTTCCATTCCATTCCGTTCCATTCCATTCCATTCCATTCCATTCCATTCCATTCCGTTCCATTCCGTTCCATTCCATTCCATTCCATTCCATTCCATTCCATTGAATTCCATTGAATTCCATTGAATTCCATTCCATTCCATGGAATTCCATTCCTTTCCATTCCATTCCATTGAATTCCGTTCAATTCCATTCCATTCCATTCCATTCCATTCCATTCCATTCGAATTCCATTGCATTCCATTCCATTCCATTCCATTCCATTCCATTCCATTCCATTCCATTCCATTCCATTCTACTCGGGTTGATTCCATTCTATTCCATTCCATTCCATTCGATTCCATTCGATTCCTTTCGATTCCATTCAATTCCATTCCATTCAATTCCATTCCATTGAATTCCATTCCATTCCATTCCATTCCATTGAATTCCATTCCATTCCATTCCATCGAATTCCATTCCATTCCATTGAATTCCATTCCATTCCATTCCGTTCCATTCCATTCCATTCCATTCCATTCCATTCCATTCCATTGAATTCCATTCCATTCCATTCCATTCCATTCCATTGAATTCCATTCCATTCCATTCCATTCCATTGAATTCTGTTCCATTCAATTCCATTCCATTCCATTCCGTTCTACTCGGGTTGATTCCATTCTATTCCATTCCGTTCCGTTCCGTTCCGTTCCGTTCCGTTCCATTCCACTCGGGTTGATCCCATTCTATTCCATTCCATTCCATTCGATTCCATTCGATTCCATTCGATTCCATTCGATTCCATTCGATTCCATTCCATTCCATTGAATTCCATTCCATTCCATTCCATTCCATTGAATTCCGTTCCATTCCATTCAATTCCATTCCATTCCATTCCATTCCATTTGAATTCCATTCCATTCCATTCCATTCCATTCCATTCCATTCCATTTGAATTCCTTTCCATTCCATTCCATTGCATTCCATTTGAATTCCTTTCCATTCCATTCCATTCCATTCCATTGAATTCCGTTCCATTCCATTCCATTCCATTCCATTCCATTCCATTGAATTCCATTCCATTGTATTCCACTCCATTCCATTCCATTCCATGGAATTCCATTCCATTCCGTTCCGTTCCGTTCCGTTCCGTTCCGTTCCATTCCATTCCATTCCATTCCATTGAATTCCGTTCCATTCCATTGAATTCCATTCCATTCCGTTGCATTCCATTGAATTCCGTTCCGTTCCGTTCCGTTCCATTCCATTCCATTCCGTTCCATTCCGTTCTACTCGGGTTGATTCCATTCTATTCCATTCCATTCCATTCCATTCCATTCCATTCCATTCCATTCCATTCCATTCCATTCCGTTCTACTCGGGTTCATTCCATTCCATTCCGTTCCGTTCCGTTCCGTTCCGTTCCATTCCTTTCTACTTGTGTTGATTCCACTCCATTCCATTCTATTCCGTAGAATTCCATTCCATTCCATTCCATTGCATTCCATTACATGGAATTCCATTGAATTCCATTGAATTCCATTCCATTGAATTCCATTCCATTCCATTCCATTCCATTCCATAGAATTCCATTCCATTCCATTCCATTCCATTCCATTCCATTCCATTCCATTCCATTGAATTCCATTCCATTCCATTCCATTCGATTCCATTCCATTCCATTGAATTCCATTCCATTCCATTCCATTCCATTCCATTCCATTCCATTGAATTCCATTGAATTCCATTCCATTGAATTCCATTCCATTCCACTGAATTCCATTCCATTCCATTCCATTCCATTCCGTTCCATTCCATTCCGTTCCATTCCATTCCATTCCTTTCCATTCCATTCCGTTCCGTTCCATTCCGTTCCATTCCGTTCCATTCCATTGAATTCCGTTCCATTGCATTGAATTCCGTTCCATTCCATTCCATTCCTTTCCGTTCCGTTCTGTTCCGTTCCGTTCCGTTCCGTTCCGTTCTACTCGGGTTGATTCCATTCTATTCCATTCCATTCCATTCGATTCCATTCTATTCCATTCGATTCCATTCGATTCAATTCGATTCCATTCCATTCCATTCCATTCCATTCCATTCCATTCCATTGAATTCCATTCCATTCCATTCCGTTCCATTCCATTCCGTTCCATTCCATTCCATTCCATTCCATTCCATTCCATTCCATTACGTTCCGTTCCATTCCTTTCCATTCCGTTCCATTCCATTGAATTCCTATCCATTGCATTGAATTCCGTTCCATTCCATTCCATTCCTTTCCGTTCCGTTCCGTTCCGTTCCGTTCTACTCGGATTGATTCCATTCAATTCCATTCCATTCCATTCCATTCCATTCGATTCCATTCGATTCCATTCGATTCCATTCCATTCCATTCCATTCCATTCCATTCCATTCCATTGAATTCCATTGAATTCCATTCCATTCCATTGAATTCCATTCCTTTCCATTCGATTCCATTGAATTCCGTTCAATTCCATTCCAATCCATTCCATTCCATTCCATTCCATTCCATTCCATTCCATTCCATTGAATTCCATTGAATTCCATTCCATTCCATTGAATTCCATTCCTTTCCATTCCATTCCATTGAATTCCGTTCCATTCCATTCCATTCCATTCCATTCCATTCCATTCCATTCGAATTCCATTCCATTCCATTCCATTCCATTCCATTCCATTCCATTCTACTCGGGTTGATTCCATTCTATTCCATTCCATTCCATTCGATTCCATTCGATTCCTTTCGATTCCATTCGATTCCATTCCATTCCATTCCATTCCATTGAATTCCATTCCATTCCATTCCATTCCATTGAATTCCATTCCATTCCATTCCATCGAATTCCATTCCATTCCATGGAATTCCATTCCATTCCATTCCATTCCATTCCATTCCATTCCATTCCATTCCATAGAATTCCATTCCATTCCATTCCATTCCATTCCATGGAATTCCATTCCATTCCATTCCATTCCATTCCATTCCATTCCATTCCATTCCATTCAATTCCTTTGAATTCTGTTCCATTCAATTCCATTCCATTCCATTCCGTTCTACTCGGGTTGATTCCATTCTATTCCATTCCGTTCCGTTCCGTTCCGTTCCGTTCCATTCCACTCGGGTTGATTCCATTCTATTCCATTCCATTCCATTCGATTCCATTCGATTCCATTCGATTCCATTCGATTCCATTCGATTCCATTCCATTCCATTGAATTCCATTCCATTCCATTCCATTCCATTGAATTCCGTTCCATTCCATTCAATTCCATTCCATTCCATTCCATTCCATTTGAATTCCATTCCATTCCATTCCATTCCATTCCATTCCATTCCATTTGAATTCCTTTCCATTCCATTCCATTCCATTCCATTTGAATTCCTTTCCATTGCATTCCATTCCATTCCATTGAATTCCGTTCCATTCCATTCCATTCCATTCCATTCCATTCCATTCCATTCCATTCCATTCCATTCCATTCTCATTGAATTCCTTTCCATTCCATTCCATTCCATTCCATTCCATTCCATTCCATTCCATTGAATTCCATTCCATTCCATTGAATTCCATTCCATTCCATTCCATTCCATTCCATAGAATTCCATTCCATTCCATTCCATTCCATTCCATTCCATTCCATTCCATTCCATTCCATTCGATTCCATTCGATTCCATTCGATTCCATTCGATTCCATTCCATTCCATTGAATTCCATTCCATTCCATTCCATTCCATTGAATTCCGTTCCATTCCATTCAATTCCATTCCATTCCATTCCATTCCATTTGAATTCCATTCCATTCCATTCCATTCCATTCCATTCCATTCCATTCCACTCGGGTTGATTCCATTCTATTCCATTCCATTCCATTCCATTCCATTCCATTCCATTCCATTCGATTCCATTCCCTTCCATTCCATTCCATTCCATTCCATTCCATTCCATTCCATTGATATCCATTCCATTTCATTGAATTCCATTCCATTCCATTCCATTCCATTGAATTCCGTTCCATTCCATTCCATTCCATTCCATTCCATTGAATTCCATTCCATTGAATTCCATTCCATTCCATTCCATTCCACTGAATTCCATTCCATTCCGTTCCGTTCCGTTCCGTTCCGTTCCATTCCGTTCCATTCCATTCCATTCCATTCCATTGAATTCCGTTCCATTCCATTGAATTCCATTCCATTCCGTTCCATTCCATTGAATTCCGTTCCGTTCCGTTCCGTTCCGTTCCGTTCCATTCCGTTCCATTCCGTTCTGCTCGGGTTGATTCCATTCTATTCCATTCCATTCCACTCGATTCCATTCCATTCCATTCCATTCCATTCCATTCCATTCCGTTCTACTCGGGTTCATTCCATTCCATTCCGTTCCGTTCCGTTCCGTTCCATTCCTTTCTACTTGTGTTGATTTCATTCCATTCCATTCTATTCCATTGAATTCCATTCCTTTCCATTCCATTCCATTCCATTCCATGGAATTCCATTGAATTCCATTGAATTCCATTCCATTGAATTCCATTGAATTCCATTCCATGGAATTCCATTGAATTCCATTCCATGGAATTCCATTCCATTCCATTGAATTCCATTCCATTGCATTCCATTCCATTCCATTCCATTGAATTCCATTGAATTCCATTCCATTGAATTCCATTCCATTCCATTGAATTCCATTCCATTCCATTCCATTCCATTCCGTTCCATTCCATTCCGTTCCATTCCATTACATTCCATTCCATTCCATTCCATTCCGTTCCATTCCGTTCCATTCCATTCCATTCCATTCCATTCCATTCCATTCCATTCCATTCCATTCCATTCCATTGAATTCCATTGAATTCCATTCCATTCCATGGAATTCCATTCCTTTCCATTCCATTCCATTGAATTCCGTTCAATTCCATTCCATTCCATTCCATTCCATTCCATTCCATTCCATTCGAATTCCATTGCATTCCATTCCATTCCATTCCATTCCATTCCATTCCATTCCATTCCATTCCATTCCATTCTACTCGGGTTGATTCCATTCTATTCCATTCCATTCCATTCGATTCCATTCGATTCCTTTCGATTCCATTCAATTCCATTCCATTCAATTCCATTCCACTGAATTCCATTCCATTCCATTCCATTCCATTGAATTCCATTCCATTCCATTCCATCTAATTCCATTCCATTCCATTGAATTCCATTCCATTCCATTCCGTTCCATTCCATTCCATTCCATTCCATTCCATTCCATTCCATTCCATTCCATTGAATTCCATTCCATTCCATTCCATTCCATTGAATTCTGTTCCATTCAATTGCATTCCATTCCATTCCGTTCTACTCGGGTTGATTCCATTCTATTCCATTCAGTTCCATTCCGTTCCGTTCCGTTCCGTTCCGTTCCATTCCACTCGGGTTGATCCCATTCTATTCCATTCCATTCCATTCGATTCCATTCGATTCCATTCGATTCCATTCGATTCCATTCGATTCCATTCCATTCCATTGAATTCCATTCCATTCCATTCCATTCCATTGAATTCCGTTCCATTCCATTCAATTCCATTCCATTCCATTCCATTCCATTTGAATTCCATTCCATTCCATTCCATTCCATTCCATTCCATTCCATTCCATTTGAATTCCTTTCCATTCCATTCCATTGCATTCCATTTGAATTCCTTTCCATTCCATTCCATTCCATTCCATTGAATTCCGTTCCATTCCATTCCATTCCATTCCATTCCATTCCATTGAATTCCATTCCATTGTATTCCACTCCATTCCATTCCATTCCATGGAATTCCATTCCATTCCGTTCCGTTCCGTTCCGTTCCGTTCCGTTCCATTCCATTCCATTCCATTCCATTGAATTCCGTTCCATTCCATTGAATTCCATTCCATTCCGTTCCATTCCATTGAATTCCGTTCCGTTCCGTTCCGTTCCATTCCATTCCATTCCGTTCCATTCCGTTCTACTCGGGTTGATTCCATTCTATTCCATTCCATTCCATTCCATTCCATTCCATTCCATTCCATTCCATTCCATTCCGTTCTACTCGGGTTCATTCCATTCCATTCCGTTCCGTTCCGTTCCGTTCCGTTCCATTCCTTTCTACTTGTGTTGATTCCACTCCATTCCATTCTATTCCGTTGAATTCCATTCCATTCCATTCCATTGCATTCCATTACATGGAATTCCATTGAATTCCATTGAATTCCATTCCATTGAATTCCATTCCATTCCATTCCATTCCATTCCATAGAATTCCATTCCATTCCATTCCATTCCATTCCATTCCATTCCATTCCATTCCATTCCATTGAATTCCATTCCATTCCATTCCATTCGATTCCATTCCATTCCATTGAATTCCATTCCATTGCATTCCATTCCATTCCATTCCATTGAATTCCATTGAATTCCATTCCATTGAATTCCATTCCATTCCATTGAATTCCATTCCATTCCATTCCATTCCATTCCGTTCCATTCCATTCCGTTCCATTCCATTCCATTCCTTTCCATTCCATTCCGTTCCGTTCCATTCCGTTCCATTCCGTTCCATTCCATTGAATTCCATTCCATTCCATTGAATTCCATTCCATTCCATTCCATTCCGTTCCATTCCATTCCATTCCATTCCATTCCATTCCATTCCATTACGTTCCGTTCCATTCCGTTCCATTCCGTTCCATTCCATTGAATTCCGATCCATTGCATTGAATTCCGTTCCATTCCATTCCATTCCTTTCCGTTCCGTTCCTTTCCGTTCCGTTCTACTCGGATTGATTCCATTCAATTCCATTCCATTCCATTCGATTCCATTCGATTCCATTCGATTCCATTCCATTCCATTCCATTCCATTCCATTCCATTCCATTCCATTCCATTGAATTCCATTGAATTCCATTCCATTCCATTGAAGTCCATTCCTTTCCATTCGATTCCATTGAATTCCGTTCAATTCCATTCCAATGCATTCCATTCCATTCCATTCCATTCCATTCCATTCCATTCCATTGAATTCCATTGAATTCCATTCCATTCCATTGAATTCCATTCCTTTCCATTCCATTCCATTGAATTCCGTTCAATTCCATTCCATTCCATTCCATTCCATTCCATTCCATTCGAATTCCATTCCATTCCATTCCATTCCATTCCATTCCATTCCATTCTACTCGGGTTGATTCCATTCTATTCCATTCCATTCCATTCGATTCCATTCGATTCCTTTCGATTCCATTCGATTCCATTCCATTCCATTCCATTCCATTGAATTCCATTCCATTCCATTCCATTCCATTGAATTCCATTCCATTCCATTCCATCGAATTCCATTCCATTCCATGGAATTCCATTCCATTCCATTCCATTCCATTCCATTCCATTCCATAGAATTCCATTCCATTCCATTCCATTCCATTCCATTCCATGGAATTCCATTCCATTCCATGGAATTCCATTCCATTCCATTCCATTCCATTGAATTCCATTCCATTCCATTCCATTCCATTCCATTCCATTCCATTCCATTCCATTCAATTCCAATCAATTCCTTTGAATTCTGTTCCATTCAATTCCATTCCATTCCATTCCGTTCTACTCGGGTTGATTCCATTCTATTCCATTCCGTTCCGTTCCGTTCCGTTCCGTTCCATTCCACTCGGGTTGATTCCATTCTATTCCATTCCATTCCATTCGATTCCATTCGATTCCATTCGATTCCATTCGATTCCTTTCGATTCCATTCCATTCCATTGAATTCCATTCCATTCCATTCCATTCCATTGAATTCCGTTCCATTCCATTCAATTCCATTCCATTCCATTCCATTCCATTTGAATTCCATTCCATTCCATTCCATTCCATTCCATTCCATTCCATTCCATTTGAATTCCTTTCCATTCCATTCCATTCCATTCCATTCCATTCCATTCCATTCCATTCCATTCCATTCCGTTCTACTCGGGTTCATTCCATTCCATTCCGTTCCGTTCCGTTCCGTTCCGTTCCATTCCTTTCTACTTGTGTTGATTCCACTCCATTCCATTCTATTCCGTTGAATTCCATTCCATTCCATTCCATTGCATTCCATTACATGGAATTCCATTGAATTCCATTGAATTCCATTCCATTGAATTCCATTCCATTCCATTCCATTCCATTCCATAGAATTCCATTCCATTCCATTCCATTCCATTCCATTCCATTCCATTCCATTGAATTCCATTCCATTCCATTCCATTCGATTCCATTCCATTCCATTGAATTCCATTCCATTCCATTCCATTCCATTCCATTCCATTGAATTCCATTGAATTCCATTCCATTGAATTCCATTCCATTCCATTGAATTCCATTCCATTCCATTCCATTCCATTCCGTTCCATTCCATTCCGTTCCATTCCATTCCATTCCTTTCCATTCCATTCCGTTCCGTTCCATTCCGTTCCATTCCGTTCCATTCCATTGAATTCCGTTCCATTGCATTGAATTCCGTTCCATTCCATTCCATTCCTTTCCGTTCCGTTCTGTTCCGTTCCGTTCCGTTCCGTTCCGTTCTACTCGGGTTGATTCCATTCTATTCCATTCCATTCCATTCGATTCCATTCTATTCCATTCGATTCCATTCGATTCAATTCGATTCCATTCCATTCCATTCCATTCCATTCCATTCCATTCAATTCCATTCCATTCCATTCCGTTCCATTCCATTCCGTTCCATTCCATTCCATTCCATTCCATTCCATTCCATTACGTTCCGTTCCATTCCGTTCCATTCCGTTCCATTCCATTGAATTCCGATCCATTGCATTGAATTCCGTTCCATTCCATTCCATTCCTTTCTGTTCCGTTCCGTTCCGTTCCGTTCTACTCGGATTGATTCCATTCAATTCCATTCCATTCCATTCGATTCCATTCGATTCCATTCGATTCCATTCCATTCCATTCCATTCCATTCCATTCCATTCCATTCCATTCCATTGAATTCCATTGAATTCCATTCCATTCCATTGAATTCCATTCCTTTCCATTCGATTCCATTGAATTCCGTTCAATTCCATTCCAATCCATTCCATTCCATTCCATTCCATTCCATTCCATTCCATTCCATTCCATTGAATTCCATTGAATTCCATTCCATTCCATTGAATTCCATTCCTTTCCATTCCATTCCATTGAATTCCGTTCAATTCCATTCCATTCCATTCCATTCCATTCCATTCCATTCGAATTCCATTCCATTCCATTCCATTCCATTCCATTCCACTCCATTCTACTCGGGTTGATTCCATTCTATTCCATTCCATTCCATTCGATTCCATTCGATTCCTTTCGATTCCATTCGATTCCATTCCATTCCATTCCATTCCATTGAATTCCATTCCATTCCATTCCATTCCATTGAATTCCATTCCATTCCATTCCATCGAATTCCATTCCATTCCATGGAATTCCATTCCATTCCATTCCATTCCATTCCATTCCATTCCATAGAATTCCATTCCATTCCATTCCATTCCATTCCATTCCATGGAATTCCATTCCATTCCATGGAATTCCATTCCATTCCATTCCATTCCATTGAATTCCATTCCATTCCATTCCATTCCATTCCATTCCATTCCATTCCATTCCATTCAATTCCAATCAATTCCTTTGAATTCTGTTCCATTCAATTCCATTCCATTCCATTCCGTTCTACTCGGGTTGATTCCATTCTATTCCATTCCGTTCCGTTCCGTTCCGTTCCGTTCCATTCCACTCGGGTTGATTCCATTCTATTCCATTCCATTCCATTCGATTCCATTCGATTCCATTCGATTCCATTCGATTCCTTTCGATTCCATTCCATTCCATTGAATTCCATTCCATTCCATTCCATTCCATTGAATTCCGTTCCATTCCATTCAATTCCATTCCATTCCATTCCATTCCATTTGAATTCCATTCCATTCCATTCCATTCCATTCCATTCCATTCCATTCCATTTGAATTCCTTTCCATTCCATTCCATTCCATTCCATTTGAATTCCTTTCCATTGCATTCCATTCCATTCCATTGAATTCCATTCCATTCCGTTCCGTTCCGTTCCGTTCCGTTCCGTTCCGTTCCATTCCATTCCATTCCATTCCATTCCATTGAATTCCATTCCATTCCGTTCCATTCCATTGAATTCCGTTCCGTTCCGTTCCGTTCCATTCCGTTCCATTCCGTTCTATTCCGTTCTACTCGGGTTGATTCCATTCTATTCCATTCCATTCCATTCGATTCCATTCCGTTCCATTCCATTGAATTCCATTCCATTCCATTGAATTCCATTCCATTCCATTCCATTCCATTCCATTCCATTCCATTCCATTCCATTCCATTCCATTCAATTGAATTCCATTCCATTCCATTCCATTCCATTCCATTCCATTCCATTCCATTGAATTCCACTCCATTCCATTCCATTCCATTGAATTCCATTCCATTCCATTCCATTCCATTCCATTCCATTCCATTCTCATTGAATTCCTTTCCATTCCATTCCATTCCATTCCATTCCATTCCATTCCATTGAATTCCGTTCCATTCCATTGAATTCCATTCCATTCCATTCCATTCCATTGAATTCCGTTCCATTCCATTCCATTCCATTCCATTCCATTCCATTCCATAGAATTCCATTCCATTCCATTCCATTCCATTGAATTCTGTTCCATTCAATTCCATTCCATTCCATTCCGTTCTACTCGGGTTGATTCCATTCTATTCCATTCCGTTCCGTTCCGTTCCGTTCCGTTCCGTTCTGTTCCATTCCACTCGGGTTGATTCCATTCTATTCCATTCCATTCCATTCGATTCCATTCGATTCCATTCGATTCCATTCGATTCCATTCGATTCCATTCGATTCCATTCCATTCCATTGAATTCCATTCCATTCCATTCCATTCCATTGAATTCCGTTCCATTCCATTCAATTCCATTCCATTCCATTCCATTCCATTTGAATTCCATTCCATTCCATTCCATTCCATTCCATTCCATTCCATTCCATTCCATTCTACTCGGGTTGATTCCATTCTATTCCATTCCATTCCATTCGATTCCATTCGATTCCATTCGATTCCATTCCATTCCATTCCATTCCATTCCATTCCATTCCATTCCATTCCATTGAATTCCATTCCATTCCATTGAATTCCATTCCATTCCATTCCATTCCATTCCATTGAATTCCGTTCCATTCCATTCCATTCCATTCCATTCCATTCCATTGAATTCCATTCCATTGAATTCCATTCCAATCCATTCCATTCCACTGAATTCCATTCCATTCCGTTCCGTTCCGTTCCGTTCCGTTCCATTCCGTTCCATTCCATTCCATTCCATTCCATTGAATTCTGTTCCATTCCATTGAATTCCATTCCATTCCGTTCCATTCCATTGAATTCCATTCCGTTCCGTTCCGTTCCGTTCCGTTCCATTCCGTTCCATTCCGTTCCATTCCGTTCTACTCGGGTTGATTCCATTCTATTCCATTCCATTCCATTCGATTCCATTCCATTCCATTCCATTCCATTCCATTCCGTTCTACTCGGGTTCATTCCATTCCATTCCGTTCCGTTCCGTTCCGTTCCGTTCCATTCCTTTCTACTTGTGTTGATTCCATTCCATTCCATTCTATTCCATTGAATTCCATTCCATTCCATTGAATTCCATTCCATTCCATTCCATTACATTGAATTCCATTGAATTCCATTCCATGGAATTCCATTCCATTCCATTGAATTCCATTCCATTCCATTCCATTCCATTCCATAGAATTCCATTCCATTCCATTCCATTCTATTCCATTCCATTCCATTCCATTCCATTCCATTCCATTCCATTGAAATCCATTCCATTCCATTCCATTCGATTCCATTCCATTCCATTGAATTCCATTCCATTCCATTCCATTCCATTCCATTCTATTGAATTCCATTGTATTCCATTCCATTGAATTCCATTCCATTCCATTGAATTCCATTCCATTCCATTCCGTTCCATTCCATTCTGTTCCATTCCTTTCCATTCCTTTCCATTCCATTCCGTTCCGTTCCATTCCGTTCCATTCCGTTCCATTCCATTGAATTCCGTTCCATTGCATTGAATTCCGTTCCATTCCATTCCATTCCTTTCCGTTCCGTTCCGTTCCGTTCCGTTCCGTTCCGTTCTGTTCTACTCGGGTTGATTCCATTCTATTCCATTCCATTCCATTCGATTCCATTCGACTCCAATCGATTCCAGTCGATTCCATTCCATTCCATTCCATTCCATTCCATTCCATTCCATTCCATTCCATGGAATTCCATTCCATTCCATTCCATTCCATTCCATTCCATTCCATTCCATTCCATGGAATTCCATTCCATTCCATGGAATTCCATTCCATTCCATTCCATTCCATTCCATTCCATTCCATTGAATTCTGTTCCATTCAATTCCATTCCATTCCATTCCATTCCATTCCGTTCTACTCGGGTTGATTCCATTATATTCCATTCCGTTCCTTTCCGTTCCGTTCCATTCCTTTCCGTTCCGTTCCATTCAACTCGGGTTGATTCCATTCTATTCCATTCCATTCCATTCCATTCCATTCGATTCCATTCGATTCCATTCGATTCCATTCGATTCCATTCGATTCCATTCGATTCCATTCGATTCCATTCCATTCCATTGAATTCCATTCCATTCCATTCCATTCCATTGAATTCCGTTCCATTCCATTCAATTCCATTCCATTCCATTCCATTCCATTTGAATTCCATTCCATTCCATTCCATTCCATTCCATTCCATTCCATTCCATTCCATTTGAATTCCTTTCCATTCCATTCCATTGCATTCCATTTGAATTCCTTTCCATTCCATTCCATTCCATTCCATTGAATTCCGTTCCATTCCATTCCATTCCATTCCATTCCATTCCATTCCATTGAATTCCATTCCATTGTATTCCACTCCATTCCATTCCATTCCATGGAATTCCATTCCATTCCGTTCCGTTCCGTTCCGTTCCGTTCCATTCCATTCCATTCCATTCCATTGAATTCCGTTCCATTCCATTGAATTCCATTCCATTCCGTTCCATTCCATTGAATTGCGTTCCGTTCCGTTCCGTTCCATTCCATTCCATTCCGTTCCATTCCGTTCTACTCGGGTTGATTCCATTCTATTCCATTCCATTCCATTCCATTCCATTCCATTCCATTCCATTCCATTCCATTCCGTTCTACTCGGGTTCATTCCATTCCATTCCGTTCCGTTCCGTTCCGTTCCGTTCCATTCCTTTCTACTTGTGTTGATTCCACTCCATTCCATTCTATTCCGTTGAATTCCATTCCATTCCATTCCATTGCATTCCATTCCATGGAATTCCATTGAATTCCATTGAATTCCATTCCATTGAATTCCATTCCATTCCATTCCATTCCATTCCATAGAATTCCATTCCATTCCATTCCATTCCATTCCATTCCATTCCATTCCATTGAATTCCATTCCATTCCATTCCATTCGATTCCATTCCATTCCATTGAATTCCATTCCATTCCATTCCATTCCATTCCATTCCATTGAATTCCATTGAATTCCATTCCATTGAATTCCATTCCATTCCATTGAATTCCATTCCATTCCATTCCATTCCATTCCGTTCCATTCCATTCCGTTCCATTCCATTCCATTCCTTTCCATTCCATTCCGTTCCGTTCCATTCCGTTCCATTCCGTTCCATTCCATTGAATTCCGTTCCATTGCATTGAATTCCGTTCCATTCCATTCCATTCCTTTCCGTTCCGTTCTGTTCCGTTCCGTTCCGTTCCGTTCTACTCGGGTTGATTCCATTCTATTCCATTCCATTCCATTCGATTCCATTCTATTCCATTCGATTCCATTCGATTCAATTCGATTCCATTCCATTCCATTCCATTCCATTCCATTCCATTGAATTCCATTCCATTCCATTCCGTTCCATTCCATTCCGTTCCATTCCATTCCATTCCATTCCATTCCATTCCATTACGTTCCGTTCCATTCCGTTCCATTCCGTTCCATTCCATTGAATTCCGATCCATTGCATTGAATTCCGTTCCATTCCATTCCATTCCTTTCCGTTCCGTTCCGTTCCGTTCCGTTCTACTCGGATTGATTCCATTCAATTCCATTCCATTCCATTCGATTCCATTCGATTCCATTCGATTCCATTCGATTCCATTCCATTCCATTCCATTCCATTCCATTCCATTCCATTGAATTCCATTGAATTCCATTCCATTCCATTGAATTCCATTCCTTTCCATTCGATTCCATTGAATTCCGTTCAATTCCATTCCAATCCATTCCATTCCATTCCATTCCATTCCATTCCATTCCATACCATTGAATTCCATTGAATTCCATTCCATTCCATTGAATTCCATTCCTTTCCATTCCATTCCATTGAATTCCGTTCAATTCCATTCCATTCCATTCCATTCCATTCCATTCCATTCGAATTCCATTCCATTCCATTCCATTCCATTCCATTCCATTCTACTCGGGTTGATTCCATTCTATTCCATTCCATTCCATTCGATTCCATTCGATTCCTTTCGATTCCATTCGATTCCATTCGATTCCATTCCATTCCATTCCATTCCATTGAATTCCATTCCATTCCATTCCATTCCATTGAATTCCATTCCATTCCATTCCATCGAATTCCATTCCATTCCATGGAATTCCATTCCATTCCATTCCATTCCATTCCATTCCATTCCATTCCATTCCATAGAATTCCATTCCATTCCATTCCATTCCATTCCATGGAATTCCATTCCATTCCATTCCATTCCATTCCATTCCATTCCATTCAATTCCTTTGAATTCTGTTCCATTCAATTCCATTCCATTCCATTCCGTTCTACTCGGGTTGATTCCATTCTATTCCATTCCGTTCCGTTCCGTTCCGTTCCGTTCCATTCCACTCGGGTTGATTCCATTCTATTCCATTCCATTCCATTCGATTCCATTCGATTCCATTCGATTCCATTCGATTCCATTCGATTCCATTCCATTCCATTGAATTCCATTCCATTCCATTCCATTCCATTGAATTCCGTTCCATTCCATTCAATTCCATTCCATTCCATTCCATTCCATTTGAATTCCATTCCATTCCATTCCATTCCATTGCATTCCATTCCATTCCATTCCATTTGAATTCCTTTCCATTCCATTCCATTCCATTCCATTTGAATTCCTTTCCATTGCATTCCATTCCATTCCATTGAATTCCATTCCATTCCATTCCATTCCATTCCATAGAATTCCATTCCATTCCATTCCATTCCATTCCATTCCATTCCATTCCATTCCATTCCATTCCATTCCATTGAATTCCATTCCATTCCATTCCATTCGATTCCATTCCATTCCATTGAATTCCATTCCATTCCATTCCATTCCATTCCATTCTATTGAATTCCATTGTATTCCATTCCATTGAATTCCATTCCATTCCATTGAATTCCATTCCATTCCATTCCGTTCCATTCCATTCCGTTCCATTCCATTCCATTCCTTTCCATTCCATTCCGTTCCGTTCCATTCCGTTCCATTCCGTTCCATTCCATTGAATTCCGTTCCATTGCATTGAATTCCGTTCCATTCCATTCCATTCCTTTCCGTTCCGTTCCGTTCCGTTCCGTTCCGTTCCGTTCTGTTCTACTCGGGTTGATTCCATTCTATTCCATTCCATTCCATTCGATTCAATTCGACTCCAATCGATTCCAGTCGATTCCATTCCATTCCATTCCATTCCATTCCATTCCATTCCATGGAATTCCATTCCATTCCATTCCATTCCATGGAATTCCATTCCATTCCATTCCATTCCATTCCGTTCTACTCGGGTTGATTCCATTCTATTCCATTCCGTTCCTTTCCGTTCCGTTCCATTCCTTTCCGTTCCGTTCCATTCAACTCGGGTTGATTCCATTCTATTCCATTCCATTCCATTCCATTCCATTCGATTCCATTCGATTCCATTCGATTCCATTCGATTCCATTCGATTCCATTCCATTCCATTGAATTCCATTCCATTCCATTCCATTCCATTGAATTCCGTTCCATTCCATTCAATTCCATTCCATTCCATTCCATTCCATTTGAATTCCATTCCATTCCATTCCATTCCATTCCATTCCATTCCATTTGAATTCCTTTCCATTCCATTCCATTGCATTCCATTTGAATTCCTTTCCATTCCATTCCATTCCATTCCATTGAATTCCGTTCCATTCCATTCCATTCCATTCCATTCCATTCCATTGAATTCCATTCCATTGTATTCCACTCCATTCCATTCCATTCCATGGAATTCCATTCCATTCCGTTCCGTTCCGTTCCGTTCCGTTCCATTCCATTCCATTGAATTCCGTTCCATTCCATTGAATTCCATTCCATTCCGTTCCATTCCATTGAATTCCGTTCCGTTCCGTTCCGTTCCATTCCATTCCATTCCGTTCCATTCCGTTCTACTCGGGTTGATTCCATTCTATTCCATTCCATTCCATTCCATTCCATTCCATTCCATTCCATTCCATTCCATTCCGTTCTACTCGGGTTCATTCCATTCCATTCCGTTCCGTTCCGTTCCGTTCCGTTCCATTCCTTTCTACTTGTGTTGATTCCACTCCATTCCATTCTATTCCGTTGAATTCCATTCCATTCCATTCCATTGCATTCCATTACATGGAATTCCATTGAATTCCATTGAATTCCATTCCATTGAATTCCATTCCATTCCATTCCATTCCATTCCATAGAATTCCATTCCATTCCATTCCATTCCATTCCATTCCATTGAATTCCATTCCATTCCATTCCATTCGATTCCATTCCATTCCATTGAATTCCATTCCATTCCATTCCATTCCATTCCATTCCATTGAATTCCATTGAATTCCATTCCATTGAATTCCATTCCATTCCATTGAATTCCATTCCATTCCATTGAATTCCATTCCGTTCCATTCCATTCCGTTCCATTCCATTCCATTCCTTTCCATTCCATTCCGTTCCGTTCCATTCCGTTCCATTCCGTTCCATTCCATTGAATTCCGTTCCATTGCATTGAATTCCGTTCCATTCCATTCCATTCCTTTCCGTTCCGTTCTGTTCCGTTCCGTTCCGTTCCGTTCCGTTCTACTCGGGTTGATTCCATTCTATTCCATTCCATTCCATTCGATTCCATTCTATTCCATTCGATTCCATTCGATTCAATTCGATTCCATTCCATTCCATTCCATTCCATTCCATTCCATTCCATTGAATTCCATTCCATTCCATTCCGTTCCATTCCATTCCGTTCCATTCCATTCCATTCCATTCCATTCCATTCCATTACGTTCCGTTCCATTCCGTTCCATTCCGTTCCATTCCATTGAATTCCGATCCATTGCATTGAATTCCGTTCCATTCCATTCCATTCCTTTCCGTTCCGTTCCGTTCCGTTCCGTTCTACTCGGATTGATTCCATTCAATTCCATTCCATTCCATTCGATTCCATTCGATTCCATTCGATTCCATTCGATTCCATTCCATTCCATTCCATTCCATTCCATTCCATTCCATTGAATTCCATTGAATTCCATTCCATTCCATTGAATTCCATTCCTTTCCATTCGATTCCATTGAATTCCGTTCAATTCCATTCCAATCCATTCCATTCCATTCCATTCCATTCCATTCCATTCCATTCCATTCCATTGAATTCCATTGAATTCCATTCCATTCCATTGAATTCCATTCCTTTCCATTCCATTCCATTGAATTCCGTTCAATTCCATTCCATTCCATTCCATTCCATTCGAATTCCATTCCATTCCATTCCATTCCATTCCATTCCATTCCATTCTACTCGGGTTGATTCCATTCTATTCCATTCCATTACATTTGATTCCATTCGATTCCTTTCGATTCCATTCGATTCCATTCCATTCCATTCCATTCCATAGAATTCCATTCCATTCCATTCCATTCCATTGAATTCCATTCCATTCCATTCCATCGAATTCCATTCCATTCCATGGAATTCCATTCCATTCCATTCCATTCCATTCCATTCCATTCCATTCCATAGAATTCCATTCCATTCCATTCCATTCCATTCCATTCCATGGAATTCCATGCCATTCCATTCCATTCCATTCCATTCCATTCCATTCCATTCCATTCAATTCCTTTGAATTCTGTTCCATTCAATTCCATTATATTCCATTCCGTTCTACTCGGGTTGATTCCATTCTATTCCATTCCGTTCCGTTCCGTTCCGTTCCGTTCCATTCCACTCGGGTTGATTCCATTCTATTCCATTCCATTCCATTCGATTCCATTCGATTCCATTCGATTCCATTCGATTCCATTCGATTCCATTCCATTCCATTGAATTCCATTCCATTCCATTCCATTCCATTGAATTCCGTTCCATTCCATTCAATTCCATTCCATTCCATTCCATTCCATTTGAATTCCATTCCATTCCATTCCATTCCATTCCATTCCATTCCATTCCATTCCATTTGAATTCCTTTCCATTCCAATCCATTCCATTCCATTCCATTCCATTGAATTCCATTGAATTCCATTCCATTGAATTCCATTCCATTCCATGGAACTCCATTCCATTCCATTCCATTCCATTCCGTTCCATTCCATTCCGTTCCATTCCATTCCGTTCCATTCCATTCCATTCCTTTCCATTCCATTCCGTTCCGTTCCATTCCGTTCCATTCCGTTCCATTCCATTGAATTCCGTTCCATTGCATTGAATTCCGTTCCATTCCATTCCATTCCTTTCCGTTCCGTTCTGTTCCGTTCCGTTCCGTTCCGTTCCGTTCTACTCGGGTTGATTCCATTCTATTCCATTCCATTCCATTCGATTCCATTCTATTCCATTCGATTCCATTCGATTCAATTCGATTCCATTCCATTCCATTCCATTCCATTCCATTCCATTCCATTGAATTCCGTTCCATTCCATTCCATTCCATTCCATTCCATTGAATTCCATTCCATTCCATTCCATTCCATTCCATTCCGTTCCGTTCCGTTCCGTTCCATTCCGTTCCATTCCATTGAATTCCGATCCATTGCATTGAATTCCGTTCCATTCCATTCCATTCCTTTCCGTTCCGTTCCGTTCCGTTCCGTTCTACTCGGATTGATTCCATTCAATTCCATTCCATTCCATTCCATTCCATTCGATTCCATTCGATTCCATTCGATTCCATTCCATTCCATTCCATTCCATTCCATTCCATTCCATTGAATTCCATTGAATTCCATTCCATTCCATTGAATTCCATTCCTTTCCATTCGATTCCATTGAATTCCGTTCAATTCCATTCCAATCCATTCCATTCCATTCCATTCCATTCCATTCCATTCCATTCCATTGAATTCCATTGAATTCCATTCCATTCCATTGAATTCCATTCCTTTCCATTCCATTCCATTGAATTCCGTTCAATTCCATTCCATTCCATTCCATTCCATTCCATTCCATTCGAATTCCATTCCATTCCATTCCATTCCATTCCATTCCATTCCATTCTACTCGGGTTGATTCCATTCTATTCCATTCCATTCCATTCGATTCCATTCGATTCCTTTCGATTCCATTCGATTCCATTCGATTCCATTCCATTCCATTCCATTCCATCGAATTCCATTCCATTCCATGGAATTCCATTCCATTCCATTCCATTCCATTCCATTCCATTCCATTCCATAGAATTCCATTCCATTCCATTCCATTCCATTCCATGGAATTCCATTCCATTCCATTCCATTCCATTCCATTCCATTCCATTCAATTCCTTTGAATTCTGTTCCATTCAATTCCATTCCATTCCATTCCGTTCTACTCGGGTTGATTCCATTCTATTCCATTCCGTTCCGTTCCGTTCCGTTCCGTTCCATTCCACTCGGGTTGATTCCATTCTATTCCATTCCATTCCATTCGATTCCATTCGATTCCATTCGATTCCATTCGATTCCATTCCATTCCATTGAATTCCATTCCATTCCATTCCATTCCATTGAATTCCGTTCCATTCCATTCAATTCCATTCCATTCCATTCCATTCCATTTGAATTCCATTCCATTCCATTCCATTCCATTCCATTCCATTCCATTCCATTCCATTTGAATTCCTTTCCATTCCATTCCATTCCATTCCATTTGAATTCCTTTCCATTGCATTCCATTCCATTCCATTGAATTCCGTTCCATTCCATTCCATTCCATTCCATTCCATTCCATTGAATTCCATTCCATTGAATTCCACTCCATTCCATTCCATTCCATTGAATTCCATTCCATTCCGTTCCGTTCCGTTCCGTTCCGTTCCGTTCCGTTCCATTCCATTCCATTCCATTCCATTCCATTGAATTCCGCTCCATTACATTGAATTCCATTCCATTCCGTTCCATTCCATTGAATTCCGTTCCGTTCCGTTCCGTTCCATTCCGTTCCATTCCGTTCCATTCCGTTCTACTCGGGTTGATTCCATTCTATTCCATTCCATTCCATTCGATTCCATTCCGTTCCATTCCATTGAATTCCATTCCATTCCATTGAATTCCACTCCATTCCATTCCATTCCATTGAATTCCATTCCATTCCATTCCATTCCATTCCATTCCATTCTCATTGAATTCCTTTCCATTCCATTCCATTCCATTCCATTCCATTCCATTCCATTCCATCGAATTCCATTCCATTCCATTGAATAACATTCCATTCCATTCCATTCCATTGAATTCCGTTCCATTCCATTCCATTCCATTCCATTCCATTCCATTCCATAGAATTCCATTCCATTCCATTCCATTCCATTGAATTCTGTTCCATTCAATTCCATTCCATTCCATTCCGTTCTACTCGGGTTGATTCCATTCTATTCCATTCCGTTCCGTTCCGTTCCGTTCCGTTCCGTTCCATTCCACTCGGGTTGATTCCATTCTATTCCATTCCATTCCATTCGATTCCATTCGATTCCATTCGATTCCATTCGATTCCATTCGATTCTATTCGATTCCATTCCATTCCATTGAATTCCATTCCATTCCATTCCATTCCATTGAATTCCGTTCCATTCCATTCAATTCCATTCGATTCCATTCGATTCCATTCGATTCCATTCCATTCCATTGAATTCCATTCCATTCCATTCCATTCCATTGAATTCCGTTCCATTCCATTCCATTCCATTCCATTCCATTCCATTCCATTTGAATTCCATTCCATTCCATTCCATTCCATTCCATTCCATTCCATTCCATTTGAATTCCTTTCCATTCCAATCCATTCCATTCCATTCCATTCCATTGAATTCCATTGAATTCCATTCCATTGAATTCCATTCCATTCCATGGAATTCCATTCCATTCCATTCCATTCCATTCCGTTCCATTCCATTCCGTTCCATTCCATTCCGTTCCATTCCATTCCATTCCTTTCCATTCCATTCCGTTCCGTTCCATTCCGTTCCATTCCGTTCCATTCCATTGAATTCCGTTCCATTGCATTGAATTCCGTTCCATTCCATTCCATTCCTTTCCGTTCCGTTCTGTTCCGTTCCGTTCCGTTCCGTTCCGTTCTACTCGGGTTGATTCCATTCTATTCCATTCCATTCCATTCGATTCCATTCTATTCCATTCGATTCCATTCGATTCAATTCGATTCCATTCCATTCCATTCCATTCCATTCCATTCCATTCCATTCCATTGAATTCCGTTCCATTCCATTCCATTCCATTCCATTCCATTGAATTCCATTCCATTCCATTCCATTCCATTCCATTCCGTTCCGTTCCGTTCCGTTCCATTCCGTTCCATTCCATTGAATTCCGATCCATTGCATTGAATTCCGTTCCATTCCATTCCATTCCTTTCCGTTCCGTTCCGTTCCGTTCCGTTCTACTCGGATTGATTCCATTCAATTCCATTCCATTCCATTCGATTCCATTCGATTCCATTCGATTCCATTCGATTCCATTCCATTCCATTCCATTCCATTCCATTCCATTCCATTGAATTCCATTGAATTCCATTCCATTCCATTGAATTCCATTCCTTTCCATTCGATTCCATTGAATTCCGTTCAATTCCATTCCAATCCATTCCATTCCATTCCATTCCATTCCATTCCATTCCATTCCATTGAATTCCATTGAATTCCATTCCATTCCATTGAATTCCATTCCTTTCCATTCCATTCCATTGAATTCCGTTCAATTCCATTCCATTCCATTCCATTCCATTCCATTCCATTCCATTCGAATTCCATTCCATTCCATTCCATTCCATTCCATTCCATTCTACTCGGGTTGATTCCATTCTATTCCATTCCATTCCATTCGATTCCATTCGATTCCTTTCGATTCCATTCGATTCCATTCGATTCCATTCCATTCCATTCCATGGAATGGAATTCCATTCCATTCCATTCCATTCCATTGAATTCCATTCCATTCCATTCCATCGAATTCCATTCCATTCCATGGAATTCCATTCCATTCCATTCCATTCCATTCCATTCCATTCCATAGAATTCCATTCCATTCCATGGAATTCCATTCCATGGAATTCCATTCCATTCCATTCCATTCCATTCCATTCCATTCCATTCAATTCCTTTGAATTCTGTTCCATTCAATTCCATTCCATTCCATTCCGTTCTACTCGGGTTGATTCCATTCTATTCCATTCCGTTCCGTTCCGTTCCGTTCCGTTCCATTCCACTCGGGTTGATTCCATTCTATTCCATTCCATTCCATTCGATTCCATTCGATTCCATTCGATTCCATTCGATTCCATTCGATTCCATTCCATTCCATTGAATTCCATTCCATTCCATTCCATTCCATTGAATTCCGTTGCATTCCATTCAATTCCATTCCATTCCATTCCATTCCATTTGAATTCCATTCCATTCCATTCCATTCCATTCCATTCCATTCCATTCCATTCCATTTGAATTCCTTTCCATTCCATTCCATTCCATTCCATTTGAATTCCTTTCCATTGCATTCCATTCCATTCCATTGAATTCCGTTCCATTCCATTCCATTCCATTCCATTCCATTCCATTGAATTCCATTCCATTGAATTCCACTCCATTCCATTCCATTCCATTGAATTCCATTCCATTCCGTTCCGTTCCGTTCCGTTCCGTTCCGTTCCGTTCCATTCCATTCCATTCCATTCCATTCCATTGAATTCCGCTCCATTACATTGAATTCCATTCCATTCCGTTCCATTCCATTGAATTCCGTTCCGTTCCGTTCCGTTCCATTCCGTTCCATTCCGTTCCATTCCGTTCTACTCGGGTTGATTCCATTCTATTCCATTCCATTCCATTCGATTCCATTCCGTTCCATTCCATTGAATTCCATTCCATTCCATTGAATTCCATTCCATTCCATTCCATTCCATTCCATTCCATTCCATTCCATTCCATTCAATTGAATTCCATTCCATTCCATTCCATTCCATTCCATTCCATTCCATTGAATTCCACTCCATTCCATTCCATTCCATTGAATTCCATTCCATTCCATTCCATTCCATTCCATTCCATTCCATTCTCATTGAATTCCTTTCCATTCCATTCCATTCCATTCCATTCCATTCCATTCCATTCCATTGAATTCCATTCCATTCCATTGAATAACATTCCATTCCATTCCATTCCATTGAATTCCGTTCCATTCCATTCCATTCCATTCCATTCCATTCCATTCCATAGAATTCCATTCCATTCCATTCCATTCCATTGAATTCTGTTCCATTCAATTCCATTCCATTCCATTCCGTTCTACTCGGGTTGATTCCATTCTATTCCATTCCGTTCCGTTCCGTTCCGTTCCGTTCCGTTCCGTTCCATTCCACTCGGGTTGATTCCATTCTATTCCATTCCATTCCATTCGATTCCATTCGATTCCATTCGATTCCATTCGATTCCATTCGATTCCATTCGATTCCATTCCATTCCATTGAATTCCATTCCATTCCATTCCATTCCATTGAATTCCGTTCCATTCCATTCAATTCCATTCCATTCCATTCCATTCCATTCCATTCCATTCCATTGAATTCCATTCCATTGAATTCCATTCCATTCCATTCCATTCCACTGAATTCCATTCCATTCCGTTCCGTTCCGTTCCGTTCCGTTCCATTCCGTTCCATTCCATTCCATTCCATTCCATTGAATTCTGTTCCATTCCATTGAATTCCATTCCATTCCGTTCCATTCCATTGAATTCCGTTCCGTTCCGTTCCGTTCCGTTCCGTTCCATTCCGTTCCATTCCGTTCCATTCCGTTCTACTCGGGTTGATTCCATTCTATTCCATTCCATTCCATTCGATTCCATTCCATTCCATTCCATTCCATTCCATTCTGTTCTACTCGGGTTCATTCCATTCCATTCCGTTCCGTTCCGTTCCGTTCCGTTCCATTCCTTTCTACTTGTGTTGATTCCATTCCATTCCATTCTATTCCATTGAATTCCATTCCATTCCATTGAATTCCATTCCATTCCATTCCATTACATTGAATTCCATTGAATTCCATTACATGGAATTCCATTCCATTCCATTGAATTCCATTCCATTCCATTCCATTCCATTCCATAGAATTCCATTCCATTCCATTCCATTCCATTCCATTCCATTCCATTCCATTCCATTCCATTGAATTCCATTCCATTCCATTCCATTCGATTCCATTCCATTCCATTGAATTCCATTCCATTCCATTCCATTCCATTCCATTCTATTGAATTCCATTGTATTCCATTCCATTGAATTCCATTCCATTCCATTGAATTCCATTCCATTCCATTCCATTCCATT